>NC_088687.1:6267114-7682614 GCF_028017835.1 Emys orbicularis | reverse complement strand
AGCCCCCTAATCATTTTTCAAGTATCAGGGGGTAGCCGTGTTAGTCTGTATCTACAAAAACAACAAGGAGTCAGATGCAACAAGATGCATCTGAAGAAGTGAGGTTTTTACCCACGAAAGCTTATGCCCAAATAAATCTGATAGTCTTTAAGGTGCCACCAGACTCCTTGTTGTTTTTCTAATCATTTTTGTTGACCTCCGCTGGACTCTTTCCAATTTTTCCACATCCTTCCTGTAGTGTAAGGTCCAAAACTGGACACAGTACTCCAGATGAGGCCTCACCAATGTAGAATAGAGGGGAATGATCATGTCCCTCGATTGGCTGGCAATGCCCCTACTTATACAGCCCAAAATGCTGTTAGCCTTCTTGGCAACAAAGACACACTGTCAACTCATATCCAGCTTCTCGTCCACTGTAACCCCAAGCTCCTTTTCTGCAGAACTGCTGCCTAGCCACTCGGTCCCTAGTCTGTAGCAGTGCATGGGATTCTTCTGTCCTAAGTGCAGGATTCTGCACTTGTCCTTGTTGAACCTCATCAGGTTTCTTTTGGCCCAGTCCTCTAATTTGTCTAGGTCCCTCAGTATCCTATCCCTATCCTCCAGCATATCTACCACTCCTCCAAGTTTAGTGTCATCTGCAAACTTTCTGAGGGTGCAGTCCACACCAGCCTCCAGATCATTAATGAAGATATTGAACAAAACCGGCCCCAAGACCGACTCTTGGGGCACTCCGCTTGAAACCGGCTGCCAAGTAGACATAGCGCCATTGATCACTACCCGTTGAGCCCGACCATCTAGCCAGCTAACATCAAAGGGAATTCTTCCATTACTCCCATTGACTTCAGTGGACTTTGGACCAGAACAAACCACTTTTTGGCTTCTAGGAGCACAATGAAATCTTTTTCTCTCTCTCTGCAAAGGGTATGGATCTGCCTGTAGATGCAGTGCCAGCCAGTGAGTACAGAGAAACATTTTCTTGCAAGTCATCTATTATAATGAGGCCAATATTTTAAGAGGCACAGATATTTAGTAAACAGTAGCATTTGTGCTTTCATGTACAGTCCCAATTTCTGCTTCTTACTTCTGTTCATTAATCGGTTTTAAAATATGCCATGAAAAAGGGAAGAAAATCCATCTACAGCATCAGCTGATTATTTTGTTGTTTTAATAACAGATATATATTTCAAAATTTCAAGATATTTCCCTGCTCTGGGATGTGTTTATTTTTCTTTTAAGATAAACCATTATTTTGCACATTGCTTTTGCTGCTGCCTCCAAGACACAGCAGATAACACTGAAGACATTTAATTAATATGTACCACAGCATGACCTCAGTGGATGGAACATCTACCCTAAAGGCGAGGAGCTGTAGGAGGTAATTAGAGCACTCCATGACATTTATTACTAATGCTCTTCCACTGACATTTGCTGTTGATAGGCAGCATGTAAAGTTTTCCACTGTTTGCTTTGACTTATGACGTTATAGTCCTCCCTACCCAAAATAGTTACCAAAGATTTTGCTGCCTACTATAAATTAAAGCCCCAGAGGCGGTGGGTGAGATCCTGGCCCCATTAAAGTAAGTGGCAAAACTCCCATTTACTTGCATAAAGTCATGTTTTCACCCTCAATACAATTTGCTCTTGTGGCATATGAAGTTTGCTGTTGTTTTGTCTTTTGCTCTAAAACTAGCCCTGTGAGATCCTGACCTAACGACCTGTAAGGTTGTGATTTTTTATAGAAAAACTGTCACTCAATCTGAATTTCAGCTGGCCCAATTGAGCAGGGGTATTTTGGGGGGAGTATGGTGGGACGTTCTATATTTGGAGAAAATATTCCTATGGCAGATTGATCTAAAAACAACCAGTCATTGATTGAAGCTGCTCATGGGTTAGAAGTAACTCTGGTGGATAGATGAAGGAGAAGAGTATAGGTGAGGTGGTCAAAGGAGCAGGATACATGTATTTGTCACACTGCTCTGCAATTTCTCACATATGCGTTCATGGAGGTGGGGTGCAGGCACATATGTCTAGGATCAGGGCTTAAATTTAGCTGGAGATCTCCAGAGAGGAGCACTGATAAATATTCTCAAACCCGTGGGATGAGCACTGGCATACCTCGTGGGGGAGAGATAGCACAGTGGTTTGAGCATTGGCCTGCTAAACCCAGGGTTGTGAGTTCAATCCTTGAGGGGGGCCCTTTAGGGAACTGGGGTAAAAATCTGTCTGGGGATTGGTCCTGCTTTGAGCAGGGGGTTGGACTAGATGACCTCCTGAGGTCCCTTCTAACCCTGGTATTCTATGATTCTATCTCCTCTTCAACCCCAAATCTCCTGTGAGCCCTGAGGGGTGAAGCCCGGAGCTCCAAATGGGAGTGTGGGGAGGCTTCTCCAGGAAATAGCGTAGGAGAATTTAAGCCGTGCCTGGGGTTGCTATTGGGTGGCTCCATCTCTTCCTTAGTGAGGATTCCCCCAGGGTGGTCTGGGGCCATTGTCCTTCTCCAGGGGCAGCATCATGGAATTCCTCAGTGTTCCATCAGACCGTCCCTCTCGGGGGCTGCTGGGAGAGGGAGTGTTGCAGTCTTGGCTGCAATGTGCTCAGTGTCACCCACCCTACCCTGTGCTACTGGATGCCTGGCTTTGGGTTGGGGGTGGGGCCTAGATGAGAGCAAACCAGCTGGAAAATGCTGAGCTTAGGCTGGGGAGACCTGTCTTGGAATTATATCTGCCTTTTTCTTGAGAGTTTACGCCCCCTATTTCTTACATGAGTTCACAATCTGGGGGAATCTATTGGATCTCCAGCTGCTTAACTGTCACAATCTTTCCCTCCCCCAACCCCAGATGGGAGACTGGCACCACTTCTTTCAGACACACACCTTACGGCTGTGAGATACGCCCATGCTAGCACCTAACACCTGTGCTGTGGCATCTGCACATGATTGCAGGTGGAATTGAAAATTAGGGTTTTATAATTAAAAAAAAAAAAAAAGCAATGAAGGCCTGGAACCTGGCTTGAGAAATGATCTCTCTCCCCCTGTGACAATGTCAGCTTTGGGATCAGCAGAAGGCACGTGTGTTGGGACCACCTCAGTGTAAAGGAGAAGGAGCTACTGCCAGGGTGTTCTCTGTCATGGAGGCCTTGGTATTGGAATCTAGTGCCCACCTTCTTACCTGAGCTTCTGGGACAACAGGGGCAGGATGGGGGCTGTAATCTGTGGACAGGGAATGGGGTAATATTGGGCCTATTTTTTTTACTGTGGTTGGCTATTTATGGTTTAAAGCTGGGGAGCAGCTGCCATTTAATATTGTTTTATTAGCAGTAAGTGATGCAGCTGGCAGGGAGAGCCATATGCAAAACATATCTTTATTAAACATGCTCAGAGGCTGGTCTTTATCTGGTAGCGGCCTACTCTAGTTTGCAGGCCCAAGCCACCTAGAGACACACCAAACTAGGTTCCTCAAGAAACCTGACCCCTTCTCTCCAGTTCCACCCATACCATGCATGTACTATAAACTGAAGTCAACGACGGATGCTGGATGCTCAAACATTCTGAGGCATTTTGCTGATGTAACTAAAAATGCACTTAGAAACCTACATTTAGACGCCCCTTAGAAAATCTTAGCCAGGTTTTCTAAAGTTATTCTCCAGGAAATTTTGGAAAATCATTTTAAAGTCAAACAATCTAAAATGTGACAGCCTCTGCATCCCTGTTATGGTGTCACTCCATAGTACTATCCTGTATGCTCATATGCTTTGGCTTTTTTCCCTCCCAACCACTGAACTGTGCAATGACCCACAGGAATCCTCCTACCAATATTACAAGAGGAAGAATTCTGCATGGACTCCTCCTGATGGTCGAAATGACAGACTGGACTTCTACATAGAGTGCTTCCGCAGACGTGCACAGGCTGAAATTGTGAACAAACAGCATCACTTGCCCCATAACCTCAGCCGTATAGAATGCAATGCCATCCACAGCCTCAGAAACAACTCTGACATTATCATCAAAGGGCTGACAAAGGAGGTGCTGTAGTCATCATGAACAGATCGGATTATGAACAGGAGGCTGCCAGGCAACTCTCCAACATTACATTCTACAGGCCACTAACCTCCGATCCCACTAAGGGTTACCAAAAGAAACTACACCATCTGCTCAAGAAACTCCCTGCTATAGCACAGGGACAAATCTACACAGACACACACCTAGAGCCCCGACCAGGGGTATTCTATCTGCTACCCAAGATCCATAAACCCGGAAACCCTGGACGCCCCATCATCTCAGGCATTGGCACTCTTACAGCAGGATTATCTGGCTATTTGGACTCTCTCCTCAGACCCTACGCTACCAGCACTCCCAGCTATCTTCTAGACACCACCGACTTCCAATGCATTGGTGATCTTCCTGAAAACACCATCCTGGCCACTATGGATGTAGAAGCATTTTACACTAATATTCCACATGAGGATAGACTACAAGCCGACAGGAACAGTATCCCTGATGAGGCCATGGTACACCTGGTGGATGAACTTTGCGACTTTGTCCTCACCCACAACCATTTCAGATTTGGGGACAACTTATACCTTCAAGTCAGCGGCACTGCTATGGGTACCCACATGGCCCCACAGTATGCCAACATTTTTTATGGCTGACTTAGAACAACGCTTCCTCAGCTCTCGTCCCCTAGCGCCCCTCCTCTACTTGCGCTACCCTGATGACATCTTTACCATATGGACCCACAGGAAGGAGGGCCTTGATAAATTCCACCTGGATTTCAACAATTTCCACCCCACCATCAACCTAAGCCTGGACCAGTCCACACAAGAGATCCACTTCCTGGTCACTTCAGTGTAAATAAGTGATGGTCACATAAACACCACCCTATACTGGAAACCTACTGACCGCTATACTTACCTACATGCCTCCAGCTTCCATCCAGGACACATCACACAATCCATTGTCTATTGCCAAGCCCTAAGATACAACTGAATTTGCTCCAATCCCTCAGACAGAAACAAACACCTACAAGATCTTTATCAAGTATTCTTAAAACTACAATACCCACCTGGGGAACTGAGGAAACAGACTGACAGAGCGAGACAGGTACTCAGAAGTCACCTACTACAGGACAGGCCCAAAAGGAAAATAACAGAACACCACAGGCCATCACGTACAGCCCCCAGCTAAAATCTCTCCAGCACATCATCAACGATCTACAACCTATCCTGGAAAACAATCCCTCACTCTCACAGGCTTTGGGAGGCCAATCCTCACTTACAGACAGCCCCCCAACCTGAAGCAAATACTCACCAGCAACTACACACCACACCACAGAAACACTAACCCAGGAACCAATTCCTGTAACAAACCTCGTTGCCTACTCTGTCCCCATATCTACTCTAGTGACACCATCAGAGGACCCAACCACATGAGCCACACCATCAGGGGCTCATTCACCTGCACATGTACTAATGTGATACATGCCATTATTTGCCAGCAATGCCCCTCTGCCATGTACATTGGCCTACCGGACAGTCGCTACATAAAAGAATAAATTGACACAAATCAGACATCAGGAATGGTAACATACAAAAGCCAGTAGGAGAACACTTCAATCTCCCTGGACATTCTATAACAGATTTAAAAGTAGCAATCCTGCAACAAAAAAACTTCAAACACAGACTTCAAAGAGAAACTGCAGAGCTACAATTCATTTGCAAATTTAACACCATTAATTTGGGCTTGAATAGGGACTGGGAGTGGCTGGCTCACTACAAAAGCAATTTTCCCTCTCTTGGTATTGACGCCTCCTCATCAGTTATTGGGAGTGGACCACATCCAGCCTGATTGAATTGGCCCTGTCAACAATAATTCTCCACTTGTAAGATAACTCCCTTCTCTTCATGTGTCAGGATAATAATGCCTACATCTGTAATTTTCACTCCATGCAGATGAAGAAGTGGGTGTTTTACTCACAAGAGCTTATGCCCAAATAAATCGGTTAGTCTTTAAAGTGCCACCGGACTCCTCATTGTTTTTATGCTTTGGCTTGTTGATTTTCTAAACAACAAGAAATTCCTAATCACCTGGAGAATCCCAAAGTGACACATATAAAGGATTAGTCTAAGCAGAATCATCAGGCTAAGGTGGCATTGTAGCAAGGTAGCTATCAGAGATTACAGCACCTAAGTAACAGTGTCATGTAGTAAAATTCACCTAGTTTAAGGGTCTAATCTGAAGTCCACTGCAGTCAATGGGAGTCTATTGACTCCAAAAAGCTCTGGATCAACTCACAAGTGAGAATGCCTTTAAAAATAAGGTCTACCATGAAAAAAAGGACTATTCTTCACATATTGGTGGAATGATCTTTACTGTCAGTGGTTATCTCTGCTCCCCACCCCAATCTAACACCAGATTATTACCTTAAAAACACACACACACACCTGGGAAAAGCCTTCACACTTGCAATTAGCATATACAGTAGTTTCTTTTAACTAGGATACTATTATACGTCTAGCTGTCAACAGGCAATCCTGTCACCCAGATAAAGACTGAGATTTGGAATTTGTCATAATGAGTTTTCCAGCAGCAAAGAAAAGTGGGTTCTTATAATGCGAGAGACAGCTTAGGTCAGGTTCATATTCAAAATATGGGAAATAATCATTAGCATGAATACAGTCTCCTGTATACATTGTCACAGTCCATTCTTATTACAAGTGCTGCAGTCGGGAAAACGTCTATGCTATTGGCTCACTGGAATTTAATGGAAGGAGCTATAGCTGCCCTGAAGATGCTCCGGGCTAGATCCTCCAGGCACTACTGCAGTACAAACAAACAACGTAATAATAAATAATTGTTACCACTATTTTACATTTTGACGTGACTGATTTTCCACATTAAATCCAGGCCTAGTAATGAGAGCAGGTCAGGAAACATTTTTCTCATCCTGTATTGGAAAAAACTGAGACCATGTGAAATGATCCCCCCAAAACAAGAGACACTGCCCCAGAATAGCCATTATCCCTGTGGATAGGGCACTCACCTAGGAAATGGGAAACAACCCAGCGTCAAGTCCTTCCTTCTCCTGATTCAAAGTAGGGACTTGAACCTGGGTCTCCCAAATCTCAGGTGAGTGCCTTATCAACTGGGTTATTGACTATTTTGGGTGCGGTCTCATTTTGACCAGAAATTTCACTCTGGACCTTCATAACACTTCCTGATGAAAGTTTTGACGTAACTGGTATATTCCCACAACAAGTATTGTCTTTAACAAACCAGTGTTTTTCCTCAGACAAACATTTCATCAAAAAAATTCACAACCAACTCTTCCAGTAACACTGAAATACCACCTGAGGAGGGGGAGGGGAAGGGGTGTCCCAGTCTAAATGGAAGCATGAAGGTGGAAAATTCCAAGTGAAAAACTGAGTAACTCAGTGGGGTTACATACTCCCAAGTATGCTACTCAGACGCTCTTACAGGTGAGTTATTAAAATTTAAAAAATTATTAGCGGTATAAAGGTATTTGTGACGTTCCCCTCTGGTGTTATACAGACCGGTGACCTGCTAGGTCACTCCAATCCTTGACGCTGGAAGCCAGCCTTACCCTGCTCTGCTGTGAGAACCCCCACTCCTGGGCTGTTCATGCACAGCCTCTGGCATGTAAGCTGCCCCTTGGATTGTGCAACCGAATGACACTAGCCAATATCTCCAGTCCCAGACACAACCCTAGGAACTTCCGTCTTGCAGTGCCCAGTTATACCTGCTGGATGCTGCAAGCTTATATGAGTTCATCAATTTAACACAGAAATTGATATGTACCAGGCTTGTTATCCCAAAAGGAGTTTCTGACACACTTCAAACCAATCACACTGCTTCAGGTATAATAAACAAACAGATTTATTAACTATAAAGATGGATTTTAAGTAATTATAAGTCAAAACATAAGTCAGATTTGGTCAAATAAAATAAAAGCAAAATGCATTCTAAGCTGATCTTAACACTTTCAATGCCCTAACAAACTTAGATGCTTCTCACCACAGGCTGGCTGGTTGCCCTTCAGCCAGGCTCTCCCCTTTGATCAGCGCTTCAGTCGCTTGATGGTGTCTGTAGATGGAGATAGGAGAGAGGAAGAGCTTGGCAAACGTCTCTCTCTTTTATCATGTCCTTTCCTGCCTCTTGGCTTTGCCCTCCTCCCCTTCAGAGAGAGTCAGGTGAGCATTACTGAGTCTCTCCAAGCAATGTTGAGCAATTCCCCTGGTGTGGTCTCATGCAGGTGAGTCATTGCATTGTAGCTCCCTTGCTGGACAATGGCGGGTGATGAGTTGTTTGACACCCCGCCCAGGCATTGGTCACTTTCCTTGATGTTGCCTCTGGGGAGCTAATATCTGGCTGATTCCCCAACTTACAGCATGTTTTAGTGACAACCATACTACACAATTCTCATAACTTCATATGCATTAATGATACACATATTTGGATAGAGCAATGACTTTCAGCAGATCATAACCTTTCCCCTGATACCTTACAAGGCATGCTTTATATGTAAAATCACGATTATATGAAAATGAGGAATATGGGGGTTACAGTACGCTCCCCCAACGTATAAAGTGTCACAGTATTGACAATTAGAAACATTGATACACCAGGAAAACACTCCCTTGTTTTTTAATGAAATACCTACTGTATCCTTGTATTTCCTTAATATTCATTTTAACTGAATGTAAACAAATAAGGATCATGCATGGAATATACAGAAGTGACCTTATTTAGCACAATTCAGAAACAAATGTTGCTCTAGCCAGACATTCTGACACACTGTCCTGAAGGCACTGTGCACATTCAGTGGCATTTGGTCATGCCAGTAGACATCTAGTGTAAAAACAAGGGTTTAAAAGACACAGAAATAGATTCATAGATTCATAGATTCTAGGACTGGAAGGGACCTCGAGAGGTCATCGAGTCCAGTCCCCTGCCCGCATGGCAGGACCAAATACTGTCTAGACCATCCCTGATAGACATTTATCTAACCTACTCTTAAATATCTCCAGAGATGGAGATTCCACAACCTCCCTAGGCAATTTATTCCAGTGTTTAACCACCCTGACAGTTAGGAACTTTTTCCTAATGTCCAACCTAGACCTCCCTTGCTGCAGTTTAAGCCCATTGCTTCTTGTTCTATCCTTAGAGGCTAAGGTGAACAAGTTTTCTCCCTCCTCCTTATGACACCCTTTTAGATACCTGAAAACTGCTATCATGTCCCCTCTCAGTCTTCTCTTTTCCAAACTAAACAAACCCAATTCTTTCAGTCTTCCTTCATAGGTCATGTTCTCAAGACCTTTAATCATTCTTGTTGCTCTTCTCTGGACCCTTTCCAATTTCTCCACATCTTTCTTGAAATGCGGTGCCCAGAACTGGACACAATACTCCAGCTGAGGCCTAACCAGAGCAGAGTAGAGCGGAAGAATGACTTCTCGTGTCTTGCTCACAACACACCTGTTAATACATCCCAGAATCATGTTTGCTTTTTTTGCAACAGCATCACACTGTTGACTCATATTTAGCTTGTGGTCCACTATAACCCCTAGATCCCTTTCTGCCGTACTCCTTCCTAGACAGTCTCTTCCCATTCTGTATGTGTGAAACTGATTTTTTCTTCCTAAGTGGAGCACTTTGCATTTGTCTTTGTTAAACTTCATCCTGTTTAACTCAGACCATTTCTCCAATTTGTCCAGATCATTTTGAATTATGACCCTGTCCTCCAAAGCAGTTGCAATCCCTCCCAGTTTGGTACCATCCGCAAACTTAATAAGCGTACTTTCTATGCCAATATCTAAGTCGTTAATGAAGATATTGAACAGAGCCGGTCCCAAAACAGACCCCTGCGGAACCCCACTCGTTATGCCTTTCCAGCAGGATTGGGAACCATTAAAAACAACTCTCTGAGTACAGTTATCCAGCCAGTTATGCACCCACCTTATAGTAGCCCCATCTAAATTGTATTTGCCTAGTTTATCGATAAAAATATCATGCGAGACCGTATCAAATGCCTTACTAAAGTCTCGGTATACCACATCCACAGCTTCTCCCTTATCCACAAGACTCGTTATCCTATCGAAGAAAGCTATCAGATTGGTTTGACATGATTTGTTCTTTACAAATCCATGCTGGCTGTTCCCTATCACCTTACCACCTTCCAAGTGTTTGCAGATGATTTCCTTAATTACTTGCTCCATTATCTTCCCTGGCACAGAAGTTAAACTAACTGGTCTGTAGTTTCCTGGGTTGTTTTTATTTCCCTTTTTATAGATGGGCACTATATTTGCCCTTTTCCAGTCTTCTGGAATCTCTCCCGTCTCCCATGATTTTCCAAAGATAATAGCTAGAGGCTCAGATACCTCCTCTATTAGCTCCTTGAGTATTCTAGGATGCATTTCATCAGGCCCTGGTGACTTGCAGGCATCTAACTTTTCTAAGTGAAATAGAAGCAGTTCCTTTGTGAAAATGATTGCAATTATTTATACATGACTATTTCACTCTACCTTCAGTTATATATTCCAACCACCAAATAGGTACAAAAAGACAAAACTTTAGATGAAGGTTGTTGGGGTTTTATAAGGCTATACATGATTTTATAAATCTGAATTAAAATTCCTCCATCAAATTAAGCATTAGCAGTAAAAGCAGAAATAACGAGAGATAGCAAACAGGGGTGCTTGAGTGGAGATCTGTTGGAGAAGAAACGAGGCAAGCTCCTGTGTCTTAGAGGCAGTGAGTGAGTTCTTGGGAGCATGTCTGCTTGCTGCTTTGTGTTCAGTTTGCAAAGTCTGGTAGAGGGTAGGGCTGCCCTAGGCAGCTGGCCTATAAAGGCAGCCAGCAGTGCAGAACCCAACAAACAGAGTTGAAAACAGCGGCGTTTGAAAGGGGAATTTGGGGGTGAGGTATGTGCATGCGTGTTTTCCTTCCTCCCTTCACCGGATCTTGGCAGAAGGCCATGACAGCTACACAGGCAGCAGTGGCTGTGACCCAAAGAATGGAAGAGACAGTGAAGATGACAGGATGTGGAAGCTGCAGGATGTACGTTATTCTGAAGAGGGTACCTGAAAGGTGCTTTATTTGTATGAAGAGCCGCCTGATGGAACTGGGGGAAGAGAAGATCTGAGGTTGGGAGACGCAGATAGAAACTATGATTCAACTTAGAAGGGGATTTGAGGAGATGATGGAGGAAAGGAAAGAAGTGGCTGAAGGAAAAACAAGACTTGTGGATGCATGCTGGACCAGAGAACTGTGCTGGATGAAGAAAGTGGCCTGTGAAAGCATGTTACCATGAGAACAAGGCAAAGGAAATGAGCTGCTAGCAAAGGAGAACTAGAGCTCAGGACCAGGTTTTCTGAGTTGGAAAATGAAGAAGGGGCCCAGCAGGCAGGCACAGAAGATGGGAAGGCAGGGACAACTAGAAGAGCAGCCAGTTCTATAAGCAGGGGGAAGAGGCAATGGAGATAACCAGAATTTGGAACTCCAGGAGGATAGAGGATAAGTCACAGATGATTGCAAGTGAGAACAAAAGACAAAATAACTTGCAGCCAGAAAGAAAAAAACAGGAAGGGGAAGATCTGAGAACTGCACGAACACCCGGAAGAGGGAGGTCTACCTGATTGGGGACTCCCCACTAAGAAGAACAGACAGGCCACCAGTGCTGATCAGAGAACAGAAGGGTGTGTTGAATGCTGGAAGTCAATATACGGGAGGTGAACATGAGGCTGAAGAGGCTCCTAATGGGAGTGGGAAAGAATCCACGGATTGTCCTTCACGTGGGAACAAATGATACTGCTATATTCTCATTGGGAACATCAAGGAAGATCCCTTCTGGCCTTAATCTATAAGTCTGTGAGTATTTCTGAGTGTCCACAGGCACAGTTAGAAAGGTCTTCAATCATCAAGAATTGTCAGGAGATACTGCATGCCATCCCCTTGGGAATTCACAAAATGTATTAGTATTACAATAGTGTCTTAAGACTGTGGTCCCATTGTGCTAGGTGCTGTACAAATACATAGTAAGAGACAGTCCGTTCCCCAAAGAACTTGCAGTGTAAATGGACAAGATCGATAAAGGGTGAAAAGGGGAGACAGAGGGATGAAGTGACTTGTCCAACGTCACCCAGATGGCCAGAGGCAGAACCTGGAACAGAAGCCAGGCCTCCTGAATCCCAATCCATTGTCCATTATTGGACCACATTGGTTGTTGCATAATTAATGGTAAGCCAATAAGATTTTTTTGAACATACCTTGCCATGCCCATCCCTATGTCTGGGATCCCCCATTGGCACAAACACCTAAAAGTGAAAAATTAGGTCTAATACCTCAAACGTAAGAGGCAAGCAAACTGTTATCCAAGGACAACTGGACCTCAATAGTCTCCTTCCCCATAGAATCATAGATCTGGAAGGGACCTTGAGAGGTCATGTAGTCCAGTCCCCTGAACTCATGGCAGGACTAAGTCTTATCTTAGAAAGGTGTTTGTCTACTCTGCTCTTAAAAATCTCCTGTGATGGAGATTCCACCACCTCCCTAGGCAATTTATTCCAGTGCTTAACCACCCTGACAGATAGGAAGTTTTTCCTAATGTCCGACCTAAACAGCCCTCGCTGCAATTTAAGCCCATTGCTTCTTGTCCTATCCTCAGAGGTTAAGAAAAATATTTTGTCTCTCTCCTCCTTGTAACAACCTTTCATGTACTTGAAAACTGTTATCATGTCCCCTCTTAGTCCTCTCTTGTCCAGACTAAATAAAACCGTGGTGGTTTTTTTTTTTTTCAATCTTCCCTCACAGGTCATGTTTTCTAGACCTTTAATCATTTTTGTTGCTATTCTATGGATTTTCTCCAATTTGTCCACATCTTTCCTGAAATGTGGTGGCCAGAACTGGACACAATACTCCAGTTGAGGCCATATCGGTGTGGAGTAGAGCTGAAGAATTACTTCTCGTGTCTTGCTAACAATATTCCTGCTAATACATTCCAGAATGATGTTTGCTTTCTTTGCAACAGCGTTACACTGTTGTCTCATATTCAGATTGTGATCCACTATGACCCCCAGATCCCTTTCCTCAGTACTCCTTCCTAGGCGGTCATTTCCCATTTTGTATGTGTGCAACTGATTGTTCCTTCCTAAATGGAGTACTTTGCATTTGTCCTTATTGAATTTCATCCTATTTTCTTCAGACCATTTTTGCAATTTGTCCAGATCATTTTGAATTTTAATCCTATCCTCCAAAGCACTTGCAACCCCTCCCAGCTTGGTATTGTCCGCAAACTTTATAAGTGTACTCTATGCCATTATCTAAATCACTGATGAAGATATTGAACAGAACCAGACCCAGAACTGATCCCTGAGGGACCCCACTTGTTATGCCCTTCCAGCATAACTGTGAACCACTGATAACTACTGTCTGGGAACGGTTTTCCAACCAGTTATGCCCCTGCCTTATACTAGCTCCATCTAGGCTTTATTTCCCTAGTTTATTTATAAGAAGGTCATGCAAGACAGTATCAAAAGCCTTACTAAAGCTATCACCATGATCATATTGTTTCTATTTTATTATTAGAGTTACCTGGAAAATTTTGACTCTGTTCAAAAAAATGAAAATCTGAAACATGTGTTTTGGAAATGTGAAAACACTTGAAATGGACTTTCCCCAAACTGACATTAAATTGAGACTTACAGAACCTCTGCAGTACCTCATGGGAGCTGTGGTTCTACTACCTCATGCTCCTATTCTCCTCTTTGGCGGGAGCTTGCCAGCCGGACTACATTTTCCATGAGGCATCATGGTCATTGTGACCCCCATGATGTACCTTGACAGCTCGGCAAGAGGGGAGAGCATGGTACATAATGAGAGATTTCGTTCAGCCAGGATTGTGGGGACTGCAACTCCCATGAGACATTGCAGCAGCGCAGGTGAACACAGCTCAGTGCTGAACTTATCTGAAATGAAACATTTTGATTGGGAAATGCCAAAGTGAGTTGATACTTTTCAACTGAAATTTTCAGTTTTCAGCTAAAATGCTTCCATTTTCGGGTGTTCAACGAAAAAATTCATTTTCCCCCCATGAAAAACAGACACGGTCAGTGAAAAAAATTCATTTTGGCCAAATAAAATAATTTTCACATTGTGGTAGAAATTAGAAGCCCCAATCCGGGCTTCACATTGCACTATGTCCTGCGTACACATATAACAAAAAGAGCTGTTGGGTGCAGAGAGATTTTGAAAGTCTTGGCCTACATCTGTTTAACAAAAATGTATTATGTTTCCCTGAGATTTTACATATATACATTTTTTTAAAATGTAAAATGTGTACCAGTATCTATTTTATGGGAGGGTCATTTTTGGACCTAAGTTGCTTCCCCTTTTAAATTAAGCAAACACACTGAAAGCTGAATGACAGCACAGGACACATTATCAGCTTTCTCTTAATGGATTCCAAACGAGGAAAACAAACAACACAACCCCCTAGATCCTCCACATTCACTACCAGTGCTCTCATTGCTGCTAACTTGCATCCCATGCCCCCTACTCCTGGAAACAAAAAGCTAATACAGAATCGAGCTGATTATACTCAGCTTGTCATGGTTGGTCCTTGTATTAGATTTCAACTAAATTCAATTACACAGTGTTCTCCTTGCTGCCATGAGGCGAATGGCAGGACGAAGATGAATGAACACAAGTGCTGAAATTGATTGATCCCAACATTCAGGCAGGTTGATTAAAGTGTCCAAAAGCAAAATGAGGAATAGTATTCATCTGTAACTACTGGTTGGGTCTTCAATTAAATGCTGTTCTCAACAAATGCCATGAAATAGTCTGAATCCTGTTGATTTTGAAAGAGGACAAGTTGAGCCACACTATAGTATCTAAATATGAAATTAACTAAGCTGAATTTAAACCAGTTTTAAATCGGTCATTTTACAGCCTTCTTTTCAATACCTATTTACTACCCAGAATATTTACTCTGAAAAATTAAAAATGTTAATAAAATGCAATTTTAGTTATATACTCTGTAAGTGGGTTGAACCATGTCAGATACATTGAGGCAGTGACTGGAAAGATGCTTTTCACCAACCACGTTATAACAAAAAGATCTTGAATATTATTAGCCCATTAACTACCAGAATGGGGTACTTCTGAAATAAATCACATCCTCTGACATCAACAATTAGTTGACTCTGGGCTGTTATCTGCAGAAATACTACATTCTACAGGCATTGATTGATGAGACAAAAATAAGATGGTCTTCTGCAATCAGTGACCATGTGATTAGATGAGGGGTTTGGATATTCCAGCAAACAAATAGTCAAGGCCAGTTCAACTTAACTATATTAAAGCATTCCTATTTTGTGTTCAGTCAGGGACCATGTACAATGTTAACATTAAGCTCAACTTTGACATCATATCCGCTATAATACTGAGGTCAAACCCCCTGTTGTGAAACGATCACATGAACATTGGCACTAACTTCCCAAATCCAGGAGAAATTTCAACAAATTAGGGCTCTGATTCAGCAAAACTTTTAAATGTGTGTGTAACTTTACACATGTTTAAGTCCCATTGACTTCAAGGCACATATCTAAGTGTTTCGCTAAATTGGGGCCACGATGCAATTAAATATGTTTCTGCAAAACAGTCATTCATTGAATGATTTCTTTGGTATTAAAGTCAGATCATGTCAACTTCCTAAACCTGAGTTACAAACTTTTTCCTAGGTGCACAGCCCTGCAAAGATTTTGTCATGTGAGCTCATTGGGAATATGAGCTTTTCACAAAAGTAAGGTATTCAGGAGCATGCCATAAAACTATTGGGGTAAATTCCTGACCCCATTTAAGTAAATGGCAAAACTCCCATCGACTTCAAGGGGCCAGGATTTCATGACAAGTGTATGCCTATACTGGAGCTAGAGATGTTATTTCTAGATTGCGTAGCCATACCCAGGCTAATTCTCATCAAGCTAACACATTAAAAATAATGGCTGTAATGGCAAAGGCAGCTGGATAGGCTAGACTGAGTACAGTCAAGTCAGGAACAGATCCCTAGGTATGCACTTGGGGCAGCTAGCCCATCCCACCACCTATGCAGCTAAGACAACACAGCTATTTTTAGCACACTAGCTGAAGCAAAGCTCACATGGGTATGTCTGCTTGAAATTAAGCCTCCAGTTCCAGCTTAGACATACCCTTAGATGTTGCTGGTGGGGAGAATAATTCCTTCATTAATGAACTGAGATCAACTGTGTATCAGACTGTGTATCCAAAGGCAGAGATAGAACACTTGTCAGATAACACACTATGTGGAGATGGCTACATATATCTCAGAAGACAGGGCTCAGGGAAGTGCGGTAAATGCCCATAGAGACAGAAAAGACATTACGGAGGCTACATTAGCAGTGCCTCCACTTCACTTTGTCCAGGTTTGGCTTGGGATGAGGCTTTAAACATCAGATTCAAGCTTTACCTGAACATCTAAAATTGCCACTCTTCTGAGAAATTAGTACCGTAAATAATATTTGACTCCTTCACCCTGGGATGAAGAATGAAAACAGCACTGCCGTCTCTCTCAATTATTATCGGCATCTGCACTTGAGTCTTTAGTGGAAACTGTCTTAAACAACAGCTTTAAATGGGAGTGGAACTAAACCAGTGGAACATTAACTATATTACTTTATGTAAATGATATTCTGCTGCCATAGTTTGATCTCAAGCACACAATTCCCCCTTTTATTAGACCTTACAGCATAGGTTTACCAAATACCAGGCTGCAAGGTGAGTTAGGGGAAAAAAAGGATATTTAACTGTCTAAAACCCCATCATTTTAAAAAGTGGGATGCAAGAGAATCTTCATTTAATCTGTACTCATTACTTTAGCATTTGGAGCTGGTCCTGGCTTGAAAAAATAATAAATATAATAAAGTAATTAGGCAAATAAAACAAAACCCAAGGAGAAACTGAGTTACCACAACTATCCGGTATGGGACAGAGAAAACCAAAATAATCAGCTGAAGATATTCCATATATTCCATGTTAGCTTCCTCTGGAGATACGCTTGAGGTGTATTTTCCCAGGCATGATTCAGCTTGCAAAAAAAAAAAAAAAAAAAAAAAAGATAGTCTGGGTAAAAAAGAAAATTGTAATATCCTTATCTACCATGAATTACATAGCTCTCTAAAACAAGGAGAATGACATTTTTTCAATCTGTAACTCTATAAAATAATGCATATTCTTCTGCAGATGATGTATTTGTATAGCAGTTGCTAGATAGTCTTACTTGAAGGAAGATCTGGTAATAGGGCATAGTGACCCCTTTAGTGCAGAATTTGCTTCCAGGCAGAGAACACGAGATGTAAAGGCTTTCATAAAATAGAAAAATGAAAATATGGACTCTAAAAACAAATATCTAAATGACATTGGTCTCTTCTATTTAGACACAACCCCAAAGGAAATGCAAATAGTGGGAAATTAGCGTACTAGAAGCAATGAGATGAAAATATGATTTATAATGGATAATTTATATACTCTAGGTACAAGGCATCAAGCAGCTTTCAAGAGCTGAAAAAAATCAATGTATCAATTTGACTCACTGAACACATATTTCTAGCGCGTTGGGTAATGAAAGGAATTTCTAATGGGTTATGGAGTCTGTCACCTGTAGGTTAATGTTTCTAATGCAGCCCAGATCAGGAGGAAATCAAAGTCTTTACAGCCTGATGGCTATTTTGTTGCCTGCACTGTGTGAAATAACTTCTTGGATTTGGTCAAAATCCTACTGTCCATGTCATAAAATACCAGGCACACACATATACCCCTAGCCACCCACCACCAGAGCTGGTCCAAAATTACCATTGACATATTTTTTCAATAGGAAATGACTAAATTTTGTTCCCCCCAAAATCTTGTTTTTTCATTGGGAAAAAAAAAAAAACAGAAAAGAACATTTTTCAGTTTTCAGTGACCCACATTTTTTTGGTTTCTAATTTGTTTTCTCAATAAAAACCTCAACAAAGTTCAAACAGAAATGTACTATCGAAACTTTTCATGGGGCGGGAGGAATAATTCCCCAGCTGTCTCTAATACCCAACCATGTACTCAGTAGATTCCCCCATTTGATTTCAATAGAGCTGTACCAATTTACACCAGGTGGAGATCTGGCCCACTTCAAAGGAAGTGAACTGACTTATACCAGTTGAAGAGATGCTCACTATGCCTGCTAAAGAGTAGATCAGGTTGGAAAATAGTGAACATCTTGTGCGAAAAATGTTCAGAAACTTTTTTGTGAAAAGAATGTGGCCAAATATTTCCAGGATCAACAAGGCTTTTTTTTTTTAACAGCTCTACTGGAAAGCACTCAAAGACTGAACAATCAAGGAGAATGAAACCTAATGGTATGTCTACACAGCTCGCAGAAGTGAGCCTCCCAGCCTGGGTAGACAGACTCAGGCTACTGGGGCTTGCACTAGCGCTCTAAATGCAGCTATGCAAAGAGCTTCGAAGTTTTGGTTGGAGCTCGTTCTCTGAAGCCCATCCTAACCCTTAGGCTTCACAGCCTGAGCCACAACTCCAAAGAAGCATCTACTTGGTTATTTCAACAGAGCTAGTGTAAATGTGACAGACCCCCGTCATTGGTGAGCAGGGGACCTCTGGAGTTTAGTGCATGAGCCTCTACCGCATGAGCTACAAGCCAACTGGCTGTTAGCTAAGGCTGTAGAGCAGACTCATTTTTCTCTCTCTAAGTGGTCTCGGTGCCTCTAGATGGGACAGACGACCACACCCAGGAGGTGTGTGGGTTACACTAGCATGAACCCTGCTCTCACAAGTCTGTTGACCTAGGCTGAGAGACTCACTTCTGTGGGCTGTGTAAACATACTCTAACAGACTTGGGCCTAGATTCACAAAGAGACTTAGATGTGGTAATGCCGAGCATTACAACGCCTCATCTTTAGTCGCTGAGTGAAATCACAGGAACTCACTGTAATTCACAGAGCCTGAGTTAGGCACCTAGGCCCCCTATATAATGGATGGGGAAAGACAGACCCCTGAGACACTGAATCTCAAAAGTTAGGTGGAGAGATGAGCCAGTGGGAGATTCCAATGAGATGGGTATGTGCTAAATCCTGCCCCACTCTCGGAGTTTATTGCTTAAATTCGGATTGCAAGGAGGCGCCTATCTCTGCTAGTGATTCACAGCCAGCAACTCTGTAATTAGGTGCCTAATGTGTAGTTTGCAAAATGCAGATGGGGAAGGTGGGGAAAGGGACCTGTCTTATCGCCTTGGCCCAGTGGTTAGATACTCATTTCAAGTCCTTTGTCCACCTAATGAGGAGAAGGGATTTGAACAGGGCTCTGCCACTGGGCTATGGGTTATTCTGATGCAGGGCTCTCTCAGTCTCTCTTGTTGAAGTTGTTCTCTACACCTCTTCTAGTACCTGTCACCACCATAACAATTTATTTAAAGTCAAATTATGTCTGACAACATGATTGATATTTCAACTCTTCCTCGTGTCAGGAGAACCCATTGACTTCAGTGCAGCTACTTCGACGAGCAGGGATTGTAAAGGTATCTGAAACAGGCATATTTTTCTAAAATTCTTTTCTAGAGCTGGTCCAAGTTTGTCAACAAAATTTCATATTAGAAATTTGTCATCTAAATGAAACCTTTTGAGCGCAATCTGCCAGAGCGAGACAAAATTAAAGCCCTGACAATAAGGTCAAGTACCCTAAAGCAACTCAGCTTCTCCAATCCTTAACGCATTCCTTTATCACAACAACAGCACACACAGGCCAGGCCTATGCTCCAAAGTTTTGTTGGCATGGAAGCTACACTGGACAGGGCCTAGGGTGTGAAAAACCCACGCCCCCTAGGAGACATAGCTATTCTGGCAAAAGCCCTGGTGCACACACAGCTATGCCAACTGAAGAGTGCTTTTGTTGGCATAGCTAATACCATTCAGGGAGGTAGCATTACAATGCCAGTAGAAAAATGCCTTCTGATAGCATATTCTGCACCTCCTATAGGGGGCTCTGCCAGGTTATCTGTATCATCAGGACATGGGTAGTGTAGACAACGCTACAGCTTCGAGACAGGTGCAACATTCAGGTGAAGGGGTGACTAACAATTTTTTTATGGTAAGAGGAGATGTTTTTCGGTCTTAACTTGAGGCTTATGAAGTCCTTCCCAGGCTTGGTAAACAGTTGTTCTCTTCATCAACTGGATCCCGTGAGGTGCTAAGAACCTGGAGCTCCCAGGGAAATCTACAGGTGCTGAGAATACTCAGCAATAGAGCTGGGCAGGAACTAGTGGGGAATGCTGCAAATTTGAAACTTTTTCCATTCCAATAGAGAATGGAAATATTGTTTGAAATTTCTCATGAAACAAAATTCCTGTCTCCCGAACTTTGTTTCAATTCAACACATTTTGTTTTGGTAAAATTGAAACACTTTGTTGTGAGTTGAACTGTTTAAAATATAGTGTATAAAACAGAAATATTGAAACAATAAATCAATTTGGAACAGAAAATTGAAATGTTCCATTCTAAAAGGGTTAAAATATTCCATTTTTTCCCTAAACAAATTACCAACAAAATTAACACTTCACATAATGTTTCACTTTCAATTAATATCTATTTTTCAAATGGAACAACATGTCTTTGGAAAATTTCCAATCAGTTCTACTCAACACCTTCCAGACGACACTCAACTCAGCCCATCAGAGGCTCAGGTCCAATAGTAACAAGCTGTATAGAAAATGCATCTACCGGAAGTGGCACAATTGGTGCCTTGGGCCAGATCTGATTCAATGAAGTTGGTGGGACTTCAGTGTGAGGTAAGAGGCATGTTCAGAACACAGAAACATGGAGGAACCTGGAACAACAAAGTTTACAGTGTGAGATAATGGCAAAACATCTCTATCATCCACGTTATGTGTGGAAAGAACTGTGATGTATTCATCACGCTAGCAACTCAGGATACATCTTCTGTTAAATACAGAGTCTAATTGATTACAATCTGGCAAAATGTCAAAGTTCAAAGACAGAGAAAAGTGCCAACTCAATTAGATTTGACAGAAGAGATCATTTAATCTGTTCCAGTCATAACTCGGCAATAGGTACGTGCATAAACCAAAACTAATTTTGACATTTGCCTGAATGTCATAACTATATTTACATCTGAGGGAGACACTCTTTATGTGACTGATAAGTTAGTTCATGTTGCATTTTCAAATGTTAAATTATTTATACTCATTGGCAACAACTGTTACATTTTCTCCAGCAGCATTCTGCTTTTTTTTTTTTAAATGATGAAGTAATCATAGCTCAAATTATACAAATTGACAGTGCTGATCTTTACAAAATTTGCTCGAGGTTTTTGAGCTATATCAATAAGATAACCTCTGCATGTCAGAAAAACACGGACGTGCATGCTACCTCATTTCCATTTTATAGCCTTTGTTACTGACACGGGTACATTATATTTGAGAAATATATAGCAAGCAGGTTTATAATTTATCCTTGCCTCTATAACATGAAGCAGAATCTGAGGGACTTCCATTTAGGACTATTCTGCAGTTCCCTTTCATAAAATTGACAACTAGTTTCTTAGTTAAAAATGCACGGGACACGTGACCACATTCAATTTGCAGATAAACCATGATAAACAGGAGAGAGGCTGTCACATGGAAAACTCCACTAACAGACTTCAGGGATAAGAATTACTAGAGGGGGCATACTTTGTTCATACACCCAGCCTGGCCCCTCACCTCTTGGGGCTGGCCAGAATGAGGGTGCAACTGAGTGAGGTCTGGCTGTACAGTGGGGAGGATTAAAAATTTCCAGCAGCCTGATTTCCATTAAAATCTGGCCCACAGAATGCCCATTTGGTACTGAAAATAGAGGAAGTTCTCTGGTGCTTCAACTCTAATCCATGAGATCACTGCCTCATGCTTATATCTAGAGCATACATAATAGTAAGAATTAGATTAGTGGGCATCTATCTTTCCCAGTTTTCTGATTTTCACCAAAACTGGTAGGCTTCTTCCCATTGATACCTAGAACATACCCTGACATTTTGGAAATGATCGAATACAGTTTTCAAAAGTCACTACATTGCCATCCAGTTGAGTGTAAGGCATGACTTTGCTCAGCCGATTATGGGTACTTCTGGTCTTGACTCAATAGTTAAAGCTGTGTTCTGAAATGCAAATACAAAGCATTTGAGCAGACCCCTAGATAATCACAGAGTTCCAAACCAGGAGACATGCACAACTAATAGTGCTGGGAGGGGGTAATTTAGGTAAAGCAGTGTGCAAAAAAAGTACAGTTAAAGTGGGGGACAGAGTTAAGGTGGCTGTACATGGTCTGTGATGTGCACTCTGCAGCCCAGTTGGAAGGAAGAATCCTTAATTTCACAGAGATCCACAGCATCCAATCCAGTTAGCAAGGCCAGGCACTGCTAAGAGGGTCTGGTTCTTGTATAGTTTTCATGTTTATCCAACACACTGAAAAGAAATGTAAATCTCCAAGTTCAAGTCAAGCCGCAGCAAAACAAATGAGTGCTTACTGAGTTTCTATACATCACTTTAGAATTGTATGTGTATTGACTGCTTTGTTTACCTGACATATTATCCATATCCATCCGTTGGTACATTATATTAGTAATCTCTTATCACTCAATGTTTAGGCACAGGAAACTGTCTGTCACAAGGCAAACCATAAACTATAGTGTCCTGAGGAGCGGAGGCAGGGGTAGAGGGTGTGAGTCTGCAATACAGTCATCCCCATCTTGAACCCAGAGTTTGCACATGCTATCATCATTGGCCTTTGCTGCGTCAAAGAAACAAATAAGTCTGTATTTTCTTCTGCTAAAAGAGCGTGAAGTCAAATGTTGATAATGTCAAATACTATGTTTTCATCAGCACTGAAATGTATTTGCTGTCTATAGGTAGGGCTCGTCTTGTAAAGCATTTTTACAGTCCATCTTCCTCACATAGGGAGCAAACAAATAAACTGCAAAATGGACAATTGGCCTGCATATGGCAGCTGTGAAAGATACTGAGATTATAACATGCTATCAATAAGCTCCTTTGGGCAGTGGTAAGGATATTGCCCCAAAAGCAAACAGGCCAACCAGTGGACAGATGGGACTCTGGAGACCGGGATTCTAGTCCTGGCTCTGCCACTGGCCTGCTGGATGTTGGGCAAGTCACTGTACTGTTCTGTGACTCCGTTTCCCCATCTGAAAAATGGGGATAATGATACTGACCTCCTTTGTAAAGTGCTTGGTGGTGTACTGATAAAAAGCACTATATAAAAGCTAAGTGTTAGCATTATTATACAACCTTTAGTGAAATCACTGTCAGGACCTATGAAAAATAACCTGCTGTTCTAAAGTCACCCAGTAGTGGTCAGTGGTGCTTTTCCCAGGCAGCAGATTGCAATATATACCTACCTGACTAGGATGTTATGCGGATAAATTATCTCATATTTGTAAAACACTTTGAAGAGATTAAGGACTGTAATTAAAATGCCTGGCTTGTACAAAGCTGAGGCAACAAAACACTTTACATTAAAACAATAACTGACAACTTTTAATATTAGTGCTGCCACGTTGAAGGAATGCCTGGATAGGCTAAGTTAATGAACTGTTTTTAATGAGTATACAACCTGATGGGAAAAAATGCAAAGATGTGCTAAAATATTCTGAATCTCTGCATGACTGAATAGCATCCAAATGTCATATCTAACTTGAATCGGGAGAGAATTGGGTAGAGAGTTTGTATGCCACTCTTAAAATCGATCTGGGTCTCTGTAGAGTCACCTATCATCATGGGATCTGAGCACCCAGGAATTATAGTTAATCACAAGCAGATATCATCCTTACTACCATGTGACAGGCTGACATGAACCTGAAAAATCTGCTTGGGCTAAGCACTAGGCTGAACTATAATTAACATTATAATCTACAATAAAATAGATTTCAGAAGGAACAATCAAAACAAAATGTTTCAATAAGGAGTTGCTCTGTTGACTGCACTGGGACTATGCTGATTTACAACAGCTAAGAACCTGGCTTCCAACAATAGCCTTTGTTGGCTACTCATAAGAAAGTTTCAAAAAGACAAAATATTACACACTGAATGACTTGAGGATAGACTTCTTCTTTTTTAAGGGAAGGAGGATGTTTAGAGTAAATCACTTACACAATAAGCTTTATTTCAGTATATCAGTCTTCAGAGGCAAAGGAAAAGGCAAAATAAGCAGAGAATACCTCCCCACTGCTCCACAGACAGCTACCAGCTTTTCTTTAGAGAAGAAAACACTTCTCACAAAACACCCCTAAAAAGTGGCGCTCAGTAGGGCAAAGGACACAGACGGGTCACTAACGTGCAGAACATTTGTGCACGTTTATATTGTGCATGTACACACACAGAGAGTCGATTGTTATTCCCAAATCAAACCATAGAACGTCCAATGCTTTCGGCACCTCTAGGAACAGCAACAAACTGCTCCATTAATCTCCTTTAAAAGCGGAGTGGAAGTTTTAGCGTCTTCTTCAACTAGTGCCTTGATTTTGATGAGATGAAACTAATTGCTTTGCAATTATTAACTCACATGATATATGCTGTTTTCCCTGCCCTGATAGTTGAACGTAGAACAAAAGTGGCACTTCATGCTTCTACGGCATCATTAATAAACTAGCACATAAGGCACCGCAGCATGCGTGCACCACAGTACACTGTAATATAATTAGCTCAAATAATCAACTAATCACCTTGAGCAAGCAGGAAAGCCCTGGAGCAGGAAGTATCAAGGTTGCAGATAAGCCAGTTTAGTCAGCAGGTTAAGTTGTTCCATTACATCATTCACACCACTTCCTTGAGACATACCTCTTTTTTTCCTAGACTGCACCAGAGAGACAGCCCAGGGCCCCACTAGAGAATGGAAGTGAATCAGAGAGGGAGTGCGACTATCAGAGCATACTAGGAGAAACAAGACAGAAGGAATGGGAAAAAAAAATCTTCAAAACTGTTCATGAATTAAATTTTACGGAGCTAGAATAGTTTTAAGGGCCAGATTTTGCCACCTTTACTCACACTGAGTATTTTACTCCACTAATTATCCCATGTATTTCAATCGATCTACTCACAGAACTCCTTAGACAGTTGAAAGGTTGTTAACATGAGTAGCTCCAATCAATGGGGCTACCCTTGAGAGTCGCTGTTCACTATTGTGAGTGAGGGGATCACAGTCTGCCCCAGGTTAACTACCGGGGGCAGAATATAAGGGCAAGTCTACACTACAAAATTAAGTTGACCTTAGTTACTTCGACATACAGCAACCGCAGTAATTAAATCCCTTTTGTATGTCCACACTATGCTCCTTGTGTTGGCGGTGCACATCCTCACCAAGAGCGCTTGCACCGGTGTAACTGTCAGTGTGGGGCATTGTGGGATGCCTTTTGAAAGGTAGCAACAGTTGATGTAAGCAACGCAGTGTCTACATTGACACTACATCAACCTAACTACATTGACCTAAGCGCTACGCCTCTCATGGAGGTGGAGTTATTAAGTCAGCGTAGTGGGTGAGTTACATCGGTGGGACATTTTACTGTAGATGCTTACAGAGTTAGGCCAAAGTAAGCTGCCATACGTCGACCTAACTCTGTAGTGTAGACCAGGCCTAAGTGCATGTGAATGAGAAAATTGATAACAGGCCAGTTTCTGATATCTTTCCTCAACATCTTTATGAGGAACTTCACTGACTTTAACATTTCTGTGGTGGAATTATATGCTATTCAATAAAAGACAGTGAGAGTGAATGTGATTATTGGGGAGAGGAGGAAGTAGTTTATATAAAGAAACAAACATTTAAATTTTTTTTAAATAGACATATTGTTTACTTTGATCAATCACAATTAAAATAGTCCAGTAATGGTCTGGTTTGAGGAAATTACAGCATATTCCCATTATATGAAATCTCTTTGCAAGAAAATAAATTGTGTTTCACCTCAGCTATTGTAATCTAATGCCAACTGTGCTATTAATCCTGCTCTCTTTGGATTCAGCAAGCAGTTTTATTTATTGTGAGTAAAACAAGCAAGATTTGACTCATGGATGACATGGCACCTTTTTTTCAAAGCCCCTCCCCCTTCCCCCCCCCTCTCAATTAATTCCAAATTACCTCTGGGATGAAAGCTCTTGTACCTAAAAGAGATTTTTTCTTTTAAGTTTCAAGGAAACCCATTGGACCCTTGCGGAGTTATCAGGGAATGCAAAACAGTGGTTTTCCGCCATTGCAAGAATTAGTCCTCTCCTATTTTGCACTGTGGTAAAAATAAAATACATTTTTAGGGGTGAAATCCTGGCCTCAACGAAGTCAATGGGAGTTTGGCCAATGATTTGGATGAAGACAGGATTTCACACTTTGGATTTAAAACTTCAAACCTTGCATGCGAATGTGTAGCCCAGAGTTTTCTTATTTTGTATTAATTGTGATCTAAAGATGATACATTCCGCTCCACCCATTGTAGGCCATCGTCCAACCCATGTGCGACCATTTCCTATAGCATATTATTGAGGGCTTTGCTAAGCATTTCAGTGCATCAAGAAATACAACTTTCTAGCTGCCTGGTAGGGTGTGTAGTGAGTGAAAAAGACTATGCCAACTCCCTTCACCACCCATTCATGCACTCTGTTTACCTAATCAGTTTTACATCCATCTACATCCACATCACCTACCACAGAATATTGGCTCTCAGAAACCTCAATGCTCGGCATAACTCAATTCAGCAACTTACTTGAGCATGTTACTTATGACCAATGGGAATCAAATGGAATTACTCACATGCTTCAATTTAGGCACGTGCTTAAGTAACTTACAGCGTCAAGCTGATCTGATGTAGTGTCAATTTAGCATTGTTGTATGGCACAGTGGAACACACTACAAAAGAAAAAAAAAGGAAACCCCGGACCCTGGTTCCCAAGAAATCTGGGGTCATCTTGTGATTGTACATCCCACTAACTGCCTTGCTGTGATACAGGGGCCCAGCAGCACTGTTGCAAGGCAGTGGCGTTGCAATGGCTAGCGCAGTCAGGTAAATTCAATTAAGCAGCCTCCGTGGTACCTCTGTGAAGTATACGATATACCCTAACATGAGAAGTACACTGTCTGCTCCATACCTTGCTAACAGCAACTCAGCCTAATGAAACAAGTGCATGCATGAAACAACAACAACAAAAAGTGAACAATTAAGTTTAAACATGATAATGTTAATGGAGAGACAAATGCTGATTAAAATTATGCCTTTTGGCTCAAAGGCCATTTGCTGGGATACTAGTGTTCAGAGATTTATTCCAGATGAGTTACAGTGATTCATTCCTCTGAGGTAATTAAATTTCTGTTGACACAAAAATCTCATAACTCAAGAGGTTTAGCAATCCCTAGAGCTCCCTTCAAGAGAAAATGAAATTAAGGTATGTTGGACGCAGACAAAGGGAAGAGACAAGGCTCATAAATGTGAGCTAATCAAAAAATTGCGCTACAGACTCGTACACACTTGGCTACTTCTGTAGCCACTTGATTATTCTAATGGCCTTTGTCTCATAGCTCAGAGTTCCATCAATTTATGGCCCACTGCACCAAAATGTCAACTGTATCAAATGTAATATTTTATAGTGCAATATGAAAACATGATTGCACTTTGCTGCTCCAGACTAAACCAGAGGTGTTATGTCATCTGCAGTTTGAGGTGAACATTACAGTCTGAGAATAAGTTGCCATTGGGGTTTTAAAACTATTTCTGTTGATTTGATTGGTTTTAAACAATGTTCATATTATAATATGGTCCTTTGCAGAAAAAACCTCTGTTACGGTGAAGTTAAGGTTGTGCGTACCATTTTGTTGTAGTTGTATTTTTTTTTTTGAGTGCTTATTAACTTTCAGGAACATTGCACCTAAAATGCAAAACTAAACCGCAAATGTTAGTAACTAAGAGCTAGTTTGTCACCCCTTTATGCACACTGAGTAGTGCTTTACTCCACAAGTCGCCCCATTGCCTGCAATGAGTGTTCACGAAATAAGAGGCCACCCAACATGTGTGAAGTGAGAACAATCTAGTTCCAAGAAAACAGAGAGTAAAGCGCTACAGAATCCAGTAACTGTTACAAGGGCATTAGTCCCCCTCAACGACCATGAGTGGCTCACTGACTCCCCAGACCCATCTATGAGCCTGGACTGTCTGTCTGGCAAACCTTTTGATGGAAAAATTGCCTCAGGAACCAGTTGCACTGAGGTTTCTCTCTGTAAGGAAAAGGGCTAGATATTGAGGTTGAGCTTTTCAAAAATGCTCAGTATTCACTTAACTTTACTCTTATTCTAGTGGTTTAGGAGCCTTGACATCAGTGTGAGCAGAGTTAATCCAAAAAGGAGCATCTTTGAAAATCTCATGCTCGGGGCTTAATCCAAAACCCATAGATGCCAATGGGAGCGTTTTCTTGGTGGATTCTGGATTAAACCCTTAGCTATTTAAATAAAAGCACAGGTCTCCAGCAGTCATTTGATGTGCTATACAAATGTGACATGTCACCGGGGCTGGCGGTCCCCACTGATGCTTTCAATTTTAAAATTAGACATTAATCAATACAAAAACAGTAGATCTCAGTTTGCAGGACTCCTTTACCTACATTTTATTTCTCTTCTGCTTTCTGGGCCAGATCACCAGCAGCGGAAAGTGCCATAGCTCCATTCAGGTCAATGAAACACATCCACAGCTGGTGTAACTACCACAGCACCATTGAAGTCAGCACAGCAATGCCGATTTCTACCAGCTGAAGATATGGCCTGAAGTATCCCAGATTGACCCAACTGATGCAAACAGTAGATTCAGTGCCTTTCTTGAGGCACTTGAGAACTGCCCAGTCACACACTATATAGAAATCAGCGCATTAATGGTGTTTAATTTCAAAAAGTGTTTTAGCATAGAAATGTGAAAAGTGGTTCAGGACTGGCATACCGGTACGTTGGGGGCAATATATCATAGAGTCATAGAATAACAGGGTTGGAAGGAACCTCAGGAGGTCATCAAGTCCAACCCTCTGCTCAAAGTAGGACCAATCCCCAACTAAAGCCAGGGCTTTGTCAAGCCATAAAAATCTTCCACCACCTCCCTAGGTAACCCATTCCAGTGCTTCACCACCCTCCTAGTGAAAAAAGTTTTTCCTAATATCCAACCTAAACCTCCCCCGCTGCAACTTGAGACAATTATTCCTTGTTCTGTCGTCTGCCACCACTGAGAACAGTCTAGATCCATCCTCTTTGGAACCCCCTTTCAGGTAGTTGAAAGCAGCTATCAAATCCCCCCTCATTCTTCTCTTCTGCAGACTAAACAATCCCAGTTCCCTCAGCCTCTCCTCATAAGTCATGTGCTCCAGCCCCCTAATCATTTTTGTTGCCCTCCCCTGGACTCTTTCCAATTTTTCCACATTCTTCTTGTAGTGTGGGGCCCAAAACTGGACACAGTACTCCAGATATGGCCTCACCAATGCCGAATAGAGGGGAATGATCACTTCCCTCGATCTGCTGGCAATGCTCCTACTTATATAGCCCAAAATGCCATTAGCCTTCTTGGCAACAAGGGCACACTGTTGACTCATATCCAGCTTCTTGTCCACTGTAACCCCTAGGTCCTTTTCTGCAGAACTGCTACCTAGCCACTCGGTCCCTATTCTGTAGCAGTGCATGGGATTCTTCTGTCCTACATGCATGACTCTGCACTTGTCCTTGTTGAACCTCATCAGGTTTCTTTTGGCCCAATCCTCTAATTTGTCTAGGTTCCTCTATATCCTATCCCTACTCTCCAGCATATCTACCACTCCTCCCAGTTTAGTGTCATCTGCAAACTTGCTGAGGGTGCAGTCCATGCCATCCTCCAGATCATTAATGAAGATATTGAACAAAACCAGCCCCAGGACCAACCCTTGGAGCACTCCGCTTGATACCGGCTGCCAAATAGACATGGAGCCATTGATCACTACCCGTTGAGCCCGACGATCTAGCCAGCTTTCTATCCACCTTATAATCCATTCATCCAGCCCATACTTCTTTAACTTGCTGGGAAGAATACTGTGGGAGACCATATCAAAAGCTTTGCTAAAGTCAAGGAATAACATGTCCACTGCTTTCCCCTCATCCACAGACCCAGTTATCTCCTCATAGAAGGCAATTAGGTTAGTCAGGCATGAGTTGCCCTTGGTGAATCCATGCTGACTGTTCCTGATCACTTTCCTCTCCATCATCACTTTTTAGTTAAGATTGCAAGTGAGTTTCCATTAGAAGCCCACTTTTGGCCATCCCTTAAGTAGAAGTCAAATCAGCCTCAGACTTGGCAGGGAGAATTAAAAAAATCAGAAGCCAGTCAAACAAAAGTGTCCCTTAATGATGACACCCTAAATATAGAATGCCCAGATCCTGAGCTAATGTAAATCCCTGTAGCTCCAGGAGTTTACCTGATTTATATTAGTTGAGGATCTAGGCCTGTGTGTTTATTTTGCTAAGGAAAACTGACTATTGAGTAGCTGTAGTACTTGAGTTTGAGTGCCTTCCAAATGAATTTAGTCCACAAAGTTTTCAAATTGAACTCAAACTAAATTTAAGCTACAGATAAATCTAAACCAAAACACTTGGCATCAACATCCTCAAGCCTTGAAGAAATTCAGTTGTAGACCTCGATCCAAATATTTTGATTCAGGCCAATCTCTTTTTAAAACCAAGTCCTTTTTGAGTCATCATCTGAGCACCAGCAAAGTATTTTTTTTAAAATGGAAAATATATTTTGGGATAGTTGTCAGCTTTTTTAAAAAAGAGTTTCTAAAAACATAAAAATTTGGGCATGAGAAATATTACCCATAAAGAAAAACACAACAACAAATACAACCCCTCCCTCCCACCAGACAATTAAAAATAATTAACTATGAATTTAGAAAGGAATGCCCTTCTCAATCTATACCAGGACATTATAGTAAAAGTACAATTGGAAACACAAATTAGCTTTATACAGTAATTGAGAGATATCAAAATAGCTTAAACTTTAAGAGCTAACTAAGGAGTGAAGTGACTCCAAGCCCCTCCCACGGGAACAATGACAAGTGAGGTTCAGGTTGGGAAACAATCTGTAGATAAATTCAGGTTGTCTCGTTCAGCCTTTTCAAGCCAACCTGTCACTTGTGATTGATCCCTGTGGTTTGTGTTTGGGGTGATCTTGAGGTAGGCTTGTGACTGGAGTTGTGTGAAACCTTCAATCCTTAGAATTAAGTTTACATGAGCCTTGCTGCTTTCACAAGCCCATAGTCCTCATAGTGCATAGCCACAGCGACAGAGGCCTCTATCACAGCAGCTCACTGAGGGAGGAGGCTGGAATGAGGAAAAGAGTATTGCCACACACTGCCTCCCAGAAGTCCCTAACAGTAGAAGCAGCGGCTCAGACCGGGCAGCCTCTCAAAGAGCATGCTGGGAGGAAATATTAATATAGCCAGCTATGGCTAGCATGACTAATCAATGACTACTCGGATGGATAAGGAAAGTTAGAGAGGTGCAATTCCACATGCAGTTTACATCCTGGGGAACGGGGAGGAGAGAGGGAGAGAAAGAACAAACCACATGAGACCGATAACAGTTATTTCACTGAATGCACTCCTGGATGGTGCTGAGACATCACAGTGGTGGGAGTGGAATAGGAAGCAGAACAGGAGGTTGGACAGGCAGAAGACATTGTCCCTGAGTGGCAGCCAATTTGTCTAATCCTTCTGGGTATCAAAGAGAGGGGAACTCAAACCACCATTCATAGACTCATAGACTTTAAGGTCAGAAGGGACCATTATGATCATCTAGTCTGACCTCCTGCACAACGCAGGCCACAGAATCTCACCCACCCAAATCCCTAACCTATGCCTGAGTTATTGAAGCCCTCAAATCGTGGTTTAAAGACCTCAAGGTGCAGAGAATCCTCCAGCAAGTGACCCGTGCCCCATGCTGCAGAGAAAGGCGAAAAACCTCCACGGCCTCTGCCAATCTGCCCTGGAGGAAAATTCCTTCCCGACCCCAAATATGGCGATCAGTTAAACCCTGAGCATGTGGGCAAGACTCACCAGCCAGCACCCAGGAAAGAATTCTCTGTAGTAACTCAGATCCCACCCCATCTAACATCTCATCACAGACCATTGGGCATATTTACCTGCTAATAATCAAAGATCAATTAATTGTCCAAATTAGGCTATCCCATCACACCATCCCCTCCATAAACTTATCAAGCTTAGTCTTGAAGCCAGATATGTCTTTTGCCCCCACTACTCCCCTTGGAAGGCTGTTCCAGAACTTCACTCCTCTAATGGTTAGAAATCTTCGTCTAATTTCAAGTCTAAACTTCCTAATGTCAGTTTATATCCATTTCCTTTAATTAGACCACGCAGACTGATTAATAGAAATTTAATGCTAGAAATAAAACTGGGCCCAAGTTCACAAGAACAAACAGCTTCTAATAAATAATCAAGATCCACTTAAAAATGAATGCTTTTTCTTGATTAAAAAAAATAGTCCCTATACCTAAATTAAGCCAATTAGGGAAATGAAATTATGTCCCTACCCCTTGCCCCCCAAAAGTACCAAAAACAGCTGGGGTGATTGAGATCTGATCAGTCTGCACACCAGACTTTTTAAAAGTCTCTTTGACAAGACCTTGGCAAGAATTTTATCATCCAAGAAAGGACAGAGGTCTCCAATGCTTCATCTCACAAAGATCTCCTTTCCTGGGCAATAATATGATGATTCAGCTGAATAAATAATTGATTTTTCAGTTCAGTGGCTGATAAATCTGAAAAAAAAAATCATTTGAGGTCAAATTAAAGATTGTGTTCAACCTGAAACAAAATGCTTCCGTATTTTCCATCTCATTTTGTTACATTTTGGGGTATTTTCCCCCTTTAATTATTTTTAAACAGATCTAGCTAAATTTCTAAACAAAACATCTTTTCAAAATGAAAAGTCAAAATGTGTCATTTCAGAAAGGTCAAAACAAACCATTTTAACTTTTCTGGATTTATTTATTTTGCCCAAGCTATTCACCAAATTTAACCCAGATTCCCAAATAGTTTTGATTATCCTAAACCTGCATTTTAGGTTGAATAAATTATTAGACTGAAAATTTTCACCCGTGGAGAAGTGATAAGGGAAGGGTAGGCCTTTGAGCTCAATGAAGGGAAGTTTCCCTACATAATGGACACTTAGCTGTGCATGGTTCTTCTTAGCAGAGATTTGACTGTTCATACACATGGCTTAAGGACCCCACTTGGGCAGGGTACTGTAGAGTTGCAGGGGGCACCCAAATCCATATACATCCCTTTAAGACATTTGAATGTATGTAGCAGAAACTGACAAATAACCTTTTCTGAAAGTTACTGCATGCTACTGCAGCTTCCTCCAACAATAACTTGTAAATGAAATGTAGATAACCCTTCTTAATTCTAATTACCCTTTATTTTAAAGCTTAATTACAGTAGTATCACAAAATGATAATTACAGTTTATTTAAACACCGATAAGTAAACATTATGTTTTATTTTCCTACTGTGAAATCTATCTAACCTAATGGGCTGATAATAATGCCACTTAATTGTATGCAATCAAAGAAACTGAGTAATTTCTGTCAGGTACCATAAAATGGCAAGGGCTGCTTTATCAAAAGATATTAACATTTTCCAAGTGCAACTGCTCTTTTAATGAATCATCATTCTTGCCTAGCTTTATTTTGTTTAGATTGAAAGAAAAGGAGCAAAGTTGAAGCCTTTCTAACTCCAGACTGGTCAGAAGGAACACGAGCAAAACTGGGACCCTCCTTCATCTGTGTGTTCTCCATCTAACATCATGGAACACAAAGGCATCATGTTGGTGTACAACTGGATTAACACTAAGATGAACACAGCTTTGGGCTTGTAGCTTTAGAAGATCCCCAGCTGGTGTGACTGCTATGTTGATTTACACTATCTGAGATCTGTAACACAATTCCTTATCATCGCTGCACTTGTTTTTCATTGCTTTTGTATCGTAGGTTTTGGTGTTCATATGGACGGGTACTGGCCTCAGTCACAATGGAGTAAATCTGGAGAAGATCAATTGGCATCAGCGGAATGAATTACTTCAGATTTACTAGGAATGTAATAACCCCAACTTCACCCACCTGAAACCCCACTCATGATTTGAGTCAGTTATAAGTGGTAGACAAATTATAACTAGACAAATTAGAGGATTGGGCCAAAAGAAATCTGATGCGGTTCAACAAGGACAAGTGCAGAGTCCTACACACTTAGGACGGAAGAATCCCATGCAGTGCTACAGACTAGGGACCGAATGCCTAGGCAGCAGTTCTGCAGAAAAGGACCTAGGGGTTATAGTGGACAAGAAGCTGGATATGAGTCGACAGTGTATCCTTGTTGCCAAGAAGGCTAACAGCATTTGGGGCTGTATAAGTAGGGGCATTGCCAGCAGATCGAGGGACGTGATCATTCCCCTCTATTCGACATTGGTGAGGCCTCATCTGGAGTACTGTGTCCAGCTTTGGGCCCCACGCTACAAGAAGGATGTGGAAAAATTGGAAAGAGTCCAGGGGAGGGCAACAAAAATGATTAGGGGGCTGGAGCACATGACTTATGAGGAGAGGCTGAGGGAACTGGGATTGTTTAGTCTGCAGAAGAGAAGAATGAGGGGGGATTTGATAGCTACTTTCAACTACCTGAAAGGGGGTTCCAAAGAGGATGGATCTAGACTGTTCTCAGTGGAACCAGATGACAGAACAAGGAGTAATGGTCTCAAGTTGCAGTGGGGGAGGTCTAGGTTGGATATTAGGAAAAACTTTTTCACTAGGAGGGTGGTGAAGCACTGGAATGGGTTACCTAGGGAGGTGGTGGAATCTAAATCCTAAGAGGTTTTTAAGGTCAGGCTTGCCAAAGCCCTGGCTGGGATGATTTCGTTGGTGTTGCTCCTGCTTTGAGCAGGGGGTTGGACTAGATGACCTCCTGAGGTCCCTTCCAACCCTGATATTCTATGATTCTATGTAGCCTGGGGCATCCGGGGTGACACACTGCTCTGCTGGTCTGGCTGTGGTCCTCCTAGCCCAGCTCCATGATTCAGCTCAGCCCAGCACTGAGTGGGTCAGGTCCCATGAAACTAGCTCTGCCAACCTTTGGTGGCTTGGGCATGGTGTCTTCTCTGCTCCACACCACCAATGCCATCAACTCTGGTTCAAGTGGATCTCATTACTCCCTCATCCCCATAATCACAGGTCATAGGGCAAACAAAATACTTGGGCAGAGTCCCTGGACCCCTTAAGACAGCTGTACAATTGCTAGAACAGCAAACTTTTCCCTTCCCCTTTACTGGAATCACAGTTCATTAGCCAGCTTTGGGTCACATCTTATAGCTGCAGGGTGACCTTTCATCCACAGCATATTTAGCACATGCTCTTTCACTAGCAATAAAGATAATTGCGTATCATATTTGCACATAGAATTTAAACAAATTTTAACTGAAAGAACAAAAACTTACCCGCAATTCTACCGTCTAACTAAACATCAAAATGAGGCTGGCCAGAGACGGTGTTTCCTCTTTTCAACAACAGAGGGAGGACAGTCATTTTGGTCATGGGGCTTACATTTACTTCAACCAGAAATAGCATTTTGGACAAGTCCTCTTCTGCAATTGTGACCTGGCCAATTTGACTCTTATACTGCATTGTTCAGCATTACTGTACATATACATACACAAATTGTTATTGTTGTTATATGTATTGTATTTACACAGCACATCCTTAAGATAGAACTGATTCTAATAAAATGATTGGACCTGTTAATCGGTCAAATACAGAGAGTTTATACTAACTACAGTATAGTATCTTCCATTAAAAATCTTCCCCCCAGTTTCACACTCATTCATTCTTTACAACCCTATCCAGAAATGCAAAGCTGGCAAGAACACGGTTTCCCAGTGCGTTGCTCAGATATGTGCAAGTAACTCCTACTGAAGTCAATTGGAAAGTAGTGTACCTAGTTCAAAGAAAAAATCGGCTCTAATTCTACTCCATGGGAATATGTCATTATGAAAAAATTGATGCATCTAAATAGCCTTTTAGAGAGAAAAAACAATTTGCAATTTCTAAGGACTTTAAATTTACATCTTTACTGAAACAATGTTTTGCTAGTTTGCACTATGAGAAAGGAAATGTTTGCCAGTGATTTAAGAGGCTGATGCATCCTGCAAGATCAGAGTAAATATTCCTTGACCTATTATACTAACAAGTGAAAGAAAAGATTGCGGACTTGGCGCATCAGGCCCAAGAAATGTGGTGTCATTTTTATTAATAAGGAACGACCTAAAGGTTTTTGCATGTGGATTAAACTGGCAACAATCTTGCAAAGTAATTGTCACAGAGTTGTGCTGGCAATTTGCAGATTTGTTCTGCCTCAATAATAATTTTGATTATTTTTTCCAAAGATGAGAAAACAAGAGAAGGAGGAAAAAATCATACAGCAAGGATTATAATTTGATTATTGCGGCATCTGAAATCATTAAACTTATGGCACTGCTATCTGTAGAGGCCTCCGCATGCAAATTATCCTGGAATCTAGGTCACAACAAGCTACAATTTGATTTCTGATTAATAAGCACAAATTACCATTCCTATCAAACATTTCTTAAAATTGATAATATCAAACTTAACTAACCTTTACCAATATGGTAAGCAATGCTGAAGCTTAAATGTGGCTAATTATATTATCCATGGGCTATGTTAGTCAGAGGATTCATTCTTGACACATCCCATGTTCAAAACTTCATTCAATCTGAAGATTTTTGGTTTGTATAAGAACTTTAATTATCATGCAAATGGAGAATATAAAGGCCACATTCTGGAAATGGGATGTCTGGGCCAGATTCCGCTCTATTACACCGGTGCAAATCTGGAGTTGCTGCACTGAAATCAGTGGATTTGCCCCAGTGTTACCAAGAGTAGAATCTAACCTCCCCTTTCAAAGAACTCAGTAAATCTGGAAGAAGCTGCAAGAATTCAAAAACTAATGCTATAATTTCATTGCACTATAGATTTGATGGGCCAGATCTTCAGCTGGTGTAAACCGGTGTAGCTATATAAAAACTTGCAGCAGATGATTTTTTTTCTCCCAATAAAATCACGTTTGTTTTTTTTCCCCCCCACTCTCTCAAAATGAATGCGTTACATATTCTTGATTTAACTGGCTCATTAATAGATCATGATTTTTACTGTACAAAACTGTTTAATTCAGAAAGACGACAGCCGTGTAACAGACAGCCCGTTTCCCTCAAAGACAATGGAAGTTTCACCATTGACTTCAATCAAAGCAAGACTGGGCCAGCAGCATAGCTAAAAATGTCTTTAATTTACAGAAACACACATGCAGAGGCGAGGAGCAGTTTTGCTATGTGCATGAAATTAGCATTACCACATCATTTAATTTACTTAGCTTCACCAGATTTGAAGAAGCTCAAAAAGTATTAATGAGTCTTTTCATCCACATTTGAGGTATGTGCATGTGTCTCCGGGCAAGATTATGATACCCTCACTTATGCTGGACATTATCTTACTCCATGAGTAGCTCCACTGAAGTCAATGGGCCAGATCCTCAGGTGACGTAGATCTGCTTGGCTCCTTGGAAATCAATGGAGTTGCACTAATTTACACCAAATAAAGAGTGGCCCAAATGAAACTACTCATGGAGTAGGCCATGAGAAAGGGAATCAGAATCAGGCCCTATATCTTTTTTTTTTAGCATAATGGTGCTGCTGCCCTGATGGAGATATAAAAGGGGTGAAATCCTGGCCCCATTAAAATCAATGAGCGCTAGGCCACTGATTTCAGTGGGGCAAGGACTTTACCCAGGGTATCTAAACAGCATTGATCAGCCACAGCTCAGGAAGCGTACAGAGAGAATAGTGGGCAAAGCACGAATGGCTGAATGTTAGTGCACATTTCAAATGCGAGAGTTGGGAAGCACCCTTTTCTTAAAGTCTAATTCTTCTTAGCTCTGGTCTACGCTGGGGGGGGGGATCGATCTAAGTTATGCAACTTTAACTACGTGAATAACGTAGCTGAAGTCGATGTACTTAGATCTACTTACCGTGGTGTCTTCACTACGGTGAGTCGACTGCTGCCACTCCCCCGTCAACACTGCCTGCACCTCTCATGGCACTGGAATACAGGAGTCGACGGGAGAGCGCTCGGGGATCGATTTATCGTGTCTAGACTAGATGCGATAAATCGATCCCTGCTGGATAGATCGCTGCCCGCCAATCCAGCTGGTAGTGAAGACATACCCGTAGGAAATGTGCCCAGCACCAGTTTCAGTAGCATGTTGATAGGCACTCTCTCTCTATCGCTGCACTAACCAAGAGCACTTTCTCAGTGTAACCCTTCTGCCAGGTGGACTCGGCAGCAGTAAGGGCCGGGTTCAATATCTAGGGGTTCCTCTAATAATAACAACACACAGAGCCAGCTCGAGCCCCCATCCAGTAACCTGGGAAATTTTAACACCCCCCTGCATGCCTCTAAGAGTCCATATTACCCCACTCGCAAGCACGGAGTCTGTGTACCACAAGACAGAATTTCTCTTAGAAGGGAAAGGGAAAAGTTGGGAAAACACCACAACCACATTCAAAAGCATGCGACCATAAGCAACCCCAACCCCATAGTGCCTGGGCAGTGTCTTTTGCCTCAGTTTCCCTTCTGGTGGCGGGAAAGTCTGATGAGCGAATGTCCCTTAAACAGATCACTCCCTTCTCCCTCCACTGCACCCCACTCACAGTTAGCTGTTCTTGCTTAGCAAAGACCCACAGTTCAGAGGGACATTTACGAGGTTCCTCTCCCACCTCTGGTCGGGACGCTGACAACACCGCCATGCTGTTGCCTCTGCAACTGGCTCACAGCTGCTGCCGTGTCTCTGCGGCTGCTGGCCACTGCTTCCTGCTCCCATGACATCATGTTCTGAGGTTCTGGCACTTAACCCAGCTCCCCATGATTTCAGCAGGTCGTGGGGAACCTCAGGGCCAGGGCAGTTTCTGGGTTGTCATTCATGGTTCCTACACAAGGTCTAGCGCTTACCCCCTAGACTTGCTCAGCAGTGGTGTCAGCTGTAGGAATCACCAACCGGAAATAAGGGCTCTCAGTTGACTCTAATCAGCTCAATCATTAAATGCTAAAGGGGGGCATTTCAAATGGTGTCTAGGGCTCTTCGGGCAGACTCCATGCCACCCCGGTAGAAACACCTCTCCCCATTTGCTCTCCTCTTCACTGGCATCCCCACCCCCTGCTTAGTAAGTGAGGTTCAGTTTAGCGTGCCCCTCTCAATCAGGGTAGGCTAAGCACAGTTCTCCTGCCCTTTACTCATACAGTAAGGATGACAACATTTCATTACCCCTACATTCAAATTTAAAAAAAATATATTAAAGCTAATGCTAAAAATATCTAATACACAGGTTAAGGAAAGAGGGTGTGTACATCTGGGTATACTGCAGTGACTGCATGGTGTTCTCAGCCCCTGCCAGCCAGGAAGGACTCAGCCGTGAAACTTCCACAGCAGAACCTCAAACCAGCAGCTGTTCATCTAAAGTGGAGTTTCTTTGTGCACCTAAAATGCAGGCTAGGTTTGCAGAAAGGTTTTCAAACCTTTCAGTGACCTGAGTTAAGTTTTATGAGAAGCGGGGCTGAGATGTGGCTTTGGGTAGAAGCCTTGCAGAACCACGTGGTTTCGCGTACAAGGCATTTTGTGGTTCACTGAAATCCAAAACAGAAACTCATAGACTCATAGATTTTAAGGTCAGAAGGGACCATTGTGGTCATCTAGTCTGACCTCCCGCATGATGCAGGCCACAAAAGCTGACCCACCCACTTTCCCTTAACTCAGCTGTTGAAGTCTCCAGATCGTGATTTAAAGACTTCAAGTCGCAGAGAATCCTCCAGCTTGCGACCCCTGCCCTATGCTGCGGAGGAAGGCGAAAAACCTCCAGGGCCTCTGCCAATCTACCCTGGAGGAAAATTCCTTCCCGACCCCAAATATGGCGATCAGTAGAACCCCGAGCATACAGGCAAGAATCTCCAGCCGGACCCTCATTTTACCAGCGATGGCACGTTATTGCCTAATTGACTAAAATCACGTTATCCCATCAAACCATTCCCTCCATGAACTTATCTAGCCTAATCTTGAAGCCAGGGAGGTCTTTCGCCCCCACCGTTTCCCTCGGAAGGCTGTTCCAAAATTTCACCCCTCTGACGGTTAGAAACCTTCGTCTAATTTCAAGCCTAAACTTCCCCACGGCCAGTTTATATCCATTCGTTCTCGTGTCCACATTAGTACTGAGCTGAAATAATTCCTCTCCCTCCTTGGTATTTATCCCTTTGATATATTTAAAGAGAGCAATCATATCCCCCCTCAGCCTTCTTTTGGTTAGGCTAAACAAACCGAGCTCCTCGAGTCTCCTTTCATAGGAAAGGTTTTCCATTCCTCGGATCATCCTAGTGGCCCTTCTCTGTACCCGTTCCAGTTTGAGTTCGTCCTTTTTAAACATAGGAGACCAGAACTGCACACAGTACTCCAAATGAGGTCTCACCAGCGCCTTGTATAACGGAAGCAGCACCTCCTTGTCCCTACTAGAAATACCTCGCCTAACGCATCCCAAGATCGCATTAGCTTTTTTCACAGCCACGTCACATTGCCGACTCATAGTCATCCTGCGATCAACCAGGACTCCGAGGTCCTTCTCCTCCTCCATCACTTCCAACCTATGCGTCCCCAGTTTATAACTAAAATTCTTTTTAGTCATCCCTAAATGCATCACCTTACACTTCTCACTATTAAATCTCATCCTATTATTATTACTCCAATTTACAAGGTCATCCAAGTCTCCCTGCAGAATATCCCGATCCTTCTCCGAATTGGCAATACCTCCCAACTTTGTGTCATCCGCAAACTTTATCAGCCCACTCCTACATTCGGTTCCGAGGTCAGTAATGAATAGATTAAATAAAATCGGACCCAAAACCGAACCTTGAGGAACCCCACTGGTGACCTCCCTCCAACCTGACAGTTCACCTTTCAGTACTACCCGCTGCAGTCTACCCTTTAACCAGTTCTTTATCCACCTCTGGATTTTCATATCGATCCCCATCTTTTCCAATTTAACCAATAATTCCTCATGCGGCACAGTATCAAACGCTTTACTAAAATCGAGGTATATTAGATCCACCGCATTTCCTTTATCTAGAAGGTCTGTTACTTTCTCAAAGAAGGAGATCAGGTTGGTTTGGCACGATCTGCCTTTCGTAAACCCATGTTGTAATTTGTCCCAATTGCCATTCGCCTCAAGGTCCTTAACTACTTTCTCCTTCAAATTTTTTTCCAAGACCTTGCATACTACAGATGTTAAACTAACAGGCCTGTAGTTACCCGGGTCACTTTTTTTCCCCTTCTTGAAAATAGGAACCACATTAGCTATTTTCCAGTCCAACGGTACCACCCCCGAGTTTACAGATTCATTAAAAATTATCGTTAAGGGGCTTGCAATTTCTTGTGCCAGTTCCTTCAATATTCTAGGATGAAGATCATCCGGTCCGCCCGATTTAGTCCCGTTTAGCTGGTCAAGTTTGGCTTCCACCTCTGATGCTGTAATGTCAATCCCCCCTCCTTTATTCCCCTCTGTCCTGCTCACTCTATTTCTAAGCCCTTCATTAGCCTTATTAAAGACCGACGCAAAATATTCATTTAGATATTGTGCCATGCCTAGATTATCCTTAATCTCCACTCCATCTACATTCTTCAGCGGTCCCACTTCCTCTTTCTTTGTTTTCTTCCTATTTATATGGCTATAAAACCTCTTACTATTGGATTTAATTCCCCTCGCAAGGTCCAACTCTACACGGCTTTTGGCCCAGTGGGTGAACACCATATGCAACCTGGAAAAGAAAGTGATGCATGAACTCCCTCTGAACCAAAACTAGGGTCCGTCGCTGCACAGCTACTGCCTCAACAGTCTAGCCTAGAGTCCATATTTCACATGAACCATGCAATTAACCTCCAATGGAGCTGGGTGAAATATGCATATCACACTTCAAGCCCATTTAAACTGAGTCTCCGGTCCCTTCAGTGTATTTGGGAATAAGGGACTAACATAAACTGGGGACTACTTTCCGGGGCATGAGTAGAGAGAAGTCCAACAGGGAGATATACCACAAACCACTACTTTGGAGATTTTTAAGAACAAGGCAGACAAACACCAGTCAGGGATGGTCTAAGTATACTTAATTCTGCCACAGCATGGGGAGGCGGGACTAAATGAGTTCTTGAGGTCCCTTCCAGCCCTACATTTCTATGGCTCTATGATTGATTCACAAGGGTTCATTTGCATCCAGTTTCTGCAAAACCAAACCGCAGGTCTCAGCACACAAAACCCTTTTGTGAACCCAACCTGGCAAGGTTCACACAGGTCATTGCCTGATTCTCCACTCGTGTAATCATTTAGAGCTCTGCAAAGAGGGTGCAAAATGTAACTAGGTGTAACTGAATACACAAGGTGCCAGGCAGCAAAGAAGCAGAGCCCTGATAAATCGGCACAACAAATGCAGATTATAGCAGATCAGTCTGCAGTCACTTTATGGTAATGTTTAGAATCGGTCACCATTTTTCCACCTAATTCCCCCCCTCTCCGCCCCCCGCCCCATAGAACGCCTTGCTGGTAAAACATAATTGATGGTAGAAAAAAAAAATCCCATTTTCATCAACAAATCTCAAAGTATTCTTGAACATTTTTGAAAACCCCAACTACAAGGGAGGCAGCAGTGTGGTCTAGCACTTGGGACTGGGACTCAGAAGATCTGGGTTTCTGTTCACGGCTCTGTTATGGGTTGGCCTTGGGAAAGTTACTTCCTTTTCTGTGCGTCAGTTTCCCCATCTCTAAAATGGGGGTACGGTACTGAGCTGGATATTAGTAGTTCTAATAATTGGGGGGAGGGGGTTCAGTTGTTCAATGAAAACTTCAAAAGCATAGAGGAACTACTTCAATGAAAACAAAACGTTTTAATTTCATCGACTTTTTTTTGGGGGGGGGGGAGGGGTACCATATCACAACCAGCACTAGTAATGTGGAGTCAACTTTGACTGGCCTCTTCTCCCCTGGTACCAGTACTTTCAAGACAGGCATCATGTTTCTTCTCTTTCTATAAAAAAATGTTTCATACAGAGAGTTAACTTTAATAGAATCAATGTCATCTGAGCAGGCAGAGGACACACACAAAAATATAATTACTTTAGATCAATCTCTGCAGACAACTTTCCTAACAAAAAAAAATGTTCATATACAACATCCTGGGGAAAGGATCTGGATAGATGGGATACCCCAGAAAAAGGGGATTTGGTCTGGAAAAGAGAACCAGCAACTTCAGTCTGTAGCCCAATAAAGGAAAATGTCTTTAAGATACTGTTTCAATGGTACCTTACACCAGTTAGATTAAAAATAGATAAAAATAAGAAGATAAAATAAGATAAAAATATAAATGTTGGCGCAATTGCAGTGAAAGAGGAGATTTTATGTATACACGGCAGACGTGTCCAGTCATAAGAGAATATTGGGATGCAATTCATAACCAAATAACAAAAAATGGTTGGATATGTTTTACCAAATGATTCTTTGGTAATCCTGGGGCTTTCTAGAGGAAATGGCCACACAACAAGAAATGAAATCCCTTATCTATTAGCAGCTGCTCAGCTACTGACAGCCTCCCACTGATAAGCAAAAAATATTTCAACTGTACAGGAATGGTTCAAAAAGTGTAGGAAGTTGTTATGGAAAAGTTAACACACCAATTGCCATGCACAAAATAGACAGAGCAGAGATAAATACTTAGACATTTGGTTATCTTCTATTCAATGTTCAGACAAAGTACTGTCACTCTGCAAAAAACCCAGCCCATCTGTCCATTTTTTTAAATATTAATATTGTATAGATACGCCTGGTCTGTTAAATATGTAGTCAGAGATTTCACTCAGTGTAATAAAATCTCTAGAAGCAGCCAGTCACGGGTGTTGTAATGATGCTCACTCTGTAATATGGTAAAACCCTGTTAAATAGAGTGATCTGATTACTCTATTCCTGTATGTTTCTCTAAACACTATTGTGATGATTGTTTTGTCTCTGATATTTACATGGCAAGGATTTGCAAACCTGTTAATACTTCCGAAATATATAAATAGTTCAAAAATAGTGAACCAAACACTTTACAGAGTATATGTCAACAGCGAAGCAAAACAGTCGTAGTATCCCTCTAGCCATGTTGTATTTAACAGCAATTCTTGCAGTTATCTCATTCCCTGCATTCAGTCACCGCTGGGGTTGGTCCCATTCAAAAAGGCCCTGGGATCGATCCCTTCTCTTTTCTCACTAATCTACGGAGTTGGATGGCAACATTGTCTTGTTTAGCGCACAGCTCACCTTGGATCTTCAGTAATTGTTTCCTTTGTTCCTACCCTCCACTCTATCTCCCCATCACCCATTCAATGCCATATTAAATTATTCATGAATGAAATAACAGTTTCCAGCATTAATAATTTACAGCTACACCAAGCGGGCATGTAAAGTAAAATGCAACTGATAAGGGAATCTGAGCTTTAGCAGCTTTTATGATACTCATCCATCTCATATTTTCCATCATTAATCTGATGCTTTGCGATGGAGAATTGCTGCTCAGCGACAGGCAGATTTCCCCACTGACACCCATCTGAAATGGAGGTTCAATACATGTAAATGGGATACACATTTACTGAAGGGCTGGTGTCTGACCCTGCAAATCCTTACTCTCAGGAGGAGTCACGTTGACTTAAAAGGGGCTACTCATGTGTAAGGGGTTACTTATATCCAAGGCTGGGACCCTATCATGCATGTAATAATAATATCATTAATTACTAATTTCTTAGTGAGCCTAATTTACAATCTCGCTGCTTCTCTAGGCAGGAAAATTATCTAGATTTTCATTTTTGAGAGATCTGCAATCATTAAGCCTACTAAGAAGCTCACCAGACATCTCTAATTCACCTGAGAAGTGCTTGCTTAGATACAGCAGTGAGAGGGGCTAGGAAATCCCCTAAAATAGATACCAAACAGAGTCACGGTTAGCTATAATTTTATTTAACCTACTCCTGACCTTTGCATTTCCTTGTCTTGGCACTTCCAGTAACCCAGGAGGAAAATCAGCAGAATCCTGCATGAAGCATCCTTGCTTCAAGTCATCAAGACCAGGAAATTCAAAGGCTTATTGAAAACCACTGCAAGTTTTTTAGTAAAAACTAGTTTAGACTAATTACCTGGCTTTTAAAAGCTACTTTCCCCAAGCATACATTTAGAACCAACAGGGCGCCACATGAATACTCCAGATACATAAATCCAGAGGTACCTCTATCTCCCTCCGACTCTTCTCTGATTAACAGATGTAGTTATTGGTGTTGCTTCTAGTGTAGATAACTCTGGTTTATCACATAAAATTCTACAACTTGGATTATCAAGAATTCCTTTGTTTGATCGTAAACTACATGATATCTAGCTCATCGGTTCTATATTAGGCACTTGATCCTGTGATGCGTTGTGCATTCATAATGCCCACTCAAATCAAAAGAAGTTATGCACTCAGGACTACATCCTTGGTTGCTTACGGGTGGCACTGCAGTTTCTTCTGGAGTTTTTGCATCATGCTGAAAATTGCTTCCCAGGAAGATTAAGAAGATTATTCCAAACTGATCTGCCCATTGTTTAATTATTACAGGCAATAAACCAGTCAACTACACCGAGCTGTATGCAGGCAAACAACAGAGAAAAAGTTAATGACTCAGTCCTGATTTAGTCAGATTCTTTTAACCTGACAGTATCTACTCTTATCACCCACATTTCCCTCTTTGACTGGCTGCAAGTTGCTTCCTAATCTTAACCCTGTTCCATAAACTAGAACATCTTTGTGTTCGGGACAGGCCATTTCCTTCTGGGTCCAGCTGAGGAGCCTCCTGTCTTTTAGCGTTCAATTTTGCCAAGCACCACAATCAATCTCTTTGCCAATATGTTAAAGAAACCAGAACCAACATCTAAACCCCCACTATGTTCAAATAAGAGGAGTTACAGAGCCATTGCCACAGCATCTTTCACTCTGTTGCCTCACTCTTAGATGACAGATAAACTAACAGTGGGGCTAAGACAATGTAATGAAATACGTCGGTGCAGTATATTCTCCAGTGAAACCAGGTAATTACACTTCTTGATATTACATTTTTATTGATGTCCCCTTAGCATGCTTAACCCTGTAAGTGTGCATGGTGCTGTATACATTCATAACAGACATAACTCTGCCCTGAGGAACATACAACCACACTACCACACTTTGAAAACAGCTCAGCACCAAACAGCTCCCATCAAGGAGACCCTACTCGGTGCCGCTGAGCACTTTTTAAAAGTCTGTTCACGTCATTTAGGTTCCTGAATGGAAGCAGAACCTTTGGGTGGTCTGGCCCATAGAGTCCTAATCACTTTAGAATCATAGAATATCAGAGTTGGAAGGGACCTCAGGAGATCATCTAGTCCAACCCCCTGCTCAAAGCAGGACCAATCCCCAGACAGTTTCCCCCCCCCAGACTCCTAAATGGTCCCCTCAAGGATTGAATTCACAACCCTGGGTTTAGGGGGCCAATGCTCAAGCCACTGAGCTATCCCTCCCCCTCTAGATTGTATGCAGTCCTGACTGGATGAATGTATGTATTTTTTTTCCCTAAGTAACCCTCTACCTACCCTTTATCAATAGTTATTACAGGGTTTTCCTCACTTCCTAATTCTCAAACTTCTCCTGATTTTTCTTATTGAAGAAAGCTAATCTCAGCGATATTCATGTCATAGCCTCTCCTCATTTACTAACAGCCCCATTTGCTCTGTGTTTCTTTCCTTCAGATGCACACACCGATATTTATCTGACCGTCATCACCATAGTAGCCGAGCATTCGTGGATTTGCCCTCACAACACACCCTTGAGGAAGGGGAATACATTTTGCAGACTGGGGACTAAGAGACTGCATAGTTTTAGAGCCAGAGCCACAGAGGAGCCTTAGACGTTGCCACGCTGAACAATGCAATCCCTAACTCCAAGGCCCACTGTTTCCTAGGGGGATCCTTAGCCCTCAGTTAGGCACCTAGGCTCCCCATGAAAGCAATGGGGAGAGCTAGGCACCTAAGTATGGGATTCTCGGAAACCAGCAAGCTGAGCAGGGAGCCACTTTAGCTAGCCAATAGGAAATGACAAGGAGAGAGGTGCGGCCTAAACCCACCTCTCAAAGGTAGGTCGGCACCTAATTCTGGGGCAGAAGGAGGCACCTCCCTCTACGTGGGATTCTCAGCTATGAATCCTCTGCTGGAGTTAGGTGCCTAAACCAGGCCAATCTTTTTTTGTGAAAAAAACCAACAGATTCAGAGATTTCCCCTGCCCCCCTCCACCCAATTGTAGCCAGTAGCCCAGTGATTAGGGTCCTCACCTGGAGGTAGGAAATGGGTTTTCAAATCCCTTCTCTCCCTAATTCAGAGCATGGACTTGAACGTTTGTCTCCTGTCTCCGAGGAGAGTGTCCTAACCACTAGGCGAGTGGATAGCTCACATGAAACACACACACACACCAAACACCTGATCTGCTCACCCCCAGCTATCTTTGGTGTGGGTCCAAGCTTGTAGACATGATCTGAGCACACCTACTGGCTTGGGCCCCACAAGCTAGATAAGCAGGGATGGCCTAGTGTCTGAACTTTGCCGGGGCCGAGCAGCTCAGCAGCATCAGAACTTCAATAGTTTGGGGCATGCCCACTGGCAGAAATGTAGGCTTCTTAGGAACGCAAGTGTCTCCCCGGCTAGGTGGTTGATGAATGTGGATTTAGAGGAACTCAGTGGCACCAGATATTGTATCTAGGACTGAACATGGCAGTCAGTCTAGCCCTTTGTGATGTACCCAAGGTCACACAAGGAGTCTGTGGTGGAGTAAGAAATTGAACCTACTTCTCCTGAATACCAGTCCAGTGCTTGATTTACTAAACCATTTTCCTATTTCCATTCGTCTCTTTTAACCCTAACCTTCCTTAACGCTTAACCCCATTGGCAAACACTGATTCATTCTTCTTTTATTGATGCTTTATCTTTTCCCTGCTAGCATTAACAGAGTCTGTGAGCATTGGCCTGGGGGTCAGGAGACTCTAGTTCTATCCCCATCCTTGCTAGATAAGTCACTTCGCCTCCCTCTGCTTCAGTTTCCCCCCCCTGCAAAAAGGTATAATTATATTTACCTCCCTCTGTAAAATGCTTTGAGATCAACTGTTGAAAATGATATTTGGTTAATTCCCTTTTCCATTTACTATACTTTTTGTTATTGTTTAATGTGAGATCTTTCAGCACTCCCACATGAAACTAACACTCTGTGGTGCTGCAATATGATGCACCCATCAGGGATGTTTTGGAGAGAACAAAATAAATTCTGCCATTATGCAACAGGGGCAGACTCTAAGAACCATTAAACGTTTCTTCTAAATCTACTTTGTCCATAACAACTTTTGATTGTCACTGCTTTCTGTCTAGCACATTTCATGACTAATAAACCATTAAAATATCAGGTGTACAACATAATATAAAAGGTGACTTGATCATGGACTCCAAGTACCTACACAAGGAAAAGATGATCTAAAAGTAGAGGGCTCTTCAGTCTAGTAGTTAGTGGCATAACAAGATCCAATGGCTGGAAGATGGAGTGAAAAAAACATACACTGAAACGTGGCACTTTTTTTAGGTGCAAATTTTTAACAGTGAGGTAATAAACCACTGGAACAATGATTCCAGGTGTGTGGTAGATTCTCCATTACTTGAAATGCTCAGATCAAGACTGGGTATTTTTTCAACGGTACGCTGTAGCTCAACTACCAGTTAATGGGCTCGATGCAGAAATCATTAGGTACGATTTCATGACCTGTATTATACAGAAGGTCCAATTAGATAACCCTTCTAGCCTTAATATCTGGGCAAAGACTTCAGTTTTGAAATAACCCATTCATTTGTGCTTGTTTAATTAATTAACATTTTGATAAAGTTTGATACCAAAGACCTAAGTGCTGAGGGATTTTTTTTATTAAGATGTGAATGCTTTCTACAGCATGATTGTAGGGAGAATAAATTGCTTACCACCGTACTTCCTTTTCCTTTCCCTATTTTTTCCAGAATTGCCATCACTGAGAAACTGACCTTATTCAATGATTAAGGTATTAACTATTAGAGCGCCATCTAGAGGCCCCAGCTGAGATATTGTGCTAGGAGCTGTACAAACAAGAGAAAATCTTTGCCCCAATGACCACATAGTCTAATTAGGCAAGACAGAGGATGGGGGAGGAAAAAACATTTGCTCAAGAGTAAAAGAGTGAAAATGGAACACCCTCACTAATGTCCCATCCACTGGGCCACAGAATCTAATAAAGAAGCCCCATTCTAAAGCAGGTGTTTGTTTATTTTCCATTTCATGTTTTCTTCACAATGGGCCCTTTTAAATTATGTTGGTAATTGTTGTATAGCATCCAAACACAGTTGTTCATCAGGAGACACTGTAGGTGAGATTCTCAGCTGGTGTAGACTGTTCAGGCAGCTCCATTGACGTCAATGGAGCTAGGCCAACTTACACCAGCTGAGAATCTGATCTATGTATCAACTGTGACATGGGTAAGGGATTTTCAGTGAAGTTGAAATGTGTTGGCACTTAATAGCTACAACTCTCATTTTGCTGTTAATTAGGCATTAGATGTACTACCAATCAACATTTCTTCTAGAATTATGCAATCTAATTCAGCATATAAAAAATGGAAAGTTTTACTAGCCTTTCACGAAATAAAATACAGGCAATATTTTTGCAAAAAATTCACTTGATCCTCCAGGATTTTGAAAGCAAAGAAATAAAAGATTGGGTTAGGCAATTTATGGTGTTTTAGGAGGAACAAGTAAATGAGTTTTCATATGAATTCATTAAAAATCTACCCTTTGCCCCCATCTTGGTCCACCAAGATCCAGAGGGCAGAGGTATTGCCGTAATTGGATTTTGTGTGGGCAGCATATGCTTTTTAATGAAGCTACACTGCACAAACTTTAATGCAACCAAAGTTGGAGTATTTTGATTAGTCTTTATTTTGTCAATTTTTTCAATACTTCCTTTAGACAGTTGCAAAGGGCTTTAACGAAAATGTTAGACTCACCAGTGGAAAAATAAGTGTTTTGTGTTTCATATTTCTGCAAAGGACTCAATCCTTTCTGAGACCTGAGAAATGCATGGAAATGGTGTCATCCCTCTAAGAAAGACTTTAACAGCCTTCTTCTAATCACAGGTAGATGGAATGAAAATGTACTTTATTCTTGTGTCTATTAATTATGTCAAGTCTTTGGAAAAGGCGGAGGCCTATTACAGTCCCTGATTCAGCAAAGTACTTAACCATTCATTTAAGTCCCATTGAAGTTAATAGGACCTAACATACTACTTAAAGTGAAACGTGATGTTTTATTGCATCAGGGCCTTAGTCTCTGATCAGGCAAACATCTCAGGATGGACATACTGACTTCAATGGGGCTCTACCTACGTGCAGGGGTTTGTCACTGTAGGAACTCAGATATGAAATTGCAGAACAACTATCTGTGATATGTATCCTATCATGTATCAGCCTCTGCACCAGGTAACTGGAGGGTAGCTAATGTAACACTGATTTAAAAAAAAAAAAAAAAAAAAAAAAGGCTACAGAGGCAATCCTGTTAATTACAGGCCAATAAGCCTAACTCCAGTACCAGGCAAACTGGTTGAAACTATAGTAAAGAACAGAATGATCAGACATATAGATGAACATGATTTGTTGCAGAAGAGTCAAGATGACTTTTGTAAAAGGAAATCATGCCTCGCCAATCTATTAGAATTCTTCGAAGGTATCAACAAACATGTGGGTATGGGTGATCCAGTGGATATAGTGTACTTGGACTTTCAGAAAGCCTTTGACAAGGTCCCACACCAAAGACTCTTAAGCAAAGTAAGCAGTTATGGGATAAGAGGGAAGCTCCTTTCATGGATCAGTAACTGGTTAAAAGACAGGAAACAAATGGCAGGAATAAATGGTCAATTTTCAGAATGGAGAGAGGCAAATAACAGGGTCTCCCAAGGATTGGTATGGGGATCAATGCTATCCAACATCTTCATAAATGATCTGGAAAAAGGGAAAACAGTGAGGTGGCAAAGTTTGCAAACAATAAAATATTACTCAAGATAGTTTAGTCCAAAGATGACTGGGAAGAATTACCAACCACTCTTACAAAACTGGGTGACGGGACAACAAAATGGCAGTGCAATTCAATGTTGATAAATGCAAAGTAATGTGCATTGGAAAAATAATTCCTTCTCTCTCTCTCTAGGTATATATAAGGATGGGTTCTAAATTACCTATTACCATTCAAGAAAGATATCGGAGTCATCATGGATAGTTCTCTGAAAACATCTATTCCATGTGCAGCAGCAGTCAAAAAAGCGAACAGGATGTTAAAAACCCCTAGGAAAGGGACAGATAAGAAGACAAAAAATATCATAATGCCACTATATAAATCCATGGGGCGCCCACACCTTGAATACTGCTTACAGTTCTGCTTACCCCATCTCAAAAATGATATATTCAAATTGAAAAAGGTACAAAGAAGGGCAACAAAAATGATTAGGGGTATGGAACAGTTTTCCTACATGGAGAGATTAAAAAGACTGGGACTATTCTTGTTAGAAGAGACGACTAACTGGGGATATGATAGATATGTATAAAATCATGAAAGGAGTGTAGAAAGTGAATGAGGAAGTGTTATTTACCTCCTCACGTAACACAAGAACCAGGGGTCACCCAATGAAATTAATAGGCAGCAGGTTTAAAACAAATATAAGGAAGTATTTCTTCACACAATGCAGTCAACTTGTGGAACTCGTTGCCAAGGGATGTAGTGTATACCAGGGTTTAGAAAATAGTAAGAGGGAAAAAAAACATTTCAGAGATGCACCCATTGATTTATTAGTGTATATTGTATATCTGGCATTGTCTAAGGGCATGACCCATAGATTCACAGATTCCAAGGTCAAAGGGACTGTTGTGATAAAAGACGGTCAGAATTACTGGAAGAAGTTTTGAAAAATTACAGAATGGCAAAAGGAATAAAAAAAAGAAGAACTTAACCTTAACTATAACAGAGCTCCCACTATGCTATGATGAAAAATTGAAAGGGAGAAAAATGTGGACATTATTCATTTTGTTATATTCAGTGAAAAAAAGGGGTGGGAAACCAAAAAGGGGGGAAAAATTAAAAAACACCAACATTTTGAAATTTCAGAAGTTCAATTTTTATGAAAAAATGTGAAAAAATTCTAAAAACCCAAACTAATTTCTTTACAGAATGAAAATGATTGTGGGGCTTTTTGGGGTGTGTGTGTGTGGGGGGGGAGGAGTAGTTTTTCTTTGTTTCAACCAGCTCTAGTCTACTTTGGCTCTTACCAGCCTTAAAGATAGCCACTGGATGACCCCACCACACTCCCAGTTTCAGATTTCCCCATAGAAATGCATGTCCTATACCACCCGGGACAGTATGACTATATAAAGTCTGTCAGTCCTTTAAGAGAATAATATGCACTTGTTACCCCAGCTGGAGTTACCCAGACACTTCAACTTGAACACATGGGATTAGATAAATGAATAAAACAAGTTTATTAGCTATAAGGAGAAAGATTTAAAATGGGTACAAGTAATGAGGCATAAAAGTCAGAAATGTTTACAAGAAAAATAAAGATAAAACACTTACTGGTGCCTAACCTAAACTATATTAGATTCAAAGCAAAGTTGCTGCTGACAGCATGTGGTGAGAAAGTCTTACTGACCAAATTCATAGATTCTAGGACTGGAAGGGACCTCGAGAGGTCATCGAGGCCAGTCCCCTGCCCTCGTGGCAGGACCAAATACTGTCTAGACCATCCCTGATAGACATTTATCTAACCTATTCTTAAATATCTCCAGAGATGGAGATTCCACAACCTCCCTAGGCAATTTATTCCAGTGTTTAACCACCCTGACAGTTAGGAACTTTTTCCTAATGTCCAACCTAAACCTCCCTTGCTGCAGTTTAAGCCCATTGCTTCTTGTTCTATCCTTAGAGGCTAAAGTGAACAAGTTTTCTCCCTCTTCCTTATGACACCCTTTTAGATACCTGAAAACTGATATCATGTCCCCTCTCAGTCTTCTCTTTTCCAAACTAAACAAACCCAATTCTTTCAGCCTTCCTTCATAGGTCATGTTCTCAAGACCTTTAATCATTCTTGTTGCTCTTCTCTGGACCCTCTCCAATTTCTCCACATTTTCTTGAAATGTGGTGCCCAGAACTGGACACAATACTCCAGTTGAGGCCTAACCAGCGCAGAGTAGAGCGGAAATTGTTTAGATCAGGACCCCCCCCCAGACTTCAAAGACTGCTTCCTTTGTCTCTTCAGGTGAATGAGATAGGCAGGGAGAGTGAAAGAGTGAGGTGCTTTGGGGTGTTTGTCCCTCCTTTTTATAGTTTCAGTCCCCCTCTGGAAAAACATTTCCAGATGAGAGCCAGGAGACAAAGAGTCTATGTGGAAGGATATTCCACGCTGGGTTTTTTTCACCTATTTGAACTTCCTTTCTCTTCCCTTCTGCTTGATGACTCTGTTTACTACTTAAATGCATATTAAGCAGATCACACATTCCTTCCTCTGTTTAGGACAGACCTGACTTCTTCATGGGCAGAGGTGTGGGGTTTGGAACATGGGTAAACAACATCATACAAGGGAAATCTTATAACACCACATACAATGCTGCCACACATATTTTACCAGCACAATACCAACCTGCAAATTATGAGTTTCTCCTCTTGACCTGCTGCTTACAAACAGGGAATAATTGGTAGGGGAAGTAGAAGTGGGTGGCAGCAGTGACCATGAGATGCTCAAGTTCAGGATCCTTACAAAAGGAAGGAAGGAGAGTAGCAAAATACAGACCCTGGACTTCAGAAAAGCAGACTTTGACTCCCTTAGGGAACTGATGAGCAGGATCCCCTGGGAGGCTACTATGAGAGGGAAAGGAGTCCAGGAAAGCTGGCTGTATTTTAAAGAAGCCTTATTGAGGGCGCAGGAACAAACCATCCTGATGTGCAGAAAGAATAGCAAATATGGCAGACGACCAGCTTGGCTTAACAGTGAAATCTTCGATGAGCTTAAACACAAAAAGGAAGCTTACAAGAAGTGGAAACTTGGACAGATGACTAGGGAGCAGTATAAAAATATTGCTCAAGCATTCAGGGGTGTAATCAAGAAGCCCAAAACACAACTGGAGTTGCAGCTAGCAAGGGATGTGAAAGGTAACAAGAAGGGTTTCTACAGGTATGTTAGCAACAAGAAAAAGGTCAGGGAAAGTGTGGGACCCTTAATGAATGGGGGAGGCAACCTAGCAAAAGATGATATGGAAAAAGCTGAAGTACTCAATGCTTTTTTGCCTTGGTCTTCACAGACAAGGTCAGCTCCCACACTGCTGTCCTGGGCAACATGGTATGGGGAGGAGGTGAGCAGCCCTCAGTGGACGTGATATATCTTGACTTTAGCAAAGCTTTTGATATGGTCTCCCATAGTATTCTTGCCAGCAGGTTAAAAAAGTATGGATTGGATGAATGGACTATAAGGTGGATAGAAAGCTGCCTAGATTGTCGGGCTCAACGGGTAGTGATCAATGGCTCGATGTCTAGTTGGCAGCTGGTATCAAGCAGAGTGCCCCAGGGTGGTCCTGGGGCTGGTTTTGTTCAACATCTTTATTAAATTTAAATGAATTAAATAAAAGTGTTAGTCTCTAAGGTGCCACAAGTACTCCTCAATCGTTATTAATGATCTGGATGATGGAATGGATTGCACCCTCAGCAAGTTCAAAGATGACACTAAGGTAGGGGGAGAGGTAGATATGCTGGAGGCTAGGGAGAGGGTCCAGAGTGATCTAGACAAAGTGGAGGATTGGGCTAAAAGAAATTGTAGGCGGTTCAACAAGGACAAGTGCAGTGTATTAATTGGGACAAAATACAACATAGTTTTACAAAAGGTAGATCGTGCCAAACCAACCCAATCTCCTTCTTTGAGAAGGTAACAGATTTTTTAGACAAAGGAAACACAGTGGATCTAATTTACCTCGATTTCAGTAAGGCGTTTGACACGGTTCCAAATGGGGAATTATTAGCTAAATTGGAAAAGATGGGGATCAATATGAAAATTGAAAGGTGGATAAGGAACTGGTTAAAGGGGAGATGACAACGGATCATACTGAAAGATGAACTGTCAGGCTGGAGGAAGGTTACTAGTGGAGTTCCTCAGGGATTGGTTTTGGGACCAATCTTATTTAATCTTTTTATTACTCACCTTGGCACCAAAAGTGGGAATGTGCTAATAAAGTTTGCAGGTGACACAAAGCTGGGAGTTATTGCCAATACAGATGTAAGCAGAGTCAGGATGAGCTCTACCCTGACATCTGGTAGTGAATTATGGCGAGTGTGGAAAAGAACTCCAGGGGCTGATCTTGTTTGCATAGGCACACCCACTCCGCCTAGCATGAGACAACAGCAACTGAAAGTGGTTACTTTGGCTGGTGTGGGATCCCCAGTTTCTCTGTTATTGGGGCAGGAAGAATAAAGTTTTGTTACCCTGATTCTGTGAATCAAGGCCAGTGGAACTGTTGTATGACAGAAGGACTCACCATTAACTAAGTAGCACTTGCTTGACAAGGGGCATGGGTTACAAAACCTAGTGAATTGAGAGAGAGAATGGGGACAGGTATTTGTACCTGATGGTATGGGCCCCCTTTGAGGGCCTGAAACACCAATTGCATGACCTTCTCTCTCCACTGTTGAATGTCAGAGCTAACTTTGATTCCATTAGGAGTCTAGTTACAGGCTGCTGAGCTGAATTCACTTTGGGCCAATGGTGCACCAGCACTGGGGCTCCCCTACTATGAGCTGAAATCACAAAAGAGCTAAAATTACTAAGAGCTGAGATCACTGAGTGCTGTGTTAACTAGTGGGGGAGCCTGAAGCTATATTGCTAAGCAGCTGGCGGAGCAGTTTGCGGGGACGGCTGGAGGAGCAGTAAGCGGCGCGGAGCCTTGCGGGGACGGTTGGAGCGGCTCACAGGTCGGTGAGCGGAGCCATTTGTGGGGACGGCTGGAGCGGCTCGTAGAGCAGAGCAGTTCGTGGGACGGCAGGAGTGGACTGGCTCATGGTGAAGGCTGCGGCGGAACCCCACGGAGAGACGGCTGGTCGGCCTCGGATCACATAAGGTGCCCCTTAACACCCTGCGTGCCCCCCTTTTACTCTGGGGCTGCACTGACCAGGGACAGAGACTTTGGGGGTTGTTGGACTTTGGGGACTTTGGGTGGTTGCTGGACCCAAGAGACTTTGGGGGTGTTGGACTTTGAGGACTCTGGGTGATTTTTGGGTTGCTGGATTCAAGAACCAAAGGGAAAGGATACGGCCCAATTTGCTGGGGTGGGTCTTTTGCTCATGGTTTGTGTTATGAATCCTGTTTGTGGTGTTTTTTCCAATTTTATGCTGATGTCGTTTACCTCATGTTATTAAACATTTTCTGCTACACTCAGACTCCGTGCTTGCGAGAGGGGAAGTATTGCCTCTTAGAGGCGCCCAGGGGGTGGTATGTAATTGTCCCAGGTCACTGGGTGTGGGCTCGAGTCAGTTTTGCATTGCATTATTGAAACGGAACCCCTAGATACAGAACCCGGCCCTTGTTGCTGCCAACTTAGATGGGCAGGAGGGTTACAAAGAGAAGGACCAGGATATCATACAGGAAGAGCTGGATGACCTTGTAAACTGGAGTAATAGTAATAAGATGAAATTTAATAGTGAAAAGTGCAAGGATTAATAACTACAATTTTTGTTATAAGCTGGGGATGCATCAGTTGGAAGTAACAGAGGAGGAGAAGGACCTCGGATTATTGGTTGATCACAGGATGACTATGAGCCGCCAATGTGATATGGCCATGAAAAAAGCTAATGCGGTCTTGGGATGTATCAGGCAAGGTATTTCCAGTAAAGATAAGGAGGTGTTAGTACCATTATACAAGGCACTGGTGAGACCTCATCTGGAATATTGTGTGCAGTTCTGGTCTCCCATATTTAAGAAGGATGAATTCAAACTGGAACAGGTACAGAGAAGGGCTACTAGGATGATCCAAGGAATGGAAAACCTGTCTTATGAAAGGAGACTCAAAGAGCTTGGCTTGTTTAGCCTAACCAAAAGAAGGCTGAGGGGAGATATGATTGCTCTCTATAAATATATCAGAGGAATAAATACCAGGGAGGAAGAGGAATTATTTAAGCTCAGTACCAATGTGGACACAAGAACAAAGGGATATAAACTGGCCATCAGGAAGTTTAGACTTGAAATTAGACGAAGGTTTCTAACCATGAGAGGAGTGAAATTCTGGAACAGCCTTCCAAGGGGATCAGTGGGGGCAAAAGACATATCTAGCTTCAAGACAAAGCTTGATAAGTTTATGGAGGGGACGGTATGATGGGAAAGCCTAATTTTGGCAATTAATTGATCTTTGACTATTAGCGGTAAATATGCCCAATGGCCTGGGATGTTAGATGGGGTGGGATCTGAGTTACTACAGAGAATTCTTTCCTGGGTGCTGGCTGGTGAGTCTTGCCCACATGCTCAGGGTTTAGCTGATCGCCATATTTGAGGTCAAGAAGGAATTTTCCTCCAGAGCAGATTGGCAGAGGCCCTGTGGGTTTTTCGCCTTCCTCTGCAGCGTGGGGCATGGGTCACTTGCTGGAGGATTTTCTGCACCTTGAAGTCTTTAAACCATGATTTGAGTACTTCAATAGGTTAGGGGTTTGTTACAGGAGTGGGTGGGTGAGATTCTGTGGCCTGCGTTGTGCAGGAGGTCAGACTAGACGATCATAATGGTCCCTTCTGACCTTAAAGTCTATGACTTAGGATGGAAGAATCCCATGTACCGCTACAGGCTGGGGACCGACTGGCTAAGCAGCAGTTCTGCAGAAAAGGACCTGGGGGTTACAGTGGACGAGAAGCTGAATATGAGTCAGCAGTGCGCCCTTGCTGCCAAGAAGGCTAACAGCATATTGGCCTGTATTAGTAGGAGCATTGCCAGCAGATTGAGGGAAGTGATTATTCCCCTCTATTAGGCACTGGTGAGGCCACATCTGGAGTATTGCATCCAGTTTGGGGCCCCCAACTACAGAAAGGATGTGGACAAATTGGAGGGAGTCCAGGGGAGGGCAAGGAAAATGATTAGGGGGTTGGGGGCACATGACTTACAAGGAGAGGCTGAGGGAACTGGGCTTGTTTAGTCTGCAGAGGAGAAGAGCAAGGGGAGGATTTGATAGCAGCCTTCAAGTACCTGAAAGGGGGTTCCAAAAAAGAAGGAGCTCGGCTGTTCTCAGTGGTGGCAGATGACAGAACAAGGAGTAATGATCTCAAGTTGCAGTGGGGGAGGTTTAGGTTGGATATTAGGAAACACTATTTCACTAGGAGGGTGGTGAAGCACTGGAATGGGTTACCTAGGGAGGTGGTGGAATCTCCATCCTTAGAGGTGTTTAAGGTCAGGCTTGACAAAGCCCTGGCTGAGATGATTTAGTTGGTGTTGGTCCTGCTTTGAGCAGGGGGTTGGACTAGATTGGTCCTGCTTTGAGCAGGGGGTTGGACTAGATGACCTCCTGAGGTCCCTTCCAACCCTGATATTCTATGATACCTTACATACGTTTTACAGAGATTGTTACAATAGTGCACGGAGTGTGAATACAGGGATATTCTGTCACAATCGCTAAAGGAAATTTTGGCACCTGGCTGAAGGTAAATTGGGCAGTCTTATTTGTGGTATGGGGGCAGGGTGTCTGCATTTCCCTAATACATCTGCAAGGTTGTGGTACTAGCAAGGTATTTTGGTGGTGGCAGGGGGAATGGCTGGGGTTGCACCCAACTCCCACTGACTCGTTCTCTTGCCGCAGGGATTGCCTGAATGATCACATATACTGCAGAGAATAGTGGTTCTGTTTGGCCTTGGGAATGCAGAATTGCTGGCACTACGGGCAGCAAAAGTGTACTGTGTCTTTTCGCTAATAGATACAGGGGTCATAGGCAGCATGCCAGGGCACTTGCAGGATGACTGGAGAGTAGAGGGCCTGAATCAACCCAAACTGAAGAGTCTCCTCATGTTGCTGAAGGATAATGACCCCTAAAGAGATGTTCTGGTGGGTGACCGACCCCGAGGCCAGGAGCGACTATGGTTTGCACCAGATCCAGGGAATTAATATAAATGGCCCAGATCCCTTGGGCCTTAGCCACATCCTGGTCCATAAAATTACCTAAGGCCCCAATTCGACCAGAGCTTCTAGGTGAACCAATGGGCTCGTAAAAAGTAGGAGCTGCAGTGGTAGTCGGAGATGCATCAAGGATGGATTCATGGTTCCTGCTGTCTTGTCAGAGATGCGGGGAGGTTGAGAGTCTCTGGAGGGGGAAAAAGCATCGACCCAACCCGAATCCCCCTATCAGGGCTGGGGCTTGGCATTTCCCAGCCCCAAAGCTGGTCTGACATTGGCAGGGCATCCCAAGGTGAAATGTCTGTTGCCCCCACAATACCGACACAGGCACAAAGTTCAGCATTGGTTCTTCTCAGCCATAGACAGGCATGGGTGGGCCTTATGCATGCGTTCCAGGTCCTGACACAGGGTTTATGGTGGAGGGGTGGGAGATTGGGGCATTGTCATGGCTCGAGGGGCTGTGCTGTGTTCACCGTGCCGCTCAGCAAGGAAGTTATCTATTCTGATACATAGGTCAATCACGTCATTGAGGTGGGGCGGTGGCCAGTTTGTCCTTCATATCATCATTCAGGCCAGTCCAAAACAATGGCATTGTGTGGCCTCATTCCACTCTGTGCCCATGGAGGAGCAATGGAATTTGGCTGCGTTTTAGAGAGCAGATCAATGCCCTTGCTGTAGCCTTTGGGTGCAGTGGGGATCCCTGAAGATAACCGTCATGGCCTGAATGAACTGCTCCAACTGGCCCAGGAGGGGGCTGGACTGTTCCAAGAGCGAGGAGGCCCAGGCCAAGGCCTGCCCCCAGTGACCAGACTAATGATGAGCCATACTCAAGCCTAGTCTGTGCGAAATGATTTGGGGTGTAGCAAGAAGAGGAGTCAGAATTGGCTTAGGGAAACTTCTGAACCGACCACAATCCTCACTAAACTTGTCGGGAGCAGGACCTTCAGCACCCGGGGGATAAGAGCAGGGGCGAACAAAGCCGCCTGGGCTCACAGGTGCCCATTCCGCACTTGCAAGCTTTGTATGGTCCTTACCAGCTCCGCCAGGGAAGCCTTGGCCTGAGCGGGGTCCACGCTAGTGAGGTGGGCCACTAGCCTTTGCTCAAACTGTTGATGATGGGGCCAGATGTGCTCAGGCCTAGTGGTGAAGGAGAGAGTTCAGCCTTCTGGTTAGAAGTTGGTCCAGGATGGGCAAAGTCCAGGAAATGAGTTGAGGGTCAGTACTGAAGGGACAGAAGCCAAATACTAGAGCCAGAAGGTTAAGCCAGGTTGTAAGCCGAGGGCAGAGATGGGGATCGAAGCCAGAGGAGAACAGGGGCTGGAGCAAGCAGGAGCCAGGACTGGAACAAGTGCAAGCAAAGCTGTGGGCGGGGTCATCATTCAGCAGCTGCTGATCTGCTGTGGGGGCCAGGCTTATAAGCAGAGCTGCTAAACCAGCAACATAGGATCTATGGCCACTCTGTGAGTTCCAAGGCAGTGCAGCTGGGCTCATGCTTGTCTAGCATTGCAGTCAGTCAGGGAACAGGCCAGCAGCTGGTCCTAGCTGGTCAAACAGCAGTATGACCGTTCACACTGGTATAGACGTACTATAATGACAACAATGACACCGGGCTCATTAGGTCCTGAGCTGCAACATGGAAATCAATGGGAGTTTTGCCATTGACTAGAGTGAGTATATGATCCAGCCCCTGGACAGCCAGGTAGGACCAGGTCTACACTATAATATTTTGCCAGCATAGTTATGTCAGTCAGGCATGTGAAAAAACAAACAAAAAACCCCTACCCCCAGCCAACATAGCTGTGCTGGCAAAACCCCTATGCTGACAACCTACTTCTGTCAGCATAGCTAATACTGTTCGGGGAGGTGGTGATACTATGCTAGCAAAAGAACGAACACTCTCTCTCTCTCTCTGCATATGCTGTGTCTACACTAGGGGTCTCAGCCAGTATAGTTATACCGGTACAGCTGTATCAGCAAAGAATGTGAGTATAAACTAGCCCTCGATCTTTACCCATACTCAAAATCCCATAAGAGATTGTAACCACTAAATGTAATACCAGATTGCAACAACAGAAAATGTCCCTTTTATTTGTAAATCTCTTACGGATCTAACTCAGCTGACAGAACCCCTAAATCCTGTGCAGTTTGTACTGTTACTGACACCCCATGTATATTTATAACATTATAATTCAGTCGGCATTCCTGTCCTGTGTGTGTTCCTATATTTATGTGATCTATATATGTTGTGTACAGTACATTATCTTGTTTCTAGATTTAATTCTTGAGGTAAAGGGTTGTTATTAAAACCAGTTTCAAACTAATCCACGGATTCATCGACAATTTGCATTAGTTAATGATGCTTAACAGACACAATGATTGCGGTCCAGAATCCTTCTAAAAGGGAAAACAAACATCTAAATTATAACTTCATAACATCTGCTTCCTCTAGGGAGGGATTTATCTGAGCTTTGACAGATGTGTGAACACCAAAAGAATGGCTTTTACAAATGAGCCAACTAGCAGAGTCTTGGAAAATGCAGCCAATCTGAGTTTATTGAAATGATTTCCAAACTAAGGCAGAAAAAACACACAGCTGTTCCTTCTGACTGTTGTTCAGGAGAGAGGTGGTATCTTGTGATATTTTTAATAGATTTCTTTTACTTTGCATACCACCTGGAAAATGCAAACTAATCATTTAATTCCTGTTTCTCCTCCTTATGTGATGTTATTTATAATGTATTAAATACAAGACCTAAGTGCTAATGTAACATTGATGCTGCAAAATAAAATATCAACCACTTGGGGATTGCAAATGTTAATGTTTTTCCTCTCAGTGCTAATTAAACCACATTACTTCCCTTCTATATGGTACACGTAAAGTCTTGTAACCCATCTGTTAAGCAGTAGCACATTTTGGGACCTTACAGGTCAGTTTCACTTTAGAGGAGAAAACCATAATGTGGAGTCTGGGTATTTGCTTCATGTAATTAGTTTTATTTACACTATATATACACACACAAGTCCTAGAACAGAGATGGTCAAATGGCATGCAGGTAATCCCCTTTTATGCTATTCTTAGCCCAACACAGATGTCTGCCAACTATGCCCCAAGAACTGATTCAAGTTAGAGACCTTCAGGCAAAAAGCAAACTCTCCGGCTGCTTGCAACAGCTACTCCCAAACTGATAAGTACCATTTTAAACTTTAAATTGAAGTTCATAATTGCATTATATATTTGAAGGCAGTAGAAATGTACACTTGAGAAAAACGCATATGCAAAGGAAAATGGTGTTTCTCTAAAATATACCTTAAAATAAAGGATTTCCCCTTCTCTTTCATGTGGTTTTCCCTTATTTCCATCCAACAGAAACCATTACCCTAGAGGGTTTAAGAAAGTTTCACTTGTTCAGCTTAACCTGCACTTAGTCTCACATTTTGCAAATCTAACATGGTGGCAGCATCTGAGCAGTGAGTTCTCTGAAGTGCAGCAGCTGTCAGCGTGAAGTCCCCCGGAGCCATGCACTTTGCAGACATAAAGCTAGCCCAGCCATGAACCTGGCAAAAGAAGGTTTCGAGCTATACCCAGATCTGCCCACACCAGAGGACAACCACAGGAGGAAAATAAAATGTATTGGGAAACAAGCCAGAGAGGCCTGCAGCACGCTGAAGCTCACGCCTACCCCAACCCTCACAACAGGCCTAGGAGCCCGGGGGATCTAGTGCCCCCCCCGGCAGAACAAAAGTGTGCTGTGACACAGGTTTTTCAGTATAGACCAATCTGAAGGGGAAGGGGATTGACCCCTGAATTATTTCCTTACACAGAGTGGCTGCTACATGCATTTTTTAGGACTTCACAGACTCCCTAATACAGGGCAGGATTGTCTGTGTCACTTAGGATCACCCCCCGCAGGGGCAGCTGCTCTGGGAAGTTGATCTCACATCAGACCAATGCTCAGACATGGGGTGTGCAGTAGAAGCCTCAAGAGAAAGGATGAGACTCCTAGGAGGCCACCACACACCCAGAAGTACCTGAAGTGGGACAACAGCAGAGAAGAGCAGGTGGCCAGGTTCCATACGCATTGACTGTGGGATACAGGCTGAGCGGGTAAAGGAGACCAGCTTCACACTAGGACAGCATTGTAAGGAATGTGGCAAGGTGAAACATTTCAGCAGTGTGTGCAAGAGCCGAGAAACGTCCCAAAGAGAGTCAGATCTGTACAAGGGGGGAGGGCAAATCAGATAGTGGTGATGCCATCTCGACTCCAAGAGCATATCAGTTTCAGGCCATCAGCACAGGAAAGCAACAAGGGACAATACCAGCCTCTGGGTATGCAACATTAATAGGGAAACACCCTGTGTGATTTCAGCTAGATAGCAGGGCCTCTTGCAATGGGATTCCTCAGGGTGAATTGGATTCGAACAGACCCATGACAACGAGCAGGTGCAATCAAATAATGTACAATGAGAGCACAGCGCAGCCTATAGGAAAATGTGACTTCATAGTAATTACCCTTGAAAACAACAGATGGTACCAACTGTGGTGGTGGATGCTAAGGACTACAACCATGCAAGGGGTCTACAACCATGGGGAATACAGCTATGCAAGCCATGGTACTGATCAGGGCAGAGTGGCAGAATTTTATAATTGCAATGCAAGCAGCAAAAGGGGGGAGTCCAGAGGACAATGGAGACAATTCTAAAAGCATATTGGGATGTTTTCAAAGGGATAGGGACCTTAAAGGAGAAAGCTGCAGCTGGAAGTAGACCTCATAGTAAAAACCTGTGTACGTACCACAAAGGAAAACTCCAGTGGCACTACATGACCTTGTATGCAAGCAGCTCAAAAGTCTGCAGAGCCAGGGTATTATGCACCTATAGAGGCAGGTATAGCCTGTGTAGGGAGCATGGTGGTGGCAAATATACCATCAGGGAAATTATGCATAGAGACAGACCTAAAGCCACTGAATCAGGCATTGAAAAGATGCCACTATTTGCTGCCCACAACTGCTGACATCTTGCCAAAACTTTCCCAAACCAGAATCTTTACAGTTTGAAGAAAGAAACAGGTTTGAGCAGATAAAGCTAGATAAAGAGTTCAGCATGTTGACAACCTTTGCAACACCATTTGGTCCCTGCAGATGGCTGTGCGTGCCAATGGGCATAAGGCCAGCACTGGAGGTGTTCCAGAGAAAACTCACCCAAGCACTGGAAGGGCTGCTTGGAGATTAAAAAATTGCAGAGGATATCCTCATTGTAAGCCAAGGGGGCAATGATACAGACATGGAATGAGACCATGACAGAAAATTTCAAGCTTTTCTACAGCAATGCAGGTGCAAAAACATAAAACTTAACCAAGAAAAAATGCAACTCAAACAGCATGAGGTGACATACATTGGACTTCTGTTCGCAGCAGAGGCACTGAAAGCAGATCCCAACAAGATCAGGGCAGTCAGAGACATGCCAGCTGCAATGGATGTGAAAGGGGTACAGAGCTTCATGGGAATGGATACAGTTTCTGTTAAAGTCCTCTCCACACCTGACTGCAATAGCAGAACCTAAATGTCAGCTCACAACGCAGGATGTTGAGGGGGACTGGGGATGTTCCCAAAAGTAAGCATTTGACATTCTGAAACAAGAGATAACAGATGCTCCTGTCCTGAAGTACTGCAAGTCAGGGTAGCCACAGACACTCCAGTGTGATGCATCAGAGAAAGGATTGGCTGTAACTCTTTGGCAGGAGCAGTTGGTCACTTCTGCCAGCAGAGCCCTGTCAGAGATCTAACAGGGGAATGCCCAAATAGACAGAGCTTCTGCCTGTGGTATTTGGAGTGGAGTGATTCCACAAGTGCACCTCTGGTCACCCAGTGATAGTGCGATCAGACCACAGCCCCTCAGTGCTCCAAAAAGATTGCAGCACTTGAAGCACTTAGATTAGATTAGATCTTGTCCAGGATGATTCCTGGTGTTAGCTGACACCCTGAACACAGCACATATACCCAGCATCAGCAAGCTGGGGGAAGGGGATCAGGACACTGAATGCAGCAGGTTATCTCCCAGTTTCAACAGTGACGCTGATGGAAATCAAAGAAGCTACCGAAAAGGTCATCCAACTACAGTCAGTCCATAGAGCAATATAGCAGGGTGGCCAGAAGACAAAAGCCAAGTACCCGTAGCAGAACTACTATATTTTCAAATTAAAGATGAGCTGAGTGTGCAGGATGCAATCATATTTCAGGAACAGAGCTGTTACCCCTGCCACATTTTATAAAGATGTCATGCTAGCAATCCATGTCTCACATGTGGGCATTGGCATTCCACTTAGACAAACTTGAGAGCACGTTTCCCTGCTGAGAATGAATGCACAATTCTGCTCCTTGATAGAAGGGATTGACACCTGCCTTTCATGTGATAACGACCAACAGAAAGAGACTTACCACATGGTCTGCACAACTGACCATGGGAAACATGGGATGTATTTGATTCCAGTGGAGTCCTATTCAAAATGTTGTGTGGGTGATTCCCTGCCTAATACAAGAAGCAAGTCAGTGTTTGGCAAACAGAAGGCCGACCTTGTGATGTGTGGCATTCTGGACACTATTCCCTGACAACAGATCCCAATTTGCCTCAGAAGAATTCAAGGAATTTGCATGCTACTGGGAGTTTGATCACTCCTCCTCCTCCCCAGAATACCCACAGAGTAATGGTAAGATGGAATCAGCTGTGAAAATAGCTAAGTGGCTGTTACATAAGGCTGTTTCTTCTGGTTCAGATGCCTTGTTAGCATTTTTGGCCAAGAGGAATACCCCGTCACAGGGATACCCAAACAGTCCAGCACAGGCACTGATGGGGCAAAGGACCAAAACCCTAGTGCCAGTGAAGCAAGATCTGTTTCAGCCAGAAGGACGGAGACGCCACCAAGAGGCAATGTAACTGACCAACAATCAGAGATACTGAGCGCTAGAGTACAATGGGTAAGCAAAGGATCTACCAGCACTGGAGACTGACGTTTCTGTGAGGATCCAGCCATTAGAGAGACACCAGAAGGAGTGGACTGATGGAATCACAAGAGGCGTAGTGGCACCCAGGTCCTACAAGGTGACTACACAAGAAGCCCAAGTGATCGAAAGGAACAGCAAGCACTTATGAGCCAGCAAACAACATCCAGAGATAGCCTATGGAGATCCTCACAGAACAGAGACCTAGAGCTGAGTGGAGGCTGACTCCACAAAGAAGGAGGGAAGGAAACTCCAGAGAGAGAGTTTGTACTCCTTTACAGGTGAACACACTGGGAGTGACCTATCTGTCTCCCATAACATCCATCTCCAAGTCTAACATGCTGACTATCTCAAAGATTATGTAGCTGAGTTTGTGGTAAAGACAAGACTCCAACTAGCAACCACTGGCTAAAAGGACATGGACTGGGGACCTGAGCATCAATTTGTTTTTACTTTTAATATTAACATGTTTGTAAAATACAGAAGATGTATCATGATCCATGGAACTGAAGTCAGAGACCTATGTCTCCTGGAGGGACTGTCATTGATAGGACACCAGGAAAACAGGGAATGTGGGGAGTTAGGCAGGAAGAAACTCAGCTGCGTGGACAGAGCAGCACACAGGGGTTAATAAAGTCCCACTTGTTCAATGTAACCTGCATTCAGCTTCACTCTTTGTGAATGAAACACCTGGAGCAGGCAGATGGGGGTGGGGGCAGACCCCTTTGTTGCCCCACCTCTCCTCAACTGAGTAGCACAGCTGAGATGCCATGGAGATTGAATAATTTGCTATGGTTACAGACCAGTAGAAAGTTACTCTCCCACTGGAGCAAGGTGGGAGCAGGGAAGGAAACATGCCCCATAAGGGTCTTTCCCAGGCATTGAACTTACTGGGGCTACTCATAGGATGATGCAGAAGCTCAGGACGGAGCCTAGTCTCGCCTGTAGGCAATATTTGCTAAGGGCCATTAGGCACCTGATGAGATTCTGGAAGAAACCTCAGAGTTTACTACAGCATGGTTGGGATTTTCAAAAGGAGTCTCAGGAACTGGGTGCCGAAATCCCATTGAAAGTGGATAGGATCAGGACACTACACTCTCCTATGTGTCTTTGAAAATTCCAGCAGGGGTGTGCTTAGATTCTCTCCTCAGTTGTCTTCTATCAAAAATATTACAATTTGTTTTTAAAATAAGATATTCACAGAAGGAGAAAGATAAAGGAACATTCTTATCTTAATTGGAGTTGGGGTTTTTTTTTTAATCAAATATTCCATGCAGAGATCAAAGCTCGTGCAAGTTTCTGATCTCTCCTCATTTTTACTCAGCATCTGAATGGCACTGGGGCAATTTCTGTGTTATGGAGGTCAGTAAATGCTACCTCAGTTATACATAACATTGGAGTGGTCTGTGTACCCACTTGAGCAACAGTTGTGTATTTTGCTAGACTTCATTTAGGATCCATAAATCAGATGAGTTTTGCAATACTTCTGTGGACAGGTAAAGATACTTTTGCATGAATGGTACACCTAAGCCCCAGTTTAAGGAGTCTGCTCAGTTCCCACTCTTATTGCTTCCTGTGTATGCTGTGTAGATTTTCCTAAAACTATAGGGCTCAGTTATGAGCCCAGCTGTGCTACTATGCAAAGAGACTAAAGGGATGTCTATACTGTCACTAAGCCCGGGCTTGACTCAGGTTTGAGCCACACACAAATCAGTCTGACTTGGGTCAGGGATCACTCAGGGTCCAGGTCCCAGAATCTTGGTAGGGGGGTGGGTCAGAGCTCAAGTTCTGCTGGGACTCAGGTCCAAGCCCTGTCCTTTTGCAGTATGGACACAGCTCAAGCTGCATACACAAGTCGGAAGGTCTCTGCGTACTGCAGTATGGATGTGGTAGCGCAGCTGTGAGACCCGGGTCCAGCGACTGTAAACCCACCTTTACAGTGCAGTGTGGACGCTTAAGTGTGGACTTGGAAACACCAATTCCACAAGCTGGGGTCCCACAAATCCTGGTTTACCATGCAGTGTAGACGTGCTCTAAGGGGGCATAAGAAGTATCCTATATGGGCTACTTGTATCATCAGATCCTATGCAGGGGAAGAGAAGCTGATGCCATTCAGCTACTCCCCTTCCCATGAAGGTGGATGGGGAGTGGACAGGAATAGGTGGGGAGTGTGGGACCCTGGCTCCATCTCTCCAAGGCACTGGTCAGCACAGCAGAGGGGAAAACTACTCCACATCTGGTATAGGACTGGTGCAGCTTATTTTCCCATGGAGCAATGGGGAAAATAGGGACCAAATAACTCTGAGATGCACTAGCTGATTCTTGTCGATGCCTGTTACTCAGAACAGCTTGTTATCTAGCTCAGACCTAGCACTGAGAAAAGGCAAGTGACAACTGTGTGCCTCTTTTGGCTAGTTACTTCCAAACTCCCACCCCTTGCCTTTGGCTGGAGACCTGACTACTGCTGTCGAGGAGGCAGGACTTCACCCAGAAATCACTCCAGCGCCGCGATCAGTAACAGTCAGTAAGCAGCCAACACTAGCCCCTCTCAGAATCAGACCCTGAGTCACCAGCCAGAGGCTTCCTTCCCCGTTCTGGCTCTGGATGTTTCTTACCTGCAGTGCAAGCTCACAGTGGCCACAGGCAGGCTCTTCCATGAGCCTGTCCCCCATCACAGAGCTTGGGCTCACAGCCTGCTGTGCTCCAGCCGCAGCGTGTGCCCTCTCCGGCAGCCCAAAACAGCCCTCCTCCAATGGCAATCCCATCCTCCAGCCAGAGGAGAGTTGGAAGCAGGAGTTAGGTTTGGGAACTCCTACCCACTGTCTAGCCAGCCAGGAGTCTTGGGGGTGGAGAGGCCCGGTTCTCTTCTCTGCTCACCCCCCTGCTGAACAGGGCTCTGAGGGCAGCACCAGCCTCTGCTGATGAATTGGGGAGTGGGGGCTCCAGATGGTAAGTCCTCTGGGGGCAAAAAACAATCTTTTTTGTTCTGCATTTGTACAACTCCTAGAACAATGAGGTCCTGGTCCATGATTGGGCACTAGGGTAATACCAATAAAGAGCAACAAGAAGGTGAGACTATGGTTCCAGTTTTGAAATGCAGAAATGTAGGGCTTGGTCATAAAGCCCATGGAAGCCATTAGCTTGAAATGAACTTTGGATCAAGCCCTTAAATAGGCTGCCCGTAGCCTGCATTTGCCACACAAGTAAGTCCTTGTTCTGATGTGAAGATTCTGCGCTATTCCCTGTCCTTCCTGCTCAGCCGCTGATAATTGTCGGTTGTCCTGATAACATCGACAGCATCAGATATGAACAAATTTTGTATCAGAATCTTGGGCTTCCTTTGCAAGGCCTCACATCGACCAGCATGCATTACTTACCACGCTATAGTGCACCTATCCCTAAATCCAGTCATTGGCTTGTAGAGAGCAATAATTATATTGCAAAAGTGAGTGTGAGAAAAACTTGCAAAGGGAAATTACTGACTGTTGCAGACATCTTCATCAGTGCCCATTCTGACAGAATGCTTGTCAGCTTCCAAACTGGGAACAAAAGTTTGATGGATGTGTACAGTCTATGGAACACACTGAGTGAAGCTATTTCCGTTGTACATTGTGTGTTGGGAAGAATGGCACCTGTAGCAATGTATTTATCTCTCTCACTCCCTAGTCAGAGAGGGAAAGAGAATCTCAGATACCACTCCTTGGACTAACACTGTTTGGTTTGAGCTTCTTTGCATTGCTCAGTCTATCTTAAAGGGTCTATGTTGAAAAACTAAATAAAGAACAATATTTTCCCTCTTTGCTACTGCCATAGCAGAATACAATAGTGAACAAGATAAATATGTCAGGATATAACAAATCATTCTACTATGCAGGAAGAAATGAAGATATGATTTGAAATGTCAAGCCTGGTGTGTATCAGTCATCCACAAAAATCTATACTGGGTCTTAATAGGGTCTTATGTGTTAGCTCTTTTTTTAAGGAGACAAGGTGGATGAGATAATATCTTTTCTTGGACCAAAAGAAACAAGTTATTGAACTACACAGAACTCTTCTCCACTTTTACCCAACCAGGGAACCTCTTTTATACTATTGTTCTGACCACACCTAGCACCTTATGCATATGAATGAGGGTTTCAACCCTTTTCCCCCTTATTTGTACTTCTACACCCCATGAATATTGGGATGACCCATTTTTCATAGGCTGTTTCTTAGCTCCCCTTATTCACGTTAGCACCTATGCACAACATGGGTCCATGGTAACCTGAAGTCAGGACAGAACATTCCATGATATTACAATCAGGTGTCTTGTAGTCTTGGACAATACACTGCAGTCTATTGAAATCTATTTTTTCCATAATATCACCTTTTACAGTAATCTTGTGACCTTACTGGCCTAGGGTTATTCCTACGTCACCCACTCACGTCAAGTGTTCTAAAGCCTATGACCGAAGCTAAAATCTTACAGGCCTCAGCCTGTCGGCCTTGCATTCTAGTCATACTTTACTTATACCCAATACACACTCATCATTCCTAAATACTTATCAATTTTATACCTCTCTAATCCTACACTTTAAATCTATTTAACATACATTGATTATATATGAAATAGCACGTGAATTGACCATAACACTAAATAACACAATGATAAATGGATGATAAAATGAAGTCATTGGTTGCACTGCTAATCCCCTGCTCCCCCAGCCCTGGATGGATCACAGTTATTTTGTCGGGATGATACATAGGAGAAGTGAGGGGATGGAGCTTGCTCAGTGCAGATTCTCTTCTGAGAATTTGGTTGACAAACTCTAAAAAAACCCCACCTCTGAGTATATTCAAATTGAGATTTGACAGAAGTTTATAACCTGGTCATATTTGGGCAGATTCTCATGGTGATGGCAAAAGGCACATTTTTGTCTCAAGGATAACCTGCCTGCCAAATTTCAAGTCCCTGCTCCAAAGCATGAAGGTGCTAGAAAATCTAAATAAAGTGTTGTAAGAATTTTTGAACACGAGCAGAAGAATGTATTTGCCCTTGATCTCATTCTCAGCAATCACAAAAGACTCCAACCTGAGACTGATGAGGAAAAGAGACATATCACTTGAGATGGACGCACTCACAGAGACCAGAAAGGAGACAGAAGTGCAGATAGCCCCATAGCTGTAAGAAATAAGAACATGCACATGTGTAAGAAAGAGAGAATCTAATCACCGTCCCATTGAAGTAAATTGTCATCAGTTTCATTGGAAGCAAAAGTGGAAGTGGAGACGCAACATATGAGTTAAACAAATAAAACTTTTGTGAGTCTTGAAATAAAAATACTGGCTTCACATTAAAAAAAAATACTCTGACAAGAGTGCCATAGCTAAAATCTATTTATTTCCCCCCTGTATCTAGTATTTTTTCTTTACTCTTTGCGGGTTCCTCTAAAACACGTGCCCAAGGCTTACACTTCATGGGAGAGACACCTTTTCAAATTCAACCTAGGAGAAATTAGGGGTCTCTTCAAATTTGTACTTGCAGAAATATTTTCCAAAAGCAGCAACTGAACACGGCTATGTCTACACTTACGGTGATGTGTAGGGTACAGGCACTGCACATGGCTACATGCCACAGTGAAAGGCAGGATACATCCACACTCGTCACTGAGGTATGGGGCTGCACACAACAATGAAAGGCTCTGGCTGCAGGGACACAGCAGGACAAGGCTCTGGCAGGGGGACACTATACTGCATAAAATAGCAATGTAGATTTGGGCATGTACAGAGCCCATGTAGAGTACTTACCCTGGTGGTTCCGGCATGCCTCATCATCAACATTGCTATGTACACCCATGCTAGCAGGGCATGCAGTGACTGTACTGTATGTGCTGCTGTAAATATAGACACACTGTAAGAATCAGTCTACCTGTGACTAGCACTGAAATCAGTAAGGGACAATCCATCTCCCCTGTAGCGGGGGGGGGGGGGGGGTGTTCCTGTTGCCTTCAAGGGAATTTTAGATTGGGGTCTGTGCTAGGACACATAATAGGTATGGAATCTATGGATGTCACAGCAGTGCTAAGGCTTGTGGACAGAACAATAGTCTTGGCCAAGAATTTCAGAAACAGGAGCCATATTTGGGCATCTATATTAGAAAGCCAATTTTTAAGAGTGACAAACACACAAGAGCATCCCACTGAAGTCAATTCAAAGTACCAAAGTAGAGACCTTTGCAACTTGAGCTAGAAGAGCAACTCCATTACCCTTGCACCAGTAGTATGCAGTTGTCCACTAACTGACCACCACACATTTGCCAATGTGTTACACGATGCAATTGTTTATGAGTTAGGAGCACATGAATAAGGAAGGTGAAAGGAGTGGCTTGATCTTGCAGAACTGGTGACCTACACAATCAGAGCAAGTGCTGGAATAACAGATAGTACTCTAGGGAAATGACTGCTTCTGAATTTGAGAGCAGCTCTTCCTTCTGTCCTACTGCACTTAAGAATATACGTGCCATTTGCTGGAGAGGTGTTTACAGTTACAACAAACAAGAACACTCGGAAGCATGTTGGTATACAGAGAATCAAAGTGTGACTACTACACTAACATTGGAACATCTGGATTTTACTACTAGAGACCATCCCTAAATACAAAAGATGAAAGAGTTCTTCCTGTAGGGAAATAAAGGAAATTGGACATTGGCAACAGCAATATATCTTCCAGTAATATCATGCCTTGCAGCAAGGGAGAAGCAAAACAGATTCAGCAGTATATCTGAAAACATTTGTTATTAGATAAACCATAGCATCTGGAGGATGGACAACACCTCTAGCTATACCCTGAGGTTGCTGCATTCCATGACAAGAGACAGATATGAAAAAACTATTTAAGCTAGATCAAGTTTTTTTTTTATATTCAGAGTGATGCAAACTGCAACAAAAAAGCACATGCTTCTGACACCATTGCCTAGAGACAATGCAGTGTATTAACGATGAGACAGCATCTAGTCTAGATGAACTGGAATAGGAGTGACACGTTAATGAAATTTGGAGCGGGAAGTGCTCCTACAATAGCTGTATTAGGACACAGCAGGGAGAACACTACTCAAAAGTGTTTATTAATAATCAGCAAGTGTGGTGCAGGGTAACTGGGAAGGGTTTGAAAATGATAACCAAAGAGTAGTTGAACAGGATCATTTCTCAGCTCTCATCCAAGGGAGAGGAATGTAACTGTTCATAAGCTTTTTGCCTCTATATTGATGGCTTCAAATCCATTGATGAAGCTCAGAGAGCAAGTCTCTGAGAGAGTTTTAAACCTTATTTCAAAAGTTCTAATCAGCGGCTGTGAACCAATGCTCTGGTTTCTTTTGCTCAAGGGTTAATGGTTCAGTTCAGCATGGTAGCAGACCCCAGCGCTCTCTGAATGTGTTTTTGAACCTGCTGTGTTTCTAGGACAGTACGAGATGGAAACAATTTGGGTGGCATTTTCGGTAATGCTCAAAAAAGGCCCGCTCCTGAACTGTAACTAAAAATAAAGGCAAGACACCCACTTCCAGAAATTAAGCCCTGATCCTACAATGAGCTGTGTGAGGACAAGCCCCTCTACCTGTGTGGAGTTCATTGCAGGAATGAAGGCTAGTGACTATATGGGGTGAAATCCTAGCTTCCATGAAGTCAATGCCATCCACTTCACTGGGGCCAGCATTTTACCCATAATCTCTGCACAAAGATGAAATTTTCATCCATTTCTTGAGTGCACATGGCTAACAATAATCTTTAATTCACAAGTGATTCATCTGGGCATCAGGTTAATTAATGAGCACTTGGAATTAATTTTTCAAATATAATGTTTTACCTTGGGTTTGAAATGTGCCTTCAGTCAGCTCTTTGTTTAAATCATAGTAACAATAGCTACAATCAATTTTAATTATTTCATTAAACTGAATTAGTTTTATTAATTTTCTATAAGGCTTATACCTTCTAGCAACGCAGGAACTGCTATACTGAATCAAAACAGTTATGCATTTCAGCTAGTATCCTGTCTTTAACCATGGCCTCGAACAGATGCATCATAGGTAGGTACAAAAAACCCAATCGTGGATAACTATAGAATAACCTGCCCAAAGTGGGAAGTGTCTTCATAGCCCTATCAGTTAGTGGTTAGCTTATGTCCTAAAGCATTCCTGTCCAATTTTATAAAATATCTAATGTAAATGGGGTTATTCTCATATAATCTTTGTAAAATCTTGGCTTTTGTTCCTAAACTTTTCTAAGTGTTCCCCCCAAAGCCTGTCCACCATCCCTATCATACATTCTCAGTCATACATGGTGGATTCTCCACCACTTGATGTGTTTCTAAAATGTACGCTATAGCAGAAAGAGAAGTGTGGGGCCGGATGCAGGAATTGTTGGATGAAGTTCTTTGTAGAGTTGGCTGGAAACTGGAATTCCTGTTCTCTGGGAAATTCCAAATTTGTTTTAAAAAAAGTTCCAAAATGCAACGAAAAATTGAAATGTTGAAGTTCTACATGGAATGCAAAGTTGAAACGTTCATTTAGAAAAAGTTAAAACATTTTGTTTTAACTTTTTTGAAACATTTCTAAGGCTGCCCAAGCTACCTGAAACCATGGCCGTTGGCCATGCTAGGACCTGGACAGCTGGGGGGACGGAGAGCTTATGAGCTGGGGTTCCCAGTGCTCCCAAGGTTGTCCCAGAGCTGGGAGTCTGGAATCCCCGGCTCTGGAACAGTCCTCCTCCTAGCAGGATGCCCTGGAACCAGTGAGCCTGGGAGCACAGGCTGCTCTCCACCAGCCCACCAGGCAGGTGGTCAAGAAGCAGGAGAATGATGAAGTTGGGAATTATTTTCCTATGGGGAAAAAATTGAAGTTTTCCAGCAGAAAAGTTTGGTTGTTCAGAAAGCGAGTGATGATCAGAATGATTTTCTGACCATTCCCAACCAGCTGTAGTTCTGTGTTATTCAGGAGGCGAGACTAGATGATTATAGAAGTTCCTTCTGCCCTTAAAATCCCTCTGCCTTCTAAAATACTGTTTTGTCACATGGCCAACACACTCAAATTGGACCTTGACCCATGTGGGGGTCAAATATTATATTTCGGCTCTGTTTAAAAGACTTTATGAAGGATTAATAAATGACTGATAGCTGTTGTAAGCATGTTACAGACATGAGTAGTTTGTGCTACAGATGGTTAGACTCACATCTACAGAAAGTTTTACAGATGCCTATGAGCCATGGTTATAAGGCCTGGTCTACACTAGGGCGGGGATTGACCTAAGATACGCAACTTCAGCTATGAGAATAGCATAGCTGAAGTCGACGTATCTTAGTTTGACTTACCTCGCATCCTCGCGGCACGGGGTCGATTGCCGCGGCTCCCCCGTCGACTTTGCTTCCGCCTCTCACCGAGCTGGAGTTCAGCAGTCGAGGGGAGAGCAATCGGGGATCGATTTATCACGTCTACACTACATGCGATAAATCGATCCCCGATAGATCGATCGCTACCCGCCGATCCGACGGGTAGTGTAGACATACCCTAAGTAACCCATTCAGATGGTGGACCTCTAGAACAAATGATTAACCATCAGCTAAAACATCTACTTATTAACTCTTTATAAATGAAACCTTAATATAAAGTCTGACCTCTACTTATGGAGTAAGGTGCTGTTAAATGTAAGTGAAACAGGATCTGGCCCTGTTAAATTAACAACAAGCACAGTGCTCCACACAGAATACTGCTGTAAGTGGGATGATGATGTGAAATATTTCAAAATAAGTCATAATTAGCCTGGATGTTAGCAAATATGATTTTTTTTGTGGGTATTGAAAACTTTTCACTATTAAATGTTACATCTAATGGTTCTAATTAGACAATGTTCTGATTCTTATACTAACTACTAGATGAAATTAGCAGCAGATAACATATGCTTAGACTGCAAAGCAAAAGGGCAATTTGATTATACCGAGAAGAGTCAGCACCAGCTATTACCAACCAGCAAGCAAGACGCATTTTGTGACAATTGCCAAACTGCACATTGTTGCAGAAACTTTTACCCCCGTGTCGGGAGCTGTTTGACTGCAATTAATTTCTCTATCCCAGCTGAATGTGAAGTGCAATATAAGTCCCTGGTTCCAGCTCATTGCATCCTCTACGCAGAGTTTCTGGCTGATGGAAACTGCATAATCACACCCTGCTATGGTGCAACCCGTAAGTTACCTCCCCCCACAGCTCTTCCTTAAATGCTGTGGGTTTTTTTGTTCGTGGGTGTAAACATGCGGGACTCACGCCTGTGGCGCCTCCTGCTGGTCGTCTCCGGGAATTAGCTCTCCAGCCGTTGGAGCGCCCTCTGCAGGCTGGTGTCCCGCTACTGCTTGGCCCCCGTGTCCCTCCCAGACCCGGTGCCCCGTTATCTGCGGTGCTGCCCCCTGGCAGGAACCCCTTTCTCTCAGGGCCTCCCCTCTCTGGGGAGCCCCCAACCCTTTAATCCCCCCTTGCCTCAGTCATGGGCTACTGCCAGTCACCAACTAGCCCCCGTTCCCTGGGGCAGACTGCAATATAAGCCACTCATCACTGGCAAGGAGGGTTTGGACCTGCTGCCTCTGCCTACCCCTGGGCTGCCCTCTGCAACCACCAGTACCCGATGGCCTTCTGCTAGGCCGCAGCCTGGGGCTTTCCAGGCTGGAGCTTCCCCAGCTCCTCTGACTTTCCCCAGCCCTGCTCCTCTCAGGTACTCTGCTCAGGTCCCTGCAGCCAGGTCCATCTCCCTCTACAGCTAGAGAGAGACTGCTGAGCTCCTGGCTCCCAGCCTCCTATATAGGGCCAGCTGAGGCCTGATTGGGGCGTGGCCCAGCTGCGGCTGCTTCCCCAATCAGCTTAGGCTCGCTGTTTTGCCCTGCCACAGCCCTCTCCCAGGGCTGTTTTAAGCCGTTCAGGGCAGGAGCGGGTGACCACCCCGCTACACTGGGAATAGCATGGAAACTCCATCTGCTGCATGCTCAGGGGACAGATAACCCATTCACGACCTCTCTGCCTAGTGCTGCCTTCCTATAGGCTAAAATGGTAAAGAGCCCATTTCACCCAGGAGTTAAAGAAATGGAGGACTTGTGTGGCTGTCATATCAAAATCAAGGAATCATTTTATACAGTGGATTAAACAGAATTAGCCATAAAAATCCAGCCAGCACACTGGACAACCTGATATTGGGAAGGACCCTGCACCCATGTATGCAGGTCAAGTACATTTGCTTCCATAAGAAGCTCCGTTGACTTGGATGGCTTTTAAATTGCCCTAGAAATGAGTGTCCTTAACAAGGGGTCACGGCCTCCTCCCTCAGTTCTTCTGCCAGAATGAAGGATTCAATTTTCATCTAACACCAGGTGATATGAGTCTGAGACCCAGGAAGGTTTGTAAAAAACTGGGCCTTATCTCCTGGCTCCTGTCACATGGTCTGGGCCAGGTTACGAAACATTAGTACCCCTTTGACATGGGAGGGGTCAGCACCTACTGACTCAACTGGGTGGCGTTGCATCATCTTCCCACCTCCTCTACAGACCCTCACCTCTTCTAACAGCTGTGCAGAGCGGTGAGCGGGTTTGCGATAAGCAATGGAAGAGGCGTTTCTACATAATGCCCTTTTCATTGGAGAAACTGTACAACTCATGGCAGTTCAGATGGCCCCTGACTCAGCAAAGAACTTAACAAGGTGCCTCACTTTAAACACACACAGTGTCCCCTGGCTACAAGTTAGACACTTGGTTACATACTTTCCTAAATTAGGGCCTGTGATTGTGAATCTTCTGCCTTCACAAACAAAAATTCCTTCTGTATTCTAACATTTTGGTTTTATGTCCCACATTCACTGTAAAGAGGGTTATGCTGGGGCAGTCCAAAATGCGAGACTTGTATGTCCTCCTTGAAGGGCTTCTCTAGTCTACCAATGCTTTGCACATATAGCTGTGCTGGCAAACCTCCAGTGGAAGTACAGCGCAAGCCAACAGAAGGAGCTTTCCTGCCATCATAGCTACACTGTGAACAACATTAGCAATGTCAACATAGCTCTTCTGTTGGCACAGATGACATAAGCAGAGTAGAGGGGAAGAGGTGTTGGTGGCATAGCTACGTCAGCTAGGGGACGTGATTTTTTCACAATCCTAATCAACATCACCATGCCAGCAAAACTTTGCAGTGAATACAAGCCTAAGTATCTGAATTTGAGAACTATTTGGAAAGACTTGCTGGCTACATGGTTCATTTTGTTCCCAAGGTTTGTCTAATTCCCACAACATCTCTCTGGCCTTGACATTTCTATTTCCCTGAAGCCCTTGCACAATGTTTTCTACAATTAAATTAAGGGGAAAACACTGTAAAATGTATCCTGGCATCTTCCAAGTGATAGTAACGATCATTATTTTATCTCAGCTCCTGTTTCAGTTGCTCATCCATTCTCCATTAAAGTTTACAGAAACTTACTTTATCTCCATAGTCGTTTTTCTACTGAGACAAGACAACCCAATGAATGTTTGGGAACAATAAACCACCTTCAATGAAGACACTTATGTGCTATTTTGAAATTGTTCAAATGGCCGCAGTGACATTGTAGTCTTCTTCAAATGTCATATGATCTATTCACTCTTCACAATGATTTCACACTTTCTGTTTCAATACAGGATTTCTATACTGACAACCAAAGCAGAGATGGGCAATCAATTTTAGTTAAAGGAACCTAATCCAAATGGGATAATTTTTGATGTCTGCTTAACTCTTCCCCCCCCCCACCCCACACACACACGTTTACATGTGGCTGCACTTCAGATTCAAGTCTAAGATTAAGTCTCTACATCTGCTGAAGATGTCTGGTAGAAGAGGGATCTCAGATCTAGACAGAGGCATAACAAAATCCAACATCTAGAAGCTGAAACTAGACTAAATCAGACTGGAAATAAAGCACATTTTTTTAACAGTGTGGGGAATTAACTATTGGAACAACTTAAGGATGTGGTGAATTCTCCGTCACTTGAAGTCTTTAAATCAAGACAGGATGTTTTCAAAACAGATATACTCTAAAGTCAGAAGTTATGGGTTTGAAATGGGAACACCAAATAAGGTTTTCTGGACTGTGTTATACAGGAAATCAGACTAGATGATCATAATGGTCCCTTCTGGCCTCAAAATCTGTGAATCTGTAAAACCAGGAAGCATCACAATTGAAAAAGAAAGCCAGTGGTTGTGGTATTCTAGACTTGGCTTTGCTGACCCACTGCCAACCCCCATTCCTAACCCAATTCTCTGTTCATCTGCACTGCCAACAAGGAATGGTCGACAGTTTGAAATCTTTGCACGGCTGATTCATGGCCCATGCTTGTCAGGCCTTATGTGCTCCTGCAAGAGAGCATGTTTGTGCACACGTTTCACCCAGGAAAGAACCAAAAGGGTGGGGACACATACCTTGAAAGAGCAGACGCCACAGTCATGGCTTGTCTACATGTTGGGGTAATGCGCTTTAAGGAGATGTGATTTCTAAAGTACAGTAATGTATTGTTCTGTAGACAGCACTATCTTAAAGCACAGTAGGGAAACCTGTAGTGTACATCAGCAGGGTCTATACAGACCAATTAATGGCAACATATGAGCGCACTTTTGAAATCATACCCCCATAGCATGCATTACCCCAGCATGTGGACAAGTCCACAGATATCAACTGAGTGACTCTCTCAGGTGTGAGTGTTTTAAGACTCTAGCTCATCAGTTCAAAACTGACATACCCACATGACTAAATAAAATGCCTCATTGAATGGATGACCTTTTTGCTTATCACTGGATTTGCAGTACATAAGTTAAAAGGGGGACTCATGTTTTGAGGATACAAGTATCAAAAATAATAATTTTGTAAGCTAGAGCCATGCCAGCCACCCCAAGCTGCTAGATGCAGCAGCTCTTCAAACCAGTGGTTTTTGGCACCAGTGTTTTTTTGCAAATAAACTTAAACTGAGTAAAGAGTATATGAAAACAGCATGACGAAATTTAAACTCCAGTAAATAATGTTTTTGCTCAACAGGAGTTTAATTTAAGAGATACCATTTTAAATTACGAACTACTGTTTTGCATTCGCAGTCAGGCAAACACCATAATTCACATAGGCTTTCCGCACATGATACAGCAGAATTCCAAATATACAATTGAAATTCTGGTATTATATGGAACCTGTTAACAAGTAATCATCCACATAAGAGTCAAAGCAGCATATACTGAACACATGAGGTGTGCTATCTTTGTTGAATTGAGGGTGAACAGCAAAACCAGAAGTGAGTTTTGCAGGTTAATGCACAGGAGTGTTAATAATGCCATTGTAGCACACTGCACCATCATGTGGACTGAAGACCAATGAATTACAAAGCTTGTTTACCAAGGAATACTACTACACAGTTGATGATCACATAGTCACTGAAACGTTTTAGTGGCACAATAAGATTACCAGCGATGGACATGAACTGAATATTCAGCCACATTAAGAACCTAGCTAGAACTCAATGCAGGTGGTCCTTCATCTGCAAGGAGGCTGCCTCCCTTTGGGATTTGCCTTTATGTTGCTACCACTATGTATTCTCTATTAGCAACATAGCATAGATTTTTTTTGTTAAGTTGCGACTATTTTTTGTATCCTTCCACCTTTAAATCAGTCTGGTTTTAGCACCCTGAAACCATCTTAGAAGGCAAGGAACATTTGCATCTAACCTCTGAACATTGCCAGAAATAGCACTTCTAAGTAGAAAAATGTCAAGGTTTTAAGATCTGATGCCTGGGAACTTTCCATGGCTTGCAGCAAGCGCTGGGTGACGGAATAGGAAGTTCAGGATGATATAAAACTCCTCTGCAGAGTTTCAACACAGCTATTCTGTCAGGACAGTAGGCCCTGGTCCCCACAGAATTCTGAAGAGTGGAGCCTGCTTCCAAACCCCCCCTCAGCTCTGTCCCTTCACACTGGCTGTGTATCTTTGATGGGTCCCACATGCTACCTAACAACGTGACTACAATTGACTTAAGGCAGCAGAATCTACTGCTAGCCACCACTGCTGCCAGACCCCTGCTCCTTTAAAGGGGGCTCACCATTGTGGAGGGGGCTCCTTGGGAAGGCAAGGCAGCCTTAGGCTTTCCTTTCCTCTCCTCCCTACATGGACAATCCTGGGTCATTTGGTGCCCAGCAGAAGGAGGTACACTACTGTGGAAGTAGATGACCCTCCTTTCCCTGAAGGGGAGGGTGATGCAGTGCGACCCATTATAATTATATTTATAAAGGGCTGATCCCTTCATTGGGTATTGGGCTGACCCACCAAAGGGGTATGTCTCTAGCCACCAAAGAGCCATCAAGGGATTGCTTTTCCAATGGGAACTGCTGCGGCTGCACCCTTCGGAAAAATCTAGCCACAACAATTGTGGGTGCTTAGTGTTTTTGAAATCCTGGTGGAGGTTCAGGAAGCAGGATTGGGTTCATATAACACTTTCTATCTCTTCAGAAGAAAGTGCTTTGTTTGAAAATTTCAGCTAGATCCCTGGAGGTAAAGGACCCCTCCGTCGCTAAAATAAATCACTGCTCCTTATTTCATACCTTGGAGAGCCTCCACACTTGATTGTGCAATACTGGCCATGCATTCCTGCCCTCCTTAAACTTAATGCTAGGCAATGCTGTTTGGAATATGGATAATAGTTTGTGGTTTGGCTATGACATTTATGGGAGCTTTGCAGCTCTTTAGAGTTTGAATGCAACCCACAGCTTCCCTTTCCCCATCACATTAATAATGTGCTCGTTGCTTCTTCTTTCCCCATTTTATTTGCATATGATAACTTCTTCAAGCTGAAAGCTACTCCTGTAATCACAATATTTCATCCACTCTCAGCCTGTAATGTCTCATTTGCACTAAAGTAGAAATGTGGGAATGAGTTGCTAAGCAACCAAAGGCCTTTTCCTCCCCCACACCCTCTCCCCTGGTACTGAGGCTTTTCCCACAGCAAATAAGAGAATATTTTAATGTTGTAGAGTTAAGTTTTATTAGATGTCAGTTTTCTAATAACATTGGAGGGATCTGTAAAATAGAACTCCACACATCTGCTTGCCAAATGGCTTTCTAAGCCTCCAAATGTTTGTATTTACGCAATACAATCCTATTTTATAGCACACTGAAATACTTTCCAATAAAAACAAATTCTAAATGCTTATAATGGCCTACGATGGCTATCTACAAGGGTTCTCAGTATGTATATCCTAAGGATTGTTTTCCTTTTCTTCCTTTAATTCCCATAAGTTGCAGTCCGTATTGGTACCATATTTTTATTGACCATGCAATAAGCACTTTAAAGAAAATATACACAGAAGTTACTGGGCTTGACGCAAGAATGACTGGGTGAGGTTCTCTGGGCTGTGCTCGGTGGAGGTCAGACTAGATGATCACAATGGTCCCTTCTGGCCTTAAAATCTACAAAATGAAAAAAGCGTTCTAGGGTAGAAGCCATAAAAAATAAGATGGTGGTAGCCATACTGCCCCCCTCAAAAGGTTCAAAAACCATTAGTCATGATGCAAAAAACCATGCAATTGGCTTTAAAATAATGAGATTTTATAAAATGGATCAACAACTGGTACTTTTTATTTGCCTGCTGGTTCTTCGGTTTTTAGTGGTCACATTTTCAATCTCTGCTGTACAACCACAAGGGATAGAAACTTGTTGTCCCATTCCAGAGAGCTAGATTTGGTTCAAAGTAAAATCCTTACCATATGTTCCCAGCAATATGGCTGACCAAATTCTCAGGTCAGTGTCTTCCCCAAAGTCAAAGGGCTGGTTCCTTCATCTCAGTGTGTGTGTGTGTGTGTGTGTGTGTGTGTGTGTGTGTGTGTGTGTGTGTGTGTGTGTGTGTGTGTGTGGTGCCTTGGGGTGGTTTTGCCCTTCCATTTCATAGTCCAGTCATGCTTTAAAGTGGATTCTTCTGAGGATGACCCATTAAAGCAAAAGTTTATTCAACAGTAAAAAAGGCAAGGTGGAATCTGGTGAGGAAGGTGGCTTCATGCTCTGTGTTCTCCCCGTCTATGCTGAAATGTGGTTTTGCCTTGTCTACTGGCATTTCCCCCTCTTGCTGTCTTAGGGACCCTGTTTACACCTTACATTTAAATTGAGGTAAACACATCGTTTTATTTAGGACAGTCCTGTTTAACAACTTTTGCCTAGTCAGGGCTGTGTGGGTTTGAACGTGTACTAACATCCTCATTCAGGGGGAATTCATAACCTTACATATAATGTTGTTACATACATTTCACCATGATATTATTGACCGGGAAGTGATTAGTTTTTAAACGATCTCACAATGCATATTTTGTATAAAATTATTACAATGGTGTGTAGGGTGTGACAACAGGGGGTGCTTTCGGTCACATCTACCTTTTCTTTTAAAACAGAAGTTGTGATTCTCATGCAATCACATGACTCCAGTAGCTGGGGCCTGTCAAATATTATGAGACTCACAATGAAATTGCCAGGGCTGGCAAAACTCTGGCAAAAGCTGACCTGTGCAGTAGAATTAGCGGATTGTGGTGGCCAACACAGAGTATAACACACACAAACCAAAGTCCTAGGGCATCTCTAAAAGGTACTGTTGGCTCACTCAGCCCGTCGGGGAGAGACAATAGCTCTTCTGCTCACCATTCACACCAGACTGGAAATGCAAGTAGTGCATTTCGGGGCAAGGGAGGGCACTACCTATCAGACAGCCCTCAGTAGCATGGGCCTTCCCCAGGGCTCTCATTGCCTCTCTCTCTCTGGGTTTCTCCCCCTCTTTCCCTTAGTCTGTCTCGCTTATTGCCTAGTGCAGTGCTCCTTTAGGGTGCTGATGTCTGGGAACACTCTTGACCCTTGCTGTTATAGGACTCCAATATTCACACTGGGACTGGTCAAGACATTCCAAGCAAGATATTTGATCGTCAGAAAATGGGGTTGTCATTGAATTTTTTTAATCATTACCTATGTGGAATTTTCAGTCAGGAAACTAAACAAATGTTTTGTTTTGAGTCAAGTCCCTGTGTCCAGAGCTTCCACAGTGCCCCCTGGGGACTGTAGTTCTGGGTTGCTCATACTCCCATTTTCCCCTGTGGGCTATCCTTCCCAGCTAGACTACCTGTCCCATAATGCATCATTTCAACATTTCTGAATCAACATTTTTCTGAACTTTTCATTTGAGAAAAAAAATCAATATTTAGACTTTTTGTCCTGATTCAGAACCAAAACAAATGTTGATGTATTGGAATTTCCCCAGGGGAGGGAGACTGCATTTTACAAGTTTCCCTTTGGGAGATCAGTATCACAAAACAATGCAGCAACCACAGCCTTAAGGATTCCTAGCCCAAACTGAAAGGAGATTAAACATACAAATAATGAGCCAATTACAGTCTGAGAGCCCCCAGGAAAAACAACAGACTCTTTCACATTTCAAGATGCTTGATGTTAAGGTCATAAAAATCCCTGAGTATTGCAATATACAAACATACTCTGTTCTGGAAGTGAAATTGCACCAGACATGTTTCAAGGATGCAATGGAAAAAAAACTAGCCAAAAATAAAACAGATCTAACATTTGAAGTTCAACTGTTAAATTATATCGGTCACAGGCACATTTTAAGGAGACTCTTGAGGTAATATGATCCAAAAAATACCTAAGTGACTTGAGAACCTATGTCCCATTTTCAAAAGCGACTCAGGCATTTTTGAAAATGGGACTTAGTTGCTTTTGAAAAATATTACCCCTAGTGTACACAGACAATTAAAAACAAAAATATCAATTTGCAAACACTAAAGATCATAACAGGAAATCACCCATTCCTCTTTGTGAGTATTCAGTCTACTGTAGTACTGACAGCTCTCATGGGATAACCAACTATTTCTATGTTTCTATTCAGCTAGAATCTTGAAATCTTTCATTATGAATTATGGGTTGGCCTAAGATTAATGTCCCTAATTTAGAACTTGGAACTGCATGCCCAGTGCTTTAAGTTCTGCTCGGAGGATCAGGGTGCTGGAACCGTCTGTGCCACGTGACTCTAGCTTCAATTACAATAACTCCTCGCTTAGCGTTGTAGTTCTGTTCCTGAAAAATGCGACTTTAAGCGAAACGATGTTAAACAAATCCAATTTCCCCCTAAGAATTAATGTAAATGGGGGGGGTTACGTTCCAGGGAAATTTTTTTCACCAGACAAAAAACTATATATTATATAGATACACACAGTAAACGTTTTAACACTGTTCACAGCTATGATGATTGTGAAGCTTGGTTGAGGTGGTGAAGTTAGAGGGTGGAAGAGGGAGGGATATTGCCCAGGGAATGCCTTGCTGCTAAATGATGAACTAGCACTCGGCTGTTCCCTCAAGGGTTAACACATTGTTGTTAATGTAGCCTCTCACACAAGGCAGCATGAACATGATGGAGGGGAGACAGCATAGCAGACAGAGACAGACACACACCTTGTGTGTGGGAGAGAGAGAGATGCACACTGCCCCTTTAAGTAAGCTGACCCACTCCTAAGTGCATTGTCTTTTTAAGTGGATCAGGAAGTTGAGACTGCAGCTGCTGCCCCAAGCTCTCTATGTCTCTCTCCATCCCTGTCCCCTCCCTGCTCTATATGGAGAAGGGGTAAGTGGGGTGCAGGAGCAGGGAGGAGGGGGACACCCTGACATTACCCCTCCACCCCCCTACACAGCAAGCAGGAGTCTCTGGGAGCAGCTCCAAGGCAGAGGGCAGGAGCAGCACGTGGCAGTGGGGGGAGGGACAGCTGAACTGCCAGCAATTGACAGCCTGCTGGGCGGCTGCAGCACAGGGAACATAGAGGAGCGGGGAGCTGATGGGGGGCTGCCGGTCCACGCTGGTTCCAAGCCCCCACCAGCTCGCTGCAATGGGCTGCTCTTCCTGCAAGCAGTGGACAAAGCAGGCGGCTGCCAAACGACGTTAGAAGGGAGCATTGCACAACTTTAAATGAGCCTGTTCCCTAATTGATGAGCAACGTAACCACGCAACAACGTTAACCGGGACGACTTTAAGTGAGGAGTTACTGTACTGTGTCTGCTCTGTACAGGGCGAATGTATGGTGTCCTGAAACTGGCTGAGTCACCGACCACAATCTAATCATGAGTGTGTGTGTTCAGTAAACATGCAAAACCCAAAGGAATTATTCATCCCGGCAGCAGGTCTAGGAAATCCAGAAATCATGCCATTCAAACATGAAGCCTTAAGTCCGCGGCCTATGAGGTTTATTCACTAAGCACTGAATTGCTCAGTGATCATGCGAGTTGGGTCATCATTAATGGGTAATATACACAAGCTTTCCACAGCCTGATCCTACCTGGACCTTCATCCCAACATTAAATAGATCAGCTCGCAGGGGTTATAAGGTCCTGTGTAACCAGCAGCTTGCTAGCATTGCTGTTTCATGACAGTGGAGCTGAAATAGTATTTATCTGCAGCGTGCTTTGCACAGAGATATAGCAGTATCCCTCCAAAGTGCCTGTATGCAGGTGGGTGGTCTTTCCAGCTTGGACATGGAAATAAAACTCCAAGCTTCAGTCCTTTAAGGTCCATTCCTCAGGTCTTGTTTATTATCTACTAACAATCACAGAAACAAACAGCAAATCAACTGAGAACACTAGCAAGAATTCCAAGGAGGCTTGACCCAATTCAGCCAGCCAGGAAGGAAGAGGGCACATGCTTCCCCTTTCACCCAGCTTCCCTTTCTTTTGTACTCCACCTTGAGCAGCCATCTGACCAGCTGGGACCTTTTAACCTTTTACAGAAATGGCAGCACCTGTCACTTGTCACACTGTCTTAGTTAACCTTCATAGTCGGAGGCATTCCTCTGGCTGTTCGAACTGTGCAGTTGCACCTGGCACCTATTGCTGATGGTGGTTTTCCCTTCCAGGGTACAGCACCAAGGCCAGCAACACTGAAAAATAGTGGGGGAAAGAACATATGATCATGTAGTTAAAGGCTGCACCATAATGCGTATGTATGAGATGATAGAGTTAATGTTGCACTTAAAACCTGGCATTTCCTAACTTTTGAGTGCTGGGATTTGCAATCTTAATGTTGATGTGTGCATGTGCAAGTAATATATATATATAAAATATAAATAAAAAGGCAACATGCCTTCTAAGTGCTAGATTTTAATTCCCTTATGGTGAGTAACCCTTTACTCCACACTAATTTAATTGACTTCCATAGGTCTGGAGCAAAGTGCTATGCAACATGATTAAGAGGATTACAATCATGTCAGAAACGTGGTCTAGAGCAGGGGTTCTCAAACTTGGGCCACAGTTTCTTCAGGGTAAGCCCCTAGCGGGCCGCCAGACGCTTTGTTTACCTGAGCGTCCACAGGTACGGCCACTTGCAGCTCCCACTGGCTGCGGTTCGCTGTTCCCAGCCAATGGGAGTTGTGGGAAGTGGCACGGCCCAAGTTTGAGAACCCCTAGTCTAGAGGAAATTACTATAAAGTGAGTGACCAACTGGTTGAAAGACCATACTCAAAAGAGTAGTTATCAATGGTTCGCTGTTACTACACTTAGAAAGGAAAAGTCAAATGCACAACTATGAAATGGGGAATAAGTGGCTAGGTGGTTGTACTTCTGGAAAGGACCTGGGAGTTATATTGTATCACAAGCTGAATATGAACCAACAATGTGATGCAGTTGCAAAAAAGGCTAATATTCTGTGATTTATTAATAGGAACGTTGTATGTAAAACATAGGAGATAATTGTCACACTCTACTTGGAATGGTGTGTCCGATTCTGAGAGCTGTATTTTAGGAAAGGATTAATTGGAAAGAGTCCAGAAAAAACACAATAAAAATGCTAAAGGGTTTAGGAAACCAGACCTATGAAGAAAGATTGAGAGAGCTGAGTATGTTCAGTTTTGAGAAAAGACTGAGTGGAGACCTATGGTAAGAGCTGTTATAAAGAGGACAGTGATCAGTTGACATGGAGAATAACTGAAGGTAGGACAAGTAGTAATGGAGTCATCTGCAGCTAAGGAGATTTAGGTTACAGATATTAGGAAAAACATTCTGACTATCAGGCCTGGTCTACACTAGGCTGTTATGTCGAATTTAGCGCCGTTACATCGAATTAACCCTGCACCCGTCCACACCACGAGGCTATTTAGTTCGACATAGAGGTCTCTTAAATTCGACTTCTGTACTCCTCCCCAACGAGGGGAGTAGCGCTAAATTCGACATGGCCATATCGAATTAGGCTTGGTGTGGATGGAAATCGACGGTAATAGCTCCGGGAGCTATCCCACAGTGCACCACTCTGTTGACGCTCTGGACAGCAGTCCGAGCTCGGATGCTCTGACCAGCCACACAGGAAAAGCCCCGGGAAAATTTGAATTCCTTTTCCTGTCTGGCCAGTTTGAATCTCATTTCCTGTTTGGACATCGTGGCGAGCTCAGCAGCACTAGCAACGATGCAGAGCTCTCCAGCAGAGATGGCCGTGCAATCCCAGAATAGAAAGAGGGCCCCAGCATGGACTGATTGGGAAGTCTTGGATCTGATCGCTGTGTGTGGCGATGAGTCCGTGCTTTCCGAGCTGCGCTCCAAAAGACGGAACGCAAAGATCTATGAGAAGATCTCTAAAGCCATGGCAGAGAGAGGATACAGCCGGGATGCAACGCAGTGCCGCGTGAAAATCAAGGAGCTGAGACAAGGCTACCAGAAGACCAAAGAGGCAAACGGACGATCCGGATCCCAGCCCCACACATCCCGTTTCTACGAGGCACTGCATTCCATCCTAGGTGCGGCCGCCACCACTACCCCACCACTGACCGTGGACTCTGAGGATGGGATATTGTCCACGGCCGGTTCCTCGGACATGTTAGCGGACGGGGAAGGTGAGGAAGGAGATGAGGAGGACGAGGCAGTCGACAGCGCTTACCAAGCTGATTTCCCTGACAGCCAGGAGCTCTTCATCACCCTTACAGAGATCCCCTACCAACCCTCCCCAGCATTTAACCCGGACACAGATTCAGGGGAAGGATCAAGCAGTAAGTGTTTTAAACATGTAAACATTTATTTTTAACAAAACTGGAATATTAAGAATAATAACAATGTGTTCTTCATGATTTCTTTACCCTGGGCGCTTAAGTATTCAGTTCCAACTATTTAAAAAAAAATCTAACAGTGTCTGGTTGTGCATGATTCTGCTGCCCAACCTGCTCCACTCTTTAGTCCCTGCCACTGCAGCTGTATTAAAATGCGGTCTATATGACCGGGGATGGAGCTGTAATCCTCCAGGGACATCTCGACGAAGCTCTCCTGGAGGTAATGGGAAAGCCTGTTCATCAGGTTCCTGGGGAGAGCGGCCTTAGTGGGTCCTCCGAAGTAGGAGACGTTCCCGCGCCAGGAGATCCTCAAGTACTCCGGGATCATTGCCTTGCACAGCATGGCGGCATAGGGCCCTGGTCTTTGCAGGCTTTCCCGAAGCATCCTTTCCTTCTCGCTGTCCAAGATCCTCATTATTGTTATGTCGCTCATGATGACCTGCTTTGAATTAGGTAGGGGACTGTTAGTATTGGGACTGCTTGCAAGTTCCTTTACAGAACTGTAACCGCTGGTTTACAGCCACGCGGTGGAGGCGGGAGAGGGGCAGCATACATGGATCTTTCCCTGGGACATCCGCGAGGGGGTGGGGCAGGGCCATAGTTCATGCTTGGCCGATTGCTGGCAGCAGAGACTGGCATTGCTTTCAATGTGAATGGAGGCCAGTGGTACTACTAAAGTTTTAAGCAGCCACAAGTCTACGGCTTACCATGTCTGCCTGCTACAGAAATTCCGGTGTCCTGCCCCGCTTCCCAGATTGACAGTGCAAGACCCCAGGCACTGAAGGCGAGGTCCGAAAATTCGACCTTGTCCTGAGTGCGCATGTGAGAGGTGCGGTGCATGGTCTTGTTCACAGAGAAAGACTATGTTCTTTGTTCACAACTACATTTATGTTTCGGAGGAATTCACTACCTTTTTCTCATTCCCACAGCCACATCTGCGACTGTCTCCCAACCCAGCCTGGCATCACACTCCCAGAGGCTAACGCACATTAGGCGGAGGAAAAAGAAGACGAGAGAGGACATGTTCTCAGAACTAATGGGCGGCTCCCGAGCCCAGGCAGTACAGCAGAACCATTGGAGGGAGAATTTGTCCCAAATGCACCGGACACACATGGACCGTGAGGAGAGGTGGCGGCAGGAAGACCAGCAGGCGACTCAAACGCTGCTTGGACTTCTGAGGGAGCAAACGGACATGCTCCGGCGCCTTGTTGATGGTCTGCAGGAACGGAGGCAGGAGGACAGAGCCCCGCTGCAGTCTATCAGTAACCGCACTCCCCCGCCACCAAGTCCCATACCCCCCTCGCCCAAAGAAGGAGGGGCGGCAGAGTCCGTGAAAACTCTCACTCCACCCCTGCAGACTGCTCAAGCACCAGAAGGCTGTCATTCCCCAAAATTTGAAAAGTCCTTTCCTGCCCGCCTCACCCAAGCCCCCGTCCAAGTTTCACCCCCCAGTTTCATGCCTGGTTGTTAATAAAAAATACGTTTCTGTTCATTACTGTTTCAATCATGTTCTTTTGTGGGACAGTCTGTCTGAAGGGGGGGAAGGGGCTTGGTAATTGGACAGGACAGTCACCTTTAGCAGGGTACAGAGGCGGGGGCAGGTCCAGCAGCAGGACACATACACAGTGCACTGACTAGTTACCCTGGTCAGTCTGGGAGGTGGTTTTCATGTTCTGTGTGGGGGGGGTTGCTCTGTGACTGTGGCGGGGGAGGGCAGTTACAGATCTTATGCAGCGGTCCTTGTCCTGGATCACAGAGCCACGCAGCAGGGGATCTGTAACCCTCCTCCCCCTGCCATAAAGTCACATAGCCCCCACATACACGCAGTCCCGCTCAGGAGGGCTGGCAGGCTCCGTTGAAACAACCAGTCTGCCACTGCGAATCCTGTCATTCCTGGAGTTTAGAAGGATCATTTGCATCAGTACACTACACCCGCTCCCCACCACAGTCTGCGTCCCAGGTTTAAAACATTCCCGCGAAAACAGTAATCAAGACAACGGTGTTCATTAACAAAATAAAACTGATTTTATTTTTTGGGAAGGGGGTGGAGGGGGTCTGTAACTGGAGAGGATAGTCAACATTAACTGGGTAAAGAAACGGGGGCAGGTTCAGCTTCTCTGTACAGAAACTTAAGTCACTGGTTACCCTGCTCACTGTGGAACCTAGCTTTCAAAGCCTCCCAGATGCACAGCGCGTCCCGCTGTGCTCTTCTAATCGCCCGGCTGTCTGGCTGGGCGTAATCAGATGCCAGGCTATTTGCCTCAACCTCCCACCCCGCCATAAAGGTCTCCCCCTTGCTCTCACAGAGATTGTGGAGCACACAGCAAGCTGCTATAACAATGGGGATATTGGTTTCGCTGAGATCACAGCGAGTCAGTAAGCTTCTCCATCTCCCCTTGAGACGGCCAAAAGCACACTCCACAACCATTCTGCACTTGCTCAGCCAGTAGTTGAAGAGTTCTTTTTCAGTGTCCAGGGCGCCAGTATAGGGCTTCATGAGCCAGGGCATTAGCGGGTAGGCTGGGTCCCCAAGGATCACTGTAGGCATCTCCACATCCCCAAGAGTTATTTTGTGGTCCGGGAAGTAAATACCTTCCTGCAGCCATCTAAACAGACCAGAGTTCCTGAACACGCGAGCGTCATGAACCTTGCCCGGCCATCCGACGTTGATGTTTGTAAAACGTCCCCGATGGTCCACCAGTGCTTGCAGCACCATTGAAAAGTAGCCCTTTCTGTTAATGTACTGGCTGGCCTGGTGGTCCGGTCCCAGGATAGGGATGTGAGTTCCATCTATAGCCCCACCGCAGTTTGGGAATCCCATCGCGGCGAAGCCATCTATGATGACCTCCACGTTTCCCAGGGTCACTACCTTTGAGAGCAGTACCTTAACGATTGCGTTGGCTACTTGCATCACAACAACCCCCACGGTAGATTTGCCCACGCCAAAGTGGTTCGCGACAGACCGGTAGCTGTCCGGCGTTGCAAGCTTCCAGAGGGCTATGGCCACTCGCTTCTGGACACTCAGGGCTGCTCGCATCCGGGTGTCATTGCGCTTCAGGGCAGGGGACAGCAACTCACAAAGTTCAAGGAAAGTCCCCTTCCGCATGCGAAAGTTTCGCAGCCACTGGGATTCATCCCAGACCTGCAGCACTATGCGGTCCCACCAGTCCGTGCTTGTTTCCCGTGCCCAGAATCGCCGTTCCACAACATCCACCTGACCCATTGTCACCGTGATGTCCTCGGCGCTGGGTCCCGTGCTTTCTGACAGGCCTGTGCTACTCTCAGACTTCAGGCCCTCACCGCGGTGCCGTAGCCTCCTCGCCTGGTTTATCTGCATCTTCCTCTGGGAAAGGTGGATGATAAGCTGCGAGGCGTTGACAACGGCCACAACTGCAGCGATGGTCGCAGCGGGATCTATGCTCGCAGTGCTGTGGCGTCCGCGCTGTCACTAACCAGAAAAGTGCGCAAACTGATTTCCCGCCGGCGCTTTCAGGGAGGGAGGGAGGGCGGTAGTGACGGACGGATGACGACAAGTACCCAAAAGCACCCTCGACCCTTTTTTTTTAACCCAGAAGGCATTGGCGGCTCGACCCAGAATTCCAATGGGCAGCGGGGACTGCGGGAACTGTGGGATAGCTGCCCACAGTGCACCGCTTCCAATGTCGACGCTTTCCCCGTTAGTGTGGACTCACAAAGTCGAATTACTGTCCTTAGTGTGGACACACACGTTCGACTTTGCAATATCGATTCTACATTTTCGATTTAAGAGAAATCAAACTACCCTCGTAGTGTAGACATACCCTCAGAGTAGTTAAGTTCTGGAATAGGCTTCCAAGGAAGGTTGTGGCATCCCCATTCTTGGAGGTTTTTAAGATCAGGTTGGACAAAATACATGTCAGGGGTGATCTAGGTTTACTTGATCCTGCCTCAGCTCAGGGGACTAGACTTGATGACCTCTTGAGGTCCCTTCCAGCCCTACATTTCTATGGCCTTGTCTATGCTGGCAGTAACATGTAAGTTAGGTGTAGCTACATGAGGCAGTGGAAAGCAGGCTGCATCCACACTGGAGCACATAGCTACATGTGGCAGTGAAAGGCTCAGATGGGGTAGGGGTGGGGGGGGGGGAAGTCTCCGGTAGTAGGGAGCTGTCAGAGCCTTTCCCCACTGCCTCCCCTCTGCTAGAGTCTTTTCCTGTTGCCGGAGCCTTTCCCCATCTCAGGGGAAAACTCTGGGAGTGGGACATGACACTGCCAAAACCAGCACTGTAGTTGTGGCAGGTACTGCTTGGGCATGTAGAAAGCTGTGAATGTATATTACATCCTAATAGGCATGTGTCAGTTCTCAAAAAGGGCCAAAAAGTTTAGCATACCCACCTACACATCAAATATCATTTGAAAGCTTATTTCTTTATATTTAGATGAGGTTTGATGTGGAGCTGTCAAGTGGAGTCATAAGCCTATAGGTGAGGAGAAACAACGGCACCCCAAATGAGATACTGTCATATTTCGCACAATTCCAGAAACACTGAAACATGACTATGACTAGAGTTTACCAACTTAATATGGTGTTTATTGGTCAAAGCTACCAAACAACCTGGTATTAAGATTTGTATTGGTTTTGCATGGGCAAGTATATATTTTTAGGAATGATGAAGCTGTTTAGCAAGTGGGGAAAATGGCAAATAACATTTTGCAGTATACCAACATGAAATGTTTTCATGTTGCATATTTTCACTTGTCAAAGTATCTCACAAGTGGTAATAGCTTTCTCTAATTTTCAGTTGAAATGTGCTGACCAGATCAGTCTCACACGGAAGGTACTGCATAGTGGGTAGATATAAATATATGTGAATTCCTAATGTAATGCCTCTCCACTTGTAAGCTTTCGTACATACAATGTAGCATCTAGTGTGCCTGGAAGAAGATTTTAATTTGTAGTTGCCTATGCATGCAGTACTAGCCTTTGAAATATTATAGAAACTAGCTTTTTAATTCAGTGACACTTATGCACAGATCAGTATTAGTGTTAGAGATAGCTTTATATTGGGCTTCCGTGAAAGTGCTCACTAAACAAAACTAGCAATTCTGATACTTACAGATAGATCTAATTTATGTCTAATTTAGCACAAATCTGAATACTTGTACAAAATGAAAAAAATGGTGGAAGTGGTAGTGGTAATGCTAACAGTGTACTTTGGGAAGTTTACCTCTACAGAGAAGTTACAGTATATAAAGACATGGAAGATACAAGCCCCTTAACGCTTACATCAAAGAGAAAAAGACTCTTCACAAACTCTGAATTGTGTGCCCTTTGTCAGGAAAGCAAACAAATACAAAAAACTGTCCAAAGCCACCGGTGCTGGACAGAATTGAGTGATGCTAGCTGCAGAAGCCACGAGAGATGAATTGTATTGACAGGTAGTGGATGAGTTTTCTACTTTTGATGATTTGCCACCAATACTCTATCACGGGTTGCTTTCAGAAATACAGAAGCAAGTTGAATTTGGCACATGTCAGAGTTATATTGTACCCAGAAAAGCAAACAGACAATCTGATCAGAGAGCATCATGCACACCTACTTCTATAACCATCAGAGCAAGCACGCCTTCCAGAGATTGGTCCAGTTGCAGTGTTTGCTTGAGAAAAAACACACAGGAAAGACAAGAAACTTCATAAAATAGAAGGTTTGAGAAAGTAACCAATTTAAGGGAGGTAGCACTTCAAAGAGGAGGTGACATGCTGCACAGACTATCTGGGGAAGACTTGATTGCTAAGGATGGCATTTATCAGTCAACATGTCTTTTCCCCCCCAACTTGAATAAAACAAATCTTAAACCAAAACCATCTAGTTCCACTGCAACACCAGTGTCACTTTAGGACATTGTATTTTATCAGCTGATTGAAGAGACAGACAATGGTCTTATGTACACCGAGGAGGCTTTTCTCCTGTCCAAGCTGCTACAAAGATATAAAGCCCCATTTCCCCTCAGATGAAGTAACTGCAAGCTATTTCAGTAGCACATTACAGGCAAGATTAGAAAGACATTGTGGTTCTGAAATTTCATTCCGTGCCCAGCATGGACAAAGCAAGTCTGCCATTGCTCTGTGTAGTGCAACATTAGCTCATGCTATCCAACTTGCAAGTAATCTAAAGCAGGAACCTAAGTCGTCCATATATTTTGTGGACATTCTTCTGGTGAGTGACCCCCATGAACAGCTTTCAAACAAATATGCAGTTTTGTATAATTCTGCTTCAATTGTTTGGTCTGAAATAGCCAAAATGAAAGCCTCAGAGTATGAGGCAAAGCCAGGGGATTGTAGTTTACAGAGTTCAGTTACTTTTGTGCTTGCCCCAGTTGGGGCAGGAGTTTGTCCTTTGGTTGATAAAGAGTTGTATAATTCAGAGAGCAATGGGCATCATCCTCCAGCAGACATTCAAAGAAGGTGCCTCTCAATTGCAGCGTGCATAGTATTTAACAGTACCCAAACTAGCACCCCACTGCACAGAAGCCTTGCCACACAGGTATACCATGAGTTTGGGTCTTGCAGTTTAATTGGCATGCTGCACCATCCTGGATTCAGCATCTGTTCTACTGAGCTGAGGCAGTTCATCACTAATGCTGCAAAAACTGAAGTAGAAAGGCTGCAGGGAGGTGTGTTCATTCCAAACGGAATTGTACCATTTCATGCTGGTGGAAATCTCATCCATAAAGGGAATGATAATATAGACATCAACGTAGAGACTGCATATGGAAAGAATACCTTCTATTCAGGGGCTAGAGTGGTATTTCAAGAACAACCTGCCTATAGTCCAGCATCACAAGAAATAGCACTCAAGTGTGGGAGAGATGAGTCAGTCACTTACTCTGCCTGGGCAAATTCTCTTAGAAGTGTGCAATGTTTGAAAAATCTAGAACCCTAATGACACCTGTACAAATGTGGTCACAAGGAAATCCCATGTTATGTCTCAGAATAATACACAGAGTCATTACACTGACCAAAATGAATGCAAATACTTCAAAGTGGTCATTTTAATGTGTTGATGATATAACTGTTTATCCCCATATATGTTGTAACAGCACCACTTGACAGATCCTCATCCTACCTCATCTTAAAGTAGACATAACAAGCTTTCCAATGACGTATGATGTGTTAGGATGTGTAGAAAGGGTACATTAAGGCAACTAAATCAGTAGTGTCCACCGCTCACCTAGAAGGTTCTAGCAGGTCTTTACTAGAATCAAAGAATATCAGGGTTGGAAGGGACCTCAGGAGGTCATCTAGTCCAATCCCCTGCTCAAAACAGGACCAACCCCAACTAAATCATCCCAGCCAGGGCTTTGTCAAGCCTGACCTTAAAAACCTCTAAGGATGGAGATTCCACCACCTCCCTAGGTAACCCATTCCAGTGCTTCACCACACTCCTAGTGAAAAAGTTTTTCCTAATATCCAACCTAAACCTCCCCCACTGCAACTTGAGACCATTGCTTCTTGTTCTGTCATCTGCTACCACTGAGAACAGCCTCCGTCCTCTTTGGAACCCCCCCTTCAGGTAGTTGAAGGCTGCTATCAAATCCCCCCCTCACTCTTCTCTTCTGCAGACTAAACAAGCCCAGTTCCCTCAGCCTCTCCATGTGCCCCAGCCCCCTAATAATTTTCATTGCCCTCTGCTGGGCACTCTCCAATTTGTCCACATCCCCTCTGTAGTGGGGGAACCAAAACTGGACACAATACTCCAGGTGTGGCCTCACCAGTGCCGAATAGAGGGGAATAATCACTTCCCTCGATAGAGGGGAATAATCTACTCCCCTAAGCAGATGCTCACTGTCTACATTACTGTTTATACAAGTGCTAGCAGAGCGTGAAGTGCATGGACTCCACACTCTTATGCCACCGCCAGCAAATACATAGCCTATGATTCCATGGGATTGGAGAAATATTATCTCCTACTCTTTGAGGTCCCAGTTGTGCTATTATACAGTGAATAGTAACTTAGGGTGGGATTCACAAAGGTTTTTAGGTCCCTAACTCCCAATCATTTCATTGATTATATGTTTGGTAAGGCAGTATTCAGTGTGAGCAACTGGTCCCTGAATGGTGGAGCTAAAAGAATTGTTCAGGGTACTCTAAGGGACACTAGCTGGAATGAAATTAAGCTAAGGAAAATGCAGGAGATATCAAGCAATTCTTCCCTAGCAGGACTCAGACCATAATGAAGACCCTTGAAGTCATATTGAAAACAAGGTGACCATGGATTCTAATCATTACTGTTTCACAATAAGAAATGCATGCTTAAAAACCAAGAACTGTCAATTACTTTTCCTGCACAGCGGGTTGTAGCCCACGAAAGCTTATGCTCTAATAAATTTGTTAGTCTCTAAGGTGCCACAAGTACTCCTGTTATTTTTTTGGTTTTCTAATGTTCATTTCGGAATGATCTCTTAAGAAAACAAAACACATCATGACAATTCTACAGTTCAAATGTGACATGAGAAAAAGAAGCATGAAAAAGTCGGAAACCAGCCAAAATATTGTTGTTTGCTTTCTACTCTCTTGATGGCTGCCAGCTAGGTTTACATCAAATTTTGTCAGTAAGATTGTCCTCTTGGGATGGGAAATTTCCTGCATTTCAGGAGTAAAATGTTATGACTTGGGCCCTGATCCTTCCAACACTTATGCATGGGAGGAAGTCCATGTATTTGACAAGTCCCTACACACTAAATTCACCCAACATGGCGAGACAATTGCAGACAATTAAAATGCTCCCTTTGGCTTTAATGGGCTTTGGATAAAGCACTCAGGGCTAGACTTTTGCATGCTCATCCCCACAACGGGGGCCAGATTTTCAAAAGAGCTCCTTTCCCACTGAGGTGCCTACATGAAGTGGCCACATTTCTAGAAGGCCTCAGCACCCAGCCGCTCCCATTGTGACATCTATGGCTGGATTTCCAAAAGGGCCCAGCAGGGGGCCACACTATCACAGCTGCTCTTTTTGGCATGGGAAAGGCCGGACATTTATTGATAGCTGTACATTTCCACATGGTCTGACTGGCCTCTGCAGGGAAAAAGCCCTGGCATGGCCTAGTGATGGGCAAATAGCAGCATGCGCTCCAGCACGGCCCACAGCTGAGTCACTCCTTCAAGAAAGGGCTGTTACTGCTTCTTGCTAGGGAGCACATATATTCACATGCCCCCTGTGACGCTGGCAGACCAGGTCATGCCAGAGTGTACTCAGGCCAATTCACTTGTACAGTAGTATACATCCAAGTGATTCTTGAAGGTAGAAGAGTATATTTGGTGTTTAGCCTTCATAAAACTAATGGGACGTTACATGCATTGTTTTCTCTTCTCTGTATCCCGTTACGATGCAGCAGCAAACATTTACATTGTGTATAGCCCTGTAACTAAATAACTCATCAAAGAGGCCATGTGGAATGCTACTGAAGGACTTAATCAGTAAAAGGGCTAACATCAAAGCAAATGACCGCTGTGTGTGATGACTGGATGTCAGAGACCCAAAGTGCATTCCCCACTCACCGTCATCAGAGGGAAAGCCCACGTGGTTAGAGACACTATCAAAAAAAGCTATAAATGTGGATTCAAGGAAAAATCCTTCATCTCTGGAATGTTTGGACTATGTGTAAAGCAGAGATCCCCAGAGACAATCTGGGTACCCTGAAAAGACTTTTGGGAAACTGGCAGTTTGTTACATCACTGTCACCATGTGGAATTACAAATTGTGACTCACCTATTAAAATATTTTACCTGCTGTAGAAGTCCGGACTCACCCCTGCGGCACCCCCTACTGGTTACTCCGGGGAATCAGCTCGTCCAGCGTCTGGAGCGCCCTCTGCAGGCCAGTGATCCGCCTTGTCCCTACTTCTGGCCCCTGTGTCCCTCCCAGGACCCCGGTGCCCTTTGCTCTGGGTGCTGCCCCCTGGCAGTACCCCACAGATTTGGGTCTCCCCTCCCTGGGGAACCCCCACCCACTATCCCCACCTTGCCTCAGTACTAGGCCACTGCCAGTCACCAACTAGCCCCCGCTCCCTGGGGCAGACTGCAGTATAGGCCACTCATCACCAGAAAGGGGGATTTGGACCTGCTGCCTTGGACTAGCCCTGGGCTGCTCTCTGCAACCCCCAGTACCCCTTGGCCTCCTACCAGGCCGCAGCCTGGGGCTATCCAGGCTGGAGCTCCCCATCTCCTCAGCCTTTCCCCAGCCCTGCTCCACTATAGGTACCCTATGTCAAGCTCCCTGCAGCCAAGCCCTTCTCTCTCTGAAGGCAGAGAGAGGCTCTTGAGCTCCTGGCTCCCAGCCTCTTATATAGGGCCAGCTGAGGCCTGATTGGGGCATGGCCCCAGCTGCAGCCACTTCCCCCAATCAGCTCAGCCTTCATGCTGCCTGCTCCCTGGGCTATCTCAGGCCCTTCCAGGCAGGAGCAGGTGTCCACCCTGCTACACCTGCTTTAAACTCTCAATAACTCCCCTTTCCTTTTCTTAGCTAATAAACCTTTAGGTAGTTTACTATAGAATTGGCTGCCAGCATTGTCTTTTGGTGTAAGATCTGAAGTACCAATTGATCTGGGGTAAACGATTTGTCTCTTGAGACTGGGACCAACCTCATGTGGTGTGATTTTTGGTTTATGTGACCATTTATCATGAAGTCCAGTTTATCTGGGTGGCAAGATAGGCTGGAGAGTCTGTGACTCTGTTGTAAGACTGTTACAGTGATGCAAGAATTCACATTTGTTCCTGGCTTGATGAAATCTAATTATAGAACAAACCATCAGCTTGGGCTATAGTGCTGCCCTGAGGTAGCCACTGACAGCTGTGAGTCACTCCAGACAGCATGACACCCCCTAGCCAGCAATGACACTTCTCAGGAAGCAGGAGAGCCTGGAAAAAATTTCCTGTCAATTGGTTTACTGTAGGTATTTGAAGTCTGGGACTATAATGCCAGATAAATGGACAGGAACTATCCCCAGCTCTGCATAACAATCTCCTGGGATTAGGGATTTATAGTGGCAAAGCTGAGAGTGCACGCTGACAGATGTGAGACCTTGAAAGTGTGGAAACTGCAAACTATGATATTGAGATGTGCCAGGCATGACGGACACCTGGGACATTCATAGACTATTGTATTAATAATTTATATGTATCTGTGCTCCTAGCTCACTGTGCTTGTTCTCTGTGGAATGTGGAATCACTAGGGGATGATTAATGCAACTTCCTAATGCTGGTTATGCAGATACCCAGTCCCTTGAGGTTTTGCCACGTGTGGGAAGTAGTATTGACTAGTTCTACCTGGCTCAGGAGGCCTGGGAGACAAAGGTCCCAAAATTGTATTAAGAGTCAGCGTGACTCAATAGGAGACAAACAAAGAGCTACCAAACTTGTATAAACAATGGTGCAGTGGTGACTGAAGTAGAGGAGTAACTTACAAACAACTCCATATTCCCCAAATAAGAGTGGGTAAACTCAGTTTACCCTCGCATACAGTACTGTGTGTAAGGACTTCCAAGGGTCCTCTGAGGGTGAAGGGTGACCGCTGGTAAGCTTAGTGTGTGTGAACTGTTTATTATTTTATGTTTTTTCCATAATGGTTTTGTCCTATAAACGTACTATGCTTTATGAAAGCTGACTGGTCACTGGTAAACCCAATAATCACCCTGAGGAGATAACAGGACAGAAAGTGCTGAACTAAACTCCAACTTGCTAATGTGATCACAGTGAAAATTTTTAAAATTTTCATTGCCTGTCCCACCCAAGCCAAAATTATGTTTTCTTTTTTTTTTTAATTGCCAATGAACCAAACATAAACCATTATTACCCCAGCTATAGCCAAAGTGTAGACTCACAGGGATTGTCTACACTGCCGCATGGGGTTGATCTAAGATAAACAACTTCAGCTATGTGACTAGGGTAACTGAAGTGATTAGATCTTCAGTACTTAAATCTACTTACCGTGGTGTCTTCACTGCGGTAAGTCAACAGCTGACACTCTCCCGTCGATTCTGCTTGCGCTCCTCATTCTGGAGTCGACGGGAGAGCACTCAGCAGTCGATTTATCGCGTCTATACTAGACGCGATAAATCAATCCCCGCTGGATCGATCGCTGCCCTCCAATCTGGCAGGTAGTGTAGAGAAGCCCAGTAACAGCTCAGTTGAAATTCACAATTTCCATTCTGCAGGAAATTCCGACATTTCAAAACCTGTTTTCAGTGTGAATCAGAACACAACCAAAAAAGGTCGACATTTCCCACGAAATGAAATTCATTGGGTGTCAGTCAAAACATTCTGTTTCAACTAAATCAAGACGTTTTGTTCTGTTTTTCACTTTTGTATTTTGTCAGCATAAAATTCCAGGACTGTCATCCTGTATGTTGCTGTGAAGCCTAGAATGTCTGCACAGCCAGCCTGAAGTGATGGACACAGATACAAGTATGGTTCAGAGCTCTTTTTGTTTAGGATATTTCCAGGTTGAATCAACACTGGGATACATGATGTGTTACCAGCCAATTGTTAAGGTCTCAGCCATTTTGACTTTACAAATTACACCTGTGCAACAGCAAGACATGTATCTATGCCATTCCAACAGTTCTAAACTATTGTGATAGCAGAGGTAACTCAACCAATCACCACCCTTATGTTACAGCTAATTTTGATGCAACAATTTCATTGGTTATATGAGGGAGTCTGCGCAGATGGTGGATTCCTTGGCCCAACTACTAGGGGTCTTCAAAAGCACACACAGGAACACACCCAGAACACACAATAACCACAAACACAGATAGTTCCTCACCACAGTACACATCTTGTTTGCCACCTGCACAAAGCCACACAACTCTCCCAACACAACACAACCAAACAACTAGCACACACAATAAACCCAAACATCACTGAAGCCCAAAACATTTGAGTAAGTGTGAAGCAATGGAAACAGCTACAAGAAGGGCTAAGAGCTCTTTTTCTTTAGAATATCACCAGAGTTAAACGTCAGAGGGATCTTGATAAATTGGAGAACTGGACTATAGACAACAAAATGAAATTCAACAAAAACCAAATGTAAGGTGCTGTACTTAAGGAAGAAAAGCCAAATGCACAAATACAGATTGGGGGATAACTGGCTTGGCAGCAGCACGCTGAGAAGGATCTGGGAGTTGTGGTGGATCACAGCCTCAACACGAGTCAACAATGCGATGCTGTTGCAAAAAAAGCAAATGCAATTTAAAGTTGCATTAACAGAGGCAGCGCATGCAAGTCACGGGAGGTGATAGTACTGCTCAATGCTAGTTAGACCTCAGTAGGAGTTGTGTGTCCAATTTTGGTCACCAATGTATAGAAAGGATGTAGAGAAACTGGATAGGATCCAGAGGCGAGCGGCAAAGATGATCAAAGAGATAAGCATATGAGCAAAGGCCGAAGGAACTGCGTATGTTTAGTTTGGAAAAGGGGTGATTAAGGGGGAACATTACAGTGGTCTTCAAGTGAAAGGCTGCAGTAAAATAGATGGAGAAAAGTTGTTCCATCATGCGGCAGAAGGCAGGACAAGAAGCAATGCTACAGCACAGCAGATTTAGATTAAATCTCAGGGGAAAAGAAACTTCCTAACTGTAAGAACAGGAGGACAATGGAAAAAACCACTAGGGAGGTTGTGGCAGGTCCTTCACTGAAGGTTTCCAAGAAGAGGTGGGACAGACCAATCTGTCTTGGGCGGTTTAGAGACAATAAATCCTGCATGTTGGCAGGGGGTGAGACTAGATGACCCTTGCAGTCCCTTCTAACACTATGGTTCTACGATTCTAGATTCAATCACTGCAATTTGCGCTGTTTCCATCACATTTCTACGTTCATTATTGGCCCTTTATTTAGTTATTTATAATCATGACTTTATACATTCTACTTGTGAGACAACACAAGCTTTCAGCTATTAGAATAATTTAATTTTAAAAAGCAACAGAGAGTCCTGTGGCACCTTTAAGACTAACAGATGTATTGGAGCATAAGCTTTCGTGGGTGAATATCCACTTCGTCAGATGCATTTTACTTTTTACAGATCCAGACTAACATGGCTACCCCTCTGATATTTAATTTTAAAAACGGAACAAAAAGTCACTTCAAAACAGAGAGCTGAAACATTTTGTTCAAAAAAAAAAAGGTCAAAATGGTATATCAGGGGTATCTAAGCTTGGAGACAAAAAGTTGTCTGGAAACAAAATATTATTTAAAAAATAATATACAATAAAATTATTTCATGGTTCTTGGCCAGATTCTCTCCTCTGCCGAGGAGGAAAGGCTCCCTGATTCGAAGGGCTGGTATGCACTAGCCCCAGCCCCAATGATACTTAGAGTAACTGCTGGGCTGTTCTAAGCTATGCTACTGACACAGATTCTTTAATGGACGCTACATCAGTGGTGAACAAGTGTAATAAAAGCTCTGCTCCACCACACTTTCTTCCCACCCCCGACATGCCCATTCTGTCCCCCCAACATTACCCTTATACCTTGAGGGGTGAGGCCAATGGGGAAGGACCCATAAATGGTATACTTTCGGCAGCAGGGAGCTGCCCTCCAACAGGGAAGTTCCTGCTGGCCATTAAGAACTTGGGCAGCGCAAAATGTCCTTAATTCAATGGAGAATCTGGCTGTGTTTCATGGTGCATACCCTGGAGGGGGCAGCTTCACGGATACATGTATCACCTTAAACTTTGTCATTCCCCATGTTTAGCCATATGCAACTTTACCATTTTCTTGTGTTGTTTTTGTATGGAATTACCTAGGTGTTTTTCAAACAAAAAAGGGAAATGAAATGTTAGTGGAAGAAGCTTCAATCTCCACGATATAAAAGTTCTCCTCACTTCCATGAAAAGGCAAATCAAGCCTGTACATTCAGTAATCCAACATCCCGACTCCATCCTCCATGCAGTTTATCGAGCCCATGGCATCTCTCGATTCAGCTGTGCACCTCTTACAAACTACAGTTTTGCCTCTGGTTCAACACAAGGAATTTAGTGCACATGTGAACTATCTGAATATGGTTCCCCAGCCCAGCTTTCCTGGGTAGGATTATGGCAGTTCTGCTGAAGGCGCAGGGGTAAAGCATCTTCCCCTGCACACCTCACAAAGGGTCTGATCCAAAGGTTATTGAAGTAAATTGAAATACTCAAATGGGTCCTGGATTATGCCCAGAGTAGACATGAACCCTTATTACAGCCCTTGTGAATCTTACAACTCTCACCACAACCCTTGTACCATACCAGCCCATGGTTCTGGGGTGTATATTTAATCCTGCAGATATAGCATGGTGACAAAGAGCTATGGGAGAGATACAGGGGCTCCATGCAGAAAGCTCTGCCCTCTAGCACATCACATGAAATCAGAAGTTATGCAAAACCCAGGATCTGGATCCCCATCTTATATCAGGTTCAGAGAGAACAGCCAGCAAGTTCCCTAACAGAGGGAATTTTCCTCCCCCTCAACCAGGTGCAAGTTGTGATGGACCTTATAATGCAGTGGGCACTTTGAGTTACCCCCCATATTTGGTAATGGGAGCATAATGGTTCAGACGATCATACAGCAGCAGATCTTAATATTGAACTGAGATTTGCTACTCCGGAAATGGGTCTAATAAATCATTGTTAAGGCAAAAAACACTCATTAAGTAACGATCAGTTTACTCACAAGTCGGAAGCTCATCAGGACAATCTCACACACAGTTGCATCCATCGCCGCACAATACACAGCTTCAACTTCCTTTGCTCAGGCTGACTATGTGTAACTTATCTTTTCTTAGGCATATGGGTTAGTTTCTTATTTCTCTGAGAATTCTCCACCCCATCAGTAAAAGTTTTGTGCTAACTCAGACTAGTCTTTTCTAGCTTTATGGTTACTCTACCTTTTGTTTTGCCCACAGAAATGATTACTCTGCACTTTCTTACACATCCATAATTCTACGTATGCTTAAACTGTTAAATGTTATCAGAACAGACTCAAAAAAGAAAAATCACAGCAGACTTATATCAGGCCTAAATATCCTTTTGCTCCCCCTTCTCCCCCCCCCCCCGACCTTGTCTTTTGATTTATATATTTTCGCTCTATATATATGATAAAATTTCTTATGATATTTACAGGTATTTGACTTCCTAGAAGAAACCATTAGCAAACAAAAGATCTCTTCCTACAAAGGCATTGTCCCTTCAGACTGTATTTCCTTGGATTGCAATAATTTATTGTATCCCCCAATGCAAGAAGGGTTGAAAGTTTGGGGAGCAGGAGACAGATACAAAAAGTTACTAGAGCAGGTGTATTCAAGCTCACAAACAATAAAAGCTCTCTAAATCACATATGAAGTTTTTCAATTACAGTGGAAATGGATTCTGAGATTCCATATCTCTCTGCATATTTATTCCTTTAAAGCTTAATCTGTCAGTTTCTGAGGCTCAGCGTAGCTCAAATGAAAGGATCGGAATAGGAAGCTTGAAATGGCTCCCATTCAATACTGGAGGATTCTCAGATGCAATCATTTTGCATGCAGGTTGTAAGAATAGATTTCTTCAATGTTTAGAAGTTCATATTGATTTAATCTCTTAAATTATACTCTTAAAGGAAGGACTGTTTTGTGACTAACATACTGGACTCACGAGAGCCGGGTTCCATTCCTGGCTCTGCCATAAACATCCTAAATGAATCTGAGCAAGTCACATAGGATCATAAGACTGGAAGGGACCTTGAGAGGTCATCTAGTCCAGTCCCCTGCACTCATGGCAGGACTAAGTATTATCTAGACCATCCCTGACAGTTGTTTGTCCAACCTGCTCTTAAAAATCCCCAACGATGGAGATTCTACAACCTCCCTAGGCAATTTATTCCAGCGCGTAACCACCCTGACAGTTAGGAAGTTTTTCCTAATGTCCGACCTAAACTGCCCTTGCTGCAATTTAAGCCCATTGCTTTTTGTCCTCTCCTCAGAGGTAAAGAACAACAATTTTTCTCCCTCCTCCTTGAAACAACCTTTTATGTACTTGAAAACTGTTATCATGTCCCCTCTCAGTCTTCTCTTCTCCAGACTAAACAAACCCAATTTTTTCAATCTTCCATCATATGTCATGTTTTCTAGACCTTTAATAATTTTTGTTGCGCTTTTCTGGACTGTCTCCAATTTCTCCACATCTTTCCTGAAATGCAGCATCCAGAACTGGACACAATACTCCAGTTGAGGCCTACTCAGCGCAGAGTAGAGCAGAAGAATTACTTCTCGTGTCTTGCTTACAACACTCCTGCTAATACATCTGTCACAGGGTCCGCACAGGTTTCCCCTCTCTCGTGCCTGTGCCCTGTGTTGGCTGGTTAAAATAAAGAGTCCCCACGCCTTCTTCAGTGCCTCACCCTTGTGTCTTTATTTACAGTGCAAAAGTGTTGTCCCCCTTCCCCCTGTCAGCTATCCCCAGTCAGCCCCTTCCCAGGGTCTCCTGGCCTGTGAGGCTCTTTTCCCCTGGTGAGGAGACAGAGATATAACCCTCCTACCCTCTCCCCAGCTAGCCTCCTCACTGAGCTTTCCTCTGGGCTTTTACAGCCCTCCTCCTCCCCAGCCCAGCTGTCGCTACTTAACTCACCTCATAGCAGTGAGCCAGCCCTCCTTAGGGCCCGCAGCTGGGCTCTCTGCTGACTGCCTGGGCCCCCGGCCCTGGCCTCCCTACCAGAAAGCAGGGCTTAGCCAGCATTTTAGCAGGGCATTCCAGGGGGTTACCCTTGCCCTGCCACAACATTCCAGAATGATGTTTGCTTTTTTTTGCAACAGTGTTACATTGTTGACTCACATTTAGCTTGTGATCCACTATGACCCCCAGATCCCTTTCCGCAATACTCCTTCCTAGGCAGTCATTTCCCATTTTGTATGTGTGCCACTGATTGTTCCTTCCTAAATGGAGTACTTTGCATTTGTCCTTGTTGAATTTCATCCTATTTACTTCAGACCATTTCTCCAGTTTGTCCAGATCATTTTGGATTTTAATACTATCCTCCAAAGCACTTGCAACCCCTCCCAGCTTGGTATCATCCGCAAACTTTATAAGTGTACACTCTATGCAATTGTCTTAAATCATTGATGAAAATATTGAACAGAACCGGACCCAGAACCGATCCCTGCGGGACTCCACTCATTATGCCCTTCCAGCATGACTGTGAACCACTTATAACTACTCTCTGGGAATGATTTTCCAACCAGTTATGCACCCACCTTATAGTAGCTCCATCTAAGTTGTATTTCCCTAGTTTGTTTATGAGAAGGTCATGCAAGACAGTATGAAAAGCCTTACTAAAGTCAAGATATATCACATGTACCACTTCCCCCCCTATCCACAAGGCTTGTTACCCTGTCAAAGAAAGCTATCAGGTTAGTTTGACACGATTTGTTTTTGACAAATCCAGGCTGACTGTTACTTATCACCTCATTATCTTCTAGATGTTTGCAAACTGATTTCTTAATTATTTGCTCCATTATCTTTCCGGGTACAGAAGTTAAGCTGACTGGTCTGTAATTCCCCGGGCTGTCTTTATTTCTCTGTTTATAGATGGGTACTTCTAGAATGTCTCCCGTCTTCCATGACTTTTCAAAGATAATTGCTAATAGCTCAGATATCTCCCCAGTCAGCTCCTTGAGTATTTTAGGATGCCATTTCATCAGGCCCTGGTGGTTTGAAGACATCTAACTTGTTTAAGTAATTTTTAACTTATTCATTCCCTATTTTAGACTCTGATCCTATCTCATTTTCACTGGCATTCACTATGTTAGATGTTCAATCGCCAACATTATTCTTGGTGAAAACCGAAACAAAGAAGTCATTAAGCACCTCTGCCATTTCCACATTTTCTGTTATTATTTTTACCCCTTCATTGAGTAACTGGCCTACCCTGTCCTTGCTCTTCCTCTTGCTTCGAATGTATTTGTAGACTGTTTTCTTGTTACCCTTTATGTCTCTAGCTAGTTTGATCTTGTTTTGTGCCTTGGCCTTTCTAATTTTGTCCCTATATACTTGTGTTATTTGTTTATATTCATCCTTTGTAATTTGACTGAGTTTCCACTTTTTGTAGGACTCTTTTTTTGAGTTTTAGATCATTGAAGATCTCCTGGTTAAGCCAGGATAGTCTCTTGCCATACTTCCTATCTTTCCTATGCAGTGGGATAGTTTGCTCTTCCTTCCTTTCTCAAGAAATCAATTCTGAAGCACTTAGAGGAGAGGAAAGTGATCAGGAACAGTCAGCATGGATTCACCAAGGGCAAGTCATGCCTGACTAACCTAATTGCCTTCTATGAGGAGATAACTGGGTCTGTGGATGAGGGGAAAGGAGTGGATGTGCTATTCCTTGACTTTAGCAAAGCTTTTGATATGGTCTCCCACAGTATTCTTGCCGGCAAGTTAAAGAAGTATGGGCTGGATGAATGGACTATAAGGTGGTGTGATGGGGCAAGGCCAGATGGCTACAGTAAAGTAGTGAGGAACAGGTATGTTAGCCCCAGGCTAAACAAATCCCTGGTACCATGGTAACCAAATGGCAGTTGCTCCAGGTTAATCAAGACACCTGGGGCCAATTAAGATCCTTCTAGAAGGCAGGAGAGACAGCTAGATTGATTGGGACACCTGAAGCCAATTAAGGACTGGCTGGAACTAGTTAAAAGCCTCTCAGTTAGTCAGTGTGGGGTGGGTGTCAGGAGCTATAGGAGGGAGCTGTGCTGTTGGAGGAACGAAGTAGCACGAATCCATATCAGGTGCAAGGAAGGAGGCCCTGAGGTAATTGTGAAGAAGTTATTGAGTGGGGGCTGCTCTGGGGAAGTAGCCCAGGGAATTGTATATGCCCTATTTCCAAAAAGTCAGCTTTCATAGCTGCTAAGTTTAGGGTCCCTGGGCTGGAGCCCGGAGTAGAGGGCAGACCCAGGCTCCCCCCTCCCCTCCCTGATTAATCACTGATACTGGGAGACAACAGAGACTGTGTGAGGGAGGGTTGTTTCTCCTCACCTCCCTTGCTGGCTTATGATGAAAATGGCTCAGTAGACTGTGACCCTTGCCTCTAGAGAGAGAAGGGCTATGTGGAGGGTCACAGTGAGCCTCTGAGGCTAGCAAAAATCCGTCAGGAAACGCAGGACCCACGGAGTCAAGGACAGAACTTTGTCACAGTGGATAGAAAGCTGGTTAGATCATCGGGCTCAACGGGTAGTGATCAGTGGCTCCATGTCTAGTTGGCAGCTGGTTTCATGTGGAGTGCCCCAAGGGTCGGTCCTGGAGCCGGTTTTGTTCAATATCTTCATTAATGATCTGGAGGATGGAGTGGACTGCACTCCCAGCAAGTTTGAAGATGACACTAAACTGGGAGGAGTGGTAGATATGCTGGAGGGTAGGGATAGGATACAGAGGGACCTAGAAAAATTAGAGGATTGGGCCAAAAGAAACCTGATGAGGTTCAACAAGGACAAGTGCAGAGTCCTGCACTTAGGACAGAAGAATCCCATTCACTGTTACAGACTAGGGACCGAATGGCTAGGAAGCAGTTCTGCAGAAAAGGAGCTTGGGGTTACAGTGGACGAGAAGCTGGATATGAGTCAACAGTGTGCCCTTGTTGCCAAGAAGGCTAACGGCATTTTGGGCTGTATAAGTAGGGGCATTGCCAGCAGATTGAGGGACATGATCATTCCCCTCTATTCGACATTGGTGAGGCCTCATCTGGAATACTGTGTCCAGTTTTGGGCCCACACTACAAGAAGGATGTGGAAAAATTGGAAAGAGTCCAGCGGAGGGCAACAAAACTGATTAGGGGGCTGGAGCACATGACTTATGAGGAGAGGCTGAGGGAACTCGGATTGTTTAGTCTGCAGAAGAGAAGAATGAGGGGGAATTTGATAGCTGCTTTCAGCTACCTGAAAGGGGGTTTCAAAGAGGATGGATCTAGACTGTTCTTAGTGGTACCAGATGACAGAACAAGGAGTAATGGTCTCAAGTTGCAGTGGGGGAGGTTTAGGTTGGATATTAGGAAAAACTTTTTCACTAGGAGGGTGGTGAAGCACTGGAATGGGTTACCTAGGGAGGTGGTGGAATCTCCTTCCTTAGAGATTTTTAAGGTCAGGCTTGACAAAGCCCTGGCTGGGATGATTTAGTTGGGAATTGGTGCTGCTTTGAGCAGGGGGTTGACTAGATGACCTCCTGAGGTCCCTTCCAACCCTGATATTCTATGATTCTATGTGCCCTTAATGTCTCTTTGAAAAACTGTTCAACTGTCTTCAATTGTTTTCCCCTTTAGACTTGCTTCCCATGGGATCTTACCTACCAACTCCCTGAGTTTGCTAAACTCTACCTTCTTGAAATCCATTGTTTTTATTGTGCTGTTCTCACTCCTACCATTCTTTAGAATCATGAACTCTACCATTTCATGATCACTTTCACCCAAGTTGCCTTCCACTTCAAATTCTCAACCAGTTCCTCCCTATTTGTCAAAATCAAATCTAGAACAGCCTCCCCTTACTATCTTTCTCCACCTTCTGAAATAAAAAAAATGTCTCCAATACATTCCAAGAACTTGTTGGATAATCTGTGCCCTGCTGTGTTATTTCCCCAACAAATGTCTGGGTAGTTGAAGTCCCCCATCACCAAGTCCTGTGCTTTGGATGATTTTGTTAGTTGTTTAAAAAAAGCCTCATCCACCTCTTCTTCCTGGTTTGGTGGTCTGTAGTAGACCCCCATCATGACATCACCCTTGTTTTTTACCCCTTTTATCCTTACCCAGAGACTTTCAACAAGTGTGTCTCCTATTTCTATCTCAACCTCAGTCCAAGTGTATAAATTTTTAATATATAAGGCAACACGTCCTCCCTTTTTTCCCTGCCTGTCCTTCCTAAGCAAGCTGTACCCTTCTATACCATTATTTCTGTCATGCGTATTATCCCAAGTCTCCGCGATGCCAACTATGTAATAGTTGTTTATTTACTAGCATTTTCAGTTCTTCTTGCTTATTCCCCATACTTCTCGCATTAGTATACAGACATCTAAGATACTGATTTGATTCCCCCAGTTCTGTCTTGTCTCTCCCTTATTTCTGCTATAACAGCTCATGCTCCCCTCCAAATTCCAAACCTTCTCCTAGGTCTCCATGTTTTTGACTTACCTGTGGGCTTTGGTCACCTGCCCCCTTCGAACCTAGTTTAAAGCCCTCCTCACTAGGTTATCCAGTCTGTAGCCAGATATGCTCTTCCCCTTCCTCGATAGGTGGACCCCATCTCTGCTTGGCAGTCCTTCTTTCTGGAACAGCATCCCATGGTCAAGGAAGCCGAAGCCCTCCTGGTGACACCATCTTCGCAGCCAGGCATTCAGCTCCAGGATGCATCTGTCTCTGCCTGGGCCCCTACCCTTGACAAGAAGGATACAAGAGAACACCACCCACGCTTCCAACTCCCTCATCCTTATTCCCAGAGCCCTATAGTCACTTCTGATCTGCTGAGGGTCAAACCTTGCAGTATCATTAGTGCCCACATGGATGAGTAGCATGGAGTAGTAGTCAGAGGGCTGGATGATCCTCAACAATTCCTCCATAACGTCTCAGATACGGGCCCCTGGCAGGCAGCATACCTCCCGAGATGGCATGTCAGGGTGACAGATGGGTGCCTCCGTCCCCCTCAGAAGAGAGTCTCCAACCACTGCTACCCTATGTTTCCTCCTGGGAGTGGTGGCTGTGATCCTCCCAGCCTTGGGGGTACATGGCTTCTCCTCCTCCTCTGGGGGTGATTCTTCATTGCTCATTGCCAGGACAGCATAACGGTTTTCCATAACCATGGTGGGTGGGTTGGGAGTAGGGGTGGAGTACTGCCTGCTGCCAGAAGTAACAAGCAGCCAGTCTCTTTCCTGTACCAGTCCCTTATCCTCCTCCCCCAGCGGCATGACAGCAGTCTGCTCTAGCTGGATAGCGTCCTCAGCCTTGGAAGTCTCCATACGAATACTGTCAATGAATTCCTCTTGTGCACGGATGCTCCTCAGCCTGGCCACCTCCTCCTGTAGCTCTCCCACCTGCTTCCTGAGAGATTCCACCAGCAGGCACCTCTCACACTGGATGGTCTCCCCAGCCCGGCTTTCTGTGAGTGGGAAATGCAGTCCACAGTCTCTGCAAATCCACACCAGGATCTGGGTAGAGGCATCCATGGCTAGGCTCTCGGTCTGGATACAGGGGCAGGTGGAGGAGACAGGAGCATCATTGGCACTGGCGATGTGGCCCTTCCTAACCATAGGGATTATATTACGTCTCCCTCCCACAAACTCCCTCCCTCAAACTCCCCTGTTTGCGGTCCCCTGTTCGCTAGCTCCCCTTGGTTACTTAGCCTCTGGCTTTTAAGGCCTTCTCTCCTAGGTCAGCCCTACCCCCGCATTAATCACACGGGGGGAGGGTGATCACAAGGCTGATCAAGGATGATCAAGGGAACAAAGGCTCAAACAGTCCCCAAACACACAATCCCAATTGACCCAACTGACCCTGTAACTTAAATAACCTGAAAGAAAAAGAAAAACACAAACAGCCAAACAAACTCACTCACCCCAAGGTTAGTACTCGCACCTTGTTCGTTCAGCAGTGGGATCTCCTTTGACTTCTCTCAAACTCCCCTGTTTGCTGGCCCCCCGTTCGCTAGCTGTGCCTCAGTTCCCACCTACAAGATCTCTTGAAGTCTTTTGTAGGATACAGTAGTACAAGTGTTCACTTTAATTAATAAGACAAAGTGGGCGAGGCAATATCTTTTATTGGACCAACTTCTGTCAGTGTGAGAGACACAAGCTTTCCAGCTTACCCAGAGCTCTTTTTTAGGGTCTGGGAAATGAACTCAGAGTGTCAGAGCTAAATACACGATGCAACAGATGGTTTAGCATGAATAGTCAACACATATTTCAAGGGACTATTCAAGGTGAAGTGGCCCATTAACGTCTCTCCAGTCATGGAAGTTAGTGGGTTACAGATTGTTGTAATAAGCCATAGATCCAGTGTCTCTGTTCAATCCATGATTTTTAGTGTCTAGCAAAGTTATGAATCTAAGCTCCTGGGCTTGTCTTTTGAAGGTGTTGTGCAGGTTTCCTTTAAGGACAAGGACTGAGAAGTCAGATGTAGAGTGATTGGTTTGTAAAAAGTGTTCACTCATGGCTGATAGGGTGTTTTTGTCTTGTTTTTATGGGTGAGTTCATTTGAGATCATAGTGATTGTCTGGTTTCACCCACATAGAAGTTATTGGGACATTTAGTGCGCTGGATGACGTATATCACATGTTGTGATAGGTATGTGCAGGACCTATGGATCTTGAAAAGTGTGTCATTGTGGGTATTGATCATCATAGCAGTGGAGAAATGTCTAGAGGTTTAGAATCTGTTATGGCAGAGTCTGGTGTCACTTTGAGTTGGTGTGTCCTGGTCTGTGGGGAGTTTTCTTCTGATGATGAGCTTTGAGAGGTTGGGGGGTCCTTTACAGGCCAGAAGAGGGGGGTTCAGGAAAGATTTGTTTCTGGATGTGGTCCCCAACAGGTATGGGTTGTAGTTGTTTAAGGATACCCTATATTGGCTTCAATGTGGGGTGGTAGGTGCCAGATTGGGGTGTGCAGTTGGAGGGAATTTTGTTTCTGTATAGAAGCAGGTTCTCTCTGGCCCATTCCATAATGCAATCTATTTCTCTGGTGGAGTGTCCTTGTTTGGTGAAGGCGGCTTTAAGTGTGTTAAGTTACATATCCCAGACTTTCTCTTTGGAGCATATTCTATGGTATCTGAGTGCCTGGCTGTAGATAACATATTTCTTGCTGTGTTTGGGGGTGGTTAGTGGATCTATAAAGGTAGGTGTGGTGATCCATGGGTTTCCTGTACATAGTTGTCCGTAGGATTCCATTGTTGAAGCTAATTGTGGTGTCAAGGAAGTTGATGCTGGTGAAGGAGTGTTCTAGAGAGAGTTTAATAGATGGGTGGTGGAGGAGGAGGTGGTTTAGGTCGTCTGTCCAGAGGATGAAATCTGAGGTAGACCATTGGTTTTGTAGTGCATTTGTGCAGAAATTCTTCCTCACGTTGGCCCATGAAGATCATAGAATCATAGAATATCAGGGTTGGAAGGGACCTCAGGAGGTCATCTAGTCCAACCCCCTGCTCAAAGCAGGACCAATTCCCAACTAAATCATCCCAGCCAGGGCTTTGTCAAGCCTGACCTTAAAACCTCTAAGGAAGGAGATTCCACCACCTCCCTAGGTAACCCATTCCAGTGCTTCACCACCCTCCTAGTGAAAAAGTTTTCCTAATAAGATGTTGGCATATTGGGGAGCCATCCTAGTACCCATGGCTGTTCCCATGGTTTGGCAAAGAGTTTGTTGTTAAATGTAAAACTGTCACAGGTGAGGATGAAATAGAAGAGTTTTGTGATGTGTTTGGGGTGGATATCTGAGGGTTGCCCATTGTCTCGTAGATATGAGGCAGGCAGAGATGCCATCATTGTGAGGGATGTTGGTGTATAGGGAGGTGACATCCATGGTGGCAAGGAAGCTGCTCTCAAAGAGGTCTTTAATGTTGCAGAGTTTCTGGAGAAAGTTGGTTGTGTCCTGGATATTTTAGTGTGCATATACTGCATTCTGAGGAGATGTGTTAACCATTTTCCTCCTATTCCCGGTTTTTTCATGTGTATGTCATCACATAATTAGACTTGGCAGAATTTAATTCCTATTTTATTTTATTATACATTTCAATGGATAATATTGATGTTTAAGCATTTGCATTTTTTCAATTTAAATGTTCACAGTTGCGGGAAATTATGAATAAGAGACAATGCGAGATCAGATAATGACAATAAATGCTGAGACACAATGTTAAAGCACAAATTCTCAACATCACGTGTCAACATACACAAAGTAAATGTCCTCAAATCCAACTCTTGTAAGTTCTCAATCAGGCAAAGTAAGAACAACACTATCTGTAACTTTAGATGATCATCTATGGAACTATTTTGTCGGTTTGTGTGTATGTGGTGAAATCGATATTTATCAGCATTGACTGATAAAAATTTAATCCTGCCACAACTACATATAATTCTGAGCCGAGACAATCCCTGCCTGCTGGTGGGTGGGGCAGAACCCCAGAGCAGCCCGAGTCAGGCCCCTCCCCCCTTCCAGAAAGCAGTCCCCCAACTCTGGGAAAGCAGCGGCACCTCCAAGCAGCTCCCAGCAGTTCCTCTGCTCCTACCTTTGCCTGTCCTTGCTTGGCGCAGCTCGCTGGCTCAGCTGCTCTTCAGGGAGAGGGCCCGGCAGCACCATGTGACTGAGCAATCTGGGGGGTGCATATGACCCCGCATCCCACCCATGTGTCACCTCTGATTCTGAGTGAGAGACGGTATGCTGCAGCTTTAGACACAGGAAGAATGATGCATCAGTTTCTGTCTCCTATTACTACTAACTTTCTACTCGCACCTGAAAACTTCAATCAGAGATCAGGGCTGCACTGTGCTAGGCCAGCGATTCCCACCCTTTCCCATACTGTGAGCCAGTGTTACAACAGAATAAAGTTTCAGGAGTCCCCTGCAATCAAGCCACAAGCAAGGGGAGAATGCTAGCAAGCTTCTGAAACTTGTTTACTACAACTTCCCAGTGGATCGTGATCCCCCCACCCAGATTCAGAGCCTGGGTGTTGGGACTGTATATACATATTAGCACGAAGAGGTGAAACCTTGCTATGGGTTGAGATAAAACCTTGTTCAAAGTGATGCGTGAAAGCACCCTTCATTTAAGATAGTTGTAAGAAACACGTAAGGGGCCACAACTAAAACAAAGCACATAAGAACAGTCATACTGGGTCAGACCAAAGGTCCATCTAGCCCAGTAACCAGTGGCCAATGCCAGGTACCCCAGAGGGACTGAACAGAACAGGTAATCGTCAAGTGATCCATCCCGTCGCTCATTCTGAGCTTCTGGCAAACAGAGGTTGGGACACCAGCTCTACCCATCCTGGCTAATAGCCATCGATGGACCTAATCTGCATGCATTTATCTAGTTATTTTTTAAACCCTTTTATAGTCTTGGTCTTCACAACATCCTTTGGCAAGGAGTTCCACAGGTTGACTGTGCATTGTGTGAAAAAATGCTTCATTTTGTTTGTTTTAAACCCAATGCCTATTAATTTCATTTGGTGACCGCTAGTTCCTGTGTTCTGAGAAGGAGTAAATAACACTTCCTTATTTACTTTCTCTATACCAGTCATGATTTTTTTATAGACCTCAATCATATCTCCCCTTAGCCGTCTCTTTTCCAAGCTGAAAAATCCCAGTCTTATTCATCTCTCCTCATACGGAAGCCGTTCCATACCCCTAATCATTTTTGTTGCCCTTTTCTGAACTTTTTCCAATTCCAATGTATCTTTTTTGAGATGGGGCAACCACATCTGCACACAGTATTCAAGGTGTGGGCATACCATGGATTGATGTAGAGGCAATATGATACTTTCTGTCTTATTATCTATCCCTTTCATAATGATTCCCAACATTGTTTGCTTTTTTGACTACCGCTGCACATTGAGTGGATGTTTTCAGAAAACTATCCACAATGACTCCAAGATCTCTTTCTTGAGTGGTAACAGCTAATTTAGACTCCATCATTTTATATGTATAGTTGGGATTGTTTTCCCCAATGTGCATTACTTTGCATTTATTAACACTGAATTTCATCTGCTATTTTGTTGTCCAGTCACCCAGTTCTGAGAGATCCTTTTGTAGCTCTTCACAGTCTGCCGGGGACTTAACTATCTTGAGCAATTTTGTATCATCTGCAAATTTTGTTACCTCACTGTGTACCCCTTTTTCCAGATCATTTATGAATATGTTGAATAGGACTGGGCCCAGTACAGACCCCTGCGGGACACCGCTATTTACCTCTCTCCATTCTGAAAACTGACCATTTATCCCTACCTTTTAACCATTTACCAATCCATGAGAGGACCTTCCCTCCTATCCCATGACAGCTTACTTTGCTTAAGAGCCTTTGGTGAGGGACTTTGTCAAAAGTTTTCTGAAAATCTAAGTACACTAAACTCACGGGATCCCCCTTGTCCACATGCTTGTTGATGCCCTCAAAGAATTCTAATAGACTGGTGAGGAATGATTTCCCTTTACAAAAACCACATTGACTCTTTCCCAACAAATTATGTTTATTTATGTGTCTGGTAATTTTGTTCTTTTCTATAGTTTTAATCAGTTTGCCTAGTACTGAAGTCAGGCTTACAGGCCTGTAATTGCCAGGATCACTTCTGGAGCCCGTTTTAAAAATTGGTGTCCAATTAGCTATCCTCCAGTCATTTGGTACAGAAGCTGATTTAAATGATAGGTTACAGACTACAGTTAGTAGTTCTGCAATTTCACATTTGAGTTCCTTCAGAACTCTTGGGTGATACCATCTGGTCCTGGTAACTTATTACTGTTTAATCAATTTGTTCCAAAACCTCCCAAATGACACCTCAATCTGGGACAGTTCCTTAGATTTGTCACCTAAAAAGAATGGCTCAGGTTTGGGAATCTCCGTCACATCCTCAGCCGTGAAGACCAATGCAAAGAATTCATTTAGTTTCTCCTAAATCACCTTATCGTCTTTGAGTGCTCCTTTAGCAGCTCGATCATCCATTGCCCCCATTCGTTGTTTAGCAGGCTTCCTGCTTCTGATGTACTAAGTCTCAGTCTTTGCCTACCTGTTCTTCAAATTCCTTTTTGGCCTTCCTAATTATATTTTTATACTTCCCTTGCCAGAGTTTATGCTCCTTTCTATTTTCCCCACTAGGATTTAACTTCCACTTTTTAAAGGATGCCTTTTTGCCTCTCACTGCTTCTCTTACTTTGTTGTTTAGCCACGGTCGCACTTTTTTGGTTCTCTTACTATGCTTTTTAATTTGGGGTCTAGATTTAAGTTGAGCCTCTATTATGGTGTCTTTAAAAAGTTTCCATGCAGCTTACAGGGATTTCACTTTTGACACTTTACCTTTTAATTTCTGTTTAACTAACCACCTCATTTTTTTCTGAAATTAAATGCTACAGTGTTGGGCTGCTATTGTGTTTTCCCTGCCACAGGGTTGTTAAATTTAATTATATTATGGTCACTATTACAAATCAGCCAAGCTATATTCACCTCTTGGACCAGATCCTGTGCCTAGAGAGTGTGTGCACAGAAACTAGGACCAGGTGCGTGGGAAGGGTCTACTGCGTATTGTGACCAGGACTATGTGTGGGCATGTGGGAGATCACACAGAAATGGAGACCAGACAAGAACAGAGAGAGAGAGCGGTAGAGGCAAAAAGCAAGAAATCCAAGCAGTGTAAGAAAACAGATGATAAAGAGAGACAGACAGACAAGGGGAGCACAAGCTTATCAGCTTGACAGTTATGACTGGCATAATGAGAAGTGATGGCTGTGGTAGATTATTATCAGATGATAATTAAGATAATTGTCTCCTCTGAATTGGAACAAAATCAGTCTCTGCCTGTTCCAGATAAGAGTGAGATGGAGCAGGAGCTGAAACTCTGAAATGATCTCTTCCTACCAAGGCCAATTTGCAAGAAACTGAGAAACCCAGAAGAAAGAATACACTATGATTAATTCCTCAAAGCACTTTTAAGTATTTCCTCTCCTGCCCCCAACAAAAAATAAATAAAATAAAATAAAATAAAAAAGCAAGATGGATGAAAAGGAAGATGGCATCCAGGGGCAGAGTGATGGAATATTTACAAGGCAAAGCACACAACCAATTGATTTTTTAAACACACGTTTATGAGGCCCAAAATTGCTCTTTTTATTGCCTAATTTTTTTTCCTCCCCCTTCTTCATTTATTTTTATGTCAGTTGCATTGTAAGCATAGTAAAATCAATTAACTTTTCATATAATTTGCAGAATTTAGGCTTGGGAATCAAACCGGGATCCAACTTTTATGAGTGTCATTCAGTTCAGGTTAACATATTACCTTAGGGAAATCAGATCCAGCTGGTCTTTTAGCCCCGTCCATTTCTATTCTTGGCTAATCAGACAAAAAGAGAGATTCCTACAGTTAGCTGAAATCCAGACTCGGGAACGTATTCCACACAATGCTGATGAGATGATGCTTAGCTCCTATGACCTTGAGTCTGCAACTGAGTCTAGGTGAACCAGCTCCTGACGCCACATGGAGTGAATAGCAGGACTGGGGCTGAAATGTGGATTTCTTGTTCCATCAGGTGGAAACTGAGAAGTCACCGCAGAAGTCACCGCCCTGCCTGTAGTGTAGCGCTCACTATTTTTAAATTTATTTTGCTGTTCCCTTTAGTATTTCAAAGATGGGACATTGCAAATGTTGGGAATCTAGCCAGTGTGAAAGACATTATCTGCCAGGCAGGAGAGCGTAGCCTGAAGGATGCTAATGAACATCAAGAGGACAGAAAGCCCATGGGCTGACGTCAATTTCTCTTGTGTTTGAGGTCTCAGTCCAATGTGCGTGTTAGCACTGGACGACTAAGCAAGAATCAGCGAATCAGAGGCTTGAGGAAGGGAGTAGGAGGGAGGCATAGCTCAGTGGTGGCACATCTAGGTGCTCTCCTGAACGCTTCCCTTCACCTGCAAGCGACAGCTGCTTCTTAAGGCAAGCAGTCAATTCTCCATTTCCGTTTTCTCCAGGCCAGTGCCATGTAGAGAGTCCCTTGCCTTTTTGTAATGTTTGCCCACCCCTTACCCTGTCTATGTTGCACACACTAGAGTTGCAGTCCCTTAGGCTTGTGAAATTGTTCTCGATATACTCCCACTGACCGGTGGTCTTATGCCTGCCTATTGTCTTTATGAAAGAAGAGAATGTGATGTGAAAAGGCAGACCAAGACTTTTCTCTCAATTTTTCCTACCAATCCAATATCGTTTAGGACCTGTAGTGCTTTATGCAGTACACGTGTCAATACAATAGAAGATGTGACCCGATATGCTCTGGAAAGGAGACTAGAAATGTCTAGGGTTTTTTCCTGGGTTGAACTATGATCTGTGAAAAAGGGAAAGAGCCTTTGTCGGGGGCATAGCTCAGTGGTAGAGCATTTGCCTGCAGCTTAAGAAGTCCCCAGTTCAGGTCTAGGTGATCCCCTTGGAGCTTCCTACTAACTCTGCATGTAGCATCTTTGTTCATTTCTGCTCCTGTTTGTTGCTTTGTTGTTCCAGGTTCCAGACACTGCTATCCTGCAGAGTGTCAGTAACTGCTGTTTGCCACCTAGCCTGAGCAAGGTCTCATGTTCCCTGTTCACCTTTTCAGTAGCATTCACAGGCTGGTGGGAAACCTTCTGCCCACCAACAATCCACTTTTGCTTTATGACCAACAGTCACATGTATGCAGTCGGAATGTGGATAGAAAAAGTTTATTTGGAGCTGAAAAGGTACAATGGATTTTAATTTTTCAAAAGTCATTTTATTGGACTCCACATTCCACTCAACTTCCAGGCACTCAGCCTTATGTTGAAGAAAAAACAGAAACAACAACAACAACTGTCTGAGGAACTGAAAAGCACGAATTAGGGAGCTATTGAGAAATGTCTCAGTCTTTGGGGTGGAATGGTTCTGCCTTTGATTCATTTTCCAAGCACTGGAGGCTGGTTACAAAAGTGTCAGGATCAAGACACAATACAATACAATAAAAAGCCTAGAAATAAACCACCTGAGATTTAATTGAGTTTTACTTTGTTGCACTGAGCATCTGGGCTGCAAATAGGGAGGGGTTCATTATATATAAAGGTGAGTGATACTGGACAGCATTCTTCATTTGCATGTGCTAGAGATTCTGAAATCTCCACGGTCCACCCCTCCTGCCCCTCCTTACCCCCCCAAGCTGTCCTGCACTGCACTCTGAAAAGCTTAGGACTCTGCAGGTAATTTGACATGGGTTTTAAAATTCTCATCTAGTCAAAAGTGCATGAACTTGTGTAATAACTGATTGAAACCATATATCATTACCAGAACCACAGAAATTGTCTCCTGCCTAGGTATGGATGTAAAATGTTCCCCAGCCTATTATAACATTAAATTCTATTGTTCTTATCCGTCCCTCAAACTAAATCAGATTGCATTGCATCTCGACAAAATTCCTTTACTCTTGTGCTATTAAATGCAGCAATTCAGTTCCCTCGCCTCCTTTTTTATCTAGATCCTGCTCCACTCTCTCTCTTTTCATTTTAAAATTGGTCCCTTGTCTGGGCTGTTCCACTGTGAATTCTTTTAACTGCTTCAAATAAAATATTACTTTAAATATTCTCTTTTTATCCATCACGTGTGTTTTCTGTAAGCTTTCCCATAGCAAGAATACGCTCAGTCTGAGTTACCTTAATTGATTGCAACTCTTAGAAAACTTCCAACTCTCATTGATCATCTTGTTTTCCACGTGCTGTCTGACTCCAGCTAGCACTGCCCATTGATCTTTCTTTTAGACCAGCATCTCCTTTGGCCTACTTCCTCCTGATTTTTATGCATACATCTATGCTTTAGTTATCAGTTTTCACCATCTTTTTCAGCTCCCCAATGTATACGGGATCAGACAACAGCCAAGCTATAGAAGTGGTGGGAGCCATTGGACACGTTTGCCAATCTGGCCACTTTGTTTTAGTCTGTCAATGGGATCTGCCGAATGAAGAACTTTTCTGAAAATCTGGGGCTACAAAAGTACTCTGCAACACAGCATAATTCACAACAAATGCTGTTCTATTAAATGTGCCTCCAATGGTCCCACAAATAGCCAATGTCCTGTCACTGTCATCTAAATCTTAAGTTTTTTTTCCCTTTTCTACACAAAGGCCCTGACACACAGTGGTATTTAAGCACATGTCTAACCTTAAGTATTAGCCAGCATTCATTTGAAGTTTATAGGAAGATTCCTATCAACTTCAATGGACTCTGGATAAGGCCTTGTAGTGCCCCTATCGGGATGGAGCAAAGAGACTCCGCCCGGGACATGGTGGAGAGACTCGAGTGACCCCTGTGAAGCTAACGGGGGGAGGGGGGGCAAGCTTGTTGGGCCTGCGGGGATCCTGGGCACTAAGGGAGTGCCCCTACAGGACTGACCAGGCTCGGGCCAGCCCTGATGCAAGGGCTAAGCCCAAAACAAGCTGTGGGAGGGACATGGCCAAGGGCAAACTCAAGAGGTGCTTCCACTGCCATGAAGAGGGTCATTTAAAGAGGTACTGACCCCTTACGCGGAGAGAGGGGGTGCCTGAAAAACAGGCTCGGTCTGCGACCCGCCAACCAGAACAGGTGGTGCAGACAGAGGCCCCCAGAGTGGAGGGGGCTGGGGCAGAGGGGCCCCACCTAAATCAGGGAACCCACAGGAGAGCCAGGAGGGTCAATGTGGGAACCCAAACTGAAGGGGGAACCCACATAGGACCAGAGCGGTCTATGATGGGAACCCAGACCCTAGAGGTGGGAAGTGGGTGGCTCCAGAAAGTGGAGAGCCTGCGAGAAGAGACATCCTGTCTCTCTTTATCATCTGTTTTCTTACACTGCTTGGATTTCTTGCTTTTTGCCTCTACCGCTCTCTCTCTCTGTTCTTGTCTGGTCTCCATTTCTGTGTGATCTCCCACATGCCCACACATAGTCCTGGTCACAATACGCAGTAGACCCTTCCCACGCACCAGCCAGCAGAGGGCGCTCCGGAGGCTGGAAACGCTAATTCCCTGGACGACCAGCAGGAGGCGCCGCAGTGGTGAGTCCTGCCCTGTGACAGGCCCTTTAAACAAGGAGTAACCCCCTTGACTTCAAAGAGACTACTCATGTGCTTAAAGTCAGGAACATGTTTGAGAAACTCTCTGAATTGGGGCCTAAGAGAGTAGAATCTATGAAGGTTTGAAACCCCAAGGAATTTCTAGTTCTTTTCCCCCTCATTCTCATAACCTTACACTGGGCCAAATTCTACCTTCATTTACCTCCATGTGGTATTTTTGCAGATCGATGGGATTAGATGGTGGAAAGGCTCTAGAAGACATCTATTGCTGTCACACTGCACTAGGATGCCTCGTGGATGCTTACTGCAGGACCAGTTGTATTTGCATGGAGCAGCACGAGTCTGCCTTCTCTGTACAGAGGACAATATGGAGGCTCTTCAACTCCACCAACATAATGGTTAACACAGAATTGTCACCATTATGATCCATGCTGTTAAAGGCTGAATATTTTGCTGCCCAGTTCAATAATCTTTTCTCTGAGTTTATTTATTTACTCTGGTAACATATTTTCTAGAGTCCCCATGGAGAAGAGAGTAAGTGCCATTAAACAGCCATTAAACAATCATTAGCAAGAATGCCTATTAGGAAAATAACCCAGTTACATCAGCAGACAAGACAAACCAAAGCACTCTTTACTGCTAGCTTATAACTGATTTTGCACATTCATTCAAACTCTGAAACAACTGGACTACAACATTGAGACAATGTAAAGAAGAGTTTGTTAGAGCCAAATAAAATTCACGTGAGCCCTCCAAGAGAAACCATCTAAAGCAAACATGCACTTTCTGCCTTTGTATTTGTTGGTTTGGCTTGGTTGCACGCGACTCATCTATTGTAGCTATTGCTAGTGATTATTCAATCAGAGGCATTGTCCTGCAGTGGGTAGGGGCAATGTACAGGGAACCACGAAACCAGGATTCGGTTCCTGCCTTTGCCACTGATCTGCTGTGTGACCTTGGGCAAGTCCTTTCATGTCTCGGTTTCGCCTTCAACCCTTTGCCCCAGCTGGCCTATTTAGAGTGTAAGCTCTTAGGTCTGGTCTACACTATGAGGTTAGGTCGAATTTAGCCACGTTAGGTCGATGCGCTACACAACCAACCCCATTCCACCAACCTAAAGGGCTCTTAAAGTCAACGGCTGTACTCCTCCCTGACGAGGGGAGTAGCACTAAAATCGAACTTCCTGGGTCGAATTTGGGGTAGTGCAGACGCAGTGCTGTGCAATTTGATGGTATTGGCCTCCGGGAGCTATCCCAGAGTGCTCCAATGTGACCGCTCTGGACAGCACTTTCAACTCCGATGCACTAGCCAAGTACAGAGAACTTTTGAATTTCATTTCCAGTTTGGTCAGCGTGGCGAGCTCAGCAGAACAGGTGACCATGCAGTCCCAGAATCGCAAACAAGCTCCAGCATGGAGTGGGAGACACTGGATCTGATTGCTCTATGGGGAGAAGAATCTGTGCAGGCAGAACTCTGATCAAAAAGAAGAAATGCTGATATATATGCCCAAATCGCACAGGGCATGGTGGACAGAGGCTACACCAGGGACACACAGCAGTGCTGCGTAAAAATTAAGGAGCTCAGGCAAGCCTACCAAAAGGAGGCAAACGGTTGCTCCGGGTCAGAGCCCCTGACATACCGCTTCTATGATCAGCTGCATGGCATTCTAGGGGGGACCCTACCACTACCCCACCACTGTCCATGGACACCTGCTAGGGGGGAGCCTCATGCAACATGGATTAGGATTTTGTGGATGAGGAAGAGGAGGAGAAGAATGCGCAGCAGGCAAGCAGAGAATCAGTTCTCCCCAGCAGCCAAGGTAGTGGCTTTTCATCACCCTGGAGCAAATACCCTCCCAAGGCATATTGTTCCCAGACCCTGAAGGCGGAGAAGGTACCTCTGGTGAGTGCACATTTGTAACTACACTACAGGGGTTAAAAGTAATTGTGTTTAATGTTTGATTTGCCCTGAACAATTGGGATGCATCTGCGGCCAGTAGAGCTACTGGAAAGGTCTGTTAACATGTCTGGGGATGGAGTGGGAATCCTCCAGAGACATCTCCATGAAGCTCTCCCGGAGGTACTCTGAAAGCCTTTGCAGAAGGTTTCTGGGGAGGGCTGCCTTATCTCATCCTCCACGGTAGGACACTTTACCATGCCAAGCCAGCAGCAAGTAGTCTGGAATCTTTGCAGCACAAAGCATGGCAGCGAATGGTCCTGGGTTTTGGTCGCATTCATGCAACATTTGGTCTTTATCTTTCTGTGTTAGCCTCAGGAGAGTGATATCATTCATGGTCACCTGGTTGAAATAGGGGAATTTTTGTAAGGGAACAGTAATCCCCTCTGTTTGGTGATGCCCGGCACATTAGACCCTGGTCATGCTGGGCTGTTTGTGCTTGGCTAAAAAGGATCATCCCGAAGAACAGCCACGTGGGGGGTGGGAGGGGTGTGTTGCACATTCATCCCGAAACCCGCAGCCCCTGCTTTTAAATGGCAACCTCAGGCCCTTCTTTTAAACAGCAAAACCAAGCAGCATTGGTTGCTACGGGAAAGGAGGGTGCTGCAGTTTGAAACCATTCCCACATGTCATGAACGTGGAAGAAGCCAACCCCGCGTACCCTTTGGCTTACCATGGCTGCCTGGAAACCAAATTCTGTTGCCCAGCCATGTGTGATGTGTCACCATACCGGCAGGTGCTCAATATAAAATGCAAAATGCAACTTTGTACCTAAAGCACATGTGCTGTCTGCTGTGAGTTGCTTGATTCACTGTGAAAGAGTCTCCCTTTTGTTCTCAGAAATGTATCATCTTAAATTTTACTCTCCCTTCCCCCCCCTGCAGCTCCAAATATTTCTATGCTCCCCCTATCATCTCCGTCCCTGAGGTTATCGCAGATTAGAAGGGGGAAAAAAAACACACTCGCGATGACATGTTTTCCGAGCTTATGCAGTTCTCCCGCACTGATAGGGCACAGCTCAATGCATGGAGGCATTCAGTGGCAGAGGCCAGGAAAGCATGCAGTGAGCGTGATCGGAACACGCAGGAGGAGATGTTGAGGCTAATGGGGGAGCAAATGGACATGATGAGGCATCTGGTGGAGCTGCAGGAAAGGCAACTAGAGTACAGACCGCCACTGTATCCATTGTGTAACTGCCTGCCCTCCTCGCCAAGCTCCATATCCTCCTCACCCAGACGCCCAAGAACGCAGGGGGAGCTCCAGGCACCCAGCCACTCAACTCCAGAGGATGGCCCAAGCAACAGAAGGCTGTCATTCAAACAGCTTTGATTTGTAGTGTGGCTATAATAAGCAATGTGTTCTTGTCATTCCCTCCTACCCCACCCCACCTGGGCAACCTTTTAGTCGTCAGCATTGTCGGTGATCTCAATTTTTTTTTTAAATAAATAAAGAATGAATGAATAGATTCAAAACAATAGGGACTTTATTTCCTTTGCCATCTGTGGTCGAAGTGGGGGAGGGGGATTGGCTTACAGGGAAGTACATTCACCAAAGGGAGCGGCTTTGCATCAAGGAGAAACACATACAACTGTCACACCGTAGCCTGGTCAGTCATGAAACTGTTTTTCAAAGCCTCTCTGATGCGCAGTGCGCCTAGCTGTGCTCTTCTATCTGCCCTGGTGTCTGGCTGCTCAAAATCGGCCGCTGGGCGATTTGCCTCAACCTCCCACCCCGCCATAAACATCTCCCCCTTACTCTCACAGATATTATGGAGCACACAGCAAGCAGCAATAACAATGGGAACGTTGGTTGTGCTGAGCTCTAACCTACTCAGCAAACAGCGCCAGTGTCCTTTTAAACGTCCAAAGGCACATTCTACCACCATTCTGCACTTGCTCAGCCTATAGTTGAACTGCTCCTTACTGCTGTCCAGGCTGCCTGTGTATGGCTTCATGAGCCATGGGAGCAAGGGGTAGGCTGGGTCCCCAAGGATAACTACAGGCATTTCAACATCCCTAACGTTAATTTTCTGGTCTGGGAAGAAAGTCCCTTCTTGCAGCTTTTCGAACAGCCCGGAGTTCCAAAAGATGCGAGCGTCATGCACCTTTCCTGGCCATCCCACGTTAATGTCGGTGAAACGGCCCTTGTGATCCACCAGTGCTTGCAGCACCATTGAGAAGTACCCCTTGCGGTTTACGTACTGGTTGGCAAGGTGGTCCGGTGCCAAGATGGGGATTTGCGTTCCGTCTTTCGCCCCACCACAGTTAGGGAACCCCATTGCAGCAAAGCCATCCACTATGACCTGCACATTTCCCAGAGTCACTACCCTTGTTAGCAGAAGGTCAGTGATTGCATTGGCTACTTGGATCACAGCAGCCCCCACGATAGATTTGCCCACTCCGAATTGATTCCAGACTGACCGGTAGAAGTCAGGCGTTGCAAGCTTCCACACGGCTATCACCACTCGCTTCTCAACTGTCAGAGCAGGTCTCACCTTGGTATTCCTGCGCTTCAGGGCGCGGGAAAGCAACTCTCAAAGTTCCATGAAAGTGGCCTCACACATGCGATAGTTTCGCAGCCACTGGGAAACTGCAACACTACGCGGTTCCACCAGTCTGTGCTTGTTTGCCGGGCCCAGAATCAGTGTTCCACTTTATCAACCAGCCCCACTGCCACCATGATATCCCAATTGCCACAGCCCATGCTTTCAGGAACGTCTGTGTCCATGTCCTCACAATCGTCCTCGTGCTGGCGGCCCCTAACCAGGCTCTGCACATACTGCAGGATAATGCACGAGGTGTTTACAATGCTCACAAAAGCAGAGCGCAGCTGAGCAGGCTCCAGGCTTAACCCAGGAAAAAATGCACAAAATGATTGTTTGCCATTGCTTTCAGGGAGGGAGGGAGGGGAAACTGACGACGTGTACTCCAAACCACCCACGACAATGTTTTTGCCCCATCAGGCATTGGGAGCTTAACCCAGAATTCCAATGGGCAGCGGGGACTGTGGGATTGTTACCCACAGTGCACCGCTCCGTGAGTCGATGCTAGCCACGGTATTGAGGATGCACTTCGCCGACTTAATGTGCTTAGTGGGGACATACACAATCGACTGTATAAAATTGGTTGCTAAAGATCGACTTCTATAAAATCGACCTAATTTTGTAGTGTAGACATAAGAAGAGACAATCCCTGTCTAAGGGTATGTGATTGTACAGCACCTAGCACAGTAGGGTTCCAGTGCTGGTTGGGGCCCCTTGCCTGTACTATTAATAATAGAGTTGAGAATAATATTTTGGCCTACTATGAGGGAACAAAACATATAATTTGCCACTCTCAAAACCATTTCAAAATAGATGACTCCTATTTTGATATGGTTTGCCATGGCTCTATTCCTTTCTTATTGGATTGTCCTCCCAGATAATTAGTTTAGTGCTTAAACAATCAACTTTTTATTAATGCCCAAAGAAACACAAAGAGAGCCTTATGAAAGCAAAGCAATCAATCCATTAATGTGAAAAACCACTAGAAGGAAACAGCTGCAGTGTATTTTTAATAAGCAAGATGAAAAATGCAATCTAAACACATTTGTTGCAGCTGAGCTACCCAATGACACACACTGGTGTTATTGTATTTGGTTTCTGCATTATGAAAACGAAATGCAGGATAAAGTGATAATGCTTTTTTCCAGAGCCAGATTCATGTTAGAGAGACAAATGTCAGTGACGAGAAACAAAGCACGGTATCCAAATGTAACCACTTTTTGTTACCACCATCCTTTCCTGTGTAAGCAACGGACCGGATTGATTGTTGCACTATGGTCCTATTATATATGCTACAATGGGCTGTAAGTCCAGCATATACAGCCACCAGGATATTCCCCCTGTAAAGCAGAGTGCTAGTGTGGCATAGATAGCCTCATGATTCTCTGCTACATGCCCACGCATAGGGGTGGCAGCGGAAGCACAGAAGCGTGGCCAAAGTGCTTTTGCTTTGCCCAGCTGCGACCGACAGCTCTCCCGGTCACAGAAAGGTTTCTGCATTGGTGACCTGAATTTTTCCCTAAACTTTTTGGTCCATGAAACATTTCAACTTTTCAGTTCCATTTGGGATCAAAATATTCCAATTTCCTGCAAGACACAAATTCCATTTTTGATTAACTCTTCTACGTATGCACCAAGCTAAGGGCCGGATTTTCAGACGTGCTCAGCACCCAGCAGCTCCCATGGAGAACAAGGGGCTGCTGCAGGGGTGTGGCACATCATCACAGCTTGTTGCGCCGTAACTGCAGCCACGATCTGCTGTTACCTCTTACACTGCATACTTCCTGGGGAGTATGGAAACTGATGGGGGGTGGGGGAGGGCACTGCATCAGTGAGTGTTTGCCTAGCTTCTGCACATTCGCATTTGGGGTCATTCATCAGCTTCCACTTGGTCATCCTGTCACCAGTCTTTGCTACCCCAGCTCTCACTGGGTTTGAGGTCAGTGCCTGGATGGAGTTATTCTGAAGGAACCAGGCTCTCCAAGTTAATCATAAGGCATTTCCCATGTTTTGTTACCCTGTAGCCTTCCACGGTGATATTTTGGAGTAAGGGATTTTCAAAGGCAAAGCTCTTTCTGGACTGCAGCCTGTTGGGTGGTGGGATGTGTCCATGCAATGGTGTCTCGTATCTTGCATCTGTTTTTGTACTGCTGACCTCTTCTGAAAATCTAGTCCTTATTTGGGTGCATAAGTGGGAACTGAGATCTTTCGAAAATCTTAACTGGGCATAATGCTTTGCAGGATTCAGGTCTTCGAGAAAACAATAAATATATACCTGTAGGGTAGATGAAAGTCATAGTACAGCTGTAAGTTGGGAACCATGGGAAGGGGTCAAAAAGAATCCATCTTTCTCAACTCTGGTACCAAAATGGTTCCACTTTGCAGTCATAGCAATAGGTCAGGAAGTTAAGTGAGGCAGATGGCAAAGCACATACAGATCATGTATCAACAGCCATACAATAAGAACTCACACAAAGACATTTACCCCAGCTAGAGCTTGCAACTGTTTCCTCTCAAGGAAGTGCTGTCTCCCTAATGAGACAAAACCAGTGATGAAGACCCTCTCTGGAAAAGTCATCAGTGTGTAAAACAATGGTAACACACTTCTATTTCAGCTTGTTTCTATGTTCAAAAGCTGACAAGGCCGTCTACTTTAAGAGATGTGTCTTCTACTCGCTTGTGATAAATAGAACATAGACAAGGTGACAAACACTTTTTTAAAAAAGAGTAAGGACCTGACTTTTATCAAAAAGAGTTTGCAAAAATATCCCCCTCAGTAATCTGCCACTGAACTTTCCCAATCAAAAACAGAAAGCTATGCATTCGTCCTTTAGGGAAGACACTATTTTTCTACATTAATTGCTGGCATGAATTCAGTCCCCTACTGTTGGTGAATTGAATTCCAACTACTACCTTTAGCTTCTAGACCACAGGCCCTTAGAGCTAGGATTTCTGATGTAGAACCATTAAAGTACAACAAACCAATACCATTGCTCAGATCTTTCCATTAGGTATAGGCCTCGAGACAAACAATGGGTTAAGGAGGTATTGATTACCATTTTTAAACAGCGAATATTACAGGATACTTGGAATTACTATTCTTTTTCTGCAGTATGAAAATGTGAAGCCACACCATTTCCTAGGAGTTTTAAAGTGAGAAGCACTAGGATGCACTTGGATTAGATAGCTCTTAATAGGCAGCAGGTTTAAAATGAACAAAAGGAAGTATTTCTTCACACAACGCATAGCCAACCTGTGAAACTCTTTGCCAGAGGATGTTGTGAAGGCCAAAACTATAACAGGGTTCAAAAAAAGAACTAGTTAAGGTCATGGAGGATAGGTCCATCAATGGCTATTAGCCAGGATGGGCAGGGATGATTCCCTAGCCTCTGTTTGCCAGAAGTGGGGAATGGGATGGATCACTTGATGATCACCTGTTCTGTTCATTCCCTCTGGGGTACCTGCCATTGGCCACTGTCAGAAGACAGGATACTGAGCTAGATGGACCATTGGTCTGACACAATATGGCTGGTTTTATGTTCACTCAGTTATTCAGGGAATCCTATGTTATTTGCTATAGACAAATGTTATGCAGTGAGCTATATATTAAAATATCTGCCAACAGCAAGCCTCCAGTACCCCACAATTTTGGGATATGTCTTGTAAGAGGAGCGGACTCACCCCTGCGGCGCCTCCTGCTGGTCGTCCAGGGAATTAGCTCTCCAACCTCTGGAGCGCCCTCTACAGGCCGGTGATCCACCTGTCCTCTTCTTCTGGGCTCCCGTGTCCCTCCTAGGACCCCGGTGCCCCTTGCTCGGGGTGCTGCCCCCTGGCAGTACCCACACGCTAGGTCTCCCCTCCCAGGGGAACCCCCACCCACTATCCCCACCTTGCCTCAGTACTAGGCCACTGCCAGTCACCAACTAGCCCCCGCTCCCTGGGGCAGACTGCAGTATAGGCCACTCATCACCGGAAAGGGGGATTTGGACCTGCTGCCTTGGACTAGCCCTGGGCTGTCCTCTGCAACCCCCAGTACCTGTTGGCCTCCTACTAGGCCGCAGCCTGGGGCTTTCCAGGCTGGAGCTCCCCAGCCTGTCCCCAGCCCTGCTCCACCCAGGTACCCTGGCTCTACCTCCCTGCAGCCAGGCCCTTCTCTCTCTGAATGCAGAGAGAGACTCTGAGCTTCTGGCTGCCCTGGCCTTTATAAGGCCAGCTGGGCTCTGATTGGGGCATGGCCCCAGCTGCAGCCACTTCCCCCAATCAGCCCAGCTTTTAGAGCTGCAGCCCTCCTCCAGGGCTATTTTAAACCCCTCAGGGCAGGAGCGGGGTAGCCACCCCGCTACATGTCTATACAGTGTTTTGGGGCCCTTGGGAGGGAGCCTTTCAGTCCAGGTTGAGAGGCTTGGGCTAGCACTCCAAAAGCAGCTGTGTAGACAGTGCTTTGGAGTTGAGGCTCAGGCTGCAGCTCAGGCCATCCCTCCCAAGGCTACAGAGCCCCAGCTCTCCTCCAAAACACTGTGTAGACATAGCCTGATAATGCTGTACACTGCAAACAATCACGCTGAAGTCAATGAGGTTATTCAAGGCGTGAGGTACTGGACTCTTCAGTGTGAATATAGGTATCAGGATTTGGCTCCAGGAAAGAAGTAGTCACTTCAATGGCAATTCACTGATGTGCACAAGCTGGCCCAAGGTAAGGAAATAATTAAAATACTGGGCAATAAAAATGAAGTCATCAGTGCGGAAAGATGGCTCAGTAGTTTGGTAACTGGCCTAAGAGACTCTGGTTCAATTTCCATGTACATTGGCCAAACCGGACTGTCTCTATGCAAAAGAATATATGGGCACAAATCTATGGGCATCAAGAATATATGGGCATCAAGAATTGTAACATTCAAATACCAGTAGGAGAACACTTCAATCTCCCTGGATGCTCAATAACAGACTTAAAAGTGGCCATTCTTCAACAAAGAAACTTCAAAAACAGACTCCAGCGAGAAACTGCAGAACTGGAATTAATTTGCAAACTTGGCATCATCAAATTAGGCCTGAATAAAGACTGGGAGTGGCTGGGTCACTACAAAAAGTAATTTTCCCTTGGTTGATACTCACACCTTCTTGTGAACTTTTCGGAATGGGCCACATCTATCCTAATTGAATTGGCCTCATTAGCCCTACAAAAAGTAATTTTCCCTTTGTTAATATTCACCCCTTCTTGTCAACTGTTGGGAATAGGACACTTCCACCTTGATTGAATTGGCCTTGTTAGCACTGACCCCCCACTTGGTAAGGCAACTCCCATCTTTTCATGTGTTGTAATATATATACTGCTTACTGAATTTTTCACGCCATGCTTCTGATGAAATGGGTTATAGCATAGCCCATGAAAGCTTATGCCCTAGTACATTTGTTAGTCTCTAAGGTACCATAAGGACTCCTCATTAAAACTAAGTGAATACACTTACCATTCTCTTTCTGTGAATGTGGTGGATTGTTATGTTATTTTCCAGGCATTACATTATGTGAACAATCATCAAAATCCATAAAGGGAGAAGTAGCTATCTGCTAAAAAGTGCATGGTCAAATGACCACCTCTCCAGATTAGTGATATCTATTGGGGAAAATACATAATCAAATTCAGTATGATTATGTTGTATAGTTTGAGAGTCTTACCGTGATGGTGTTGAATGATAAAGTCAGCAATGTAGTATATCATGAAAACTGGAATCCCATGTAAAATTACTATTACAAAGTGGATGTTGACATTTCCTGGGCTAACATACTGAATTGCAGCTAAAGCAAAATGAGCTATATAACTATGTGGAAGCATTCAAAACAGCAATTTGACTCTTTGTTAAAGCTGTTTGCTGACGTACAGTTTCCAAGTCATTGTTATATTTAAAGACCATGCTAGCTGCATTTTTGTTGTTTCCATCAATTGTAAAGGGGTTTTTATTGTTATAAACAATATGCCAGCTGTATTTAGTGGCAATATTTTTATTAATTGTCCTTTAGGGAACTCATTTAATTGTGAAAGAACAGATGTTGTTTCACTAATGAAAACCAGTGTGTCTCTTTTGAGGGAATAAATGATGTTTACTAACCCAGAGACATTATTTTTGTGAGAACATTTATGGCATTATGACTTCTACCAGTACCAAAACAAACTACACTTAAATGCAATTTAAGTAAGAAATATCACGGCACAATGTCAAAATTTGGAGCTTAAGTTGCGTGCGTTTCTTAATTAAAATTACACATGAGAAAAGAGTATCTTATAGAACAGCATGATGCTAGATAGATCTTTCATGATAAAGCTGAGGAGTTTAGACTTTTTTATATGCATTAAAAAGAAGGTACTTAAATTAATTCATAGGAGTAATGCCTGCATGTGTGTGCAGTTACATATCCAATTTAGAGATTCCTACAGGGAAATATTTGTTTAACTTCTAAGAAATGGATGGCAGGTGGAATTGATACAGATGAGTATATTAAAGTACTGTAATCACGTTTTTATTCTGTTGCCACCATTACCAACAATCATGGACAAAAGATTGGGCTGATGTAAATTGTTAATGTACCATACCTGCAGGCAGCCATTTAAAGCTTCTATTTGAAATCATTTTCTAAGCAAAGCCAGGAATTCTCTAACTTTGGAAGAGAGAGAGATTATCTCATGGACCCTTTTGGTGAGCATGTGGGTCATTCCCAATTACGGAGGCCAACCCCACTCCTGTTCACAAATCACCATGTCTCTGTAGCAACAACAGTGAGTTTAAACAAGGCAAAAAGTAATGTATTTTTAAAGGCTGGTTATTTTCGGTGAAAGATTCCCCAACAAAATGGAAAACTTTCATTTTGCTTGAAATTTTTCATGGAGTATTCGGATTTAAAAGAGGAGAGGGGGAAAAGTAGGGGGACATGAAACTTTTCATTGAAAATAAATTCAGAAGGAATTTGTTTCAAGTCTTTTGGCAGAAAAACTTAGAAACGTTTGAATGCGATGAACTTTGGTTTTTTAAACAGGCTTTTTTGTTGTTGGAAAAAACTTTTTAATAAGTTGGCTGTTTCATGTAATGTAGCAGCGGGAAATAAGAGAAGGAGCAGAATCCACTATCCCAGTTGAAGTTAATTGTAGCTATAGAGGTCATCACCTCTTAAAAAGCAGCCTCCGTCTCACCAACCAACTCTCTGCAGACCACCAGTGGCCCACAAACCAGACCTGGAGAACTGCTATTCTTCTTTGTTGCGCTACAACCAGAATGGTATGATTTGCCTGTTCAGTGATATCAAGACACAGAGTTTATAAATTCCATGGATGATCTGAAAAATGCAATGATGAGATGGCATGCAAACCCTTTTCCTTAGTAAGATAGGATATGGGAGGAGAGCACTCCGCCGGGCAGAAAGCAGTCACCGTTTACTCAAGCCCGGAATACCCCAACTCCTGCCATAATGAGTAGAGTGTACACATTGCACATGCACACTTTCTCACATGCCTGTGTACGTTTTGGGGGACTAGCAATCACAGCTGCTTGGCCAAGCACACTCAAACCAGATGCGTGGCCCGGTTATTTTTAATATGATAAAAGCAATGTTCAGAAAGCATCAGTATGAGCAGTTGCACTCACTGCTTGAGCAACCCCATTGTTTCAGGGTAAGTGCGAGGACGCTTGCCCCACTCCCTTCTGACTAGGGTTTTAAGACACAGAGCCGTGCAACCTTACACACTGTTAGCTAGTTTGCCTCATAGCCAGCACCCGTACTTTGGTTTCTGTGAGGGCTAAGAACAGTGTATTGCCAGCAGTGACATGTTACCACCCAGCTCTTTCTAAACAAACACATTTATGCCCAAGGTAAAAGCATTATAGAGAAAACGTAATAAAAACGGCAAACAGATTTAAAACACGCACTAAATATACCAGGAGTCTCACACCCGTCTTATGGGACCTTGCTAGGTCAAATTCCTTGCAAACCTTCAGCAGGAGCGGGGCTTCTCAGACAAAAGCTCACATCCATTTACTGAATCAAAAGAAGGTCTGGTGTCCATTTAAACTTAGCCTTTTTATGCCAAAAGACCTGTTTTTGTTTGAGTCTCTTGAAAAATCAGCTGGAAGCAGTCTATGCAAGCCTCGCCAGGGGGCAGTACCTCTCTACAGTTGTTCAGTCTCAGTGCCTCACCTGCCACCTGGTTTTAGTTCTTTGAGGAACTGTGGTAATCTCCTCCACACCCCCATGGAGCAGAGTACAGTCATACATAAATCATCCACAGATTGAATACAATGGTCCTCAAAGATACTGTAGGAGATTGTAGGGATTCTTGACCAGGCAGCCACTGCAGGCCCTCTGCCCTCTGGCTGAGTAGCATCTAGTTCAGATCCCTTTCAGGATCAAATGTTTGCCCTGATGGCTAAATGAGCCCTCCCTCTGAGCTCTCTTCATGACCCTTTTGACAGCTCTGGGGTCTCCTCTCCAGCTCCAGTACTGGGCACTGGCCCCTAAGGTGTCTGCTCTCCTGCAGACTCTGGATTCACAGGAATCCCTCGTCTCTCTGCGGGTCCTCCATGCGGAATGAACTAGCTCCTTTTTACGAATCCCAGGTGTCCATGAAGTTATCACCTGACACCTTAGTCCCAGCCTCTCTTTCTGAGAAGCAGCTAATTCATTACAGAGCAGTTGTCACAGATGTGACTAACGGGCTTTTAACCCTTTGGGAGTCAGACCTACCCAATGCCAACATTCTCCAGTTTGGGTTCCAAAAGCTGGCTGACACCACAGATCGAAGCGGGAACCTTCGGCGCTGAAACACCAGTTGTTACAGCTTGAGCAAGAGGGCCAGACAATAGGGTTATAATGGACTCTGTGGAAAAGGCCCAGAGAAGGATATATACCACACGATGATCACTGGGCTGCAGTGGTCTCCAGAAAGCTATTGTAAAGCTGTGTCAGAGCATCCAGAAAGTAGCCTATATCTGTCATGAAAGGCTATTTTATATGGAACCCTAGTCACCCTTCAGTGGGGACAACCTGCAGAAGAGAACAGTCTGGGCCATTACACATAAGGTCTTAGGCTGAACTAAGGAACAATTAAGAGGAACTGCTGTTAAATGCCAGACCTATGGTTAATACACCGGTTGCGGTTCAACATGACGTCTCTGACAATGACATAGATTTCACATGCATTCCTGACATGGCTGGATGATAATGCAGGCCCTAGATTAGAGGAGCTGGGCCCTCCAGCTTTTCTGGTAGCTCAGTGTCCAAGACCAGAAAATGAAAGGAGTGAAGTGACCATCTGTTTTAAATCCGATCTTGATTACAACTTACTCTGAGCAGCTGGCCCTTGTACACGAGGCAGAACCAAGATTTAGGTTTCTCTTTGGACATATACACGCCTGGCTAGAAGAGTGATGCATTTTCACACAAAACAGCAGTAGATCTTATGGCACCTGGAGAGATGCTGCTCTATTCAGTTTTAGCAGCTCAGGATTTATTGTTGTTTGTAATTTAACCCCATGCAAAGCTGAGCCATACAAATGCTCTAGCTTGCACTGAGGCCCTGCATTGAAGCCATGGTTCGAGCTAGGTTAGCTGGCACTGAACCAGCTGGAAGGAACTCTCAAAGTTTCAAGGAATGGTCCAAAATTAAATAGCCAAGTGGCGCCTATTGTATTTGAAAGCTGGACACTTTAGGCTCCCTTTAGCTTTTGCTTGAACCATTAGGGCCTGCTATTCAGCAATACCCTCTACCTCTCAAAGGCGAAGGTTAGATTATCATTCTGTCCCTCTAGCTCCTTTACAATCAGAGGTGAGGCGGGCATATCCCTCTCACACAGGCTCAGTACTTCAGGGGCACATTCCTAGCAAGCCATAAATCACAAAGAAGCCCTGAGCCAAGGCTGACCCAGAAATCTCAAGACCTCTGTGAGACAAGAAGGAATGAAACCTTCCCCCAGGGAACTAAGGTTCCTGCGAAGTGAACTTGAAGAGCTCCATGTGTCTTGGTCAGCAGAGCCTATTTTGCTGCAGTGAGATCCCTGGGAATCACCGCTGAAGCAACACATCCCTACTCAGTACCTGCTGGTTGGGTGACAATCCACCCACGCAGTTACGTGCCAAGCGGCAGAGCCAGCCGCAACAGGGCAGTATAAATATTGCACTCACCAAGCACTGCCCTGCCACTAAGGAACTGACCCCCTTTAGAGAGCGGATTTGGACTCCAGACGTTAGAAGTCTCAGCCCCTTTACCCTCCCAATGCCAGAATTCACCAGGGCTCTTTCTAAAACCATCCTAGCTGCTTGATAAGCTCCTCCCAACAGCCTTTTTGCTGCACCCAGAACTCCTGTCTACTCTGGCTCCCACCAAGGCATGTAGCAATCAGCTGGACCCCACTCTGCACTGCCCTCTTCCCAATCTCCCTTAAAGGAACAGTTGGCCAGGCTCACTAGCCCCAAAACTCATCCTCCTACTGGTTTCCCACCTTCTTCAAGGTCTTGTTCAGCTCGTTTATCTCCATTCTGTCTTCCTCAGATAATGATCCAGTTCCCCTTGAATTGGAAAAGGCCCATGTCGTAAAAATAGAGAGGATTTAACTCTGGCTCCCAGATCAGCATAATGACCAATTCCTCTCCCCACAGGTCTCCCACCACACCCAGCGTGCCTGATCCAGAGACACAGGGGTAACAGGAAGGTGAAGGCTCCTCCTGACATCCGGTCCCTCCTAAGCCAGCAGCAAAGCACTGTGATTGAGTTACACGACAAGCAGCTGTGGTGCGAGCCGCTCCCTCCCTTGTGCCCTAGATGTGCTCACCCAGACCCTGCTCCAGGCCTCCCTTTACCTCAGCAGGACCATAAGTTCAGCCTCCCCAGAGCCTCACCCACATGCCACAAAGCAAACAGCCCTTTCATTATCTTTCCCGCCTTCCGTCCATACAGACCCCCCTTTGGCTCTTCCAAAGATCACAGGAGGGGAAAAGAAGCTGGGACTCGCATACCAAAGCATCTTTCTGGCCAGCATTCCCCTGCTCCCCTCTATGGTGTGATCCCCCACCCTCACCTCAAGCAGCAATTGCTCCATGTCAGTTTAGCCTGGTGCCCCACAGGATGAGTTCTGCTCTCAGCTCTGGGCCTCACCTGATGGTGCTGGGGCCCTGCCCGTCATTCTACTTCTGTCTCCCACTTCATGGCTTCACCACTGCCTCTCTGCTGATACCTCACACTGGGATCATCATCATACTGCTGCCCCTGCCCCCTCACCCACATTTGGGGCAGAGCCTTGAGGGGCTGCTCACATAACACCTGTGGTAGGAGGCAGCATTGCAGCCTAGGACTTTCCCTGGGGGATTCAACCCAATTCAGGGAGGCAAGAGAAGGAACAGTGATCCATGGGTCAGAACAGGAGAGTGCAAAGCTGATAGCCGGTGTCTGAGACGTTATACAGGTAACAAGATGTCCCCCAGCTCCTTCTCTCAAGAGCCTGTGGCAGAGAGGCCTTAAACAATCCACCCCAGATTAAAAAAGGAAGGGTTTGTGCATCCCCTGACTTTTCCTTTCCATTCCCCTCTGACAGCAGAATAGAGACAGGCTTATCCACTTACTCTTGCTATGCTCTTCTTTGGCCTGGGTTCTTTAGCTGGTTTATATATTTAACAGATTCCTGTTGCTCCCCGACCCAAAAGGCTGGATCTGTTTGTGGAAAGAAGGCAAGTTGGGAAGCAGGCTATTTATAGAAGCAGCCCCACCCAGGGGTGGGGTTATGTGACTAGCACAGCACAGAGGGGGCTTTACAGATCTAGTGGCGGGCAAGGGAAGTGAGTGGTCCCTAGGTTTGTACTGAAGAAGGAGGAAGCAACCCAGCTGCTGTGTGTTTAATGCTTCTCTCCCCCTGGATCGGCAGGAGTGACTCCGCTGAAGCTGGTGGGAATGCACCACTGTAGAGTCAGCACAAATGTGAGGAGAACCAGGGTCTGCATTTCAGGCTGATTAAAGCCCTTGGTTTTTTTGTAGTTCTGTCACCGCAGCTCAGTATGTCCAGTGAGGGATACACCCCATCACAGAGAATCCCTGCTGAGTCCAGCTATCATAATCAGGAACTCTGGACCCCTGGGTGGGGCAGAGTGAACAAGCAGTCTACAGCCCCCTGGCTGGGGCAAACAATAGCTGTTTGGGGGCTCTGACCCCCTGGGCAGGGCAAACAAGTAGTCTATATCAAGAGTCCCTAGTGGCAAGGTCCTCTGCAGGAGCCTGCAGCACACGTCCTCCATTCTCCTCAGCCAGCCCCAACTGAGCTGAGCTGCTTCCTTTTATCTGTTCCCCCCACCTGGCACACAGCATGGGCGAGAGGGCAAGGACTCCTGGGCCACTGATTGGTCAGCCCCCATTGGCCGGGGGACCCTGATACACCCATCACACGTTCCTTATCTAGAGAGACTCCACTACATTGTCCTGTTTATTTCTTTTATTTCCTGTTCCTATGAGTCACTTGGTCTAATAATAAAGTTCTAATGAATCCTGTATGTGTCTCCCCACCTGCACCCACACCCACCCACCTACCCATCCAGCCAGTGGGCTGCAATTTAACTCAGTCCCCATCATATACCACCAGCAGCAGAAGCAAGGAAGACTGGAGTTCTATTGCTTGCTGCTGGGGAGGAAAAATTAGGGGGTATAAGCTGAGAAACACAGGTGAGGAGACCAAGGATGTTCCAGTGATTAGGGTACTAACCTGGGATTCAGGATAATTGGGCTCAATTTGCTGCTGCACCATAAACGTCTGTGTGACTTTTGTGAATCTAGCCCTAAGTGATTTGCCCAAAGGATTTAGGGGGCCTAAATCCCAGAATCAGGCCCCACTGGGATTCACAAAACCCCTGTAGGCATCTAAAGTTTTGCAGTAAATGTTCCCTAGACACCTGTTTCTGCACATTAGGGAGACAAGGTGGGTGATGCAATATCTTTTATTGGACCAACTTCTGCTGGTGAGACAGATAAGCTTTTGAACCACACAGAGCTCTTCTTCGGGTCACCTAAGACCAAGAGACGGTTTGCAGCTGAGACTCCCAAGCAGAAGGAGGCACCTCCCTGCAGCCAGGACTTGGGTGCTATCTCTGAGAGAGGGGCAGGGCTTAGCACACACTCCCCAAGTTGCATCTCCCATGGCCTATCTTAGGTGAGGTGCAGCCTAGCATGCTGGCTTTTGTGAATCCCATTCTGAGGCACCCATCTGTCCCCATTCATTGTACAGGCCCAAACACGGGCCTTGTGATTGCCAGGGATTTTCTAAGCATCTAAAAGTTAGGTGTGGCAATGCTCAGCATTACCTTGTGCCTCAGTTTCACATCTGTACAATGGGGATAAGAGAACTGCCTGACCTCACAGGCATGTTGTGAGGATAAATACATTAAAGACCTGAGGTGCTCAGATACTATATGGTGATGGGGGAGAGGTAAATACCTGCAGGAGAGAGAGAGGGAGCAGTGGAAATCTGGGTCTCTATGCCAGGAGGTTTCCATCTTCTGAATCTTCCTTTCAGACAACCCCAAAAATCAGACCTAAATCATTCCCAAATCGCTGAGTTTCACTTGATTTCAATGAGATGCATGATTCAAGCTAGATTTATTCAAAAATCCTTCCTGTCTTGATTAATCCTGAGCTGAACCCAAAAGCAGGGAGATTTCATATAATAGAATATCAGGGTTAGAAGGGACCTCAGGAGGTCATCTAGTCCAACCCCCTGCTCAAAGTAGGACTAATCCTCAACTAAATCCCCAAATGGGCCCCTCAAGGATTGAACTCACAACGCTGGGTTTAGAAGGCCAATGCTCAAACCACTGAGCTATCCCTCCTCCCAATGACACGTGCTCTAAGTGCAATACTATTAGTGGGTCACACACTCCATAGCTTCTGTCAGCTGAGCTCCCTGCACACACCAGGGGTCCATTACAGCCCTCCATTCCCTCCCACAAGCTCCTTGTGTACCCTACCACCACCCATCCCCCTCTATTGGAGGGTGTCCCCACCAACCTCTACCTCCTTTCCTAAACGAGGGGTTCCCTGTGTCCCCATTCTCCCTTCTCCCTGTGTCCCCCATTCTGCCCCCAGGCCAGGGACTCTCTATGTCCTCCATTCCACCCCCATGAATGCAGTGCCTTACTTTGCTAGTAGCCCCCTGGACTTCAATAGCAGCAACTTGCCCAATATTACTAGTATTCCTTTGGTGGCCATACTGTTTTCAGCCATGCGATGGGCATTGTTTCCCTCCTCTACCACAGCAGGGAGACAAAACAATGTAGGTGGGATTTTCCAAAACTTTGAGAGCTGGCCTAAGTCTGCTCCCTTTGAAGTCAGTGAAGGTTTCCCCATTGACCTCAGTCAGACAAAGCTGAGGCAATGCTAAGCATAGCCTCAAAATCCCACCTGTCATGTGTTGCTTGCACTTTACGGAATGCAGAGCATAAGGATGAGTTTTTTAGGCCTGGTCCACACTAACCCCCCACTTCGGTAGCTGAATTCGAAGTACCTTAGTCCGAACTTACCGCGGGTCCAGACGCTGCAGGCAGGCTCCCCCGTCGATGCCGCGTACTCCTCTCGCCGAGCTGGAGTACCGGCGTCGACGGCGAGCACTTCCGGGATCGATCCCAGAACATCAATTGCCTGCCGCCGGACCCTCCGGTAAGTGTAGACGTACACTTAGTCAGTTATCACCTAGAAGCTCCACCTGAGATCAGCGCCCATTGAGGTGCTGTACGAATGCATAGGGAGAACTTATGGTCTAAATAGATAAGACCGGATGAGCACCGTGGTCTCTTCTGGTTTTAAAATCTTATAATTAAGGTTGTTCATTTGCAGTTTTTATTTTGTTTAACATTTCCCGGGAATTGAACAGTGTATTGCAAAACTGTAAAAAAAATGGGTGAAAAATCAGTGCAAAAATTAACTTAGTTTTCGGAATAAATATTGGGGTTAATCATAGGGGTGAGGAGAACAGAAAAAAAGTGCCAACTAGAGGAAGAAAGTAAAAGCAGATTAATGCTGTGGTTTATTTCATAAACTGTAATAATACATATACATATGCACGTGTGTGTCTTTATATTCCATTACAGTGCCTTACTTTAACAGACAGCCTCACATTTATACTTAGACTAATTTATTAACATAAACACATCTCCCTAATATCATACATTATATTTTCTTAACATTGTATTTTCATGTACTTGAGTGCTCTAAAAGTCAAGTAAAAAAATAATGATCGGTAAACAATGAATAATAGCTTCTGCAACCCAGGAATTTCAGTAAAAATCTGTAAAAACTGAAAATGAAGGGGCTTACTTATGGCGGGAAAGGAAACTGAGGTCCAGAGTAATTAAAGTGATTCGCCCAAGGCATAGTGCATAGCAGGTAAGAGCCAAGAAAAGAAGTTAGGTTGACTGCATCTCAGCTGATTGCTCTTATCAGTGGGGCCACACTGTCTCTCATGAACCCAGCAGTCATATCTGTTGCACACATTTTTCTTGCTGGCATTGGGTGAGTGGATATATTAATGCCTCACAAACCTTCCTCCACATCAAACATTGTAGTTCATTTTCAGAGAAGAAAAACTTAAATGAGACAAAGTGCAAACAGATCCAGATGACAAGGTTAGTGTTGAGCTATTTTTGTATTATTAGCAGTTGAAGGAAAGATTTAAAATGACACTTTAATGAGAAGCTGGAATTATAACTATGGAGAGATCTGCAAATGGAGACGAAACTTCCGTGGTTGTATAGCATGGCAAGAGCTGTGAGAAACTTACATCTGCTTTTGCGTGCATTATGCCTTTGAAAGAGATATTTGGAGGACTTTCTTTTAAAAACAGTGGAAACTTGAGCTGAAACCTGACCTGGTCTGCTTTTGCTTTCTTGGAGCCACTGAGTTTGCTTAATAATAGGATCTTTTTATGAGGCAGGGTGCTTTGGTGGGCAATGAGTGTGTGTAGAAATTCTCGGAACTTCTGGTATTATTTTATAACTGTTATCCAGAATGCACAGAACAGCTTTCTGGTTGGTTTGTGTGCAATCTCAAACAAACAGGACTTGAGGTCAGACAAAAATCAATCATACTTGAGACTGCTCATTACTAATTGCTCATTACACCGCATTTCAAGAAAGATGTGGAGAAATTGGAAAGGGTCCAGAGAAGAGCAACAAGAATGATTAAAGGTCTTGAGAACATGACTTATGAAGGAAGGCTGAAAGAATTGGGTTTGTTTAGTTTGGGAAAGAGAAGACTGAGAGGGGACATGATAGCAGTTTTCAGGTATCTAAAAGGGTGTCATAAGGAGGAGGGAGAAAACTTGTTCACCTTAGCCTCTGAGGATAGAACAAGAAGCAATGGGCTTAAACTGCAGCAAGGGAGGTCTAGGTTGGACATTAGGAAAAAGTTCCTAACTGTCAGGGTGGTTAAACACTGGAATAAATTGCCTAGGGAGGTTGTGGAATCTCCATCTCTGGAGATATTTAAGAGTAGGTTAGATAAATGTCTGTCAGGGATGGTCTAGACAGTATTTGGTCCTGCCATGCGGGCAGGGGACTGGACTCGATGACCTCTCGAGGTCCCTTCCAGTCCTAGAATCTATGAATCTAATGCCAACTCTGGGTGGGAGAATCAGACCCCTATAATCTTTGTGTGGTAGGTCCACTTACATACCAGATCAAGCCTGCCAGGTGACATGGGAAGCTGCCTCTACTTGATCTACATCAGATCTCATCACCTCTTTCCCCAGGTTTTGAAGAGGACAAAAATCAACAGGTCTGGAGAGAAGTATATAGGAGGTAGCCTTGGTTGGTGCTAAAGCAGTGGCTTAGGAGCTGGGAGCCATTGATTCTATTTTTGGCTGTGCAACTGATCTACTACATTATTGAAGCAAGTCACCTGCCAGTCGGTGCCTCAGTTTCCCCAGCAGTACAATGGGCATAGTAGAATGAAATTCCTATGTAGAACGTGTGGGTCTCTCTCCATATTAAATGGGAGGCAGAGGAGGTATAAGTATTAGCTTAGGGAGTGCCAGGGTGAGGCCCAGAAGTCCATTATCCCGTAAAGCAGCAGAAATAAATCCATCCAAAAGCTGATGCAATCCACAACTTTGTCGCCTGTGAAATGGGGAATTCTGCTTCTCTCATTTCCTTTATAGGGGTTCTCATACTGCATGGGCACATTAATTACAGCATAACAATAAATAAATCTGATAAAACATCCTCATTTTATTCAGATAGGGAGAAAATCATCCCTGTGCACCCCTTAAGTCCTTTCCTGCAACTCAGTGTCTGGGAAAGTGGGCAATGAGGATGAAGGCGTTTCTGGGACGAGGTAGAGGAGGAGATGAGGCAGATGCAGTTATTTCACACGCAGGACTGAAGTGGATATGCTTCTGTTTGCCGAGGCGTGAAGTTGACCTTATGACTTATCTCCAATTTCATTACAAGCCTGAATTATGGGAACATCTCATTCAGTTCATTGTTTGACATTTTTAGGAGGAAGGTGCCGGAATTTCGGTATGTGGACACACTGGAATAATTGCCCAGATCTGGGCACTAAATAAGCAGCATCAAAATATGTTTGTAAACTGTAGTATTTCTTTCCTCTTTCCATGCAACATGATGTCCGCAGTAAGTTGCAGCGCAGAATTCTAGAGAATAAAAACATTTTGCACTGTATTATACACTTTACCGTCTTGGGGTAATGGTTCTGCTGCTGGTCTCTATTGTGATTTTAGGCCTAGATTATGCTTCGGGCTAGGCACTCACCCAGGAGTGGGAAAGTGAAACAAAACCCTCTTCCAGCCTTCTGGGGACTACCAGAGCCTTGGACTTAGGTGCACAGGACTAGAGAGGCATAGCATACCTGTTAATCCCTTCCTGGAAGCAGGTGGGCAGAGAGGGGCTAGAACCTAGGCATCAGCAGATTCCGACCCTTCCCCCAGAGAAAGAGGTAAGCAGGAAAGAAATTGTGCCTCAGGTTATGTCTATACTAGGAGCTAGGGTTGGGAGTCCCCTGCTCGTGTGCATATGCCCTAGCTCTCACTGGGCTAGCGTGAGTATGAATAGCAGCGTCGCCGCAGAATGGGTCACACCAATAGAATGGGTAGCCGCAGCGGAGTCACAGCTGAGCCATGCCAAGAACCCACCAGTTCCAGGTGGGTTTGTACTTGGCACTGCTCAGTTGTACCTTTGCTACCCATGCTGCCAGGGCTACACGGCTTTTCATACTCGCGCTAGCTCAGGGAGAGCTAGTGGGATATGTGTGCATGAGCAGGGGAATCACACCTTTGTCTCTGAGCCTCAGAGGGCGTCTCGGGCTGTACTGCTTTCTGGCTCTAGTCCTGAGGTGGTGCACTTTACCCCTTGCTCAGAGCTGTGCCGGGGTGGGCAAACTATGGCCCACAGGCCAGATCCGGCCCACCAGCCATTTTAATCCAGCCCTCGAGCTCTCACTGGGGAGTAGGGTCGGGGGCCACTCCACGCGGCTTCCAGAAGCAGCAAGCAGCAGCATGCCCCTCTCCCCCCCCCCCCCGGCTCCTATGCTTTACGGCAGCCAGGGGGCTCCGCTCTGCATGCTGCCCCCGCCCCAAACGCCGGCCCCGCAGCTCCCATTGGCCATGAACTGCAGCCAATGGGAGCTGCAAGGGCGGTACCTGCGGACGGGCCAGCGTGCAGAACAGCCTGGCTGCACCTCCGCATAGGAGCTGCATCGGAGAAAGGACATGCCGCTGCTTCTGGGAGCTGCTTGAGGTAAGCGCCCCCCAGAGCCTGCACCCCCGAGCCTCCCTTGATGCCCCCAACCCCCTGCCCAGCCCTGATCCCTCTCCTGCCCTCTGAACCCTCTTGGCCCCAGCCCGGAGCAATCTCCTGCACCCCAAACCTCTCATCCCCAGCCCTACCCCAGAACCCGCACCCCCAGCCAGAGCCTGAACCCCACCCCCCTTCTCCAGCCTTCATCCCCCTCCGAACCCCTCAGTCCCAGCCCGGAGCACCCTCCTACACCCCAAACTCTTTATCCCCAGCACCACCCCAGATCCCGCACCCCCAGCCGGAGCCCTCCCCTCTCCCCACAGATCCCATTCTCCTGCCCCAGGCCACAGCCCCCTCCCGCACCCTGGACTCCTAATTTCTGCCCCCTCCCCCCCCCCCCCAGAGCCTGCATCCCCAACCAGAGCCCTTACCCCCTCCCGCACCCCAAGCCCAATTTGTGAGCATTCATGGCCCGCCATACAATTTCTATTCCCAGATGTGGCCCTTGGGCCAGAAAATTTGCCCACCCTTGTTTTAGAAGGAAATGCAAAAATTGGTAAAGACAGGCTAAAAAACAAACAACAAAACAAACCCCAAACCTCTGAGAGTCTCCCATCGCTGTTACAGTAAAATCTTCATTCTCTCCCAGTGATTCAGATAGTATATGTAACAGTGTGTCTGATTAAGGCAGTGCCCCATTAGGACAACATGAAAAGGTGCCCTGCTGAGCTAATAATGAAGGGCTCCGGGGAGATCTTTCTTTAGTTTCAAAGGATTTTAGTTTGCTATTTGATTACTGGATGTAAAATATGGAAAGCAACGGAGTCCTCTTTTTTTTGTATATTTGCAGAGCAGGTTTTGCGTCTCTACATGGATTTGTCATTATTTTGTTTTATGTATAGGTTTTTGTTCTCTTTGTAATATGGCCATGCCATGAACTGTACTGTAATGCTGATACTGGCTTTAGGCACAACCATTGCCCACTCAGAGTTTCATTGTAATCGAAAAACAGGTACTTACAAAGGTGATTTTCTGAGGCAGATTTCTTGCCTTTCCTCTAGCATTGCTCAGCAAAGAGCCATTCCACCTATTATATCCCTGAGTCAGACGTAAAAAGACCCACCTTCTCTGGCTGCCAGCCTGAGTCAGAAAAACAGCTCTGCAATTCTCCTTATCTGACACCTGATCACTCTTTGTAATGCCCCAAAGCAGCATAAATACTCTATTGTTCCTTCATAGGTGGACAAACTAATGGAAACACCATGCTGGGAGATTCTATAACTTCATGAGCACCATGAGTGTTGATTACACTTAAAGGTACTTGCTAGGACTCTTCAAAAGATCTCAATGGACTATATCTCTTTGTGCCCAAACTGGTTGGGATTTGGGAAGTAATTGGGTTCCATATCCGCTGACATTATTGCACCTCTACTCTTCTAGATTCCTAGGGCATATCTGTGTCACTCAACTCTTTTAATATTATTCATCATTTCCATTTCAGTAGATCTTAGAGGATCAAACCAAGTTCAGGGCCCCATTGTGCTGGCTGCTGTACATACACAGAGTAAGAGACAGTCCTTGGCTCAAAGTCTTTACAATCTAAATCAGACAAAAGTAGCTGTCCTATCCCCATTTTGCAGATGGTGAGCCTGAAACAAAGATTAAGGCCCAGATCCTCAAAAGGTATTTAGACACCTAACTCCCATTGGGATGAAAGAGTTTTGCGCCAAAATACTTTTGAGGATCTGGGCCTAAGCGACTTATCCTAGGTCAAATAGGAACTCTCATCTCCCAAGTCCCATTCCCACAAGATCTTTTCCTTCTTTTATGTAGGATATTGTCATGGTGGCTTGCAAAGGGGCACAACTGTATGAAAGAATACAAGAGTACCAGGTGAGGGCTACATAACCTCTAGGGATTGGACAGAGAACCCTGGGTCATTTCACAAAGGCCAAACAGCCATCAGTTTGCACTGGTTTTTCAGCCACTATCAGCTTAGGTGGCAATGGCATCAGTTTCCCAAGGGAGCATATCTCCATATCCCCTCAATGGTCACTGATGCATCCAGTTCAAATATACTTTAATTTGGAAGATCAAGGGTTTTTAAACCAACTCCAAATCTGATCAATATCACATTGAGTAACGCCTACGATATTTCAATCTGAAATGCCTCAGCAATTCTAAATTGCTTCACACATGCCTAGAACCTGATCCCATACAAATTCACGACCTTGTTACAGTATGGACTGTGCCAATAATGTTCAATCACTTTGTACCGTGTGCAGTAATTAAAACCATTACTGTGCTATAAATTGCTTAATAAATACTTCATTTCATTCATTCCTCAGTAAACCTAGTCGCTTTCTGTAGGCTGAGTTCCACACATCTTAAACTTACAATAATGACTAACAAAAAGGAGAAATTCAAGTTCAGAAGAATTTTTTTTTCCCTTGTAAGTACAACAATAATAAAGCAAGCACCTGTGAAGTACCAGTTGACTGAATTCATGTGATGGGAAAAGATCACTCTTATTCACTTCGGCAGAGTTTTGACAATAGTTATTCTTTTAGGAGTGGACATATGTCAAGGATGAAAATGGAGATGGGGAAGTTGAAGCAATACACACATATGCATGCCGTATGTCTACTCCCAGGAGACTAGATAGATTGACTGATTGATTCTATCTTATCTGTGTATGAGAAAGAGAATCTACATCCATGGGTAAAATTTCCAAAAGTGAGTGCTGATCTTGGGCGTCTCCATTGTTGGTTGTTTACGTGAAGACATCCTAAAGAGGCTTAATTTTCAGAGTGCGGGTATTCAGCACCTTCTGAAAATCAGAGATGTCTCAAGTTAGGCACCCTAAATAAAATTGTTATTTCTATCTGATATTTTTCACAGAGGAACCTTGATCGGCGGGTGGAGGGTTGTTATTTTCATTGAAGAAGTACCTGTCTTAAAAATACACACACACACACACACACACTGCAATATCCAGGGGCACATATAAAACCCTACCTCAGGGGTATAGTTAGGGAATGAGTTACTGAGCCAACTGTAAAAATACGCATCTTTTAGCTCTCTCTTCTGACATAGTGCTTAAAAATTAGCTGTGGTTTCTCCACCTGTTTTATAGTCTGATGCTGCAAACGGTTACTGCTGTGATAACGCAGGCCTGTTTGCTTTGGATGCTTTGATGCTGCTGAACTGGTGATTGTTTTCATAAACAAACAAAAACAACTGAAGGCAAACACTGACTTTTTGTTTCCATATAGTATTGTTAAGTCCTTTATATCGACATGAAATTTACACAGGCAACAATCCCGGTCATAGCCTGCACTCATTTGCAGTCAATTTAGTCGCCCCAGTTTCTTAACAATCAATCAGTCTTCAAGGATTTTTTTTTATCGCTTGGTCTATAAATATTAGTATCATGTACAGATTTATTGCCCACAGTTAAGCAGACATTGAGAAGTTCTGTACAATGAGGCATTAGAAATCTATCAGTGCCATATGCTACATACTAACTTAGTCAGGTGGCTGCTTTAAAGGTATTTCTTTAAAAAGCCAACTGCATCAAGGAATCCACTCTTTGTACTAATCTGAAATTCTAACACTTTTACAAAGGATTTCATATTTGAAGGGAACTTTGCACATGTAATTAAAAGGGAAACAATCCAAGGCAGAGAATATTCCTGAGAATCTAACTCCATATCCTATCTTGACTTAATAATTGAAAGTATATCCAGAGTCTACTTAAGTGAAAAACTATCACATTTATTCCATTACCCGGGACCAGCTGCAACTGTTATGAAAGATAAAGAAGGAGAGAAAGAAACCGCTTTGGTGGAAAGAAAATCCTGTTACCAAGAGACTGAAAGCAAAACATTCCACTGGAGCGTCACGCAAAGTGATTCCGCCAGACAATTTTGACAAATATTTTCAAGCTTCCTAGAGCCTTTTTGGCAAAATACTAAATTTCCATGATAAAAGTCAGTAGTTTCTCATGCCAAAGCCTACAACATAGTGGCATTCTGAGGCACTGTGCCTTGCCAGTATGGCACTGAAAATCTGAAATCAAATGAAAGGAAAAGAATTTATAATCCAGATGTGTGTGAGTTTTGGACTAGCTCTGTCCCTGAGTTTCAGCGATAAGTGAAGCTGTTATTATTACTTGCAGACAAGGACAATGCTGAGTCCATTTCTCTTCTTTTCCTCTTTGGCTTCCCAAAGGCCTAGGACTCTGCTCTGTGGGCTCCAGAAGCATCATCCTGACTTTTTGTTTGGACTACTTTAACTTTCCTCCAGAAAGGGGGGTCATGCCTTGGACATACAGCTGGACAGCTGCTGCCCTGGGCTCTCAGACAGGAGAAGTGCTCCACCCCGAGGTGCTAGACGGGGATAGCCTATTTCCCTGGCCTGGGCTTTTCTGATGTTCATATAGGCACAAATTCCAACTAGCATGTGTCCCGTTCATTTAAAAATGTCTCCAACCATCAAACATTTGCTTGGGGTCAATTCCCCCTATAAACTCTAAGGAGTGTGTGTTGATGGGAGAGGGTTGAATTGCAGCTGTGTTCTGATAGGAAGGGTGTTCCAAGCACGGGAGCAGCATGGATGAAGGCACAAAGACAAACACAGGAGAAGAAAATATTTGGTTACAAAAGTCACTGTGGACCTACCCCTTGGGAGAAAGGATTGGGGTAGCTTGCCACTGGGACAAAGAGGTATCATAGAAGCACAGGGCATCTCTGCACATGGTCCTGATCTCCTGCTGCTTCCTGGGAGCAATGCCAATCCCCTGGGATTTGTGGGGCTTGTGGGCTAGAGAAAAACTTTGGCCTTGGAAGATCAATTAGGGCAAACAGTCTCTGTGGGGATCTCAATGGATTTTCTCCTTCCTTTTGGCCCCCACCTTCACATTCTATCACAGCAGGTGGTAACTGGACCCTGTATTGTCTTGAAACTTGATGATTACATTTTAAAGTAACTTATTAGGCGCCTCAAAATGTGGTAGTCACATTGGGTCAAATTCATCTCTGGCGTCACCTCATTGTAGTTAATGGGATGTTGAATTTAGTGCATGTTAGCTAAAGAAAGGAATCCAAACACTGATGACGGAAAGAAAAAAGAGACCTAAAGAAACTAAGATCTTAAGCCCACAACAAACATTTCATGATGAATAGTCACACTGACTTGTTTGCAGATGGAATGAAAGATGGAACCATGGAATTAGACAGTTTTACTAGAAAAAATGGAAAAACATCATGTGTGTCTTTTACTACGTACATCACCAGACAACAAACAATTCCCCCAATCTTCTTCCAGCAAGATTTGGGGCCTCACTATCCGTTAGTGCAATTACGACCTCTTGGAAGTGCAGGCATATACAAATTCAGTGACTCAGACTATTTAATGGTTAATGTCAAACTCTAGTCACATTTGGAATCCTTCAAATCCTGCTCAACTGCTGAATTTCATCACACATATTGGGTTAAGAGCTCAAATGGTAAGGAAATGGAAAGCAGTTGACGGGCTTCCTGTTCTCTTGATGTTTTATGGCATTGTCCAGGCCAACCACTCGTTCCTAACAGATTAGATTGAGAAGTGTGAAAGACACTAATATTTGAAATGTCTCATCTTTGAAATACTAAAAGGGAATATCAAGAAAGCCTGCTCATGATATATGGCACATACCAGTTATCAACTCTCTGCAGGACAGAAACACAAGCCAGAGTCAGCTTTAGGAACTTGGAGCAGCAAAGCAACACACAGGAGGAGAGATGAACAACGACACTGCACTCACAGCCAGTAGGAATTACCAACTTGGACACCCAGACTTGAACTGAGGACCTCTTGATCGATGGTCAAATGCTCTACCACAGCTTCCTCTGTAGAAGATCACTGCTACATCAGACATCAACTTTCAAAGGAAGAAAAAGCACAGCAAGTTCAGGATGAATTTCCAAAAAACACACATCTCAAAAGCCTCCATTATCAGTAGCACATCTGCACATTCAAAATGGATGAGACTAGAACTTGTACTGGATTGCCAACATGCAAGAGAGGGCCAACGGATTATCACTGCCTTGCCTTCCTGTGTTACAACTCTTTGACATCATCCAAACTACACTAATGCCTCTAGAATTAGACTGGTCCCATTTGTGTGATACCAAAGCCTGGCAAGGCTCAGAGACCTCTGGTCAAAGGAACAGAAGAGGGCTGCCATATACAACCTTGGCAGAGTTTCCCTGGCTGGGCACTCATCCAGCTGCTGTGTTTGTGTCCCGCCACACTAAAGTAGTCTTGTGCAAAGCTTCCCTTGGTCTGCGTTGGCTCCAGACCCATCTTTTTCCTTTGCCTCTCTGGTCATGCGGACCAGCTGCCTTCGTCCCAAGGGCTAGTGCTGTCCCCTAGACTTCCCGGAACTTAAGCAGACCCTCTTCTATAACTACATCTTGGAGGCACTCTGGGTTTATAGTTCACCTCTTCAGGGACACAGGAGAGGTGTAGCACATAACGCAGATATAGACTTTTCAAAGGTTTCTAAACAAAATTACTCTTTACTTTGGATAGTACAAAAGATATACAGATCTAGGCAAAAATAATTAAGCTATATGTATTTCCCTGCCTCAGTTTCCTCACCACTCCGGAGCATTCTTTGGGCTTGGGCAGGGTCCTCTGGGATACTGTTTCTCAACCACCGGTCCCTGAGATCTCCCTGACACAGTTTAGGAAGGCAGCAAGCCAGTCCCTGGTATCAAAAAGTTGAGAAACACTGCTCTGAGGTGTCTTGATTCCTGAGCTCCAGGCTTCTTCTCCAAATCCTGAAATCTCACCGACTGTTGCATAAAGTACATGTGTACACATACACACCCAAAGATCCTCTCTTTTAAAACCTTCTACCTCCCTTGACAGGTGATCTCCACCCCAATAAACCCCAGCCAGTGATCAAAACCTCTCATCAGGTGATCCATTATTTATTTATCTCACCCATGAAGTTCACATCCCTGGGCAGCAGCCATCTTTTTGTCTAAGAGTGCTGCATTTGAATGGATAATCCTTGTAGTTTAATGTCCTGTATGGTTATCCTTGTGCAATGTGCAAGAAGCACTTGGAGGAGAGAAAGGTGATCAGGAACAGTCAACATGGATTCACCAAGGGCAAGTCATGCCTGACCACCCTGATTGCCTTCTATGATGAAATAACTGGCTCTGTGGATATGGGGAAAGCAGTGGATGTGGTATACCTTGACTTTAGCAAAGCTTTGGATATGGTCTCCCACAGTATTCTTGCCGGCAAGTTAAAAAAGTATGGATTGGATGAATGGACTATAAGGTGGATAGAAAGCTGACCAAATCATCAGGCTCAACAGGTAAATGATCAATGGCTCAATGTCTAGTTGGCAGCCAGTATTCAAGTGGAGTGCCCCAAGGGTTGGTCCTGGGGCCGGTTTTGTTCAATATATTCATGAATGATCTGGATGAAGGGATAGATTGTACCCTCAGCAAGTTTGTGGATGACACTAAGCTGGAGGGTAAGGATAGGATCCACAGTGACCTAGACAAATTGGAGGATTTGACCAAAAGAAATCTGATGAGGTTCAACAAGGACAAGTGCAGAGTCCTGCACTTAGGATGGAAGAATCCCATGCACTGCTATTGGCTGGGGACTGTCTGGCTAAGCGGCAGTTCTGCAGAAAAGGACCTGGGGATTTCAGTGCACAAAAAGCTGGATATGAGTCAACAGTGTGCCCTTGTTGCCAAGAAGGCTAATGGCATATTGGGCTGCATTAGTAGGAGCATTGCCAGCAGATTGAGGGAAGTAATTATTCCCCTCTATTTGGCACTGGTGAGGCCACATCTGGAGTATTGCATCCTGTTTTCCCCCCCACACCCCCCCCACACACACATTACAGAAAGGATGTGGACAAATTGGAGAGAGTCCAGTGGAGGGCAATGAAAATGATTAGGGGGCTGGGGCACTTGACTTATGAGGAGAGGCTGAAGGAACTGGGCTTATTTAGTCTGCAGAAGAGAGGGGGGGGGGATTTGATAGCAGCCTTCAACTACCTGAATGGGGGTTCCAAAGAGGATGGATCTAGACTGTTCTCAGTAGTGGCAGATGACAGAACAAGGAGCAATGGTCTCAAGTTGCAGTGAGGGAGGTTTAGGTTGGATATTAGGAAAAACTATTTCATTAGGAGGGTGGTGAAGCATTGGAATGGGTTACCTAGGGAGGTGGTGGAATCTCCATCCTTACAGGTTTTTAAGGCCCAGCTTCACAAAGCCCTGGCTGGGATGATTTAGTTGGGGTTGGTCCTGCTTTGAGCAGGGGGTTGGACTAGATGACCTCCTGAGGTCCCTTCCAACCCTGATATTCTATGATTCTATGATAATTTGTCCTGTGCATTTTAATTTAGTATGGAGGAAGAACACAGCATGGAAGGCAAAAAACCTCCACATTCAAAATTAAGTTTGCAGTCAGACAAAGACACACACAGAGTCCCCGGTATCAGCCAGATTTCATAAGCTATAAATAGACACATTCCATGAATCATCACACAAGCACTTCTGCCGGGACAGTCCCTCCAGCAGATATCACTGATGGACTGTCTAGTGATAGAAATTTACACAGTCAGAGGAGTCAAGAGCCAGGACTTCAAAAAATGGCCATTTAGAGGATGGAGGCTATCTCAACCCAACAAATGTGAAAGGTTTTGCAGGAAAAGAAGGAAACACACAGCTTTGAACTGGATACTGCTTGATTTACAAATGTTCTACCTGTATGTTATACCTCCCTGGCAAGGGCGCTTTGCCTTCCTTGCACAGGAAGTTAAGCCCACCTGTAGGTGGAATACATCTGGAACAGTTTCAGGATGGATTTTTAAAACCACAAATCTCACAAGCTTCCCTCATCAACCACGTGTATGCACAGTCTGAATGGGCGAGCCCAAAACATGGCCTGGACTGACAAAGTAAATGAGGACAAGAGATTATCAGCGACTTCTTCTCTTATGATTCTTTGACCTCATCCAAACTGTATCACAATGTCTGAGTCCATTGTTGTGAGACCAAAGCCTAATAACTCTCATTGACCAAGCCTTGTGGGGAGGAGAAGCGGGAACTTCCACCTTGACATTCCATCCAGGACATATCACCAATGGACTGTCTAGTGATGGAAGTTTGCACTGTATGAGTAATCAAGAGCCAAGATCATGAAAAGGTACACACAGAGGATGGAGGCCATCCCAAGTTAACAAATATGGAAGTGATATGCTTTATAGAAAGGCAAGGAGGGCATGCTCAAATTTGACCTGGGGAACCTCTCAATTGGAAACAAATGCTCTGCTACTGAGCTGTGCCCCCCTGGAAAATGCTCTCTACCTTCTTCACATGTTAAAGTTCAACCTAGATTTTTCTAGTCTCTAGCACATAGGCCTAAATTCTCTGTTGAATTGAATCATGTACTGCTAGGAAAAATTGAGAGAAAAGTCATCTAACTTTTCACATCACATTTTCTTCTTGCTTGTAGACCTGCAGGGAAGCATAAGACCACCTGTAGTGGGAATACATCTATAGCACTTTCGTGAGATTAAAGATTTGAAAATTGCTGTCTTTTCAAGTGTAGTCTGAATAGTTGTCGGAGGTGGGAGCCAGGCAGCCCAACCCCCTGCTCTGGGGGCAGCCCGGGAGTTGTGCATCCCGTGAAGCCTAAAATGTTCCAAAATGGACATTTTCAGGATTTTCAGTTTGTGGGAATTTTTTTTTAAAAAAGGTTTTGTTCTGATTTGGAGCAAAACCAAATTTTGAAAGAGTGAAATTTCATGGGAACCAAAAAGTCATGTTTCAGCCAGTTCTTGTTATAAGTAACTGAAAAAAACAGTTTCTTCTAAAGATGTCAGGCGAATTATAGATGTTGCTACTGCCCTACCTATAACAACAACTTTAGGTGACTTAAATAGGTGCAGATTAAATCCATTATTAATTAAAAATGTACTTTCTCTCCCCCGGCCCCATATCTGTGATATTCACTAAGCCATGGCAGGATAATTTCTGCCATGATGTGACATTATGTTCTCAAAACATTTCAAGTTTGTTCAGTCCACTAATTTTTATCACTGGAAATATTCTTTCGTTATATTACAATTTTAATCTTAATGTTTTGGCACTTGGCTCTTCTTACACATGAATTGCTAGTATTTTAGGGCTGAATTTTCAAAATCCTTCAGCATTCACTTAGACATCTAAGGGAAGCTGCTAGATTCTCAGCTGAGAGTTTGTTGAGAACAATGAGGGTTCCTGGGCATTTGGTCTTGTGAAAACTTGTCCCCTTCATTGGGGTAGCAAAGGGGGCTCTGTGGGGGTGATGAGCCCTTTCAAAACTCTGACCCTTAGTTCGCTATTCCAAGTTTATGCATATAAAAATAGGCCTACTATCCTTGTTTAACAGATGATCTCAAATCTATCCAATCATGCTGTTTATAAGCATGAAACTGAACAGCTTCTAGGTGCATGCCAGTGAACTATCAAATTAGCAGTAGTTGCCTGCACCTGTGAGCAGTTTGCATCGCTCAGACAGCAAAATAATGTATCAAATGTTTTAAAATTGGGTATTATCATATAGTGAGAGCAATTAGTTACAACTGGTTAGTTTCAATGAGGACTGTTGGAAGGAAGAGTTAACAGGAGACACATTGTAAGCTACTCATCCAAGAAGGCATGATGTGAATGTCCTCATGAAGCAAGACAGCTATTTCTTTGCAAAGGTTTTTTCAGCCCAGTCACCAGAGTGGATAAAACAGATCAAAAGAAATACGTATTTTAGACGAAGTACGTGATTTATTGCGCTTATTGTCACATCATCACTTAACAAAGCACAGATCTATTCTGCACTAGGCGCAATATCAAATGGTGTGAAGTTGTGGGCTCATTGTAGTCATGATCCTTCAGAGAAAGGCATGATTACACTGGCAAGAGCCATGTCTTTAAGAAGAGAGCATACATCTCTTGCTAAACACAGCAGATAAAAAGCACTCAGCAGTCGCTGCTACCTGGGAATCCAGCACCAATTTTGATGAAATTTTCAGTTGTCGAAATTTGGGAAGAAAGGGAATTAAAGAGATTTTTTTTCATCTTTTTTCCAGTCATTGGTACTGACTGATGTTATAAACATTACAATGTTGGCCTTTAAAGACTCAAATGTTGACTCCCTCAGTGTTGCAAGCATTATATTCAAGATCCAAGAAGGCGGATGTTAGCAAATATGTGAAATATAGAATCATAGAAGATTAGGGTTGGAAGAGACCTCAGGAGATCTAGTCCAACCCCCTGCTCAAAGCAGGACCAACACCAACTAAATCATCCCAGCCAGGGCTTTGTGAAGCTGGGTCTTAAAAACCTCTAAGGATGGAGATTCCACCACCTCCCTAGGGAACCCATTCCAGTGCTTTACCACCCTCCTAATGAAATAGTGTTTCCTAATATCCAACCTAGACCTCCCCCACTGCAACTTGAGACCATTGCTCCTTGTTTTGTCATATGCCACCACTGAGAACAGCCTAGATCCATCCTCTTTGGAACCCCCCTTCATGTAGTTGAAGGCTGCTATCAAATCCCCCCTCACTCTTCTCTTCTGCAGACTAAATAAACCCAGTTCCCTCAGCCTCTCCTCATAAGTCGTGTGCCCCAGCCCCCTATTTTTTGCCCTCTGCTGGGCTCTCTCCAATTTGTCCACATCCCTTCTGTAGTGGGGAGCCCCAAACTGGACGCAATACTCCAGATGTGGCCTCACCAGTGCCGAATAGAGGGGAATAATCACTTTCCTCCATCTGCTGGCAATGCTCCTACTAATGCAGCCCAATATGCCATTAGCCTTCTTGGCAACAAGGGCACACTGTTGACTCATATCCAGCTTCTCGCCCACTGTAATCCCCAGGTCCTTTTCTGCAGAACTGCCACTTAGCCAGTCGGATGAGATGAATTTTCCTTTCAAAAACCAGAAAGACGTGTAAAGTTTGGCCAGAGAGCTGGTTGAAAGACTATCTCTGATGGTTGAGAGAGTAATTCAGCTGCCATGCTCATTCAGGATTTGAGTGCCACTAGGACTTCAGGTAACAGTGCTAGTCATTATCAGCTACAATGAAGTGTTTTTGTGATCCTTCAATGACAAATAGCTTCAATCTATGCCATTCATCCAACCATCAAATGGACACATGATTACTGCTCATCAAATAATGACTGATGAAATTCATCCTAAGATACTTAAGGAACTAGCTGCAGAATCTCATAACAGTTAGCAATTATCTTCGAGAACACATGAAGGACAGGTGAGATCCCAGAGGACTGGACAAGGGTAAACATAGTACATATGTTTAAAAGGGGGAACAAAGAGGACCCAGAGAATTAACGTTAATGCCTGGAAAGATCCTGGAACAAATTATTAGACTATCAGTTCGTAAGCACCTAGAAGATAATAGGGTTATAAAGAATAGCCAATATGGATTTGTCAGGAACGAATCATACCAAATCAACCTAATTTCCTTCTTTGACCGCGTTATTGGTCTAATGGATGGGGGGAAGCCGTACAGATGATATATCTTGATTTTAATAAGGCTTTTGACATAGTCCCACATCACTCATAAGCAAACTAGGGAAACATGGCCTAGATGAAATTATGTAAATTGGGTGCAAACCTTTTTGAAAACTGTACTCAGAGTAGTTTTCAGTGATTCTCTGTCAAATTTGGAGGGAATATCTAATGGGGTCCCACAGGCCTCAGTCCTGGATCCATTACTAATCAATATTTTCATTAGTGACTTGTAAAATGGAGTCAAGAATATGCTAAAATTTTGAAGATGACACCAAGCTGGGGTTGGGAGAGTTACATTCCCTTTGGAGGACGGGATTCGAATTCAAATTGACCTTGACAAATTGGAGAATTGGTCTGAAATTAACAAAATGAAATTAAATAAAGACAAGTACAAAGTACTTCACCTAGGAAGGTAAGATCAAATGCACAATTACAAAATAGGAAATAACTGGCTAAGTGGTAGTACTGCCAAAAAGGACCGGGGATTATAGTGGATCACAAACTGATATGAGTTAACACTGTGATGAAGTTGTGAAAAAGTCTAATATCATTCTGGGGTGTATTAACAGGAGTGTCGAATGTAGGACGATTACCTCCCGTATCTCCCTGTATTCAGCATTGGGAAAGCCTCAGCTGGACTACTGTGTCCAGTTCTGGGCACCACTCTTCACGAAAGCTGTGGACAAATTGGATAGAATCCAGAGGAGAGCAACAAAAATTATAAAAGATTTAGAAAACCTGACCTATGAGAAGAAGTTAAAAAAACTGGGAATGTTTAGCCTCAAGAAAGGAAAACTGCAGGGCGTGGGGTGGACCTGATATCCGTCTTCAAATATGCTAAGGGCTGTGTGGCGGGGCGATGACTCAGCGGCGCGGCGCCTCCTGCTGGTCGTCCAGGGAATTAGCTCTTTTCCAGCCCGGAGCGCCCTCTGCAGGCTGGTGTCTCACCTGCCGCTGGCCCCCGTGTCCCTCCCGGATCCCAGTGCCCCTTACTTCGGGATTCTGCCCCTAGCAGCAACCCACTGTCTCTGGGTTTCCCCTCCCAGGGGAACCCCCAACCCTCTATCCCACCTTGCCTCAGTGGCTACTGCCAGTCATCGTCTCGCCCCTGCTTACTGGGGCAGACGGCAGTCTGTAAACCAATCATCACTGGCAAGGGGGGTTTGGACCTGCTGCCTTTCCTAAACCTGGGCTGCACCTCTGCAACCCCAGTACCCTTCCCAGCCTTTACCAAGGCCTGCAGCCTGGGGGTTTTCCAGCCTGGAGCTCCCCAGCTCCTCTGGCCTTTCCCCAGCCCTGCTCCACTCTAGGTACCCTGCTGAGTTCCCTAGCAGCTAGGCCCGTCTCTCTTCACAGTAGAGAAAGACTCTGTTTCAGTCTCTGGCCCTCAGCCCTCTTATAGGGCCAGCTGTGGCCTAATTGGGGCATGGCCCCACCTGTGGCTGCTTCCCCCAATCAGCCTGGCTTTTCCCCACTGCAGCCCTCTCCCAGGGCTGTTTTATGCCCTTCATGGCAGGAGCGGGGTGACCACCCCGCCACAGGCTGTTATAAGGAGGACTGTGATAAATTCTTCTCTATGTGCACCAAAGAGAGGAAAAGAAGTAATGGGCTTAATCTGTAGCAAGGGAGATTTTAGGTTAGATATTAGGAAAAACTTTCTAACTATAAGGATAGTTAAGCTTCCGAGGGGTGTTGTGGAATCCGTCAGATTATGTTTAAGAACAGGTTAGATAAGTACCTGTCAAGGGTGGTTTAGGTTTACTTTCCCCCTCAGTGCAGGGGACTAGAACACATGACCTCCCAACCTCTCCTCCAGCCCTATGTTTCTATGGGTATGTCTACACTACGAGAGTAGTTCGATTTTACTTAAATCGAATATGTGGAATCAATATTACAAAATCGAACGTGTGTGTCCACACTAAGGACAGTAATTTGACTTTGTGAGTCCACACTAACGGGGAAAGCGTCAACATTGGAAGCGGTGCACTGTGGGCAGCTATCCCACAGTTCCCGCAGTCCCTGCTGCCCATTGGAATTCTGGGTCGAGCCGCCAATGCCTTCTGGGTAAAAAAATGTGTCGAGGGTGCTTTTGGGTAACTGTCGTCATCCATCCGTCACTACCGCCCTCCCTCCCTGAAAGCGCCGGCGGGAAATCAGTTCGCGCACTTTTCTGGTCAGTGACAGCGCGGACGCCACAGCACTGCGAGCATGGAGCCCGCTGCGACCATCGCTGCAGTTATGGCCGTTGTCAACACCTCGCAGCTTATCATCCACCTTTCCCAGAGGCAGATGCAGAGAAATCAGGCGAGGAGGCTACGGCAGCGCGGTGAGGACCTGAAGTCTGAGAGTGGCACAGACCTGTCACAAAGCACGGGACCCCGCGCCGAGGACATCACGGTGGCAATGGGTCATGTTGATGTTGTGGAACGGCGATTCTGGGCCCGGGAAACAAGCACGGACTGGTGGGACCGCATAGTGCTGCAGGTCTGGGATGAATCACAGTGGCTGTGAAACTTTCGCATGCGGAAGGGAACTTTCATGGAACTTTGTGAGTTGCTGTCCCCTGCCCTGAAGCGCAATGACACCCGGATGCGAGCAGCCCTGACTGTCCAGAAGCGAGTGGCCATAGCCCTCTGGAAGCTTGCAACGCCAGAAAGCTACCGGTCAGTCGCGAACCACTTTGGCGTGGGCAAATCTACCGTGGGGGTTGTTGTCATGCAAGTAGCCAACGCAATCGTTGAGGTACTGCTCTCAAAGGTAGTGACCCTGGGAAACGCGCAGGTCATCATAGATGGCTTCGCCGCGATGGGATTCCCAAACTGCGGTGGGGCTATAGATGGAACTCACATTCCTATCCTGGGACTGGACCACCAGGCCAGCCAGTACATCAACCGAAAGGGCTACTTTTCAATGGTGCTGCAAGCACTGGTGGACCATAGGGGACGTTTTACAAACATCACCGTCAGATGGCCGGGCAAGGTTCATGACGCTCGTGTTTTCAGGAACTCAGGTCTGTTTAGACGGCTGCAGGAAGGTATTTACTTCCCGGACCAGAAAATAACTCTTGGGGATGTGGAGATGCCTATAGTCATCCTCGGGGACCCAGCCTACCCGCTAATGCCCTGGCTCATGAAGCCCTATACTGGCGCCCTGGACACTGAAAAAGAACTCTTCAACTACCGGCTGAGCAAGTGCAGAATGGTGGTGGAGTGTGCTTTTGGCCGTCTCAAGGGGAGATGGAGAAGCTTACTCACTCGCTGTCATCTCAGCGAAACCAATATCCCCATTGTTATTGCAGCTTGCTGTGTGCTCCACAATCTCTGTGAGAGCAAGGGGGAGACCTTTATGGCGGGGTGGGAGGTTGAGGCAAATAGCCTGGCTGCTGATTATGCCCAGCCAGACAGCCGGGCGATTAGAAGAGCCCAGCGGGAAGCGCTGTGCATCCGGGAGGCTTTGAAAGCTAGGTTCCTGAGTGAGCAGGGTAACCTGTGACTTTTAAGTTTGTGTTAAGAGAAGCTGAACCTGCCCCCGTTTCTTTACCCACTAAATGTTCAGTATCCTCTCCAGTTACATACCCCATTCCCCCCCTTCCAACACACGTTTAAAAATAAAATCACTTGAATTTTGTTAATGAACACCGTTTTCTTTATTACTGTTTTCGCGGGAAAGTGTTGAACCTGGGACGCAGACTGTGGTGGGGAGCGGGTGTAGTGTAGTGATGCAAATGACGCTTCTAAACTCCAGGAATGACAGGCTCCGCAGTGGTGGACTGGTGGTTTCAACGGACCCTGCCACCCCTCCTGTTCGGGACTCTGTGTGTGGGGGGGCTATGTGACTTTGTGGCAGGGGGAGGACGGTTACAGATCCCCTGCTGCGTGGCTCTGTGATCCAGGATAAGGACCGCTGCATAAGATCTCTAACTGCCCTCCCCCGCCACAAAGTCACAGAGCCCCGCCCCCCCCCCCCCCCCACAGAACATGAAAACCACCTCCCAGACTGACCAGGGTAACTAGTGACTGCAATGTGTGTGTGCCCTGCTGCTGAACCTGCCCCCGCCTCTGTACCCTGGTAAAGGTGACTGTCCTGTCCAATTACCAACCCCCTTCCCCCCCTCCAGACAGACTCTCCTCTAAAAGAACATGATGGAAACAGTAATGAACAGAAACGTATTTTTTATTAGCAACTACACATGAAACTGGGGGGTGAAACTTGGACGGGGGCTTGGGTGAGGCGGGAAGGAAAGGACTTGTCAAATTTTGGGGAATGAGAGCCTTCTAGTACTAGAGCAGTCTGCAGGGGTGGAGTGAGAGTTTTCACGGACTCTGCCGCCCCTCCTTCTTTGGACTTTGGGTGAGGGGGGTATGGGACTTGGTGGTGGGGGAGGGCGGTTACAGATAGACTGCAGCGGGGCTCTGTCCTCCTGCCTCCGGTCCTGCAGAACATCCACAAGGCGCCGGAGCGTGTCCGTTTGCTCCCTCATTAGTCCAAGCAGCGTTTGAGTCGCCTGCTGGTCTTCCTGCCGCCACCTCTCCTCCCGTTCCATGTGTGATCGGTGCATTTGGGACAAGTTATCCCTCCACTGGGTCTGCTGGGCTGCCTGGGCTCGGGAGCAGCCCATAAGTTCTGAGAACATGTCCTCCCGTGTCCTCTTCTTCCTATGCCTAATCTGCGCTAGCCTCTGGGAGTGTGATGCCAGGCTAGGTCGGGAGACTGTCACAGCTGTGGGAATGGGAAAAAGGGAGTGAATTCCTCAGAAAGATAAATTTAGTTGTGAACAAAGAACATAGTCTTTCTCTGTGAACAAGACCATGCACAGCACCTATCACATGCGCACTCAGGACAAGGTCGAATTTTCGGCCTTCGCATTCAGTGCCTGGGGTCTTGCAGTGCAGATCAGAGAAGCGGGGCAGGACACCGGAATTTGTGTAGCAGGCCGACATGGTAAGCCGTAGACTTGTGGCTGCTTAAAACTTTAATAATAGCACTGGCCTCCTTTCACGTTCAAAGCAATGCCAGTCCCTGCTGCCAGCAATCCGGCAAGCATGAACTCTGCCCCTGTCCCACCCCCTTGCGGCTGTCCCAGGGAAAGATCCCTGTATACTGCCCCTCTCCCGCCTCCACCGCGTGGCTGTAAACCGCCGGTTACAGTTCTGTAAAGGAACAGGCAAGCAGTCCCAATACTAACATTCCCCTACCTAATTCAAAGCAGGTCACCATGAGCGACATCACTCTGATGAGGATTTCAGAGACGGAGAAAGAAAGGATGCTTCGGGAAAGCCTGCAAAGACCAGGGCCGTATGCCGCCATGCTCTGCAGGGCAATGATCCCGGAGTACTTGCTTGTCTCCTGGCGCGGAAATGTTTCCTACTACGGAGGACCCAATAAGGCCGCTCTCCCCAGGAACCTGATGCAAAGGCTTTCCAATTACCTCCAGGAGAGCTTCGTGGAGATGTCCACGGAGGATTTCAGCTCTATCCCCGGACATATAGACCGGATTTTACTGTAGCTGCACTGGCAGGGACTAAACAGTAGAGCGGCTTGGGCAGAACAATCATGCTAAACCGGACATTGTTAGATTTTTTTCAGTAGTTGCACTGCCAGGGACTGAAACGTTAAGCGCCTAGGGCAAAGTAATCATGCAAAACCCATTGTTAATATTGTTAATATTCCTGTTCTGTTAAAAATAAATGTTTAGATGTTTTAAACACTTACTGAGTGATCCTTCCCCTGATTCTGTGTCCGGGTTAACGCCTGGGGACGGTTGGTAGGGGATCTCTGTAAGGGTGATGAAGAGATCCTGGCTGTCGGGGAAATCAGCGTTGTAAGCGCTGTCGACTGCCTCGTCCTCCTCATCTCCTTCCTCATCTTCCCCGTCCGCTAACATCTCCGAGGAACCGGCCATCGACAATATCCCATCCTCAGAGTCCACGGTCAGTGGTGGGGTAGTGGTGGCGGCCGCACCTAGGATGGAATGCAGTGCCTCGTAGAAACGGGATGTCTGGGGCTGGGATCCGGAGCGTCCGTTTGCCTCTTTGGTCTTCTGGTAGCCTTGTCTCAGCTCCTTGATTTTCACACGGCACTGCGTTGCATCCCGGCTGTATCCTCTCTCTGCCATGGCTTTAGAGATCTTCTCATAGATCTTTGCGTTCCGTCTTTTGGAGCGCAGCTCGGAAAGCACGGACTCATCGCCCCACACAGTGATCAGATCCAAGACTTCCCGATCAGTCCATGCTGGGGCCCTCTTTCTATTCTGGGATTGCACGGCCATCTCTGCTGGAGAGCTCTGCATCGTTGCCAGTGCTGCTGAGCTCGCCACGATGTCCAAACAGGAAATGAGATTCAAACTGCCCAGACAGGAAAAGGAATTCAAATTTTCCCGGGGCTTTTCCTGTGTGGCTGGTCAGAGCATCCGAGCTCGGACTGCTGTCCAGAGCGTCAACAGAGTGGTGCACTGTGGGATAGCTCCCGGAGCTATTAGCATCAATTTCCATCCACACCTAGCCTAATTCGATATGGCCATTTTGAATTTACCGCTACTCCCCTCGTTGGGGAGGAGTACAGAAGTCGAATTTAAGAGACCTCTATGTCGAACTAAATAGCTTCGTGGTGTGGACGGGTGCAGAGTTAATTCGATGTAACGGCGCTAAATTCGACATAAACTCCTAGTGTAGACCAGGCCTGAGATTCAGTGGTTAAAGGCTAAATTCATTGGAAATCCACTATTCCACCGTCCCCTAATACTTGTCATTGTGTTGTCTTAGGACAGATTTCCCCAATCCTTCACATGCGTTCCTTTCAAAGAGCACTTCCTTTGTTTGTAAATTTACTGCTAATGAGGCATCTCCTTCTAAGGGGCTCATAAATAAAATATGAAGATTTTAAATTCAAAGTCTTTGATGTATTTGCAAGCATTAGAACATGATCTAGTCTGTGGAATTATCCCTTTGATGTTTCAACTGGGCATTTCCATGCTAAAAAAACAGAAGAAAATGTTTCCATCCTTTTGAAGAGTAACTTTCTTCAAGATTTGTTTTGCTATTTTTTTTTAATATGTTAAAGTCACTAGACTCTAGAGCCAAAGGATAACACCCATTGTGTGGTGTGATAAATGATGCCATGGGATGAGTATGCATTTACTACTGGCATAAATGAATGCTTGCAAGGACCTGGTTCAACTCTGCATCACTCCAGTTTGATGCCAGTGTCACTCCATAGCTGTCAGCAGAGCTACACCTGTCTAAAACTGGAGTAAAGCAATGGAGACTCAATCTCTTGGTATTCAAACAGGGTAAAATTCACAGCACCAGCATGAACCCTATGCACAACTTAAAGTCGGACCTTATCCATGACAGATTTAAGTGGGGCATAAATAATGCATGGGTCTTTGAGTTGGCCCTCTGCACAGGGGTGACTCGCCCTCACAGCAATTTAGAATCTTTAGTGCATTATGCTTTATAATTAATCTCTTAGGGCTGGTCTATACTGAAAACTTATATCGGTATAGCTACATCTCTTGGGGTGTGAAAAATCCACAACCCCGAGAGACATAGCTATGCCAGTCTAACCCCCTCATGTAGACATCAACATAGTTACCGCCTCTCAGCGAGGTGGAGTAATTACGATGGGCAAACCCCTACTGCCGCTGTTGTGAGTGTCTACACTGAAGTGCTACAGCTGTGCCATTTTGGTGTTTTAAACGCAGACATGGCCTTAGTTTTGTCACACTGAATGAAGGAGAGCCATTTGTTTAAACATTGCACTGCATGAGCAACTCAAGCATTGCCATCACTGAAGACACGACAACATCCTAACATGGCAGACAGCAGGCAATGCGCTTTAGAACTGGGAACATACTGCAAAAGAAATATTCAAAAGCACTCATTCCAAAGAAAAGAAAACCATGAATTCCCTTTGACAGAATCCACACCATTTTGTATTCCCTTTCCATAGATATTCATGGCAGTAACATTTTGCTTGCAAAATCTTCCACAGGAAGAGAAAGTGATGTGATGAAATGTGACTATAAGTACCTGTATCAATTACACATTTCAATCTGTATCCCAAATTGTGAGCTAGCTGCTTGACTTCTAAGACTGTTAGGGCAGGTCTACACTTACTTCCTGGTCCGGCCATAAGCAATCGATCTTCTGGGATCGATTTATCGCTTCTTGTCTAGACGCGATAAATCGATCCCGGATCGATCCCGGAAGTGCTCGCCGTCGACGCCGGTACTCCAGCTCAGCGAGAGGAGTACACGGCATCGACGGGGGAGCCTCCCTGCCGCGTCTGGACCCGCGGTAAGTTCGAACTAAGGTACTTCGAATTCAGCTACGTTATTAACGTAGCTGAATTTGCGTACCTTAGTTCGAAGTGGGGGGTTAGTGTGGACCAGGCCTTAGACTGAGGGCTTGTCTACATAGGGAGTTATTCCTGATTACCTTCATGTGTGCACACTATTAATCCAGACTAAAAGTGCCTTATTCCAAATGAGTTTAGCTGGAGTAAGGCACTTATTCTGGAGTAATAGCATGCATACATGGAGCTAACTGGGAATATTCACACCCGACTGTATTTCAGATTAACTTTCACATGTAGACAGGCCCTAACAAAGTGAGTTAGTGGGGCCCACCTACTCCGGCAGTTTTAACATCCTGCCCCACAGAGAAGACCCAGCCATCAAGCCACTGAGCCTGAATGGGCCAACTGCCCTTACAATGGAGCAGCCATCATTTAGGCTTTCTCCTGTGAAGACCCTGCTGGATGCTCTGGCCAGCTATATAAACCTAGGGCTTGTAGACGTTACCACTTATGTCAGGATAACTTATATCGCTCAGGAATGTGAATAAGCCACCCCCCTGAGCAACATAAGTTACACTGCCCTAAGCGCTGGTGTGGACAGCTCTATGTTGGTGGGAGAGCTTCTCCTGCTGACATAGCTACCGCCTCTCACAGAGGCGGCTTTATTATGTCAATGGGAGAGCGCTCTCCTGTCAGCACAGAGCATCTTCACCAGTTGCCCTATGGGAGTGCAGCTGCATCGGTGCCACTGTAATGCGTTTAGTGTAGACAAGCCCCTAGTCTCCGGCACCAGGAGGCTGCACACCTGGGGCCTGAAAACTATTCAGCAATATAGTAATTGGGCCCAGACACCCACAGGGCAGGTGGGGGATTTTTAAATTCAGCTTTCCTGAGAGAGAGAGAGGGAGAGAGCCAGCTTTGCGGGTCCCACACACACAGGAGGAGCTGGGTTCCGTAGCAGAATGTTTGCTGGTTCATTCCTGTTCATGTACAGCAGGGGTTCTCAAACTGGGGGTCGGGACCCCTCAGGGGGTAATGAGGTTATTACATGGGGGCATCGCAAGCTGCCAGCCTCCACCCCAAACCCCACTTTGCCTCCAGCATTTACAAAGGTGTTACATTTATTAAAAAGTGTTTTTAACTTATAAGAGGGGGGTCGCACTCAGAGGTTTGCCATGTGAAAGGGGTCACCAGTAAAAAAGTTTGAGAACCACTAGTGCACAGGAAGAGGAAAGCCTATCTAACTTAGGCTATGTCTACACTACAGGGGGGATTGATTTCAGATACGCAAATTCAGCTACGGGAATAGTGTAGCTGAATTCGACGTATCTGATCCGACTTACCCCGCTGTGAGGACGGCGGCAAATCGACCGCCGCGGCTCCCCCGTCGACGGCGCTTACTCCTACCTGGGCTGGTGGAGTACGCGCATCGATTCGGGGATCGATTATCGTGTCCCGACGAGACGCGATATATCGATCCCTGAGAGATCGATTTCTACCCGTCGATCCGGGTGGGTAGTGAAGACCCGCCCTTAGTTTGTATGAAACACAAGTAAATATGCATATTCACTCTGTTGTTTTACTCTCCCTTTTTTCTCTAACCCTTTGTTCCAGCTACTAAATAAGATTACTGTGTGTTAAAGAGGCTGTCGGTCACTATATCAGTTGTTCCAGGTCCCCAAATGGAGGAGATGCCTAAATCTTAGTCAGGCCTGGGGGTGATATGCGGCGGGTGGTCCACATGGGGTAGTGTACCCAGGTCCTGCTCCAAGACTGGAAGAATTGTGAGATGCCATTCAAGACAGGCATGGTCAAGAAGCCAAGCACTTGATGTGGGTGCTCTGTGAGAGATCAGAAATGGGGAAAGAGGTGCAGAACCCTGGCAGGTTTAGATGCTCTTGCAAGGGTGTTCTCAGAAGTGTTCGTGGATGCTTTTGGCATGCTTGGGAGGTAGCCAGTCAGAGGGCAGAAACAATATCATGTGACTTAAATGATCACTCACACTATTAGTTAATTACACCTTGTGACTACCTGAAGCAACACTCCCCGGTGAAACACGTTTGCATAGGCCATTTATCAAACCGTTCTGAAAAATGATAAATTATAAAAATCAAAGACTGTTTATGAATGATTTACAAACAGAAATAAAAGATTGTTTGCTGTCGGTAGCTGACCCAGATAGAGGGACACTGTCATTCTTAAAAGCCTTGATGCTAAGAGAGTTGGGTGCCACATAAATGCCAATTGATTCATTAAGTCCTATGGGTTTGTGTAGATGGTATCAGAAACAATAAAAAAGATTATGGCTAAATCCTGGGTCTGATACAGCCCCTTTTGGTCCAGTCTTCCAGCACAAAGCCGCTATTACCCTGGCACATCCAGGCAATGGCTGATTCCTCTCCAAGTTGGAATCTTTCACTTCTAGAGTAAGGCTGCAATAGTGGCTCATATGCCATCCATAAACTCAGCATAGGGTGTGACGGGAGGAAAGGAAGTGGCTGGAATGACACCATTTCTGACTGACCTCCAACTGTCAGAATGATGCCTAGTGACTACAGGCAGCCCATCACAAACTACAACGTCCTGAGATCAAGGGACACTCTCTAGGGACCCACGTCCTCTTGCCTAGTGAATCCGCTGCTTCTTGCAATGGGGATGTTGCCAGAGTAAGAGCTATCCTACGCATGCAATAGCTGATCAGCTAGAAGTAATTCTCTGCATCCACAGATAGGACCATCCTCAGTTTCAGAGTTAACCAAGAGCCAAATCATCTGCTCTGAGGAGGGGAATCTTGGAGCACAAGAAACGGAGGCTGAGCTTGTGGAATTGCCATCACGTCTTCTCAGAGGGGAGGGATTTTGGAAGTTGCTGGGGAAGCAGGGGTGGGTGCAAACCTGAGATCAATAGGGATGGGAAGCTGGGATTTCACAGAAGGTCAATGCTCCTTTTTTCTCCCGACACTCTGGCACCATAGCTCCTGCTGCAGACCGGGCTCTCCATAGCTATGCTAAATTCCTCTGTTGAACTTCAAAATATAGAGCAGGTATCTGCTGAGATATCTACTATCTAGGGAAGCAATGGGCTGCAAGGCCTTCCCTTCCTGCCCTTGTTCACCAACTGCCCAGGGACACCCACCATAGAGAGCTCCAGAGAAGAGGCATTGGCAGAGTCTCAGATAGTGAAGGAGCACAATCCCCTTTCACTACCCAGATCCTTTCCATTTCAATCTCCTTTGTGTAAGGCGCTGGAGGGATAATCTGACCCAACATCATTTTCATAAATTTGATACTTTTTTAGTTCACTAAATTAGTGGTGCCTAGATCTTGGCCTGACCTTTACAAAGGGGTGAATTCCTCCTTTGTTCGGTTCAGTACAAATCTGGAATGAAGCAAGCCTTTTAAGCCAAAGAAGAAAGCCCAGTTTCTTTACTATCACATTATTATATGTTTTCCCTCCCAGCAAGAGACATTTTTACCTAGCCCTTTAAAGGTATTTGCACCACTTGTAACAGAATGTAACTGTGGAATCTTAGGTGAGCTCACCAGATCGACAGTGAATTAATGTGTTTGAATAACCAGTTGGATCAGAAATGCAGGATCAGATGTTCTTGATCTAGTTTTCTATCCTCTGTGCCCAAATTATACTGTGCAAATAGCGCATATATAATTTATTCTTTTACACATGACTGAGGTGAGTTTTATAAATTAGTTAGCATGAGAGATGCTCGGCTGCTTTTTTTCTCTTTTATCAGTAGTTAAAAATGAATGAAAATTACTTTTTAAGTACTTGTTTAGGACCAAAAAAAAAAGTACTGCACAGAACTAAAAGACTGATTTCAATACACTTTAACCAGAGAAGTAGTACAGCTAGGTTAATAATAAGCATTTTAAAATAATTTTCTTAGCTCCAAAACTCAATGTAAGGGCTTTTTAATTCTCTTCAGGCATAAATGCATTTAAAGTGGTTATAATAACTTTTACAAATTGTGGTTGTTTTACATGCACTTAGGAGAAAATAGTATCAAAACATGGCTGGCTGAATCCCAAAAAGCATTAGACCCTTGTTGCTGTGGCAACGCATCGTTCATGCTTTGCCGGTCTCTGGAAATGGTAATCCTAAACTACTGAATGTTTTAAATATATTTAAAGTTCAGCATTTATATTGCTCCTGCATGTCTCAATTGCAAAGCTGGGAGGAGGTTTTATTTCCACTCAGAGGAGCCCTCTTGCTGGAAACCTAACTATTCCTTACATTATTTTTTAATTTTTGCATTTGAAAGCAAATGACTTTCCTGGTACTAGGAAAATGGAGTGCCTGCAGCGTTGGGGGTTAGAATTACTTACAGAGAAACTAAGGGCTAAAGTTTGGCCTTTCCAATCACTGCCATATTAGAAGGGTTGGAGTCAGGAAGCGCTGCAGTATCAGAAGCCAAAGGCATTCTGCTTACAGAAAGGGTTTGATTTTCCTTTCTCTTTACGCTGGGTTAACTTCTTTGACTTCAATTTATACTCAAGTCAGTGAGAGGAGAATCAGGCCCCTTCTGTCTTCTGCAGACGGCAGTCAGAATTCTTTTGGCTACAGATACACCGGCTGGCACAGTTGACTTCTCCTTTTACCATTCAAAGCTGCTGGATGAGAGCACTTAGGAGGGGCAACAGCTACATGTTTTACTAGAGTGCAGTGTGCGTTTCCTCCAGCCCAGTCTGGGACTACCAGTCAGTTTGAAAGAGTTGGGGAAATGACAAAGGACCATGGTGCTACTCCCATGCCACCCGGCCATATCCATTTCATCATACCTAGATCTTCCAGCCCTGCTACAACCCCCATGAACCTTGCACTAAGGTCAGCTAGCTTCTGAATTCCAAATGCTTCCTTCACAAGTGCATTATGGGAAGGACCTCCTGTCATCTTTCTTTACATCACAGACCAGCAGCCAGACGCTGACCCTAACTAAATAGTCTGGAAAGGATTGTAGAGGAATAAAACATATAGAATTTGTAATTGATTCTTCATACGATTTTACAAAAAATACCTAAATGGCCTGTCTGCAAAAATCTTTCTTTAGCTGGACTTTTCTATAATTGCACAAGAATTCGTTTCCCCCATCCTTACCTTGTAAAACATATTTTTATCCAGTAAGTTTAAGGGAAATATGCTTTTTTGTTATATATATTTATCTGAATGTTTGTGGCATATTAAATAGTCTTAGCAGATATTAGCAAACTAAGTAAGCTGAGACTTGTCATACATTGACAAGATATATTCAGTATAAAGTTTTCCTGAATCTCTTTGAAAGTTGCAGAAAGGTCAGAAGGTGTTATAGTGGTTTAAAGATTAAACTGGTGCAAATGGCAGGACCATGTTGCTATCTCTATAAGAGCAAGTGCAGAGGATGTACAGTAGCTGAATGTATAAGACTTTGGGCTCTAGCCAGAAAAAAAAAATAGACATGGCTTTTTGGAATGTGCAGAACTACATATGTTGGCCATGCAGGCGGCAAAGTTATTTAGATTAAAAGTCAGGATACTGCTCTCCAGATCATAAGGCAACCCTGTAACTCAGGGATCTGCAGAGATGTTTGAGGGGAGAAGATCATATATGAATATGCACAAATTTGCACAACAAATGTCCTGTGCTCTGTACCTGTCTGATCTCTCCTTTCTCACTGCAGTGCCTTCAGAAATGAATAATGAAATAATTCCTATATCATAATGGGGTGATAGCACCATGATAATTAAAGCAGAGACTAGGGTTACTGTTACCTGATTTCTGTAAATGTTCTCAAATCCACATGTTTATTTGGATTCTCTTGAAAATTGCCAAGCCTCATTGCGATTCAGGATAGGTTTAGTGGTCCAAATTTGAGGTCTTTCAATCCCAAGACACAGCTTCCACTAAAAATCATGTGATATTAACATTTTATGGTTTATATAACATATTTGTGCGAACACTTGCAGGTCACATTATGACTCTGACCTGCCCCAAACTGACCTCACTTTCTTGGGATTGATCTGAGTTTATGTGCCAGGCACCTTCTTCCTCTTTAGAGAAGCTGTTTAAAAAAAAAATCATTCAGAAGAAAAAGTAGGATATCCACTGTGGCTGCAGCTGAGCAGGTGATCCAGAAAAAGGCATTTGTGCAGGTGCCGCAGGACTGTGGCCTCTGTTGCCAGAAGCTGGAAATGGATCACTTGATGATTACCTGTTCTGTTCATTCCCTCTGGGGCACCTGGCATTGGCCACTGTCAAAAAGACAGGATACAAGGACCTTTGATCTGACCCAGTATGGCTGTTCTTATCATAGAACATCAAGGTTGGAAGGGACCTCAGGTGGTCATCTCGTCTAACCCCCTGCTCAAAGTGGGACCAATCTCCAGACAGATTTTTACCCCAGTTCCCTAAATGGCCCCCTCAAGAATTGAACTCACAATGCTGGATTTAGCAGGCCAATGCTCAAACCACTGAGCTACCCCTCCCCCTTGTTTGCAAGCCACAGTTCTGCAGACAGCTTGAAATCAGCAGGAACAAAGGGGTTGCTGATTGTCAGAAAAAGCACCTCTAATAAAGAGACCTATTATAAGGCCTGGAGTAAGATTCAAATTGACAGTATCCTGTCACTCATTAGTCAAAAATACCAAACTTATGCTTATGATGAAAAATAAACACAGACAACACATTTCAACGCCATGATAATTCATCCAATCTATACGAACCTTTGCTTTTTTGTGTTGCTAACTCTAAATTTTGTCATGAGTCTCATGATAATTGTTTTCCTTAAAGCCCCAGCTCCTGGAGTCAAGTGGATATGTGATGATTTCAGCCTTCATTCTTAAAGAAAAAGTAAGTTTCTAGCCCTTGTGGCTGTGGAGAAAGCTTCAAAATGTGACCCCGGTCCACCCTAAAGTCTCAAAAAGCAGAAGGCAAACAAAAAGACCACCATCTCTATTGTTTTTACATAATCTCACGATTTTAAAACCAATCTCATGATTTTTGGTGAGCCTGACTCACGATTTATGAACAAGTGGGATTGGCAATACTGGGTTTGTATGCCTATCAAGTTCACCCCTCCAGGTGCTGTAGTTACTGTGGAAAAAGAAGTCCAAAGGAAATGTCAGACACTAGAAAAGTTTCTCATAGCAAATCTCAAATGATATTTCCCCCTCAAACTACTGTAGGGATATTAAGCAGTGTACACATTATAAGAGGGGATCCGGCCCACCAGCCGTTTTAATCCCGCCCTCGAGCTCCTGCTGGGGAGTGGGGTTTGGGGCTTGTCCCGCTCCGGCGCTCCAGCTGGGGAGCAGGGTCAGGGGCTGCTCCGCACGGCTCCCAGAAGCAGCGGCATGTCCCCCCTCTGGCTCCTACGTGTAGGGGCAGCCAAGCGGCTCCGCTCTGCATGCTGCCCTTGCCCCAAGCGCTGCCTCCGCAGCTCCCATTGGCTGGGAGCCACGGCCAATGGGAGCTGAGAGAGGGGCACCTGCGGATGGGGAAGCACACAGAGCTGCCTGGCCGTGCCTCCGTGTAGGGGGGACATGTCGCTGCTTCCGGGAGCCGCTTGAGGTAAGAGGTGCCCGGAGCCTGCACCCCTGAGCCACCATGCACAAACCCCCTGCCCCAGCCCTGATCCTCCTCCCACCCTCCGAACCCCTAGGTCCCAGCCCAGCGCCTCCTCTTGCATCCCAAACCCCTCATCCCCAGCCCCACCCCAGAGCCTGCACCTCTGGACGGAGCCCTCAGCCTCTTCCACACCTCAACCCCAATTTCATGAGCATTCATGGCCCGCCATACAATTTCTATACCCAGATGTGGCCCTCAGGCCAAAAAGTTTGCCCACCCCTGAACTATAACCTCCCAAATAGATACTTTCACACAAAAGATGCAAATTTATCAACCATTTTCATTCGTGCATAAAAAAAATTAAAGAGGGTATTGCCAGCTGCAGGCGGCAGTTTTAAGGTTCTGTTCTGGGGGCGGTGTGTACCTTAAATGTGTATATTCTGGTTTGCAGAGGTTCAAGTTTTACCACTCTGCGCATTCTGTAAGGACATGAGTCAGGGCTTGGCAACCTTCGCTCTGTTTCAACAACATTCATGGGCACTTAAAAGAGCGTCATGCAGTGCCCATTAAAGTCAGTGGAAAAACTTCCATCGCCTTCAACGGACTTTGGACTAGGCCCTCAAAGCCTGGCAGGAAAAAGACAAGTGGCTATATTCTTGTTTCTCTCTCCCCCCCTCCCCCCAGTCATTAGACAAAGGCATTGCAGATATACTTCATCAGCCTACTAGTCTAATTGGAGTCTGAGGCTTTGTCTTCACTACCCGCCGATCCGGCGGGTAGCAATCGGTTTATCGGGGATCGACTTACCGCGTCTACTGAAGACGCGGTAAAATCGATCCCTGATCGCTCTGCCGTCGACTCCGGAAATCCACCTCGGCAGGAGGCGGCAGCGGAGTCGGCGGCAGCGCGGCAGCGGTCGACTTTCCCGCGTCCTCACTGCTAGGTAAGCCGACCTAAAATACGCAACTTCAGCTACGGTATTCACGTAGCTGAAGTTGCGTATCTTAGGTCGGACCCCCGCTGCAGTGTAGACCTAGCCTGACTTAACGCCCCAGCCCACACACAATGGGCTGTTGGTTTTGAAGGAGAAAAGGGCTGGGAATCTTTGTTGCAAGGGCCCTTTTTTAATCCTTAGCTAACAAGTCAATAAGGGATGCTCCATTAAGATGACTTTCTCTCGGGTCTCCTTTAAAATTCTATCCTGGTTGATTGACATGCAAGGATGAACCAAGAAGTAACTTCTCCCCAGACTAGGACGTCACTATGTGGTTAATAGCATTCTCGTTCCCACAAGCCTGAGTGCTGTCAGTGACTGTAACTGAGAAGCAGGCGGAATAATTCTGTCCTGGTAATGGAACAATTAAGTTAACCTGCACAGACACAAAAATGCATTTCACTCAGTTGTTTTAGATGTTTTAGATGAGAAAGTCTGGAGCCAATTAGGGATAAAGTTTATTATTGAAAATACCTCAGAGGTTTTCACTGATTACAATAGGCTTTGGATGAGTTTCATATTTGTCAATTCACTCTATCACTTCCTCTTTTGACATCTGACAGTGCCTCAACTTTATTACCTATATAGAGCAGCTCTGGAGATAGATATTTCCCCATCAAGCGCTATGAAGATTGATGACTCTGAAGTTTAGCTGACCCACTGGATTTCTTACAGACTTCTTACTTCTAATATACTTAAAAATTGTTATTTGTGTTTATTGGGGCTGGTTGGAAATTTTCCACTGAAACTGTGTTTGAATGGAAAATTGAATTTTCAATTAAACACATTTTTTTTCCACAAAAGTATCTGTTTTCTATGCAAAATTTCCATATTTAATTAAAAAAACAGAATGCCCCAAAACTGAAACACTCTAATTTTCAATATTTCTAGAAAAGGTCAGAATTTTCCATGGAAAATTCGATGAGAATGAAACAAATACTATTTGTTAAATGTTTCCATGGAATGAAAACCTTATCTTTCGACCAGCTCATGTGTTTAGTTTTTTTCTACTTAAATTTCCTCTTAACCCTCCAAATCTCCATTTTACGTGTTACCTGCCATAGTTTCTCTTTCTACTGGCAACATCAGAGGCCCTTTACTGAAAATTCTCTCCAACAACCCAATTCAGTGCCCAGTAAAATCAATTGAGGGAAACCCACTGACCTCAAATGGACATTAGATGAGACTCCAGGATATCATCTTCTTGCCTGTGGACCTCTGCACATCAGCAAGCTAGGGCAATCGCACCTGACTCCTGCACTGCACTGAGGTTAAACTCATGAATCTAGCTGTTGAAGAGATTACCAGAATTGCATCCCCCTACCCTTGCAGAATTCAAGCAAGACAACGGGGAAGAGGCAACAAACTGAGGGGGATCATTGTAATTCCTGGTGTAAAACCGCAAATAATTTGAAATAATTGTCTTGTTGTTACTTATTACAACATATGGAACGGTGCAGCAAACTCTACAAAATCAGTTCTTAGCCTGCAGTCTTGTACTGCTTTTTTGGCAGCTTTTTGAGCTCTCATTGTCAGTTGCAATGCTGCCATATAGCAGCCCAAGTGGGTATTCTGAGCCTAGTATTGGACTCCCACCAACATCACAGGTGCAAGAATTTTCTCCCACTACTTCTCAGTATTTCCCCATTGATTGCTCCTCATTTACATCAGACTGTATCCATTTTCTCTTCAGTTATGTTGAGTGCAGACTTGCTGAGACACTGTGGTGCTCCCCGAGGTTCCATAATTTTCAATTTTCTGTAGTTTTCAATTTAAGTTTCCAGCCATTATATGTTCTCCTATGACTCTGTCACCTAAGTGCTCATTTCTATGGAGATGCTGGGCAGATTTTTTCTTTCCCTGCAGAACTAAAGTTGTGGATTCCATCTATGGCATCTGTATTTGCAATGCTTACAAAATCTGATTCTCAAAAGGAGCTGCTGGTAATTGCTCGCTTTCCAGAAAACGGAAATATTCTCAAAGGTGTCATCTCTTTTGTAAAACTTATGGTAATAGTGCCTCCTCTAGTTGCTAGGCAACTTGGTAGTCTTCATGAAAGGGCTTCCATTTATCTTTTGACTCCCATCTGAATTAGGTGATAAAGGCTTCCCTCTGCCATCAAAATCTTGCCCCTCTCTTGCAAACACCAGTTCATGACCCTGTCTTGTCAGTCCACAGATTGACTATTATAATTCCATATTGGCAGCTCTCCCAGATAGCACTTTCAGAAAATGTCACTTGGTCCAAAATGTTTCAGCCGTTAGTCACCAATCCAAAACTGTCACAATCCTATTTCCTTCTTTCTTCATCTACTGGATATCCTTCCAATAAAGTTTTGAATTAATTTTGGAGCCAATAAGAGACACTATCCATAGCACTGGACTCTCAAAAATATTGAGGAAATGGGTCATTTATAACTATACTGAGGTGCATCAGAGTCTGATGGACAACACAAAGTGCCCAGGAGCGAAGAGCATTCTATTCTGCTTAGGTTATTATACTGTGTCCATACCTGTGGTGTTTGGGTGCACTGGAGCAGCTGATGTGGTCCAAATTAGGATATTGAATAACAAGTACTAACAAGGGTACATTCTCCAAACCTTTGGGATGCATTCTGCCTTCGCTTGTGCCCTCTGTGCTCCCCTTGCCAACAAGGGGAGCCCTTCCCCTTTGACCCACCAGCCTGGGCTCCCTCTCACATCATGCTGCTGTGACAAGCTGCAGATCCGCTCCTGGTCCTACACTTCCACCAGCATTACACACAGGTAGGGACACGCTCAGCTGCAGTTACATGCAGGCTCTGTGACCAGCCACTGCATGTGAACCAACAATAGAGAGACTACAGCCAAAATAACCCCCAGCTTTCCAGGCTAGGGCCTCACAGCGGTACCATCCTGCCCTGGTCCATACCCCGACCAGTATGAATGTATTGTCCAATTCGCCCCCCTCGATATGGAGAGAAATGTGCAACAGCCCCTCTGAGCTAAGATTCTCACGCACTTCACTCCAAACTCATTGGTTTAGATTAAAACATAAAATAAATTTATTAACGACAAAAGACAGATTTTAAGTGGTTATAAGTGATAGCAAACAGATCAGAGCAGATTACCAAGAAAATAAACAAAAACACAACCTAAGCTTAATATGCTAGATAGGGTGAGAATCTGCTATTCATACCCAATCTAACTCATGGTACAGGCAGACTAGTAGATGCTTAAGGGACAAACTGCAGTAGCTTTGCAGCTTGGGTTTCTCAGGTCTTCATACACAGGCTAGAAATCCCTGGGTCCAGCACTTCCCCCACTTCAGTCTTTGTTCCTCAGGTGTTTCCAGAAGTCTTCTTGTGTGGGGAGTGAAGAACAACTGATAAGGTCACTCCCTGCCCTATATAGCTTTAGCATATGGTGGGAACCCTTTGTTTCAAAACTTGGTTCCCAGACCCATTTGTGGAAAAATACTGATGGAGTCCAGAGACATGTGGTCTGGTCACAGGTCCTTGCTGGGTTATAGCAGCCAGAGCATTTACAGGAAGGCTGAGTTCTTTCACAGTCCATTGTCTTTGCTGATGGGCCATCAGCACTGTCTGGCTTCTTCATTGTTGTACCTGAAAGGCTGGCTCTGGGTGTTTTCCAGAGTGAGCCCATTTGAAATACAGATCCCTAGTAAATATTCATAACTTCAGATACGATACAAAAATGATACATGCATACAAATAGGATAGTCATATTCAGCAAATCATAACTTTTTCAATTTTACCTCACATGCCTTTTTTTGCACAAAATGCATCATAGTTATGTCATAATCATATCATAATAATATTACTATGGTGAATATGGGGTGCAGTGTCACAGTATGAACCCAAGTGCTCCGAGCTTTTGTTACTACTGGCTGAATTAAAGAATAAAGACCCCTTCTAAGCATGGATTCTCACCTTGTGGGTGCCCCTTTGTCTCTGTCCACAGCATAGCATTGGGTCCTTGTCTCTGGCACCCCCTACTGGCCCTTCCCTTGGACTTGCAATGGCCTTTTTCAGCCTGTGTCTTCTTCCAACTCCCCCTCTGGGTGTTCTGTGTCTTGGCCCTCCAGCCAAGTCACACAGAAGTCTAATCCCCTTCCGCAGTAGCACGAACAAGTCCAAATATGAGTCCAAACAAATCTTCAAACTAAGAGCCCTTCCACCCCGTCAAACTTCAGTGTAGTCCCCATGATGGCTCTACCTCGGGGCTTCCCCTACAGGTGCTCAACCTGTTCCTGTAGTGCTCTTCCTCCATTGTTTCCTGTCTGTTAAACCCTATTCCCAGGGCTTCTCTTTGCCAGAGCAGCCCTGTCTCCTCTGCAGTCTCCCACAGTCTATTTATAAAGCATAACTCCACCTCCTCTACCCAGGAGGCAATTAGTTAATCACCTCCCAGGTACAGAGCATGACTAATTGGGGTTCTTTCCCTTGCCTTGTAGATGATGGAGGTTAAGCCCCTTCACATCCCTACATGGCATCTGAAGCAGATGCCATGTAGGGATGTGATGGGGCTCAACCCCCACCCATCACCTGCAAGGCAAGGGAAAGAACCCTTCTAGAGGAAGACAAAGCCCACACTCTGTAAGTACACTTATGTTAAAACATCAACCACCACCCTCCTCTCCAGCCAAAACTTGTACAATAAAGTATAAGAAACTCTATTTTTTCTTTTTAATGAAGATTTCAATTGGGCAAAGAAAGAGTGGGGATTTTTCCCCTTTAGGTTTTAAACATTTGAGGCAGAAGGGATCTGGAGACCGACAAAGGAAACTAAGGCAATTAGAGCCAAACCCCGAAATGTCTAGCTCAAAGGGCTTTTTGATAACACGGTTGTCAATAAATTCATTCAGCTGTTCCCATTTTTTGCCAGTCTGAGTGTTTGTTTTTATACAGATCACCTGAAATATAAAGGACTGGAATTCTTAATCTGAGGAATTAATGATTTCCACAAATTGAGTTTGGCTCTAATTGCCTTAGTTTCCTGTGTCTGTCCTCATGTCGGAAGAGTAGCCATATAGTAATTATAACAGCAATCATAAAATAAAGGGGTAAGGAATTGATAGCAGAAATGCAGGACACCTATAGGCCTAGATATAGAAGAAGAGTTTAAGCATAAGGCCTTATAGCCTGAGTAGAAGTAGTTACTCAATAAATTAGCGTAAGTAAGTAAATTAACAGTGGCATTAAGTCACAAGGCGGTCTAAGACTCTGTTTATTGTTTTGTAGCAGTCACAAGTGTTGCAAGAAGGCCGTTTGTACCAGTTTGAGCGTATTTTTGGTGCGGATGCAGATGCTTAACCGCAGGTAATCATAGTAATTCAATTAATGTATATGTTAATGAGCTTTGCTTAATTAATATACTAACCTATAGAATAAGGGCACCCCAATATTCTAAGGGTGAGGAAGTTTAGCTGTGGCTAAGGAGGGAAAACATATGCACACATATGCATGAGGACCATCAAGGGCTATAAAACATCTGGTCTCAGGGACAGCTGCTGGGAGTTCTTACTCAGCATGCCAAGAGTCTCAACTTCCAGAATTCTCCCCAGTGATAGAATATGCACTTGTAATGGTGCAGGCCACCTTGCCACTGTTGTATTACATCACTTTACTTGTCTGGGTTGGTTTGCTTATCAGATTAATTATTTGAATAATAAAAAAATTATGACGACAGAAGGTCTTCCCCGAGCATGAGCATTGTTGTGGCAGCTTGAAAGGTCATCTAGTCCAGTCCCCTGCACTCAAGGCAGGACTAAGTATTATCTAGACCATCCCTGACAGGTGTTTGTCCAACCTGTTCTTAAAAATCCCCAGTGATGGAGATTCCACAACCTCACTAGGCAATTTATTCCAGTGTTTAACCACTCTGACAGTTAGGAAGTTTTTCCTAATGTCCAACCTACACCGCCCTTGCTGCAATTTAAGCCCATTGCTTCTTGTCTTATCCTCAGAGATTAAGAAGAACAATTTTTCTCCCTCCACCTTGTAACAACCTTTTATATACAGTACTTGAAAAATGTTATCATGTCCCCTCTCAGTCTTCTCTTCTCCAGACTAAACAAACTCAATTTTTTCAGTCTTCCCTCATAGGTCATGTTTTCTAGACCTTTAATAATTTTTGTTGCTCTTCTCTGGACTTTTTCCAATTTGTCTGCATCTTTCCTGAAATGTGGCGTCCAGAACTGGACACAATACTCCAGCTGAGGCCTAATCAGCACGGAGTAGAGTGGAAGAATTACTTCTCGTGTCTTCCTTACAATACTCCTGCTAATACATCCCAAAATGATGTTTGCTTTTTTTGCAACAGTGTTACACTGTTGACTCATATTTAGCTTGTGATTCACTATGACCTCCAGATCCCTTTCCGCAGTACTCCTTCCTAGGCAGTCATTTCCCACTTTGTATGTGTGCAACTGATTGTTCCTTCCTAAGTGGAGTACTTTGCATTTGTCCTTATTGAATTTCATACTATTTACTTCAGACCATTTCTCCAGTTTGTCCAGATCATTTTGAATTTTAATCCTATCCTCCAAAGCACTTACAACCCCTCCCAGCCCACTTGCAACCCTCCCCTTCTTTGGTATGGTTTGATCAACCTGATAATTATACTAATTTGGTTATTTGATATTATTAACCTACTTCCTGATAATTTGATTTGTTTATATGTATTTTATGCTTTTCTTTATGTATGTAGTTTAGTTAATAAATATATATATTATTTGAAACCTGTTGTGGTTTTGAAGGGTCTTCCCCCCGATCTCAGGGTTCCAAACCTGATGAGACTCTGGGGTAAATAAACAAACAAGGCAACTCTGTGACCCATATAGTGTTGGTCTGTAGAACTGTCCTACAGTCCTCTCCGGACTGGTGCCCCTACTCAGGACACTGTCAGTTTTTGAGGGAGAGTTGACTTATGTGTTGTACATTTCTTTTGATAAGGAATATAGGCTCCAGACCCTTTGAGGGCCTGGGGTGGAGGATGCCAAGCCAGTCAATCTAAAGGCTGATCAATTCCCCATAATAACGCTATACTCCTCATGCTAGATACCATAGTCTTATATGCCTCGTCTTTTCTGAAAGATGATGATTGGGGCCTGATCCAATGTCCATTGGAGTAAATGGCAATCCCTCTATTGATTTCAATGAGCATTGAACTGGTTCCTAAACCCATAACAACAGCCAGAATGTGGCTGAATTTTCAAAGTACTGGTACCACCCAGCTTTGAAAATTCCAACAATTTCAAGAGTGTCCAATACTATGCAATCAAGTTTCGTACTGCATGCTTCACACAACCCTTTTGAAAGACCTACCATGTATGTTCAACTGGTTCTGAGCTAAACCACATATGTGGATTAGCTTCAGTTCATTGCATTGCAGCCATACTCTCTATCTATCAATGATTGGTATGTTCCTTTTATATCTTTGTGGGCTTGGTTCCTCTTTCTGTTACACTTTTCTAGTTATATTAAATTGAAATATTAATTTACCAATTTACTATATATTGGAGTACCAATTAGTATACTAGTACAGTACAGCATAGAATGGCATTCAATAACTGGAATACTATTTTTTCCATATTTTATTGGTGACTTCCCTACTTTTGGGAGGTGTGTTCAACAATTATTTGATTTTTTTTAAATTTAGTGAATAAATTGGCTTCCCATCCCCAGTGCACTGTAATTTTTTTTTTTTAAACCTTCAATTACTTTTTTCTTACTTGGGATTAGCTTTGAGTGGAACCTGCCTTTGATTTGTCATAGATGTGACTAGGGGGCAAATAAATTGGGAAAAAAGTATAAAGTGTTTTGAGATCTCTGGATAAAAAGCTCTATGTAATAATTTGGATGTTTTAACATCATCAATCATTCTATCTGACAACTAATCAGAGGATTGTTAGCATGAATAATGATTCATCTTTTGGATGAAATTTAAAACTGTAGTCTGAAGCACTTGTAGTAATTGAAGATCTAATGGCACTGTTCACAAGAAGGGGGCCATACAGCACTGATATCTAGATGAATTACAAAATTGGCTGCATAGTATATTTAATTTACCCTTATCTGCCTACGGAAATCTACTTGTGAGTACATGAATAAAGGCATTCTTCCTCCTCTGCTGTATGACATTATTGTCGGTTTTGGTTGCTACAAATCACCCCAAAGCCTGTCTGCAGCAAGAAGTGACCCCTGTATTTTGCACAATTTGTAATTACTAAAGTACTTAGATGTTTGCCAAAGGTGTTATTGGAATAAGATATTATATTATTATTGGTTTCAGAGTAGCAGCCGTGTTAGTCTGTATCCGCAAAAATAACAGGAGTACTTGTGGCACCTTAGAGACTAACAAATTTATTAGAGCATAAGCTTTCGTGGGCTACAACCCACTTCTTATTAAGTATTATAATTAATATCCCATACAGGGTCTTTTTCTAGCTCCTTCCTTGCAGCATTCAGCTGACGCTTCTGTACTGAATCTTAAAATGGTTAAACTGTTTTAAAAGCCATCATTTTAAATGTTTCTATTGTTTTAAATCCCACTTGTAATATAGGACTTTGAAAAAGACCCATTAGATGCATGATGCAGTAGATGTATTTGTAAGGCAGCCAAGAAGTGATGAATTTTGTCTAGCAAAATGCACACTAAGCAAACTTTATATCAGTTTGATGCTGTAGTTACATTACATTTCCAATATGCAGGTTTTCCAACATTATATATCTTATCTGCTGTCTTTCCAGCATCCATGTGCTCAAACCTGATCCCACTGAGGTCAATGGAAGCTTTGCTATTGGGTGAAGGTTTAGGTCCCAAATGTGATGCTATTAACAAATAGCAAGGTCTAATTAGTGGCCTTAGTAGTGGGCATTTTCTAACTATGACCCTGGTTCAGGTAGGCATCTCTATTCAGGAAGGCCATTTAAGCAGATGCTTAACATTAAGCACATGCTTAATCTCACCAAAGTCAACAGGATTTAAGTACATACTTAGAACGAAGCACCTATTTTAGGGCTTTTCTGAATTGGAGCCTGTAAGAGTTTATAGTCACAATTCATAGTAAGGCTCTATTTATACAGAGCTTATAAAGGGTAGATAAATCTTTTAACAAATAGTTAATCAATTGCAATAGATTGTTAGAGTCCAACAAAACAATCAATTGATTATAATTATGGCTTATAGCAATCGATAGCACCTTATGATTTACTTACTATCATCAGTAATATGCTTATAATTATAACATCTATTATTTTGTTATTTACCATTTATAAACCATGTACTAATAAAATGATCATAAAGTGTGATCACGTTTATCATTACAAGTTATTATACTATATGTGGTATATTCTGGGTATTTCTGAATACCTAGTACAAAAAGAAGTAAATTCCTGCTGTGTCAGATCAGAAACGCTCTTCCTTTACCCAATTTTTAACCATCTGCAGCAAAACTTAAAAAACCCAACATTCTCTGATCGGAACTGGTGACGTGAGCAAAAGATATGTAATGGGGATTTCAGTTTAGCACTTAAATGTTTTCATGTAACAACTACCACAGTAAGGTCACCGGAAGCAAACCAAGTATGCCAAGCAATTCAACCTTGGTGAACATTCTCTGATTTGATGTGTCCACGTACTGCTGTGTGAGCAATTTAGGAAAAGTCAGCTACTGTCACATCCACTTCAATTTATCTCAGTGTCAGGTATCCAGCTGTCACTGCCAATTCATCTTGAGGTTCCCCCCCACCACCTTGTCAATAGGCTTTCAGATTTGTGGAATACACAAGAAATAATAGACCAGGAATATTTATTGAAATGGGCTCCATTTTTGTCCCTCCTTATTGAGCAGTAGCTTTAAATGGGTGAGTTGCAGGGACTAAATTTTGTTGTGAGCAATAAAAAGTGTGTGAACATGAAAATTGTATATGTAAGTGGTTCACAGAGCATCCATTATAGGTAAGATTGCCTAAATGTTTCCATTCTTAGCACCTCATTTTAGTTGCTTCTGGGAAAGATTTTCAAAAGCACCTAAATGATTTGGGAGCAGAGGTACCATTGACTTTCAACAGAGACTGTGATCCTATATATCTTTTTAAATCTCCCCCTATACCTTTGCCAAACTTTGAAGTTTTAGAAAAATGTCTAGGTCTGTCAGGTCTCCAGTACCATGGCTTTTGGCCTCGGTGTTTCCAAGCCTGAGCTTGAGCACCCACATTAAACTTGGGTTTACAATTGCAGGACTTGGGCCTCTCAGCCATGCTAATGCATCTATACAGAACTACACAGACCTTGTGACTTGGGTCTGTGACTAGAACTGCAGCCACCCTGAAAAATTACAGATTTTGGACCAAAGTCACAGAAAGACTCAGGCTCTGATCCCCCCCACACAGCAGGGCACTAGGACGCAGGTACTTGTCTCAGACTGATTTGTGTGTTTACAGAAGTGAGGCTTGGTCTCAAATGGGAGTCAAAGTCCAGGCTTAGTGTGCGGTGTACACATACCCGGAGGGTTAAAAAACCTGTGAATGACTTACATGAATAAAGTGTAATTGTGTTTCATTCACAAGTTGAATCTTAGATGCCTATCGATATGTTTTAAGTCAATAAGGGGCACATTTTCAGAACATTTAGCTCCCATGTGAGAAAAAACAAAATAAGGGACATCTGGGTCCCAATTTATGTTAAGGCTTACTTTATAGATGGTTTATAAATGGTTAATAAATTGAGAACAGATATTCTAGACATGAAAAACATGTGTCATGGATGGATATAAACCATGGTTTAAAGAACAGGAGTACTTGTGGCACCTTAGAGACTAACAAATTTATTAGAGCATAAGCTTTCGTGGGCTACAACCCACTTCTTCGGATGCATATAGAGTGAAACATATATTGAGGAGATATATATACACGCATACGGAGAGCATGAACAGGTGGGAGTTGTCTTACCAACTCTGAGAGGCCAATTAAGTAAGAGAAAAAAAACTTTTGAAGTGATAATCAAGATAGCTCAGTACAGACAGTTTGATAAGAAGCAAGTGTGAAAATACTTACAAGGGGAGATAGAGTCAATGTTTGTAATGGCTCAGCCATTCCCAGTCCTTATTTAATCCTGAGTTGATTGTGTCTAGTTTGCATATCAATTCCAGCTCAGCAGTCTCTCGTTGGAGTCTGTTTTTGACGTTTTTCTGTTTTAAGATAGCCACCCGCAGGTCTGTCATAGAATGGCCAGACAGGTTAAAGTGTTCTCCCACTGGTTTTTGAGTATTATGATTCCTGATGTCAGATTTGTGTCCATTAATTCTTTTGCGTAGAGACTGTCCGGTTTGGCCAATGTACATGGCAGAGGGGCATTGCTGGCACATGATGGCATATATCACATTGGTAGATGTGCAGGTGAACGAGCCCCTGATGGTATGGCTGATGTGATTAGGCCCTATGATGATGTCACTTGAATAGATATGTGGACAGAGTTGGCATCGGGCTTTGTTACAAGGATAGGTTCCTGGGTCAGTGTTTTTGTTCAGTGATGTGTGGTTGCTGGTGAGTATTTGCTTTAGGTTGGGGGGTTGTCTGTAAGCGAGGACAGGTCTGTCTCCCAAGATCTGTGAGAGTAAAGGATCATCTTTCAGGATAGGTTGTAGATCTCTGATGATGCGCTGGAGAGGTTTTAGTTGGGGGCTGAAGGTGACAGCTAGTGGTGTTCTGTTATTTTCTTTGTTGGCCCTGTCTTGTAGGAGGTGACTTCCGGGTACTCGTCTGGCTCTATCAATCTGTTTTTTTACTTCAGCAGGTGGGTATTGTAGTTTTAAGAATGCTTGATAGAGATCTTGTAGGTGCTTGTCTCTATCTGAGGGATTGGAGCAAATGCGGTTATATCTTAGAGCTTGGCTGTAGACAATGGATCGTGTGGTGTGTCCTGGATGGAAGCTGGAGGCATGTAGGTAAGTGTAGCGGTCAGTAGGTTTCCGGTATGGGGTGGTATTTATGTGACCATCGCTTATTAGCACAGTAGTGTCCAGGAAATGGACCGCTTGTGTGGATTGATCTAGGCTGAGGTTGATGGTGGGATGGAAATAATTGAAATCATGGTGGAATTCCTCAAGGGCTTCTTTTCCATGGGTCCAGATGATGAAGATGTCATCAATGTAGCGCAAGTAGAGTAGGGGCGTTAGGGGATGAGAGCTAAGGAAGCGTTGTTCTAAGTCAGCCATAAAAATGTTGGCATACTGTGGGGCCATGCGGGTACCCATAGCAGTGCCGCTGACTTGAAGGTATATATTATCCCCAAATGTGAAATAGTTGTGGGTGAGGACAAAGTCACAGAGTTCAGCCACCAGGTTAGCTGTGACATTATCGGGGATACTGTTCCTGATAGCTTGTAGTCCATCTTTGTGTGAAATATTGGTGTAGAGGGCTTCTACGTCCATAGTGGCCAGGATGGTGTTTTCTGGAAGATCACCGATGGATTGTAGTTTCCTCAGGAAGTCAGTGGTGTCTCGAAGATAGCTAGGAGTGCTGGTAGCGTAGGGTCTGAGGAGAGAGTCCACATAACCAGACAAGCCTGATGTTAGGGTGCCAGTGCCTGAGATGATGGGGCGTCCAGGATTTCCAGGTTTATGGATCTTGGGTAGCAAATAGAATGTCCCTGGTCAGGGTTCTAGGCATGTGTCTGTACAGATTTGTTCCTGTGCTTTGTCAGGGAGTTTTTTTAGCAGATGGTGTAGTTTCTTTAGGTAATCCTCAGTGGGATCAGAGTTTAGTGTCCTTTTTCCTTTGTAGAGAGGCAAAGTTTGTCTTGTAAATGGCTTGTCTAGTTTTTGTAAAGTCTATCCATGAGGAAGTTTGTGTGGAAGGTTGGTTTCTTATGAGAGTATCCAGTTTTGAGAGCTCATTCTTAATCTTTCCCTGTTTGCTGTATAGGATGCTGATCAGGTGGTTTCGCAGTTTCTTTGAGAATGTGTGACACAGTCTCTCAGCATAGTCTGTGTGATATGTAGATTGTAATGGATTTTTTACCTTTAGTCCTTTTGGTATGATGTCCATCTGCTTGCATTTGGAAAAGAAGATGATGTCTGTCTGTATCTGTACGAGTTTTTTCATGAAGTTGATGGATTTCCACTCCATATGGCTAAATGCAGTGCCATTTACAAGACAAACTTTGCCTCTCTACAAAGGAAAAAGGACACTAAATTATCTAAACTTCTACATGCTTCTACATGCTACAAGGAGCCACAACAGTAGTTCCCTTAACCCACCCAGCAATATTGTTAATCTTTCCAGCTATACTCTTAGCCCAGCAGAAGAGTCTGTCCTATCTCGGGGCCTCTCCTTTTGTCCCTCCAGACCCACGAACATGATACAGTTCTGCGGTGACCTAGAATCCTACTTTCGACGTCTCCGACTCAAAGAATATTTCCAACATACCTCTGAACAGCATACTAACCCACAGAATCCCCCCTACCAGCACTACAAAAAAAAAAAAAAAGGATTCTGCGTGGACTCCTCCGGACGGTCGAAACAACAGACTGGATTTCTACATAGATTGCTTCCGTCAACGTGCAAAGGCCTGTAGAATGTGGTGTTAGAGAGCTGTCTAGCAGCCTCTTGGTCATATTCCAATTTATTCATGATGACGACAGCACCTCCTTTGTCAGCCTTTTTGATAATGATGTCAGGGTTGTTTCTGAGGCTGTAGATGGCGTTGTGTTCAGCATGGCTGAGGTTATGGGGCAAGTGATGTTGCTTTTCCACAATTTCAGCCTTTGCACGTTGACGGAAGCAATCTATGTAGAAATCCAATCAACGTCAACAATGCCCCTCTGCCATGTACATTGGCCAAACCGGACAGTCTCTACGCAAAAGAATTAATGGACACAAATCTGACATCAGGAATCATAATACTCAAAAACCAGTGGGAGAACACTTTAACCTGTCTGGCCATTCTATGACAGACCTGCGGGTGGCTATCTTAAAACAGAAAAACGTCAAAAACAGACTCCAACGAGAGACTGCTGAGCTGGAATTGATATGCAAACTAGACACAATCAACTCAGGATTAAATAAGGACTGGGAATGGCTGAGCCATTACAAACATTGACTCTATCTCCCCTTGTAAGTATTTTCACACTTGCTTCTTATCAAACTGTCTGTACTGAGCTATCTTGATTATCACTTCAAAAGTTTTTTTTCTCTTACTTAATTGGCCTCTCAGAGTTGGTAAGACAACTCCCACCTGTTCATGCTCTCCGTATGCGTGTATATATATCTCCTCAATATATGTTTCACTCTATATGCATCCGAAGAAGTGGGTTGTAGCCCACGAAAGCTTATGCTCTAATAAATTTGTTAGTCTCTAAGGTGCCACAAGTACTCCTGTTCTTTAAACCATGGTTTATATCCATCCATGACACATGTTTTTCATGTCTAGAATATCTGTTCTCAATTTATTAACCATTTATAAACCATCTATAAAGTAAGCCTTAACATAAATTGGGACCCAGATGTCCCTTATTTTGTTTTTTCTCACATGGGAGCTAAATGTTCTGAAAATGTGCCCCTTATTGACTTAAAACATATCGATAGGCATCTAAGATTCAACTTGTGAATGAAACACAATTACACTTTATTCATGTAAGTCATTCACAGGTTTTTTAACCCTCCGGGTATGTGTACACCGCACACTAAGCCTGGACTTTGACTCCCATTTGAGACCAAGCCTCACTTCTGTAAACACACAAATCAGTACATTTAAAAGGCCCTGTCATCAATTTGCCAAGCTGCACAGTGTTCAAATGAAATAGCAGAGACAGTCACAACTATTCCCCTTGCCCCAAACACACATCTTCACTCTTTACCCCATGGTTTTCCTGTGGTAGCAGTAATAATGCCTGCAGGCCACTCACCTGCGCATAATTGCTTAAAACTCCATTAATAACGCACAGATGGTGCGGTACAGGAAGCAGAGCAATAACTCTGCGAACTGAACAGGGGAGCCACAGCACTATTTACCTGTGCTTCTGCTAAGCAGCAAAGCCAAATCTCAGTTAACTTTCCTGATTTGCTTTGCTTGGCCTTGCAAATGAAGCTGACGATCTTCTGGATTTATGATATTTTTGTGCTAGCTTTTCTCTCCCACTTAAAAAGACGGTGAGAAAGTTGTGAAGTTCCCCAAAGGGTTTGTATCACTCCGCTTCCACATTTCCAAGGGAGAAGGTGGAGTCTAATCAGGGGTGAAAGTAACTTAAAGGACTTACCAGTACGCCGGAGTCCTGAGCAGGAGGCGGGGCCTCAACCGGAAGAGGCAGGACCTTTAAATACCCGGGCCCTTTAAATCAAGATTTAAAGGCCCCGGGGCTCCAGCTGTGTCTGGGAGCCCCGGGGCCTTTAAATTACCCCCGGAGCTACCAGCTGCAGAGGCGGCTGGGAGCCCTGGGGATCAGGGGTGATTTAAAGGGCCCGGGGCTCTGGCCACTGCTACCACAGCAGAGCCCCTGGCCCTTTAAATCACTGCCGGAGCCCTGCCGCCGTTACCCCAGGGCTCCGGCAGCGATTTAAAGGGCCCGGGGCTCCGGCTGCTTCAGGGAGCCCCTGGCCCTTTAAATCATCAGCCTAAGGAAGCCGGTCCGGCACGGCGTACTGGCTCTTGCCGATACGCCGTACCGGACCATACTGGCTTACTTTCAACTCTGAGTCTAATAAAAGATGTGACAGGACTGCAGTTAAGAGGCAGCTCACCAATAATTTTTTCAGCATTTTGGTGTTCTTCCAGCAGTCGGAGCTGAATCCCCAAGTGTGTATAGTCCCCCGGGGTGATGGACCAGGAACATTCTGTCTTCAGAGAATCCCTTCTGATGTAAATAAAGCTAATCAAATTCAGATTTCTTCTGTTGATGAGCTTGATTAAAAAGGCAGTCGGGTTTCCAGTAGACCTTTTTATGCATTTCATAACCATTTTATATTCCCCCTCTCTCTCTCAAAAAAAGGGGGGGGGGGCACCAACAAGAGCAAGATCGGAAGCCTAAAGTTCAAAAAAGAAAAGCAAAAGGCTAATAAAAAGCTCACATAAACAAACCAAAGCAAGAAACGAAGGCCTGACCACTGGCATAGGGAATCAATTTGGTAGCCTCACAATATGGCTTTGAAAGTCTAAGGTATTATGCTTCTGTAGCAGAGCGCTGACTCACCACCACGGCACCTCCTGCTGGCCATCCCGGGAATTAGCTCTCTCAGCCCTGGAGTGCCCTCTATAGGGAGGTGTCTCACCCTCTGTTATCTGTCCTTCTGCAGTCCCTTTATCTCCACCATATGTAGGCCCCATATCCCTCCTGGACCACGCTGCCCCTTACCTTGGGGTGCTGCCCCTCACCCAGGGAACCCCAGTCCCCTGAGCCCACCTCACCTCAGTGACCCACTGCCAGTCTTCATCTAGCCCCTTTACTCAGGGGCAAATGCAGTCTGGAATGGCCACTCATCATTAGCTAGGGGGTTGGACCTTGTGCCTTTCCCTGCAGCCCCAGTACCTCCTTAGGCCTTCCTGTCAGGCCACCTGGGAGGTCGCCAGGCCTGAGCTCCTCAGCTTAGCCTGCCCCTTCCCCAGCACTGCTCTGTTGAAGGTACCCTGTGCTCCCAGGCAACCAGGTCTTTCCCATCCCAAGGCTGGAATGAGATTGCCTGTCTCCTAGCTCACAGCCCTCTTTATACCAGGCGTACTGGGCCCAGATTGGCTGCTACTTGCCTTCCCCTGATTGGCTCCTGAGGACAGTCCTTTCCCAGAGCGGGTTTTAACCCCTTTCTCTCTGGAGCGGGGTGACCGCCCCACTTCAGCTCCCAAGACCCACGTGTTTGTTCCTGCTACTAAGAAGTCAGGTAAGAAGTCCTGAAGGGACAGCTTCCAAAGATCTGTATAATTTGCTAGGCCCAAATGCTCTATTCACATTAGATGCTCTTTTGCTCTGAAAAAATCATGGTTGAAAAGGCCATTCTTCAAGAGCAGGTGGGCAAGAAAAAAAAATGGACTCAATTTAAAATCATTTGGAAAGGTTCTGCTTTGTAACATACCTGAAATGAGTTTTTTTTTAATTTCATTTTCTGAAAAATTTCAAAATGTTGGCTCTCGCTGACTCAGAACAAACAATCAATTGAAATACTGTTTTTTCTTCTAACCAGCTTTAGGCACCAGAAGGCAAAGGCAGATTTGGAGGCAAAAAGTCTTTTCCACTAAAAATAAAATAAAATACAAGTTTAGGGGATTAAAATCTTCTTGTTTCCATCTCTGAAAATAAATCTGTAGGGTGAATGTAACAACACTCTCCCTCGTGCCTCTGGAGAATTCAGTGTCTCCAATCTAACTAGCATCACACTCAAAGTGAGTTTCATGGTTTTTATCTAGCCCCTACTGGTGATTTTATCTCTTGTCACAAAATGTTCTGTGTTTGTCACAAATTATACAGCTGCCTCAGATTAGAAAAGGTTTAGGATTGAGCCCTAGATATATACAGGGGATTTCTTCACACTCTAAATTAGTTGAAAGGGGATTCAGTAGGATTATGGTTTTACAGTTATTATGAATGTTGATTCTGAGCTTCTTAAGTGTCTGTTTACTGGCAATAAGAGAGTCTGCTCAATGCTACTGTCTCTTTAAGGGTTGGGTCCCTAAATAGGGAGAAGAGAAGTATTCAAGGAACACAGTGAGTAAAACCGCAGATGCATCAATCCTGAGCAGTGCTCTCCTGAAGGCCCGGGGGGCGAAGAGCAGAAGTGCCTATGTCACCTTTGCACCTAAGGGGCAAATTGCTTCCGAATGCCAGACCACAAACTAGAGCAGCCCCAGCAGCTATGCTATTTTATGTCTGGAACAAAGAACGTTTGATCATCGAGAAGAGCTGAAGTCCACTGAACTCTGGCCATGCCCCCCACTAATCTCTAGGCCAGCACTTAAGCCAGGGGTTGTGAGGCGAGCCAAGAGAGGGTCATGGGGCTGGCCCTACTGTGCCTGAAGAACCCAGGGAAGATCAAGTGTTGACCCCTTCATGATGCAAAAGTGGCATAAAAGAGCTGCAAGATACTCAAACCTATTGGTACTTTTCCCAGCCCTGGGAAGAATTAGGGCTAAACTGGGGTTTAATGGGTTGCACACGACATATATCTGAGCAGATTGTGGCCTTTAATTCATACGCTTAGTTCTTAGAACTTTATTTGTTCTAGATAGTTATTGCAATGCAGTAAATTACAACATCCCAGGAAAAGTGAAACTGAAAGCGGGTGGATGAGCGATGCCCATTGCTGAAAAAAGGGAGGGGAGAGTATACAATCTTGGAATGGGTAGAGAAAAGGACATCTAACTATTCTATCTATTCTGGGGGAGGGAAGTTTTGACAAAACAGTTTTGTCAGAGAACGCCAATTTGTCAAAACCAAAACGTTTTGTGGGAACATTCAACAAAGCTTCTCTTGGGAAAGGTTTCTCAGGTCCAGGAGGGAATTTCTGATCAAACCCCACAAGAAAGTGAGACACCCCAGAACTGCCAATAACTGTCAGCCGGGCAGAGCAGGGAATTTAATCTGAGTCTCCCAGATCCAGGTGAGTGCCCTACCCACAGGACTGTGGCACCAGTTTCTCTCTGCTTTGCACAAATAATGAAGTATTTATTGGACCAAAGACAGATACTCTAGCCCAGTAGTTAGAACACTCCCCGTGGGGTGTGGGAATCCCAGGTTCAAGTCCATGGTTTGAATCAGGAAGAACAAAGACTTGAATCTGCAGCTCCAACTTCAAAGGTGAGTGCGCTAACCACCAGGCTCTTGGGAACTAGTGTGTCAGAGGGTAGCTGGGGATTCTCTGGTTTTTGTTCAAAATCTTTGAAAGGTCTTGGTTCTACCCTGATGCAAAATGGGACATTTTTCACGAGACAGGAAAACCCATTCCCCACCCAGCTCCATTCCTGAGGACATCACTGGCAGAGTTTCAGTGTAGCTGCACCTTCAACCCTGCCTGCCTGCTCAGACCTCTAGCCTTCACCTCTTTCTCGATGTCCCAATCCATTCTGAGAGGTTTTTAGGCTGCTTTTTATGGGGATTCTCCCAAGCAGGTGTGAAACATCCAGCCCCTGCTTTTCAGTTGCTCTCCTAGGACAATGACAGTGTAATGACATTTAAGAAGTATACGCAGCCAAGCGTCCTCCATTGTAGCTCAGTCTACTGCTGAATGGCCAAACCCTTTTACCTAGTTTGGAGTGTGCCCTCTGTTTCACCACTAAGATTTTAGCTTTGTAAATACTGCAAAACAAATACTCTGGGTCAGCTCCTGCCCTCCTTTATGCCATCTCAGCCCTATTGATTGGCTTGCACCAGGGGACATGAATCATTATTTTGCTGTATGGCTCAGATTTTCAAAAGAGCTCAGATCCCATAGGTGGGGCCAGATTTTCAGAAGTGTTCTCAGCACCTATTAAATGGTATGGTGTGAACACTATATGGTGTGAACAGCTTTTCCCTTCAGCTGCTGGAAACCCCAGCTGGTAAGCCCTCTTTGTGAATGAAGCAAAATACACAGTCCAGCAGTAAACCTCCATCAAGCATCTGTATTGATGTTAATGCTCCAGGTACATCACACTGCAAGTTATGTGGAGCACACTTCCTGCTGTCTGGCTCAGTCTTTTCTACTGCTTGCCTTCATCTGGAGCTGGCTAGCTGGAGAGCTAATTACCTCATTAGCTTATCAAGCTCCCTACAGGTGACACATTCTACCCTTCCAAACCCAAATGACCTAAGTCAAACCTGCTTTCACTACACCCAGTGCCCTGGGTATTCTAAGTGATCAGGGTGCTGGCTTCCAAAGGACTCACATTATAGTTCCTAACCACAGCCTGTCAAATATGGTTTTCAAAATGGCTCAGTGTCCAGTCAGCAGCTTCCATTCTGTCTAAATGGGAGCTCTCAAAACTCTGATCCCTTATTTAGGAGCCTAAGTGAGAGCTGGTGGGTGTTGAGACATTAGTATGGGGGAAAAAAATGTCCTTCTTATCTAGGGCACACAGGAAAGTGTTGAAAGAATAGCCCCAGTACTACAGTGATTTCCCTTGTGTTGAGTTCAAGATAGAGAGTCCCATAGAAGGATTCATGGTTGTTCATACCAGAAGCACTGAATTGATCTAACAATCCCTAGTATTATCAGCATTCTACAGTGAGTCAAGTTCTGCCCACCTTACTGATGAAAGTAGTCCAGTAACTCAATGGAACTACTGGCAAGGATAGAGCACATAAGGTATTGCTCAGTATGGTCATTTAATTAAAACTGGGCCAATGCAATAGGCAGAATGAAGTTGGGCCATCCACAAGAAGCCAATGGTTATTGTGAGTGATTTTAAGGTAGAGTAATTCTGCATGATTCTAGGTTGTATCTGCTGAATTATCAGAGGGAAGCGCTGAAGAAGCATTGTTCAGATTTCAATGCAAAAACCCAGCATTGATTAGTAGGAAGAACGTGGGTTCCTTTGTGCTACATCTCATTTGCACAGTTGGGTGGCAAGTATCTTTCCCTCAAGAAAAGGTACATTTAAATTGGGGTTTCTCCTGAATTTCACCTTCGGTTTAAGGAGGCACACATCCCCAGTGAACTTCTAAAGGGAGAGCCACATAGCACACATCCTTTAGCCATTAGTTTAAAACATGAGCCATCTCCAACACTACTGGCATTATTGTTTATTGGTGTCTACAGAGATTGAGAGAAGTGCAGTGTATGAACAAGTTGGTGTACAATACAAGCAGTTTGTAACCTGTGGCCTCAATCCTGCAATAAACTCTATTTGGGGAGTGGGGGGGGGTCATTGCAAGACTGCGCCCTGTGCTTACAATAATGCTTTTCAGATTCTCAGCATTTCTATGCTGGCTTTGCATTTGAGATTAGTTGGAGGTGGTTTGGAGAAGCATTTGGACTTTGAGGTTTTTATCTGTGTTAGACGCTTACAATGCATATTTTCAGCTGCAAGCCCTGAATGCATTTATTATGACATGATCCTATTCAAGAAGTTCCAGGAACCATCCGTGAGCCTCATGCAATACTGGGAAGAATTGCCTTATGATGCTGAGCACAGTGGGCTGTCACTTATCCCTTTCCTTAGGCATGAACCAAAGGTGTAAATTGAAATGGCAGTCTATGAGTGTACACTCAATATTCCCATCATGCAAACTAAATTTTACTGTTTTGGAGCAGGGTGTTTCCCCATTGTTAAGGTAGCAATTGAGTTGCCATTTGCAACCCTATTTTGGCCCCCATTCTAAAATCCAGCAAACATCTTATTTAACCTTGAAGCTGGTAGGGGTTCAAACTCTGCCATATTTGGGGTCGGGAAGGAATTTTCCTCCAGGGTAGATTGGCAGAGGCCCTGGAGGTTTTTCGCCTTCCTCCGCAGCATGGGGCAGGGGTCGCTTGCTGGAGGATTCTCTGCGACTTGAAGTCTTTAAATCATGATTTGGGGACTTCAACAGCTGAGTCAAGGGAGAGAATTATTCCTAGAGTGGGTGGGTCAGCTTTTGTGGCCTGCATCATGAAGGAGGTCAGACTAGATGATCATAATGGTCCCTTCTGACCTTAAAGTCTATGAGTCTATCTCAGCCCCAGATCTAGCTACCATGTTAGAAGTGACTCAGATGAAAGGTTCATGAGAGATGAGGCTCTGTTGCTACAATCCCCAGGAGATGCCCCTGGTGGAGAAAGGAGGGAAGTGCTAGTGCTGCCTTCGTCTACAGCTGTTCCTTGACTTCCCCAGCTAATCCTCTTTGAGTTTCAACTAACTCCAGACCTTCGGTAGACTAGCATGTGCCTTAGGAGCAACATCAGTGATTATTCTACCCTTTCTTCTAGGTTTGTTATTCCAACCTCAGAAGCATAGTCACATCCGTACGGTGCACTTTCCCTACAATTCTTTAGCCATCTAAAATACAGAAAAAATAACCTTAGGAGGAAGATTTTTTTTCTTTGTTTGTTCTTCTCCATTTAATACAAAGGCCCAAATTCTGCACCATTTTATAACATTATAGCAGTGCCAGCTGTTGTGTTTGCACTGGTATAACTGGAAGTAACATGTGGCCATAAACTCCAATACTATGATGCTGTTAGGAGGTAAGAGGTCTCAAGTCTTACTGATTTCAATTAACTTGAGGGTACTCAGCACCTCGCAGGGCTGGGACCTACATTTTCAATATCATCACCTCATAGTTATTGTCATATCTACCTGATGAGCACATCCAAATGCTGTTTGAATGAACAGATTCTGCCATTTAGGGGGCACCAACAGTGCAAAATGCAGTAGCGAATTTAGAGACTGTGTTGCTGCAACTTGCTAAATTGATCCTAATTAAAGTAACAATGAACATCCCTTTGTGTTCTGATTCATGATATATACATTATAGTTTGCGACAATAGATATTTATGGTGACACAAATTGCTCCAAACATCTTGCCCGCACCTCGGTCGATTCTTCAACTGAGCACAAACTCAATGAGCGCATACCCTTTGGAGGTAACAATTCACTCAAATTCTTTCCCCCCTTTTCTGTAGTGGCAACATGGTGAGAGATTTGTGAGGCTCAATGAATAAAACGACCTAATTTGCATTTCACAGACTCCAACTGGAAGTGCTTCCTGTCTGTGAAATACAGACAATGTTTATGACCCCGATATTAACTTTTTCTTATGCCTCGTGTAATACATTAAAAGTTCTGACCTTTATTTACTGAACTGAACTTCTAATTAATGCTGAAGCTTTTACTGCCATATAAAGCAGCTGTCTATTAAATTACACCAGAGATTTTAGAGAGATGGTGATTAATGTTACTTGGAGGAGATGCTATTTCAGTCATGTGCACTTACAAAACCCCTACACCAGGAAAGCAAAGACTCTTTTCATTAAAGTGATCCATTATTGATAATGTTTTTTGAGAGATACGGTCATGGATAATACCATTAAATATTCACATTGGGAAAGATTTTCAGCACCCACACTTAGGTCTGGATTTTGAAAAAATGAGAGCCAGATTCTCAAAAGCACTCAGTAACCAACAGCCTGCCCTGTGACACTTGTGGCTGGATTTTTCAGAAGAGCCACCAAATTGCTGAGTAGCGCTGGGCAGGAGAGGGTTTTCTCATCCTGTGAGAACCTGAGATTTCAGAAAAATTTCCCATTCTGAAATGGGACAAAAATCTTGGGAAGTTTCACAAGCCAAATATAAAATAAATATTTCATTCTGATCATTTCAAGAAGTTGTGATTTTGACATTTTAAAAAAAAATTAAAACTTTTCTTTAAAACTATAAATCAGCTTAATATTTAAAACCAAAAGTTGTTTTAATCCCAAACTGGTCCTTTTTTATTTTTAAAAATATCAAAATGTTCCATATTTAAATTGTAAAAAAAACCCTTTTTTTCTCTTTTCTTTCGAAACGGGAAATTCAAAACCGACCTATTCCTGTGAAGTTTTGTTTTTGACAAATCAGCATTTTCTGATTAAAAAACAAGCAAGCAAACAAAAACATTGGTGAAAAATTCCCATCCTGCTCTAGAAGTGAGGTGTTGAGGACTTGGCCCATTGTACAGTCGCGGCCAGGAAGGGGAGCAAAGACCCCCTTGCACTCATGACAATCTCCCCAGGCTCAGCTAACAGCCTTCAGTGGCTTTTCTCTCATCCCAAAATTTCCTAGTTTTTGTGGCCTGCTCTGGTGATGCTGCTTCCCCTCAGTGAGGCAAGTTCCTCCATCTTTTCCTAGCTGGCTGCATTCTCCCCTTTTTCTCAGCGCTGCTCCAAAGCTGAGTGAATGGCAGTGGCTGGTCATTTGCAAGGGGGAAACAGGTTTTAGGCACAGTTGCCAAGTGTCTCATTGTTATTATGAGTCACACAGGTTGAGTGCATGTGTGGGGGGGGGGGGTGTTTTTTTTCCCTCAAGCATCTCTTCATCTGCTGCTGCCTGGCAGAAGGCTGAGAGCTTTTGCCCTTTTTAACAATGGCTACCTCCTCTCATTACTTACATTGGGACTGAAGACACAATTGCCCACAGTAAAGATGGTTGCCCAACTACACTTTGCATGTGAGAGTGAGGCCACTCCTAATGAAGGTGGACACACTCTGATTTCAGTTTTAACCCCCTGGTTTTACCCCACATCTCCAGTTAATGCTTGTGTGTATTTGCCCTTTTATTTTACCATCCCTGTGGTCCCACATAATAATAACAACCATATTTACATCCAGGAAGACTGTACCAGATCATAGTGTAGTGCCTCCAGTTCATTGACAGTATGCCACTAGTTCAGTGAAGCAGTATACAGCCAACTCCAGCAGGAGTGGAAAATCCAGGTTAGAATATAGGGAGCTAAATGTGCAGATCTGCCTCGCTGTGTGCTAACCTAAACAGGTAGAGTCATTGCTTTTACAAAGCAAACCTGTCCCCCTTTTCACCACGTGGTAGTGTCTAGGGTAGCACAAGTCTTTTCTGACCTAAGTATAGGAAAACAGGATGAAATCCTGGTCCCATAAAGTCAATGGGAGTTTTTCTATTGACTTCAATGGGCCCAGGATGTTACCTATACTGTGGTATCTCCAAATGTAAGGGGACTGTTGCCCCCTTACTAACATTCAGTGGGGGTGTTTTGATTGGCTTGCTCCCAGTACTAAAAGGGGAAGGGTCGATGGCAAATCAGGAGCCTGAGACTGACAGTCCCCAGGAACAATGGGGAGAGGCCAATGCTCCAGATCAGCCTGATTGACAGGGCGGGCAGGCTAATCAGAGGGTCAGGAGGCCAGGGAGGTCCCGTCCTCCGTGTGAGCTGGAATTGCCTGGGTCAGACTGAGTGGGGCCAAGCTAAGGAGAAAGCAGGGGCCCAAGCTGAGCTGGAGAGCAGAACCGTGCCAGATCCAGAGGGGCCAGAGGCGCAGCCACAGAGCCAGAGACAAAGCCCAGGGAGAGCAGATCCTGAGCTGGGAGCAGAGCTGCAGCCCCAAAGCCAGAGCACAGCCAGGAGAGAGCAGGGGCCTGAGCTAAGTTGCTGGGAGCAGAGCTGCAGCCCCAAAGCCAGAGCACAGCCAGGAGAGAGCAGGGGCCTGAGCTAAGTTGCTGGGAGCAGAGCTGCAGCCCCAAAGCAGAGTTACAGAAGCAGCCTGCAGAGCAGACCTGTCCTGGGGGCAGAGCTGCAGCAACCAGAGCCAGAGGGGCCAGAGAAGCAGCCCAGGGAGCTGGAGGCAGAGCAGCAGCAGCAGCCGTGCTGAGGCAGAGTGGAGCTGGAGCTGGGGCTGGAGCAGTCCGGAGCCGGGTGCAGTGAGCAGCTGGGGAGAGTGAGGGGGACCCTGGCAGTGGGCCCAGCGCAGGGAGACACCTCAGCCAAGAGGCCTTGCAGGCCAGACTTGGAGGGGGATCGTAACCCTGTCAGGGCGGGGGCGACGCTGGGAAGAAGGGTCCTGCCACCTAGAGCCTGAGAGCGTGTGGCCACCGCCAGAGCAAGTGTCCAACCCACAGCGTCCCTGCAGCACAGCCAGGGCCTGAGAAGGAGGCCCGGGACCTACAAGGAACAGACTGTGAACTGCCCTGATGTTCCAGAGACACTGCTTGTGATATTCCCTGCCTCAGAGCAGGGTGATGTGTTTCCTTTAACCTTTTCCATTTTTCCTTATTCTTTTTTAAAAGTAATTGTTAATTAAATAACTTGTATTTGCTTTAAATTGTATAAAATGATCAGTGGGTCAGGGAGGTGCCCAGTGCAAAGAGAGTACCCCGGAGTGGGGACACCCTAGCCCCTGTCCTAGGTGACCACAGCAGGGTTGGGGGTCAAGCCCCCCAGGAATCCTGGGCCCAGCCTTGTCGGGGTTTACGAGGACTCTGCCAGACAGGAGAGTGGAAGGGGAGTCCTCAAGGGCAGGGAGGCCTCTGGGTAAAGGAAGTGGGAGCGAGGACTCGGATCCTTTCGCTAGCCCACTTCACCGGGGTAGTGCAGAAGCCAGGAAAGTTCCCCACAATAGCGGGACCATTCCCCCGCTTACACATAGTTACTACACAAAGGTGAGTAGTGGTAACATTTCAGCTTTTTTGTTTTTAAACAATAACTATTTCTCTTTCCCAACCAGCTCTAATACCATTTACTGTTCCTAATTAACAGGCATAACCACAGACTACTACCAGGCAAAACTCCCATTGATGTCCCTGGAAAGTTTGCCTGTTTAAGCTGTTCAGGAATCATCTTTGATGGCTTTTCCAAAGAAAATCAAAATCAGAACCAACCACACAGCTGTATTCTCTCACTTTCACTTTCACCCCATAGGTTCTCATTCAGCAAAGTAGAGCATCCAAACAGTCAGTGGGATAACTCATGGCCTTTAAGTTAGGCATATGCTTAAGAAACTGGAGACAGATAAACGCAAGATGATGGGGTTTGAAAATTCCTCAGAAAGCTCTTCGTTTGCTCATACTGCACTGAGCTGCAGTTGACTGAAGTATAGCAAACTGCAAAGCGACAGCAGTCTGTTGCATTCAGAAGCTATTGAACATGTTATCTTTGCTCCCTTCAAAACATATGGGTATCAAATGCAATAATAAACCGAAATGCTACTGTAATGGCTAGCTGGATGCCCAGAAGAAATATATTAAATGGTTGAGACAGGGCGGTCAAATGTTCAACGTTTAGGTTTTAAATGAGACTAGAGAGTCTTTCAAACATAAATCAGTAGTTGGGTTGATGGAGAACATGGCTTGAATCCATTTGATTAAATATATGGATCTCTCTTATTTCTGCAAATAGGACTGAAGCTACGAATCTGAAAAAAAACATCAGCTCATAGCTACGGGGTGCATATTGCAGACGTGAGGATAAGCCTTCTGGTTTCAGCATAACTGAACTGATGGCACAGGTACTGCGCTGAATAGCAATAGGTAATAAGGAGCCATCGACTGAAAACTAAGGAAGTGAGACAGAGGACCAAATACTCAACAGTACATCATCACTGACTTTGGGTGCTTCAGTTTTGGAGGGCCTGGCTTGAGATGTCTCAGGTCTCTCAAGTTGAGATCCAAAAAAACCACAGGCATCAAAAATCAGTGGCCACTTCTGAAAACTTTGCACAGAACGAGTCTGTTGCTGAACCAGCTAGAGAACAAAAGAGTCTGGCTCCCAGAACTCTGGCCCACTGCTTCTCTTACAGAGGCAATGTGACCTAGAGGAGTGGGTGGGTGGGGGAGGTTCTGTGGCCTGCAGTGTGCAGCAGCTCAAACGAGATGATCATGAGGGTCCCTTCTGACCGTAAAGTCTACGAGGCTGTGGAACTGGGATTCAGGAGACCTAGATTCTTATCCTAGTCCTGCTGTTGGGTGACCTTGGGCAAGTCGTTTTCCCTCATCTGTAGAATGGGGATAAAGATACTGCCCCACTTGTGAAAGTGCTTTGAGATCTACTGATGAACAATGCTATATGAGAGCTAGGTATTAATCTAGGGGGATATCCTAGCCTTATTGAAATAATTGGCATAGGGCCTTTCCTCCCAGAGTATTCTACTTGTTTCTATTTAGAAACTCATCACCTACTATTAGGACTTTGAAATCCAGACTTTAAAGTTATTTGTTATGCTTAGCATTTTTATAAGGATATGTTTAAGAACCCTCTGCTTTTCCACTTCTAGGGTTTTCATACAAGGACTGGGGTGGGGGGGGGAGGAGGTCCTCAGCTCTTTGAACAAAGAGAGCTATAGGAAAGTGAGACTTATACTTCACTATATTCAGTCTGCTTAGAAAATAGAAAGAAAGGAAAGATGAATAGGATTATCTACTTCAATAGTTTTCCGTGTAACCAGTGTCTGCAGTGTTTGAATATTGAAATTGCAGAGTGCATACATTAGTAATGCTTCCAGGAACAAGCTTGCACATCAGACAATATAAGGTGTTAGTTGACAGTGATGTGGTAGAACTAGTGTTGGATGCTGGGAGGAAAACATGTCCAGGAACCTAAAATACCTAACGGTTCTATTGAATAGAGAAAAGTGCCAACTTAAAGGATAAAGACTATAGAGACACCTTCAATTGGGAAAAAGATTGTAGTTGTAATCAAGCAAGATTTCCAGCAGCCGGAAAGATGACTGAAGACCACCACCACCCTGTACCATCTCCCATAACAATGAAACCAAATCATTTTAGCTCACTCTCGTATCCAGGCGAGTTTTGCTCCGGGGACATTCTGTCCTCTGCCTACATTCCCAATACTATCAGGTATGGTAACCAAAGGCAAATATACTGACATTCCAATGCCTTGAGCACGATCTCAGCTTCTTCTGCCCCGTATCTTCCAAAGTGCTCACTATACAGCCAATCCCATTTCTGCACCTAAATAAATCACCAGATTTTTAAATACACTCAGCTCTCTAGCTCCTAGTTTTCTTAATGGAAATTGTGGTGTGCTGATCATCTTTTTAAATGTGATCCTTTGAGTCCACAATACATGTAGCTCCATGGTGATGCTGTTCGTGGTCGGTGTTGTCTTTATTGGCTCTGCCTTGCTAAATAAAATGGTGGATCCTACAGTAGTTTTTAGTGCATGCTGAACATAGTACATTATGGAACATCACTTTCTTTACTCTGAAAGGGAGATTGAAAACACAAATCTGTAATCCTTTTACAGTTGAGTTATAGTGTCTCTCCCTCGTTCAGACTACTTACCTGCATTACAACAATTCATTCTGTGACAAAGACACGCAGGAAGGCCTGGGGGGAGGGAGGAGAGGAAGAAGGAAAGTAGAAGGAACAATAAGATTTCAGCTCTCTGGCTGGTGACTTTATATTTCTTTTCCTACGGTCCTATCTATTTTTGGGGATTCCCTCTGAGAACTTTTCCACTCGGCTTATCCAGGACACTTTGTGCAGTTCTGGATTCATCCAGCTCTCTGGAATCCAAAAATCTTTGTTCAACTCCAGATTTCAATCACTCAGGTCCCTTTAGTTGTCATACAGCAAAGCTATGCGGAGCAGATCACACTCAAGCATAGGGGGTGTGTGGCAGGGTGACGACTCACTGGTGCGGCGCCTCCTGCTGGTCGTCTTGTGTCTCACCTGCCACTGGCCCCCGTGTCCCTCCCAGACCCGGTGCCCTTCTATATCTGGGTTCTGTCCCCCTGCAGTAACCCACAATTTGGGTCTCCCAACCTAGGGGAACCCCTAACCCTCTAAACCCACCTTCCCTCAGTGGCTACTGCCAGTCACCATCTAGCCCCCGCTCCCTGGGGCAGACGGCAGTCTGTAAACCACTCATCATCGGCAAGGGGGTTAGGACCTGCTGCCTCTGCCTATCTCTGGGCTGCCCCTCTGCAGCCCTAGTACCCTTTTGTGGGCCCTTAACTTGGCCTGCAGCCTGGGGCTTAGCTAGGCTCTGCCCTTCCCCAGCACTGCTCCACCCTAGGTACCCTCCTCAGTTTCCCAGGCAGCCAGGTCCTTCTCTCTCCTGCAGCTAGAGAGAGAGTCTGTCCTTGAGCTCCTGGCTCACAGCCCACAGGGCCAGTTGCGGCCTGGTTGGGGCGTGGCCCCAGCTGTGGCTGCTTCCTCCAATCAGGCTAGCTTTTCCTGTTGCAGCCCTCTCCAGGGCTGCTTTAAGCCCTTCAAGGCGGGAGCGGGGTGACCGCCCCGCCACAGGGTGGGTATAGGGTGTGCCACACATCCAGAGTTACACAGAAACCAGCTCCCTTCATATACACTTTTGCACCTCATTGCATATACCATGCATTGCATATGTTTTTGATTGGCTTGGTCATTTTGCAGGAACCAATCCCCGTGCAGCATGCTCTACCCACGCTTGAACTATTCCTTACCTCCTGTCTACATTCCTAGTAAGTGGTTCCCGCAGTGTTCTCTCTCTTAGTCTTTTTCAACCTAATGAACTGGTTACCTCCCTATTTCTATTTTCCATGAAATGAGGCTTCTTTCCAGGTGTTAATTACTCATGTCAGGCAGGCTGCAGCTACATTCCCCTGCTTCTTTCTTTGTGTTATATATTAGCATTCATTCCATCTGCATCATTTTCCTGTCTCTCTGTTCTCTCTTTCTCAAGTTTATAACCCAGCAACACATGATTAAGACCACAAGTAGTTGTAGTCATTTGAACCACCATTAATATTAAGCTTCAAGTATGAACCAGGGGGTGCAAGCTTGCCACCTGTGGGAGAACCCACCAGGGTGTAATCCAGATTATAAGCTTGCTCTGACTTTAAAGCATCCTTTGGTAATTTTAATTTTGCTTTTATTTTAATTATATTGTGAAAAACCGGTACAAAATATAAAAATCTTTCCATTTATCACCACAGGAAATTTAGGTGTGAAACAGAACATAGGCCAATTAAAATAACATTCCCAGCACCCATAATTGCAGTGGTCCTCTTCAGCCATCACACAATACTTGTTGTTGTTAGATGTTCAGCTGTGTGTGTGTGTGTGTGTGTGTGTGTGTTCTCCCTGTGTGCTGCCCCAGCTCTGCGCAGACAGCCGGCACAGCAGACCTCAAGTGAACCGCCCAATGACCGCAAGCTCCGTTAAGGTGCGAAGGCACCCGGCCAGGTTTACTGTCAACAAATCACGGTAATAGCACCTGGCAGACTCTACGAGGATACTAAGACATGTATATCCGTGACAATGGCTGCAGCTCAGTGAATGGTGGGACTTTCCATTCCCCCTTTGGCTGGACCAAGACACTCTCTCAGAGATACCTCTTTATATCCTGATACAAACAAGACATGTACTGCCCCTCTGACATAGTTAGTTACTGCCCCCTGACGTAGCTAGTTATCTCCCATCTCCTTATAAATGTTGGTTCGATTAAAACATCTCTATTCATCACACTGTCATCCTGACCTTATCTTTTAGGAGGTGTCCGTGTGTTCCCTGTTACCCGTGGGGAATGTTTTTGCACCATGCTTGATATTGGGATATTGGGATGGTCTGGTACCATTTTTCTAGAATGTGTTTGCGTGAGTGCTCTGTGCCTAGCAAGCAGGCAGAGCCTGACGTTTGCTCACAGCCTGACTTTTGCTAACTTTGCTTTTATATCGGCAACGCTTGCCCACTACTTTACTCAGGCCTCTGATACAAGGGCTTCTCTCTCAGGCTCTCTTCCTACTACAACTTGTCATCACCAGCATTGGCAGTTTTTACTTTACCAATGTCCCAAATTGGCTCTTAAGTCATTTAGGTGACTCTGAAAATGGACTTAAGGTCTGATTTCCAGAGGTATTTAGGCACATAAAGATGCACATAAACAACCTACTTTACTTAAACACTTTTGGGTCCTAAGTGATTCAGGTGCTTTTGAAAATTGTACCCTCTGTTCTTTGGAATCAAATATAGTTTATTCATTAAAACTTTTTTTTTGGGGGGGGGGGTGGACGAGGGGGACGAAGGTGTAGGTTTAGGGAAGTTGAACAAAATACCTTCTGACATGCCAATACATGACAGCTGGCTCCTGGTGAAACAATCCATCAGATCCTTGCAGTGACTTGAAGAGACAGTGATGAGTTTCCAAAAAAGCAACATGTGGCTTTAAAGCCATGAAATCTATTCAACTGCTGCATACTGACAGAGCGATGGGGATGCAAATATGTCAATTATTTTCCTAACCAGCTTGTAGAATGGACTATATTTCCTGAAACACGCTGTGACATTGTACCAGCACGGTTCCCATTAGGGAAAGGGCAGCTAGTAAAAAACCTCACACACACACACACACACACACACACACACAACCTTGCTTCACCCCAATTTATTTATAGAATAATTTCTAGTGTGCCACTAATACAAGAATGGAAACAAGACAATGAACAAATAAACATCCCGTCCCCGCACACACATACTTTCATAGTGGGGAAAACAGATCTGCATATGGTGGATTTGTCCAGTTAGGACCAACAATAAATGCTGCAGAGTTTCAAAAAAGCTCAGCACCCCAGAGCTCCCATTTAGGCCCCTAAACAAAATGGCTAGAGATCGTGAACAGGAACTCCTGGCCCTGAGCACTTTTGAAAATCTGGCCCTGTATTTTCCTGTGTCTAATTCCACTGTTTCACAGGGGTATTTTGAGGGAGGACAGAAGGTGCCAGTCCTCATGTTTTTGTACCAAGAAGATGAAGGCGAAGCTCCAGTTTATATTCAAGACCTTCCCAGAAGCTCTGCTGATAGACTTATCACACTGCTACGACTAGTCTCCCAGTAGATGTCCTATCACTGGGGCTATGTGCCTGGGTTTATTGATGGAAGAGACTGGGCAAAATCCAGATTGCATGTGGCCCAGTACAGGGACTAGTCTTGGGTGAACCTCCAAAGTTTTGGCAGTTTGGTTGAGTTATTTGAACTTATCTCAACTTCTTTAGTCTAGAAATTGATCTAGCCATCTTAAATGCCAATCATCCACATGGAACTAGCTATCATCACCATCATCTTGATACGGCACTCAATAATCGCTTATTGTTTCCCAGTGGGATTTAGAAACCCCAAATCTGTCAAAATGAGGGCTTGTTAGCTAATGACTAAGGATCGTCAACAACTCCTCATTCTCTTACATAGGATTTACTTTTCTTTTGTGGAAGAGGGGTTGTTTGTTTTAGTTTCCGACAAAATGTACAGCTTTTCTCTGGAGACAGTGAAACAAACAACAAAAACTCTGCAAATATTTTGGAAAAAAACAAAACAAACAAACTGGGTTTTCCACAGACTTTCAGTTTTCTAAACCCAAAATAAAGAAAAAAACAAAAACAAAAAACCCACAGACATAAAAAGAAACATTAACCAAAGCCATTAAAATAAATAAACTAAATTAATAAAATAGTGATCCCAAAGGTTTATTGGATTCAACCAAAATGAAATTTTTGCATGAAGAATTTCATATTAGTCTTAACACTATTTTTCATTAAAAACAAACAGAAAACGTAATGAGACTATTTTGACCAGCTCTATTAATCATCTATTTTAATTATAAAAATGCTACCAGATGAGACCCTGCAATAAGCTAGTCAAACACATCCTTATGGGCAGGAGTCAGGTTAAAAACTGTGTTACTTGCTCTTAGAATAATCACGCCACGTACTTTCTAGGCCACTGTTTTGTAATGCTTTCCCATTTGCTAGCCTGTAATAAAGATAGTGCTATGTTTTCAATACACACGCAGAGCTCCATTTACATATCCAATGGGAGTTTGGCATACATCATAAGATGGATTTTGCGTTAGTGTTTGTTCTAACTCTGTCCAAAATTTGTCTGTAGCAAAGGGGATATCTCCACGTCACTCGGAAGTTGATTAACAGTAAAAGACTACATGTTTAGTGATGCCAAACCTTACTCTACTTCTGTGAAGGGCGATACAGTGCCCTATTCCATTGATTTTTTGAATATAGCTGATAAATTAATAACACTACCATAAAAATAAGCACATTCTTTCCCCCTCATCTGGTTTACCATCTCTGTGCAGCTGCTGGGTTAGACAATGACAGAGCATGAACTCAGATGCCAGCAATACGTGGATGATTCCAAGCTCGATATCTCTATTCTATCAAATGCAACGGCACCATCTCCCAGCTGTGGCAGCCTTTGGGAGACATAAGTACCTGGATGAAGACCAAGTGAATCTAAAACTGAACAAGACTAAAGGGATGATGATGGGGAGCTGGAAGCATTTTAAAGAGCTCACCTTTGCCATGATACCACCATCCATAGTGGGCATCTCTCCTCAGATTATCAAGATGGCTTCCAGCCTCAGCTACCTTCTGGGCTCCTCATCAATGTATACCCAATGAACTGCAGCAGTGAAATGCCTTCTCCCTCCTAAAGCTGGCAAGGAGGATACATCCCATCCTGTCAAATATGCACTGGTCATAGTAATACCTTCTGGGGCCTGCAGATCTGATTATTGCAACGCCTTGGGTCACCTTGTTTTTCCTGTTAGCCCATGATTAAACTAAACCAATATATTCATACCATAAACATCCCACTAACCAGGTCAGCATGCAGTATTGATAAATTACAGAGCAGCTCCAATTCTGGAATGCTTTGTACCCCCAAATTAAGACATTGACCTTTAAAAGAAGGCCCTGTTTGCTCAGAAATGCAACACCCCACACACTCAATAACACAGGCTACAAGGAGCACATCACCCCAGTATTCAGTTCCATGAACTTTCTGTTGGATACAGAGTGGAGTTGAAAGTTGGGGCCCTAATCTTTAAAATTCCTCCATGGGATTGGTCAAGTCCACCAGAGGGACCATCAAACCAGGTGTGATCAATGACAGCCACACTCCTCTGGAACAATGGCACTGTTTTATCTGCAAGAATGAGCACAGGAGATAACGTTTTCTTGGCAGCTGGCTCATGCCTGTGGAGCTCACAGCTGAAGGTGTTCAGATTGACCCGTGGAACTCAGCACCCTTCAGAAAGAATTTAAAACTCAATTCATAGTTTTCCCAAAGCAATGTCTATTTCCCTTTCCTCCCTTCCAGACATTTAAAAAATACCAGCAAAAAGATGGAGAGAGAGAGCGACAAGAAGCTTCACCTGTGTAACTTTTCAATATGTACAATACTCTGGCACCATGCTGATAGGTATGCTATGAATGTGATAGATGGATACAGCTTGGAACTAGTAAGGGCCCAGATTCTGATGTTCTGGTTACAGCTGTGTGGGAAAAGGTTACACAGTGTCTTGGAGGATTTCAGTATTTTGAAGTTTGGTTTCATTCCTATTTAAAAATAAAAAATCAATGAAAGGGAAAGGCCCTAGGGTCTTCGATACATTGACTGTCTGCATGGTGTGCTACCCAGAGTCATGGACTTCAGAAGCCCCAGGCAAAGGGTTCAAAGATTGAAAGGGTATGAAGACTGACTTTATCCCTATGCAGGGGTCTGCCAGAGTGCAGGAGATGCAGTTCACAAAGTGGCGCATGGAAGTTGGCTTAGCTGTTAACTGTTTTGTAGATAATCAGGAACAATGAATCTTCAAGGCTATTAATTATTGTATCAGAGCAGTGGAACAGCTAACGCTTTTTATGCAAGTGGTTGCTGGTTCAAATCCCATCTAAGTATGCTGCAGAAGAATTAAATGTTCACTGGCACTTTCCATGACTATTAGTTTTTGTTTGTTTTGTTCTTAAAAAGGGAGGGTCAGATGCCTTACAAACAGCCCAATGGTCTTTCACATGTACTACAAGAGCCACTAAAACTTCAACAGCAGCAAAGAGTCCTGTGGCACCTTATAGACTAACAGACGTATCGGAGCATGAACTTTCATGGGTGAATGCATATGACTTGCATCCAAAGAAGTGGGTATCCACCCACGAAAGCTCATGCTCCAATACGTCTGTTAGTCTATAAGGTGCCACAGGACTCTTTGCTGCTTTTACAGATCCAGACTAACACAGCTACCCCTTTGATACTAAAAATTCAGTGTACTTTGCTAAATATGTGCATTCCTGAAGTCAAAAACACAAACAAAAATCACTCTGTGGAATATCATATTCATCCATAAAGTTGCTTTGGGGCATTTTTATCATACCAGGGTTATCTGCAGAAGTCCTTTCTGATCCCAAACTTTGCAGAATTCTAAGCCCCCAGAGAAAAGCCAGGTGCTTCAACAACGTATGTAATTAAGATTGCTAATTTGTGTAAACCTGTGCAATTTGCCTCTATATTTTCAGTGTTTGCAAAAAAAGGGTTTAAGTTATTATTTTCTAGCATAGCAGAGGCATGGAGGAACCAAAACACAACTCTCTGTGTTAGTTTATTTATCTGGATTCTGCCATATACATCTAAATAGAGCTGCCCAGTAACAAATATTTCCAGGTTAACATGCCACTTGAAGCCATCTCAATTGGAGTTTATTCAAACTGGTTCTCAAGCCTCGGAAATTTACATATTTTCTATGCTTTCTTCAGGAAAGTCTGTTGAAAAACCTATCCCATCAACTACTTCTCCTGGTGTTCGCACCCATGTTTAGAACAAGGGCATTTCATATGAAATCAGAGAACGATTTGTGAACAGTAAGAAATATTGACACTAAAATGTCTTTGGTTAAAACCAGAAATGTTTTCAAAATAAAATGTTTTCATGTTTTTTCATCTGAAATATTTTCATGGGAAATTTTGAAAAAAAGAATAAATAAATAAATTATTTTTTTTTTTTTACTTTCATATGGAAAAACAATTGATATTTCTGAATAATCTGTATACTGAAATAGCCTCAGATACATGCAATTATTTTCATGTACTGGGATTTTGTATACAGTAGAACTTTAAAATGAGAGTGCATGTGCTTCTGTTAGTTTGTCTGAATTTATGCAAATAAATTATATGCAGATTTCTAAAATGATTCTTTTGTTAGCTATTTCACTAGAGTTGGTTAAAAAAAAACAATTTCACACAAAAAGTAGATTTTGAAATTGTTTCAATTTCATAGTGTTCAAAGTGGAACAATTTCAGTTTTACAAAATATTTTCCAGAAAATTTCAAATTTTCAAAATTTTAACATTTCAAATTTTCATTTGTCCCCTGATGCACATTTTTTTTTTCATTTTTTGTAACTGAGTGCAATAAAATGAATTTTGTGGGGAGTTTTTTTATTTTTGTTTCATTTTTCTTTTCCACTCACTTTTCAAAACTTATCCAACTTATAAAAAGTTACAAAGTGGCAGAGATATTGAATGTTGATATTCTGTAACTTCCATGAGGAAGTTTGTAAAGGTACAGAGCATTCAACGAAAAAGAAGAAATAAAAGGTAAGAAAACCCAAATTCTATACATTATTCATTCTGTTACATTTAGTGGCAAACAGGAATAAGGGGAGAAAGTGGGGAGGGGAGAAATGTCAAAATTTTCAGTTTCAACAAAAAATGAGTCAATTTAGGAAAATCTGAAAGCTTTTTGTGAAAATATTCAGCTTTGAAAAAAAGTTGTTTTTTTATTGTTTTTTTTTTTTTTTAAGATAATGTCAGAGAGAGAGAAAAATAATTTTACTACCTCAACTTTTAACTAATTCTGCATCTGGTATGAATTTCTCTCCCTTCCAGAAATTTCATAAAATCCAGAAAGGTGGAGAAAAACTGTTTCCAGATTGAAAACAACTCTCTTTATCACTAACATATTCTCCCTCCCATCTTTCCAGTGGTATTTATCAAGGCTCATGGTAGCCCCAGTGACTGCTGGGAGTTGTATTACAGGGCTTTTCAACTCTATTCGGAGTGCCACAGTGGTGCACCTGCACCGAGAATGTGCTGATACTCTGGGCCTAATCTTATGCTATACAAACTCCTAGTAACTACAGTATCCACAAGACAATTTAAAATCTTCTCTCTCACACACACACACACACCGGCAAATTCCAATTTTCAAAACCCCAATGGGGATTTCTTCAAAGGAACGAAGAGAGCTGGGCACTCAGGAGCACAAGTCCCATGATTGTAGAATGGGAGCTATTGGCCTGAGGCCATTTTGAAAGTCCCAACCCAAGGCTAAACAGCTAATCCCCCACAGCAATGAACCCAGCCATTCTGCAGCTGACTGTAGGGCTCTGTTGTCCCTCAGATAGGATACTGGTGAGGGGGAGAGGTAATGGGAGGTCCCATAATGTCAGGCAGCTTTTTGGCAGGACAGGGAAAGGAAGGAAAGGGTTAAGGCACTGACACCCCTGGGGCTCCAGTTCCTGTAGTTCTGTGATGATGTGAAAATCTTTAAAACAAGTCTGGCCCTCCTAGTTGACATGAGTGTAACCAAAGCAGTGATACCTGCCTGGGCAGCCTGAAGCAGAGATCTGAAAGGGTTATCATCTCTGAGACCCTCTGCCCTGCTGGGGGGTGGGGGGGACAGGGTCAACACCACCTGTGTGAGAGGGGCCTTCACTACCTTTCTCCCCCGAATCATGACTCTGGTGAGGTGGCGTCACCCCCCCCACACACCCCCCCACACACACACCTCCCCACTTTTGTCCTCTGCTTGGGCAGGAAGAGTCTGAGTCTTGCTTCCTCCTGGACAGACCCCGGCCTGCCTGAAGACACAGGGACCAGTGGGACGGGGAGATGGGAACCCATTCTGTCCTAAGAGGACTGGTGGCAGGCAGCCAACCAGCACACCAAATGGCTCTGGTGTTGGTTGCCATTGTCAACCCAAGCAGGGGCACGGCCACGGGACATATGGGAATATGCTTAGGGCCACGGATTGTCCTGGGGAATGGCCAGGAGGAAATTCTTACTCCCACTGCAAGTTTTCCTCAGGGCTCTCTTAATACTCAATACACAAATCCCATGCAACCGCATTCACGTGTTCTTGCAAAGGGTGCGAGTCAAGGCAAAGTGTGATTGCTTTTAAAGCCGCTAAACTCTCCTCTCTGTTCCCCACCACACCTTTTTGTCACTAGGGCTGTAAGAGCTACCTTCCCTTTTGCAGCCTTCCTCCATCTCGTCCATTCTCCATCTATTTTCCGGTCTCATCTGACAATATACCCTTCATTCCTTGCCTGTACTGCTAATCTCTGCTATTATTTGGTATTTAACTGCTAAGCATTTAGGAACCGAACTTGTATAAATAACCGTGTATAAAATCAGGCCTCCCCAAAAACCTAGGCATGTGCTGAATGGTACCCATGTGAGTAGTGGCACTGAAGTCAACTTGTCTATGTAAAGTCAAACATGTGCATATATTTTTGCAGGATGGGGCCTACGGTTGTATCCAAACTGTATCTGCTAAGCCAAGGACTCTCAAGCTGGTGGTTGCAGCCCCAAGAAAGGGATGTGACCAAGTCCAGAGGGGCCATAAGCCTCCTCCCTTACTGCAGGGTGAGATGAGGAGGCTTGGAATATTTTTCAGTTGTGACACAAGGTCACAGTATGGAAAAGATTGAGACGCTCTCCTACCCTTTAGAGATTTGTCTATCGCTAATTGTAACTGTGTTTCTGTCTTGTGTGATTTGGCTATTTCAATATCCAACCCTTATTTGAACTCTGGGATGGTTGAAGATGTCAATACTTCATGCCACTGACCTTTTGTTTCCTTCTTTTTTTGGTCCTTACTAAATGCTTTTCAATCAGATTTCAGTACACTTCCAATGTCATGTAGGCTCTGACAAAGTTTAGCTGCCACAAACTTAACTTCAGAGTCCAGCACAAAGCCATTGTAATTAATGTTAATGAGGAAATTAAATATTTGAATGTTGATCTTGGTCTTCAGACGTAGAAGAGATGTAATGTTCACATAGGGGAAATCACAATTAACATTCAGGTCAGACAAGACCTACAAACGGTACTGAATGTTCAGCTCTGACACATTCCCAGAGGCTGCTGGAAGCGCTAGGCATAAGATCCGTTTGCATATAAACATATGTGACAAAACTGACAAGCCAATCATGTATAATTTAAATATTTGCAGATTACTACAAGGTGTTTAGCACTGGCAGAATTGGCCACATGGAGGCTGTTGCTATGGGAGCTGGAGTGGTGTTTACATAATGCAGAAGAAATCTGAATCAACACACATGCAAATGTATCTGCAGTTACTTTATAGGAGTAAAGTTTTATTGTCCATAAAAGAGTCTTTATAAAGCAATAGATCAGATTCTCTGCTGTGGCCAAATTGTGCTCAGCACAGCAGAGAAGGAGAGGCCTTCAAGGGGCCAGTTATAGTTTCCCTGACTCTTAGCCTGGCTTTGATCCCAGCTCAGGCTTTGGGACAGTTTAGAGTAGCCTCAGGGCTTGTTATAAATGAGGGGGTGGGGGGGTAGCTCCCTTTTGTGGACATGCAGCCAGCCAGTTGGCTATGGAATCCCTCTTGGTGGTTGTTCTCTACTTGCTTTACCTGTAAAGGGTTAACAAGACCACAGGTAAAAGGAAAGGAGTGGGCACCTGACCAAAAGAGCCAATGGGAGGGCTAGAACTTTTTAAAATTGGGGGGGGAAAAACTTCCCTTTGTCTGTGTGTTCTGGTTCTCCAGGAAAGAGGGGAACAGGGAGCAGTTATTTTGTGAGAAGCTTAAGCCAGATATGAAAAACCATCAGATCATACCTAGAGATTGCTTATCTGAAACCCCAGATATGTAAGTAAATTAGGGAATGTCTAAGAAGCAGGGCCGGCTCTAAGCACCAGCAAAGCAAGCAGGTGCTTGGGGCGGCAGATTTGCAAGGGGCTCAAGAATCCAGCATGGGAGCTGAGAACCAACAGGGGGCCCTGGGAGCTGGAGTTCCTTGGTTAGCTCCCTGCCTATAGAGCCAGCCCTGGAGCAGGGAAAGAACTACATTTCCCAGCATTCCCTTGGCCACTAGCAAGAGGAAAGGGTGGGGGAAGGAGTATGGAACTGAAATCTGCAGCTTGCTGTGAATGGTAGGAACAGAGCCGCTCTAGGTTTTTTGCCGCCCCCCCGCACCCCTGTATTGCCCCAGCCCTGGACTCTCCCCTGCCCACACCCCCTACTGCCCCAGTCCTGGGCTCTTCCCCCCACATCCCCAGCCACCCCAGCTCTGGCCCCCACCTGCACCCTCCTGCTCCCCCAGCCCTGGGCTCTCCCCCCACCCGCATCCCCAGCCACCCCAGTCCTGCGCTCTTCCCCCCACATCCCCAGCCACCCCAGCTCTGGCCCCCACCTGCACCCTCCTGCTCCCCCAGCCCTGGGCTCTCCCCCCACCTGCACCCTCCTGCTCCCCCAGCCCTGGGCTCTTCCCCGCCCCCGCATCCCCAGCCGCCCCAGCTCTGGCCCCCATCTGCACCTCCTGCCACCCCAGCCCTGGGCTCTCCCCCCACCCGCATCCCCAGCCACCCCAGTCCTGCGCTCTTCCCCCCACATCCCCTGCCGCCCCAGCTCTGGCCCCCACCCGCACCCCCTGCTGCCCCAGTCCTGGGCTCTTCCCCCCGCACCCCCTGCCGCCCCAGCTCCGGCCCCCACCCGCACCCCCTGCTGCCCCAGTCCTGGGCTCTTCCCCCCACATCCCCAGCCACCCCAGCTCTGGCCCCCACCTGCACCCTCCTGCTCCCCCAGCCCTGGGCTCTCCCCCCACCCGCATCCCCAGCCACCCCAGTCCTGCGCTCTTCCCCCCACATCCCCTGCCGCCCCAGCTCTGGCCCCCACCTGCACCCTCCTGCTCCCCCAGCCCTGGGCTCTCCCCCCACCTGCACCTCCTGCCGCCCCAGTCCTGGGCTCTTCCCCCCCCCCAAACCTGCTGCCGCCCCAGCTCTGGCCCCCACCCGCACCCTCTGCTGCCCCAGTCCTGGGCTCTTCCCCCCGCACCCCCTGCCGCCCCAGCTCCGGCCCCCACCCGCACCCCCTGCTGCCCCAGTCCTGGGCTCTCCCCCCACCCGCACCCCCTGCTGCCCCAGTCCTGGGCTCTTCCCGCACCCGCACCCCCTGCTGCCCCAGTCCTGGGCTCTTCCCCCCGCATCCCCAGCCGCCCCAGCTCTGGCCCCCATCCGCACCTCCTGCCACCCCAGCCCTGGACTCTCCCCCGCCCACACCCCCTACCGCCCCAGCTCTGGCCCCCACCTGCACCCTCCTGCTCCCCCAGCCCTGGACTCTCCCCCCACCCGCACCCCCTGCTGCCCCAGTCCTGGGCTCTTCCCCCCGCACCCCCTGCCGCCCCAGCTCCAGCCCCCACCTGCACTCCCCTGCTCCCCCAGCCCTGGGCTCTCCCCCCACCCGCACCCCCTGCTGCCCCAGTCCTGGGATCTTCCCCCCGCATCCCCAGCCGCCCCAGCTCTGGCCCCCATCCGCACCTCCTGCCACCCCAGCCCTGGGCTCTCCCCCGCCCACACCCCCTGCTGCCCCAGTCCTGCGCTCTTCCCCCCACACCCCCTGCCGCCCCAGCTCTGGCCCCCAGCTGCACCCTCCTGCTCCCCCAGCCCTGGGCTCTCCCCCCACCCGCATCCCCAGCCGCCCCAGCCGTGGGCTCTTCCCGCCACCCGCACCTCCTGCCGCCTCAGCTCTGGGTTCTTCCCCCCCCCCCCTGCATCCCCAGCCGCCCCAGCTCTGGCCCCCATCCGCACCTCCTGCCACCCCAGCCCTGGGCTCTTCCCCCCCCCCCGCATCCCCAGCCGCCCCAGCTCTGGACCCCATCTGCACCTCCTGCCACCCCAGCCCTGGGCTCTTCCCCCGCACCCGCACCTCCTGCCGCCCCAGCCCTGGGCTCTCCCCCAAAGAAGGAATTGGGGGGACTAAATGGACGGTGCACCTCTCTATCTGAAGCCTAGCAAGGGAGGTATGTGGATCCCACTAGAATTTAAAATGAAAAGTAAGGGAGGGGAGGCTCTGGACCTGGGCAGCTTTAGATACAGTACCAGGCACTTAGGAGGATTTCCACTTCTGAGCCATGGAAACAGAAATTGACTTTTCCTTTCCAGATATAGCTAATATTCAGAAAGGGAATCTAGCACCTGCCTTCCAGATTTGAACACCTCAAAATTCAGGAGTGCTCAAGCTCAATTTGGGCAGCTGTTACTTCATTTCTCCCAAATCAAATATACTGATCCACTGTAACTTGCCGTAGAAAAAGTAGAGTAAATTGAGCAAGAAATGCTTCCCAGTGGTTATTAGGACTGGAATTGCTATTTTCAACAGCCATTGCTTTTTTTTTTTTTTTTAAGTTTTAGTTTTATTTGTTTAAAAGGAAGACCGTGATAGTGCATTCCCCAGAGAAACAAAGAATGGAACAAAAGAATAATAAAGGCACCTCAACTTTTTCTCATTTATGTAGGACAGTCTTATAATATGCATCCAGATATCCTCCAGTCACACAAGCTGAAAATTGTTCCACTTTACTGCAGTTCTGTAACCATATGGGAACCAATCCTGTCTGTGTTCTGTGCACATCCAAAATTCCTGCTGAATGACCCACGCTGGGAGCGAGTTACCAGTGACCCAAGGCTGGGGCGGCAGGAGGGTGCAGTTGGGGGCGGAGGGGGAGAGCCCAGGGCTGGGGTGGGGGGCAGCCAAAAAATTTTTTGCTTGTGGCAGCAAAGAACCTAGAGCCGGCCCTGTCTGTATGTATAAATATCTTCTTTCTGTGTGTTCCATTCTATGCATCCGATGAAGTGGGCTGTAGCCCATGAAAGCTTCTGCTCAAATAAATGTGTTAGTCTCTAAGGTGCCACAAGTACTCCTGTTCTTTTTGCGGATACAGACTAACACGGCTGCTACTCTGAAACCTGTCAATAAATTCTAGAAAATGCTCTCTGACGGTCACCATTGCAGGGACATTTTCACTAGTTTCTGTTGTTGTTACAACATGCACCATTAAAGTCATTTGAGCCATATGGCTGATGTCAGGTGTGCAGTCCAGAATAACAGAGTAATGTTTTGCTGACTTCAGATTTGCCACAATCTTCTGTTTGACTTTTGTTGCCAGTAACAGTATGATGTCATTTTGAATTGTTTTTCCGAGGTCGTGGGGTGTGTCCATTTCTTGGGTGGTGACTCTTCTTAGATTCTCCTGGAGTACAGCATCAACCTCAGCCATCAGCTCCACAATTTTAAGGAAGTTTCCATTGTTTGGCACATACAGCTGAGCTGAAGTGCCACACAGTGCTAGGTTTTGGGTAGCAAGCATTCTCACAATGGCAACGAGCCTTTTCAGAACATTTTGCCAGTGAAGAGACTGATGCAATCTTCTCTTGATGCTGATCATCTATGGTGGTCTTTCACCTTATTCTCATCTCAAGCTCTTTCCACCTATAGAATGCTCTCTGGTGATTTGCTGCCTTCTCATGGCATGCCAGATTTCTAGCCAGATTTTTCCAGTCCTTTGTTCCTGTAGAACCCAATGTGGCTGGAACATTAGACTGGAAGGGTTTGCAACAAAAACAGTATGCAGCATTCTAGGTTTTTGAGTACATAAGCCATGGCCTCTTCACTTTGTCACCATTGGGGATTTCACACCAGTAATGTGTTGGATGGAAGCTACTATTTTCATTGTCTTTGAGGAACATGAAGTTTTTCACTTGCTGTGGCCCATGCAGTACAAGGAAGTCCCTCAGGCTACTGCTCAAGTGGGTCCACAGTCCTGGATCATCTAGACTTAAGGAACTAAACTCAGCAGCAGCTGTTTCTTGCACCTCCACCACACTCTTCTCTGATCTACACTTTTCTTCAGGAATGTGCATGGTTACACCCATTTGAGATGGAGATATGGATGCTGCAGTAGCTGCCAGGTCACCTGCACTCTGACTAACTGGACGATCAGGCATCTCCTCACCACTCACATCCTCCCTGGGGCTGGAAGGCTCACCGTGAACATTTGTGTCTGTATCTCAGGAGAGCTCCTTCCTGCTTAGATAGAAAAGCTTCTTTTGCTTTCTTTCTTTTTCTGAATGCTGCCCCAGAGGGACATTTTCTTCTTTCACTAGGACTGCTGTTCTGTGCCAGCTAGAGTGGCTCTCAACACTCAATTGCAGGGGACAAATAAGCAGGCTGGTAGCAGAGTCTGAGTGAGGGAAGATATCAGCGTCTTAAGGGCCTAACTGGCTCCTACTATTTCAGTTGACTGCCTGTTCTCCTCCAGTGGGTTCAGGGAAGCAGCAGGAAACAGGAAGCTCCCTGAGAAGCTGGTGTTAATCAGTCCAGGCTCCTGGGGGTGCTGGAGAGGTACATAAGAGGCTCCTCCTCCTCTCTCTCCCTGCAGCTCCTGCTGCTTTCAGTTATTCCCTCTCACCTTTTCGCCTGCCTGCCTGTTATGTCTCTTGTGCCCTCCTTCCTCCAGCACAGCACTCCACCATCTCTGAGCATCTCGAGCAGAGAGAATACATAGGCACCCGCAGCAGACACAATTTTCTACACTCTGGGTCCTAGTGGCGCCCCCCACAGTCTGGCACCTTAGGTGGCCGCCTCAGTTCACCTCATGGTAAGACCAGCCCTGTCCTGTGGGCACGGAGAACCTAACTCCCATTGAGGTCAGCCAGGGAGGCTGGATGTGCACAGTACAGGAAATAGACTGTCAGGGCAGCAGAATCCACTGAAAAACCGCGTTTTGCGAATTGCAAGGCAGGCTCTCACTGGGTGGCTCTTTGTCCTGCCTCTGTTGGCTAGAGCGTGAGCAGAGCTTGATGAGACAGCTGCTGCGGCTGTAGCCAGCCATCGAAGCGAGTTTCCCATCGTCTCTCTTCTGGCCGTGGATGCTCGACTGCAGCAGCTCCGCAGAGGTGCCAGCCTCGCTCTTTAATGCCCATTCTCCCCGTGCTCGCATGGCGCTTCATGGGCCATTGAGTAGCCTCAGGACAACATCCCAGTTGTGGACACAGGCACCAGCCACCGATTCCCCAAGCCAAAGGCCCCTTGGCAATCCAGGGAGCCTTAGCCTGGGTTGTCTGGAGCGCAGGGATGGCCCCTGGTGACTGCAGACACTGCACCTGCTGCACAGCCACACGGTGACTCCTGGGACCCCTCTGCCCATCAGCACTCGGCTCTCCCACATTCTGCTGAGCGGCTGAGATCTGGGGGAACAGAAACCCTTTGTTAGAGACGGACAATCTCCTCCCAGGAACACTCTGTCAGTGGCTGCCAGAGGCCTTCCCTGTGAAACCCCAAATGCGCAGCCCCTCGGGTTCCCACAGCGGAGATCTCTGCTCTTTCACTGGTCACCTGTGGCTGCAGTCTCTGACGGGGGAATGTAGAGGGGTTTTGCCAATGATCCCTTCTACACCGCCCATAATGGGAGGAGATTTGGCCTTGTGATGTGAGGCCCGGGTCTGAGAATCCGGGCTCCTGGGTTCTGTGACTCTGGAAGGGGGCGTGGTCTAGTGGGTGGAGCTGGATTTGTTGACACTGAGTGAGAGGGGCTTGTGCTGAAGGACCCTGGTTCAATCCCCCCCAATTCCTGTAGTGTCTACATGTGGCCATGACTTTACTTACCTATCAGTGTAGGTTGTTCAGACTATTCTTGGACACATTCTTACATCTGCTGCTGGCCATCCCTGAGATGTAGGTCCTTCATCCACACAAGGACATGGCATATCAAGGTCGATCCAGCAGCTCCCATCCAGCCTTCACCTCCTAATGGACGGCGAGTCTGAGCCTGACCAGAGAAAGACAGGGCGGTGTTCTTCAGGGGAATCTGCTGGAGCTCCTGTATCCCCTGTTCCACCTCACTCCCCGCACACTAAGGGTTTTCCAAAGATACCACTAATCTCGGATAAACAAAGCAGCCAAGATGAGGTCAGTGTGGGTGGATTTACTGAGCAGACTGGTTCTAAGGGAAGAACAGATTTCTTCCCTGCTCTAGGGAGATTCCCACAGGAAAAGTCTCTGATGGCGGGGATGGGGGCAATGGAAGCCCCCAGCCCCTTGAATGGCAGGAAATCAGGACTCGGGGAGTTAAGGGGTGTCTCTGTCCTGCTGCAGGGAGCAGACCTGGAAAGCAGAAAGGGCACTAGTGGCATTGTAGGAAAGACAGTGACTTCTACCTGTGAAGGTGGCTGAAGCTTCTTGCAGGCACTAGAGTCCAGGATCCTTACACCTCCTTTGGGGATCCTTTTCCTAGGAATAAAATCAGGACACCACACAGAGAATGACATCTGAATCCCAGGTCTGGGATCCAGGGAAAAGGTATGATCTCAGCTAGGGGAGGAGAGGACGAAGGGCAGAAAGTGAAGCTGCCCCTGTGGAGAGGGCACTCCTGTAGAACCCACTCCAGTTCCCAGCTCTCCCCCACATTGCTAGGTGTGACCTTGGAGAGGTCACTTCATCACCTTCATTCTTTGTCTGTAAAATGGGGGTACTAGTCCCCCCACAAGGAGGAGAAGGGAGGAGAGTCCCATTGTCTGTGAGGGGCTCGGACACTCTGGGCCTGGATTGTGCAGAGTGAGGGAAGAGACCCAGGGTTTGCTCCCTAGACCCAGAGGAGGAGGATGGGATCAGAAGGTCAGCCAAGGGGGATGGGTCAGGAACTGCTGCAACAGATGTGACTTAGGGATTCAGTCAGTGCCAGGGGCTTTGTACCTCTCTTCAGCAAATGGCTTTCCTCTTGTCATCAGCAGTCCGGACACTATCTGAACTCCTTCCTAGTGTCCTCAAGGGGCTCCCTTCGTTCTTCTTGACGCTGACCCAGGTCGATAGCTGGGAAGTTCAGAGAGGCCGTTCATAGTGTGGCATGAAATCAGTGGGAAAGCTACATTGAGCAAAAGAAAGGTGTCATTGGCCTTTGCAAACTCGGAACTGATCTGTCCTCTCAATCGACGGTACACGTTCACAAGGGGATGAAGCGCGCCATCGTGGTCAGGTGATCTATGAGAGTCAGTTCCATCCTGTGGCCATTTGAATCAGTGAAATTCCTGGCAATGGTTACCCATGGCCTGGGCAGGGTCTCCAGAGGCCTGAGATACCAAGAAGTTTGGTGTGTGGTGCCTTGGTGAAAGAGCAGAAGTCACGTGAGTCAAGCTAAGTCTGAATTTCAGCGCACATCTGGCACCACCAAATGAAGCAAGCCCTGGTGGTCATAGTAGATGCGTCTACTTCCATGATGAATGCTGAGCCTCCGAATAGGTGCAGTGGTGAAGGCAATTCTGAGCTGTTTGCGGGCTTGTTGGAACTTGGGTGACCAAACGAATGTGGCTGTTATGTGGAGGAGAGCTCTCGTGGGGGTTACTGGCTCTGAGAACCCTGGGCGGAAGCAGCAGTAAAGCGGGTGAAGTCTAGGCAGCGCTGCTCTTCTTGAGGACTTCAAACTTCGTCCCATCTATGAATGACTTCCACTTTATTTGGATCAATCGTAACACCTTCTGGGGAGAGGATATACCCCAAAACCTCTGAGGAGAATTGGCTGGAGGTACGCTTTTTCAATTCCGTGTTGAGACCATGCTGCCGAAACCTCTCCAGGTTCGGGTGTGGTGCATGTGCTGCTCTGGGTTCTCCAGAAAGAGAAGTCTGTCACCTGAATAGATGACACTGTGTGGATCCACTATGTCCCCAAATACATCACTGATGACGTGTTGCAAGGTGAGGGGACCGTTAGTTCACTCAAATGGCATATCAGACAGTTAAAATGTCCATAGTGTGCTTTGAAATCTGTTTTCCATTTGTCCCCTGCCCAAATGAGTATTAGATTGGAAATCCTCGCAGATGAAGTTTGAGGAACAACTTTGCAGATTTCCTGTGAGCCAACAATTGTGGGATTCACAGCAGCGGGTAATAGTTCCAAACGATCACTTTTTTCAGGGGCTGATTGTCTAAAGAGAGGTGTAGTAGAGTCCCACATTTCTTCTTCCCAAAAAGGGCCTGGGCACCCGTGGGAAATGCATATTTGCTCATAAACTCTTAGGACCGGTTTTTAGAACTGTACGCAGGGAGAGCCACTAATTCTGGTTCCAACAATGTGTAAATACTGATGAAGGCAACTTTCAACCAAGGTTGTAGGTCAATAGTCATAGTACCAGTGCAGAGGTAACGAGTCCCCATTTCTTTCAAAGGTACCCATGTAATCTGGGCATTTATCAGGAATGCCGGATGTCTGAGTCAAGAATGGTGGAGCAGGTCCAGGGGCAGAGGCTGGTTAAAGGAACTCCAACATTTTCAGTCATTTCCATTGCACAATTCCAGTAGGGGCAGCATCGGGCCAGGCTCATGTAGTGAGGTCATTGTTCACACCTGGTGTGGTGTGTCCCTGTTGCATATGGGCCACTTACTTGCGGAGAGCCTGCTTTTCTGCAAAAAGTTGCACCGCCTAATGTCACGTGCTGCGTCTGATAATTAGGCCCAGTGGTTGGAGCGTAGGTCGCAGGGAGGTGCAGGATTGTGCCTAGGCTAAGAGTGGTGCTAGAATCAAGGTCCAGGAACACACCAGGGTCAAAACCGAGATCAGAGTCCATCGACAAAGCAGAAGCAGAAGCAGAGCCAGTAACTAAGTCCATGCCAGAGGTCGTAGCCAGGCAGTCAGAAGTAGTATAATGGTCCTACCATCAATCAAACCCTAACCCCGCCCCTTGACCCCTTAAGCCCCGCCCCTTGACCCCATGGTCCCTCCCATCTCTCACCGGAAGTCCCACCCCATGGGGGTATTACTTCCGGGGTCAAGGTGCCACCTGACCGGAAAAAGGTGTGTCATGTGACCCCTCTAAGAACTCCTCCCACCACCCTCTACCAATCAGGAGGGGTTTCGTCCCGAAAGGACTGCTCCAAGAGGAGATTTTGACCAATCAGGGTGACTTCTGGGGCGGGGGGTGACCGGTCCGGAAGTGGGTCATGTGACCCCTCTAAGAACTCCCCCACTACCCTCTACCAATCAGTAGGGGGTTCATCCCAAAAGGACTGCCCTGAGAGGAGATTTTGACCAATCAGGGTGACTTCTGGGGCGGGGGTGACCCATCCGGAAGTGGGTCATGTGACCCCTCTAAGAACTCCCCCCACTACCCTCTACCAATCAGGAGGGGGTTCATCCCGAAAGGACTGCCCTGAGAGGAGATTTTGACCAATCAGGGTGACTTCTGGGGCGGGGGTGACCCATCCGGAAGTGGGTCATGTGACCCCTCTAAGAACTCCCCCCACTACCCTCTACCAATCAGGAGGGGGTTCATCCCGAAAGGACTGCCCTGAGAGGAGATTTTGACCAATCAGGGTGACTTCTGGGGCGGGGGTGACCCATCCGGAAGTGGGTCATGTGACCCCTCTAAGAACTCCCCCCACTACCCTCTACCAATCAGGAGGGGTTTCGTCCTGACAGGACCTCCCCAAGAGGAGATTTTGACCAATCGGGGTGACTTCCGGGTTGGGGTGACCCCTCCGGAAGTGAGTCGTGTGACCCCACTAAGAACTCCTCCCAAGGCCCTCCACCAATCAGAGTGCAGCACCATTACCCCATAAGTCCCAGCGCCAGACAGAGGAGGCGGCCATCTCTTACCAAGGACACGTGTTTTCGAAATCGCGGAAAGGCTGCTGAGAGGAAACATGGACTCCTTCACCACCCCCGTGAGAACTTCGGACTTTGTTTTAGCCCCGAGGGTCTTTGACCATCCGCGGAGAAAGCGCTACATCAGTGACAGTTCCGAGGAGGAGGAGGGCGCGACCGAGGGGAGCCCTTTGGCCCAGCCGTTGCTGGATACGACGGAACCCGACCCCGAAACCCTTGTGAGACACCCCGATTAGCATGGCGGTCTCTCTTTGTCCACCCCCTCAGAGGTGCATGTGGGTTTTTGAAAAGTATATGGCTGCAAACTTGGTTTGGTGTGTTTTATAAAGCTGCTGTTTTGTGTGTGTGAGAGGCATAGGTTTGTTTTTTTTTTAAGTACTTGGTTTGTTTCAAACTAACAGGGTTTTTTACTGTGCATAATGTGATGGGTTTTTAAAAATGGGGTTTGAGGCACTTGGGGAGAGGGAATGCTACTAACTAAACCAAAGGCCCCAAACACACATGGCTGGGGGACAGAACAACCGTGTGGCTTTTAAATGCATGTGGGGTTTTTGAATAGTATTTGGTTGCAAACTGTGGGTTTTAAACTGGTGGTATGTGTGTTTCAAACTAACAAGGGTTTCTGTGCAAAATGGATTTTAAAAGTAGTTTTGGTTTTTATTCTGCAAAATGAGATGTATTTAAAAACCTGTTTGTTGTACAGCCTGAAATGGATTATTTGGTTGTAAAGCTATGACTTTTTAAATAGAAAAACCACCCTAATGAAGTGTGTGTGTGTGTGTGTGTGTGTGTGTGTGTGTGTGTGTAATATGTATATGTATGTTTACAAGACGGTTTCATGTGTTTTATAATAATGTTGTTTGCTCCACAGTACAGTCAAAACATGAGAGATCCTTAGACCAGAGGGAAACCAAGCTGAAAAGAAAAAGGAAAGAGACAGCTGAAAAGGAAAATTCACCAGCATCAGTCACTGATGGATGGATGAAGCCCTGTAAATATATTTTGCTTATTGGTTTGGTTGTTCTATGAGGTTTTGTATTTTAAGTAAATACATAGGTGTGGGTGAGAGAGATGGTAAAGTTCAGTTTTGTAAAATGTTGTTGTTGTTGTTGTTGTTGTTGTTTTCCCCTCGTAGGCCTGGGCAACTTTTCTGACAATGCTGTAGTCAGAACTACAAGGACATCTCCTCCAGAACTGCCAACGAACCAGGAACCTGCTTTGAGACCTTTAACAACGCAAAACAGCACAAGAGTGCAGCTGAAGCATCCGGGTGGTCCAAACCTGATATACATCAAACCCAAGGACAAAACAAAAGACTCTGGTAAAAAACAACCATGCCTCCACAACTCCAGTTCCTCAGTGGCCACCACCACACCAAGCCCTGAGGAAACTGTGAGCGAAAATGCCCACATTCACAAACCCGGAGCATGCGCCCTAGGAGTTGTGAATAAAAAACCAAGAACTGACAAACCATTCTCCCAAAACCATAAGCTCGTCACAGCTCCCCCATATTCTAGTATTTGGGAAGGGTTTGATGCTTCCCTCAGAAAAGTGATGGATGCTGTATCCTCGGGTAGTCTAAAAGAACAGGATTCTAGAAAGAAATGGGAAAAATATGATGCTTTGTTCAGAATCATGCTGAAAGACATGAGAGCTGGAAAGGGTGGCTCTGAGCAGGCATGACTAGTCGTGAAAAGGGGCCTGGGTAAAAGGGGCACCCTCCAGGGTACACATCAGCTCATGTGTAAACAAAAGGGGGGACAGCGCTTGGGGGATAAACAGATGGCTGCCAAAAAGTTCCAGGCCCGGGTTGTTGTAAAAATTTTAAAAAGGGCTAAAGAGGTAATGAGGGAAAAAAACAAAAACAAAAAGAGATGCCCCCTACTGGAGGCTCTCAAACTGGCTTGTCTGAAAATGGGGAGGCAGAATCAGACTGTGGCTTAGCAAATTCCCCAGAGGGCTCGCTAGACGGGTCCCGTTCTATTCCCAATGACCCTCATGGAGGCGCCTCAGAGTCTGACTCTCAAAGAGCATCTGATGTAGAAGATGCCGCTAATGATCCCGTAGAGGAACCCCCAAGTAACCCCGAAAATGCCGAGGTGTATATGGAGAGAGTGAGAAGTTGGCAACGTGAATTATCCAGATTTGGGGGGTCGGTGTATTGTGAGGAATTTCGTTTTGTCAATCTTGAGCAAATAAATTCAGCTCAGCAGGTTGTTGAAGCCATACACAGTTAGTGCTCAATGACATTAATGGTAGGGTAGGCCCTGATGATTATGTTCAGTTACGTTTAGAGAGCCGTAATTTAACTAACTTTGTTTTCGGTTAAAAGAACTAGGGATAAGCTGTCTGCTGAGGATTTCTTAAATCAGACCTCAAAGCTGCTACAGAGCAATAGAGAGTTGCATGTCGATGGGACATTGCGCCTCGTTGTGACAGTTGTAAAAAACAGGGGTGGGGGCGCTCGTAGAGTTTTAAATTCTATCCTTAATAGTCAAATTATTCATAAAAAGAGACCGTGTTTAGTAGACCTGACTTACACCGGTACCAATTTGTGTTTTGCGGGTGGGCTCTTGGCCGTCATGTCCGATCGTAAACCTACGGACGCAGAATTGTTAGCGGAGGCGAGAAAGTTACATGAGAAACTGGGGTGGTCAGATCCAAAAAAGGTTCTGCTCAGTGACGTAGCAAAGTTTGAACAGCATTTAGGAGTTAACATACAGGTGGTGCTGTATACGGCGAAAGGCGGCTGGGGCTTTTTTAAAACGGGGGGCACAGTGTACCCCAAGACTTATTTTATCCTGTTGCACGATGAGCATTACTATGGGGTTCTGGATGTAAAAAAGTTGTTCGGAGCGAAAAATTATTGTGAGTTTTGCCACACGGTGTACAGCCACGACCACTCTTGCAGGTATCGTTGCCGCCTCTGCTTGAGTGTAACGTGCTCAGACAGCGTGGGCGTGCAGCAGCGGTGTCCTAGCTGTAGACTGTATTGTCGGTCCAAAGAGTGTTTGGACAGACATATCGATTGTGCATCAAAAAACCAAGTTGAATGCCTGTCTAAAACTTTGTGTGAGAAGTGTCAGTCTTAAGTGGACAAGCGGCATAGGTGTAAAGGGAGACGGTGTAAGCAGTGTCAGGGTTTGATCGTTGGTGATGTAGACGGTCACCTCTGTTTTATGGACAGCCTTAGAAAGCCCGAATCTTCAGAAAAGTATATTTTTTATGATTTTGAATGCACGCAGGAGACCGGGTTGCACACTCCCAATTACATTTTTGCTATGTCCCTAAGGCCAGAAAAATCCTGGGAATTTAAGGGCGATGAGTGTCTTTCTGTGTTTAAGACCTTTATTGGCAAAGAGTTTCGGGACTACACGTTCCTAGCACACAATTCTAAAGGTTATGATGCGTACTTCATTGTTAGACAGTTACTCAAGGAAAAGATGGGCCTAGAACTGATCACTCAGGGTAGTAAACTAATGTGCGTGGAAGTTAAGGCCCTGGGCATTCGTTTTATAGACTCTTTAAACTTCTTGCCCATGAAGCTTAGCAAGCTACCGCAGGAGATGGGGTTTGAAGGGTGCAAAGGGTATTTTCCACACTTTTTTAACATGTTAGAAAATCAAAATTACGTGGGGCCTATGCCCGGTATGGAGCACTATGGTGTAGAAAGCATGATGCCCAGAGAAAAAGCAGAGTTTCTCGACTGGTATCGGGACCACAGCTCTGAGGCGTTTGACTTGCAGAAAGAGCTCGCGTATTACTGTCAGCAGGATGTAAAAAATTTGAGACAGGCCTGTATCCTATACAGAAAAGAGATTATGAAAATGACGGAGAAGGGAGAAGTAGTAGAGAAAGAACCTGGTAAATTCACCGAGATAAAACTGTGTATAGATCCATTCCGGTACATAACACTGGCATCTGTCTGCATGGCTATGTACAGGTTTATGTTTTTGGAGCCTAACACGGTAGCTCTTCTCCCTCCAGACAACTATCACAGGCAGAAAAAGAGATATTCGACCCCATCTATTCAGTGGCTGTTGTATATCTCTCACACAGAAAATATACAAATACGGCACACTTGACAGGGTGGGGAACTACAGGTAGGCCCCTACTTTTTAGACGGTTATGCCGATGTTGATGGGGTATGCACAGCCTTTGAGTTTAACGGGTGTTTTTTCCACGGCTCTGTCACCTGTTATTGTGAAAAAGCACAAAATCCTATGACGGGGACATCTTTTGGGTTTCTTTATTACAAGACGCAGCTCAAGACCGACTATTTGAAACAACTTGGTTTTGTAGTGAGGACTCTTTGGGAGCACGAGTGGGAGGTGATGAAAGAAACAGACAGGGAGCTTGCAGACTTTTTAAACCGAGCCCAGTTACCCCAGCCTCTCGTGCCTAGGGATGCTCTTTTTGGGGGGAGGACAAACGCTATCCGCCTATATTACAAGCCTAACCCCGGGGAAGAAATCCACTATTATGATTTTACCAGCCTGTACCCTTTCGTAAACAAAACCAAAGAATACCCTATCGGACACCCCGATATAGTCTATGACAAATTTGGACCCCTTGCAAATTATTTTGGAATTGCAAAAGTTAAAGTGTACCCCCCACGAGGCCTCTTTTTCCCATTGTTACCTGTCAGAGTGGGTGGCAAGCTTATGTTCTCGCTATGCCGAACCTGTGCGGAAACCGAGCAGCGGGAGACATGCACCCATACTGACGAGGATCGGGCCATCCTGGGGACTTGGTGCACGGTGGAATTGAACGCGGCCATAGAGAAGGGGTACGCGGTGGCTAAGATCTATGAAATCTGGCATTTTAATGAAAAATCTGATAAACTCTTTTCAGAGTACATAAAATTACACCTCCGCCAGAAACAAGAGGCTTCAGGGTATCCCAGTTGGTGCACAGACGAGGAAAAACAAAATAAGTACGTTAGCGATTTCTACCAGAAAGAAGGCATGCATTTACGCCAACACGAGATCAGATCAAACCCTGCTAAACGCCAAATCGCTAAACTGTTTTTAAATTCTCTGTGGGGTAAATTCGGCCAAAGATCCAACCTACCCAACACCAGCATCGTGAGAGACCCTGACGAACTCTTGCAGTACCTGTTCTCCCCCAATTGTGAGGTTTCATCCTGCGAGTTTATCGATGATGAAACAGCGTGCGTGTCGTGGACGCACGCAAAAGAACGGTACTCTGTCTCTGGCAATACCAATGTTTTCATAGCCTGTTTCACCACTGCTTATGCCCGCTTAGAATTATACAGCCTCCTAGACGGTTTGCAAGAGCGGTGCCTGTACCATGACACTGACTCGGTGATATTTGTGAAAAGGGAGGGTGACTGGAAACCCCCTCTGGGGGATTATTTAGGGGACCTCACGAGTGAGATCCCGCCAGATGAACACATCACAGAGTTTGTGTCGGCAGGCCCGAAAACCTATGGGTATAAGCTGTCGGGTGGAAAGGCCTGTATGAAAGTCAAAGGTATTACCCTAAACGTAGCAAACTGCGAAAAGATCAACTTCGACAGTTTGAAAGATCTAGTCCTGGACTATTGCATGGGTCTGCAAGAAAACACCTCAAAAAAGATAGAGGTGCAGCAGCCCTCTATCGTAAGAAACAAAAACCAGTGGCAAATAGAGACAAAAACCCTTAAAAAGACACACAAAGTGGTTTACAACAAGAGGGTCCTAGGAGAAGATTTTAAAACCCTGCGCTACGGCGTTTGAAAAAATGGATACGAGGTGGAAACACCCCTTTTCTGCAATTCTCGCGGGGCCTAGCAACTGCGGGAAAAGTTACTTTATAAAAAACGTGTTGGATAATGCCAAACATACACTGTCTGTTATGCCTGAGAATATCGTGTGGTGTTACAGTTGTTGGCAACCTCTGTATAAAGAACTGCTTTGTAAATATCCCTTTATCAATTTTGTGGAGGGGCTGCCTGATGCTTTTGACGATGACAGTTTGTTTCCTACTAATAAAGTAAATATGATTATCATAGACGATCTGATGAACTCTGCTTGTGAAAGCGATGAAATCGAGAAGGCCTTTACCAAGTACGTGCATCACAGAAACCTGAGCATTATGTATATAGTTCAAAACGTATTTTGTCAGGGAAAAAAGTCGCACGATTAACCTAAACACAAAGTACATGGTTCTGTTCAAAAACCCCAGGGATAAATTACAAATTGCTACACTCGCTCGGCAAATGTACCCCGGCAAAGCTCAATTCTTTCTAGAAGCTTTTGAGGATGCTACCAAAAGACCTTATGGCTACCTGGTAGTGGATTTAAATGCTTCCACATCAGAAGCTTATAGACTAAGAACTGGTCTTTTCCCTCCAGACTGGCCAGCGGTTTATACTTTGAAAAGAACAACAGCCGGATATAAAAAGAGATGACTTATTGGCAGGCCCCTTTTTAACAGCCGGGGCTGCTGACCGAAAACATGTCTAGCTGCGTGAAGAGAAACCTGGGCCTTTTAAAATTACTTAGCAAATCGTCCCCACAGCAAAGGAGGGCTATACTGTGTTCGGCCTCTGATGATCTAGTAGCGGCCATCTCAGAAATAGCGCTCAATACCTTAAAAGGAAACGTCCCTTTAACACAGAATCAAGTGTGTGTGCTGAAAAAGAAACGCACGCTTATAAAAACTTTGTGTAATAAAAGGGTTTCACTTAAAAGAAAAAAGCATCTGGTGAAGCAGTCTGGGGGGTTTATCGGACCTCTGTTACGTTTTGCTATCCCTCTGATAACGGGGCTTTTAACTGATCGATAATGGAGTATGCAGAAAAAATGTTCCTGGTGCCCAGCCACCAGTTGGAGTAATTAAGGGCTCCCCCTCTGGCAGAACAACCGCAACTCGCTTACTGGATGCTGAAATGAAGTCTGTTCTTCAAAGAACTGACTTGGCCGAATACGAAAAGGCTAAACTTTACAGCGCCATGCTTCAAAGGTACCTAATGTACGTGAAGCAGAGCGATGCGGATAAAGGGAAAATAAGTCTGTTTCTACCGGAACAGGAACAAAGTGTGATTGCCAAACCCCCAGAAACACCAAAGAACTCAGACTCTGTTGCTCAGGAGGTGTTGGATAACGTGAATAAGCGTTATAAGAAAAATGCAATAATATTGCTAAATAAGCTGGGCCAGGATAAAAATCTCTCTTCATGGAATGATAAAGGGTCTTTTGTGTACAAAGGCTCTGTGGTTAACGGTTCTAACATGCTCGACTTAGTCAGGGCCGTCACCCAGACTCGCTCTGTTCCTAGCAGACATGTACCTAAAGGATGGGATGTGTTTATGAATGCCATGGCGGAACTGAACGTACCATCTTCCGTCATGGGCAATGCGGCCAACAGAGAACTTTTGGAACGCCTCAAGGCCTCGGCTGCTGACACCGGGGTGGATCGAGAAACCGTGACCCCTTTTTTGCCGTCTAAAAAACGAAAATTGGCTAAAAGAGCCGAATGGCTCAGTGTGTAATGTTTTTCACATTCTAATTAAAGAAAACAAAAAAACTGGTAATGGTTTGCTTTAAATAAAACATTTATATAATTTAAAAATCTGTGTACTTTTTCTCAATTGGTTTTTTTTTTTTTTTTTTTTTAAATCCACCAAACATCAATTGTCTTTAAACCCCTCACCTGGGGTGCTTTATTGGGTAACATGGCTATGAAAATCATTGCAAGATACACATGTCTGGGCTTGTTGAAACATGGTTTGAGCAAGGCTAGGCATGCCCAAGAATTTAAATTTATTTTTTACAAAATTCATCACCATCCGGTCGTTTTGCACTAAGTCATTAGAATACAATTTTAAAATCCGGTCAAAAGATAAACCCTTGCTACGATGATGTAAGAAAAACACACAGTGATAGCCGCAGGCGACGGAGCGGGGATCTTGTAATTGTCTATTGTGAAACACCATGTCTGTGGCATTTTTGTTTAAAAATTTCATAATGCTTTTAGGAAACAACACACTGTTCGGGGGGTGCCCATATGAGTCAAAAAACTCTCCACGGTTACGCTCCGCCAGATACAAGGCAAGCCAGTGTTCACCCGGTTGGTTGTGTGGATGCGTGTTCACCACCAAGCCTAGGGGTCTCTGAGACAGCCTGCCTCCTGGGAGCCAATCGCAAGGGAACACATCTAAGAAATTCTTTTTCGTGTAAGGGTCCGTTGATAAGACACGTGAGAGCTGCACGGTGTCCATGTTCACATGTAGTCAAACAGAACGTTTCTCCTCTGATTTATTTCTATGACATTGTCAAAAACCCCATACACAATCATATTGACGGTAACCGTTAAAGCCTTCCCAAAACGTATTTCTGCTCTCAGGTTCCCGGTTTTAATCAGGGAATAGTGATCAGCGCATTCCTGGTCGGGAGACAGGTCAAAGGCAAACAAGGTGTAACCCTGTGCAAACTCCTCACGGTCGATTAACAGAGAATGATCTTTCATGTGTTTACCAGCTGTCTGTACCAAATTCATGTATTCTCTCACGCAGCGTCCTGCCTCAAAGTCCGGTTGCAGAGGCTTGGTCGGTATCTGTTCACCATCCACATACAAGGCCACAAAATTAATATCATAATGCTTTTCTCGATGCTGGTCTGCGTAGGGGCTATTTGAAACAAGTCTAGTTCGGATTTGGTGCACTCTTCAGACCCGCAGTGAACAAAAGCCATGTTGATTAAAATATGTCTCTTTTACCAGGCAGAGCATGTCTCCTCTTTCGCCCAGGCTTCCTCTTGGACTTTTGCTTATGGCCGGCCCTGCGTGTCAAAGCCCTTCTTTTAAAGGGTTTCGGGGGACCTGTGCGTCGCGGGTATGACGTATTTCTCTTTCTCTTCCTCCTTTTAATGTACATCAGCCCCGATCCTTCCTGTGAAGCTGTATTCCCCACCTTCTCCAGAACAGCACGGGAGACATGACCTACCACATCTTTAGCTATGTTTTGAGCGGCGGTTTTTACGTGGGGTTTAATAATCTCTAGCCCCCTCCTCAAAAGCGGTACGGCTTTTCGAAAGAGGCTACGACATATTCCACCCACACCCGCCCCGTACATCATGGGGGCCCCATGATATCCAGGAAGGGCGTATCCAGCCTGGGCTTTGTAATAGTTCCTGTAGATGGTGGGGTCGCCATAATTTTTTGGGATCGCCATAATAGGGTTTTGCTTTTTTAGAAACCTCGCGCTCTCCGCGGCCGCAGATGCAGCTTGATGATCACCTTGCCGAAGCGAAATGAGACATGTCTGTTCTGATCTGTCTTTATTTCAATGGTGATGGTGTCGATGTGGTGTTTACTGACAGGGACGTAATGAGGTTTATCGTAGGTGAATGTAACAAACTCGTTGTTCCTTCCTCGGACAGGGACGCAGCGTAACAGGGGAACAGAAAAGTCCCCCACAAACTGGTGTTCTACGATATCCATGTATAGATACAAGGAGTTAAAACCTCCTGTGATGTCTGCCGAGAAGGGGAATTTTTGGACGTTGCGTTTGGGGCCCAAACCCAGAATGTTAGCTAGCTCCCCGCCAGTAGAAAACACATACATAAAATCGGTAGATTTAAGTCTCACTTTTCTACCCACAGGGTCGTAGTTCATGACCACCTCAGGCGGTCCGGGATGATGAGCCACATTGCTGTTCATATGCTCCAGTAATTCGGGTATGGTCGAGTAATAACCTCGTCGTAGGATGAAATTCCACGTTGTAGCTCCAAAGGTGATTTTGAAAGGGGTGTCTTCGTTGATAGTATTCCAGCTATGCGGGTATTGTATTTCCACTAACCCCACCTCCCAGGCACCCAGGAGATCCAAGGGCTTAATTAGCCGTATTGTAAAGTTCGAAATGGTGTTTTGGGGAAAAACTGCGGAGCTGGCATTGCTGGGCAAAGTAATGTAAAACCCGCCGTCGCTCATTTCTCTCTCTGTCTTTGCAGAAGGAATCTTTTTTGTTCGTGTCTAGATGTCACAGAGTTGAGAAGCTTCCACCCCGCTGTTAAACTTATTGGGCCACCCCAACCATTTCACCAGTAGCTGCTTTTTTCTCCCTTTTCCTTTCTCTGCTAGAACTTTTTCAATCCTGTAAATCCTGTCTCGTTTGGGGTTTACTTTTTGTAATTCTTCAGGGTAAAAAGATCCAGTAACTGCCTCACCCTCGTAATCTTTTAATCGGTATACAGGTCTCTGGCCCCTGGTTAAGGCTTCATCCACTATGAATATCTCATCGGTAAACGTCTGTTCATAACCTTTTTCAAAAGCGCCTTTGGTTTTAGATAGTCTCACGTGATAGCCCTTTCTAAAAGGGGCAACAACCGGTTTTATTTAAAACCATCTCCGTAAACCGTTTTCCATACCTTCAGAGAATTTGAAGGGTTAACATCAACGGGTCTGGTACGTATAGTTCTGTGAAAGCTCTGGTTGTAACTCTTTATAAAGTCAGGTAAGACGTCAATGTAGCGAAAGGTGTTATGGGCTGTAAAATATCTCCACATCCTAGTTTTTAAAGTTCTGTTAAATCGCTCCACAACCCCTGCTTTGACTTCATTATTGGTAACAAAATGGTGAACTCCATGCTGCTTTAACAATCCACTTAAACGTTTGTTTAAAAATTCTTTCCCCCGATCGGTTTGTAATTTTTGAGGCACGCGACCTTCACTGAAAATAGCTTTAAAGGCCTTGGATACCTCACCACTCGTCTTGTCTTTTAGGCCTAAGGTCCAGGCATATTTGGATAGAATGTCTATCACTGTTAAGACGTACTTAAAACCGCTGTTGAGTTTGGAGAACTGGTGCATATCCACCAAATCTGCCTGCCACTGCGCATCCACATCTGAAACAATGGTCTTGTTTCTTTTAAAAAGTATTCGAGCCGGTTTGTGTAAAGTGTAAGCATCCTGGTCTGAAAGCCATGCTGTTACCTGTCTTCTGTTTAAAGTTTTACTATGCTTTTTGGCCACTTGAAAAAGAGGGTTGACCTCGCCGTAGCTCCCAACTTCCCCGGGGGCGTAATATATTTTCTTTAACAGAGCCGTCTGTGTAGACATGACTGTTACTGGTACTGTCTTTTACTACCACGAGTATGAAAGGGGACACATTCATATTGACACATTTAAATAAGTTTTATTAATTGCCTGGTTTAACACGACCTTTTACAGCCGCCTGTAAAAATGGATGCCATGACCCCTACCATAAGGGAGTCTCAGATGGTTCATTCTTCCATTTTGTCCTTTTCGGCTTGAGATCTGTGTCCAAGACATGAGCAAAAACAGCTGACGCATGATATATTTACTCCCACACGGCTTCCGATGTGTACGTTCTTAAAGGCCTCTAAAAAGGCATCGTCGACCTGTTGAGAGATTTTCAGAAAAGAAACCGTGTAAGCACCCCCACTGCTTGTTTTTAAATTTACGCAACCCCTGGTTCCTACCCCATTACCCACCCCTTCTTGACCGCCGCTTCTTAATCATTCATTTTACCTGAGCGCCGTCTTTTCCGTTCGCTTTGTCCGCCGGTGCCTCCCCCGAGCTGCGATCGCCTTCCACCTCTGAGGGGGTGGACAAAGAGAGGCCGTCACACTCATCGGCATGCCTCACGAGGGTTTCAGGGTCGGGTTCTGACGTAAAGCTGCTTAAAACCAAGTACTTAAAAAAAAAAAAAAACCCTATGCCTCTCACACACACAAAACAGCAGCTTTATAAAACACACCAAACCAAGTTTGCAGCCATATACTTTTCAAAAACCCACATGCACCTCTGAGGGGGTGGACAAAGAGAGACCGCCATGCTAATCGAGGTGTCTCACAAGGGTTTCGGGGTCGGGTTCCGTCGTATCCAGCAACGGCTGGGCCAAAGGGCTCCCCTCGGTCGCGCCCTCCTCCTCCTCGGAACTGTCACTGATGTAGTGCTTTCTCCGCGGATGGTCAAAGACCCTCGGGGCTAAAACAAAGTCCGAAGTTCTCACGGGGGTGGTGAAGGAGTCCATGTTTCCTCTCAGCAGCCTTTCCGCGATTTCGAAAACACGTGTCCTTGGTAAGAGATGGCCGCCTCCTCTGTCTGGCGCTGGGACTTATGGGGTAATGGTGCTGCACTCTGATTGGCGGAGGGCCTTGGGAGGAGTTCTTAGTGGGATCACATGACTCACTTCCGGAAGGGTCACCCCAACCCAGAAGTCACCCCGATTGGTCAAAATCTCCTCTTGGGGAGGTCCTGTCATGACGAAACCCCTCCTGATTGGTAGAGGGTAGTGGGGGGAGTTCGTAGAGGGGTCACACGACCCACTTCCGGATGGGTCACCCCCGCCCCAGAAGTCACCCTGATTGGTCAAAATCTCCTCTCAGGGCAGTCCTTTCGGGATGAACCCCCTCCTGATTGGTAGAGGGTAGTGGGGGGAGTTCTTAGAGGGGTCACATGACCCACTTCCGGACCGGTCACCCCCCGCCCCAGATGTCACCCTGATTGGTCAAAATCTCCTCTTGGAGCAGTCCTTTTGGGATGAAACCCCTCCTGATTGGTAGAGGGTGGTGGCAGGAGTTCTTAGAGGGGTCACAAGACACCTTTTTCCAGTCAGGTGGCACCTTGACCCCGGAAGTAATACCCCCATGGGGTGGGATTTCCGGTGATAGGCGGGAGGTACCAAGGGGACAAGGGGCGGGGCTTAAGGGGTCAAGGGGCGGGGTTAGGGTTTGATTGACGTTAGGGCCCTTATACTACTGCCAGAGACCAAAGATCAGCCAAATCAACATCAAGCCAGAATCCAGATACAGGCCGAGGGTCAAAGCCGGGTAGTCAAAGTCCGAGTGCTTGGGGAAGATCAGGAGGAGAAGGCAATGCTGGAGCGGGTCGGTGGGGGGCCTGGAGCAGGGCTAGAGAAGGGCAAGGAGAATACGGAACCAGGGTGAGTAGCCAACATCTGGAGCCAAGAAGGGTCACGCCGAAGTCATAACCAGAGACCGGAGCCAAGGGTCAAGCCAGAGTCAATTGCGAGGAACCGGAGGGCAGGGCAGGGTGGTGCATGCAGGCGGGAACCAGGATGACTTACAGGTTCTTCTAGGCACTGCCCAGCTGGAGCTCTAGAGACCCCTCATTGGGGGACTCCCTTCCTAGGAATAAAAGAAAGAGAGCAAGATGACAAAGATGTCTCTTACCCTGGGGTCCAAGCCAAGGGGAGCTCCCACCCCAGCACAGTGCCAGGACCCCATCACCCTCCTGGTTCCTTTCACACTCAGAGACCCCCTAGCAGGAGGGGAGAATAAAGGGCAGAAAGCGAAGGTGCCCCTGGGGGAAAGGGAGTAGCCTGGGACCCAGTCCAGATCTACCCCCAGGAGTGTGCGACCAGGAGCACAGCCCTTCCTCTGTGTCTCAGAGCCCACCTGCCAGATGGGGAGGAGCTTTCCTTGCCCCAAGGTGCTAGGGGGGAGTTTCATTCCTGGCTGGGATGGGTTCAGATACCGGGTGGGTGGCTTGGGCCCCAGGTGGGGGATGGTCAGACATTCACTGCGACGGGGTGACACGGGCCATGGGAAGGTCTGAGCAGTGACGGCAGGGGAGGGGCTCCACATCAGGCCACCCCTTCCAGACTGCAATGGTTCCTGAGGATAACCCCTGGCTCTGCGGATGCTCTCATTTCTGGGCCAGCCCCATGGCCCTGACAGCCTGATGCTTCCGAAACTGGCCTCTGGGCATGGGGGCAGGGACCGTATCTGGCCTGGCCCCAGCTCCAGGGGTCGGGGAGGGGCATGGTGGTGAGAGCGAGGTGCTCGGCCTGGGTTTCTCTCAGTGCTGTGGGGTTTATGTCCACTTCCCCCCAGCCCTTCTCCCCCAGGCCCAGTGAGACAGAGCAGTACCTGCGGCAGGGAGTGGGAGCTTCTGGTCATGCGGGGGGGGGGGGGGCTTCAAAGGTGTCCCACTGCGCACAGCCCCTGCAGTGCTTTGGGCACCTGGCGCAAGCACCGGATATAGAACAGGTGTGCCGTGATTGTTGCTGTAACATCCTCCTGCTGAAAGGGAACAAGAATCAGTCAGAGACTAGACACCCATGGCAACGAAGGGCATTAACGGCAACGGGAACCGGCAGAATTTCCACCCCACCCCTCCCCATGTCTGAGGGACGGATTCCCCCACCCAACCCCCGAGACGAAATCTTGTCTCCTCTCTAGTGACCTCCAACCCCTCTCTCACTATTGTGGAATAAACTCCTGCCCCCATTCCTCTCAGTCCTCCCGTGAGAGTTGTTCTACCTCCCAACCCAGCTGGGGATTCAGCTCCGCTCCCCAGAATCCCCTCAGCCGCCCTCTCTCCCTCCACCTGAGGGGCTGGGAGGCTCTGGGCAGTAGTGCCGGGGGGTGAGAGGATGTGGACACCTTTTCCCAAGGGACGCCCCTGTTGTTAAGATGACGCCATGGACAGTGGCTCTGGGGAATGGGGCACTTGAGCAGCCTCTGCTGACTGACTCCTCCAGTTCTCCCAGAGCAGGTGGTGGCTGGGATAACACGATACCAGAGCCCTAGGAACCGGCTTGAGGCCCTGAGGGGTGGGAAAGGCTCACAGAGGTCACATGGTGAATTGGCAGCCCCTAGTATGAACAATGGCAGCGTGTCGTGTTGATGTGATGAATGTTAGGAAATAGCCTTGCTGGAGAGCTGGGTCTGCCCTGCTTTGAGCTGCTCAGGGGACAAACTGGCACCAACCAATGGCACCTGCCTGGGTTCATCCTCTCCTTGCTCCCAGGTCAGCGCATGGGGATGGGATGGGAATGACTTTCAATGGCCTGGAGGTGAAAGGCCCTGGGGCTCCCTCCCCAACTGATCCTTCTTTGGTTACCTCATCCCCTATCAGCTGGCCGGCTTCCCCCAGGATGGAGTATGTTAGCACCAGCCCAGCCCGGCTGACACGGATCTGGGGGTCATGTATTGCCAGAAGCGCCGCCTGGAGGAAAGAGATTCTCTGGCCTTCTGAAAAGATCTGTCCAAAGACCTAAAACCAACAGCACCACAGCCCTTGTCAGTTGCCCAGAACCAGGCTCCAAATCCCTCTAGTATCTCACAAGGTGAAGAAGAGTCCTGGGGCAGCCAACCTTTGGGGTCCCATGGACCAAGGAGACCAAGGAACCCCCGTCAGTAAGAGGTTGCAGGCACTGAGGAATAGCTCTTTCTGGAGCAGGATTCACCGCAGGTGCCATGACATCCTGGGAATGTGTCTGCGCGCTCTGGAACCAGCTCACACAGACAACAAAGGATCCCTACTGCTCCCAGCAGCGATATCTCACCCGCTAGAGGAAAGGGCCTTTTAGATCTGCTTCCATTCCCGCTCCTCACCCCACTGACATTCCCACGAGCATCATGGTGCAGTGACTCAGCCCAGGAAAGGGGCTCGGTGTCCCTCACCCCAACGCCCAGCGCAGGGGCAGGTTCTGCTCCCTGACTCGCCATGGTGCTGGGCAAACCCCACACCCAGCCTGTGCTTCCACAGGGTGCAGGGACTCCAACGGGGATCTGGTCTGGCGATAGCTGGTGTGAGCTTCCCAACTCACTGACCCAGGGGCTCCCCTCTCAGACACCAGGGTGTCAGCCAGGGAGAGTGAGCGGAGCCGGATCCCTGGAGATACAATCCTCCATTAACTCAACCCCCCAGGGGATCCCTTGTATGCCACGTAGACATAGATCCCACGTAGACATAGATCCATGGAACACACACAAGCCTGGACCGTTCGCAAGGCTCCAACCCAGAGTCCTCGGCCTCTTGCAGCCGAACACTGTCAGCTGGAAATAAGTATCCTAGAATATCAGGGTTAGAAAGGACCTCAGGAGGTCATCTAGTCCAACCCCCTGCTCAAAGCAGGGCCAACACCAACTAAATCATCCAACAGATTTTTGCCCCCGACCCCTAAATGGACCCCTCAAGGATTGAACTCATAACCTTGGGTTTAGCAGGCCAGTGCTCAAACCACTGAGCTATCCCTCCCCCTCCATAACACACTAACTGCAGGGGGAGACAGCTCCACACCTGAGCTGCTGCAATGCACCAGCGGAGAGTCCTTACCTCCCCCATCCTGGCCATATTGCTGTAGGCCAGGCGCTCGGTGTCCTGGAGCCCGTCCCGGCACCACAGATCACTCGCCTCTTGGATGTTCAACCCTGGGGAAGAAAGACACACCCATTGGGGAGGTTTGGCATCCGGTTTTAGTGCCTGTTTCCTTCTGTTCCCTTTGCTGGCTGAACACTGGCCAGGGTCCTCGTGGCACCCAATGGACCAGGCGGTTAAGTATCTGAAGGGGAATTTGTCTCATTCATCACAGCAATCATGGACCCTTATGGCCATGGTGCTCTGGGAGTGGGTGCCTGTTAACAGTGGCGTCTAATACTGAGAACGCCCCCCCCCCACCCACTGAAGTCAGGATCTGGCCCTAGCTACCCAACTGGTGACATCCTACAAGCTTTGTGTCCTTCCCCTGTGGTCCCTGCCCCTGCCCTCATGATGGGCTCTTTCCCTCCACGTGTCTCAATAGCTCCGTTCCTGTCCCCTCACCAGCTGGCTGCCCCCTGGGTGGGCTGGGGGATGGAGCCAGGCTCTGAGGTAAAGCTGCCAATTTCCCTGGCATGTTCGTCCCCTTCCTCTCTCCCTGAATTAGGGAGATGAGTGTGAGACATCATCTAAGCTGGGGTCGGTCTCAGAGGAGGGGGCTTCTTTCTGTAGGGTCCCTTGGCCAGCAAGTGGGGGGCCCAAAACAGGGGCCTTGTTTCCATTGAGATCCCTCTGCCCTGCTGCAGTTGGTCTAACAGAAGAGACCTTAGTTCTATGGGTGTCCCAATGGCCAGCTGGAGCTAGTCGCCAAGGGACTCACTTCTATGGGGTCCCATTGCCCAGCTGGGTTTCTTACCCCTCCTCTGCAGCAGAAGCCTCTGCATCCAATGTATCCCGCTCCTGGCTTGCTGGCTGATGTCGCTGGCTGGGTCCGAGATGTACAGACCCAGCTGCAGTACAAAGTTGCCCGCCTTGGGGAAATCGGAGGAGGTCTGGTGGGAGGAGAAGAGGGGAATCCATCAACTTTCTCCCTTCAGCTCCCCAGCTCCTCTGGGCCAGAGCTCTGCTCCCATCCATCTGTAGGAGGCGCTGAGGGAGAGGAACTAGAGCCCTCTTTCTCTCTGACCCCAAAGGAGCTTGAAGCAAAGGGACCAGGGCAAGGGCCCTCTATGAGCACTCGCTGCCAGGCTGCTCCAGAATAACAAGGGCCCTGAGGCCAGGCACGACCCTGCCAGCCCGTGGCCTATGGAACGCAGTCCCTCACGGACCCAGGGGGGACCAATTAGCCAGGGGATGAGGAACTTGACTCAAGCCCTGACTCTGCAGGATGCTGGGGTCAAAGGTCACTTACGTCAAATCCAGGCAGGGAGGTGGCGAATTGGAGCAGGGCAGCGCTGCTCCGTATGGCTCTAGCTCTCTCCTGGCTGTTTTTGGACTGGAGCCAGAAATGGACGTGCTGCGGGAGAAGGAGGCAGGGGAGGGTCAGCGGGCAGGCGTACATGCTCTACAAACGAGCCTCTCCCCCTCCCTTGGGGCTGAGACCTTGTGCTCAGGGGGGAATAGCTGACTCCTCATGTGGGGGTTCATGACACTGCCCACGTCTTGCTGGGCACAAGCTCATTGTCTCTCCAGGCTGGGACAATGTTCGGTCTTGGGGCTGGTCTATTTGCTCTGAACTCCTGATCCATGAACAGCACGTCAGGATCAAGGCACATGCCCTGGACCCCAGACCCCGGCTGCAAAGGCCTTGGTAGGATGGATGGAGCGGCCGTGAGGACAATGCCTCCGGGAACTGCAGTGTCCCTAGGATAGAAGAGCTGATTCCCTGAGGCTCCTCCTGTATCTCAGGGTCTCCCTAGAAAGGAGCCAGAGACTTTTCTCAGAGGCCCATGTCCTGCATCTCACAGGGGTTTCAGTCTCTCAGTCCCCAGCCAGGCCTGGTGCTCACTGTTAGTGCATAATGCTGCCATGCAGAGCTCTGGCTGACACTCCCAGCTCCTTCCCCTGCTCCCCCGCGCCTCCGCCCCGTGAGGCGTAAGGGTCCCAACATGGCACTGCACTGACAGCTCTGGGAACGTGTGGCCGCTTGGGTCCAAGCTGGGAGGACACAATGGAAACGTGACTCTTCTAGTCTCTCCTTTGCAGCCCTCCCACGGGGTTCAGGGGAAATCCCGCCCCAGACCCTCCCATTCTACTCACCTCCAAGAGGTGCTGCAGCTTGTCTGTGGTGGGGGTCTCGGTGAGCAGGCACCCGAGCATGGTGTCCAGGCCCTGTAAATAGGTGTTGTGCAGAGCCTGCAAGAAGAGGGAGCACCCGTCAGTCATGGGACATGGGGCTACACCAGTCACGGGACCAGGGGGGTTCTCGGGGGAGCCCTGGCCAGACCCAAAAGGCACATCCTGGCCTCTGCCATTCCCATCACTCCAGGGACACTTAGCAAGAGTTCATGGCCGGATGCCTGCTGCCTCTTCCATCCTTGCTCTTAGCAGTTCTCTGCGCAGGGCCTGGTACCCAGCAGACTATGGAACAGCCAAACCGCAATGGGTGGGAGGTAGGATCCCCGGGAGAGTCCAGGCAGCAGAGCAAAGAACGAGGAGAGGGAAGGCTGGGTTCAGCCACAGAGGGGTAACACAATCCCCCCTGGAGGGAAGGGGCCCTCCCTGAGAGTTTGTGTTGTCCCCCCTCCGCCCTGCCTGGGCCTGTTCCCAGCTCTGCTCACCCCTCCCCTATTCTCAGCAGCTCCATCAAACCGAGGGAGCAGGGACCAGAGGCGGCTCCTGCTCCTGGGACGGGAGAAGTAGGATCATGACCTACCTGGAAGTGGGTGGTATACCGCTCAGTGGTCATGGCGAATATGCTGTAAAGAAGAGCCCGCAGGAGGCGTGACTCCAGCTCCAGGGCAAGCGGCGGCTTCAGTTTGCTGGCAGGAGAGAGGAGCCCGTGTTATACTTGGCAGCACCGGAGTGGCGCTAGCACTGACAGGGACATGACCCCCCTCCCCCGCAGTGATCCCCTCCCTACGGCCACTCTAACGTTACTGGAGTGAAATCACCCCCCAGCCAGGAAAGAGAGGAAGTTCCCGCCTCCTCTGCTGGGGGATGCGAACAGCCACAGCTGGGGGTAATCTAGGCCAGAGAGGATCTGGGACTCCCGGCTCCGGACCCGATCAGCACCAGGGTTAGGGCAGCTGGATGGGAGGGTCCTGGTACCTGAGGCTGCAAACCGCGGCCATGGAGCTGGAGATGATGGAGGTTGGCTCTGGCAGCAGGGGCAGATTTTCAATCAGCTCCTGAGAGACCCCAAGAAGATAAAATCGCATGTGAGACTCAGGCCCCGCAGACCCACAGGCGCTTCCCAGGGAGGAGACCAAAGGGCTCTGCAGAAACAGCCAGTGTCACCCCCACCCCCAACCAGCTGGGCCCCCCATTCCGCCCATCCGTCAAACTTCCTTCCCCCTCTCCCACCCAATTCCTCCCTCCCCTCCCCTCCCCTCCCCTCCAGCCTTACAATTCCCCCACTGCCAGCTCCCGGACGGTGTCAGAATTTCCCCCTTCCCTGCTCCCCAGCCCTCAGCCCCAGGAACCACTGTCGTCTGCTCCCCACTCCAGCCCCACTAACTCTTCTCCCATATCCGGGTCCCTCGCCCCAGGAGCCAGGCACGGGGGCCCACTCACAGCAATCATCTCCACGAGGGCCGCCTTTGAGAAGTGCGGCTCCAGGGTGTCCCGCCCCTGCTGCTGTGCGAAGAAGCACAGACGTGGGACAGCATGGAGGAAGCAGAGCTGTTTGGCCACGTCCTCCACCAACTAGGAGTGGGGTGGGGGAGAGAGAAAGAGAGAGACGGTTAGGTAGGGACCTCCCCACACCACCTAGAGCAGCTCCAGGGCTCAGGAACCCCATGGGGTTGGACAGGGAAAGCCGCCCCGCTTCCCGAAACCAGTGTCGACCTGCACAGACTGGGGTTGTAACTGGGACAGTGTCTGCGGGGAGCGGACACCTTGGCCTGCGTGAGACAAATGCCCCCACTTTGGGGTGCCAGGTAACAGGGGAGAAGTGCCCCCCATTGGGGGTGAGGGATTCTCTGTGACAAGACCCCCCTGCGTGGGTGGGGATGGAACAAGGGGCAGGACAGACACGGGGGCAGCGCAGCTGGGGGATTTTTGTACCTCAGCTCTGCCCTGGAGGTACCCCTGGATGATCCTCATGATCTCTTGCTCAGGGGACTCATCCTCCTCCTCGTCCTCCTCCTCCTCCGCCTCGTCCTCCTCCTCCTCCTCCGCCTCCTCCTCGTCCTCCTCCTCGTCCTCCTCCGTCTCCTCCTCCTCGTCCTCCTCCTCCTCCTCCTCCGCCTCCTCCTCCTCGTCCTCCTCCTCGTCCTCCTCCTCGTCCTCCTCCGCCTCCGCCTCCTCCTCGTCCTCCTCCTCGTCCTCCTCCGTCTCCTCCTCCTCGTCCTCCTCCTCCGCCTCCTCCGTCTCCTCCAGCTGGGCACTGGGGCTGGACTCCTGGATCCTCTGTTTCCTGTACAGGAAGCCGCAGAGCCACCTTGCCCGGCTCCCGCCCTCTCCAGGGTCCCTCCGACGTAGCATGACCCTGGGCCACCTCCATTTGGGACCAGAAGGTGCCTCAGGGCCTGCTAAGGAAGCTGATGTTTTCCTCTTCCTCCAGAAGTTCAGGGAGCTCCTCCGGTTTGCCAGGCCACAAGCCTCTTCCCCGCCCGTGGGGACAGAGGGGCCGCTCTCCTCCCGGGCAAGCCGGACGCTGCTCCCTGCTGGCTCCGGAGCCACCTCCCCAGCCTTCCGCCTCAGCATGTGCTTCAGCCGCTTCATTCTGGAACCGAGTGGGGAGCAGCCGTGAGTCTGGGCTCAAGGCAGCCTCTCATTAACGGGCCTGCCTGCTCCCCTGCCCACCTCCCCTCCGCTGAGGCAACTCCCCCCCACCGCACACCCCACCCCAGGGCATGGGGCTGCCATCCACACACAGTGGCAGCAACTCACAGCACAGGCAGCTCCCAATGTTCCCCCTCACCAATGGGGCCCTGTGATACTGGGAGAGTCTCGTCCTTTCAGAGTAATGGGGCTCTCCGTTAGTTTGGACAAGCAGCTCCCTCCACCCCAGTAGGCCCCGTTCCCTCCCAGGCCAGAGAAAGAGCAGAACCCGGAGAGTCCCCAACGAAAGTTCGTTCACAAGGTGCCAATCCTAGGAGGCAGGAGTCGCCCTCAGTTCCCACTGATTTCACTGATTGCGGTTGTGGGTGTTCAGCACCTGGCAGGTTCTGCCCTTCCCAAAGTCTCTCGACGTGGGGAACAATCTCCTGCAAGGGAAGGGCTGGGAGCCCTATTGCTGGGCCATTCCCACCACACTGGGGATGGCTCTGGAGAACTCCACTCACTTGCTCCAAATGGGAAAGAGTTGGATGGCAGATGCTCTCTTCCTCGATCTCCTGCACCCAGGTGGGCGGAAAGGGTGCTGCCCAATGCCCTGCCAGCAGGTAGGGAGTAGAAGCCAGGAGATCGAAAGTGGCTGTGATGATGGTTTATTGCCAGGGGATGGATAAATTCAGCCTAGCAACTGGGGGTTCACAACACTGACCTACAGCCAGCAGGACACCTCCCATCTCCAGGTCTCCTAGTACCTCACGCACATTCCTGTAGCGTGACGGCCCAAGGGCTCTAGGGTGGTGTCCCCAGCCCCACTGATGGAAACAGAGGTCTTGGCAGGAGAAGCCACTGCCTCAGGGTCGCCGAGGGAGTCAGGGATAGAGTCGGGGATGGAGCCTTTGTCCAGGCTCCCGTACTAGCCACTAGAGGAACACTCCCTTCCAGAGCTGACTCTATTCCCAGTCTCCCTGGCTCTGAGTGTGACTGAGGCAGGGGGTTGGGAGGAGTCTGGACTCCTGGCTTTCATTGGCGGTTTTGCTCTATTCCCAGTCTCCCTGGCTCTGAGTGTGACTGAGGCAGGGGGTTGGGAGTCTGGACTCCTGGCTTTCATTGGCGGTTTTGCTCTATTCCCAGTCTCCCTGGCTCTGAGTGTGACCTATGGAGGTGGTGGAATCTTCATCCTTAGAGATTTGTAAGGCGCAGCTTGACAAGAAAAAAATCATCTATTTTAAATTAAGGGCGAAATTTATGACAATCTCTTAAATAATTTAAATAGAAGAGGAAAAAATAACATGAAGTGGAACATGTTCACTGCCAAGTTTTTAAGGCAGTCACACCACTGACGTGATAGCTAAGGCCCTGGAAGCAAAGTTAGCTGAAAAGCTAACCCAGCTTTGGACAGCAATAGCTTCCTTGAAAGGTGTAGAAAATATTTTCTTCCGTTCTTCATTGCAGTTTATTCAAATAGTTCAGTTCAATTGACTAGTTGGTTGAAATTCAAGAAAGCCATTGGGAGTTCACAAAACAGGCAAACTTGTTTTCCTCCATCAATCTATGCATAAAAATGAGCTGTGAGGGGATGGATCTACTAGTTCATAAATCTAGTGTTGTATCCTTGGGGGCAGCAGGTTTAGGAAGAAATTACTGGAGACCAGAGAACTGTGAGCCTTAAAAAGCAACCACTGAACTAACCAAACCGGCCAAAACTGGCTGGGCTATCCCCTAATAAACTAACTCAGTTGCCATAGCAACACAAGATGCTATTACCAGAGCAACCAAATGCACAACATCTAGAAACAGGTGGAGACCAGAATGTATCATTTCAGTTCACCAACCACACATCAAATTTCCTTTGTTCAAGAAATCAATTAGTTTGAAATGCAAAACATTTGGATACAACTTTTTTCTTATGCTTCTCTTTCTAGCTCTAACATGACCTTGGTGTGTGACCAAAGAGAAGTCACTTCTTTTCTCTTTCCCTCTGTATCATGGAGATGGAGAAAATTCTCTAAGTCCTAGCAGGAGAAAGATTTGAGCATGTCAGGCGTGTTAGAGCCATTGTGCTCTAAAGGACAATGAGTGATTGTTGTTGTTTGGGGCATTACCTAGGGAGGTGCTGGAATCTCCATCCGTACAAGGTTTTAAAGCTCAGCTTGACAACCCCCTGGCTGGGATGATTAACTTGCGGTTGGTCCTGCTTTGAGCAGGGGGGTGGACTAGATGATGTCCTGAGCTCTGTTCCAGCCCTAGTCTTCTATGATTCTATGAATAGGTAGCCATTAAAACATGTTGACTTGCTGGTTTTGCAGGATACATAAAAACAAAAAGGTTGACTGAAACATTTCTTTTTTCATTTCAAACAAACGGAGGTAAAGACGTATCTCTAGTTAATGCATTGAACTGATTGTTCCTGGTCATAATCGTGCATCCAGATTTTCGAAGCAGTAGCTTACATCTCCTTCTCTCTAGTGTTTATTCATATATTACAAGAAGAATAGAAGCCTTCATCCTTTTTCAACTCCCAATCAGTTTTTTAAATTGGAATGAAGTAGCTGCATCAACTGAAATGAAGAAAATATTCTTTCTGCACCTGCAGAAGAAGCTATTGGTGCCAAAATCTGGCTATTTCAGCAACTTCTGGACCCCCAGGTGCTTAGCCAATGACTTCCAACAGTTCAGTGATTTGACTTCCTCTGAAACTTGGCAACAAACATGGAGTCCTTTATATATGTATTTATGTAAATGAGTTGACTAGGCTAGAGCAACTCTAGGCCTTAACATAGCTTGTCATAGTTTCAAATTTGATCCCCAATAGGTTTGTTGAAGAAACAAACTGTTTTTAAATTTACATTTTAAAAATCCAGGATAAATAAAAAAAAATCCCTTTTGGGGTTTTTTGGTTTTGAAATAGCTATTGATTGGTATTCACCTTGATTTTAGAAGAACTACTTCATTCGAGAGAATCATAAACTGCTCATATTCTCTTAAAGGAGAGGAGGCAGCAAAATTCATCATATCAGTAATTTGTTGTGCCTTATTGCTCAGTCTTAAGCAAACAGGTGTCCGGAACTCTAGTTAGTCTCTTTTATGGAGGCCGAACTAAGAATCATAGAATCTTAGAAGATCAGGGTTGGAAGGGACCTCAGGAGGTCATCTAGTCCAACCCCCTGCTGAGAAGTGGTAAGAGGAGCAGGAATGTTGTCTCCATCCCTGAACCAGTAGCAATTGCACAGGAGATTGCCACAAAACCTACATTTTATTGCCAAATTGTCTAAGCCATTCCTCTTCTGCGCTTCCTGGTTTATACGTTTCAAATCTACAAAACCTTCCCCTGGACAGTCCCTGCCCAGGTGGTGCAGCAGGCAGAGGAACCTGAGCAGTACCACTGTGGCACCAGAGGTAACTCAGCCACCTGTCGCTCACTCACTCCACTAACCCTGAGCATCAACCCTAAGCCTGAGGCCTGCCTTGGGCATCGCTCCCACGGAAACCTGCAGGTTCATTTACTGACTTATGCAAATCACCTGTGGAGAGTTCGCACTGACTGGCTGAATTCACTCTCAAGTCACAATGCCCTTCAGCTCACAGCACCAAGGTAAGGGGCACAGGTGGAAATCAGGCTTTTCTGGTGATGTTATTTTCCAAATGTCACCAAAATTAACAAGCTTCTTCCCACTGATGCCTAGAAATTCCCTGAAATTTTGGATTCAATTGGATGTAGCCTTCAAAAATTATCGCCTTAGCGACAGACAAAGAAATGCCGTTGAATTGAGTCTTAGGCCTCACTGCACTCAGCCAAGAGTGCCTGAGTCTCCTCCCTATTAACTCAGCAATAGCCCCACACTTGGCCGATCAGTGTGGAGACTCTCAGGCCTGGAGGCGGAGCATTCTCAACACACGGGCAAAAGCACTAGTCACCACAGGAGATCACTATGGTGGAGATCACCATCAGCGCACAATTCCAGCCCCACCTCTTTGTGAGGCCTCCTACAATGACAGCTGGAGCACAGCCCCACCCTCCCAGGAAGAAGAGCAGAGGAAAGAAATGAAAGAAGAGAAAAGAGAAGAAGAGTCAAGAGGGAAGGAGGAAGAGGGACGCAAAAAGGGACAAATTCCAAATGCCCCCAGCAAGTCTCAGATTCATAAATTCCAAGCCCAGAAGGAACCACACTGGTCTGAATTTCTGTTTCACATCGGTCATAGAACGTCCCTCAAAATAATTCCCATAGGAATTAAAGCAGATTTTTTAGTAAAACACCCAATCTTGATTTTAAAATAGGCCAGTTGTGGAAAATCCAGCACAACCCTGAGTGAATTGCTCCAAACTCTGATGTTAAAAATGCTCGCCTTATTTCCAGTGTGTATTGGTCTAGCTTCAACTTCCAGCCATTGTCCGCTCATAACCTTTATCTGGTAAAGTGAAGAGCCCATTAGTAAATATTTGTTCCCATAGGCTCACCACTTAACCTTCTCTTAGATTGAGCTCCTGTAGTCTGTCACCACAGGGCAGGTTTTCTAATCCTTTCATCATTCTTGTGGCTCTTCTGTGAACCCTCTCTGATTTATCAGCATCTGTCTCAAATTGTGGACACCAGAAATGGACACAATATTCCAGGAGTGGTTGCGCCAGTGCCCAGGACAGAGATATCAAACCTCTCTACCACAACCTGAGAATCTGCTAGGACAGAGTTCCCTATCTCGTACATAGAGCCTATATTTTTTCTTACCTTCCACACAGATGATGATTTCTTTCCAAAAAATCCACACAGAATGGAAAAAAATCCAACAGAAACTCCACACCAACTCCACACAAACTCTTGGTCCTCAGGGAGAGACCGCGAAATGGAGGCTTGCTGCAGCAAGGCTACAGGGGTCTCCGAGGTTCCCCCTGCCCCGCATCCCTGTCCTGCTTGGCTGTTGTCAAGGGAGCTCTGTGAGGTTACAGCCACCTCATCATCTTTGCCCAATAGGCTGAGTTCCTGCCAGAGGCCTTTGTGAAGTCATTGCCACACTCACCATTCCCTGGCAGGCCTGATGACTGCCCCCGGCCAGCCCGGTTGGATGTTTGAGCTGCACCCCGGATCTCCCCACTTGCTCATTACTGATTCTGGAGAGCAACCAGGCCACCCAGTAAAACAGCAGAGTCTGTTCCTCACCCCACACTGAGTTTTCATAGAGGCATCAGTTGTGAAACAATTCAATCTCTTAATCTGGCCTCTATTTCACAGGCTATGAAATGTCACACTCTCAGCACCCTATTAAGCCCAATTGCTTGTAACTCACTAAAAGGCCCCTTCCAGAATGACAACCAGTTGTGATGGTAGGACACCAGGAAACAGAGACTCCAGCTCTCCCCTGGGGAATTTGTTCCAGTGGCTAGTCTCCCTCACTGTCAAAAATGGGGGCCTTGCTTCTTATTTGAATTGCTCTGGCTGCAGCTGACAGCTGTTGGTTCTTGTTGTGCCTTTCTTGGCTAGATCGAATTAGCCCTGCCCCGTGAAATCCGATCTCCCTGTCCTGCTGGGATCCCCCCAGCCAGAGAACCCAGTAGGGGCCTCCTAGCTGTTTGTCTGCCGGGCTGGGGACAGGACTTCCTCTCCGTGGGGATATCAGATGCACCTGCAGAGGCAATGCAGAAGTGAGTGCGCTGCATCAGCCCGGCTTTGGGCTCAGGGCTTTGGCCTTGGCAGCTTCTGCTCCAGTCACGTCTCTGGGCAGCGGCGGCTCCAGGCACCAGCACTCCAAGTGCGTGCCTGGGGCAGCAAGCCACGAGGGGCGCCCTGCCAGTCCCTGAGAGGGCGGCAGTCAGGCAGCCTTTGGCAGCATGCCTGCGGGAGGTCCGCCAGTCCCGCAGCTTCGGCGGTAATTCGGCATGCCGCCGAATCCGCGGGACCGGGGACCTCCCGCAGGCGTGCTGCCGAAGGCTGCCTGACTGCTGTGCTTGGGGCGGCAAAAAAGCTAGAGCCGCCCCTGCTAAGAAGATGCGACTAAGTTTATTTCTGTTTATTTCTTATTGGCTTGTGGACTCCTCTGAGCTAACCTCGAATGCTTTTTGTTTTGCTTGTAACCTTTAAGCTGGACCTCAAGAAGGTTATTCTTGAGGTTTAAATTTTGTAAGTGGGTTTTCTAAATCTAGCAAAAGCCTAAGTTCCAGATGTATTTCTTTCTTTTTGTTTTTAATAAAATTTATCTTTTTTTAAGAAAAGGATTGGATTTTTGGTGTCCTAAGAGGTTTGTGCACGTTGTTTAATTAGCTAGGGCAACAGCTAATTTCCTTTGTTTTCTTTCTCAGCTCTTCCCTGGAGGGGGATGGGATGGAGGAGGGGTGAAAGGGCTCGAGGGTGAATTCCCAAGTGAGCCTTCCTGGGGTCCCAAGGGTTTTTGTTTGTTTGTTTGTTTTTGCACTTGGGGGGTGGCAGCATCTATCCCTCCAAGGTCAGAGAGAAACTGTGACCTTGGGAGTTTAATAGCAGCCTAGAGTGGCCAGTATCAATTTTTAGAATCCTTGTGGGCCGCCATCTTCTGCACTTGACGTGCCAGAGTGGGGAATCAGCCTTGAGAGAGCTGCTATAAAATATGCCAGTTGCAGCAGCCCCTAAAGCTAGCCAGCGCCACCACACGCTCTGACCATTTCTCACCCTTGCACTCTATTTTCTCATCGTCGTTATTATGATAGGGCCTAGAGGGTCCATCTGAGACAGGAGGCTCTACTCACATCCACATATTCAATGACAGTGCTCCAAAAAGCATACAGTCTACATAGACAAGGCAAAGGGTAGAATGGGAAGCAGAGGCACACAGATAGAAAGTAACATGATTAAGGTCACCCAGTGAGGTAGTGGCAGAGCCACGGTTAATATACTCGGCTGAGATCCACAAAAGTATGTAGCTGCCTAGCTCCCTTTGAAATCAATGGGAGCTGGGGGCCTAAATACCTTTGAGGACCTGAGCCCTGATCTCCCGACACCCAATCAAGTGCTCAGTTCACTAGATTATGTCTCTACCACTCCTCTACACTAGGGCTGCAAAGGAGAGGTGGGGCAGAACTGGCTACGTCAGGTTAGCACCAACTGCTAATTGGGAAGATGCAGGTACTTCTCACCACCTATGTGCCACCTGCATAGCTCACTGAATCCAATGTCTCCTCATTAGGACAAAATATGTATCAATCAATTATACCCAGAATCACCCCAGAAATATATATTTAAAAAAAATTTAAAACCCAAGAATGGCCAAAAAACCCCACAGAAAACCACTGTCATAGTGTGTACCACTCACCACTGGTCTGGCACCACTTCCTGGTCACTCTGGAGACTAGGTCTTGGGGAAGTCACCCCGTTCCATGGTTTGCACATCAGCGCTCGGATTCTCTCTCTGGTTTGCAGCCCCTCTTTCAGCCCTGGAACTGCAGCATCCTCTTCGTGACTCAACCCTCCAGGGAGGTCACTCAGTGTTCCCCTCTGTCGGGGTTCAGTCCTTCAAATCCTATGTCACTCCCAGAGGGTCCCAGACAGTCTTCCAGTTCCCTGCTCCACTGGTCGATGCCATGCCCTTGGTGGCTGATAGGGGAGAGCTCAGGCCTGCCCACTACTCTGGGTTCCACTCCAGGGAACCTCCACCCAGCATTTGGGGGCTTTCCTCTCTCTGCCCTCATTGCTCTTTCCCTGGACTGCTTTACCACTCCTGGTTCCCCTCCTCTCTCTGTGGGAGCCAGCTCCAAACCCTCAACTCTCTTCCCAAGGAGTGACTGCAGCTAATACACCTCTGCAGCACCTAAAACACTTCTCCTTCCCAGGGAGTGACTGCCCTTTCCCAGCAGCAGGCCACTTGCAATCAATTCCTGCTCCCTGGCTCTTCCCCCCAGGTGTGGCCTGTGGAGTCAATATGCCTACCTGGCTACCTTAGCCCCTTCCAGTCCTGTGTAGGAGGGACACCCCATCACAACCCCCAACATCTGTAAAAAGAAAAATCCCCTAACTGAAAAAGCTATTTTCAGAATCTACTCTGAATATTAGCATGTTCACTCATTACTCTAAATGCAAGTCACCTTAATTCCCAGTTCAAACACAGCTGACACACACATATATATAAGAGAGAGGGCAATGCTAAGATACAGCAAACAGTTACAGTTCACCCAGGGATAAACCTTCAGGGTATCACTCAATTCAGTGCTCCAGAAAATTCTAACTTTCCCATTGAAGTTAATATCGGGGACCCCGGGGTCAGCTTGTGTTGTCAGTTAAGCTGGTGTAAATGCAACAACTTTAATGAAGTCACTCACTTCAGATTTATGAGAGCAGGATTTAGCCTTGTGTCTCCTTGTGCTTGATGGCAACTGAAGTAATTGTCTGTGCTCTGATAATTTTGTCGCCAATTTATAAAGAAAAACGATCCTAAATAAGTGCTCATAGGGAAAAAATGTATTAAATTAACCATAAAGGAGTGAGAAATGAAGAAAGGAGATAAAAAGCCCGAGGATGCACATTTACAGGTAAAACCTTCCAAATAAAGGTATTATGCCTAGTAGAATTTTTCCGACATTTTCTGATGAAACTTAGTTGAAGTGAAATGTTTTGCCAAATCTATTGCAGAGTCGAGAAAACTTTTGGGGAAACATAGGCAGGGTTCCATTCAGTGACTAGCAAACATAACACTGCCAAGAATATCAGTTTCACATGTTTCACTTCAGGAGCAACTTAATTATGGCGTTTCTTGACATAGGTGTGCTTGAATTAGCAATCTTAAAATTCTTTTAACAAAGCTTGTGTGTAATTGTCTAGGGTTTCTAAAAAGCAAACAAATGAAAAAGAAAACCCAGAATTCTATCATGTAGTATCATATTGACACTCACATGGTTCATCAGCTGGTGTGGAAACTTTATACCCATTGCAAGGACCTCTGCCATTTGAGCTAGTGGTCTAATTGATAGCATTAGTAGATTGTCATATTCAATGTGGCCCAGCACTAGAAGGGGATGGGACAAACCCTTGGCCAGTGGGCTGCAGAGGAATGGTGAGATTCGAGAATCATGGGTTCCATTCCAAGCTGTGGAGAGAAGTGTGCTCAAGGGGCATGGGCCCTTCTGACAGTTCCCCACAAGCTTGACCCCTTCTGCTCCGTCCCCTCTGACCTGTCTTGGTTTCTTTCCCCCTCCAACTCCTTGTCACAGTCTTTTTGCCTACCTACCCCCAGTCTTCCCCTCCAGGCCTTCCATCTGAGCCCCAAAGTCCTCCCACAGTTCTTCATCCCAGTCTCCTTGTCCAGGAAGTCCTAGACTTGCCCCCGCCACCAGTTCCCTGACCTATCCCCCCACCCCAAACTCCTTGTCCTAATCTACTAAGTGCAGAACTTGTATCTTCGTCATTGGAGTCAGGCACCTTCCTCCTCCATGTTGTCTGGTGGCCAGCAAGAGGATCATTGAAAGCACAGCAAAGAGCATTACTCCTGGTTCCTGTGCTTGGCTCCACAACATCCCATAGCAGCCAGGAAAAGCAATCCCAGGGAAAGTGCTGCTCCGCCCCTGTTGCCCTTGACTGCAGCGTGGTCAGTCACTGTGGGGGGTTTGCATGTGCACAGTCTGGTTGGCATGTAGGAGCTGTGAGCAACTGGAGCGTGTTCAGTGCAGACAGGATCTTCAGAGGATTGATCTGCAAGCTGTAGTCTCTACTAAGCAGATGCAAATGGAGATTTTTTAAACCTTATAACTTGGCCAAATGTGAGTGTTTTTTCCACAAAAAGAGTGAAAGAACACATTTTTGACAGCAGGGTAACACCGCCTCTCCCCAGCCATATTTAAAGTCTACTCTCCAAAGTATGGAGGCATTAGAACTTCTCAAAGAAAAAGGCTGCAGATTTTTTAAATTAAAACATGGGCAAACCAGTGTATTTTTTTACTAACCTCTTTCTTAGAAATGGCTGAACCGTTTTGGCTGAAACTTCCCCTCTGTCATTCACTCTGTGGCAGACACCCAGCATGGAAAATTTCAGCCTGAACAATTAAGTCTGGACAAGTTATAAGGAACTGAAAACAGGATCTTTTAATGTGAAATGTTGGGCAATCTTAATTGTAGATCATGCAATCAGCTCTGTCTAGTATTGGAGAGTTGTAAATCTTACATTGTTTGCCTTTTTGACTATTGCTGCACACTGAACTACCCACAATGGGCCCTGGGCCATTTTCTTGCACAGTTACAGAACCCAAGAACATATGTGAGCAATTGTTCCCTTCAGCGTTACCTTGCATTTGTCACCATTTGTGAAAGGAATGGTGAATTTCACTCTGAGACGAGTGCATCACAGACCTAAATTATATAGCTCATCACGGTTGTACATTTTGATTTTTACTTTATAAACGGTGTATCCCTTTTGTCTCTGGTTGCTAGTGGATATCTTTGATCAGTGTATGTTGGATGGTATTTAGTACAAGTCTTCTGCTCTGATGCTTATGCAGAGTGGTTTGAGTTAGTGACAATGAATGGCTGACACGGGCTTTAAAATATTAACATAAATATTCATTTGCTATGTAGGTTTTTGGAGTAGTGGTAACTCACTGGTAGTAAATGTTACAGGTTCCCCTCTGGTCTCATCCACAGAGGATGCGAGTGCTCCCAGCCTTCAGCTTCAGAGCCTTGATTCTTTAGTTCCACCTACAATGGTGCATGCTTTTATCTCGAGAAGTCCCTAGTGTGCCAATCACAAACACCAAGGGAATCTGAGGTAGAAACTGCAGAGAAACAATCCAAGTTAACACGTGAGAAATTAGAAATCATAATTTATCCATTGTGGGGTGCAGGTCCACAGAAATGAAGGGGTACATTGTCAGCTGCGCTCAGCTTCTCCATCGGCATCTAACTGAAGAGACCATGTTTTCAAAAAAAAAGTCTGATACTCTTTTGAAAATTGACCTCAAGGTAAGTAGGTCCCTCACCTCATAAGGTTTCATAAATGCATGTTGTTCAATTCAGCCCTCTTTCTTTATCATCTGTCTTGCCTGATATCTGGGTGCATCTGAACGAGTCCCTTCTTTCCACATTTCTTGCTTTGCTCAGATTCTCATTTTTGTCATCTACATTCTTTTTACCTCGTTTGCCCTAGATTTCCCCTTCCTCCACCCCAATATCAATCAGGTACCTCTGTCCAGAGATGGCCCAGAACAGCAATCTAAATCCCAAATCTCCAAAGTCTGAGGAAGTCTAGTTGCAAATTCAGATGCTGGGTTAGATTGTGGCATTAGGCAGAATCTCGAGCAAGGGATGGTATGTAAGCCGCAGTAGCCCGCCTGGTGACTCAGAGCTGGAAGGCCCACACCAGCAGCATGGCTCCAAATGGCTCAGCTGTGTTAGCTGGTCCACCAGGGGTCAGAAATAAAACTCCACCCATCCCCTAATCACCATCAGTGGTTGTGCCAGGCGACTGGCCTCTACTTACTCCAGCAGGCCCAGATCCAAGGAGCCCCCTTCATGTCACCCCTGAAGCACAAAGGGGCCACAATGGTCCCCTAGGGAATTCCACTGTAGGATAAATGCAGACGGGTGATATTGTTTGCTGGTCATAAGGAGCTGTAGCAGCAGAATGAAGGTCAGACCAGCCCCAGGCTGCTGTAGCCTATGCTGAGTCCTCTCCAGAGATGCAGATGTATCAAAGCTACCTCTGTCTTCCCCGTCCTTCCTTCTGGGCTGAGCTGAGCTCAGCCTGGCCAGGGCACAGAATTAGGGCCAATGTACCTGTTTTGTGGTGAAACAGAGGAATTGAGTGAGCAGGGTTATAAAGCCAGCACCTTTAACAGACACTACATTCAATTAATTTAAAAAGAGAACGCCTCATGAAAACAGCTTTTTGCCATAAACCATTGAGCAAAGGCCATTTCCATCTCCCTCCTTTAAGTGCCATTGTCTTTGACCCTATCTGAGACTCATCTGTCTTTTCAAATCAGCTCAAGTACATATTAATAGTGCAAATACGTCAGCTGCTGGGAAAGCTTGCAAAGATCTCTCTATTTTTACTTCTCTTCATACGCTCGCTAATTTAAGATGCCATCATTCATAATAACAGGTTACTAAAATCTTCGCATGAGCAGCTCTATGGGAGCCCAGAGCTCAGTAAGATTTCTGGGCTCCAGCAAATGACACACCCTGATGATCTTCTTCCCTCCAGGGATGCCAATCTATCAATGAGGTGCTTCAAAGTGGACTTCAGAGTAACTGACAGTGCACATAGTGCGTATTTCCCTTCCCCTTCTCCTCCTCTCTGGCAGCAGGAAAACAGCTGTGATCTCCCCATCCTTGGCTTTACTTTAACCCATAACTATGTTAAGCTCGTTTCTGAATATTTTCTTCCCTGAACAATGGCATCCTTGGACTAAGCATTCACTGCAATTCACTTTGAAGAAGTGAGGTTTTTTACCCACAAAAGCTTATGCCCAAATACATCTATTAGTCTTTAAAGTGCACCGGACTCCTTGTTGTTTTTGTTGATGTGTTACTCTCCTACATCATACGATCCTCCTTTCCCCCGATGTTGCATTACCTCCCAGATGGTATTGCCCAACGAGAGCACACAACAGTAATTTGTTACTGGATACAAGTTATTTTGATACCAGGATATTTATTTGCACCTCTTTCCGAGTACCTGCTAAAGCAGGAGAAATAGATCCTTGATTCTATAGGTCCCTGACCAGGTTTGCCTCTGCAGTGCCCCCTGTTGCCCACCAGGGTATGACTCACCCAGCATAAAATCTCTGCTTGCTGGACACTGTCTCTCATGGGGTCCACTGTTGCAGTGCGTTAGCCCTCCAGGCAAGACACAGTTCAGTCCCGCCCTTTCCAGGATGTTGGTCCCAAAATGTCAGGAGGAGCCACAGCTCAGAACAGGGTCAATCAACAATCCTTTAGCGGGACCCCACCCTTCTCTTCAGGGTGGGCTTAGTCCCCTCCTTTTAACTCCCCTCTCCATGCCTAACATCTGTTGTACGTGGAGCAGGGCAGGTCCAGTTGGCTCCACATGCTCACATTAACCTTCTCCTTGCCACTGTGGGGCCTGTCTGCCCCATTACAGTCCCAATTGTACCAACCCATATGCACAAATTGTTTAGTTTAGGAACTGAGGCAGAGAGACATTAAGGTCAATAATGTCAACTAATTTGAGATTCCTTGGACCTGACTGCTCAGGTTCTTCACATTTTATAGCACTTTATATGTTCAAAGCACATCCACTAATAGACCAATTTTAAATTTTTCAGTGCAATCCACTCTGGTACCTAAGCAATCGAATGCAATTTACAGAAATCAGCATCATTCCATTCCGCTCTATTTCTCCATGGAATAATCTTTCCAGGAAAGTGGGAGGAGCCCCACAGTTTGAGGCCTTGGACTGGAATAAACACTCAGAAATAAACTGAAAGGAACAATCCCGTTCTGCCAGGATTAAGGATTCAGTCGTTTGATATGTTTTTTTTCTTTCCTCTCAGTGCTGTGACTCAGTGACTCTAAAGAAGGAACCACCAGCAAACAATGTGTCTGTAAGTCTATTCCCTTGCTGTCCCCACTTCCTTTCACCTTATCTCCTCACTGCTTCTATCTCCTTCCCCGCGCAATCTCCTCATCCTCAAGAAGCCATCCCTCCACCTACCTGCCTCTCCATCTCCAGCTCCAGCTCCTTCCCCCCTAAACTCATCCAATGAACCTTTAACAACTGTGACCTGAAGTATCTCACCTCCTGTTCCAGGAGCTCCTTGCATCAGGTTTCCACACGCTTTCCTCCACTGATGCTGCTTTTGCCAAGGTTTCTAATGACCTCCTCCAGGAAAATTCTCAGGATCTGTACTCTGCCCTCATGCTCCTTGAACATTCTGCTGCTTTCTCAATCATCCTCCCCTCCTTCGTGTCTTGTTCTCCTTTGGCTTTTGCCAAACTGTTCTCTCTTGATTCTCCTCCTTCTTCTCTGGTCATCCCCTCAGCATCTCGCGTGGTAGCTCATCTTCTCTCAGGCCTGGTCTACACTGGGGGGGTGGGGGGTGTCGATGTAAGATACGCAACTTCAGATACAGGAATACCATAGCTGAAGTCAAGATATCTTATACCGACTTACCTCCCGTCCTCACGGCGCGGGATCGACGGCTGCGGCTCCCCGTAGACTCCGCTACCGCCGCTCGCTCTGGTGGAGTTCCGGAGTCGACGGGGAGCACGTTCGGGGATCGATATATCGCGTCTTAATGAGACGTGATATATCCATTCCCGATAAATCGATCACTACCCGCCGATACGGCGGGTAGTCTGGACATATCCTCACACTCACCATGGGAGTTTCAAAAGGCTCTGTCCTCTTTCTGTTTTACACCCTCCTGCTAGGTGAGCTCTTCCACTCATGTGGCTTCAGTTACCATCCTTACACTGATGACTCGCAAATCTACCTGGCTTGCCTCTATCAATCCAATCCCGCATCTCTCTGTGTCTCTCTAACACCCACACCTCAATGGAGATGCTGTCTCCGAAAATTTAACATATCCCAATCTGAACTGCTTATATACTCTCCCTAGATGCTGCTTTTTGCCATTTGACAACAGTGCCACCCTCCTTGCCACTCAGGCACATGATCTGGAAGTCACATTTGTTTCCTCTCTATTGTGCTAGGCACTGTACAAGCACACAGTGGGAGAGAGTCCTTGCCCCCAAAGAGCTTCCAGTCTAGCTAGCTTAGCCCTGATCTACATTACGAGTTTAGGTCGAATTTAGCAGTGTTAAATCGAATTAACCCTGCACCCGTCCACACGACGAAGCCATTTTTGTCGACTTAAAGAGCTCTTAAAATCGATTTCTGTACTCCTCCCCAATGAGGGGATTTGCGCTGCAATCGACCCTGCTGGGTCGAATTTGGGGTAGTGTGGAAGCAATTCGACAGTATTGGCCTCCGGGAGCTATCCCAGAGTGCTCCATTGTGACTGCTCTGGACAGTGCTCTCAACTCAGATACACTGGCCAGGTAGACAGGAAAAGGCCTGTGAACTTTTGAATTTCATTTCCTGTTTGGCTAATGTGGCGAGCTGATCAGCACAGGTGACCATGGAATCCCAGAATCGCAAAAGAGCTCCAGCATGGACCGAACGGGAGGTACTGGATCTGATCGCTGTATGGGGAGATGAATCCATGCTATCAGAACTCTGTTCCAAAAGACAAAATGATTAAGCGCAGCCAGACACCAGGGCGATGAGAAGAGCGCAGCAGGGCGCGCTGTGCATCAGAGAAGCTTTGAAAACCAGTTTCATGACTGGCCAGGCTACGGTGTGAAAGTTCTGTTTGTTTCTCCCTGATGAAAACCTGCCCCTTGGTTCACTCTACTTCCCTGTAAGCCAACCGCCCTCCCCTCCCCCCCCCTTGATTTCCGCTTGCAGAGGCAATAAAGTCATTGTTTCAAATTAATGCATTCTTTATTAATTCATCACACAAATGGGGGGATAACTGCCAAGGTAGCACAGGAGGGGTGGGGGAGGAGGGAAGCACAGGGGTGGGGTAGTTATAGGGGCACCCCCTAGAATTGCCTGCAGCTCATCATAGAAGCAGCATGTCTGGGGCTCTGACCCGGAGCGGCCGTTTGCCTCTCTGGTTCTTTGGTAGGCTTGCCTGATATTCCAGGAGGACTGAATCTCCATTAGACGAAACTTAAAGAAGGGAATGACCTGGAGTCACTCCCATTTATGTCCAGGCACCCCCGACCGACCTCACCAAGGCCGGCCAGGAGCACCCATGTCTGCCCAGGAGCCCCCGACCGACCTCACTGAGGCCGGCCAGGAGGAACCAGGAGACAGCAGCAGACGGTACAATACAGCTGCTAACCGTCTTTGCTAACTTACAAAGGCAAGGAGCTGCTGCTATGTAGCACTGCAGTACCACGTCTGCCAGCAGCACCCAGGAGACATATGGTGACAGTGAGCTGAGCGGGCTCCATGCTTGCCGTGGTATGTCGTCTGCACAGGTAACCCAGGAAAAAAAGCAAGAAACGATTTTTTGCCGTTGCTTTCACGGGGGGTGGGGGTGGGGGCTGACGACATGTACCCAGAACCACCTGCGACAATGTTTTTGCCCCATCAGGCATTGGGAGCTCAACCCAGAATTCCAATGGGCGGCGGAGACTGCGGGAACTGTGGTATAGCTACCCACAGTGCAACGCTCTGAAAGTCGACGCCAGCCTCGGTACTGTGGATGCACTCTGCTGACTTAATGATCTTAAGTGGGGACACACACAATCGACTGTATCAAATTGATTTCTAAAAAATCGACATATTAAATCGACCTAATTTCATAGTGTAGACATACCCTTAGACAGACAAAGGAAGTATTATTGTCCCCATTTAACAGATGAGGTACTGAGGCACAAAGGGATTGAGCAATTTCCCCAAAGTCACACAGGAAGTCAGCGGCAAAACCAAGAACCAAATCCAGGTCTTCTGAATCCCAGAGCAGGGCCTTGATCATGAGATCATCCTTCCTCTGAACTTAGGGTACTCTCTATGGACTTTACACCTCATGGGTTCATCCACAACAAAGACCACAAACGCCATTGAAGCAAATTCATTTAAAATATCAGAAAATACATTGCTGTTTTCTCCTAGCTGTATTACTATCTGCACCTCACATCTTTTTATTTGTAGGGGTTTAAAAGAGACTTTCTGGGTTGTGAAGTGAAATCAGTTGGGAGTTGAATATATAGCCACAAACACAGAACACCTGCTACACGTAGTAAAAACGTAGTTGATAAAATTCAGTGCCATGGCATTTACAAGGACTCCTGCAATCTCTGATCCTGCAGGTTTTCCATCTTTCATCTGACACTGTCAATGAGGAAATTCTTAACATTTCGCAGTCCACATGTGTTCGACGTTGCCTATTTTCTAAGGCATGTATATATTTGTTTCCTTCGGTTTATCTGAAACGCACTCCATCATACATATATCATTGTCGATAGTCATTTTAGAAATGATCTTTCATACTGTGTCGGAAATGACTGAAAGATAAACAAGAAGTGGGGTGTGGGGGGTGAGATTCTGATTTTTTGATTTGCCATTTCAGAAAGAAACTATGGGAACACTGAGTTTCTATAACAAAATGTTAAGCATTGGGACTGTAGCTTTAATTCTTATGCTTTTACTTTCAAAAAGAGGAGGGTGGGTGCAGCAAAGAAATATGTGTTAATGTACTGCAGAGTAAAACAATATCAACTCACTTTGCTAGCAGCTTCAGTACCTTTTAGGGTCTTTTCTTGTACCCACTGAAGTCAATAGCAAAGTTCCAAGGATAATGCCTTTAATGAATATTCACTAGAGTAGTTGTGAAAAACAATAGCATTGCTAACAAATACTTGTGTAAATATTTGCACTGGATTTGCCCTAATTGGGCTAGATTCGGCCACCCTCACTCATGCTGAGTAGGACCCTACTTTGCAAACTGCCCAAAGCACTCCACTCAACTAGCTCATTTTACGGGGCTGGCACAAACTAAAGAATGAGGCAACAGAAAGCGATCTGATTATGGCTCCTCCACTTATTCACCCATCCTGTTGAACATCTGCACTGCACCATGCAATATTATTTTCCTGGATTATTGTTACCAAATTGCCTCTTCGTTTCAGAGCTTGATGTGATCCTGTACATGCAAAATATCATCTCACAGGAATGAAACAACAGCTCAGAACCGTCTTCACCTCTAATAATGGTGGCACTCCATTAAAGAGCCCATAGAATGTTCCAGTACTGCAAAGAATAGCAAACATTTCTAGTCCACAAGTGTATTGTAAAATACTTTTCAGCAGAAAGGTAGTTTAGCTAGTTGAAATAACAGATGGGATAAATAGGTCCCTTGAACACAGTTTTGCAAATATTATCCTTGCTCTGTTAAAGCTTCTGTTTTGCCATAACAAGTCACTGTCTGAATTAGCAATGGTTTTCTGAGTCCACAATACACATGTTCCTTAAAATATTAGTAAGAGGAAATATAATTTTGAGGCTAAAACACAGGAAAGGTTGTCAGGAGTAGATCTGAGCAAATAGTTGAATTTTCAGTTTGATGAGGGAACTAAAAAAAAAAAAGGTTTGTTTTGACCCCAAACTGATTTTTTTTCTCCTTTTTTTCTCCCACACCAACATGAAAAACTGGAGCAAATTCATTTGGGCCAAACAAAACATTCCAAATGTCAATTCAAAATGACTTTTTTTTAATGAAATGTTGATTCAAAACAAAATGTTAAAACAGTTCATTTTGACAGGTTTAAAACAAACTATTTCAACATGACTGAAAATGTTGTTTCCTTTTTTTTTTTTTTTTTTGCCAAAACTATTCAACAAATTTGACCAAATAGTTATGATGCCCTGAAAAATGCAATTTTTGGTGAATTTACTATTCCCCCCCCCCCCCATAAAAAAACCCAAACCTCTCTCTAGTCAGGAGATATGGGCTTTAGTCCCACTTTTGCCTCAGTTTCTTCATCTGTGAGATGGGAAGAATAATTGGAGCAGGACAACCCCTCCCCCCCCCCAAATAAAGGGAAAAAATCAATTTTTGTTCGAAATTTTCAACAAACCCCCCAAAGCTTCACTTTTGTAGACGTTTGTCATGGGGAAATGCAATCATTTCTCAACCGCTCTAAAAATAACACCTTGCTACTTTCTTGGGACGTGTGAGGCTTACATCATCTGTGTTTGAATCATACTTTAAGATCTCTGGATATTTGGTGCTATAGGCTTGCAAAGAGCTAAAAGAAGAGAGAGCCCCAAACTTTAGCCTCTAAACCGGACACATTCAAATTTCAGATTGTGCCCACCCCAAGTCTGTCTTGTACTAATACATCGCCCTACTCACACTAGCTTTTCCTCACAAACAGAGCTGGGGCCTTACTCATAGAGGCAAGCCTAGGGTTAGCTCAGGTGGACCTACCAACGTCATCTCCAGCAACTGCTGACCCAGGCTGGGGACTGACATCCATGCTTCTGCTCACCTTCCCTGCACCACAAGTGAACACTGGATTACAGTAGCGTGCTGGATGGCATGAAACACAATGGAAAAAGGAGGACATCAAGGATTGAGAGTATATGTGATAGAGAGAATCAATAAGTGTAATGGAGAAAATGAGGAGTAGGGAGGGAAGAAGCAAGTGGGAGAAGACCGGACCAGTGGGAAAGGTGAGGAGGGAGAAAGTAAGGAAAAAAGAGGACAAAAGTATTGGGAATACGAGCCGGACGCAAAGCCCACTGAAGTTAAAGGAATAATGCCCATTGACTTCAAAGGACTTTGAATCAGGCCCCATCAGAAGAAGTAATGGACAGCCTTTTACCTCTATGGTTGGTCCCCCACAGCTTGCAAACCCCCTTGTGCATACCTCCCTGACCCCTATTAAATCCATCCCCTATGAAACCTCCGGTCCCTGGTTTTCCACCTTGAAAATCTGGTCATTCTGTCAATAAAACCATTTTTATCTTGAAACAATCGTCTCCAACTATTAAATCACTGTAAACAGTTGCGGCAACCAGGGGCTACCAGAGTGCAATAATAATAATAATTAATAACGCAAATTCAGGCAGAGCACTCTTTCTGAGGTACCTTTCTGTTTTTGTTTGTGTTTGGTTTGGACTACAAATATATGCCAGACTCTTGTACCTGAAGCTTTTCAACAGGTTGCGTTCCACTGATACCACTGCAAATCCAGAGAGTCTTCTTTGGATCACTGAAAAATGCCTGTCATTTTTATCAGATTAAATTTCAATTACGTCCTGCAGAAGTTCCCGTAGTCAAGCAAAGACCCATACTATACTGTGCTGTGGGAAATCTACTGCAGTCTGCTCTTTCCAATGAAACTAAGATTGTTCGTGGGTGACAATGGTGTAGCCCACTCAATTATCAGTGCCTAATCAAAGACTTCACTGTCACATTAGGATAAAGATTATACCTTTAGAAAGAGTGAGACTCCAGAATAGCCAAGATCCCAGTGGTCAGGGCCCACACTGAGGATGAGGGAGTCCCAGGTTCAAATCCCTCTTCTGAATCACTCAGAGCACGGTCTTGACGCTGGGTCCACCACGGGCCAGCTGAATACCCTAACCACTGGGACACTGGCTATGCTGGGGTAGGCCTCTCTCTCTGGTCTTGGACAGAAATTTCATCCTGGACCTGATAAAACTTCCCAACAAAGTTTGCATCAAACAAACAATCCATTTCCAGAAAAAGTTTCAGTTTGGGCAAACTGATATTATCCAACAACAAAATGTTGAAAAAAATCCTGACCAGACCTAGTTCTCATATTATCTAGTCCATCCTGCTATCAGAGGATAGAATTTTCCTTCATACCATTTTCCATTGATTTGATTTTACCTATTTCTGTAAGTCTTTCTCCCAAGATTCTGATAATTTCCTGCTTCCAGATGGCTGGCAAGAACCACAAAAACAACATAACCCTTGTCGTATTTTCGTGCTACCAATTCCAGGAGCAATCCCTGCTGTGTATCAACACATCTTTGGTTATATTCCCAATGGGACAACAAAATTATTGCCATTTATTAAATCTGATGATGTACACAGGGAAAAAACACAATTTCATAGCTTCTCAGTTCAAGAAATGTGATAAAGTCTTCAGTGATAATTAAGACAGAATCTAGTTCCTGATGTAGGAAAAAATTCCCCTGTCTGCCGCTTGTAGTTAAGGGTGATGTAGATTGTTCTACCAAGCTGCCCTTTAAAGTGCAGTACACCACACTTCTGAATACTGATATTCAACTGCATTTTTTAATAGTGTTCCATCTGGAACAATAAATGTATGTAGCCTCAAACATTAAACCTGCTTTAATCCTGCAGACTAAACAACAAGTGGTAGATTATTTTGAGAATTAGCAGCCAACTGCTAGAGCAATTCACAACCCAATTACTTTGGTTTGAGGTTTACATTTCACAACTTAACAGCCGGCCAGGTTTCCCAACAGTAGAGAGGGGAGCCAGCCCTCCAAGAAGTGTGTCCCCGGCTTTCTCATCATTCATGAACTAAGCCTGCTTGATAGTTGTCCCTTATTTAAAAGCAAAATGCGGCATTCTAGGGTAAAAGCACCAAATGGAGCATTATTGCTATTGCAGGGTATAGGAAGTGTTTTTTGAAAGTGCTCACCATTGGCCTAACTTTCTTCCCATTGAAATCAAAGGGAGTTTATCACTAAACTTAATGGGAACAGATGTAGGCCAAAATTCCTACTCTAGCATTTTGGGTCATTACACTATGACGACAGATGTATATTATTAGAAGGGCCGGTTTCCACACAAATTGCCATTATAGGTGCTGCCATGGGAACAGGAGCATGTATGATTTCTACCCAGAGTAAAGAATACAATTTTCCACTATGGCTCCCAGCTCCATAGGAAGATAGGGAGCGTTTAGCTGAACGATGACTGTGGGCTGAGACAAGGGCATGATAAGTCAGCATGTGTGTGATGTCTGTACACTCCTGGAAAGGCGAGGAATGGTTTAAGGGGCTATGAGGGGGGTTAACTAGAAGCAATGGGTTAAAATTACGGAAGGGAAAAATGTGGCTGAGTATCAAGAAAAAAATTCCTAACTTTGAGACCTATCCTGCTGTGGAATAACCATCACTTTGAGCATTTAGAATTAGTCTGGACAGTGCTCTAAAAATGCAGTGAAGGGAGTAAATTTGGCTGACCTCAAAGGTCATTCCCATCTTTTGCATTTGTGATTCTGTGCTTCAGATTCAAGTCTCCAGGTTGACAGCCTGATGCAATATCGCTAGGCTTCTAGGAGGCACCTTTTGGAAGGTGCGAATCTGGAACAGGCTAGGTCCCTGGGTCTCAAGTTTTTGACTACTGCTACACTTCCATGAGGGGTAACCTTTAATCTAAAGGACAGGTAGGCTTAGCGTATCCTCAGATATTATTTGAGAGAATCAACTGCCTTTAGAGTTCAGCACAAGATTCATGGATTTATTCTAAGTATATTTAGACTTAGATATTTAAAAAAAAAAAAAAGCCAGAACTACATATTGAATGCACTAATTGAAAATCAGGGACTACGTACTTACCATTAATTAGCAACTGTTTAGTGTTTACTTAGATGCTTGTCACGCTAGAGCTTGTTTAGCTTGTTGCCAAAGATACTTCTGCCATGAATATGTTGCACGTTTGTTTAGAAAAGCGAGGATCCGACGTGCTGCCCAGGAATGAGCCGGAAGATAATATGTCAGATATCATTTTCAGTGCCGTGCTGGGCGAGGGAAAGGAGATACTCAGTTGCCATTATTGTTGAAGATGGGACAAGGATAATTTATTGCTAAGAGTATCATAGAATCATAGGGTTAGAAGGGACCACAAGGTTCATATAGTCTCACCTTTGCCAAGATGAAGGATTTGTTGAGTTTAAACTATCTGGGACAAGGGCTATCCAGCCTCCTTTTGAAAACCTCCAGTGAAGGAGCTTCCACAACCCCCCGAGGCGTCTGTTCCATTGTCCTACTGTTCTTACAGTGAGGAAGTTTTTCCTGAGATTTAATCTAAATCTGCTCTGCTGTAGTTTGAACCCATTGCCACTTGCCCTGCCCTCTGTGGCAAGAGAGAGCAAGTTTTCTCCATCTGTTTTATGGCAGCCACTCAAATATTTGAAGACCGCTATCATATCCCCCCTTAATCTCCTCTTTTCCAAACTAAACATACCCCGTTCCTTCAGCCTTTGCTCACATGGCTGCATTCCATCCCTGTGATCATCTTTGCCGCTCGCCTCTGGATCCTTTCCAGTTTCTCTACATCCTTTCTATATGTGACCAAAATTGGACACAGTCCTCCAGCTGAGGCCTAACCACCGCTGAGTGGAGCAGTACTTATCACTTCCTATGACTTGCATGCTGTGCCTATCTTAAAGCAAACTGAAATTGCATTTGCTTTTTTTTGTTTTTGCAACAGCATCGCATTGCCGACTCATGTTGTGACCCACCAAAACTCCCATATTTGTATCAAATATGTATTCAGGTTTTTAACATGTATTCAGCCAGCCAGCTTTCTAAGATTCTGCATCCTCTCTTTCTCCAGACTGCTTAAGGTTTTGTTCATATCCTCATCCCCTCACATCTGGACTACTATAATCAACTCCTCTCTTGCCTTGATTCCAGCCACACTACCCCTCTCCAATCCACTCAGCAAGCTTCTGCATAGGGCCATCGATTTGGCTCATTGCTGTCACCACATCATCCTGTTCTTCACATCCATCCATTGGCTCTCCGTCCTCTTCCATACCAACACATGCTCTTTGGGTTTGCCTTTATGGCCATTCATCCTTTTGCCCCACCCTGCTGCCAGATCTGCTAGCTGATCAAGCTATCCACCCACCTGCACTCTGCCTGTGGTGTCATCCATGATCACCTGCCTGTTTGCTTCTTCCTCACTTTCTCCCAGTTGGTCTCCCATACATGGGAAACACATTCATATTCATAAAGCTGCATTTAAATCCCTGCCCAAACCTACTTCTGCCACGATGCCCACATATCACACCCATAATGCACTGCTTAGGCAAGTTATAACCTGCAACTTCTGCTTTTTCGACTCAAATCTCATCATTTTGATCCCGCCCATTTCCTCTCTTTCCTCCTCCTATTTGTCGGTTGTGTCCTCCTGTTGCATCCTTTCTCTCATTTAGATTGTAAGTTCTTCAGGTCAACGACTGGCTTCTCTGTTACATGTCTGATCTTTGTCTGGCATTCCTAGGCAACACCATAGCATAAATAATAATGTAGTCATCAATTGGATTTGTGATTCTCACACTACATGTTGGCTACTACTGTCTACATGTTGTCATTAATTACGTAGTGGCATGGATGTGCACCAGGTAAGGGAATTTGCAGCCCCTGTTTTATTGGAATCAGTTGTTTCTTCTGGACAGGTATCTGTAACCAGAAATCCACCATCTTATTGGGCACTAACTGTCACTCATAGTGGCAGTCTCAGTACAGAGAACAAAGGCTGAGCTGGCCTGGAGAATGCTCTAACCTTTGGTGTCATTCGTCATTCCTTACCCTCCTTCCTGGATTTTGCCTTATTGTTAACAAAAATAAGAAAAGGTGAACCTCAGGCTCAGAGTTAGCAGAAACATAGCTTGTTCTGCAAAACCCTTATTCCTCTCCCCCCATTCCCTCCTCCTCCTCAGAGGGGCACACAGATTCTTGTCTAGCCTGGATTTGAGCTAATGAGCCTCATCTGATCTGGTTTCCAACATGAGTTAGCAAAGTAGTCTTGCTTCTCCCTGCAGAGAAAGCTAAGCTTAAGGACAAAATCAGGGTAATTTATTCTCTAGGCCAGTTCTGTCCTTGGCCTCTCTACTGAGACCTGCAAGGAGTTTGCCAGTTAGTAATGAAATGGCTGTGAATCACCACTAGATTACTCCAGTTTTATGCCACTAATTCCAGTGATGAATTAGGCCCATAGATTCTAAGCCCAGAAGGGACCATTGTGATCATCTCATTTGACCTCCCGCATAACACAGGCCAAAGAATTGTATTCAGTTACTCCTGTAATGAATTCAAGGCTCAGGGTCACAACATCAAAGGAAAAGTGTTTTCTCCACTTCTATAGCCAATTCTCCTCAAATATCTCCCCTTAGAGGATGAGTCTGGGTTATCTGAAACAGAACAGCAACAATAATTATTCAATGCCTTCTTTATAGAGCATGGACTTTGTCTGTGGCTTTTCTAGACAACAGCGCTAAGTTTCTTTCCTTCATTTTTAATTTTAACCTTCGGTGGCAGCAAATGGCAACAACAGCATTAAAAGCAAACGAAAAACCACAGGAACAATTTTCAATTCATTTAAATGCCATCTCATTTGTTTTCCTTGGTTCTTGGCTACTCTACACTCAGAAATAATGGGCCTCTTGTTTAGGGAAACACAAGCTATTGGCTGAAGCAAAAAATTGCTTTCCTGCAGCCAGCATTTCCAATATGCCGTATCTTTTATTTATTTATTTTTTTGTAAACAGAAAGAAGAAAAGGGTATTTATTTGAAAAAAAAAAAATCACCATAAAAAGCATCATAAAAAGTATCATCTTCAAACCTGACAGAAAAGCAAACAGTGCAGCACCCAGACTTGTGTAGAAGTTGTATAGACCTCAGGTAACTTTCTCTACGGCATAAAGTAAAACCACAGTTGCTAGACAGGGGAATACTGCAAACATTCTGTGCTTTATCCCAACAGTGTATTCACTACTGGCCTGATCATCATGGATGGGGGGAAGGAGAAGTAACCTGAAGCCCCACCCGCTGTAGTTCACCTGTGCAGAGGAAAGATATACTATGACTGCCCCTGCTTGCTGAGCAAAAGAGGAGCGGTCAGCTGCTCGCATGGCTGGTGCTGCTTAGAATTCCAAAGGGGGAGAAAGGGGCATGGCCTGTCCCCATCCTCATCTACACTGACTTGCAAAGGAGTTCCAAAGGTCACTGGTCTGCCACCAGTGTGCCTGGGGACATTACATCTGCTTCTGGACGCCGCAAGTACCATGCTTCCCGCCGCCACGCTTGCTACAGCATGGGGGAGATTTTCAACAGTGTTCAAGGGATTTAGGAGCAGAAGGTCCACTGGAGCTTTTGAAAATCTCCTATACCTTCTCCTGTGTGCACATATACACACACATCTCCAGATGAAGCTCTTGTTAATGACCACAACTGTGCTCACAGCATCCAACATGGAAGCCCTGACGTTTTCACTTCACCTGATAGTAAATATTATTGCCTTTTCGGTGAAGGGTTTATATAGTATTTATTTATTCTTATTGCTTGCTTGGATAGGCAATATTGGACTTGTAATTATCAATTATTGGCACCCGGGGACATTTACCAAAGGAACTTTTGCATCAGAAACTAATTCAGAACCATGCCATGTTTGCAGCACAGCATACAACACCATTTTTCCAAATTAGAGAAATAAAATATTTATATTTGGTGACCTTGAAAAGAAATGCAGGCCACTAACTTGGGATGATTTTCCTCAATAAATATTAATGGAATACAGCTAGTAAGGGAGCAGAAAAGGAATGACTGAAATACCCATGATAAGTGTGGTGGCATTTATTATTTAAATGACCATTAGGAACACTTGTAGCCTTTTGAGCAACTGTAACAGCCCCACTAGACAGATGCTCTTGTTTGAAGCAGCTGAATGATTCTCTTTGCTCAGTGAGGAGCCAATTAATTCATCGGTGTTTCTCAGCTGTAAAGAGGAGTGAATAAAAGGAAAAAAATGCAGTTAGTAAGTGCTCAGTTCAGACTATGTCCAGATCTATACTAAAAAGTTAAATCAACCCAGGTATGTTGTCCAGGAGTCTGAAAAATCCACACCCCCGAGCAATATAGTTAAGCCGAATTAAGTCCCCATGTAGACAGCGGTAAGTCAACAGATGAATTCTTCTGTTGAGCTAGCTACCACCTCTCAGGGAGGTGGACTGCCTACGCCAATGGGAGAACCCCGCCCATCAGCCTAGGTAATGGTTACACTGAAGCGCTACAGTGGCTCAGATGCAGCGTTTCAAGTGTAGACAAGTCCTAAGGCATGACTCTTTTCCTAGGTGCACAGGCTATGCACTTTGTTCTGGGCCTAGTGAGTAAAGAATACTTTCATATACCATCGTAGCTACCCCTGCTTGGAGTAGCCTTGCTGCTCCCAGAGCTGTGCGAATACCTGAATTTTTGGTCACTGGCCATTGCAAAAGAAAAAAAAAATCAGAGAACTGAAAAGGAAAAAAAAAAAAGGGGTTGAATTAAATATTTTGGTTCACTTTTGAGCTTTATATTTTAAATATTTGTATTTAAATGAAATTGAATACATTTTGAAGCAAAACGTTGAAACATTTCCTTTCAAAAATGTCAAAATGAAACATTTTGGTGTTGTTTTGTTTTAAACCATGAGAACTGGGCAAATTCTGTACAAATTTGTGAAAGGTTTTGGTCGAACTAAATCTGCATTTTTTGGGCAAAGATAATACACCCAGCTCTCGTTTCTGCTTGCAATCATCCCCACCCATGAGTGAAGCAAATGGTCAGAGGTCCCATCCTGCCTCCCATTCCCATTTTGCCCACAGCTAGGGTCTGCTGTGTGCTGGAGGAACACACTTCCTGCATGAGCTCTCAGAATCCAGCTCAGTCCTGCTGCACACGGGCCCTCCATATTTGTGGAGGCTGAGGCAGGATTTGACCACCAGGGGAGCTGTTAGCGTTCAGCACCTCTGACAAAACAGGCCACTTACTTACACTAAATATTGACTTAGATTAATAATGTTAGCCACTCCAGGTTTAAAATCTCATGCCAGATCCTCAGCTGCTGTTCATTTCATAGATCCCTTGAAGTCAATGGATCCCCACTAATTTACACCAGCTGATGATACTGCTCTTTGACTTTAGCTGACACACAGTTCATTACATTTCAAATGAACAGCTATTCATGGCCTGATCCTTCTACTGTTGACTTCAATGTGCGTACAACTGGCCCTAGAGTACCATGGAAGAATGCCAAGATAACCTAAAGATTCCAGATGAGCAAATGATATCAATAATTGACCCTGAACCTGCTCCACCATAGACTTCCTGTGTGTCCTTGGGCACGTCGCTTAGCCTCTTTGTGCCTTCTGGAAGCCATGGATAATAGTCCTGCCCAATCTCAGAGGAGTATTGGGATGGCCATGTAAGTACCATCTATAGATAGAATAACATGTCAATTAACAATGGCTTAAACAGGACTTGAAATTACACACACGTTTTATCCTCTTCTTTGTGCATTAGTCTTTTTTTTAAGTTATGGGATATTTATGGCAACAAAATTCTGATCCTGTTTCCAATGAAATTCTGATTATTATCAAAAGGTGTTAGTACATGAGATGAAAAGCGGAACAAAATAAATTATGTCAAATGTTGTGCTTACTGGCACACAGGACAAATGGGGGGGGGGGAGCAGTGCACTCTATTGATATAATTAATATTGCTCTCATCTCACAAAATAGTTTCCAAAATGAGAAATTGCTATTTTACATAGAAGTTTTTCAAATTGGGGGGAAAACAAAGGAAACAAAATAAGCTTCTTTGTATATACGGAGTTAGAAGACCCCGGGCTTAAAGCCACTTGCTGCTGATAAATCTTCATGAGAGATAACAAAAAGCTGAACTCTCAGACTTTAAGATAAACAGAGAAGAGGCACATGTCTTATCTCTCAGTGTTGCATCTTCTTAGATTTGCATCTTGATTCGTGGGATTGTAAATAAATGGGATTTATTTATAAGTGGATGGTTTGTAGAAATATAAAAAGAAAAAAAAAAGTAAAGGTTCTGAAATGACAAGCTTGGTTTGAAGCTGTCCAGATCATTCCCAGAAAGTGAGGAGCAAAGTTACATGGGATAGCTACAGACTCTTTCCTTTCCCCTCCAGAATGCTTTTGATGTAGACACTGTGGCAAAATGAGGACAGGCACATGCATGGAACTAAGTGGCAGGCTACAACTTTTATTAAACTTTAACTCAAGGGAGGGTTGCTATCTGGCCATCACCCATACTCTCCTATACCAAACAACACCCCCTAAAAAGCCCTGTGGCAATGAGTGAGAGACCAGATCCGGTGCCTTAGGTTCATGGTGCTTACACTATGGATTTGAAAATAGCAGTGTAGACATTCTCGCTTGGGTTGGAACCTGAGTTCTGAAAGCTGGCCAAGAGGGAGGGTCTCAGAGCCCAGGCTCCAGATTGAATCCATCTACCCTGCTACACTGTTCAGAGTCTGTGCTCAGGCTCGCTGATAATGGGTTTTTCCCTCTCCAGTGTAGATGTACCCTCTGTGCCTCATTTCCCCATGTGAACAACGGGGATACTAGCATTTCCCTACCTCACAAGGGAGCTGAGAGAGCAAATACGTTAAAGATTGCAAGGTGCTCAAATACTATGGTGAGAGGAGTCATATAAAGAGATACGTTTAGAGCTGGTTGGAAAATTTTAGCTGAAACAGTTTTCTGTTGGAAAATGCTGTTTGGAGGAAAACAAAATGTTCATAAAATTGTCTTGATTTTGACGAAATTTCATTTAAAGAAATTGGGGGGGAAGGTTTTGAAAATGTCTTTTTTTTTTTTACAATTTTGGAATGAAAACTTGTAGTTTTTCATTTGGAAATGACTTTTCATTTAAAAATTTACTTTATTGTATATAAAATAAATAAATAATGGTCAAAACCAAAATAAAACACTTTTGAGATATCAAAATGAAATGTTTCAATTGACCTGAAGCTTTTTTTAGCATTGTTTTTTCATTTTGTGAAAAAATGTCCAAGTTTTGAAGTTTGTCCTGATTTGGTACAAAAACAATTCAAAATTTTGAGTTTTTTTCACAGGATGGAAAAATCTGTTTCCTGAGCAGTTCTACCTACAGACCAGTTCTGCATCTACATCAAAGGGCTACCCAGGCAAAATGATCATAGACCTGGACAGTGTTTCAAAAATGTAAAATATTCTGGGGTGGCTAATCTTGTAAAGCGTCTCAGTTATTTTCTCTTTATATTATATAATTTAATATATATTACCAAAAGCAGTGATAATTTCCTACAATAATACAAGAGGAAAATGGATGTGATACCACAAATATACCTCAAACCGAAGGATATTATAAGGACTTATACTACACTGGGTATTTAAAGTGTCATGGGGAGGAAGAGAATTCTTAGTTACTACTCCATTTAGCCAGCCATGTGGCAGGATGACAACTTCTATATATGCATAAAGCATCCAGAGCCTATGAGTGAGATGTCATCTTTAGGGTTCGATTTACACAAAAGCCTAAGGAAGTTAGGTTACCATCTGCTTCTGATTTCCCATGTGCTCCTAAATCACTTGGGAGCACATTTCACTCATTTTGAAAATCCCACCCTTTGCCGTTAATCTCAGACAGGTAGCAGGAGTACTAGGGATCCCCAAGCACATAATTGTGAATTCACAACAACACAGCACAATGGAAAAGGCAGCTTTCTTCCCGCAGCTATACCCTCCAATACCTGCTATCTATATAAAGGGTAAGGAAGTGCTAAGTACTCTCCAGATATGCATGGAATTTGCTGCATGTCTCTGTTAGCTCTAAAATCCACACACAACTTACAACTTTTGTATTTCTTTAGGACTAAAATAACTGAGGATGCCCACAGATTCTGGAAGGACCAGCTTGCCACGCCCTGACTGTATTCTTGTACTGTTTGATGCAGGTGTACAGGAAAGGGAGATGTTCGGTGTTTGATGGGATATGCATCCTCAGTATCATTGCATTTGTTCTGCTGTCTGAGTCTATCACAAATGTGCAGTGGGCTTTATCACTAGGCTAGCCTTTTAACCAGATAAAAGCACATTCAGGTCCCTCCATGGCTCTCGCCCACACTCTCAGTCACACCAGGAAGAAGGGATGCACTAAGTCACTTTCTAATGAGGCATGATGATCATTTCACATCAGTGATCAATTCCCACTAACCAATCACCAGCTGATTCTGGACTAGTGCACAGCTGTGGCTCATATCAGGGATCACAGTGGTACATCACTCATTCCACATACCAACAAGGACAGACAGATCTTTTGTACCATTAACTGGGAATTCTCTCCTCTGGAGTTTCTTGAGCAAGAAACAGATGAAGACACGCCAGGATGGATGTTTTGACAGTGGAGTTTTCCATCACTAGCATTAATCAAGACCTGGTTTCCTGTAACCAAAGGCCTGCCTCTGACTAATATTGGCCCATACAAAAATTGCAGCTGGGGTAATACTACTTATAGAAATAGCCCACTGCACTTTCTCTGCTTCTGCTAGTCTGTGACCAACGAGACCAGTCTTCACTGGTTTCCTGACTGCCTCTGGGAATGACGTCTAGTTTTGCATTCATAAAGTAATGCACTGTTCACCTATACCCCATAAATGACAGTTTACATACTGGCGCCTATGGCCAGTGAGAAACCACCTGTTCAGATACTTGACATCTTTATTCCTCCAGATGCTGTAATTGCTGGGTTAATTCTCCTCTCTCTACAACCCCAGGAGCTTGTGCTTCAGCTATAAAGGTGGTATAAGATATTTTAAAACACAATATAAAAAATGAATAAGGGGTATAAGCTCTCATGACATAAGCCAACCTCTAACTGCATGGGGTTAGGAAGAAAATGTATAGGCCCTTACTTACAGCCTCCGGGAAATCAACCAGACCAGCGTTGGACGCCATACTCTGTTAGGGGCTTATGAAAATCTGACCCACAACTTTCATCTGAGTTATATCACAGCCCTATCAAGGAAAGGGTGTGCATGCACTTAACCTTCCAGGTTCTTTGCTTGTTGTTTTCATTTTATGTTCTGGGGAGACTCATGAGTGACTCATCTATAACCATTTCAGGCAGATCTCAGGCACAGGCAAACATTGTGCCTGTGATTAACAACAGCAGAGAATTGCTAAACCCCTGTTGCTCCCTGTGATTTAAAAGTAAGTCTACTTCTCGTTAAGAACAAATGGTCATGACTTTGCAACCAAGTGATCAAGAAAAAGGAAGGAAAATATCTTTTAAAAAAATTCTCCCAGTCTTCGGCACCTGAAGTGTAAAAGAAACTATGAGTCTGATTTGATTAATGTTTTGACAACAAAAAAAGGTCACTTGAGTTCTTCACTTGCTGTTTTGTTAGGAAAACCAGTTTTGAGGTCCTATTTCAACAAGACACTTCAGTATGTGAATACTACCATTGAAGTCAATGGATCTAATCACATACTAAAGTACCATGAATTGGAGTCTCCTGGAATTGACACCTCCTCATCCATTATTGGGAGTGGACTACATCCACCCTGATTGAATTGGCCCTGTCAACACTGGTTCTCCACTTGCGAAGTAACTCCCTGCTCTCCATGTGTCAGTATATAATGCCTGCATCTATAACTTTCACTCTATGCATCCGAAGAAGTGAGGTTTTTACCCACGAAAGTTTATGCCCAAATAAATCTGTTAGTCTTTAAGGTGCCACCAGACTCCTTGTTGTTTTTAGGGAAAGAAGACACTACATCCCACATTCTTATTGCTGTTTTACTTGTTTTCTTTCTGTAAAACATGCAAGTGTCGTTATGATTTTACTTTCTTAACTTCAGTGAATATTGTTTTCATTCACAGTACAGGTGCATATGCTGATTTATTAGTCAGATTTGGAAAGCAAAGAGACGATTCTCCATTGCTTTCTTTGCCATTTGTGTCATCAATTGTAAAGAGAGTATAAAATTCTGTACTTCTTATCTGCCATGGGCAAAGCACGCAAAAACCACAGTCCATAAGATATTGAACTCCATCGATAAAGCTGATTGAAATATTGTTACCACATTTTTATTGTTCTTGTAAAATGCAGCTTCATTGAAATGTTTTGTAAAAACAACGCTCTTTAGAAATAACTGTTGATTTTTAATGAAAAACAAAAAAACAAATGAAAAATTCATTTCCAAAATAATTGTTTAATATTGTTTTGTTCAAACTTTTTTATGATAATAAAATTGGATTTTTCAACCAGCTGTACCCATCACCTTTTAATTACCTGTAATGAGTATAAAAAATAATCTGTATAATAAAGAAAAGTTTAAAAAAAGTACTTTGACATTTTTTGTAACTAAAACCCGTGGGTTAATTGATCATTCTATTTTAAAGACTGTGATGACACATTTACTTTGACTGTACCAAGACTGAAATAAATACCTTTAACAGAGTGTGATTCAGAGATAAATCTATACATGTATATTTCAGAGATGCTTTTGTCCTAAAAGCCTGTGGAAAAAAAAAATCAAAGGATTTTTATTCTTGAATTATATTTTTTCCCTTATTCCGCATGAGCATGTTAATTCTGATGACACTCCAGTAACTAAAACATTAAATTGCAGGCAAATGTGTGAAATTGTAGAATAGGCAATTTAAAACTCTTCAGAAAATCTGCCTTGATTGAAGCATTTGTGCATTGGTTAAGCAGGTGACACTAAAATCAGGTTCTTGGTAAACATAGCTACTTGCAGAACTATTTATTTCAAGGATACTGTACGATTGAACTCTGTTTTCAAATGGAATTGGGCTGGACATCTATTTAGGTATTTGAATTAATCCGGAACAATCAGTTTTCTTTTGTGGTTTTATCTTACATCAAATAAAAAGGCAGTTGAAAAGCAGGATAGCCATTAGTAGAGCCAAAAAGCATATTTCCTGCTTTAAGCACATCATATATATAAGAAAAAGAGGTGCTTCTTTAAAAAAAAAATTTTCTATCTCTGCCTTGCCTCTTTTGTCTTTCTTAAACCCTAATTCAACAAGCACCTGAGCCTGTGCTTATCTTTAAGCATATGCTTAAATCCATCCCTGTTCAGCCAAGCATTTAAGCTCATGAGAAGTTCCATTGAAGTCAATGGAACTATTCACAGGCTTAAAGTTAAGCATATGCTTACATGCTTTGCTGGATTTTACCCTTGGTGGATTCATACTGATTCAACAGAGAACTCCAAAGTGACAAAAAGCGTGGCCTTCCCAAGTCTTTAAAGTGAATTCTACAGGGGAAATTCTGATTTATTTTAATAGACTCCATCTATGGGTGTTAATTTCTGACAAAGAGTTCTGTAATGACTTTCATGGTGCTTGCCAATGCAAACATAGAGGAACCCAAGTAGCTTTGCAAATGAGGGTTAATGAAACCCAATGATATACTGTATAGGACTGGCCAGTTTTAAACAAAGATTAATCCATAGTAGCATAAGATAGTAAAAACTCTCTCTGTACTGAATGCCCCAATAGCGGAGGGGAAAAACATTGCCTCTCAGATACTTAATTATCTTCAATGTATATGCAAATATCCAGAATTTGATGAGGTCTTTACTTTTCACCTCTAAGTACCACATTAGTAATTCATGTTCATCAGTAACTAATGTTACTGTTGAGCGCAGGCAGCAATGGAAAAAATAAGCAGTAATGATTTCAAAGGTGGAATAACCACAAAATAACTGTGCCCCTTTGAGGTCATTTTTACCATTTGAATGCAAATTGTGGAAGAGGGAACTTCACCTGCTTCAGATTTCTAAAAGCCGCACTAATGAAAAGGGCAGGGATTTAGGAAATAGGAGAGCAGAACTAAACATGGTGGGTGTGTTTGTCTGGAAACCAGGTGGCAGAGCATTAGAAATCATCAGCAATCTGGGGATGAGAATCTGGCTCTGAAGATTGGAACCATTCAAGATACTGACAAAGTTTGGGCCTCAAGACCACTTAAGATGACTTTCCTCTGGTAATTTGAACAGGTAATCAGCAGTCAGAGTAAATCAGTGACACATAGGTAAATCACTAATGTGTTTATTACGTTTGGAATCAGCTGGAAATCTACCTAATCCCTACACACACACACACACACACACTGTTCCTAGTCAGAAACCATCAAGAAAAGTCTGATCATGAGAATCATCCCATTATAAGATTTTGTAAAATATTAAACAAAAGCAAGAGAGCATACCCAGTCTGGTAACAGTTCTTTTTGAAAAGGATGAAGCATTAGTTATTTAACATCTCTCCTAATAACACAATGCTAATTAAACCGCCTATCCGATGTAATATGACAGTTTGATTCATTTTCCACCTTGAAGCTATCTTTCACAAGAGCATTTCATGTAACAACAATGAAAGGAAAAAATAAGTATTCGGAAGCTAAAAAGATGGGGGTACGTCTGTTACTCATGACCTGATGGTCTCCATCAGTTTCTGATGAATGAATTATTTGAGAATCATTCCATGCATAGGACTGCAATGTATAAATGTGTCAAAACACTGGCGGTGCAAATCCGCAGCTGCTGTAATGTATGGAGCTCCGATAATTTACACCTGCTAAGGTTTTGCTTCTGTTGGTCCCCACTTTGAAGATCTGCCTTGTCCATTCAATGTGGGTGTGTTGAGAGCATGCCTCCCCAAAGATCTTTGCTCACATCTTTAACATTAAATTGGAGCATGACAACAAGTGGAATATTGCAACAAATAAACAAATGTTCCTAAGAATGGATGGGGGTAAATGACAAACCCATCTGCATGAGTTCTGGGTGAAACTGTTCACTGAATATAAGCAGCAGAGAGAGGGACAAAATGGGGAAATTGCATTTTTTTAGAGCTCTATAGCTCTCTAAGTGGGCTCACACTATGAAACACATCACAGTGGATTTTAAAAATCACAAACACAGATGCTACAAAAATGAGATCAAACACCACTTTTTTTTAAATAAAGGCGAAAGAGACAGCTGCACCATTTGCAACACTCTGAGATTTATCTTTCATTACGGGTCTGGCAGAAAATGCTAGGGCAGGATAAAAAGACTGCTGGCATCAGACCGGCGCGCCTGCGTTTAATAAAGTAAAATTCCTGTTCAGCTGGAACAATGAAATTATCAGGGTCTGGAAAGCTCAGGGCAGAGCAAGTGGGAGCGATTTACACTCTAGTGACAAATTTTACCTTTTTCAGGACTTAAGGACCGTGGACCTGACCCTACGGCTGCTTTCTTGGCAAATAATTCAGCCACCCTGGCCAGAAGAGAGAGATCCTGGGTGTGAGGGCTGCACAGTCAAAGGCTCCAATGCCTCGTCCTTCCCTCCCAGCGACAGATCAAGGATTGCAAAGAGGGGAGTGTAGGCAAGGTGTGGCTGACGCTGCAGGCAACAGCAAGAGGAGCAGGGTGCAGCCATCAGACCTGGATTCAGCAACCTGCCCACTGGGCATCCCTGCAGTTTTCTCCCACCCTCTCTTGTTCTACGGGAAGTTTTGACAGCAGTAAGTGACACGGCAGGCAAGGTTATAGGAAGGAGATCTTTGCTGAGCACGCTGAGGGGGCAGGGCTTGCTCAGAAGCAGGCAGGCCTTCAGCTTGTACAGCTGCTGTCGCACTTACTGAGGTGCCTCCTGAAACCTGGCCCTCTTTGTCCAGTTCCACTCGCCATACTACACAGTGGGTGGGTGGGATTCTTGTATGGGCAGGGGTTTCAAGAGTCCCTTTCCAGATCTTCCAGTTCCAGCAATCTGTCCCTTTCCAAGTGTGGGGGGGGGGGGGAAGAGTGTTTCTCATGCTACTCTCAGACTGCTCGGGCTAGAGCTGGGTGGGAGTTTGTTTTCCTGTTTGTGATGATGCTGGTGCCACTTAGTGGCAGGCAACCGGGTTCCAGCTCCCTCCCGTCTCCTCTGTCCCTATCCAGCAACCGCTCTGCCACTGTGGTGGTCCCCTTGTAAGTAGGCAGCAACTCGACCCTCCAAGCAGATCAGTCAAGTCCGCCTTCTTATGGGCTAACAGAGTCCAACAAAATATATACAGTCCAATGTCCCCACAAAAGAAAGGGTTTTCTACCCACCTCCACACCCCTGTGGGTTGCCTGGCCTTGCCTCAGGGCTTACAATGTCACTATTCTCCCTTATCTCCACGCGGTATGCAAGAAGGTGTTTGTGCCCCCTTTGTGAGAGGGTAGATGGTAGGGGAGTCTGGGCCCTCCTTCCCCACCAGACTCCGACCTAGAGCTCTACAAGAGGCAATGATAGCAAACACCTCAGAGTACTTCAGGGCTGCCTCTGTGGGTCACTTCTTACCACCTACCTTTCCAGTCCAGGGCATGCTCAAGAGATAAGGCCCAGTGGATAGAGCACTGAACTGGGACTCAGGATTTCTGGGTTCTATTTCTGACTCTGCCAACAAACTGCTGTGTGACATTAGGAAAGTTGCCACCCCACCCAGTGCCTCTGTTCCCCCCTCTCTGCAAACACTTTGACTAGTCTGTTTAGACTGGATGTGCTTCAGAGATGGGACTGTCTCCACTGTGTGTTTGCACAGCATTTAACACAATGGGGCCCTGGTAATAAAGAGGAGGTGTGACCAGAAAGCACTGGGCTCTCGCCATTCTAGACAACCAGAGCATTCTCTAAAGGCCTGTTGCCACTGGCACAAGTTAAAACAGTTTTGAGCCTAAGTTTTGGCCTTACATTGTGGCCAGACTGACCTCTGGCCAGCTCTGGGGCCTGGGCATGTGGGTAAAGATGCCAAAGAAGTTATGGTCTGCTGTTGGTATTTGAGTTACCAATAAAGGCAAAGTAAAAAAAAAAAAAGTCCATTTGTATCTATATTCTGCACAATTGGACTGTGGAGGCTAGGAGAATGGCAGGGTTAAAAAAGGATTGGACATTTATATGGATAAAAAGAATACCCACAGTTGTTATAATAGATGCTAAGACAGCAGCTTTGGGAGGGATATTAATTCTCAAGTTTTGGAGCATAAGCCAATCTCTAACTATAAAGGGTTAGTTGAAAACGTTCCCTGGAGCCAGGTTATATCACAGGTACTAGCCACTGTCTGAAGTCGAATATTGTATTAGAATGGACTCTTGATTTTACCTCGTATGCCAACGCTACCTCCCTACCTCTGAGCTGGGTGAGAACTCCACTTTCTGCCGGTGATCCCATGCAAAATTAAACTATGCAAAAAATGAAGGGGAAAAGCCCAAGAGAAATATTTGTAACCAAAAGGGCAACAGCTCCTGAGAAAATTGAGTACGATCAGATGGTTAGTGAATCACCTTTTGCAGAGGGGCAGAAGCTGAATTGTCAATACACAGTAAGTGACTATCTTGATTACGGTTAATCCTAAAGGCAATATACAAGCTTTTCTACAGATGAATGAACTGAATCACTCCCCGCAACGTGAAATCACTAGCCTTATGTCAAGATTTCCATTTCTGAGGGCTTCAGCTGTCCTTTGAAGGTCATTTTACATGTAGCCATCTACAGCTCCATGATGTTTACTTTGCATTCTAGAAGAAAATGAGAGGTCAGCTGTTTAAACTGGGATTTCAGAGCAAACCCCTCTCTGATCCCCTCCCCCAAAACACACACACACACACACACACACAAATAACTGGTTTTGTAGGAAGTGATATAAACCAATTGTTGAATTAATGGATAATCCATTGGACTCAGATAATGGACTCAGCACTGGCTGAGAACAGGCCCTAATGACCAAGTGATCAGGCTGTTGCAGCTTCAATTGATATGATTCTAGAATCATTAATTAGTGATTATACCAGGAAAAGATATTAGATCAGCCATTTGCATGACAGCATCATGCAGACTATAACTAATGTTTGCTGCAGTCTGTTTTAACTCTGAATTGGCTGGCTGAAAAAGGTCAGCAGCCAACTTCTAGGAGGAGCCCTTTGATTTACAAATGTTTATTTTCCTTATTCTGTTTCTGGGAGGGTCTCAGAATAAGCACACCTGTTGTGAAAAAATAGGAACGGTAGGTTTCTGTTGATATTTGAATATCTTGTGTTTTTTTTCTTTCTAATAATAAAGTTAATTTAAAAACATAAAAAATCCCTCAATTCTAACTAAGGATGGAATTTTCAAAAATAGACCTAAGATTGTTGGACTTTCAATGAGTTGGGTAGGTACCTAACTCCCTTAGGTCTCTTTGAAACTCCCAGCCTAAATCAAGATGATGATATGTATAGACTATTAGTATCTCTCCCTCCATTCCATCTCCTGAATGCTCCTCCCTGAAAGACATCCCAGCTTTTGGGAAATCCATCTTGGACTCCAAGCCAAACTAGTAATCTGTGCTGGGCTGATTGGTGTCTTCATCATTAGCAACCCTGAACTGAGCAGGGTCAATGAATTTGGAGACATCTTCAACCAGGAGAAGTCCTACAGCATGAAAGATTTGAACACAGCAGCTGGCTAGAACCCAACAGGGGAAGTGTTGGATGTGATACCTCTTGTAAGAATGTAACCAAAAGGAGACATGGTGCAAACATTGTAAGGTTAATCGGCATTCAGAAGACGCTAGGCAACCACATCTTGCCCCTCAGAATCATTGATCAGCCAATGAGAATTAGTCTGCTTAAATAATGCTTCCATCTTGTGTTTCATTGATTGAGCATGGTTATCAATCACTCTCCTGCCAGGGAGTTGTGTGGGCAGAGCTGTGGAATTAACCAGAGCACTCCAACTTTCTCGGCTGTTCCTCACAAACACCGATCTTGGTATAACCATTATGTGCAAGATTGCATCACTTCCCAGTGAGATTATCCCAAGTCATTTCTCCTTGGGCTTTCTTTGAAGTTGGTTTGCAGACTTAAGTAGTTACAGAATGAGGCCTCTTTCTTAATATAGGTAGGTGCAAATCCATAGCGTCTACCCTATTTAAAGCATGTTGGTTGGCAGAAAGACAAAAGATATGCGAAAAGTAACAAAAAATGAAATCATTTCTATATGTAGCCGTTAATATGATCACAAACTTGTATTATAATTTAGCAATTTTTACCTAGTTAATGGGGCAGAGGAATTATATATATGGAGATATACCTATCTCATAGAACTGGAAGGGACCTCGAAAGGTCATTACTGAGTTTCAGTTCATACCCCTTCTCTTCATTAACTATTGGTTTCTTTCAAAAATGGAATTCGGAAAGTTATTGATCCATAACATGCCCTAATAATTCTGTGTATTTTGGAGAAATAACAAAAAGCCAATGAGCTATTTCAGTGAGAAAAGAGGCTGTTGCACTTGTTCCATAACTACAGTTCTTGACATCAGAAATGTCCTGAGAGTTTTTTAGTGCTTGTTACTGACACAACAGATGGAGACTTAGTGGTGTATCATGTCGATCTGAGAGATAAAGTGTAGGAGTAAACTGAAGTCACAAGTCACCATAACAGATTCTTTAGAGCCAACCTTATGTGTTTTACCATTATTCACATTGTCTGAGTGAAAAGGGTTTAAAAGATGCTCAGAGCAAATAACAAGATTTCTTAATTACGGCCTCTCAAGGATTCATGAGCAAAATTGAGGCATAAATTGTTCAAATATAAAAGATGCTGTGTGTTTAATTTTGCAAGTTTTGTGTCTTTCATACACACAGGCTGGGATTTTTCCAATGTTTTCAGCATTGGCATAACTCTGCTGCCATTTACATCAAATATCTTCATTAATGATCTGGAGGATGGCGTGGACTGCACTCTCAGCAAATTTGCAGATTACACTAAACTGGGAGGAGTGGTAGATACGCTGGAGGGTAGGGACAGGATACAGAGGGACCTAGACAAATTAGAGGATTGGGCCAAAAGAAACCTGATGAGGTTCAACAAGGACAAGTGCAGAGTCCTGCACTTAGGACGGAAGAATCCCATTCACTATTACAGACTAGGGACCGAATGGCTAGGAAGCAGTTTTGCAGAAAAGGACCTAGGGGTTACAGTGGACGAGAAGCTGGATATGAGTCAACAGTGTGCCCTTGTTGCCAAGAAGGCTAACGGCATTTTGGGCTGTATAAGTAGGGGCATTGCCAGCAGATCGACGGACGTGATCGTTCCCCTCTATTCGACATTGGTGAGGCCTCATCTGGAGTACTGTGTCCAGTTTTGGGCCCCACACTACAAGAAAGATATGGAAAAATTGGAAAGAGTCTAGCGGAGGGCAACAAAACTGATTAGGGGGCTGGAGCACATGAGTTATGAGGAGAGGCTGAGGGAACTGGGATTGTTTAGTCTGCAGAAGAGAAGAATGGGGGGGGGGATTTGATAGCTGCTTTCAACTACCTGAAAGGGGGTTCCAAAGAGGATGGATCTAGACTGTTCTCAGTGGTACCTGATGACAGAACAAGGAGTAATGGTCTCAAGTTGCAGTGGGAGAGGTTTAGGTTGGATATTAGGAAAAACTTTTTCACTAGGAGGGTGGTGAAGCACTGGAATGGGTTACCTAGGGAGGTGGTGGAATCTCCTTCCTTAGAGGTTTTTAAGGTCAGGCTTGACAAAGCCCTGGCTGGGATGATTGAGTTGGGAATTGGTCCTGCTTTGAGCAGGGGGTTGGACTAGATGACCTCCTGAGGTCCCTTCCAACCCTGATATTCTATGATTCTATGATTCAAAGGTGAAAGTCCTATGGATGACCGTGGGAGAAGAGTTAGACCAAAGCTCAGCACTACTGAAAACCCCATCTATTCCATGTGACATTGCACCCCATAATGCTTTATGGAAATATGCTTATGAGTGTAAATATGACATAACTGGCATATGTTTTATGCTAGATATGCCACGTAACATATCTCTGCAAAGGTTATGATCTGTTGAATGTATTCATCCTATTCATATGCATGTATCATTTTTATATCTGAAGTTATGAGTGTTGGCTCTACGCTTGTGTTTAAAGTGTTTTGCTGTAGGAAGCACATAAGTCAGATTTGGTTATTCAAGTAATTGGGAGTACTTAGCTAACAATGGACCTTGAGAGACGCCAATCCACATCTGAGCTTTGCTGGGAACGTTCAAACTAACATGTAAACAATGTTGTCAGCCTGTAAAGAACTGAGTCGTGCATGGACATGTGACTTGCCCATGTGACTCCAAAACTCCATCTTGTAGCTGTGATTCTGCATAGGAGAACACAAGGGGTTTCCACCCACAAGAGAAAGCCTATATAAGGCCCTGGGAAACCCCTCCATTTTGTCTTCAGCTGGCTCAAGAGATGGCCTCTCCACCCCAAACAGATGCCTGAAAGAAACTGGAACAAAGGATAGTAACTACAGGGGTGTGAGTGATTGCTGGACCCAGACTAGGAGGAAGTCTAGTCTGTAAAAGAAGCTTATTGGAACATCTCTGAGGGTGAGATTTACCTGCATTTAGTTTCCTACTGTATTAGGCTTAGACTTGCGTGTTTTATTTTATTTTGCTTGGTAACTTACTTCGTTCTGTCTGTTATTACTTGGAACCACTTAAATCCTACTTTTTATATTTAATAAAATTACTTTTTACTTTTTAACCCAGAGCAAGTATTAATACTTGGGGAGCAAACAGCTGTGCATATCTCTCTATCAGTTTTATAGAGAGCAAACGATTTTTCACCTTTGCTGTCTGGTCACCCTACCCCTAGCCTCTGTTCCTGGCTTGCCTGCATACACCAGGAACACCACCAGTAGCAGCATTTCCTCAATGGAACACTAAGGCACATGTTGAGGACAGTGGGAATCCTTATCTACTGTAGACTCCTACGTTCCATAGATTTCAATGAGAATTAAGTGCCTAGGTGATTTTTTTTTTCAGGGGGTGGGGGATGGACGGGACTCCACAACACTGGGCGCTTCCCTTCATGTTTAGGCACCCAAATAGCTTTGAAAATCTAGGCCACATCTCCCATGATGCTCTGCAGTGTCCCCTACTGGTGGGAACGGGTGGAACCTTAGTGGAGACGTGGTCCACCCCTGCTACAGTGTGTTGACTAGCATAATAAGAAGACTATTTCTTGCTACTGTGCTCTGTAGCGTTATCATCTCTTTTGTTTCTTGTGACTGGAGCTAGCACATATGTTTAAAAAAAGAACAGACACATATGTGATTTGCAAACCCTATAGTAGGTGGAAAGAACACCAAAAGCCAGATTCAGTGCTCAAGGTGAATACCTGACTCCATCAGTGAAATCAATGGGAGCACTCATGGAGCAAGACACATTTATCATTAGAGCTGGTTGGGGATTTTTTGACAAAACATTTTTTTCATTGGAGAATTTCAATTTATCAAAACCAAAACTATTTTCAGGGAAAGATCAGCTTGGACATTTTTTTTTCAACTCAAAAACTTTTGGGAAAAGAAGATCAAAATTGTCCCAACATTTTGTTTTGACAGTTTTGAAATGAAAATTAGTGGTTTGAAATGATGACTTTTTTTTAAACTCAACTTATTATAGTAAAAAAAAAATCCACCACAGAGTCAACAAAAACTTTTGAAATGTGTGACGGTACCTCCCATAAGGCTTTATGGAAATATGCATATGAATGTATGTATATAACATAACTAGAATGTGTTTTATACTACATATGCCATGTAACATATCTCTGTAAAGGTTATGATCTATTGAGTCTATTAATCCTATTTGTATGCATGTATCATTTTTGTATTCGAAGTTATGAATATTGTCTGCATACTTGTTTGATTCTAAGTAGGCTGTAGTGAAGCAGTTGGTCAGCTTCCTGAGAAAAGACTATTCTCAGTAAGTGCCCAATCCAGAAACACTAAAGCCAACGATGAACTTGGAGACACCAATTCACATCTGGGCTTTCCCAGGAATGTGGCTTGGCTGGTAAGGAACTCAGTCATGCATGGACATGTGACTTGCCCATGTGACTCCAAAACTCCATATTGGAGCTGGACTTTGCATAGGAGTGAGGAGGGGGTCTCCACCCACAAGAGAAAGTCTATTTAAACCCCTGGGAGACCCCTCCATTTGTCTTCAGCTGGCTAAAGAGAGAGCCTCTCCACCCCCCCAGGATACTTGGAAGAAACTGGAACAAAGGGCAGTGACTGCAAGGGGTGTGAGTGATTGCTGGACCCAGGCTAAAATGAGATTAGTCTGTAAAAGGGAGCATTCTGAAACTGGTGAGGATCTTATCTGTATTCAGTTTGATTAGACATGGATTTGCACATTTTATTTTATTTTGCTTGGTGACTTACTTTGTTCGGTCTGTTACTACTTGGAACCACTTAAATCCTACTTTCTGTATTTAATAAAATCACTTTTTACTTATTAATTAACCAAGAGTATGTATTAATATCTGGGGGGGGGGGGGAGAAACAGCTGTGCATATCTCTCTATCAGTGTTATAGAGTGCGAACAATTTATGAGTTTACCCTGTATAAGCTTTAAACAGGGTAAAACAGATTTATTTGGGTTTACACCCCATTGGGAGTTGGGCATCTGAGTGCTAAAGACAAGCACACTTCTGTTAGCTGCTTTCAGGTAAACCTGCAGCTTTGGGGCAAGTAATTCAGACCCTGGGTCTGTGTTGGAGCAGACGGAGTGTCTGGCTCAGCAAGCCAGGGTGCTGGGGTCCCGAGCTGGCAGGGAAAGCAGGGGTAGAGGTAGTCTTGGCACATCGGGTGGCAGCTCCCAAGGTGGGTTCTGTCATCTAACCTGTCACAAAATGATTGACCAATTTTTTTCAGCTTTGCAGTTAATGAACATTTTGGAAATTGACTTTTTGAGCCAATTTGGAGACTTTTTTCAAAATCTCAAAAGTTTGCAGGATGACAAAACCATTTCCAACCCAGCTCTATTGTATGTAAGTAAGGATATCAGAATCCGGTCCTATCGTTATCCATTAGTGCTAGAGAAACTAATTCTGGCTGCTGTATTGTCCAGGAAGTTATCAAATCCATCATAGCATATGCAATTATTGAATATAAACTATAATGAGTATTACAGTTACAAAATGTTTAAAATGTACTCATTAATAAGTAATACTACGGTCTACAGTAATGGACTCAAATACTTCAGTAACACTGTGGTAAGCCATAGTGTTTAGGAACAGGATTTTAGAAAGCTGTCCTACACAGGCATATATTTCATACGGAGGAATCTGGACTACTTGAACCTCAGATTACCCTGAGAAAATGCCAGTGTAAGCTTAACTGAAAATCCATTCAGTGTTTTGAGCAGAGTAAAATATGTACTACTTTGGCCATGGGCCTTTCGTATTTTTCACCGAAGCACAGATCAGATGAAAAATAATGCATCATTAAAACGAGACCTTTGAAAAACACTAAAGCACTATATGCGGTGATGCTATTGCTGGCATTATTATCAAGACCTCCATTATGGGACAAGTGTCAAAGTCAGTATCTAGGAAATCTTCATAGTGTGCCTTTAATATCCTGATCTTTTTGGCGGGGGGAGGGGGAAAGAGGCTGGCTGTTCATCACAAAGCAAACAGCTTGCTCTAGCTTCAGTTCCACTACAATAACAGTTTGCTGAATTGAATGCAGAAGCATTGTTAACGCTAAGCTACTATTATGTTCTTAAGTGTGCATGACTTACTTTTAACAGAACAGTTCAGTTCACATTTGTTATGCAGACAATAGTGGCACTTTGCAAAAGGATATAAAACTTTCAAATCCCCAGAGACGTGTTCAGTGTGACAGTAATTCACAGGGTGTTCAAAGCTGCCTTTCAACAGAAAATAGTCTCTTTAGCTAATGCAAGGATTCTGTCCCCTTTTCCCTTTTTAAATAGTTGTTCCATTCATAATCTGGAATTTGTAATAATAACCAAATCACACCTTTTATCCCCTTCCTCCCCCCAGAAAAGGAATTACTAAAACTATATCAAGTAGTTAATCCATATCAGAAGCAACAACATAAATAGCTGCTGGGCACAGATTTTGCTGAAGAGGAAACAGAAGAATAACTCAATCTGCTATATGTAACAGATACCGTCTGCTGCTAACTCACGCCAAAACAGAGAGAGGGAGCTGTTGGTATTCAAACAGGAAATACTCTACTGGAGAGAAGACTTGTGGCCTTACGGAAAACAGTTTTAAAGATGCTCATGTAACCAGAATTGAGGAATACTTCATTTACCGAGGTCAAAGAGAAAATGCATGTGTAATTTTTCTCCCCCCGCTGGCTCATATAGCTTTCAATAGCTCTTTTCTAATGGTAATGCAAAAGAGTTACATAATGTAATACTAAAGGCAACATGGTTTAAGAGTCTGTCTCAATTAGCGTTTCTCACAGAGTCATGTGAATCTAAAAAGATGCAGCCATGAATCTAGTGTTGGGAGGTTCTAAAAAGGACTTACCTAATGCGGGGCTGTAGCTACCGTGCTAGGTTGGAACTCAGTAGATGTGGCTGCAGTTCCTGACTCAGCCACGGACTTCCTGGGCGATTTGGGGCAAGTCACTTAAACAACCCTGTGCCTTCATTTGGCATGGTAGAGAATACCTCTCTGCCTCACAGGGGCATTGCAAGGCTAAGATTGCAAGGTCCCCATTGCTGTAGTAATATAGATTGTAACACTGATGAGATCCCCCACTTGCAGGTAACAGTTCAGTGCCACAGACTCCAGGGAAGAACACCACATTGGAGACTTGGGAGAGAAAAAAAGGGATCTCTTCTCTTTGAAAAGAAGGGTGTCATGCCAAGGGTCATAGGACTGAGTTGAACCTCAGGCTGAAGGGCTATTCTTTTGGCTTACGTTGTTGACTTCTCTGAGTTTCAGGTTATAAGGTGTAGTAAACCTCTGATAAGCATCTGTGTTGAGTCGGTCCAGCAGCTTACAGGCGTGACTCAGAAGCCACTGCACTAGAGTGACACCCTAGGACAGTCCATGGGGATTATGGGTAGGCTCACAGCACCTTTTTTTCAAAAGAAGGACAGTTATTCAGGGACGTAAGTGTGGATTTCGGTGCCTACCTTTAAGCCGCCATGTTTGCACAGCTCAGTTAATGTGCTATTACCTCGAGTTACAATAGCGAGTCAGTGGCAGACACAAGAACAGAAGCCACGTTTCCTTATTCCCAGTCATTGTGCTAAGCACCCTTCTCCTCAGACAGTGGGTTGTGGGGGTTTTTCCCCCCTCATTAGTGAATATTGCAGCCCAAAGGCTCCAATTAAAACACAAACTCCAGTGTTGTCCTGCAATTCCTAGGACATGTTATTTGGCCAGATATAAGAGAAGCGCTTCATCCAATTATGAACCAACTCCCCCAGACCCTGCCCAGCTGCCTTGGGTCTCATGAGAGCAAGGGGAGCATGGGCAGCAAAGACTTTACATTGGGTATCTGAACTCCCTTTGTCAGTGGGAGCCAAGCACAGTTTGCAATACTCTTAAACATTAAAGCAGGGATTTCAACGTTTAGAAGGAATCGTAGGAATAAGAAGGCTGCGCTAAGGAATTCCCCAGCTGGGTTGCTTACACCCTTAATGACGAGAGCTTTGTGCTAAACTAATAATGCTCAAGTCCCGCAGTATCCACTGTGACAACTGACAGCTTTGCAAAAAAGAATGGCATTTTAACTAGAGCTGGATGAAATGTTCCCAATTAAGAAAAGAAAGAAAGCAAGTGAACCTGGCCTGACTTTAGGTCCCATTACAAGTTATGTCCACAGAGTAGGTTTAGAATCATATAATCATAGAAGATTAGGGTTGGAAGAGACCTCAGGAGGTCATCTAGTCCCACCCCCTGCTCAAAGCAGGACCAACCCTGGGGGATTGGTCCTGCTTTGAGCAGGGGGTGGGACTAGATGACCTCCTGAGGTCCCTTCCAACCCTGATATTCTATGATTCTATGAACCCCAAGTAAATCAAAAAGGTTTCTTAAAGGCTCGCTATTGACTATGGCTAGGTCTACGCTGGGGGGGGAGGGGGTGTCGACCTAAGATATGCAACTTCGGCGTATCTTAGGTCGATTTACCTGACCGTGAGGACGGCAGCGAGTCAACCGCTGCCGCTCCCCTGTCGACTCCGCTTCCGCTCCCCTGTCGACTCCGCTTCCGCCTCTCGCCGTGGTGGAGTTCCGGAGTCGACGGCAGAGCGATCGGGGATCGATTTTATCATGTCTACACTAAACACGATAAATCGATTCCCTGATAGATCGCTCCCTACCCGCCAATCCGGCGGGTAGTGTAGACGTACCCTATGATTCTCTGATACAATTGGCGAAGGAATGGAAGGCAGATGGGGAAGCGATTATGACTTTAAGCTGTCCCAAATATTCCTCTCCAGCTCCTAGGCTAGATTAGAGCAGCCTGGCAGCAATGGTCCCTTTGGGGCCGTCCCCAACAGTGAAACTACCTGCAGTGCAGTGTCCTCCAACCATGCCCCCTCCAATGATGACTCAGCCCTGCTCCAGGGGTGAAAAACCCATCGGCAGGGAGCCACTCCAGCAGCTGGAAACACTGTTATGGATGGGGTACTCCCCGGGTGTTATTTCCTCTCCCTTTGCATGGTTATAGTGATGTAACAGGGCCACCCAGAAAAAGAGAACTCGGGCCATTAATCTCTCACATTATCATGGTCTTACTTTCAAACCAACCTGGTTCGGTATCAGAACCATGGTAAATTCATCATTGCTCCTGCTTTCAACTTGACGCCAGACTAAGCTCAACCATTTCACTTCAGTTTTCCTTTCAGTTTTTCTCCCTCCTCCTTATGACACCCTTGTAGATACCTGACAACTGCTATCATGTCCCCTCTCAGTCTTCTCTTTTCAAACTAAACAAACCCAATTCTTTCAGCCTTCCTTCACAGGTCATGTTCTCAAGACCTTTAAACATTCTTGTTGCTCTTCTCTGGACCCTCTCCAATTTCTCCACATCTTTCTTGAAATGCGGTGCCCAGAACTGGACACAATACTCCAGCTGAGGCCTAACCAGCGCAGAGTAGAGCGGAAGAATGACTTCTCGTGTCTTGCTCACAACACACCTGTTAATACATCCCAGAATCATGTTTGCTTTTTTTGCAACAGCATCACACTTTTGACTCATATTTAGCTTGTGGTCCACTATAACCCCTAGATCCCTTTCTGCTGTACTCCTTCCTAGACAGTCTCTTCCCATTCTGTATGTGTGAAACTGATTTTTCCTTCCTAAGTGGAGCACTTTGCATTTGTCTTTGTTAAACTTCATCCTGTTTAACTCAGACCATTTCTCCAATTTGTCCAGATCATTTTGAATTATGACCCTGTCCTCCAAAGCAGTTGCAATCCCTCCCAGTTTGGTATCATCTGCAAACTTAATAAGCATACTTTCTATGCCAATATCTAAGTCGTTAATGAAGATATTGAACAGAGCCGGTCCCCAAACAGACCCCTGCGGAACCCCACTTGTTATACCTTTCCAGCAGGATTGGGAACCATTAATAACAACTCTCTGAGTACGGTTATCCAGCCAGTTATGCACCCACCTTATAGTAGCCCCATCTAAATTGTATTTGCCTAGTTTATCGGTAAGAATATCATGCGAGACCATATCAAATGCCTTACTAAAGTCTAGGTATACCACATCCACAGCTTCTTCCTTATCCACAAGACTCGTTATCCTATCAAAGAAAGCTATCAGATTGGTTTGACACGATTTGTTCTTTACAAATCCATGCTGGCTATTCCCTATCACCTTACCACCTTCCAAGTGTTTGCAGATGATTTCCTTAATTACTTGCTCCATTATCTTCCCTGGCACAGAAGTTAAACTAACTGGTCTGTAGTTTCCTGGGTTGTTTTTATTTCCTGGGTTGTTGTTATTCTCCAGAGTAACTTTCATCGGTGGTGACTTTGCAGGAGGAATTACTGGTAAGTTTCAGAATGGAATCCAAAATTGGACTTTCTATCTGGTTTAATACTTTGATTTATAGTCTCATTAGCACAGGAGACTAGCTCCTATTAAAACCATTAGAGATAATTTCAGCAATAATATCAAAATATATGAGTGGGTGTAATGATAGTCCTAGTGATAAAAATTAATAACCATTCATTATTTGTAATCATATATATATATATATATATATATATATATATATATATATATATATATATATATATATATATATATATATATATATAGTAGAAATGAATAATCAGAAAATAAACAAGGCCTTTATTTTATACAAATTTAAAATCCTGGAGGAAAAAAAATAGCAGTGTAAATTATTGGTTGTCCACTGAAGGTTTAATATTACATTTTTTGCACATGTGAATTAAAAATATTCTGTTCATGGGGTAGTTAGGTCATAAGCTGGGAAGTGATTAAGGGATGCAAAAGGTTTCATATTATGTACTGCAGTGGGGCTCAACTTTTTCCCCATAGCAGGACCACATGAGGCACCTCTCTTCGAGCCTCTACCCACCCCCTTCCATTTAGCAGCATGGGAAGAATAAGATGGCAGTGCCCCTTTGCTCGAGAAGCCCTGTTATAATAAATAGGGTAGTGAACAGGGTCCTATTCCTGGCTTGGCCACTATCCTTCTGCATGATGTTATAACTGTGTGTCTTTTTCCCCACCGGCCCTTCGGCATCTGCATTTAGATGCAGGCTCTTTACAGAGTTTGTATATACACAGTTGAGGCTACAGCAATGTTAGGCCCCTAGTTCAAATCCACTCAAGGGCAAGAGTAACAGGTCCAACTGCCTTTTGAGCACCCCCCCAATGTTGTGGCCTGAGGGTGCTCTGCAGCACCCTGCCCTCCTTTCCCTCTTCAGGGCCCCTGAAGACCACCACAACTCTCAGATCCCCTCAAGAGGTCCCATTTATTTAGTCCACTGAGTACACACTGGCTGCCCAAACCCCAAGCCTCACTCAGTCTCTCCCCACTGAGGTTATTTTGGACTAACTCTTTGAAAACAGAACACAAACTCTGTCATCATCCCAGGTCCAGCTGGGCACAGCCCCTCCTTCCTGAGGGTAGGTCTGTTAGTCTATCCGTCCGCTCCCCAGAACCGCCTGCCTGGAGCTTGTCCATCTCCCCTGGCTCTCTCAGCTGACTCAAGAGCCTTCTGACTGCACCAGCTACTGCTCTAGTTACAATTTCCTAAGCTGCACCCTTCCCTGAAACGTCCTTCTCTTTTATACTTGAAGCACCTGATTCCTCTCAGGTGGGACTCAGCCTGTAATCAGAGTTGGCTTAGCACCACGCTCCGCAGCTCATGGGGCAAGCCACCTTGTTACAGGCAGCAGTCCCTGCAAGTAATCCCTAGCAGATGCCTGTGCAAAATGGGTTTATTTGGATTTGATTAAAAGGCCTGCACAGGTTGTCAACAATACAACAGAAGAGAATCATTCTTCAGATGCGTTACTGCCTAAAGGTGCGTCCTGAGGATTTGTGTGTAGGTCAACTTGCAGGATTGGTTCCCTATACAAAGGTAGGCTCTCCCAGCAGTGCCCTCCCTTTTGAAACAGAGCTCTTAGAGCTGTCATCTTAGACCACCCCTGCATTTGATTTTGCCTTAGTGAGAGCAGTCTTCAGCTAAGGATATGCAGAGCAATTCTCTTTCCTACTTCAGTCCCAGAGGCAGCTTCTATTAAGGGTCACCTGCGAAGTATTTTTGAAATTGTATTTGTACCTTAGTTTTTTGCTTCTTTATGGTGTATAATGAAGGCTTGAAAAGATTATTTTTCTGCCTTTTTTAACCTTATAGATATCAGAACTGTCAGACATGATCTTCCTTGGTTTAGCTCCAAGGAGACCTCCAGCAGTCAGAGCTGAAGGGAAAGAGCATAGGTGTTAGGCCTTTTTTGTAAAGACTTTTCTCCCAACTGTTATTTGGACATTGGAATTATATAGCAAGAAAACAGATAAAACCTTAACAACGGGACTAAAAATCCCCTCTGTTCTTAATGACTCACTGGTAAGTCTCTTGTGATTTCATAACATCACTATTTCTACCTTTATCATGAAGTCTTTCAGGACAGCCAGGTCTTGAATTTCACTATATATAAAACTAGTATGCGGGCGGAAGGGGGGCTTCAGATTAACAAACGCCTTTCTGTTTTCCTTCATACATCATGTACAAGCAAAAAAGGAGTACAATCCCATTGTTTTTCCATTGAAGGTCACCTTGAAGTTAAAAAATCTCTGATATTTAGCCAAATTGACAATGGAAGCCACTAAAATCATATGAATGTTACAGGGATTTAAGTCGAAGTAGGTATAGGTGCAACAGTTTTCTTTGCTGTCAAACACTTTGTGCATGTGTCATTTAAAATGAATTCATGTTTGAACTACCTGGTGATTTAAAAAATAAAAAATACCTCACTTTTAAAAATATCCGTTCTTTCTGAAACTCCAAAAGCCACAGTCTTTGTCTACAGTGTGTAAGTATTCCCTATCAAATAGGAAATTAAAAACAAAGTCTAATCTTTAAGATGTATGTACCCATCTTCTCTCCAAATGGGATTCTTGGAAAATGAACAGTTTAGCGTAAGCAGAAGGGTATCAGTCTCACATGGAATGTACTCTAGCCCTTCCCCTACTGGTTAATTTCAGAGTCCAACATACCTGTTTGACAACTCAGTGATGGGTTATAACGTGTAGACTTCTACATGCAGCCTTGAAACCCCTACAAGTCTCAACTCCTCACATAATAAGATTTAACTGAGTGTGAAGACTGTTGTCAAAGCAGGATTTCTGTTCCCTGATGTTAAGAGGAGATTTGCTTTTAGGAACACAGAGATTCACCACAGAAAAGCGGATTGTAATAACACCTGACTGGCTGTGCTAGTAATCTATGCAATGTGTTGTGAGAAAAGCAAGTTCCCCATACAGTATCATTATCTACTGCTTAAAACTACCATCCTGCCAACATTTTAGGATTAATGTTTCAAGCAGACCAAATAGAAATAATAATTTTAAGTTTCTATTTAGTCTTCTTTGCATTGCAGCTTAAACTGTTAGGTTATGTCTTTGCATTTCTTACATACTTAAGAAAGTATATGTGTGGGCATAGAACACTCCTCCATTTCTCCCTCTTTGAATGTGATGGATTCCTGAAAAAGGTAACTGAAGGATTTTAAGCTTTCAAAAGTGACCCAAAATTTCTATTATGTGCCCATCTTCTATCCCCTTTGGGTGGGATTGTCAGAAGTGCTCGACCCTGGTCTAACTTTGCTCCCATTGAGGGAGTTTTACCATTGATTTCAATAGAATGAGTAAAGCCAAAGCCAAGCCCACAGAAATGGCCTACTTTAGAAAATCCTACTGTGTTTTAGTAGGATAGTGAGCCATCAAGGTAGCTGACAGTGCTGACCATGAGTGTCTCACCGGTGGAGACCAGGGCAAATCATGCTCAGCAAGTATCAGCAAGTCCTGGTGTGACACTCTGTACCTCGGGGGAACACCCTGCACTCCCATGTTCATCCTTATAATATGACTGTGTGGTATCCAATGCAGTGTGGCATGTAGGGCGTCTTTAGAAGGCTCATGATGCACTGAGCATTGTTGTTATAGTGATGTTATAGTAATGTTATAGGCTGCAATTTCATGTATATAGTTATGAGGCTGAAAATGTGTCCTCATGGCTTAAAACAAGCCCAGGCAAAACTCTCCAGGAGCAGAGGGGCAGTTCACACCTCATCAGGGCATGTATGGGACAAACCCAGCCCAGGCTCACAGGAACAAATGACACTGGCCTAGGCATCAACAAAGGATCTGTTGGACTCTCGAGTGAGTCACCCCCCCCCCTTAGTCAGTTTGGGACTGCAATGGGTCATGCTCACCTGACTCTGAAGGGGTGGGGGGCAAAGCCAAGAGGGAAGAAAGAACATGATAAAAGGGAGAGACGTTTGCCATGCTCTTCCTCTCTTCCACCTACATCTCCAGACACCACCACCAAGTGACTGAAGCACTGACCAAAGGGGAGAGCCTGGCTGAAGGGCAACCAGCCAGCCTGTGGTGAGAAGTATCTAAGTTTGTAAGGGCACTGAAAGCATTAAGATCAGCTTAGAATGTGCTTTGCTTTTATTTCATTTGACCAAATCTGACTTCTTGTGTTTTAACTTATAATCACTTAAAATCGATCTTTTGTAGTTAATAAATCTGTTTGTTTATTTGACCTGAAGCAGTGCGTTTGATTTGTAGCATGTCAGAGACTCCCCTTGGGATAACAAGCCTGGTACATATCAATTTCTTTGTTAAATTGATGAACTCATATAAGCTTGCAGCGTCCAGCGGGCATAACTGGACACTGCAAGAAGGAGGTTCCTAGGGTTGTGTCTGGGACCAGAGATATTGACTAGTGTCATTCGGTTGCACAATCCAAGCAGCAGCTGGCCAAAAGTGCTCACTCACGTAGCTGGGAGCAGCTTACATGCCAGAGGCTGTGCGTGAACAGCCCGGGAGTGGGGGTTCTCATAGCAGGGCAGGGTAAGGCTGGCTCCCAGAGTTGATGATTGGAGTGACCTAGCAGATCACCGGTCCAGATAACACCAGGGGAACGTCACACCTGGTTATACCCCACCAGGACAAGGGTTTTACCATCACAAGCTGACATGATGTGGGACACGGCTTCCCTAGTCTAGAATGACTGCAAAGCCAGTCAGCATTTTGGCATCTAATTCAAATGCTCCCCATTGTGTCCAAACACATTAAAATTGTCTAGTGTAGTGGTATGCCCTTGATTTTGCAACAGTTCATGAACTAGAGGGAAGTTCTTAGCAGATTCCATGCACTTATATTTCTCTACTTCCATTTACATCTGTGTGGGAAGGGTGGTGTAATGGTTAAGCCAATTGACTTGGCCTCAGGAGACCTGCGTTCAGTTCCCTAATCTGCCGGAGTTTCTACTAGGGAAATCATTTGATTTTCCCATTATTCAATTGTAGCAAATAGGGAGTCTGAGGATCAATGGAATGGTGGTATTACCATTGTCTCGAAGAGTCCTAGTCATGGTCCAGGGCCCCATTCTGCTAGGTGCTGTACAAACCCAGAACAAAGGGGAAAATAGACAGTCCATGCCCAAAGAACTTATCATTTAAGAATGATTGTGCATTACTCGGATACCCCTGGTGCTGAGAGTCATGTAAGAACCTAGATTAAATTATTAACAAATGGAGGGGAAAACAAAAAAAGGTTTGGCTGAAATTTCAGCCACTTCAAAAGTGGCTTTCAGTCCAGTCTGTCCTATTTTTTGGTTTGTTTGTTTTTTGTGAATTTGCTGCAGGTTTTTGTTTTGGTGGGTTTTTTTACTGTTTGTTTTGAAAATTTGAAATTTTCTAAAATGATTTTTTTCAATTAAATCCCTCCTCCCCCCCAGCCTCAAAACTTCTGGGGGCAGGACACTGAGGTCACCACCACCACATTTAGACAGTAGAGATCTGTAGCACCAAGTGTCCAGAGCGCCATAGGGTAATTACTGATCTGGTGCAGCTAGGTTAATAATGGGCAACCACATGGCTGCTACCAGTCCATGACTGGGCAGTGTCCCCTCCTGACCTCAAGTCCAATCTTCAGATCACGTTGTGCAGGGATTTTATCTCAGAGGTGAGCAACATGACCAAAGAGGGCCAGCCAGTGGCGGCCAGTGATCACGTCAGTCCATGGGACAGTCAGACGCAAAAGGCCACAGATGGGGTTGGTGGGAAGACATGGGGCATAGCAGTAGCATGGTACAGTAAGAACCTGGGAGTTGTAGCTGGGGCACAGGAAATAGGTCAGTCCATCCAAGGAGCAGCTGGTGTCAGACAGCTCATCTGGTTCCATAGGCGGTGTTAGCCGATTAGCAGCTGCTTGCCCCTCACACCGTAAAAATACTAATTGCATTGTTTCCTCAAACCAAAAGCTATACCAACTCAACACATACTAATACACTCGTTAAAAAGTCCACTTTAAATAAGGAATTGTATTTGGCGGTTAATACTAAATCAGGGCCACAAAAAGGTGCTTGGGGCCTGGCTATGTCTACACTTCTGGTAGGGTGTAGAGTACACACAGTGCACACACCCCTAGCACTGTTATAAATAGCAGTGTGGTTGGCGAGGCACTGCTTAGGGGAGTAAAGACTGGAAATTTAGGGTATGTTCCCTGCACAGCTCTCCACAGGCCCAAGCAGGGCCTCCCCCATCTGCAGTGCATTTTCCACCACATGGAATGGCTCCGGCAGCAGGGACAGGCTCTGGTACCTTCCTGATGCTGGAGTCTTTCCCCACTGCCTACCCCCACCTAGAGCCTTTCACTGGCACATGCAGCTACACACAGCAGCATGGACACAGTCTGCCTTTCATCATGGCCTGAAGCTACATATACGCGACATGCTGCAGTAAGTCTGGACAAGGCCTTAGTTTGCTGATGCCTAGCACCACCACTGTCTGGTTTGCTACCAGCTGAGAGGCACGGGACCTCCTTGCCAGGGGCCAGACTAGGCACTGCTGTGCGCAACAGGCCGATACAACAGCCTCCCAAAGCAATGCGAGCCAGTTGGTCAGAGCAGCGGAGAAGCGACATCTCTCTGACTCTCTAGGGGTCATCAAAACTCAGGAGAAATCCTGGGATCGTCTAACTCAATGGCAGAGGACTCAAAAACTGGGGCATTCTCAGGGGATATAGTCATCTTACCCTAAAGAAGCGTCTCAGTTTGTCTAAGAGGCTGCTAAGGGCTTGGCTACGTCTCTCCTCTGGGGTTAGTACATTCTGTAGGAACTGCCTCTGCAGTCATTCCTTAGCCCAGACGGTTCCAATCAGTGACACAAGCAGAATGCACCAGCCAACCTTGATGTTGCTGTTCTTTGGGCTCAAACCTGCAAGGTGCTGGGCATTCTGCCCTCCTCCAACAAAGCATCTAAGCACATACTTAAAGCCAAGCATGTGAGTAGCCCAATTTAAGTCAGTGGGACTACTAGTATGCTTGTGGGACTAATATGCCAGTGGGACTACTAGTATACCCCCATGCTTCAATGTTTTGCTGGGGAAAGCCAGAACACTCAATACTTTGCAGGACCCATCTCATAATGAGATGGACTTTACTGCTGTGCATAAAATAAGACCTAACAAGGGGCACTATTCGAAACACACTTGTGTAGCCTACCATTATGGTAGCTAACGTACATAGAAGAGAAAGATGGATAATGAGAGAAACTCTTCCATCATATCTTAGTCTAGTACAATGTGGTATTGCTCAGATTAAGGTATTTCTTTAGATAAAGCAGTGTGGTGAATTAGCCTGCCTGTTACAAAATGATAGTGAAATAATGAAGCCATCCATTCCAGGCTATAGAGGTGATGAAACAATTAAAATAATTGCTGGATTTCTATTTTTACTGAATACTGGGACTTCAGAAGCATCAGGCTGTGTTAATCTCCACTTCTGTGATGATTTTCTCCAAAGACAGATATCGCAGGTGTCTGTTAGTTAGAAGTGAAGGTAGATAATATTGAATAGGAAATTTGAATGCCATTTATCCTTTAATTTTTTAAAAAAAACATCCACCCATTTTTATCCCTTTTGAAGAATCCAAGTTAGGATCTAGATTTATCTCTGCTATTCCTTGTGCTTACAAAGACGGGAACAGTTTGCTGCCTCATATGAGGGTGAAATGTGTTAGCTTTACCAATTAGCTTCAGGTTATTTTGCAGGCTGCTTTAAAACATTGTCATGATTTTGCTGTGTGATACATGACAGAAGACTTTTGTCACTCAACACTTTTTCAAGGGAGAGGCCTAGGTGGTTTGGAATTGGCACACGCAACCATTTCCGAACTAGAAAATTTCCCAACCGTTTCCCAGTAGGAACTGAACAACTGAGATCGGGACAAGTGCTTTGAGGAGTGGTGAAAACGGTGGACCCAGAGGAGTGTTATGGCTAGATGTTGATCTCTAATACTGTATCTCTACAGTAAACTCACTGAAATCAAGGGAATTTCTCTTGATTTGTACTAGTGAAACCAGGATCATAGTCTAACATATGGATATCTAGAGATTTATCCTCTGAAGATACAGGGACAGATTTTCAATAGAGCTTAGCACTAGGGGTAGTTTTCTAAATTGCCGAAGGAGCCCAAGTCCTACTTTCAGAAGCTTCAGGCCCAATTTTTGAAGTGCCTAATGAGATTTTCAAAAGTTCCAAAGTACCTAACTCCCCATGAAGTAAGTAGGAGTTACCACCTAGACACTTATGAATAACTAACTGGGCACGTATCCACATCGTTAGGTACCTAAATACATTTAAAATACGGGCCTTAGGAGCCTAAGTGCCTAACCACTTCTGAAAATTTGACCCTACATTTGCTTGATATTTTTCACCTTTAAAACCAAAAATGTCTTTTTGATTCAACAGAAATTGATTAAAATGTGTGCGTTTCATGGGCAGAATCAGTTCTGATGTTTGACAAAAAACCCTGAAAAATTCATGAAAAAAATATTGATAAAATGAAAGTTTGAAATTTTCTGCAGGAAACAAAATACATTACTGGATGTACTCAGTATCCAGCATTTTCCATGAAGAATGATGGGAGCTGCTGGGTACTTGGCACTTTTGAAATTCTGGCCTCTTCATTTCTCTGTCCTAACAGGAGCTCATCTCTTAAAAATCTGGACTCCAGTTTCTAAGCCCGCAACTGTGATTTAGTGCAATCAGCAACCCACTCCACAATGGCAGAAGTCAGGACTTACCCAGACCCTGTGCAGCAAAAGGATGCCCCATGGGGAGTGTGTTTCTGTCTGCAAGATGGAGAATCAGAGTGAGGGGCATTGCCAGCAGATCGAGGAACGTGATCGTTCCCCTTTATTCGACATTGGTGAGGCCTCATCTGGAGTACTGTGTCCAGTTTTGGGCCCCACACTACAAGAAGGATGTGGAAAAATTGGAAAGAGTCCAGCGGAGGGCAACAAAAATGATTAGGGGGCTGGAGCACATGACTTATGAGGAGAGGCTGAGGGAACTGGGATTCTTTAGTCTGCAGAAGAGAAGGATGAGCGGGGATTTGATAGCTGCTTTCAACTACCTGAAGGGGGGTTCCAAAGAGGATGGAGCTCGGCTGTTCTCAGTGGTGGCAGATGACAGAACAAGGAGCAATGGTCTCAAGTTGCAGTGGGGGAGGTCTAGGTTGGATATTAGGAAACACTATTTCACTAGGAGGGTGGTGAAGCACTGGAATGCGTTACCTAGGGAGGTGGTAGAGTCTCCTTCCTTGGAGGTTTTTAAGGCCCGGCTTGACAAAGCCCTGGCTGGGATGATTTAGTTGGGAATTGGTCCTGCTTTGAGCAGGGGGTTGGACTAGATGACCTCCTGAGGTCCCTTCCAACCCTGATATTCTATGATTCTATGAGCTCCAGTTTCTGGGTATGCCCAGCAGCTTCAATAAAGCCCTTTGGGTTTATTAGAGCTGAATCCTGCCTTGTGCCTTACCACTGGCCATGGTGCCCGAGTCCCACAAGTTGAGACAGCAGCTAGTAACACACAAATCGGTACATCCAGCCAAAGGCTGCCGGACAGAAGAAAATAAACAGAAAACCCAGCCCCAAGAAGGGCTGTGTAAATAGCATTTCAGGCAGAGAACAAGGAGCAGCTACTGTGGCAATAGCAAAGCAGCCCAGATAGCGGCATTTTTGCCTAAGGAAGAGTTACCTTCACTAGAACCAGCCATAACTTTCTAACAGTTATAGATGGAAGTAACAAGGGCTGGGTTCAGCAAGGCTGCAATAAGTGACATGCATGGTCTGAGGCTCCCCCCCCCGCAAACTGTATTCCCACTCCCAGGTCTAGGAAACCAGCCTCCCCCAGCCTCCCCCAGTCACCTTTCCAGGAGTACTTCCCCAGTCCCAACTCTCAGGAGCCTTCTGTCATATCAAGCCACCAAAATCCTTTCATTGAGTATAAACAGTCATATATACATAAAATACAACTTCCATAGTCTCAGAGAGCTACAGCTAACCCCTGTCTTAGTTTGCCCCTGAACTCAGTCCCCACCCACTTAAACCTTATTCCCAAATCACTTAGATCCAGTGGGGGCTGGGAACTGGCACTCCCTCCCTGCTTCTTTCCAGCAGGGCCAGCAACATCAGGTCCCGTTCTACTCTGCTTCGCTACCACTAGTTTGGCTACACCCAGTGTGTTTACACTGCAATTGAACAGTGCGGCTGTTCAGTGTCAGCTGACTCGGGCTTACAGGACTCGGAGGGGTAAAATGGCAGTGTTGACATTTGGGCTCAGGCTGGGACCCCGCAAGGGGAGAGGGTCTAGTCTGCTCCACCACACCATCAAGCTAGTATTAGAGTCAAGTTCAGTCAAAGAATCCACGCTACCATTGCTCGGCAACCCTGTTCTGCACAAGATTCTTATTCTGTGTGTGAGAAACCCAGGCGTCTGGGCCAGAGTCCTGGGTATCGCTAAGAGTCTTTTAGCTCTCGTTCCCTCTTTGAATTTTGGGTTCTCTACCAGAGCCCCCTACATTAAGCCCAGGGTGTGCTTTCCCCAAACTTTGGCTTTTTGAATAGGCAGCTGTTACATATCAGGCCCTTCTACGGTGTCCCCTCAGCATCCACCCTCAGTTTCCATCCCTTTCAGGGTCTCTCCAAACACCCCCTGGGCCTTCTTTCAGTCCAGCACTCAGAGATTGGCAAGACATATCCCCTTTGCCACTCTGCAGACCCTTGACTTTCAACCTCAAGTCTCTTCCAGTCCCCTACTCCTTGTACAGGACACTAGCCACAGGGCCACTCTACTCAAGTCTTCCTTCTTGGAGTCTTTTCCATACAACAGGGACTCCTGATGGAGCCCATCCCTTCCTGCAGCTTCTCTCCTCACCCTTTCTTGCAGCTTTTATGGAGAAAACCTGTCTCCTCTCCCCCTTTCAGCTGGATCTGATTAGTGAACAAGGCTGGCTGGCCCCAGGCCTCTGGCCTTAAAGGTCCATGCCACCCTGTTACAGCAGCCAGCTGCGGCTCTATATTTAAACAGCACTTCAGTGTAGACACTCACTGCAGTGACAGGAGGGGCTCTCCCATTGCTGTAGTTAATCCACCTCCCCATTGGCCTAGCACTGTCTACGCGGGGGGTGAGGTCGGCACAGCTACATCTCTCACAGGTGTGGATTTGCCCCTGCCCATGTCAGTTTTCAAGCACAGACCAGCCCTGAGACACAACCCAGAGCAACTACCCAACCCGCTGAAGAACACTGTCGGCCCTGCTGCCTCCCACATGAAAAGTGAGCAGCCTGGTATGTGAGCTAGTGCCGCAAGCTGCCGGGAGGAGAGCTTCATGCCAGCAGCTCAGAGGTTGGCAAGGGCTGAGGCGATGCCTCTCCTGCTTCACCCCAGTTCTGGGACGTTCGTTTGCCGAGAGGAGGTGCCTGGGGACAAGGGCTGGAGGCTCAGCTCCCTTATTGGCCATGGGCTCTAAAACCAAGGCCAGGGCTGACTCAGGGCACCCAGTGCTGGAGACCGAAGGCATCCGTTCCACTACTTCTCCCATGCTAAACAAGCATTCACCCATTCAGTCCAACTCCCCAGCCTGGAGAATGGCTCTGAGCTGCTACAGGGTCATGCCCGAAGCCACAAAGCCTTGACTGCCAGTTGCTCATTTTTCAAAACGGCCAGAGACACTATTCTTCCTGGGGTCTGGCCAGCCCAGTTGTTTATATTGTGGTGTTAATAATGCCATGGGGTCAATTCCCACCCTGATTTCCTGTTAGGTGCCATGCTCCCGTTCAGGGTCTTCAGGGTCTTCCCCCTCCATCTCTCTTTTGCCAGGTAGTAAAAAAATAAGGCAGTCTCTGACAGGACAGGCGAGAGCCAGCACCAGAGCATTCAGAGAATGCAGATATCCAACTTGCTACCTCTCACGCACAAAGCAAGTGCTCTATTGTTAGCATATAGGCTTGTGTGTCAGCCTGAGACAGAATTTTGGGTTTGACTTTTTGATACTCATACCTTATACTAATATGTATGAAGAACTATGAACAAAGACACTGTTGCATTTCCCACAACCAGATGGGGTTTTTAGTACAATGGGAAGAGATAAGGGATAGAGCAGTTAAAGTGTTGCAGGGCATGGTGGGAGTGTAGGCTGCCTGGCTCTTCTCTCAAGCCAAGGTCAAGCAACCAGTTAGGAGGGACAAGGGGGGTTGGGGATGGAGGCATAAGGCGCACTAAAAGCCGAAGAAAAGCCTGGCCTTGGCCAGTACACAACCTCACTCCTTACCCCTCTTATGGGGTACAAAAGAGGTGGGACAAAGACCCCAACTCACAACCCTCCAAAACGGAACATGACCATAAGTTGTAAGGGGTGCGACTAGGGGCGTGCACTGCAGGAGTCTTTGGGCCTGCTAAGGAAGAGGAGGTGGGACTAGGGACACAGGCAATGCTCTGTGGTGTCAGAGCTAGGAAGGTGGTGTAGCCGGATCTTAGATTATGTATTAATTATATGGATTAGTTAAGAATCCCCAGTTATCACTTTGAGGGTTGACAGGTTCTTGCCTCAAGATCAGGCCCAGTGTTATTTAAATTATTATATAGTTGGGAACCCGGATGTGTACAGTTGCAACACTCACAATATAGGAACTCATTTATATTTACAAATATAGTTTATTAATACATTTAGCACCAGTCACAAACACCCCAACATAGTAAGCTAGCTAGAGATACTACAGAATGTCCATCTACACACCCATATACTCACACTATCCCTTGTAGAACAATCGGAAATGTTAGTGCTGAGGAAGATGATGGCTATCACCTTCCCCATCATCACCAGTGGCCATCATTCTGGCACCTCCCAAGAACTACATCTCTCTCACCTACTGCCCCTAGGCTGGGATGCCACTTCTATAATATATTACTCTGACGCCGTTATGTTCGATGCATATTCAGTAGGTGATTTTCCCCTTCTCTTATTTGTATTTGTAAACATCACATTGTCTGCACTTCAGACTTCTGGTCCTTCTGCTTTCTGTCTGTGTGACAAGAACCAGGGGAGAGGGTGAAGGGAAAGCCCTCTAACATCTTCCTTCTCAGCTAAGTTCCCTCCTTCAGGATCAACTTATACACCTCATCTTCAGCCTGTTCTCTTCCATGTAAGAGGGGAAGTGGTTGCCATGTGACATTTTATCCAGAGGCATGTTTTCTTTTCTTCTAGCTACTTCACTCACGGCATCTCCTGCATCAGTTGGAAATAAAACAATGATGCTAATCATTTACTTGCTTGCCTTTTTTTTTTTTTTTTGAGTACTTATCTATACATAAAAGTATGATGGAAATTATTTCACAAGTGATTTGTGATTACAAAAATATCCAAAATTAGTCTGTTAAAATCTCTGTCACTGGGAAAATATCGGCTCAGTTTCCTTCACATCTTAAGAAGGAAATTCTACTTCACACTGAGAGTTAAGATTAGCATTGTGAAAACATATAGATTTGTATCAGAGCTCTTGTCCCAATCTTTGTGTAAAGATGACTAGCCTCTGGATTTTAGTCTCCAGCAGTCATGCTGGAGAGAAGAACAGAGTTCCATATTTTCTTGGATCAAATGTGTTACTTTATTATTATTAATTTGTATTATCACAGCATCTAGGAGCCCCAGCCAGGGACCAGGATCCCATTGTGCTAGGTGCAGTACAAATGCAGAACAAAAGACAGTCCCACAACACATGGAGACACACTTATGGTGGGGGAGAGATGGAGTGAAATGAGACAATACAGGTCAGCATGATAGGCAGTGGTCTCAGAACATCCGTGGCCTGTTCCGTTTTTTGTACGCCTCACAGCAAAGGAGACGTTTAAAGATGGGGGGTTTGAGGGAGAACAGAGAAATGGGATAGTGAATGCTTTTTACTGTGGCTAGATTTTCAACAGGGCCCAACTTCCCTTTAGACACCTCAAAGGGGGCCGATTTTCTAAATCCCTCTAAATGGGAACTGCTGCATGCTAAGCACTTTTGGAAATCCGGCCATCCACGTTTTCACAGTGCTTAGTGCAACAGGCCTCTGTGCATGATGATTGGAGCCACTGTAATGGTAATAACAACTAATGGAACTGTCTAAATCGTTGCCAGGTTAATGTTTCTTTATGAATATTCGTTATACCCTACCATTTTTACACCCGTTAGGCCCTTTCTTTCAGCCACTTATGCACATGAATTCCATGAGGAGTCCAACTGGCATTAGTGAAACTTCTCGCCTGAATAAAGCTACTCATGTTCTTAAGGGCTTGTAGGCTCAGACTCTCCATTTGGAGCTAGCTTCAAGTTAGCTCTGGGCTCATGACGCTTTGCAATCGTATTCTGTTTTATTAGCGGCCACACCTTCCTATTCAGGGGATACTTTGGGCTGAATACTCAAAAGGAGTTAGGAGTCTAACTTCCCCTGAAATCAATAGAAGTTAGAAGCCTAAGCATTCAGCCCTTTGTGGGTAGATAAATGCAGCTGGAACTACGCTTCAGTAATGACCACAGGCACTGACTTTTGGTTTTGCAGGTGGGTGCTCACTCTTCTCTGCCCCCACCCTCCCATGCAAGTGGCTGGTAGGTCCTTGGAGGGGGAAGAGGCCAAGCAAGGGTGTGGCTTTGGGGCAGAGGATGGGTGGAGCCATGATCAAGGCACCGGGGCCCACAAAAGATTAATCCAGCCACGTGGGTGCTGGGCACCCACTATGTTTTTTCCATAGGTGCCTGAGCTCCGGAGCACCCATGGAGGCAGCACCTATGGTTATGACAGGGTCTTGGTTCTTGCTCGTAGCAACACAGAGCTCCTATCTTTAATGATGTCATGCTAAATGTTCAAGCAGAGGAGTCAACAAAAACATCCCACAGTATTTTTAGTCACCCTTTAATTAATTCACAGGTGCATCTCTCTTGACACCACTGCACGGCTGTGCGGCAGGAACAGCGGCAAGGAATGTTCGCTTTGCGTAGCGACAGCTGCTCCGTTTTTCCTAAGAGCAACAGCCGCATAGGTCAGCTTTATGATTGTCATCCATAACACTTCACAGCTATTCCACTGATGATTATTCTGGTGTGTAAACACAAACTGGATGATAAGATAATCCCATGTTGATTTCTTTGTTTATGATTGAAATGTATGCCTAATAACCTGTTAGAGGGAGCAGCCCCCGTATAGAGCAAAATCCCATTCCGTTCTTGTCACTCACCTCTCTGGACTACAAGGCTGGAGGGACTATGTGCAAACTAATTGTGCTTGAGTCCGTCACTGCACACTTGTTTCTCAATTCCCTTTGAAGCAAGCCACTCGGTGTGGTATGTCCTTATCGTTCTGCCCATCCTCTCAGTTACTTTCACTTGCAGCATTATCATTTTCAGTGGGCTATATAGCTTGAATGAGGACAAAACAATTGAATGAACAATGTGGGTGATAACCATGACATCTAACATGACTGCTGGTCCACATCGACTGAATATGTAAAATAAGCAATTCTTCTGCCCTCCCTATAAAAGATACCAATTAAATTAATGTCAGAGCCTAACCGAGACCCCATGTCAATCACAGATCAGCTGTGTAAGAAAGGTTTCTATAATTACTTCTCTTGAGTGCACACAGATGTCAGAGCTTGTCGGAGGTCTTTAACAGCTAGGGAGGCAAAAGTACTTAGGAGCAAATTGTTAAAAGAACTCAGTAGCTGTTTAGGCCCCAAGATGTAGAGATTAGATTTTCAAATCCTGTTCCCACTGAGAACAATGCACTTAGCACTTCTGAAAATCTGGACATTTAGTGTGAACGTTTGTTTTTCAATACACAAAGAACCATCTACTTTTGGTGTGAATGGCCTTTAGGAGACCTGGGTGCTATTCCTTGCCCTGCTACTGGCCTGCTGGGTCACCTTGGACAAGTCGCTTCCCTGCCTTGTGCCTCAGTTTCCCCATATGCAAAATGGGGATAATGATACTGACCTCATTTTAAAGTGTTTGGAGATCCACTGATGAGAATTGCTGCATAAGAGCTAGGGATTATTATTTAACAGTCAGAGAAAATAAAACAAGAAAAGAGCAAAAGCAAAGTCTGTCCGGTCCATAACCAGAGTGGTTTAGGGCCCACTCTTGCCCCATTTAAGCAGCCTGTTGACAAGATTACAAATTGCTCCAATATCATAGTAACCTTATAAAACCTAGGTATGTTGTTGGAGAGTCAGGCTGGTCCAGTGGTGAAGCTGCTGACCTAAAACTTGAGACCCACATTTCATTTCTGGTTCTAACTCAGATTCCCTGTGTTAGCTGGAGCCAGTCCTTCGTGCTTCGGGACCCAACATCCCAGAAAAGACAGCATTGCCCTACCTCACAGGTTGAGGTGAGGATAAATGTGTTAAAGGTTGTGAGGTGTAATGGAGACAAAAAGAAAAACCTAAGCTAGATAGATCCTGACGTCTCCCGAGAGACACTAAAGTCAATAGGAACTGTGGGTGCCCTGTAGAAGGCTCAATGAGGTCCTTGCCCGGCATCGGACCAAATAAAGGGACATTACAACAATATCTAGTTCTTACATAGCAGTTTTCAACTCTATCTCTAACAGGACGTCCATATCATTACCCCTATTTTACAGATTGGGGAACTGAGACACAGAGATGCGAAGTGACTTGCCCAAGCTCATCCACTGAGCCCATGGAAGAGCTGGAAGTAGAAACCTGATCTCCTACATGCCACACTGGTGCTGCATCCCACTGGCACACACTGCTTCCTTCAACATTTTCAGCTATAAATCCTTTTATCGGCATCTGGTACATTTATCTTGTTCCATTGCCCTCTCTCATACTGACACTATAAATCAATAGCCAGTGTGGTTTCCCCCAGTGTCTCTCCGTCTTACAGTACCTGCCACTCTAGTTCACCATCCCCTTATTCCAGTTGGGTGATGGAGTGAATGACTCAAGGGTACAAATTGGCTACAGAACCTTTCAACTCCTGGTTGAATTTAGTGTTCTGAATCTAACCCAGGTTGGTAGTGACTGACAGCCATTGCTGCCTGACACCCGTTGAGAATCCAGTGTGAGCTGGTGATCTCAGCTAAGTAGCGCTCCAAAACAAACTAGCAGGTGCACCCAGTTTCATGGTAAAGGTAGAGGGGTCAAGGTAGACTGTAGCACATACAAGAGTATCCTATGCCCTTTTCCACCCTACCTCCATTCCAGCATCTACACGCCACAGTAGGCTGGGATACAGTACTTCGCCCTAGAGCTTGGAGTCATTATTCAAAGTTGATTTGCTGAAAAGTGCCATTTGGGGGTAACCAAAACTAACCATGAATTCAGGCTGAATTTGGCGAATAATTTCAGCCAAAAAAAAAAGAAATGAAAAGCATCTTTTGAAAGAGTTGAAATGCTTCACTTTTACATTTTTGAAATGGTAATTTCAACTTTTCATTTTAAAGTAACATTTTGTTTTGAAATTTCAGTGGATTGTTGGTTTTTTTAAGTGTTAAACACACCCCAAAACAAAACAAAAAATCATTTTGGGAAACAATCAATTTTCTTAATGTGGCCACTGAACTGAAAAATCCAGTAGACAGAGCACTGGGCTAGGAGACTTGGCTCCTATTTGGTCACTGACCCACTGTGAGCAAGTCACTTCACTTCTTGGGATCTTTGGTTCCCCTCCCAATCTTTGCCTGTTTTATGTTTTACGCTCTTCTAGGCCAGAGTTGTCCTATACTTGTGTGTGTACATAGCCTACAACAATGACGCCCTGATTTCCCATGGGGTCTCCAGTTCAATGGTAAGCAACAGAAAGTATTTGATCTGAACACTGACAATACTAAACAGGATGTTGTAGAGGGCTTCAGTAACTCTCCCCCTAGTCCAAGTACCAGCTGCATTGTCTCATTCCTTTTCTCCATGCATGTAGAATTGTCTTATATGGCACACAGATTATATCTACAGCCTTGATGCTCCAACAGAATCAGTTAAGGAAGAAGGGGGCTCATTACGTGTCTGTCTTTCAGACATCAGTCCTATGCTTTTTGTCTCTACTGCTGACCCGTTATTCCAAGAACAAGGCAGGAGATAAGACCAACAGGAATCAGCTGGACACATCAGGGCAAGCGTTCAAAGCAGTGTGTGGCAGGTGTTTGATTAAATGCTGGTATCCAAGTGCCTGTCTAAGCACCCATGCAGTTTCAAAACCAGACCAATATACTGTGAGTATTCCATTTCTCTAAGCGTCCTTCTCAGAAGCTTGGACTGCTGACACTCTCTTGTCTAAGTCACTGAGTTTTCACAAAGGAGCTGATCAATAACTAACCATAAAAATACAGGGTCAAAGATCAGCAGCAGTTCCCCAATCATGCAGTGAGTACATGCCTCAAGAGGCCAAGTCAAGTCAGTAGAGTACAGCAAACATTGTATGGATTTCTAGGAAACCCTAATATGAGACAGAGAGAGACGTGACATGAAAGTCACCTTGACTCACATAAAGTTGCATTCAAAACTATTAAAAAATGTTATAATGTTACAATATATACACAAAAAGATATGAATCATCAACAAGACTCGTCTTAAGCGAACATTAAACATGGATCACTAACAAGTTCACGCAAAATATTGTTAACACACCCCAAAAAGTGTCCTGGTTACAAGTCAATTTATGAAAGGTGTCATCGGGCTGCAATTGGTCCGCAGTCAGTGCATGGAGCATCCCTAGCACATCATATATATATATAAATCGATGGTACGCCCACATCTCGAATACTGCGTACAGATGTGGTCTCCTCATCTAAAAGAAGATATACTGGCACTAGAAAAGGTTCAGAAAAGGGCAACTAAAATGATTAGGGGTTTGGAACGGGTCCCATATGAGGAGAGATTAAAGAGGCTAGGACTCTTCAGCTTGGAAAAGAGGAGACTAAGGGGGGATATGATAGAGGTATATAAAATCATGAGTGATGTGGAGAAAGTGGATAAGGAAATGTTATTTACTTATTCCCATAATACAAGAACTAGGGGTCACCAAATGAAATTAATAGGCAGCAAGTTTAAAACAAATACAAGGAAGTTCTTCTTCACGCAGCGCACAGTCAACTTGTGGAACTCCTTACCTGAGGAGGTTGTGAAGGCTAGGACTATAACAGCGTTTAAAAGAGAACTGGATAAATTCATGGAGGTTAAGTCCATTAATGGCTATTAGACAGGATGGGTAAGGAATGGTGTCCCTAGCCTCTGTCTGTCAGAGGGTGGAGATGGATGGCAGGAGAAAGATCACTTGATCATTGCCTGTTGGTCCACTCCCTCTGGGGCACCTGGCATTGGCCACTGTCGGTAGACAGGATACTGGGCTAGATGGACCTTTGGTCTGACCCAGTACGGCCGTTCTTATGTTCTTATCATCCCTACCCCAGCCATTCTGTTCTGGTGAGATTTCAAAATGGCTAGTTTTGCCTGACCCAGCAAAAAGTTAGCCAGGCATGAAACCGGCCAATGCAAGCACCCTGTCTCACTCTGAGAACAAACAGGGGCTTGGAGAACCCCTGTCCCAAACCACTGAAAAGCTGCTGCCAAGAGGAATCGGATGGAGGCAATATAGGAACAAATGAAACCCTGTCTGAAGCAGAACAGGAAGGGCACTGTGCAGAACCTCGGGAGTAATACGGTGTACACAACGATGTATTGCTACTATGCTGTGCATGACCCTCCACTAAGTCAGAGCACTTAGGAAGAGGTGGTTTGTACGGTCACTCTGGGAATGGGGCATCCGCCAGGCTGTCCCAGGGAGATCAGAGAGTGTGACATGATGCCACACATGCCATAGAGCTGCTTTTTGGACCTGGCTGCAAAAGGAACACTCGCCAAACCTTTCCAGGAGAGCAATCTGCCTGGTTGCACAAGGATCTCATCCACAGAAGGGGAGACAGCTAGTGAGGGGAACACAAGTTTCCCGTCTGGAAAAACAATCCCTCCAAAAACTTTCGGCAAATGTTGAGTAGCCTGTGGAGGGAGTGCCACCTGGAATTCAGCGAGGACCTTATCCAAAAAATGCACAGCCCAGATTTTGGTCTGAACAGCAAGAATTCCAGCTGTGGCTGAGTTCCAGCTTGGCCAACTCAGGACAACCCAGTGGAACAGCTTGAGCAACCCAGCCTGACTGACCAAGTGTGTCCGACTCCCACCAACAAAAACCAGCTATGTCTTCAGTGGCAACACACACAGTAGTCACACTCCCCAGCCATACTTCAGGGAAACTTAAAACTTTGGAAGCATTGTTTAATGCCATACATCCTGCCAATGGAAGGACAAGCCAAGCCAAACCTCTGGGGCTTTACAACTAAAAGGAAACCTCCTAACAGAGCTAGTTATGGTAAATTCACTAGCCAGGCCTCTGGCCAGCTGCATGGCTTCCTAAAAGGAGGAATATTGGAGGTAGTGACTTTAACAGTAGGTGTTGAGAGGGGCACAACGGACAAAAACACTCCACACAACAATCCCCTCCACAATCACCTGCTCAACCTGGCTAAGCAAGGTAACAAACACAACAGACTTGCTTCTGCAGGAGGCATGCCGTACATTTTGAAACCCAGTCACTTCCCCACAGATAGAAAACACTCCTTCACAGAGGCAAAGTCCAGAGGCAAAATACGCAACCCACGGCCAGAATCCACAACAAACTGAGGGCTGTGTCGCTGTGGCTGGCCACGCCTGCCCACGGGGCAGACAAAAGGTTGCTAAAAACATGAAATTAAACCCAGTCACCACCGAACTAAACAGAGACAAAAGAACCATTTCCCCAACTGAAAGAAACAGAACAGCAAAGCAGACCCACTCTCAAACACTCCCACAATCCTCAAGAGAAAAAAGGGACCATGCACATGGCTTACAAGTCAAGAAGTGAGGTTTTTACCCACGAAAGCTTATGCCCAAATAAATCTGTTAGTCTTTAAGGTGCCACCAGACTCCTTGTTGTTTTTGTAGATACAGACTAACACGGCTACCCCCTGATACTCAAAAATAATTGTGTGTGTCAATCCCACTTCAGCACAAAGCTGACCAGTTGGATTTCCCAAAATTGCTGACAGTGTTTTCATTTCCAGTTTGTGGGGGCATTGAAATCTGTAGGTTTTTCATATACTTTTCACAGACGTTTTTAAATCAAGAAGTTTGTTTTTTTTATCCAGTTTTCCCTTCTTGGCTAAGTCCTTTGAAATGCTATTGTATTTACCGCAACTTCCCAAGTTACAATTACTTTTGGTTGATTATTTTTTTTCCAGGCACTATAAGGAAGAACTAGCAGGGGCTCAGTAAGTATTTCAACTCAAGTCACAGACAGATAGTCAGTTATTTCCAGTCCCCGTGATGAGAGAGAAGGAGTGATTGTCATGTTTAGATTGCTATGATTGCTTTGGGGTAGCGTGGTTTTTTTTCTTTCAGTTTCACTACAGCAACATGTCAGTAGCAAACATAGCATGGAAACAAAATGAAAATGTGCCCAGAAGATAAGACCGAGAACTGAACTTGATGGTGGTGACACCAGTTTTAATCAGGGTTGGTTGATGGATTTGGCTTGGAAAAGAAGTGAGAACTCACCTCCCTGGAAAAGTTTCCCAGCGTGCAGAGCCAAACTCATGCTGAATCTTTTCTGAGCCTCTGAAAAGTTTGCAAATCTTTATCTCCCTGCAACCCATCACTTCACCACCAGAAACACAAGCACCAAAGTAACACTGGTATTGACACTCAGTAGATTTGCTATTCCTGGGAGATTTCCAGACCAGCTTTACAGACTGAAGCCGGAGCTATACTACCAAGTTTTGCTGGCATAGTTGCATCAGTCAGAGGTGTCAAAAAAAACCAACTACACCCATATCCTAGTCAAAATAGCTGTGCCAGCAAAAATCCCACTGGAGACGCAGCTGACATTCGTGGGGATGGTATTACTATGAAAAGCTCCTTCTGTTGGCATAATCTGCATCTACCCTAGGGGGCAATGTTGGCATAGCTGTACCAGCATAAGTGTTTGTAGTGTAGACAATGCCTCAGGTCAGCTTAGTTTGATTAAGCACCAGATAAGCACAACAGAGGAGATGAATTTTTCATCCCTGCCTTGGCTTCTTCACACCCAGCGAAAGGTCTGAAGAGCATAAAAGGGACCTAAAAGACCTGGATGTGATCATATGATCATTTCCTTGATACAGGAAGTTGGAGAGGCAGCCACAGGCTGCCTTCCAAGAACCCCTTAAGCAAGCCCAGGTGGGATGATGCGGGGTCACGTAGGGGAAGGGCTGCAGCACGTATCACTGCAGAGATTTTTGCTGACACGGCTGCTCATAGGCAGAGCGGGGAGGCTGCCATAACTTAGCCAGCATCCAAGAGCTGTTTCAGTTACACCAGGAGCCACTTTGGCCCCTAAAGCAGACAAGAATTGACAGGGCAAAAAGGTGGCTTACAGCCACCGTTAGCACCCTCTCCCCACGGGCTGAGAGTTCTCTGCTGTGCCTCCGAGAGGGTCAACCCAGGATCTCACCCAAGGAACTTAGTAGCGCAAGTCCCAGGGACTTTCAGGGAGACTCAAGCTCCTAAATCTTAGGTGTTTTTGAGAATCTCCCCCCTAAACATCAAGGCTGTGATTTTCAAATTCTAAGAGATCTCAGTGTCCAATTCCCACTCCGTTTGTTTAATTTCAAAGAGCTAGAAAGCCAGCAGAATCTGGGCCCATGAGGACTCCACCCAGTGGGGAGAGCTTTGGGCAAAACCAGCAGCTCTTAATCCATCCAGGACACGGACAAAGCATCCCTAGGCCAGCTGGAAAGGCCCTTGAGACCATGGCAAGGAGCTGAGCTCTTTTGACAGCTGGCCCCCAATTAAATCTGGCCCTAAACCATATCAGGTGTTCAGTTAATTATTTTGAGTGAATTTTGAGGTATAAGACACTCAACTTAAAAGAATTAAGGACCAGATCTGGCCTCAGATACATATGTAAACAGAAAGCTTTAAGTATAGGAGAGGTGACTCATACAATATGATCTGGATTGCTTGGTGAGCTGGGTGCAAGCAAACTTGAGTTTTAAGATGGTTACATGTAAATGTATCCAACTAAGAAGAGGGATTCTGAACAACATTTGGGGGTCATGGTGGATATTCTGCTGAACACGCGCCCATTGTGATGTTTTGGGAAAAAGGGCTAATGCAATCCTGGGATGCATAAACAGGAGAATCTCAAGTAGGAGTAGAGAGGATACTGTACTTCTGCACAGGTGCGGCCATTGCTGGAATACTGTATCCACAATTCAAGAACAATGTTGAAAAATTGGAGAGGTTTCGGAGAAGAGCCACAAGAATGATTAAAGGATTAGAAAAAATGGCTTATAGGATAGACTGAAGGAGCTCAATCTATTTATCTTACCAAAGAGAAGGGTAAGGAATGACTTGATTACAGTCTATATATTCCTACATGGGGAACCAATATTTGATAGTGGACTCTAATCTGGCAGAGAAAGGTATAGCATGATCCAGTGGCTGGAAATTGAAGTTAGACAAATTCAGACTGGACATAAGATGCAAATTTTTAACAGTGAGTGTAATTAACCATTGGAACACTTTATGAGGGTCATGAAAGATTGTGCATCACTGGTAATTTTAAAATTGGATGTTTTTCTAAAAGATCTGTTCTAGGAATTATTTTGGGGAAGTTCTGAGCCCTGTGTTATACTTGAGGTCAGATTAGATATTCACAATGATCCATCCTGTCCTTGGAATCTATTTGTCTGAACCTAAAGGCAATGCTTAGCCGTACACGTATAAATAGCATGCCGGTTCACTTCCTGTCAGAAGGACCCTACACTTTCACCCAGCCTTTGATCTGAACCCAACCCTTTCAAGGATTATTTATCAGCTGATGGAATGCTGTAGAGACATTGGGGTTGTGACGGGTTGGGTGACAGAAACCCCCTTGGGACTGCCACCTGATATGCTGGGACCACCTCTGAGCCCATTGTCCCTGCCACCTTGGGACTTCAGTACCTTGCCTTTTTTGAGCCAGTCACGCTTGCCTGCTGCAAACACAGACCCAAGTCTGAACCATATCCCCAACAAGCTGCAGGCTTAAATGAAAACAGCATAAGAAGTGCTCCTGTCTCCAACACCCAGATACCCAGTTCCCAATGGGATCCAAATCTCAAATAAATCCGTTTTACCCTGTATAAAGCTTATACAGGGTAAACTCAAATTGTTCACCATGAATGGCTCACACTTTGCATAATTACAATAGGACCTCAGAGTTCTATTTCATATTTCTAGTTTCAGATAGAAGAATGATACATTTATACAAATAGGATGAACACACTCAGATTATAAGGTTTCAGAGTGGTAGCCGTGTTAGTCTGTATCAGCAAAAAGAACACGAGTACTTGTGGCACCTTAGAGACTAACAAATTTATTTGAGCATAATCTTTCGTGGGCTTTGTAATGATACCTTACAAGAGACCTTTTGCATGAAGCATATTCCAGTTACATTATATTCACACTCATTAGCATATTTTCATATCATCATATGGAGTGCACCATCACAGGGGTTTTTTAACTTCTCCGTATTTCACCCAATCAACTGGAATCTTTCTTTAGCTTGCTAGAAAAAAAAATACAAGCCTGTTCCAGTTAATACAGGTGCAATTTATCTATTGAACTTCTCATAGGAATTGTGAAACACACAAAAGACAAAAGAAACTGTATAAATATTCATCAGCAAAGAAGTCAACCATCATACCTGATCTGAAGCATTATACATTATTTTTACTGTGGTAATAGTGACGCCGCACTAATAATATTTCACTAGCTTGCTTGACTGATCTTTTGCTTGGCCAAGTATAATTTGTTTTTTTTCTATTTTATATCCTGCCTATCATTTGCCCCCCAAAAATCCAGAATGAATCTACATAATAGAATTCTGCTTGGTGGTATTGGACAGTTTTCCAGGTAATCAGCTCTTTCATTGCTTTGCATCTCATTAGAATAAAGCCTTTAGTGTGACAAGTGAAATATGGCACAGCCTTACAACAAGCTAGTTGCAGGAAGAATTATGGTGTAGGTATGAGGTAGTTTGGATTCATATCTGAAACCAACCATCACCTCTGGAAAAAAAAATGTCCTGTCATCTTGGTTCAGAAGTCAGGTTTATTTGTCAATTGCTTATAAATGTATTTTATAATGACAACTTATTCTGGATTATAAATCCCCTTTAGTACAGAGCAAAACTCATTGCTTTCAATGCCCTCTATTTTATTTTTCATAACACAGTTCACTTTAATAGCTTATGGCTGGAAATTTCAAAGCAGCTCAATGGAGTTATGGAAAAATTTCAAAAGCTGCTAAGTAACTTAGGAACTTATGTCTCAATGAAAGTCCATGGAACTTAGGCACCTTTGAAATTTTTAACTCTTTGGTGTCCAAAACCTATGGAAAGTTCCACTCAGTGGTACTGGGTGTCTAACTCTCAAGTCCCTTTTGAAAAACCAGCCCATAGCTAAAAAGAAAGCTACAAACATGCCACAATAAAACATTGTTATGTCCATACATAATTCAAAGAGGAATTTTTCTTTTAAAATTTCACAGTGAAATTGCAGACTGGGAGCAGGTTTGATTTGTTGGCAGATATTGAAAGGGAACAAAATGTTATAATTTGCATATGGCATCCCTCCAACCAAGTCATCACAAACCATTGTGTATCACATGCTGGGATAGAGAACGGACAGAGATCTCACAGCAAGTGGGAAACTAGATTTCAAGAGGGAGTGGAGTTGTAGTTTGAAACCACTAAAGATGAACACACACAGAAAAATGATAAAAGACAAAAGCAGCATATCACCTGTGGCTGAACACTTTTCACAAACCAGTCACTCTATAGCTGCCCTCTCAGTCCGTGTCCTCAAAGGAAACCTGCACAGCCCCTTCAAAAGAGGAGCTTGGGAGTTTAAATTCATAACTTTATCCTGGGCAACTGCTAGATTTGTATCTATATTATCCAGCATTCCTAATGCGTCCTATACGTTGATTCTGCTCCAGTAACTCCGTAAACACCAGCCTGGTTTGAAATAAAAAAAGCTTAGCTATGCTATTTGGCTCCCTCTCCTTTTATATATCTTAAGAGGCTTCCTATATCCTTAAGGAAAAATCCAATCTTTCCAGGATGCACCATGTAGATGCAATGCATTAAGATGATTACAGCATCTGATCTTACTAATTCTCTTTTCATACCACTATGGGATAACCCGTGCCTCAGGATCAAGGCCAAATCCATGCTTAAGACAATTTGAATAGAAAAAGGATTAACAAAAATGAAAGATATAATACAAGATGATAGACTGGCCACATTTTGATTACATGTGCGCCTAATATTAGCTACTGTTGTCTCAGTTCCTTCTTTTAGCAGCTATGCTCAAGGATTCATTCAAGGATAGGGGACAATTGGTCTGTCTCAACTCTCTCACCTCTAGAAGAAAATGTTAAGATATATGGAAACAAAAGTCACTTTGTAGGAATTACTTATAAGTAGCTTAATGCTTTGCATTACCCTCTCAGTCTCAGAGAAAAATGGGGGAAATAACTTAGCTTTACTATCACAACAGAAGGCTGGGTGGAATCTGGCTTAATGTGAAGGATATTTCAAGTTCTTTACCCTTGCAATTCTTCCAGAACAAGGTATTAAACAGGTACTACTGGTCTCCAGAATGCTTAAGGCTAGATTGGCAACACACAGTGAATGTTGGAGACGCAAACAGCCACATGCCAACCTTTCACACATCCTCTATACCTGTAAAAAATGCATGTTTCTGGAATACCATATTCCGTGCTCTCTCAAAAACTTCAAGTGTCGCTATCTTTCCTCCTCCAAGCTCATGTCTTTTAGGGATACTGGATGAGTTGGTATTACCAGTTAACAGTAAGAAATGGGTAGCTGTAACTATTTTAGTGGCCAAAAGAGTTATTTTGAGAAAATGGGAATCTGCAATTCCTCTCATACACAGACTGCCTTGGTGTGCTCTCTAATACAGCATTAATGGGGGGGGGGGAAACAACTAATAGAAACGCTTGGAAAAAATACGAGGATGTCCGATCACACATGAAATTACTGCATACTTTTGCAGTTTATTATATATTAGTTCCCAGCATTCATAGGTTATGTTCTCATTTATCTATTTAGTAATGATTGATGCCCTGCATGACCTCTGTGGGCTCAGAGTTTGGTTGGTTGGTTTTGTTTTTTTCCAGGTTTTAGAAATAATTAACAGAATATAAATAGCAAAATTCAACTTCCATCTTGTGCATGTATTTACATAGCTTTGGTTTCAATATATGTTTATGTTTTATACAAAAACAAAACTTTTTTTTAAATATTCATAATTTTGCTAGACACTAAAAATCATAGTCTTAGGTCTGATCTGCATTAGAATTTTACATTGGTATAGGCACATCTCAGGGCGTGAAAAATCCACACATCTATACTAACCTACCTCCCAACATAGACAGCGCTGGGTTGATGGAAGAATTCTTTTGTTGACCTAGCTACTGCCTCTCAGTGAGGTGGATTAACCACACCGATGGCAGAATCCCTCCAATCGGCATAGGTAATGTCTACACTGAAGTGCTACAGTAGCACTACGTAGTTCTTCATGGAGCTTATTGGACCACACTACCCCTCCAATACTGATGGCAGATAAGTGTAGTCTATTAAGGAAGGCTTAATAGAAGGACCAAATGTTGCTTGCGAGAGAGAAGTCTTTAAGAAGAGCTTATCAGTAAGTTCTTGAAGCACAGCTGCTCCTCTGCCACTTTATCAAGCCCCTTGTGGGCACATAGAATAGAATCATAGAAGTGTAAGACTGGAAGGGACCTCAATAGGTCATCTAGTCCAGTCCCCTGCACTCAAAGGCAAGACTAAGCAATAACTAGACCATTCCTGACAGGTGTTTGTCACTGGAGGTTTTTAAGAACCAGTTAGATTCCATAACCTCCCTAGGCAATTGGTTCCAGTGCATAACTACCCTAACAGTTAGGAAGTTTTTCCTAATGTCCAACCTAAACCTGCCTTGCTGCAATTTAAGCCCAGTGCTTCTTGTCCTTTCCTCAGAGGTTAACAATTGTTCACCCTCCTCATAACAACCTTTTATGTCTCCTGTCGTCCCGTCCCCCCCCCCCCCCAGTCTTCTTTTCTCCAGACTAAACACACCCAATTTTTTCAATCTTTCCTCATAAGTCATGTTTTCTAGACCTTTAATCATTTTTGTTGCTCTTCTCTGGATTTTCTCCAGTTTGTCCACATCTTTCCTGAAATGTGGCACCCAGAACTGGACAAAGTACTCCAGTTGAGGCCTAATCAGTGCAGAGTAGAGTGGAAGAATTACCTCTTGTGTCTTCCTTACAAGACTCCAGCTGATACATCCCAGAATGATGTTCACTTGTTTTTGCAACTGTTACACAGTTGACTCATTTAGCTTGTGATCCACTATGACTCCCAAATACCTTTCACAGTACTTCTTCCTAGGCAGTCATTTCCCATTGTGTATGTGTGCAACTGATTGTTCCTTCCTAAGTGGAGTAGTTTGCATTTGTCCTTATTGAATTTAATTCTATTTACTTCAGTCCATTTCTCCCCAGTTTGTCCACATCATTTTGAATTTTAATCCTGTCCTCCATAGCACTTGCAACCCCTCCCAGCTTGGTATCATCCACAAACTTTATCAGTGTACTCTCTATGCCATTATCTAAATCACTGATGAAGATATTGAACAGAACCTTGCCAAGGACCAATCCTTATGGGACCTCACTAAATATGCCTTTCCAGCTTTAGTGTGAACCACTGATAACTACTCTCTGGGAACAGTTTTCCAACCAGTTATGCACCCACCTTAGAGTAGCTCCATCTAGGCTGTATTTCGCTTGTTTGAGTATCAAAAACATGTCTGCTGTTACAACTAAAGTGGAACCAGGAGTTTGGTTCCTTGTAAACTCTTTCCGGTTTGAATAGACTTCTATTATGGTAGATAAGCCCTTAATAAAGGCATTAGATTTATGGCTTATTTCAACAATCTGTTACTCACTAACCCCCATTTTTCATCCTGTCACTGCAAAGGTGTTAACTGGCCAGTTCACCTTGAATGGTCTCTTACCCCGTATTCTAACTATGTATGCTAAACAATCCATTCCACCTTGTATTTACGTGTGACACTAAGGGCTGTCTATACTAGAAAATTAGATCCACTCATTTACCTCACTCAGGGATGTGAAAAATTCAATTGAGTAACACAATGAAGATGACAATTCCCGGTGTAGACAGCAGACTGCAAGAATTCTTCCATCAACCTAGCTACTGCCTTTTGGGGGCGGGGGGGGGGAAGAGAGAGGGAGGGAAGTGGGGTGTGTGTGGATTACCTTCACCAACGGGAGACTCCTTCATGTCGACATAGGTCGTGTCTACACTGAAGCGCTACAGTTGCTCAGCTGCAGCTGTGCCAAGGTAGTGTTTTAAGTGTAGACAAGCCCTGAGTGCCTTTCCCAGATCTGAAGAACAAATCTGTGTAGCCTGAAAGCTTGTCTTTCACCAACAGAAGTTGGTCCAATAAAAGATATTACCTCACCCACCTTGTCTCTCTAAAGATGAACACAAACATTCCTATAGACTAGTTGCAGCAAGGAGAGAATGGAAGGACAACACAGGGGTTGGCATGAAGTCAGCAGGGTTTCATCTCAGTTGTAAACAAGAGCAAAGAGCTGAAATCTAAGTCAATAATGCAGAGAGTGAGAGGTCTCGTAAGAGAACAGCACAAGATGAAGAGATAAGCTGGACAAACCTTTGTAACACAATATATTCACTGCATTTAGCCCCTTTTCTGCATTTGAACAGTCCTTGAAAAGCTCATGATGTCCATGAATTTGTTTGTTCACATTTATTTGATGAAATGTTAGGCTCAAATGCATTCATGCAAAACATTTGCTTAAACTGATGACTGAAAGTATTGCTTTAACTACCTGATATTTTAGCACTAGGACTGGCCAACTAGGCCATATGGTATTTTTTCAGTCGGAGCATTGCGGGGCTGTAATGATTAATATTACAGGGGTGGCCTCAAATTGCTAGTCATTGTATAAACACCTGGTGAGAAATAAGCCCTACCCTGAAGAGTTGATGATGTATAGTGAAAACAGGCACAGAGGTAAAAGGCTTGCTAAAGGTCCCACAGCAGGACTCAGCTCTCTGGAGTTCTAAGCCACGTTCTAGCCACTGGACCATACCTCCCCTCCAATATTGATGGCAGGTTTGAAGGCTGCGAATGGACCAAATGTTCCCCTCCAGAGAGACAGCTTTAAGAAGATCTTATCAGTGGGTTGATCAAGCATAGTTGCTCTTCTGCCACTTTATCTAGCCCCTGGCAGGCATGTTTGCTGTTACGTCTCAAGTGAAACTAGGAGCTGGTCCTTGTAAACTCTTTCAGATTCAAATCAACTCCTACTATGGTAAAGACTGATGGGAATTGCAAGGTTGCAAGATTATTTAGTGGAGGTTGTCCTAATCCTCCCCCAAGTGGGTAGGAAATTCAAACCACTGGGATGTCCCAAATCCTTGCCCCAATAGATCTGTTCTCCCAGGTTCTAAGCCCTACTTTGAGGACATCAGACGTCAGCTTTTGAGTATAAATATTGAACTCAATTGATAAATACTTAAAATTACCTCCTGTCACCCTGAGATATGCCTAATGGAGCTAAGAGTTCCTTAAAGGGGGAACCACATATTAAGATGAAGTCTTTATCTATATCAGAGGGGTAGCCATGTTAGTCTGAATCTGTAAAAAGCAACAGAGGGTCCTGTGGCACCTTTAAGACTAACAGAAGTATTGGGAGCATAAGCTTTCGTGGGTAAGAACCTCACTTCTTCAGAGTGTCTCAAGACCATTTTGTCTGGTATGTGAATACTTACATCCTCATTCTTTAATTGAAACCCCAACTGGTTGAAGACACCAACATCCATTTACACAGAAGTAAACACTTTTCCTCCTATTGCCTTTGAACTGGGACTCAAAACCTTCTGGCCTGGAGTTTCAAAGTAGGAAGCAGTTACTCTGTTTATCCCTTTCCCTACATTTCTCAATGGTACTATTTTGTGTTGACGATTCAATGCCAGATTTCTCTGTTGAAGAGCAACATTGGATAACCTGTGCTGAGAACGACAGTGAATTCAACATTTACTCCTGCCAGATGATTTCCAATAGTTGAGCTGAGTCCAAGACCTCATCACCAAGCTACTGGCTAGAAGCTGGCTCTTTTCAGTCAAGCGGAAGTAAGAGCTGGATGAATTAATCTGACCAGTTTCATAGTATGTATTGAAGCGTACTGACTTCACACTTCCGCTCCTGGCCATGCTCTTTCACAGCAGTACCATTTATCCAGGTCTCAGTTTACGATGCAATAAAGTGAAAACTTCTCTCTCCCCCGGTCCAATTCCTTTGAAGAAATCAGATAGATCTAAAACTGTCCCAGTGGAGCAACTGCCAAGAACTACACTGAATAAAAGCCAGCAGTCAGCATCCACCGACCAGGTCATATCACGTGATCATATGAGCATACCAGGTTGTAAAGGACCAAATGACCTGCACAGCTCCCCACACAGATCACTCTGCAGTCATCCTCAGAAAGCTGCGTGCAGATACTGTAGTGATGTCTGAGACACAAAATACTGGTTTCTTATTTGATACTGCTGGTCATCTGAGTAGGGCAGGTTGAAAAAATGACACTGAGCCTGTTTTCCATTCAGAACACTGGGGTGTTGGCAAAACCAACATTTTCACAAGTGTCTGCTTCCCACCAAAAAAAATAAATCCCTTTTTTTGTCAAAAAATGAATGCTCAAAGCCCAAAATTTCAGCTTTTGGCCAAAATATTTCAGTATTCAAATTTCTGCTGAAAAAATAAAAACTTGCTGTAGAAAATAAATTCCTTTTTTGAACAGCTCTATTGGTGAGGTTCGTTCTCCTTAGCCTGGATTTCTTCAATGCTCGCTGTGATGCACCTCTCCTTGCAATGCTGAATTGGCTAAATTCATACCCCCCTGGCACTTTCCTACTGGCAGTGCTTCATCTCCCGCTGGTAACCAGCAACTACCCCCAGATCCTTCCCATAATGGCTATCCTGACCCCAGCATTGTGATGGTTTCTAAGCAATAAGAGGTACCACCCTCTGACTGCGTCCCATCTAGACCCTGCCTGCTGCGTGGCTTTTGATTTAACACTTCCCAAGGTACAGATTGGATACACACTGCACTTACCTTTTTTGTGTGCATTCCACAGAAAAAAAAATGCTGTTCCTTTGTACACCTAAGTATGACTGGCTGTAGAGAGTTAAAAACTGAAAGACAAGGCTGCAAACGCCATCTGTCAGGTTTTGAAAGCTGGCTACTCCTAAATAAGTACCTTGCTCTTGTCAACATGGGAGAGCGCATTTTTGCTGATCTGTGCAAAGATTTTTAAAATGTAAGTTGTGCTCAGAGTACCCACTGCCAACATTTACATGCATTGATGGGTTTCACATTATGTAACTACCAGTGCTTATATTCAAAGAGAGCACCTTTTATCAATGACAATAGATAGTTGTTATGGATTTATTAAAAGACAAAAGCAACACAAGATTGGTTCCTTGAACTGTCACCTTCTGCCCATTCTGTTTAAAATATTTATAATACCCAGTGATGCATCATGAGTTTTCTGGACATCTTTTTTACACTGTAGCAACACGGAGTTCTAATGCATATCTTTATTGGATTAGACTGTTCAGTGCATTTGAACCATTTCCAAATACTATCCTCACTGCACAGTTTCACCACAAGTGACTTATACAGAGAGAGATCCATACATTAGACACAATCTTTTGCTTTTTCTCTTCCCTGTTTCATTTGGAATGATTTTCTGGTCATCCCCACCCCCCACCCCTCCACACACACACGTAAAGCTAAACTTAGAGCCATATGCAGTTGTGTCCTGAGGTCTCAACTGAACTCTGTTCAGCCTAGTAACAAAGGGTTGGGCTATAAATGTACCCATGGGTTTGCCAACACTGCAAAGAGAAGCTTACAGTGCCGAGTCTCAGAGTCCAGGCCAATTGACTCCGGCTTTTGAGGCTAAAAATAGTGTCAATATTCCTCTTTGGACTGGAGCACAGGCCTTGAAACCCAGTGAGTGGGGAGGGTCTTGGACTCCAGCCTGAGTGGGGGCATCTGCATGGCTATTTTTAGCCCCACAGTCTGAGCCCTGCAAGTCAATAGAATCATAGAATATCAGGGTTGGAAGGGACCTCAGGAGGTCATCTAGTCCAACCCCCTGCTCAAAGCAGGACCAATCCCCAGACAGATTTTTGCCCCACATCCCTAAATGGCCCCCTCAAGGATTGAGCTCTCCACCTTGGGTTTAGCAGGCCAATGCTCAAACCACTGTTCTTTCCCTCCCCTGAGCTAGCAGGCCAATGCTCAAACCACTGAGCTATCCCGAGTCAATTTACCCCAGCTCTGAGACTTGGTGCCATAAGATATGTCTACACGTCAAAGAAAAACCCACAAGTCCAAGGCAAGGGCCCCAGTACAAGTTAGAGCAGCCCTAGGGCTGCATTAATTTGTGCCTGGCTGCAACAGTCCTAAGGTGCTCTTTTGGCAGCCAGTCATCACCCACAGTGCTTTCCCTGTCCATGGCCCCTTCATGCCTTCTACACTAGGGGTCTGGAAGGCGTGGGGGGGAAAACCAGTCATGCCATCCCTCTTCCATATAAGAATTCCCCTACACCACAGGGATCCTCACAAGACATCATTTGCACAGAACTTGGGCTGGTCAAATCATCATCATCATCTATCATTTCAATTTCTTTATCGCCCAGAGGCTGCAATCAGAGATCAGGGCCCCATTGTGCCAGGCACTGTACACTCACCTAACAATGATATTCACCTCAGCCACACCCTTCTTGTGGCCCCCTGCTGAGGCCTCCATGAGTAAGAGAACTCAGCCCGGGTGCTCTCTGAACTGTGCGAGGAAGGAGGAAATCAGGAGATGCTCAAGGACATTTGGATTATTAGGTCTCCACAATCATGCAATTGCATTAGTCAGTTGTGCCTATTCACCTGTGACATAAGCAAATAGAACCAGTTGTCAACTGAATTTATTCACTCACAGAAAGAGCACGGAGTTCATTCATTCAAACCTGGCCCCACTGAAATCAATGGCAAAACTCCTGTGGATTTCAGCCTATATTTGTAGTAATGAGTAATGCTGCCAGCATATGCCTCTGTGTCAGAAACATTTGGGTGTAAATGAGATTTTGCATACAGCATTTAAATTCATACATCAGAGAAATGGAAATAAATAGGCAGGGTAGACAGATGGTTAGAGAATTTAATGAATTTCTCTATTTCTAGCACCCATTGTTGCTTGCTTGCTCTAAACTTTATAGAGCCAGAACATTTTGCACTGCCTTCCCTCCCTTTTTTTCCCCCCTCTTTCTTTCTTTCAATACATTTGCTAGAAATCAAGGCTTCCCTCTATCTCATTAGAGATAACGATCTGTTGCTACCTCATAACTCACTGGAAACTTTCCTCTACAGATGAAAGAGTTGGTTCTAAAAGCATTCACACCAACAAGGGGGGAATAAACGTTGACTTTTGACATCAGCCTCGCTGAGACCTGCCTTCTTCCCAAGGGGAATCAGTCACTGGTACAATTATTACAATGTTAGATTGTGAAGACACAGAAGAAATACAACCATATGAAGAAATATGGGAGGCTCAAGAAGAAAAGCATCAGGAATATTTTATACACTACATATAGAAGAGCCGTTTTCATTATCACTGAAGGAGATTCTTAACTTCCAGCTGGATGTTTAGATCTTCTGTTCTTTTATCTCAATGGGCTAACACAAAGTTCTCTCTCATACATAAGTGACCCTAGTTACCTTCAACTCCTGTCTAAATCCTGACATGACCAAACGTAGATTTAACACAGTGCTGAGATGTGCCATTTTCTGATCAGCTTTGGGAAGCAGTTTTTAGGGAAATACAATCAAAGAACAGACCACTAATGTTTTCAGCACACAGTGTCTTTCAAAGAATTACTGCTTGCAGTGGAATAATATTCAGCCGTGGCACAAAGGACTCAAAAATAGTGAAATGTAATAGTAAAATTCCTGTCCTCTCCAGGGAAACCTGGACAGACAATATGATCAGAGAAACCTGAAATTTACTGAGCTATTCAACTTCTCTCTTTTCAAAGATATATGAACCAGGAAAAATGGTGTGATCTTAATATAGTAGCTATTCTATACCAGAAATCCTGGTGACAACATTTCACTATGGAGCCAACTCCTTTGTGTGCGTGTGTATTTTGAATCATGTGTGTTATTTTATTGGGGTGGGTTTTGAAGGTCCCAGGAATGATTTTCCACAAAAAAAAAAAGTCAATTTTTCAAGATTCTAGAGGAGAAACTATAAAGAGATAAAATATAATACAATGGCTTCATTTTTTTGGTAAGAGGTTCTTTGGTTCCTTTTCATTGAGACTAATGGCTAGTTTAAAAATCCTGGGGGCTTGGCGCTGACAGACAATGTGCCCATGCAAGGGAGCACAATGGGGTAATCACACCCCTCCTCTGCCCACACACACTCTTAGTTTCGCTACCTGGAGTTTGGGCCTAGGCAAGTAGGAATAAGCAGAGCTACATACCCACTTAGGCCCAGATCCTCAGATACTTAGGCGCCTAACTTCTATTGAAATCAATGGGAGCTAGGTACCAAAACACCTTTGAGGATTTAGGCCTTACTCCCTTTCCAGAGTGGGTGGGTGGAGAATGGATGGGATAGTGGGTGGAGCCATGGTCCCCTCCATCCATCCTCACTGAATGTAGCACAGCCAATATAAGCAGCCGTCTAGTATAACCTACCACTGGTATCAGTCAGCTACAAACTACCTCCTCCTGGGAGCAAGCAGCAAGCAAAGAGGAATCAGACTTTAGAGTTCACAGCGCCCACCCTGCCCGCTGCTGGGGGGCTGCCACTTATGCCCACCCGCTAGCTCATGGCTGTTCCTAAAGATACAGCCTAGCCCTGTGTTGAAAGATACTGTCAGAGCCCTTGTGTCACTGTATTTAGTAGTCCACAAGCGTTTGTGTTCCCGTGATGGAAGCTCATGCTAACAGCCCCCCAGGATTTGTTGAGAGAGATGTCAGCAGGGCATCTTGTCTGAATGGCTCTGAAGTTCCGGGCTCTGGATCTTGCCTCACTGCTACAGGGAAGCCAGATTTTCAAAGGTACAAATGGCAGCTAGGCGCTTAATTCCCACTGACCACCCAAGAGCTCATGCCTAAATCACTGGTTCCTTTGAAGAACTCCCTGTTGGATCTATATCCAACTCCCTGTTGGATCTATGTAGAAATCCATCTGTTCAGAGGAAAAGGTATTTTCCAAGGGCAGAACGTCACCAGAAAACATCTTTTGTGAACAAGTATTTTTACTTCAGGTCATTCATACCCACAGGGCAAATAAATAAATAAACCCATTGGATGGATTGCAGCAATATTTCACTCAGTAAGTTGCCCAGGGATGAAGGGACATAAAAAGTCAACCTCTACCCCCAGAGAGAATGACACTATCTTCTCTGCGCAACCTCAGTCCCATTAGACTACAGAATCCAATCCTGAACCCAGGGCCTTTATAGAGCAATATAATCACAACATGGTGCATCTGAGCAACATCAATCAAAGTAAGTTCTAAAGGGAGGGCAGGACTAGAACCACAGTGCCGTGTTAGCAATTGAACAATCACCAGCCCACACTCTCCCCTGCAAGTGTATTTATGGCCGTGCAGAGGAAGTGTAAGAACTAGTCTACATTGAGAATTTATATTGGCTTAGCTACGTCCCTCAGTGGTGTAAACCCACATCCCTGAGGCACATCGCTATGCTGACCTAATCCCCAGCATAGACAGTGCTCGCTACCGCCCTCTGGGGAGACGGATTACCTATATCGACAGGAAAGTCCCTGCCATCAGCTTAAGTAGCATCTACACTGTAGCGCTACAGCTGTGCCGCTGGAGTAGTTTAAGTGTCGACATAGCCTAGCATACTTTAGGCCTGGTTGAGCTGTGCTTGGTACACGACCCAAAGGAGAGGCAAATGTGGCTGAATGTCATGTCCACGGAGTTGCTTCAGTCCCTGATGCAATTCAGAGTGCTCTAAATTACACTCAGCCAAAATACTCCCCAAGGGGATTGTAAACAGGTGAGATGCACCAGCTGCTGCACCCCCAGTGGCTGGGCAGGGCATAGCAAGCTCTCATTTGGCACCCCCTCCCAACAGCTGCTTTGGCCCTGCAGTGGTCTGCTTCTTCTTGTGTCTCAGCCCTCTGACCGGGTCACCCATCAGCTTTCTCCTTCTGGGGCAAACCCACAGACCAACCAATACTAGTCCATGCACCTGTGTTAGCCCTTTAGTGCCACTAGAGGCTCACTACTTCTTACCCATGGTATCAGGGGGTTCTATAGTCCTTACCCCTTGTCAGGGGGTTTCTGACCCTCTTTCCTCAGCAGGCTGGTAGGGGACCCCAGGCCCTTCCTTTCCACTGGGTTCTGGTCCAGGGACCCTTTAATAAGTAGCCAAGGCCTGATTATACAGACCTCTTATTACCTCCCTGGAGCACTTTCTACCTTGCCCTGTTTTGGGCCTTTGCCACCCAATTGTCCATGGCTCCTAGTTTGTCGATGGCTCCCTCTCCAAACCTCTTCCACCGGCTCAGTGCAAAGCTTCATGGCATTTTCTATCACCCAGCTGGTTGTGCTGCAGGAGACTTGTCTCCATTACCCCGGCAGGGCAGTCCCTGACCCAGCAGGATCTTCCAGCTCCTGCAGGCCCCTCCACCATCACAGAGAACACTGGGCAGAGACATTTCCTCCCTCTGTCCTTCCCAAGTGCCCTAGGCCCTCTGCTGTAGGCCTGAGTTCCTTCACAGAGACTCTGCCTACCAGAAATCCAGCTCTGCTCCCTGACTCCAGCCAGGCTTCCCACACACAGCCAGAAACCTGTTCACTGCCCTGATCAGCGCCCACCTGCACCAGGTTCAGCCCTTTTATCTCCTCCCTCCAGGCTTGACACCTACTGCAGGTGTAGCAGGGCAGGGCTGATTGCACCCACAGGCTCTCGTTAACTCCTTCTGGCCCAGAGTGGGGCTGGTACAGCCCATCACTGGGATATTCCTGTGGCTGAGGGTTTCTGGATCATGACATGCCCTTTCCCCCCACCATGGCCCTGCCTCATCCCCTGTGGCCCCTCTGTGGCATTAGAGGGCTCTCCTTGGTAAGGAGACGTGTCAGCTGGCCGCTTAGGTAATGTCTGAGTTTGCTTTGCACCACCAGAATGGAGCATAATAGCATTAACCAGGCCAGGGTCTGGCTCTCTGAGCCTGACTTCCAGGTGCCTTGCCCTCTGTGTGGCCACTTACAGCCATACAAAGTGAGAGGAAATCTCCCTTCTGGGCCGGGAGCATTTCACACTTGCTTCGCTTTTCTCCAGCCATCTGCAAATGAATCCACAAGGGACGGGGTGGTAAAAGATCATGCCTTGTATCTCACAGTGTCCGTCAAAGACACTCAGATCTACCAGTTTGCAGCCAGACTCTCAATGCTCTAATGGTCCAACATCTTAGGCAGGCATGGAATATGTTTTGCAGCACCCCTGACCTGCTGGAACATGTGAGGATCTAAAGACAGAAGCTGCTAGAGAGCGAATCCCACATCTGCCGGTAGCTCTCCAAGGATTATGCGACGACAGCAGAAGTCAGTGAGTCCATGTTACTGCTATTTTTTAATTACACTATCCCCAAATGGGATGAGCGCTCCATTGCGCTAAGCACCATTCAAATACACAGCGAAAGACAGTCCCTGCACCAAAGAATTCACAATCTAAGTAGGAAAAAAAAGAGAACAGTAGAGCATCTTGCCCCTGGTCATAGGGCTGGTAAGTAGCAGAGGCAGGATGAGAACCTGGGTTTTCAATTACCCAGGATATGGCCCAGTTGGTTGATCCACACTACTCTAGGAAGAAAAAGAAGAATGAGGGGGAAAATGGGAATTATTAGCTCCAGACCTGCCACTCAATCACAGGAGCCAAGGGAAGCTGTAAATGGATTGAGAAGGAAATGGTTACACAGCAGAAAAGGGAAAACAACCCACAACCTGAGGAAAAAAGAGGCAAATGTGGATCACTATCTAACAACCCTTTGCTATTCACTCTTCACTGGCTGTGCCTCAGAACCATCTGGAAACTCCTCTGTGGCAATTCCTTTTTAACAGTTCTATAATCACATCTTAATTTGTAATTTCTTAGAAGAATTAAAAGAAATGTTTTGCCTCTGCCAGCCCCATCTGCGGCCTAGCACATGTGCAGCGCATATGGGTGAGGCATGTGCAAAGGTTGGTGATATGAAAGCAAACCTGCCCAACTTAGAGGTTTGCAGAACACAACAAAACTTGTATTTTTAGTTTACAAATAGGTATTAAATTGCTTCTCTAGTAGAAGTGTTTTGCCAAAAAATAAAAGGCCTGATACATATCTTGAATATGAACAGCATATTCGCAGGCAATGGCGTGGAGCGAAAAGCTTGTTATAAGCACCAGCCTATCTCAGGGTAGGTCTACACTGCACTAAAACACCATCACTGGCCCATGTCAGCTGACTGGGGCTCAGGGGGGTCAGGCTGTGGGGATATACCATTGCAATGTAGATGTCCAGGTTTGGGCTAGAGCCCAGGCTCTGGGACCCTGCAAACCAGGCCCTGTGGATTGATGTCCATAAGTGAACGTGTGTCACAGCAGTGGCCTGGCACTCAGAGACATCATGTTCACTTCCCAGATCTGTCACAGACTTCCTGGGTTACCTGAGCAAGTCACGAAGGGTTTGTCAACACTGTAATTTAAGGTGTAACTGGAACACCGATAGCTTTAATCTAGCTAGCATGGGTAACAATAGCAGTGAAGGCACAGAGGCATGGATGTTAGCATAGGCTAGCTGTCCAAATACAAGCCTGCAGTGGACCCTGGGGACCTATTCACACACCATAGCCCATACTGAGGTCCATTCTGCTGCATCTTCACTGCTTTTGTTACCCGTGCTAGCTAGATTAAAGCTAGAGTGAGTATGCCAGCCCATGCTACAATTACACTTTCAACTGCAGTGTCGGCAAACCCTTATTCTCTCAGTGCTTTGATTCCCCTCTGCAAAATGTTTGTCTTGTCTATTTAGGCACTTTGAACCAACTTCACAGCAGCCCAGGATTGTACCATGTTCTAGGAATTCTAATCAGCCTCTTGGGGTTGGTTTAAAGTCTTTGCACTGCTCTGGGACCTTAGGGGCCCAAGGATGTGGTCCGGAGTGACTAACTCTTTTTCAAAAGGACAAAGCACTTATTCCTTTTAAACCCTTTTAAAATCCCTAAATGCCACAATAAATTCATAGATTCTAAGGCAAGAAAGAACCATTGTGATTATCTAGTCTGACCTCCTGTGTAAGACAGCCCATAGAACTTCCCCCAAATAATTCCTAGGGAAACACCCAATCTTGATTTAAAAATTGGCAGCAATGGAGAATTTGCCACAATGGTTGGTAAATTGTTCCAGTGGTTAATTACTCTCACTGTTAAAGATGTACACCTTATTTCCAGCGTGAATTTCTTCAGCTTCCACTCATTGATCATGTTAGACCTTTCTCTGCTAGATAAAAGAAAGGTCCAGTATTAAATATTTATTCTTGCTGTAGGTATTTACAGACTGCAATCAAGTCACCAATTAACCTTCTCTTTGTTAAGCTAAATAGATTGAGCCTCTTGAGTCTATCACTATATGGCATGTTTTCTAATTCTTTAATCATGAGCCACGAGGCTCTTCTCTGAACCCTCTCTACTTTAACAACATTTTTCTTGAAATATGGGCACCAGAACTAGACGTAATATTCCAGCAGTTGCACCAGTGCCAAATGCAGAAGTAAAATAACCTCTCTACTCCTACTCGAGATTCCTCTGTTTATGCTCCCAAGGATGACATTAGCCCTTTGGCCACAGCATTGGGAGTTCATGTTCAACTGATTATCCATCAAGAACCCAATTTTTTTTTCAGAGTCACTGCTTCCCAGGATAGAACCCCATCTTGCAATATTGCCTACATCCTTTGTTCCTAGGTGTCTGCATCTAGGTTTAACCATATTAAAAACACAGATTGTTTGCTTGCCCCCAGTTTACCAAGTGACCCAGATCTCCCTTGGTGACCTGTGTTCTTCATTATTTACCACTCCCTCAATTTTTGTGTCATCTGCAAACTTTATCAGTGATGATTTCATCTTTTCTTCAAGGACATTGATAAAAATTTTAAGACAGATTGGGCCATGTACAGAGACCTGCAGAATTCCACTAGAGCACACCTGATTGTTCATTTACAATTACATTGAGACCTACCAGTTAGCCAGCTTTTAATTCATTTAATGTGTGCCATGTTAACTTAATATCTTTCAAGTTTTTTAAATCAAAATTTCATCCATAGCCAAGTGAAATGTCTTACAGAAGCATAAGTATATTACATCAACACTGTTACCTTTATCAACCAAACTTTTAACCTCATGAAAAAAACCAAGTTAGTTTGACAATATCTGGTTTCAGAGTAGCAGCCGTGTTAGTCTGTATCTGCAAAAAGAACAGGAGTACTTGTGGCACCTTAGAGACTAACAAATTTATTAGAGCATAAGCTTTCGTGGGCTACAGCCCACTTCTTCGGATGCATCCGAAGAAGTGGGCTGTAGCCCACGAAAGCTTATGCTCTAATAAATTTGTTAGTCTCTAAGGTGCCACAAGTACTCCTGTTCTTTTTGACAATATCTGTTTGTCACATACCCACATTGATTGGCATTAAGTATATTACCCTCTTTTAATTCTTTATTAATCGAGTCCTGTATCAACCATTCCATTATCTTGCCCAGGATCGATGTCAAATTGACAGGCCTGTAATTACCCCAGTCATTCCATTTACCCTTTTAAATATTGGCACATTAGCGTTCTTCCAGTCTTCTGGAACTTCTCCTGTGCACCAAGTCTTATTGAAAATCAACATTAACCTCCTAAGACAGCTCCTTTAAAACTCTTGGGTGAAAGTTATCCAGACCTGCTGATTTAAAGATGTCTAACTTTAGTGGATGCTGTTTAACATCCTCCTAAGGTACTAGTGGAATGAAAAGAGTGTTATCATCATGTAATGAGACTACATCATCTGCTTTTTGGTCCCCCACCAATACAGGGCAGAAATATTTACTGAATATGTCTGCCTTTTCTGCATTATTATTGAAAATTCCACCATTTCCATTTAGTAATGGACCAAACCCATTATCAGGATTCTCTTTGTTTCTAACAAACTTAAAAATCTCCCTCTTATTGTCCTTCACACTGCTGGCCACAGATTTCAACTTTTGTCCCTTTGATAAGGGAAGCAATTCTCTATAATTCCCTAGCTTCTGATTTATGTTCATCACCATCAGTTTCCCCTTTCTCCATTTGTTATAGATTATTTTATTATTTTTATAGCTGTCTGTACTTCCCCAATAAACCAGGTTTGGGTTTTTTTTAACCAATATGGACTTCTTTGATTGTGGGAGTGTGGCTTTTGAGGCATCTAATAACGTGTTCTTAAACAATTCCCAATTACTAGTCACACTTTTCTGATTAAATTCTTCCTTCCAGCTGATTTGCCCCGTAACTGTTTTTAGCTTTGGGAAATTTTCCCTTTTAAATCACAAAGTATGTATATCACTGGTTTGGACTTTATTCTATTTGCACATTATAAATGTGATCAAGTAATGGTCACGTGTATCTAAGCTACCAGTAATTTTTAATGCTGTGATCACTTCCTCTTTATCTGTAAGGACAAAATCTAATATAGATTTCCCCCGTGCCACGCAAATTGAAGTCCCCCATGATCATGTAGCCTTTTCCCCTCTACACATTATCAATAGATGTGTAAGGAGCCGGTCCTCATGTTCCCTAGTGTTATTTGGTGGTCTGTAGCAGACACCAACTAAAATCACATCTGTGCTTTATCTGTTAGGACATTGATCCATAAGTATTCGAGGTTATTTTCTTCCATATTGTCAGTGACTCAGAAATAGGTAATGCCATTTTAATGCCATTTAGAGTACCGCTCTCCCTCCCCTTTTGCCCACTCAATCCTTCATGAATAGGTTATAACAATTGATTTTAATATCCCTATCATGGGAATCCTCCAACTAGATTTCAGTAACACCAATTAGATCCTTTTTTTTCCTCAAAAATGAGCAATTCCAATTCCTCTTGCTTGTTACCCAGGCTCCTAGCACTGGCGTATAGGAAATCAAAGATTTTCTTCTTTTCATGTTCCTAGATTAATTCTGTTCTCAATGTCTTGATTCTGTGCTGAGTGCTCATGTCTTCCCTCCCCTTTAGTCACTAGTTTAACTCCCTCCTGACTATGCAAGCCAGCCAGTCCCCAAAGGGATTGGTTCTCCTTCTACTAAGGGGGAAGACATCCCAATTATGCTGCCCCCTTTCCCCATAGAAAGTGGACCAAAGTTCTACAAAACCAAAAGCCTACGCCCTACACCACTTACCTAGCCAGTGGTTAACTTCCAGAATCTTCTGCCTTCTGTCTTCATTCACTTGTGGGACAGGAAGGATCTCAGAGAAGATCTCTTGGACATTCTTCTTCTTTTGCACACTTCCAAGTCCCCAGAAGTTATCTAATATCTGTGAGATATTCCACGATAAAGTGTCATTAGTGCTGATAAGAAGCATCACAAAAGGATTCTTGCCCATTGACTTAAAGAGTCTATCCTGTGTCATAGTGGCATCTTGTTTCTGGGCTCCAGAAAGACAGCACACAGTCCTATTGTCTGCTTGTCCCTTGCAGAATCTCCTTTCAATTCTTCTGAGTATTGAATTCCTAAACAGGGTTGCATGTCTTCCTTGGACAGTGGAGAACTCTTTGAGGACAAGCTTGATTTTCTTATAGGTTGGGCAGAGCTGCCATCTACAGATGTGTCCATATATTTCTCCTTTCCCTTGGACCAGCTGGATCTTAGGAGGTATCTTCTGCAGTTTCCACATTGACGACCTGGTATTGATTGGAAACTTCAAGAAGTAACAAATGGGAGGGCAATGTCCACACATCAATCTCATTTTCAAGATGTGGTTCACATTATGGAGAAGTCTGAACACCTCTGAACTAAGCAGGTATGTCATCTGTGCAGATACTTCTTTACAAAGGCACTGCATACAGCACCTGGGAATGATGTTTCAGCACCCAAGATGAGCATGGTTCCCTGGAGAGCTATGGTCTGGAGAGATATAAAGATCCATGTGTGGAGTTCACCCTAATATCAGTGCAAGTTGAACTATATGTAGGAATAAAGGGGCAGTTTGTGGTCCATCTACGCTATTTCTGTTAAATTTTCCAGGATGTTCTGTCTCAATGCTGGGCTCCTATACAAATGGGAAGATCTGTTGGAAAGAAAACTACAATACCCACCTGCTGAAGTGAAAAAACAGACTGACAGAGCCAGACGAGTACCCAGAAGTCACCTCCTACAAGACAGGCCCAACAAAGAAAATAACAGAACACCACTAGCTGTCACCTTCAGCCCCCAACTAAAACCTCTCCAGCGCATCATCAGAGACCTACAACCTATCCTGAAAGATGATCCTTTACTCTCACAGATCTTGGGAGACAGACCTGTCCTCGCTTACAGACAACCCCCCAACCTAAAGCAAATACTCACCAGCAACCACACATCACTGAACAAAAACACTGACCCAGGAACCTATCCTTGTAACAAAGCCCGATGCCAACTCTGTCCACATATCTATTCAAGTGACATCATCATAGGACCTAATCACATCAGCCATACCATCAGGGGCTCGTTCACCTGCACATCTACCAATGTGATATATGCCATCATGTGCCAGCAATGCCCCTCTGCCATGTACATTGGCCAAACCGGACAGTCTCTACACAAAAGAATTAATGGACACAAATCTGACATCAGGAATCATAATACTCAAAAACCAGTGGGAGAACACTTTAACCTGTCTGGCCATTCAATGACAGACCTGCGGGTGGCTATCTTACAACAGAAAAACTTCAAAAACAGACTCCAACGAGAGACTGCTGAGCTGGAATTGATATGCAAACTGGATACAATCAACTCAGGATTGAATAAGGACTGGGAATGGCTGAGCCATTACAAACATTGAATCTATCTCCCCTTGTAAGTATTCTCACACTTCTTATCAAACTGTCTGTACTGAGCTATCTTGATTATCACTTCAAACGTTGTTTTTTTCTCTTACTTAATTGGCCTCTCAGAGTTGGTAAGACAACTCCCACCTGTTCATGCTCTCTGTATGTGTGTATATATATCTCCTCAATATATGTTCCACTCTATATGCATCCGAAGAAGTGGGCTGTAGCCCACGAAAGCTTATGCTCTAATAAATTTGTTAGTCTCTAAGGTGCCACAAGTACTCCTGTTCTTTTTGCGGATACAGACTAACACGGCTGCTACTCTGAAACCTATAAAGACTTTGGGCTTAATTAATTCTCTGTGCGCCCCATCTCACCACTGACCAGGTACCATCTGCGGACTGCTGAAGTACTGAGTGCTCTGAGCATGCCCAATATTCCTCTGGCAGTCCTCCGACAGTAGGGGCTAGGAAGGGGGGTGCATACCTCCTGCTATGCCAGCTCTCTGCCACATGGGGATATCTTCAACACCAGCTACATGGCCTCTTCACACAAAGGGATAGTAGTGGGCTAAGAACTAATTCTCCTTGATTCACCACTGCTTTGCATCCAAGCAAAATGAATGCAGTTGGTTTAAAATAGTGCCATACCACCAAGTGTAAACAACTATACAAGGAACAAATCAGGCTCATTGTTTTCAGTCTGTTTCAGATCTGGGCATTGTACATTTTTTCCGTTTGAATTGGGGGCAGGGATAGCTCAGTGGTTTGAGCATTAGCCTGCTAAACTCAGGGTTGTGAGTTCAATCCTTGAGGGGGCCACTTAGGGATCTGGGGCAAAATCAGTTCTTGGTCCTGCTAGTGAAGGCAGGGGGCTGGACGCAATGACCTTTCAGTTCTAGGAGATAGGATATAGATATATATTATATAATCATTTGCCCAGTTGGCATTTACAGTAAATGAAAGTTATTGATTATGATGGAGTTGCTTTTCACTGTTGCAAAGTTCTGACTCTTACACTTCTCAACAAAAGATATTGGCAATTACATACCTCAGAGCTCAGGTACAATGTCATAAATAAATCTCCTGCAACATAATTTCTCTGGCAAGGACTTTCTGCTTTCAAAGTTTATTCCGAACCGTTCTATCTAATTAAACGTATTGATTGCTTCAGAGTAAAGTTGTGTCAGGAATGGGAATGCCATCTACCTTCTTCTTTCTGCAAGTGCCAAGAGCGGTTGGTTCTCAGAAATAGAATTACCCTTTTAATTACTGACATAGAAGTTAGGTCAGGTGTGGCCCAGGGATGTGAGTTAACTGGACAGGAACTGCTTTCTCAGTGATCAGTATTCTTAGGGCTTTGTGGAAGTGCATGATAAACTGTTGCCACCATTTTCCTGCACTCCAGGATGCACTCCTGTGTCTCACCATGGTCTCATCTTCCCCCACCGTTCTCTCCCTCCATCTACCCGAGAATAGCACCACTGTCAACACTCTCCATCTGCAGTGTAGCTGGCCCCTGCACCGGACCAAAGGGGACGAGAGAGCCATTGTACCCTCTCCTTGCCTTGCACACTTGTACTAAGTCAGACAAAATATTGCCCTACATCACTGTTCTCCTGGGTTCCTCTGTCCGCTTCCTATACCCACCTATTATCGTTTGTCTTGTACTTAGATTGGTATGTGTATGTACAGCACCCCGCACAATGGGGCCCTGGTCTGGAACTGGGGTCTCTAGTGTTAATCTACAATACCAGTAATGGTAAAGGGATCTGGGGACACTGATATTGCACTTCCTGTCATGCACATTAACTCCTCTAATCTTCTTCCTTTTGATGCAACTTTTTCTTTCTTCTCCCATAAAGCATCGGCTCTGTTATTCCTTTACATTGACACTGCACCTTTTCCCCTATTTTCTATGAATTTCTTTTAGCTGATTTTATTTTGCTTTGCTTTAGGAACCTGTAGCTTTAATGGCTCAAGTGTTACACTATCTGGTAATGGGACAGTCACAGGGTGACTGGTCCCTTTAAGGGGTAATGGGACATGCCAGCACACCTGTGCTGTAATTAACTGCATCCCAGCCTGAGGGGTCGAACTGATGGAGTCAGGTGCTAGTATGATGAACATCTGGGCCTCAGAATAAAAAGGCATAAGAGAAGAGAAGGTGAGGCTTCTGTGGGAGGCCCTGATGTAGGAGCAGAGCAGTACCTAGGAGAAGCCAGATTCCCTGGAGAGGGGATGCAGTGGGAACTTGCTAGGAAGAAAGGCCTCCAGGGGAAAAGCCGTAGGAGGCAGTGCTCAGCTAACGAAGCAAAGGGAAACTATGCAGGGCCCAGGAGTAGGGGCAAAAAGCAGGGAAGTGCAGTGATTGATAGACTGTGAGAGGGACTCCAGGGGAAGCTGACTGGGGGTCAGCTCTCTCTGACAAAGCCAGAAGGACTTAAAGATAGACCAACAGATGAGCTGAAGGGTAACCCAACAGGAATTTGTTTGATTGGGGAGGAGGAAGGGATGGCTCTAGTGCTTTGAGCATTGGCCTGCTAAACCTAGGGTTGTGAATTCAATCCTTGAGGGGGCCTCTTAGGGATCTGGGGCAAAAATCAGTACTTGGTCCTGCTAGTAAAGGCAGGGGGGTGGACTCAATGACTTTTCAGGGTCCGTTCCAGTTCTGTGAGATAGGTATATCTCCATTTATTGTTAGTTGGGCTCTTGTTACCCCAGAAGGGGACTGAACTTTAAGTGTAACTTGGCTAGAGGACTGAGTCATCCAGAGAGACTGCTGCAGCATGGCTGACGAAGGCAGGTTAGAGGGGAAGAATCCGTACAGCACCATATCCTGGCATGAGGGTGGGGGTCTAGCCATGTGTTTCACCCAATGACAAATGCCAGTATTGAGAAGTGTGGAACATATTTTTCAAAAGAGTTCAGAACCCAACAGCTCCCATGTTGTGTCTAAGCAAAGTGGCCAGGTATTCTCAGTGGAAACAGTATGGGTGGGATCAGGGGTGCCGGAACAGGGAGGGCCAGGGGGCCACGGCTCCATCACTTTTAAGAGTGGGAGGCTATGCCCTCCCTGTTTTTGCTGGCTGTAAGTCTGAGTGATGGCAGGGGAGGGGGCAGAGAAGAGTGAGTGGGGGTGGAGTCTGGGGGGGGGAGAGGCAGCCGAAGGGTGTGGGCTTGGGGAGAAGGAGTGGGGCGGGGCCTCATGGGGAAAGGGCAGCACGGGGACAGGGCCATAGTTCAGGTGCCAGTGGCCCCCCACTTTTAGGGGGCTTCCACAGCTCCTGGATGGAATAAAGGAACCCAAAGAGACAAAGGCGGTAACACAACTGTCATTGTCCAGCATTAAACAGTGTTAAACAAGGTTTGAGGTTGGGTATGTAGAGATGTCAGTCTGCTTAGTACCATGGCAAACACACCATTAAACTTGTCATTAAAGATACAGAAAAGAAAGAAATACAGTTAAAGCATAAATGTGAAATATAAAGAAATGCTTCCATTTTAACAACATTCTTTGTTCTTTCCCTTTAGCTGTAGTTTTTAAAGGGTGGGGAAAAACCTGTTTGACAGTTTCTTAGCCGGTCATTGTGATGTTCTGGGGATCACCCAGACTGGTAAGGGGTTAGGTCACCACCTGTACTGTAATTTCAGGGTGTCCTGGTGCTTTGTGGCTATGGCACAGATCCCTGACACCACTAACTAGCCCACAAGCAGAAGGGCTCACCCTGGTTTCCACCAGTCCAGTTACTTCTTTCAGGGTGATACCAACAGACCTTCCAACCTTCAGTCTCCCCAAATCTATCCTTCTAAGTACATGATACTTGGACTGTTCCTATCTGGTTCGCCACCCCAAAGGTGGGAAGCCAGCCCTCCAGTTATCAGATCACTTGGGGATACACAGTTAGCACACCAGAGATCTGCTTGGGAACAAACAAAAATGTATTTAATAGAAGAAGAAAAAAACCCACCACCGATGCAAAGGTGAACTAGTAAGGAAGAGCAAACAGACAAGTTACACAGAAAACAAACATAAAGATGCCACCTCGGGTGTTACACTTTTATATTCGATAAAATATCTCTTCTAATACAAGTTACCGATTGCCTTTAAACAGTTTTTCAGCATACCCCCTTGCTCTAAAGGTGAGCCAATGTACACTGACAACTTCCTACCAAGAAGCTCTCCCTCTCTGTCTGTCTGGATTTCATTTCAAACCCCTTCCCTTTTAAAAAGGTTTGCAGTCATCCCCCGACCCCCCACACTATAGCTGTTCTAAGTGAGGACATTCCCAATTGTCTTTAACAGTCTTTCCATTAGCGTCCCATCATTGTCCTTTTGTGGGTTATACAATGGATTGTTACTTGAGTCCCATTTTGTGTAAACGGCTGGCTTGGGATGTGCCTCTTCCGGTCCAATCACTCGCTGACCAGCTGTGAGGTGGAGCCATACGTAAATTCATAACCATAGCCTGTATACATAGCTCATAATGATTAGAACATTACAAGCTTTCATAAAAGACCTTAGTCAATATACATCCATAACACAAGAGACAACGTGCAGTCAGTTGGTCCAATGGCTCATTTTTGGAGCCTAAACCTTCCGTTCTCCCCTGGTGGTGTCTGGACCCTGATTGTCACAGCAATAACTGTCTTTGGGGGGGAACAGAGAAAAAGTTAGTGGAGATGAGTTGGAGCTGTTTTTGTTGGTGTTAAAGTTTAATTCCGATTTTTGGAAGACAAAACAAACACAGAAAAACGGGGAAAGAACAGCAAAGATGGAAAATGCAGCTTCCGTCTCTGGTTGACTTTCACTTGCGACCTCGTTGCTGGAAAAACACAGGCCCAGCACAGTCTTCTCAGCCACTCCAAGACCTGGCAAACGTGAACCAGCCCTGGTCGGCTTAGGGTATTGCGTTTAGCTGTCTGATCACAAGGCTTACAGCAGTACTGCAAAATCTGCAGTCTTAAGAGAAGAAATAAGGAGCGGAAGGGAAAATACACCTGGGGGTAAGGTGAGAGGCAAAGTCTCACATCACAGATGATGTTTGGGATTTAGCTTGAGCCAGTGGAGATGACTATGTGATCGGGGTCTCTCCCTCTCACTGGTCTGGTTAGGACATCTCTCAGGATCAGGACAAAAAAGACACAATGGTTGCATTTGGACCCAGCAGAGAAGGAGATAGAAACACAGCTGTGTACTGTGCTGCCTTGATTGTTTCAGCTGCAAAACTGAAACTAACATGAAAGTGAGGCTTTGTACTGTGGTGATGGAGCTGCTCAAACATTTAAAGAGACAGGACATCACATTCCTCCACCCTACTTTAAAAAAAAAAAAAGAATCTCAAACATATATACACATTATTGTACACATGGCTAACATGAAATACTATATAACCTATGAACTGTGGGTGGACTACTGCAGATCTTAAATGGCAAATGATTATTCTGCCCTGGAACAGCAATTCAGTACTGTAACTAAACAACTTAGAAATTCAGGCCCACAATTGGTTTTCACAGTCTCTTGGGACAATGTGATGATGGTGTGTCCTGAACAACAGGAACAGTCAATGGCAAGGAATCAGCTGGATCTGGTATCTTAGGGTATGTCTACACTACGAAATTAGATCAAATTTATAGAAGCCGGTTTTATAGAAATCGGTTGTATACAGCCGATTGTGTGTGTCCCCACATAAAATGCTCTAAGTGCTCTAGTCGGCAGACCGCGTCCACAGTACCGAGGCTAGCGTCGACTTCCGGAGCATTGCACTATGGGTAGCTATCCCACAGTTCCCGCAGTCTCCGCCGCCCATTGGAATTATGGGTTGAGATCCCAATGCCTGAATGATGCAAAACTGTCGCAGGGGGTTCTGGGTACATGTTGTCAGGCCCCTCCCCCTCCGTCACAGCAACGGCAGACAATAGATTCGCGCCTTTTTACCTGGGTTACCTGTGCAGACAACATACCACGGCAAGCATGGAGCCCGCTCAGCTCAGCTCACCGTCACCATATGTCATCTGGGTGCCGGCAGACGTGGTAGTGCATTGCTACAAAGCAGCAGCAGCTAACTGCCTTTTGGCGGTAGATGGTGCAGCATGACTGGTAGCCTTCATTGGCGATCTGGGTGCCGGCATCCGTGGGGCTGGCAGCCGTGGGGCTGCATTGCACCAGCCCTTGCCTTTTGCCTTTTGGCAGTAGATGGTATATTACGACTGGTATCCATTGTCGTCATATTGCGGTTTGATCAGAGGCACCTGGGCAGACATGCTCAGTCCTATTGAACTGTCTTGACGATGATGGCTATCAGTCGTAGTATGCTATTTTCTGCCAAGCGCCCAGTATTTTCTGCTAAGCACCCAGAAGAGGCCGAGGGCGATCTGGGTGCTGGCAGACGTGGGGCTGGCAGACGTGGGGCTGCATTGCTACACAGCAGCAGCCCCTTGCCTTTTGGTAGAAGATGGTATATTACGATTGGTATCCATCGTCATCGTACTGCAGTGGCTGTCAATCATGGGCACCTGGGCAGACATGCTCAGTCCTATCGAACTGTCTTGACAATGATGGCTATCAGTCGTAGTATGCTATTTTCTGCCAAGCGCCCAGTATTTTCTGCCAAGCACCCAGAAGATGCCGAGGGCTATCAGTCATGCTGCACCGTCGTCTGCCAGCTTAAGATGTAAAAAATAGATTTGTTCTGTATTCATTTGCTTCCCCCTCCCTCAGTGAAATCAACGGCCTGCTAAACCCAGGCTTTTGAGTTCAATCTTTGGGGGGGGGGGCATTCTGTGTGACAGTTGTTTGTGTTTCTCCCTGATGCACAGCCACCTTTCTTGATTTTAATTCCCTGTACCTGTACGCCATGTCGTCACTCGCCCCTCCCTCCCTCCCTCCTTCCCCTGGTCCGTCAGATACTAGTTTTGCGCCTTTTTTCAGACCAGACGCCATAGCTAGTACTGGGATCATGGAGCCCGCTCAGATCACCACGGCAATTATGAGCACTATGAACACCACGCGCATTGTCCTGGAGTATATGCAGAGCCAGGACATGGCAAAGCAAAACCAGGACCAGCCGAGGAGGCGATTGCAGCGTGGCAATGAGAGTGATGAGGAAATTGACATGGACATAGACCTCTCACAAGGCACAGGCCCCAGCAATGTGGAAATTATGGTGTTACTGGGGCAGGTTCATGCCGTGGAACGCCGATTCTGGGCCCGGGAAACAAGCACAGACTGGTGGGACCGCATCGTGCTTCAGGTGTGGGACGATTCCCAGTGGCTGCGAAACTTTTGCATGCGTAAGGGCACTTTCATGGAACTTTGTGACTTGCTTTCCCCTGCCCTGAAGCGCCAGAATACCAGGATGAGAGCAGCCCTCACAGTTGAGAAGCGAGTGGCGATAGCCCTGTGGAAGCTTGCAACGCCAGACAGCTACCGGTCAGTCGGGAATCAATTTGGAGTGGGCAAATCTACTGTGGGGGCTGCTGTGATCCAAGTTGCCAGGGCAATGAAAGACCTGGTGATATCAAGGGTAGTGACTCTGGGAAACGTGCAGGCCATAGTGGATGGCTTTGCTGCAATGGGATTCCCAAACTGTGGTGGGGCCATAGACGGAACCCATATCCCTATCTTGGCACCGGAGCACCAAGCCACCGAGTACATAAACCGCAAGGGGTACTTTTCAATGCTGCTGCAAGCCCTGGTGGATCACAAGGGACGTTTCACCAACATCAACGTGGGATGGCCGGGAAAGGTACATGATGCTCGCGTCTTCAGGCACTCTGCTCTGTTTCGAAAGCTGGAGGAAGGGACTTTCTTCCCGGACCAGAAAGTAACCGTTGGGGATGTTGAAATGCCTGTAGTTATCCTTGGGGACCCAGCCTACCCCTTAATGCCATGGCTCATGAAGCCGTACACAGGCAGCCTGGACAGGAGTCAGGACCTGTTCAACTACAGGCTGAGCAAGTGCCGAATGGTGGTGGAATGTGCATTTGGACGTTTAAAAGCGCGCTGGCGCAGCTTACTGACTCGCTCAGACCTCAGCGAAAAGAATATCCCCATTGTTATTGCTGCTTGCTGTGCGCTCCACAATATCTGTGAGAGTAAGGGGGAGACATTTATGGCGGGGTGGGAGGGTGAGGCAAATCGCCTGGCCGCTGATTACGCGCAGCCAGACACCAGGGCGGTTAGAGGAGCACAGCAGGGCGCGGTGCGCATCAGAGAAGCTTTGAAAACTAGTTTTGTGACTGGCCAGGCTACGGTGTGAAACTTCTGTTTGTTTCTCCTTGATGAACCCTCCGCCCCCCCCCACCCGGTTCAGTCTACTTCCCTGTAAACCAACCACCCCACCCTCCCCTCCCCCCTTCGAGCACCGCTTGCAGAGGCAATAAAGTCATTGTTACTTCACATTCATGCATTCTTTATTAATTCATCACACAACTAGGGGGATAATTGCCAAGGTAGCCCGGGATGGGTGGGGGAGGAGGGAAGGAAAAGGACACACTGCAGTTTAAAACTTTAACTCTTATTGAAGGCCAGCCTTCTGATGCTTGGGCAATCATCTGGGGTGGAGTGACTGGGTGGCCGGAGGCCCCCCCACTGTGTTCTTGGGCGTCTGGGTGAGGAGGCTATGGAACTTGGGGAGGAGGGCTGTTGGTTACAGAGGGGCTGTAGCGGCGGTCTCTGCTCCTGCTGCCTTTCCTGCAGCTCAACCATACGCTGGAGCATATCAGTTTGATGCTCCAGCAGCCGGAGCATCGACTCTTGCCTTCTGTCTGCAAGCTGACGCCACCTATCATCTTCAGCCCGCCACTTGCTCTGTTCATCCCGCGATTCAGCCCGCCACCTCTCCTCTCGTTCATATTGTGCTTTTCTGTAGTCTGACATTGACTGCCTCCACGCATTCTGCTGTTCTCTGTCAGCGTGGGAGGACATCTGGAGCTCCGTGAACATATCGTCCCACGTCCTCCGTTTTCTCCTTCTAATCTTCACTAGCCTCTGTGAAGGAGAAACATTTGCAGCTGGTGGAGGAGAAGGGAGAGGTGGTTAAAAAAGACACATTTTAGAGAACAATGGGTACACTCTTTCACATTAAATTTTGCTGTTCACATTACACAGCACATGTGCTTTCGTTACAAGGTCGCATTTTTCCTCTTATATTGAGGGCCTGCTGGTTTGGTGTGAGAGATCACTCACGCAGTGCCAGGCAACAGATTTCGGTTTGCAGGCAGCCATGGTAAGACACAGTCTTTTGGCTTTTTTAACCTTCTTAACATGTAGCGCTCTCATTTCCCATACCAAGCACCCGTTGGGTTGGCCATTTAAAATGGGTTTGCAATGTAAAAGGAGGGGCTGCGGTTTCCGGGTTAACATGCAGCACAAACCCAACTAACTCCCCTCCCCCCCCAATTCTCTGGGATGATCACTTCACCCCTCCCCCCCACCGCGTGGCTAACAGCGGGGAATATTTCTGTTCAGCAGAGCAGGAAGGGGCACCTCTGAATGTCCCCTTAATAAAATTGCCCCATTTCAACCAGGTGACCGTGAATGATATCACTCTCCTGAGGATAACAAAGAGCGATAAGGAATGGATGTTGTCTGCATGACAGCAAACACCGGGACCATACGGTGCCATGCTTTGTTATGCAATGATTCCAGACTACATGCTACTGGCCTGGCGTGGTAAAGTGTCCTACCATGGCGGACGGGATAAGGCAGCCCTCCCCAGAAACCTTTTGCAAAGGCTTTGGGAGTACATGAAGGAGAGTTTTCTGGAGATGTCCCTGGAGAATTTCCGCTCCATCCCCATACACGTTAACAGACTTTTCCAGTAGCTGTACTGGCCGCGATTGCCAGGGCAAATTAATCATTAATCATTAAACACGCTTGCTTTTAAACCATGTGTAATATTTACAAAGGTACACTCACCAGAGGTCCCCTGTGTGCCCTCAGGGTCTGGGAGCACGCCTTGGGTGAGTTCGGGGGTTACTGGTTCCAGGTCCAGGGTGATAAACATATCCTGGCTGTTGGGGAAACCGGTTTCTCCGCTTCCTTGCTGCTGTGAGCTATCTACATTATCTCCATCCTCATCTTCCTCGTACCCCGAACCCGCTTCCCTGTGTGTTTCTCCAGTGAGGGAGTCATAGCACACGGTTGGGTAGTAGTGGCTGCACCCCCTAGAGTGGCATGCAGCTCCGCGTAGAAGCGGCATGTTTGCGGCTCTGCCTCGGACCTTCCGTTTGCTTCTCTGGCTTTGTGGTAGGCTTGCAGTAGCTCCTTAATTTTCATGCGGCACTGCTGTGCGTCCCTGTTATGGCCTCTGTCCTTCATGGCCTTGGAGACCTTTTCTAATATGTTGCCATTTCGTTTACTGCTTCGGAGTTCAGCTAGCACTGATTCATCTCCCCATATGGCGAGCAGATCCCGTACCTCCCGTTCTGTCCATGCTGGAGCTCTTTTCCATGCTGAGCAAACAGGAAATGAAATTCAAACGTTCGTGGGCCATTTCCTGTCTACCTGGTCAGTGCATCTGAGTTGAGAGTGCTGTCCAGAGCGGTCACAATGAAGCACTGTGGGATAGCTCCCGGAGGCCAATAATGTCGAATTCCGTCCACACTACCCCAATTCCGACCCGCTAAGGCCGATTTTATCACTAATCCCCTCGTCGGAGGTGGAGTAAAGAAACCGGTTTAAAGGGCCCTTTAAGTCGAAAGAAAGGGCTTCGTCGTGTGAACGTGTCCAGGCTTAATTCGATTTAACGCTGCTAAAGTCGACCTAAACTCGTAGTGTAGACCAGGCCTTAGGCATTTTTGAAAATATTACTTCTTGTCTTTTCCTGCTTTGATTTTTTCCTAAAAGGATCTACTAAAGAAGGGTGACTGGAACCTTTACTTATTTTGGAAGTTAGAATAAGGTTTGGTTTTTTTCCTGGTGCTGGTAATTACTAAAAGCATCACTAAATTCTTGTGTTTAGTTCTTTAGGATCAAGAACACTTAACATAGCAACCGACAGCAGATAGATTAGCAGCAAAGACTAAAGTCTGAGTTAAGGTGATAATGGTAGTTCGGGAAGCAAAAATAAACTGGACAAGTTTATGAGCAGTGTGATATGATCTGAGAAATATTTTTGTGAATTAGGCCGGATGTTTCCTAACTCACAAGTGGCGAAGAGATTCAGCATGAGCCTGGCTCTGAAAAGAGAATTTGGTTTTGAATAGCATCTAGTACTTGAAATATAGCTCATATGAGCTGTGAATGTGTTTAGTGAGAAAATACATAGTGGTGTCCCTTTGAGTTTTATTGACTTTCATTTGTAGTTGCCTTTCTAGCTTACTTATAGTTTTAGCATTGTGAGTAGAGCTGAGTGATTTTTTTTCCAGTCAAAATGTTGGTGTTTAGATGTGAAAACAACCCAAATCTTTCCATGGAAAACTGACACTTGTTATAAAACCCAGTTTTCCACCAATAAACAGTTTTAGCAAAAAAAAGTGTTGTTTGACCTATCGACTAATGATGGCAAAGTGCCCAGATAATATATTAATGAGATCCATGTAAGTACCCAGAGAGATGGTTCTTCTACAACTCCCCACTTATAGAACAATCATAAAAGAAAACCTCACTGGGGAATGTAGAGTCCTGGACAAAAACAAGTAGATTTCAGTAAGGATATATTCCCATTTAAAGCTAAAGGCTCCTTAATGTAGAAAGTTAGAGGTTAAAACTGCTGTTGGAGTCCAGGATAATCAAATATTCCACTCTCTGTGGCATCATAAGTACACATAATTATGTGTGACTGTAAAATCATATGGCTGATGTTTCTATGTTTAGTGGTTACCTTTCTTATAGAAGAAGAGTAGAACAGACTGTAAGACATTTCATGCTAAAGTTCCCGATCATTCAAACATTATAACCTGGGAGAGTAAAGATCCTATAATTAAAGATAACTGTGTAATATTTGGGAGTGCTGAGATTAAAAATGTGCATAAAAGCAATACAGAATCTGGATGCTCTGCTTTTGTCTCCTCGTTTGTTTGCAACCTTGTTCTGGTTAATTCTTCATTTCCCGGGGTTTTAAATACCTTGCAGAAGTGTAAGATTTGCAGCTACCATTGTAACTCGTTTAATTGTAAAGTGTCCTTAAATTTAGATCATCCCTCATCCTAAAAGATTTCCCCTTAAATCCAAAATTGTACATTTGCAGCTCAACAACAGGAGGCTGTATTTTTTATTTTTTGAACTGTTCTAATGCCAAAGTATTCAGCTGATTTAATGGCTGGTTTTGCAGGATAGAAAAATACTAATAATTCTCAGCCAGCAGGAAATCAACAGCTACTCTCTCTCTCTCTCTATTTAACAAATGGAATTTCTATAGCTCTGTCAAACATCTCATATTGTGCAAAGCAAAGGAAATTTAATCAGGTGTTTGGTTCTTCTCTTCAGAGAGGAAAGCTCAATACATTTTTTCTGTCAACCAAAATGGCCAATAAAAAGCATAAGGTAAAAAAATTTAAAACACCCAAGTCACTTAGATCCCTAGATCGCTTTGACAATCAATAGGACTTAGGCTACTAAGGCCTGGTCTACACTAACCCCCAAATTCGAACTAAGGTACGCAACTTCAGCTACGTGAATAACGTAGCTGAAGTCGACATACCTTAGTTCGAACTTACCGCGGTTCAGACGCGGTCCACACGCGGCAGGCAGGCTCCCCGTCGACTCCGCGGTACTCCTCTCGCCGAGCTGGAGTACCGCAGTCGACGGCGAGCGCTTCCGGGATCGATATATCGCGTCCAGACCAGACGCGATAAATCGAACCCAGAAGTTCGATTGCCAGCTGTCGAACTACCATGGTAGTGTAGACCTGGCCTAAGTGCCAAAATCTCTTTTCAAAATGGGACTTAGATACTTTTAAAATATTTACCTTATGTGTATTATTCAGCATTTTGATTTTACCCAATGTACACAGTTTTGCTAGAATTTTCAAAGAAGCCAAAGGGATTTGGCTCTCAAATCCCAATTAAAACGGGGTCTCTAACTCCCTTGGGGTTCTTTGAAAATCCCAGTCTAAATCATTCATAGGCAAAGAGACAGATATCACAGTTACAACAGCTGCATCTTTTAAATCAAATATGTATGCACAGTTCTTTGGAAGCTCACTAGCTATTGTTCCTTCCAAGAATTCAGCTGACCTGCAGATTTTAACCTGGCGCATCACCTGTCTTATCCAAAGGTCAGTGCGTGGAGAACATGCAGGTTTCTGGAATGAATAGGGCACTCACTTGCAGTTAGACAATCCAGATGTTTTTCCAGGTGACAGTTTCAGAGACCAGTAATGTACAGGCCTTATTATGAAGTCAGTGAGATGAGGCTTTGCCACAGAAAAATGGGGATACTATATCTTGCCAGTTTTTTATGTGGTTATCTCACCAGTCCAGTGCACTGTTTAGATTGGACAACTATCTAACCATTCAACAGGCATCTAATCCAAACGTGATTTTTTCATGCACCTCATTCTTCTCTCCCCCCCCCCCACCGCCAATTTTATTTAAAGTTTCATGTAAGGTAAAAAGTAGGGTTAGTGTTGTAGTAAGAGGCCCCCAATCCCTGCTTCCTTGCCCCTTGGACAGTCATCTACCCCTGTACTGAGTGCAAAATGGAACCAGATCAAAATTCTACATTCACATTCCCTGGGGAAGCTGTTTGCACCACTTTGTGTTGCTTGGATGGTTCTGCGGATCTCACTGACTTTCACGTGATGCCTAGCATTCTAGAAGGTGGGGATAGAGATAATGTCACACCAACATCCCACCTCACCTCCTCCACCCTGGGGAAAGGCCAGAGGCCAGTTCAGCCCCCGTTGTAATTTAGATCAGGGTTTCTCAACCCAGGGGCTGTGGCCCAAAATTGGGTCACCAGAATGTTTGAAAGCATCACGAGGCAGCTGCTGTGGCTCCCGTCCCACGGGGCTGGCTGGGCTCGCCTCCCTGCTTCAGGCACTGCAACTTTTGGTTTCCCAGCACCACTCAGGTTTGGCCCAGCCGTCAGGATGACATGGGGCGAGTGGGGCAGCTGCCCAGGGCACAAATCCATGGGGGTAGAAAAATGGGGCAGCAGAAATCTAGGGAGGCATGTGACCTTGCATACACCCCCAGGCTGCCCCATTTTTCCATCTCCGCAGCTTTGTTCCCTGGTTATGGTCCTGGGTGCTGCAACCCCAGAGGTTGCAACGCCCAGAACAGAGACCCAAACCCAGCCAGGACCCACCACTGTGGGGCGAGTGCCAGGCAGGACTCAAACCCCTCGGGGGGCAGGATCTGACCAAAACCACCCCAGACCATTTATTGGGTCACGACAGGCTATACACGTTTACAAATGGGTCCGGAGCCCAAAAAGGTAGAGACCCACTGACTTAGAATAGCCTTATGGCTGCTCCAAGTTAGGCCAGCTGGTAACATCCCCTTTGGAGCCATTCTGCTGCTCTAAAGTAACTGGAGAGGAAACCAAGCTTGCCCTCCTCCCTGACACACTTCTGCAACACTCCCCTACACCAGGGGTCTAGGAGGAAGTAGCATAGAGCAGATTTGACTGGCTTTATGCCCACCCCCCACACTGATATGCTACAACAATCCCCAATTGGCTGATCACACCAGCCTTCTGTTGGAGCAGGGCAGAGGATCAGCCTCACTTTACAAAGGTGTAAATGGCTGAAAGGCCACAGAGAATCAGGTGCATAGTGCAGGAGAGAACAGAGCAGACGCCATTGCCGAGATTCTGCACAGTACTGGTGCAAAGCAACCCAAGGCCACAGGGCGAGTGATGGAATAGACGCTAGCTAGGACTTCAGAGACTTGGGTGTAAGTCCCTGCTCCCCCAGAGACTTCCTGTGTGATACTGGACATATGTATCTAAGCTACAATCATCCCAGCGATCTTACAATATCCATCAACTCTTTTCTTTCACAAATATCACTGGCCTGATTCTCTGATTGGATAAACAGAGAAATATTTGTCAAACAAAATACTGGAAAATAGTACAAAATACACCATATGAATTATCCAACCAGCTATTTTGAGAGGAAATGGTGGCTAACATACTACTTTTGAAAAGCACCATAAATTATTAACTTCATGTTGCCAGACAAGTTCAATAGCAGAGCTGGTCAAAAAGGGGGGATATATATATTTTTTCTTTAAAAAAAAAAATGCTTTTGGTCTGTGGGGTTTGAAAAGGACTATGTTTTTAATGATTTTCCTTATTTAAAATAAAAATAACAGAAAAAGGAAAAAAGTAGGATTTTCAGCCACTTTTCAAAGGAAAAATGCCAAAGTGGAGGTGAGGAAAAGAAAGAAAAAAAACTTAGGATGGTGGTGGATGGATGAATGAAACAACAAAGGAGGCTATTTTTTCCCTACTCATACTTCTGCAGGTTCCCAGGAAGAATACAACATGTGTACAACATGTGTACAACGTCAGAACCACTTCACAATCTCTTACAACCCCCTTCCACTGATGGACAGAATTCCATCTCAACCTACACATTCTTTGAATCATCATTAATTCATTAGAATCCTCTCATATTCCACCTGACTGCTGACTGTATCTCTTCTAATAAAAGCCCTATTCCCTGCTACTGACTTTACCCTACATAATTCTCCACTGAAACAATGGAAAGTACACAGCCACCTGTGATGGAATCCACCCCTGTATTCATACCCTACACACCATTGTAATAATATTTGCAATATTTGTAAAGCATCCTTTGAAAACTCATAACTTGCTGATCAGAAATATCATGGTAAAAGGCATGTAGCAACGTCATGGGTAAAGCTATGAACATAAGCTGAAATCATGACTGAAGCGTGTTTCCCAGGTAAATCTGGGGAGTGGCTAAACCAGTTTCTCAAAGACAAAGGGCAAGTTGACACCCCAGCCAGATGTCAACAAAGCTAATGGGCCATCACCTATGAAGTGGTCATTCTTTGGCAAGAGAGTGCGGGAGGGGGCGGGAACAAAGAGATCTGCATCTTACAAAGGAACAGCATGAAGTATCCTTCCTCCAGCAGACTGCCTGTCTCCTGGTTCTCAGGTGGAAATGCTTTCCAAAGAGAGACTAAAAAGGAGGGGGCAAACACCCCAAGACATCCCTTCTCTTTCTCCCTGTCCATCTCACTGTTTGCCTCTGAGAATATAAAAGAAGCAGCTGTTGGCATCTGGAGTGGGGTGGGAGGTGGGGGTCCTGACCTGAAGAGGGTGGTCAGTAATGCTGTTGGAAGCATGTGGTGAGAAACTTTGCTTTAAATCTTATATAGTGTGTTACTTTAGGCAATAGAAAGAGTTTTATCTTTATTTTCCTTGTACCATTTCTGACTTCTATGCCTCATTGCTTGTACTCACTTAAGATCTCTCTCTTTGTAGTTAATAAAATTGTTTTATTGCTTCATCTAATCCAATGTGTCGAAGTTGAAGTGTCTGGGTAACTCCATTTAAAGTGGCAAGTTGTGTGTCTATCATTTCCTAAAAGGAATAATGGACTTAATATATTTGAACTGCCCAGGAGAGGGCTGGGCAATACAAGACATACATTTCTGGGGGGAAATCCAGGACTGGGAGTGTGATGGGGTCACGCTGCAGTATAACCAAGGCTGGTAAAATCCAGAGTGTAACCCACATGTGGCTGGAAGGCTGCAGTTACACACAGACACTCAGGGTATGAATTGCATACTGGAAGGCTGTTTGTGAATGGCTTGGGGGAGCTACTTCAACAAGGGCATTGTAAGGCACCCAAGATTGCAGGGTAGGGGTGACACAGACCCTCACTGGTGTGGACTGCACCATGGCATGTCACAGCACCTCTTCCCTTTCCTTACACAAAAGAGAGGGTGGAAAACATACACCTCCTCCTAATATTCCTATCACAATCACAGCTTCATCACACATCTCAAACTAATCCACAGATCTCCCAAACACGTCTGCCACGCAGAGCTAATTATTGCCGTTGCCAATTTCTGTAGGTACACTTACCACACTGACTGCAGCTGAAGTGTATACAAATAATTGCCACTGGCTATTGCCACTGCCAGGAGAACAAGGGACGGTGGCACGAACAACGGCTTTTCTCCCTTTTTGTCCTTTAATAGTGTTCCATGGAACCCTGAGGGTGAGCGTGAATGGATTGTGAAGAGAGGTTAGCTGTGGGGTCGGCGGAGTGAAGTTATGGGCGTTAATGGGGCATATTAGGGCCACCGTAACTCTGCATTTCCTGTTTTTTCAGAAGGCTGAGTTTTGCTCAGCTCAGTGTTCTGCAAGGGAACGACATGCCACGAAGCAACCTTGGCTCTGTATTAACATAGGGTTTTTTTGCCACTGAATTGTAGCTAGCCAAGGTCAACACTATACTCCCACCTTGGGTTTTCCTCAACACACTACACTGATGTAAAAAGATATTCCCTTGTCTCTACTAGAGTTTACTTTAAGATAGCTAGTAGTGCAAAGCTGTTGTAATGATGTGGTCGCTTATTGAGCACCCCCTTGTGGCCAGAGGTCATTTTACAGGCACCCTGCCCCTATTTGCCCCTACTTGCAGGCCCGTAAGCTACTCCAAATAGTAGGTTCCATGTAGTCTCAGTGGTGGTTCACAGCAGCCCTTTCTGGGGTTGGTTTAGGATCCAATACAGTCCTCAGTCACAGAACAATCCAAACTGTCCTCCACATAAAGTCCCAAACCACAACAGTTTGTTCTTAGCTCTAGTTCCTCAGCCGCATTCAGAGCTCTTTCACTGGAAATCTGCTCCACCAGAAGCTGTCACTTCCCAGCTCTTTCTGGCTGGAGCTCCGTCCTCACCCTGCTTCCTTCTGTTAGTATCTCCTGTTTCCTAGCTTCTTTCACCACCCCTTCCTGCTGCCTTTCATATTTGAGTTACCGGATTCCCCTCATCTTGTATTCAAGATGTTACAGGCTATTCAGCCAAGCGTAAGCCACCCTGTTCCATCTATGTCAGCACCGGGTATAGCCCCTAGCACGGCATCACCTTGAACACCCAGTGTTTCAGTCCAAAGACAACAGTGCTACCAGTTGAACCTCAGCTTGCAATGAAGATGTTTGTGCACTTTGGAAGAAAGGTTGCAATCCCGTACAGGCTCCATGTTTGTTCTCATTCCGTGTGCTCATGGGGCGATTGTCCTCCATCTCATACAGCAGCCCACAGGGTAATGTTGAGAGCAGCATGGGACTGGTGCTATGTGCTTGCTCTTTGAGTTGATTTGAATGTGTTTAGATTCTTCCCAATGAAGAATAAAACCAAGCAAAAAACCCTTGCACATGCAGTTTTCAATACATGGCTAATTACTGCTTTGAATGCATTTTGTGATTGGTTAATTTCCAGGGGAAGTTTGATCTTCAATTAGTGCTCTCTGTTTTTAGAAAAGATCATCTGAGTGCATCTGTGCATTTTTCTATAAGCCATGGCAGAAACAAAGCTTTCTGGTTTAGAAAAGGGTTTCCATCAAGGATGGGATAAGGCTTGAGTTGAATTTTTGCCTAGATCTTAAACTTTCTTGCCGTTCTTTTAGTTTTGACAAAAGTTTGAGGGGCAGATTCAACAATGTTTAGTGACACTCCACTGTCACAAAGTAGCTGTAAACTCAGTGTAACAAGCCAATTTCAAAGAACTTATGGCTGCTTTGCATCACTGGAGTGAAATCCTGGCCTCATTACACCTGTAGAGCAGAGCACCCCGTTGCACACTGGTTCAGACACTTTGGGAGGGGCGGCATCTCCTCTTCCTCCTCCTTCTGGCTCTTTTGTGAATCTAGCCCTTTAAAAATGCCCAGAAACAAAGTGTTTCAGGTTGGTTGACGTGTTTTGTTTGACACAAGATGGACTTTTTCAATTCACTGACATTTTTCTGAATTCTGGGATACGGTTGGACCCGCTGCTTTTTCAGAGCAGAGAGCAAACCAAAGAATTGGTTATTCACCAAGCTCTATTACGGAAACTTTGCTGATTTACACTTCGGGGGATCTGGCCCATTGACTGCAATGGAGTTACAGTGATTTAGCTGAGGAGTTGGCCTAAAACGGAGCAAATTACCTTATTAGAAGGCACCTTTCTCAACCAACCAAATGTAATTAGTTTCTTGAATGATGTCTTTAGACAGGTGTCAATGCACTAGCTGTTCTGTATATTCTCCCACCAAAAGCAGTGAAATGCTCGGGATGATCACACATACAAAAATAACGTATTCTGTTAAAAATGTTTGCAGTGCAGATTTATGAAATGATGTTTAATGCCCACATACCGTCCTCCTGACACCCAGCCTTTGTTTTGACAAAGCTGGTAGTCATGCACACTATACATGAATGCACCTGTGGGCATGTTGCCTTGGAAACCTTCACTGCTAGCTAATATTGTTATAATTGTCAAGAAAATATAGGTTTTCACCAATGACTCGGAGAATGCTTCTATTTCACACCCATACTTTTCATTTGCATTCTTTGGAAGATTATTTCTCTCTCCCCCTGCATTTTTATGGCAAGATTATTTCTCCCTCCCTGTTCATTTTGTTTTATTGTTAAAAATGCCATTGTGTCAGCAGCGGTGCTGTGCAAACACCCTGAGCGCTCTGTGTTTGTCAAGAAGGTTTTAAAAAACATTTTGAAAGAGGAGTATTAAGATTCTGCCAGTTGCCAAGCGTATGTCAACCACATTTTATTCCGTGCAGAGCTATAAGGCTGAAATGCAAGTCTGGTGCAGGTCATTGGTACAAGTCCTGCCCAACAACCTTACTTAGACTGTAAACTCTCCAGGGCAAGGACTCTCCTTTTGTTCTGTCTCTGGGCAGTGACTAACCTAATGGGATCACCGGCTGCAGTCCAGAGTTAATATTGTAATACAAAAAAATAATAATATCCAGTTGTGCTGGTTGCTACTAAAGCACACACATCCTTGATCTCATAGAATCATAGAATATCAGGGTTGGAAGGGACCTCAGGAGGTCATCTAGTCCAACCCCCTGCTCAAAGCAGGACCAATTCCCAACTCAATCATCCCAGCCAGGGCTTTGTCAAGCCTGACCTTAAAAACCTCTAAGGAAGGAGATTCCACCACCTCCCTAGGTAACCCATTCCAGTGCGTCACCACCCTCCTAGTGAAAAAGTTTTTCCTAATATCCAACCTCAACCTCTCCCACTGCAACTTGAGACCATTACTCCTTGTTCTGTCATCTGCTACCACTGAGAACAGTCTAGATCCATCCTCTTTGGAACCCCTTTGAAAGCAGCTATCAAATCCCGCTTCATTCTTACCTTCTGCAGACTAAACAATCCCAGTTCCCTCAGCCTCTCCTCATAAGTCATGTACTGCAGACCCCTAATCATTTGTGTTGCCCTCCACTGGACTCTTTCCAATTTTTCCACATTCTTCTTGTTGTGTGGGGCCCAAAACTGGACACAGTACTCCAGATGAGGCCTCACCAATGTTGAATAGAGAGGAATGATCACATCCCTCGATCTGCTGGCAATGCTCCTACTTATCCTATCCCTAACCTCCAGCGTATCTACCACTCCTCCCAGTTTAGTGTCATCTGCAAACTTGCTGAGGGTGCAATCCACGCCATCCTTCAGATCATTAATGAAGATATTAAACAAAACTAGTCCCAGGACCGACCCTTGGGGCACTCCACTTGATACTGGCTGCAAACCAGACATGGAGCCATTGATCACTACCCATTGAGCCCGATGATCTAGCCAGCTTTCTAGCCACCTTATAGTCTATGCATCCAGTCCATACTACTTTAACTTGCTGGGAAGAAAACTGTGGGAGACCATATTAAAAGCTTTGCTAAAGTCAAGGAATAACACGTCCACTGCTTTCCCCTCATCCACAGACCCAGTTATCTCATCATAGAAGGCATTAGGTCATTCAGGCATGACTTGCCCTTGGTGAATCGATGCTGACTATTCCTGATCACTTTCCTCTCCTCTAAGTGCTTCAAAATTGACTCCTTGAGGACCTGCTCCATGATTTTTCCAGGGACTGAGGTGAGGCTGACTGGCCTGTAGTTCCCCGGATCCTCCTTCTTCCCTTTTTTAAAGATGGGCACTACATTAGCCTTTTTCCAGTCATCCGGGACCTCCCCCGATCGCCATGAGTTTTCAAAGATAATGGCCAATGGTTCTGCAATCACATCCGCCAACTCCTTTAGCACACTCGGATGCAGTGCATCAGGCCCCATGGAATTGTACTCATCCAGCTTTTTCTAAATAGTCCTGAACCACTTCTTTCTCCACAGAGTGCTGGTCACCTCCTCCTGATGCTGTGCTGCCCATTGCAGTAGTCTGGCAGCTGACCTTGTTCGTGAAGAGGGAAAAAAGCATTTAGTGCATTAGCTTTTTCCAAATCCTCTGTCACTAGGTTGCCTCCCCCATTCAGTAAGGGGCCCACACTTTCCCTGATCTTCTTCTTGTTGCTAACATACCTGTAGAAACACTTCTTGATACTCTTAACATCCCCTGCTAGCTGCAACTCCAATTGTGATTTGGCCTTCCTGATTTCACTGAGCAATATTTTTATACTCCTCCCTGGTTATTTGTCCAAGCTTCCACTTCTTGGAAGCTTCTTTTTTTGTGTTTAAGATCAGCAAGGATTTCACTGTTAAACCAAGCTGGTTGCCTGCCATATTTACTATTCTTTCTACACATCGGGATGGTTTGTACCTGCAACCTCGTTAAGGATTCTTTAAAATACAGCCAGCTCTCCTGGACTCCTTTCCCCCTCATGTTATTCTCCCAGGGGATCCTGCCCATCAGTTCCCCGAGGGAGTCAAAGTCTGCTTTTCTGAAGTCCAGGGTCCGTATTCTGCTGCTCTCCTTTCTTCCTTGTGTCAGGATCCTGAACTTGACCATCTCACGGTCACTGCTGCCCAGGTTCCCATCGACTTTTGCTTCCCCTACTAATTCTTCTCTGTTTGTGAGCAGCAGGTCAAGAAGAGCTCTGCCCCTAGTTGGTTTCTCTAGTACTTGCACCAGAAATTTGTCCCCTACACTTTCTAAAAACTTCCTGGATTGTCTGTGCAGCATAGGGGCTCTCCATACAAGGCCCTTATCATACTCCGGCACAGAAGATACCAATGGCGAGGTGGCCTGCGGGCAGCAACAGGAAAATGGTGTCTGAATTTGTACTCATGCAGATCTAGTGGCCCCAGCATAGGGTGGAAAGAGTCTGCAGTTGCTACTCCGGCTCATATCCTGTAAGCAGACTTCATTGCAGCCCTAAGCCCTTACGTGAGCCAAATCCTGTGAATTTTCAAGCATATAAGTACCTTACAGGAAGCCATGCTGAAGTTAACACAACTATTCATGTGTGAGGAGAGATACTCACATGCTTCCGTTTTTGCAGGAGCGGGGCGAGTGCTGGAGGTGGGACAGCAACACAGAGATTTGTTGGGGGGGAGTTAGACATTTTGATTCAATGCTTACGATTAATCAGACTATAAAGTAAACAGAGCAGTATTTTGGCCCAGTGAAGCCTCCATATTTTTCCTCAGGCTATTCACAGCAAGCAAAAGTAAAATTTATTTGGAGTATAAACCTAACTTAGCAGAAATGTGCAAGTGAAAGATTATGTGTGACCGGGATCATCAACAAGAGAAGAAAATGTTTGCATCATTAAGCTGTGGCAGAAGTACATGTATTATCGTGAAAGCAAAGCAACCGAATATTCTAAAATACAACTCTGCGCTGCTGAGTTGAAACTGCAGTAAATCTAGTGTAGCCATGGTAACAAGGCAAGCAAGTTGTGCCTCTCCCATACCCTTTGTTGTAAAACATACTGGCCTTTTTTATGTCAGTATATGCAGCTTCAGTATCTGCTTTAGGAAGTCTCAGGCCCTACAAGAGTAGAGCTGGGCCAACATTTTTCAGCTAGCAGTTTATGTCCATTCCTAGTCATTCATAAAGATGATGAATAGTCACTGGGCCAGGGAAAAAGCGTGAGGAAGATAATGCCTGGTGGTCAGGGCACTGATGTCCTAAGATCAAATCCCTGCGCCAATGACTATTTAGTTGCTTATAAAAAGCAGAACAGCTTCAACAGGAAAAATTGAGAAAATTCCTCCCCAGAATATTCCCATAGTCCAGTCTCCAAGTTTAAATCCCTTTTCCATATCAGGTGGCAGGGATGGAACTGAATCTAGGTCACCCGCATCCCAGGTTGGCATAAGGTACCAGTCACTTTGCCACTAGGTGCTGCTTTAGGATGACCTTACAGGATGGGCATTAGTTTGCTTTTCACCTGACACATGTTCATTGTTCCGTCACATTTGAACTTTCATTGTGGGTTTCACGGAAAACTCGTACTTTCCCAAAGTCTCACGTAGATCAATATCGTGCTGACATCTGGACACGACCAGGAAATGAGCAAACAATGACCTGTCTGAGGTTAGCTCTGTTATAATCCCTGACACCTTCATTCTGGCATTCTGTGCATTTCTTTAGTTCGTTCTTCTTGATTAGAGCCCATAGACTGACAGAGCTCTGGATGATACTTTGGGTTTTGCAGGCTTCATACAAGTCCTGACCCAAAGGATCCATTTGATTGATAACTTTAGCTATCTCATCACTGAAAACTGCTTTCATCATGCTATTGATTAGCTCCAGTCAGTCATGTGAATGGGTTCCTAGTGCAAGTAAGCTCAACCTGTAGTTTTAAAATTGCCCCTTCTTGGCATGCTTAATGTTTCGCTCAAAATTCAAAGGCGTTCTGGGTTTGTCCAAAAAAAAATAATAATAAACACCCCCCCCCCCCAAAAAGAAACAGCTGAGAGCATTCGGATGCTGTCACATGCCCACCAACCCCAACCACCCATCTCCCAATGGCTTTCATTGCTCTGTTATCATGTCATAAGGCTTTGTCTCAACCAAGTGCACACAAAGGAACTGGTGACTCTTTAACAACCCAATTTCCTTTTGGAAATTCCTCCCATATATCAGGGTCAAACTTCTCTATGTCTCTTATTTCAACGCGGTACCTGGAATCACACAGAACACCTGGTTAAATCTAAAGCCAAAAAGTATTTCACAAAGTCTTCTCGTGCTGCGAGTGTGAATTCTATCCTGGCTATTTTCATGTTTGGTACCATTGTGTTTGTAGGAGAAAGGGCTTTGATTGCTACTCAACTCAACCTATTTCCGACTACATTGTATTATCAGAATTTCCACCAACTGGAGAACCTAGAGCTGGGAGCCCAGGGTGGGGGCAGCAAGTCCCCCCTCCCACATCACAGAGTGTGACACCCTGAAACTGTGATTCTGTAGATTTCTGCCACTCAAATGACACCTCCCTTATCTTTCTGTCATTAACTTGTCCATGGGATTACACATGCTCCCAGAAGACCTTTAAAATTTACTAAACACAGTTGATATCCTCCTAACTTCGTCCAAATGGGCACTTAGGGTCATATTTTCAAAAGAGCTGAAGAAAGCTCATCTCCCACATAGACACCTAAATAAGGGTCAGATTTTGTAAAGCACTTAGCATCCAGTAGCTCTGTAGTAAAGCAACCCAGCTTGGTGCACCCTCCAATTGAGGGCTGTTGCATGGCAAGTGTGCCTTCTTTAGTGTGCCCATGGGGGAGGGATCGCTCAGTGGTTTGAGCATTGGCCTGCTAAACCCAGGGTTATGAGTTCAATCCTTGAGGGGGCCATTTAGGGATCTGCAGCAAAAAACAAACAAACAAACCTGTCAGGGATAATACTTACTCCTGCTAGTGAAGGCAGGGGACTGGACTCAATGACCTTCTAAGGTCCCTTCCAGTTCTATGAGATAGGTATATCTCCATTTTCTCTTCTCTGTTTACCCTTGGACTAGCCATACAGTTCAAAAGCCCTCCTCAAGGAATATTTTATGCCTGTACAACAGTGTTTCTCAAACTGGAGTCACTGCTTGTGTAGGGAAAGCCCCTAGTGGGCCGGGCCTGTTTGTTTACCTGCCCCCTCTGCAGGTCCGGCCAATCGCGGCTCCCACTGGCCACGGTTTGCTGCTCCAGGCCAATGGGAGCTGCTGGAAGCGGTGCAGGCCGAGGGACTTACTGGCCGCCGCTTCCAGCAGCCCCCATTGGCCTGCAGCGGCGAACCGCAGCCAGTGGGAGCCGCGATCGGCCGGACCTGCAGAGGGGGCAGGTAAACAAACCAGTGTGGCCCGCCAGGGGCTTTCCCTACACAAGCAGCGACGCCAGTTTGAGAAACACTGCTGTACAAGTTTAATAGTTAAGCTTGAAAGGTTTAGCTTTTTATCGGTAAATGTTGATTTCATCATACACACACAAACCAACAACAAAAAATATTTCCATCAATTATAATTGAAGTTTAGAGATAGTCAAAGTAAGAAAAATGATGCTTGAGAACATACTAGAGCTTGATTTAAGGATATTTGCTTTGTATATTTTGACGTGATATTGACAATTTGTGTATTAACAGTTTAAAAGCTTTAACTTGTTGCATTTCAATGTCTACTGTCATTAAATAATGGTCTGATTTCCCTTAAATGCCTGACTACCTGCCATAATTTTGCCCACTGGTGAACATTTAACGTGATCAAAATTTTAAAAAGTTAAAAATACACCTTAATATCATCCACTGAAATTATAAAAAATAAAAATTGAATTTTGCAAAGCCTACCAATAGTCCACAGAACCCTCATGATAGACCAAGTATCACAAAATCCCCAAAGTACAACAGGTTCACAGCAGTTTTCCATGCTCACTCTGAGGACATCATTTCTAGCCCATCCTCCTGAGAGTCATTAACCAACGTCCCAGACTCTTTCTGCCGTTGTTCCAGGGCTCTGTTCTCCAGGCCATCCACCGGAGAGCTCCCAGACTCACTCCTTTCCAGCAATTCTTCTCTGGTAGCACCTATTCAGGTCTCCTGCAAGAAAACTCCCTGCAGAGTTCCACTCACCCAGGCCTCCTTGCCTGTGAGTCCTACCACTGCTCAGGGAATGTCCTTCCAGGACCAACCCCTTGTTCTGGGCTCAGCTTCCCACAGTCCTCCACTAAGGTCTTCTGCAAGAGCACTTCCCACAGTGTTCTACTCAGCCAGGCCTTTCTGCCTGTGAGCCCTAGCCCGGCCCCTGGTATCCACCGTGCAGCATCAATTGTCCTGTTTCAAACTTAGCTTTCCCTAGCCAGGCTGTTTCTTCCGTTTGTTCCTCGGGGCCTCTGCACATGCTCTCCTGTAATTCAGCAGAGGTTCCCCAGTTCTGGTCAGTGCTCTTCAGTAATGTTCTTCACTTTTAGCTCTTCCCATTGGCTCTCTGTGCCTCTCCTCCTCAGGAATCTCATAGCTCTGCCTTCCTCTGTGTATCTCTCAGACAGACCCCACTGTTAAGTCTCTAGCTGTCTATCGTGGGTTCAGACAGCTTTCACCTCTGGGGCCCAGGTGCTCTCTTTTCATAGAATCATAGGAGATTAGGGTTGGAAGAGACCTCAGGAGGTCATCTAGTCCTACCCCCTGCTCAAAGCAGGACCAATCCCCAACTAAATCATCCCAGCCAGGGCTTTGTCAAGCCGGGCCTTAAAAACCTCTAAGGATGGTACGTAGATCCTGTTGAGATACTTTAGTCAGATTTTTCTGAGTAGCTCAGCATGTAGAATTCTGAACTATCGAAATTCTTGCCACTTATTTTTGCACTTAAATAAGAGCTAATCTCTTTTGAAAATTCTGACCTTAGTGTCATATTGTCCGAACTAAATTATTGTGAAAAAACAATAACAAAAAACAGTTAAACCAGTAAAGCTATGCTTAGTATTGACAGCAGGATTATTCAACAAGTCCTAATGAGAACAAAAGAAAGAAATGCAGCAAATTGAACTGCATCTAACAAATACTTAAAACTGTGGAACACTTCTTGGATGCTGGAGTTAGATCTCTAATTAGACAAACTGTCAAAAACATCTATACTTTTAAGTAGAACTGAAAGTAAATTGTTTTCTGTGAATAAAAGATTCCCTTGAACACATATTGATGATTCCCCTCCCGCCCCCCCATTAAAATACTCTATTGATATAGGTAGCACAGTTCAAAGACTAGTATTTAAATGGAAATGTTCCTATCTCTTTCTGTCTTAATATGCCCATAATAATATTGATGAAATACAGTTCTATTTATTGTTTATTATCTTCTAAGCATATTATTAGCTAAAGTTTGGCACAATCCTCAGGCATAAAAGCTGTAACAGACATAAAACCTAACCTCATAGGTCAGGTTTACTTACCCTTTTACGATTTTGTGGCCCTCAGCACAGGGGGCTGGACTAGAAGATCTCTCAAGGTCCCTTCCAGCCCTAAATTTCTATGATTCCATAAGTTATAAATTAACTTTTCAAATGTGAAATCATTCTCTAGCTTGTCAAATAAAATGATAATGAAATGTATTTTCTATCCTTTTTGCCAGCCAACCACTGCTTTGTTGTTTTATTTTGTTTGTCAAAGATAAGTAATCCCTTTTCATGCCTGTTGTTTTTAACTTTGATCTGATTCTCTGCTTCCCAGTTCTGTCTGTGCTGGGAACTAGAAGAGCGAAAGTACTGGGAGGGAGGCAGAGCCGGTGCAAGGAAGTTTCGCGCCCTAGGCGAAACTTCCACCTTGCGACCCCCCACCCAGCCCTGCGGCAGCTCCCTGCCCCTCCCCCCGCCCTGAGGTGCCCCCCCCGCGGCAGCTCCCCCCCCCCTGCCCTGAGGCGCCCATCCCTGCGGCAGCTCCCCCCCCGGGGAGCCATGCGGCAGCTCCCCACCCAGCTCACCTCTGCTCTGCCTCCTCCCCGAGCACGCCACCCCCGCTCTAATTCTCCTCCCCTCCCAGGCTTGCGGCGCCAAACAGCTGATTGGCGCCGCAAGCCTGGGAGGTGGGAGAAGTGGAATGGCGACCGCGCGCTCAGGGAGGGGGCATAGGAACGCTGTAAAAAAAAATTGGGGGCACCGCTTTTTGGCGCCCCCAAATCTTGACGCCCTAGGCAACCGCCTAGTTTGCCTTAATGGTAGCACTGGCCCTGGAGGGAGGTTTTTCTTGTGAAATAATCAAAGTCAGAGTGCTGGTTCATGAGCTGTAAAGACCTATTTTACATGGCCAAGAGGTTTTGGCAGTTCACACAAATAGATCCAAAGATTTCCAGGGCCAGAAAGATCATTAGGTTATCTAGTCTGACCTTCTGCATAACACAGATCAGAGAATTTCACCACGTTAAATAACGAAAATCAGTGCTTTGAACCTAATATTTCCTCATCACTGTGGGCTTGATCCAATAAAGTCAATGAAAAGATTCCATCAACTTCAATACATTTTGGATCATGTTTTATTTTCAACATTTTGAAACTTGGGCAAAATTATTCCATTCAGGCAGAAATGTTCCTTGTATGGGGTTCAACCAAATTCATTTTATGCCTGATTTAAAAAAAAAAATCCCTCCTCTTATGGAAGCTTGTCTGGTTTTATAATCCCTCCATATTCTATTTTTATTTTTTTCATCATCTGAAGTACTTACTACCTTGTCTTCTGAAACCTGAGGATGGTCATGCGGGTTGAACTATTTTATTTTCATCTACTATACTGATCCACTTGGATATTCTGATTCACCACTACATTACTCTCCATGTACACTGCTCTGACAGGGCCTGCCTCTGTGACGCCTTCTTGTAGCCCAAGAGGGCACTCCTCCTCCTGTTGCAAGGTCTCCGATGGTCATGTGCTGCCCTTCACAGGTCAGGTGCAGTGGTGCTCTGGCTTAGGCACACATGAGTTCGATGTCTTCCTGGATATTCAAGTGGAAAAATGAAAGGAATACTACAAACAGGCAAACCAATCATTGGTTAAACAGGGGATCCTTGGGTGTAGAGAGGTTATTTTAGCTCTGTAGTTGGCACTAGTGTGACCGCTGCTGGATACTGTATCCAGTTCTGGTGCCCACAATTCAAGAAGGGGACTGATAAATTGGAGAGGGTTCAAAGAAGAGCCACAAGAATGATTAAAAGTTTAGAAAAATGTCTTATAGTGTTAGACTCAAAGAGCTCGATCTATTTAGCTTAATAAAGAGATGGTTAAGGGGTGACTTGATTACACTCTATAGCTACCTGCATGGAGAACAAATATTTAATAATGGGATCTTCAATCTAGCAGAGAAAGGTATAACATGATTCAATGGCTAGAAAATGAAGCTAGCCAAATTCGGACTGGAAATAAAGTGTACATTTTTAACAGTGAGAGCAATTAACTATTGGAACAATCTACCAAGGGTCATGATGGATTCTCCATCACTGACAATTTTTAAAATCAAGATTGCATGTTTGTTCTAAAAGATCTGCTCTAGAAATTATTTTGGGGAAGGTACACCACGGTAGCATTTAATTTCAGAAAGGGGGATTACACAAAAATGAGGAAGTTAATTAAAGAGAAATAAAAAGGTAGAGTGCACAAAGTGAAATCCCTGAAAGCTGCATGGAAACTTTTTAAAAACACCATAATAGAGGTTCAACTTAAATGTATATCCAAAATTAAAAAACATAGTAAGAGAACCAAAGAAGTGCTACTGTGGCTAAACAACAAAGTAAAAGAAACAGTGAGAGGCAAAAAGGCAACCTGTGGAACTTTAAAAAGTGGAAGTTAAATCTAAATGAGGAAAATAGAAAGGAACATAAACTCTGGCAAGTGAAGTGTAAAAATATAATTAAGAAGGCAAAAAAAATATTTGAAAAACAGCTAGCCAAAGACTCAGAAAGTAATAGCTAATTTTTTTTTAAGTACGTCAGAAGCAGAAAGCCTGCTAAACAACCAGTGGGGCCACTGGACAATCGAGATGCTAAAGGAGCACTCAAGGATGAAAAGGCCATTGCAGACAAACTAAATGAATTCTTTGCATCGGTCTTCACTGCTGAAGATGTGAGGGAGATTACTAAACCTGAGCCATTCTTTTTAGGTGACAAATCTGAGGAACTGTCCCAGATTGAGATGTCAGTACAGGAAATGTTCGAACAAATTGATAAACTAAGCAGTAATAAGTCACCAGGACCAAATGGTATTCACCCAAGAGTTCTGAAAGAACTCAAATGTGAAATTGCAGAACTAGTAACTGTCGTTTGTGACCTATCATTTAAATCTTTACCAAAAGACTGGAGGGTAGCTAATGTGACACCAATTTTTAAAAAGGGCTCCAGAGGTGACCCCGGCAATTACAGGCCAGTAAGCCTGACTTCAGTACTGGGCAAACTGGTTGAAACTATAGTAAAGAACAGAATTGTCAGACACATAGAAGAACATAATTTGTTGGGGGAATAGCCAACATGGTTTTTAAAAAGGGACATCATGTCTCACCAATCTACTAGAATTCTTTGATGGGGGTCAACAAGCATGTGGACAAGGGGGATCCAGTGGATATAGTATACTTAGATTTTCAGAAAGTCTTTGACAAGGTCCCTCACCAAAGGCTCTTACGCAAAGTAAACTGTCATGGGACAAGAGGGAAGGTTCTCTCATGGATCAGTAACTGGTTAAAAGATAGGAAACAAAAGGTAGGAATAAATGGTCAGTTTTCAGAATGGAGAGAGGTAAACAGTGGTGTCCCCCCAAGTGTCTGTACTGGGACCAGTCCTATTCAACATATTCATAAATGATCTAGAAAAAGGGGGAAACAGTAAGGTGGCAAAATTTGCAGATGATACAAAACTACTCAAGTAGTGATACAAAACTACTCAAGTAGTAAATAGTTAAGTCCCAAGCAGACTGAGAAGAGCTACAAAAGGATCTCACAAAACTGGGTGACTGGGCAACAAAATGGCAGATGAAATTCAGTGTTGATATATGCAAAGTAATGCACATTGGAAAACATAATCTCAACTCTACATATAAAATGATGGGTCTCAATTAGCTGTTACCACTCAAGAAAGAGATCTTGGAGTCATTGTGGATAGTTGTCTGAAAACATCCATTCAATGTGCAGTGGCAGTCAAAAAAGCAAACAGAATGTTGAGAATGATTAAGAAAGGGATAGATAATAAGACAGAAAATATCATATTGCTCTATATAAATCCATGGTAAGCCCACATCCTGAATACTGCATGCAGATGAGGTTGCCCCATCTCAAAAATGATATATTGGAATTGGAAAAGGTTCCAAAAAAGACAACAAAAATGATTAGGGATATGGAACAACTTCCATATGAGGAGAGATTAATAAAACAGGGACTTTTCAGCTTGGAAAAGAGATGACTAAGGGGGGATATGATTGAGGTCTATAAAATTATGACTGGTGTGGAGAAAGTAAATAAGGAAGTGTTATTTACTCCTTCTCATTACACAAGAAGTAAGGGTCACCAAATGAAATTAATATGCAGCAGGTTTAAAACAAACAAAAGGAAGTATTTCTTCACACAATGCACAGTCAACCTGTGGAACTCTTTGCCAGAGGATGTTGTGAAGACCAAGACTATAATAGGGTTAAAAAAAGAACTAGATAAATTCATGGAGGATAGGTCCATCAATGGCTATTAGCCAGGATGGGAAGGGATGGTGTCCCTAGCCTCTGTTTGCCAGAAGCTGGGAATGGGTGACAGGGGATGGATCACTTGATGATTACCTGTGCTGTTCATTCCCTCTGGGGCACCTAGCATTGGACACAAGACATGATACTGGGCTAGATGGACCTTTGTCTCACCCAGTATGGCCGTTCTTATGTTCTGATGTCTCTTTCCTGTGTTATAAAGGAGGTCATATATTAGATGATCACAATGGCCCCTTCTGGAAACTATGGATCAATGAAAAACAAAAGGAGTCTTCGGCAGGACCCTAACCTTCTACTTTGGGCTTGTCTTCATGCAGACAGTTCTTTTGGTCAGTCTCCCTGGGCCCAGTCATCCCATCCACTGAGAGACTCATCCAGAAAGCAAGCAGTCTCCAACTCTTGGCTGAAACCAATGGAGAGGCAGAGCTCCTTCCTGGTCAGCCCCAAACTGAGCTGGATCTTCTCCTTTTTAATTCCCCTCTCCACACCTGAAAACTGCTCCAGGTGTTATAGGACGAGGCCAACTGCCAGGGCCGGCTCTAGGTTTTTTGCTGCCCCAAGCAAAAAAATTTTTGGCTGCCCCCCTGCTGCCTCAGCCCTGGGTTCTCCCCACACACACACACACACCCTGCCGCCCCAGCACTGGGCTCCCCCCCACCCCCCTGCCGCCCCAGGCTCTCCCCCCAACCTGCACCCTCCTGCCGCCCCAGCCCTGGGTCACTGGTAACTCGCTCCCAGCGTGGGTCATTCAGCAGGAATTTTGGATGTGCACAGAACACAGACAGGATTGGTTCCCATATGGTTACAGAACTGCAGTAAAGTGGAACAATTTTCAGCTTGTGTGATTGGAGGATATCTGGATGCATATTACAAGACTGTCCTACATAAATGAGGAAACCTTGAGGTGCCTTTATTATTCTTTTGTTCCATTCTTTGTTTCTATGGGGAATTTGCCAATGCAATATCACTGTCTTCCTTTTAAACAAACTAAAAAAAAAAAAAAGCAATGGCTGTTGAAAATAGCAATTCCAGTCCTAATAACCACTGGGAAGCATTTCTTGCTCAATTTTATCCTACTTTTTCTACAGCAAGTTACAGTGGATCAGTATATTTGATTTGGGAGAAATGAAGTAACAGCTGCCCAAATTGAGCTTGAGCACTCCTGAATTTTGGGGGTGTTCAAATCTGGAAGGCAGGTGCTAGATTCCCTTTCTGAATATTAGCTAAATCTGGAAAGGAAAAGTCAATTTCTGCTTCCATGGCTCAGAAGTTGAAATGCTCCTAAGTGCCTGGTAATGTATCTAAAGCTGCCCAAGTCCTCTAGCAGAGCCTCCCCTCCCTTACTTTTCATTTCAGATTCTAGTGGGATCCACGTACCTCCCTTGCTAGACTTCAGATAGAGAGGGGCACTGTCCATTTAGTCCACCCAATTCCTTCTTTGGGGGCTGCAAGGTGAGGTCACAGCAGTATCCCTAATCTGGTCTGGGGATATCTGGGCCAAAGCCTTCAACTCCTTGGGCACACTTGTTCCCCATTCACAGGGCCACCCCTTTCAACTCACAGCAAGCTGCAGCATGGCTCAGCTACCTCACTCCCTACCCCTCCCTTTCCTGTTGATAGCGGCCAAGGGATTGCTGGGAAATGTAGTTCTTTCCCTGCTCCAGGGCTGGCTCTATAGGCAGGGAGCTAGGCAAGGAACTACAGCTCCCAGGGTCCCGTGGGTTCTCAGCTCCCTTGCTGTATCCCCAGCTGCTCTGTGGCTCTGCTTCTGCAGGGTTGTGAGGGGGGGGGAAGTGAGTTTAAAAAAAAAAAAAAAAAAAAAAAAGGATGGTCCGAATGCCGCCCCCTGCAAATGTGCCACCCAAAGCACCTGCTTGTTTTGCTGGTGCCTAGAGCCGGCCTTGCCAACTGCATCCCCAGGCCTTCATGAACTCCCTTCTTGCCAGCATGGGTCCTGTATGTCCCATCACATCATATAACCCATTGATTTGAATGGAATCATTAATATTTATTGTCATGGGTGTGCATTTCCTGTCAGCCCCTTCACCTGTCATTTCTTCATACAGCCTGCCATCTGACCAGAGAATTGTAGAAATGGAGTGCCGAAAGTGATCTTGAAAAGGCATCTATTCCAGCCCCCTGGGCTGAGGCAGGGCCAAGTAAACCTAGACCATCCCTGACCGGTATTTGTCCAACTTGTTCTTAAAAACCACCAATGATGGAGATTCCACAACCTCCCTTGAAAGCCTATTCCAGAGTTTAACTACTCTGATAGTTAGAATCTCCCTTGTTGCTGATTAAGCCCATTATTTCTTGTCCTACCTTTAGTGGACAAGAAGAACAATTGATCACTGTCCTCTTTATAATAGCCCTTAGCATATTTGAAGAGCATTATCAGGTCTCCCCTCAGTCTTCTTTTCTTAAGACTAAACATGTCCACTTTTTTTAACCTTTCCTCATAGGTCCAGCTTTCTAAACCTCTGAACATTTTTGGTGCTGTCCTCTGGACTCTCTCCAATTTGTCCACGTCTTTCCTAAAGTGTGGCGTGCAGAACTGGACACAGTATTCCAGCTAAGCCCTCACCAGTGTCGAGTAGAGTGGAACAATTACCTTCCATACCTTACCTACAATACTCCTGTTAATACACCTCAGAATGATATTCGCCGTTTTCACAACTGCATCACATTGTTGATTCATATTCAATTTGTGATCCACTATAACCCCCAGATCCTTTCAGAGGTACTACTACTTAGCCAGTTACTCCCCATTTTGTAGTTGTACATTTGATTTTACCTCCCTAGGTAAGTATTTTGCACTTGTCTTTATTGAATTTCATCATGCTGATTTCAGACCAATTCTCCAATTTGTCCAGGACATTTTGAATTCTAATCCTGTCCTCCAAAGTTCTTGCAATCCCTCCCATCTTGGTCATCTGCAAATTTTATAAACATACTCTACACGCCTTTACCCAAATCATTAATGAAAATATTGAAGAGTAGCAGAACCAGGACTGATCCCAGTGGGACTCCGTTAGATGTGTCCTCCCAGTCGGACAGTGAACAATTAACCATACTCTTTGAGTATGATCTTTCAATCAGTTATGCACCCACTTTATAGTAATTTCATGTAGACTACATTTCCCTGGTTTGCTTATGAAAATGTCATGTGGGACTGTGTCAAAAAACTCTACTAAAATCACAATATATCATGTCTACTACTTCCCCCCATCCACTTGTCTTTTGATCACAACTGAATGTGAGGCAGATATAGAGCTGGTTAGAAAAACTGACATAAGAGTTTTCCACCAGAAAATGCTGTTTTGTGAAAATCATAAAGTTTGGCTGGAAAATATCAATTTAAGCAACATTTTTGATGGACATTTTTTGAAATAATCCAAAATTGAAATGGGATATTTCAGTTCAGCTTTCTCATTTTGTTTCAGCTTTCTTACTTCATTTTGACATAAATCTTTCAATGAGGTCATTTTGATGATCCTTCATCTAAAGATTTCAGAAATTCCATTCCACAGAATCATTCATCTCGATTTGGGATGAAAACAGGTTTTTAAAATGTCAGAATTTCACATGGGATAGAAATTGTCGTTTCCATTTTCTGACCAGTTCTAGGCAGATGTCCTCTTTGAGGCCCGGAGTCAGCAAACCATTCAGGCCTCAGAGTCATTGCCCTGGTTCTGGGAAACCGCAGCTGTGCATTGACCCTTACTCAATCTGGAATTGTTATCATGGAGCTGGCTATGACATCACTTAATATGGTGCCTAGTGTTCTGTCTGATATCCTTGATAATAAGGGTAAATGATTCTTTCCGAACGGACCATCAACCACTGGGTGCAAAAGTTTATGTACATGTGTAACAGTCGTTTCTGCAAAGTGGTGGAAAGGCGATCTGTCCGGCCTGCAAGAATAACTATTATGCCCACTATCAGAGGGGTAGACATGTTAGTCTGGATCTGTAAAAAGCAACAAAGAGTCCTGTGGCACCTTATAGACTAACAGATGTATTGGAGCATGAGCTTTATGGATGAATGCCCACAAGTGTCATAACAGAAACCTGAGAGGGATAGATAGCATAAGCCTACTAATTATATGTAGCACAGTTCCTCTCTACTGCAGGTGACTGTGTGGCAAATGTCAGTGAAGCTATCCCTGGGCTCACTCTGTGCTAGGGTGTGGGTATCAGAAGGGGAGTGGCCAGCTGTGGGAGATTTTGCAAGAGGTGAAGCAGAAGAAGCCTTGAACAAACAGCAGATGGCATATGGACACTGTGCTAGCTTATTATCATTACCTAGTAGGCCTAAGGGAGCATTTCGGACAGAATTGGAAACTGGATGGATCTGTGTTTTCTTTATTATCCTGTCTTTTGCCCCCTTGTTGCGATTTTGCTTTTAGCCACCAACTGGCAGTGGTCTTCTCCAGAGCATTGTGACTTAAATTGTGTCCAGGAAATAGAAGGAATCTGTTTACCAGGAGCCACTGGTCAGTGCAAACCTGCAGCTTGTGAGCCTTCTGCCTTTATTAATAACTCTGCTTACCCCCAGAGCCAAACTGCAGTGGTGCTTTTGGGCCAGAGACCACAGTGTCAGCTTGTAAAGATGCAATATGGTTGTGATTTTGTTTGGTCTCTTCACACTTGTGAGACTTGATAACAAGCAACTCAGGCAGCCAGCTGGCCTGAGACATGTCTCTGCATGAGCAAAAGAATGGCTCCATTCAGAGAGCAAGGCACAAGTCATTCCCTCCCATTGGTAAATAAGCGCTATGGTAATGGGAAAAACAACATTTACACTCCCTCCTTCCCTTGATTTCAGCCTGGGGGCTATAGCCTCCCATAAATTCCACAGGGCAGATCTGCAATAAGTGGTAGATACACGGAGTTTCTGGTTGTGTCAGATGGGATTTCCCAGCAGGGGCAGTATTAAGGCACAGGCCCATGCCTAGGGTGCCAGCTTCTGGAGTCTTGTGATTACAGCACAATCGCAGCTTTCCTTTTAAAAAGAGTGAGTTTCTGTCCGTTGTGGTTGTTCAGAACAGCTTGAAAATGCCTCTCCCACCACACTCATGGAACCCATGCAGTGGTGTGTGCTTGAGTCTGCAAAGAGCGTCACACAATAGCTCTGAGAGGGGAAACTGCCCCATTGATCGTAATGTGGTGTGACCTCCAAGATTCTTCCCACTGAGCACTGTGTATGTGGTAGAAGGGATAGTGTGCAGTGAGCCTAACTCACCCACCTATGCAGACATAGCTAGCGCAAGTCCTGGTGGCCCCCCCTGCTCCCCCCTGCTGCTTCCTGTAGGGAAAAAAAACACCTACACCACTGTTCTTGCCTCTCAGGGGTGGCAGGAAGGGGTCTGCCACCACCACTTCCAGGGGGATAGGGCTAAGGGGGTAAAGACACTGGGGAGCGGGTCTCGTGTTGTGCTTGAATTCCCTAATCCAGCCCTGCTGTCAGCCTACAGAAGGGGCCTGGTTGCACCAAAAGGAGGGTTTATCCTACCACACCACTCAGACGTATTCTGCACCCTCCACTTCTGTGGCAATACAGGCATGTCTTGCAGGAAAGATTGCTCAGGCTTGAGGTGGAGTTATTAACACCTCCTCAACCCAGGCACTGGGTGAAATGTTTGCAACACATCCCAAACTCCCTGAGATTTGCAGAAAAGATCACTCAATTCTGCTTGTTTTGTCCCCTGCAATTAGATTCTGCTAATGATTAAACCACTTCACTTCCTAGCCATCTAGGCTGTTTTCCAGCTGCATGGTACTTGGACTTAATATGTGTTGTTCCATTGGACTTAATGGATTATTTTAAGCAGTTTGTACATAATGTTTGCCTGTTTGGAGATGTGGTTAGTGGTCCCGGTTACATTTTTTCCTCACTTTATTTGTTTGGGAGTTTTGGGGGGTGGGTGGGGGGAGGATGAAAAAATCCTTTTTAATCATTAGGAAATTTCTATGATACAATTTCTGCTTTTTTTTTGCCAAAAACAAAAATCCCCAAAGTGACAATCTCACTCCATTAAGATGAAACATGTCAGGGTTTTATTATCAAAACCCCCCAAAATTGTCAGTTTTTCATTTTCAAACTGATTTTTTAAAAAAAGCAAACAAAACCAACCAGATTGTTTTCTTTGAATTTTTATATGAAAAAAAAAATACATGTCCTGATCATCTTTAGGGATTAGGCAGGCTTTTTATTTAATAATAGCACTGTTTTAGACTGTCCCACATCATAACTATATGCCACAGTGACGACATGCAGAATGACTGAAAAATCTTTGCCCACCCATGTGTGGAGCTGGGGAACGAAAGGATAAGATATGTGTGTGCAAGTCAAAACAGTGCACCCTGTATCAGCCGAGCTCATCTGGAGCCATTCATGGAGCTAGCTAATGGCTGAACACTGACCATTTTGCAGGGGTCATGATGATGTGGGAAGTCCTAAAGCAATTCTTCTATAACCACATCACCAACAGCCAGACCTGCCTGAAACGCTGAGAAAGAGGATGTAAAATCACTTCTGCATGCTGGCTGGTGTCCCGGACCTTTGAGGCATTGGCCAGATATGCGCCCAAATCCCCCAGGTACAAGGAAACTAGCCTGGATTCTGCATCCTTGATGTTTTTTGTGGGACATGAAGCAGCTGGATCCCATTAGCTTAGAATTCTTTCATTCCAGGGGTTCCCTGGGCTGTGTATGGGTGGTGTAGTAGTCCTATGCTACTTTGTGCCTATGTCTTATGCACCCCTCAGCACAAAGACACATCAGGGGAAGGGCAAGGGGGTGGAAAGAGATAAGGGGTGAAACTCTTTGTCCTCAAGCTATTCTGTGACACTGGTGTGAATGATAGACAGCTGTGAGAATCGGCAATTAATTACAGCAGCAAGTTCCTGGGGCTACTCTAATTATACAGGGGATAGGTATCTGTGTAGCACAATAGTGGGTTAATGCCTAAGAGGTGCAACTCAGAGCCAGGGCCAAACCTTTAAGAAACACCGTACAGGCTGAATTTAAGGAGAAATAACTGGAATGGAGACAGAACCCTGCTCCCACTAGGATCTAGTTAAATCAGGCCACTTCTCATTTGTGCTGCTTTATCAATGGGAGCAGAGTTACTCACATGTGTGTTTACTGGATCAGGCCCACTGGGAGTTGATGAGAGATCTCGGGAACTGCTGTCCTACCCATCAGGTTCCCCAAGGAAACATGCTATTGTCATGTGAACCATTGGCACAATGATTCTGCTTTCAGTAGCAGCACTGACTTCTCATGCTCATTCCCATTGGAAGGGTCACATGAATACAAGTGCAGAAGGTAACCAACAGCAACAGAGCAATGGAGCCATTCATGCTGAACTTGGTATGGAAGAAGATGAGAGGTGGCTGACAGGATCTTGCCTGTCTCTGAAATCAGTGGAAGTATCTGATACCTTTCACCATAGCTCTATGGCCACTTTGTGGCCATACTCCATCCCTTCCACATCTAGTACCCCCTGACCACAAATGGGCTACTTTGAGAGGATAAAAGCCATGGATTTTTTCAAGTGGGTTTTCACCTTTGGTGGGTTTCTAGGATGAAAGGGGCATATATAGTCCACAGCTGCTATTGGTAATAAAAAAACTGTCCTGTTGTGTACACTACCTCAGAAGATCTGGTACTGGCCACTGTTGCAGAAATGATATTGGGCCAATTGGACTATTGGTCTGACCCTGAAAGGCAATTCTTTTGTGTAAAACCCCACTCTTCCCAACAGGCACTTTCCTTCCATATCAGTGTCTTCTGGTGCACCTGGGCTCCTTGTCAGTCCTCTGCTGCTCCTTTGCCAGCATAGCCTCCTCTTCCAGCTGGAGTACAACCCCACCGTTCCCAGGGGGAGCCCCTACTGCTATTCTGCTGGGAGATCATTCTCACCAGGGGAGCATCCCTCACTTCCCCTGCTCCTCTCACTTCCTCCCTGCGTCCAGCTTTCCAGTATGGAGATGTCAGCAGGAAAACTCCTCCACTGCTCCCCTGCCTTCAGCTCTCTCCAGCCCTTAGCTATGGCTCTCTGGCTCTGGGAAGTCAGCCAGCAACCCCCTCTTGCTGCTCCCCTGGCCTTCAACCTTCCACCGGGACTCTGACATTCCGACCCTGGCAGATCTCACTCAGGTAGCTCCGATTCCCCAGGCCTCCATCTGAACAAGCTTCTCTTTCCTTGGGTCCCAGGTGCCCTGATCCCTTGTAGCCCCAGGGGCTGCCCCACTCTCTTAATCGAACAAACTGGGAGCACCTGGTCTGGCACTGGGGCATTGGACCCACTTCATTCACAGGGGCCGACTCCCCGTGACACAAATCCTTTTGACTGCCTTATATGACTCCCATCAATGTTATTAATGTAGCAACTGAGCTTCTCCCAAACCATTAATGTCTCCAGGGGTAAGAATGGGGGGAAAACATGGTGGTGCACTTCCAGGCTCTGCCCACAAAATAAGTTTCACCCATCTGAGTCCCCAAATGAGATGCTGTTCCCGGTAGGCTGTGTAGATATTCAAAATAGGATTGAGAAGCTGCTTGGCTCCCTTTTAGGCAGGGCTCCAAGATTCCCAAGCACTTGGCTTCTTGGTTGGGGGGAAAATAGTATTGGAGTTACTGTCCAAATGCAACCCACTTGTGGCACCAAAATCAGATTCAATTGGAGTAAATAGTGCAACTCTGTGACCCTCCATCTCCCTTCTTATATGACGGATTAAATAGTTAACAGCAGTGACATTTAAATGATCATCACTGGGCAGCTGAGTGAACCCCTCATTGAGATGAATAGGAGAGTTCACACCTCTCCGAGCTATTTTTCCAGGCTCTCTGCAGAATCACATAATGTCTCTGCATCTGTTACGCTCAGGGCAGGTCTATAGTGCACTGGTGCAGATGCACTACTGTAGCGCTTAAGCGAAGACGCTTCTACGCCAACAGGAGAGCTTCTCCCATTGGCGCAGTTAATCCACTTCCCCAAGAGGTGGTAGCTATGCCAACGGGAGAAGGCCTCCTGTCCACATAACACTGTCTACATGGGGGGTAATGTCGGTATAACTATATCACTCAGTGGTGTGGATTTTTCACACCCCTGAGCAACATAGTTATACCAATATAGGTCTGTAGTGTAGTCCAGACCTCAGTAGACGTACCTGAGGTTTTCTACACCACTTTTACAACTAGAGATTTAAAAGAGAGAGCCAGCTGAGATTGTGTAGAACAAGTTAGTAGTTGGAATAGCTGTGGGTCTAGAGAATACTAGCTGTGAATATAGCCTTCCAACATGATAGAAAAGTATCCCCCCTCTTTACTGAGGAACAGAAAACTAAGGCCCAGATCCTCAAAGGTATTTAGGTACCTAAATCTCATGGGAATAAGTAATTAAAATATCTTTGAGGAACTGAGCCCAAGTGATTGGCTCAAAGTCATGCAGGAAAACTGTAGGAGAGCAACAGACTGAACACCAACCTCCGACCTCCCACCAGCTGCCCTAACCATAACATCATTCTTCCTCCCCACAGCTACATGTCTTCTTCAGTAATGATCCCTCCTCCCTCACAGCTGCTCACTAAATGTATGCACAGAATAGAGGCTGAGTAAAGAAAAACTATTTGATTCCCCTAGGCATGTGGCCAAATGCATCCAAAATGTCCCCCCTTTTGTTTTATTGATACATAATATCAGAACAGAAGGAAACCACACTCCAGTCTGACTTAGCTCAGTAAAGGTAGATCTTTTCTCCGGGGGCTGTCTGGAACAAAACAACTGGAGTGTTGCAGGAGAAGTCTGGAGTAAATTAACTCAAGATGCAGTGGACAGACTTACCTAAATCATCCTTCTCATACTGAAGTTTCTAGTCTGTCTCATCCCGCCTTCATTTACCTGAGCAGTTAAAATAAAAGAAAATCATCCCATTCACCTCTTCCCAAATAGAGATTTCCAAAAGCAAACCAAGGTTAACCACTTGACAAATACTTTTCTATTGCTGTAAGTCAAAACCAAAGTGTCTATATTAAATTGCATTGGCCAATAATCTGATAACCAGGAGATTGAATTTCTTAGCCAATCGTTCCCTGCTACATAATAAAAGCCCACACAGAGTAGCTTGATGCTTCTGAGTAATTGGGTCTTTGTCACTTCATCACAAAATAAATGCTACTGTATTCTCTCTCTTTGTTCCAGCCATTTTCACTGCTCAAATGGTACAAAGTGGCAAAACCTGGCTCTAACTGGCCCATTGAGAATTGTCTATGTTGGGGAAGCTCTCTGCTGACATAAAGCACTGAAATCAACTCCTGCACCAACTGTTTTTCCTATCGTAGCATAATTGGTTGAGGGAATGCTCGAATCTGAACTACACCCATTCACAACTGGTGTATGGTCCATAGGGACCTTGGCTCATTGGTGTAAATTAGAGTTGCCCCTAAACTGCTCTAATTTATGCTAATGGACTGGGACCAGTGCTGGTGCAGCATGAGAATCAGGGAGGCATAACTTGCCCTTTAACAGATCTCAGCAGAGAATAGAATCCGGCCTGTGTATTTGTTCTTGTTTAAATCTCTTTATGGAACTTCTGGGTTCCTTCCAGGTTCACCCTGTGTCTCAAGCCTTTATGTAGTCCACCAGCTATTTCATAAATTATGGTGGATTTGGTGTTCTATGTACAGTCCAGATTAATCGCCTTTTTAGCTATAGAATTTAGAGATGGGAAAGGTCTGTTAGATTACTGAGTCCATTTTCTTGCTGCAGTGGGATTAATTGTACTCCACAGATGCAGGATGAGTCCAATAAAACTACCCTAGATTACCTGCTGAAAGAGAGAGAAGAATTGAGTTCATTGTAGAAAACTGCTACTCCATGTTAAGGGTGAGATAAAGAACCACTGTAGTCAATGGGAGATCAGTGGAGCAGGATTGGGTCTGCATTGAGGTAGGGTAAGAGTCCCAGTTATCATTAACAAGGTATGCAGACAAGGCTTTGCGGGGCGTACAGGAAGTAGTGAAAGAGACTTGGTGGAATTGTAGGTCCTGACTCTCCAGTAAGATCTGCTTGGGGAGGGTCCAGAATCCATTTCAGACTCAGGGCTGCAGGTAGTTAGATGTTTGCAGCCCAGTTCAAGAAAGCACTTAAGAGTCCGGCTTTTTAAGCATAAGCTTCAGTGACCTTCTTGAATAGGGATGATTTCCTGAATTAGGGCCCTGGATCGGAATTTTGCCAGGTCACCAAAGCTAATACCCCTTCACATATCCCTTACCCATTGCAATTCAGAGGCACACTGCTAGATGCATACCCTTTGCCTCCAATGGATTGTCAGTCTCTATAACTGTGCTTCTCTTTTGCAAGAATTCTGAGCTCTGTTGCTAAAGCCTCCAACGGGTTAAATTGCTGATACGTATGGCAGAGTTTAAAAATGTCAGCAGCAAAACCCACATTGTTTGTGTGTGTGTGTGTGTGCGCGCGCATATTAGGATTTAAATATGCATGCCAAAAATAAAATGCTTAAGGTTTCTTAAGATAGATCAATCTTTCCGTTTTTGAAAGAAAAAAAACCTGCAGCACCTGCAAAAGCAGTAAACAGGGAAAGTAGAAGAATCGTGGATAATTAATATCCATCAGACAAAGAAATATTTGGTAGAAAATATATTCTCAGCTGGTATAAATTAGCTTAGATCTATTGATTTTGAAGGAGCAAGGAGCAATACTCGTTTTCATCACCTGAGGATCTCAGTCAATGTGATTTCACACAGATTATATCTATCTATCTATCTATCTATCTATCTATCTATCTATCTATCTATCTATCTATCTATAAAATCGGGAGTAGGCAATAGGGGGGCCTTAGGCCAAAAATCCAGACCGTCAGGTGCTTTTGAACAGACCCCAATATCTTTTTATTTACTTATTATTATCATTATTGTTATTATTTTTTAAAATTATTTTCTCCTGGGTCTGGACCTTGACTATATGACCAAGAAATTTGGACCATAACAAAAAATAATTGACTACCCCCTATCTGGGAGATTATTGTTTCAAAGTATGGAGATGGTGTAGCATAAAGTATCTGTCATATTTTGTTTATTAATTATTTTAAACAAACTATGATTATTTTGCATATAGATTCCTTACAGAGCTAATATATTTAAAATACAACAAAACATTTACACACATTTTCTTGTCATTCAAACAAATAAAATCAATCCATTTGAAAGGTCACTAAAGATACTTAAAGCCATAAAGTTCAGAACAAAAATTGCCATATGATCAAGGGTTCCAAAAATGCTCTTAGAGCTGATGCTGGTTGTTGCCAGTATAGAAATATTTGCAAAAAACAGTTTCCATTTTGTCTCAAATACACAACTTTCTGAAATATTCCTTTTGGGGACTGAAATGTTCTCTGTTTGATCTTTACTCAGAGGTGAATATTTCTGGAAAGTCTGAACAAAATTTCTTTCTCCAATTGTTTCTTTCTCCAATTATACATTGAGGGGGAAAAAAATCTCATTTTCAAACAATTCCCCCCCCCCCCCAACTTGCAGCTCATACAGAAATGAGTGACATTTTTAATTTGGCATGCAAGGGGTTTGGGGTGGAGGCTGACAGCTTGTGCCGCCCCCTCCTCCCATGTAATAACCTCATGACCCCTTGAGGGGTCCTGATCCCCAGTTTGAGAACCCCTGCATTAGCGTATAGCTACACTGCAGTTGAATACCTGTAGCCGGCCCTTGGCCAGCTGACTTGGACTCAGGTTAAAGAGCTATTTAACTGCCACATAGTCTGGACTGAGGGTCCCAAGCTCAGGCAGTAGCCTGAGTATCTAAACCTGCAATTCAACAGCCCCTGAGCCAGTTGTGGCTATCTAATTGCAGCATAGACTACTCTCAGAGGCAAATTTGAGTTTTCCTGCTTTGTTCCTCCTGGAGGTCTCAATAGATAACAACCTATAACACACCTCAAACACAGCCGCCCAAGAGGTGGAATTGAACCACTCTGTTGCTAGACAGCTACAGGTTTGAAGCCTGCACCCCAGACCACTGAGGATCACCTGGGCAAAGAAAAGAAGCCAACACCTAAATATATAAGGCACCACATAGATGAATTCTTCACAGTGAGGGTTACGTAACACAACGGGGGAGGGGTCAGACTGCCTCTGTTTCTGAGTGTAATGTGGCCAGTTGGTTTCATCTTTCTAAAAGAGGTTTATTTTCTCCTATGAGGACTTAATAGACTGGCTGGCTGAATAAGGAAAACATAAACTCTCATTTGCATCCAGTGCAGATACAAAGGATCCTGGGAGACTGATCAGCTGCCACGCCGTATCCTTATCCAGAATTACAGGGCTTGATATAGTAGCTTGGGGGAGACATCAGTGCAGTTTTTTGAAGTGGGATGTTGCAGATTTAAAGGGGCCAGGCATTGCCAGAATGTTTTGAGAGCACATTTCCACACAGATTAATGGCTTCTCCAGCCCTCTGCAACAAGCCAGAGGGGGTCACTGGGGCCACTTCTTAAAGGCTCTGTGTTCTATTCAACTCTCCAGTTGTTGATATTGCATCCATCCTACGGGTTTCCCTTCAGGCTGGGGTGCAGGTGATTTTGTATGTTCCTCCTCACAGAGAAAGCATCTCAGCAAGGAGGAAAGAATTAATAGCCACAAAGCATGACAGCTTGGCTCCTCAGAAATGCCCAGGAAGAGATGAAATGCCTTATCTAGGTTACAGAAGAAACCTGTGCCAAGAGCAGGTGTCACACTAAGATGTCCTATTCCATCGCTTTAGCACAGACAACAGCTCTCCTCTTGGCTGGAAGCTTTACAAGGGAAGAGCATGACAATTGTCATCTGAGCACTGAACCCCTGCTAGTCAGAGCTGAGCTTAGAAACTGTGACAGCTTGAACTCAAGAGGCAGGTTTTGCAGAGACAGACATCAGATACACATAGTCTACTGAGGACTAGTGCTTGAGTCAGAGGGACCACGCTTGACAGCAAAAAACAGGGGCTTTAACCCTGCTGCCGTTGTCACTGTCTATCTTTCTGGCAGAAGAGTTCCTAGAGTCATAGATTTTTAAGGCCAGACGGGACCATTGAGATTGTCTAATCAAAGCTTTTGTATCCTGGGAAGGGCACTGGTTTACCCCACAAAAAATCTCCCAAGTTCCAAGGAGGCAGCGCAAAATGAAGGGGAGCCAGCCCTGATTTGCAAAGATGATGGGGAACAAACTCAGAACCTTGCGGATTGGGCACGGAAGGGAACACCGAACGCACACTGAGCAGCTCACACTTCTACTCTGGGATTTCCACCTGGCCCCCGCAAAAGAATGATCCTGTGGCAAACCAAAGTCACGCTGGGACGAGATTTCCTCTGCCTTGAAACAGAAGACAACAGCCGACCGGACAGGACACGCTCTGTCTAGGCTCTCGGTTCACATAGAAGAATGTTTTCCCTATCTCTCAGTGTGATGCAAAATGCTACACTGCTGTTTGTTGATTAATCTACAGGCTGCTGTGTCCTGTTCAATGCTCCAAGCACCAGTTTCTTCCCATCAATGAAGGACCCAACAGGACTCCCTTCCCACTGGGTTACAGGAGATTTTAGAGTTCTCCCCTTAAGAATGAAAATGCTTCCTAATGGGTGGGGAGGACAAGCTCAAAGAAAGACTGGCCATCACCACAACTGCCTCCAAGAGGTGGAATTGAACCACTCTGGTATTACACAGCTACAGGTTTAAAGCCTATACCCCAAACCACTTAGGAACACACAGGTAAAAAACTAGACCCTACACAAAACTATCTAAAGGACAGCAGAGACACACTCTTTGCACTGAGGGCTATGTGACCCAGGTGAGAAGGAAGTGCTCTGCCACTTTGCTGTGTGTATAATTGCCAGTTGGTATCATCTCTCCAAAGCAAGTTTCTATGGGAGAACAAAAGAGGAGAGTGGAAGGGTCAGCTGATTGAGGAAAGGGTAGGGTATCATTTGCACCAAGCGTAATGATAATGGAGATATTGAAAACCTGCCATACTTTCTCCTCATCAAACACCAAACTGTCTGGCTCAGTAGCTTGAGTCAGAGATCAGGGCAGTTTTGCATTTTCAAAAGAGTGGTACACTGCACATTTAATAGGGCCAAGAACTGATAGTTTTTTCTTAGTGAGAACAATTCCCCAGTTGGCCAGAAATGGGGGAGGTGTGGGGAACCCAGCTACTAAACTAATTAGAATAGTCTAAAATGGATTCTCCATTCTCTAGCAGAAAATATGCTTTGTGAGTCGATCTGGTCTGAAAACTGATGTTCCATCCCGCAATATGCAAATCACGCTGTCACATAGCTCAGTGATTAGGGCACTCTCCTGCACCTGCAACAGAGAAAAGACCCAAGTTGAATGGTTTCCTCCACAGCAGGTAGAAGGGTGTATTCAACCTGGGTCTTCCGAACTTCCAGCTGAGTGCCCCAACCTCTGGACTAATGCTTACAAGATAGTCAGCACCACTACCAGACCCAAGCCAAACTGTTCTTCAGAACTGCCAGGGATAAAAAAACATCCCAATTACCTGCCTAACTCTACTCCTGCGTCCTGTTCTACTCCTGAAGCCACAAGACTGCTTCCCCATGCTAATGTAAGCGGGGGAATGGTCCCGCTATTGTGGGGAACTTTCCTGGCTTCTGCACTACCCCGGTGAAGTGGGCTAGCGAAAGGATCCGAGTCCTCGCTCCCACTTCCTTTACCCAGAGGCCTCCCTGCCCTTGAGGACTCCCCTTCCACTCTCCTGTCTGGCAGAGTCCTCGTAAACCCCGACAAGGCTGGGCCCAGGATTCCTGGGGGGCTTGACCCCCAACCCTGCTGTGGTCACCTAGGACAGGGGCTAGGGTGTCCCCACTCCGGGGTACTCTCTCTGCACTGGGCCACTGATCATTTTATACAATTTAAAGCAAATACAAGTTGTTTAATTAACAATTACTTTTAAAAAAGAATAAGGAAAAATGGAAAAGGTTAAAGGAAACACATCACCCTGCTCTGTGGCAGGGAATATCACAAGCAGTGTCTCTGGAACGTCAGGGCAGTTCACAGTCTGTTCCTTGTAGGTCCCGGGCCTCCTTCTCAGGCCCTGGCTGTGCTGCAGGGACGCTGTGGGTTGGACACTTGCTCTGGCGGTGGCCACACGCTCTCAGGCTCTAGGTGGCAGGACCCTTCTTCCCAGCGTCGCCCCCGCCCTGTCAGGGTTACGATCCCCCTCCAAGTCTGGCCTGCAAGGCCTCTTGGCTGAGGTATCTCCCTGCGCTGGGCCCACTGCCAGGGTCCCCCTCACTCTCCCCAGCTGCTCACCGCACCCGGCTCCAGCCCCAGCTCCAGCCCCAGCTCCAGCTCCACTCTGCCTCAGCACGGCTGCTGCTGCTGCTCTGCCTCCAGCTCCCTGGGCTGCTTCTCTGGCCCCTCTGGCTCTGGTTGCTACAGCTCTGCCCCCAGCACAGGTCTGCTCTGCAGGCTGCTTCTGTAACTCTGCTTTGGGGCTGCAGCTCTGCTCCCAGCAACTTAGCTCAGGCCCCTGCTCTCTCCTGGCTGTGCTCTGGCTTTGGGGCTGCAGCTCTGCTCCCAGCAACTTAGCTCAGGCCCCTGCTCTCTCCTGGCTGTGCTCTGGCTTTGGGGCTGCAGCTCTGCTCCCAGCTCAGGATCTGCTCTCCCTGGGCTTTGTCTCTGGCTCTGTGGCTGCGCCTCTGGCCCCTCTGGATCTGGCACGGTTCTGCTCTCCAGCTCAGCTTGGGCCCCTGCTTTCTCCTTAGCTCGGCCCCACTCTGTGACTCTGCTCCCAGCTCTGACCTGCTTCCTGGCTGCTTGTCTGGCCCCTCTGGCTCTGTGGCTGCAGCTCTCCTCCCAGGGCAGGTCTCTCTCTCTGGGCTGTGCTCTGGCTTTGGGGCTGCAGCTCTGCTCCCAGCAACTTAGCTCGGGCCCCTGCTCTCTTCTTAGCTCGGCCCCACTCTGTCTGATCCAGGCAATTCCAGCTCACACGGAGGACGGGACCCCCGCTGATCTGGAGCATTGGCCTCTCCCCATTGTTCCTGGGGACTGTCAGTCTCAGGGCTTGTCTACACTACAAAATTAGGTCGGATTTATAGAAGCCGGTTTTATAGAAACCGGTTTTATGCAGCCAACTGTGTGTGTCCCCACATAAAATGCTCTAAGTGCATGAAGTCGGCGGACCGCGTCCACAGTACCGAGGCTAGCGTCGACTTCCGGCGCATTGCACTATGGGTGCCTATGGGTACCTATCCCACAGTTCCCGGAGTCTCCGGCGCCCATTGGAATTATGGGTTGAGATCGCAATGCCCGAATGATGCAAAGCAGTGCCGCGGGGGGTTCTGGGTACATTGCGTCACGCCCCTCCCCCGCCGTCACAGCAACGGCAGACAATAGATTCGCGCCTTTTTACCTGGGTTACCTGTGCAGACAACATACCACGCCAAGCATGGAGCCCGCTCAGCTCAGCTCACCGTCACCATATGTCTTCCGGGTGCCGGCAAACGTGGGACTGCATTGCTAAACAGCAGCAGCAGCTTACTGCCTTTTGGCGGTAGATGGTGCAGCATGAGTAGTAGCCTTCATCGGCGCTCGGGATGCTGGTAGCTGTGGGGCTGGCAGCTGTAGGGCTGCATTGCACCAGCCCCTTGCCTTTTGGCAGCAGATGGTTTATTACGACTGGTAACCGTCCTGTCAGTATTGTCTGCTGAGCACCCAGAAGAGGCCGAGGGCGATCTGGGTGCTCAGCAGATCTGCAAGAAGAGCTTTCCTCAGGTCTGAAAGCAAGTAAATTTACAGGTTGCCTGAAACCCTTGCCTTTAACCGTCCTCGTTGGACAATGATGGTTACCAGTCGTAGTATACTATTTGCTGCCAAGTATTGTCTGCTAAGCACCCAGAAAAGGCCGAGGGCGATCTGGGTGCTGGCAGACATGTGGCTGGCACACGTGGGGCTACATTGCTACACAGCAGCAACCCCTTGCCTTTAACCGTCCTCGTTGGACAATGATGGTTACCAGTCGTAGTATACTATTTGCTGCCAAGTATTTGCTGCCAAGCACCCATAAAATGCCGAGGGCTATCAGTCATGCTGCACTGTCGTCTTAAGATGTAAAAAATAGATTTGTTCTGTATTCATTTCCTTCCCCCCTCCCTCCGTCAAATCAACGGCCCGCTAAACCCAGGCTTAGGAGTTCAATCTCTGGGGGGGGGGATTCTGTGTGACAGTTGTTTGTATTTCTCCCTGATGCACAGCCACCTTTCTTGATTTTAATTCCCTGTACCTGTACGCCATGTCGTCAGTCGCCCGCCCCTCCCTCCCTCCCTCCCTTCTTCCCCGGTCTTTAGATACTAGTTTTGCGCCTTTTTTCAGACCAGACGCCATAGCTAGCACTGGGATCATGGAGCCCGCTCAGATCACCGCGGCAATTATGAGCACTATGAACACCACGCGCATTGTCCTGGAGTATATGCAGAGCCTGGACATGCCAAAGCAAAACCAGGAGGACCAGCTGAGGAGGAGGAGGCGATTGCAGCGCGGCAACGATAGTGATGAGGAAATTGACATGGACATAGACCTCTCACAAGGCACAGGCCCCAGCAATGTGGAAATCATGGTGTTATTGGGGCAGGTTCATGCCATGGAACGCCGATTCTGGGCCCGGGAAACAAGCACAGACTGGTGGGACCGCATCGTGTTGCAGGTCTGGGACGATTCCCAGTGGCTGCGAAACTTTCGCATGCGTAAGGGCACTTTCATGGAACTTTGTGACTTGCTTTCCCCTGCCCTGAAGCGCCAGAATACCAGGATGAGAGCAGCCCTCACAGTTGAGAAGCGAGTGGCGATAGCCCTGTGGAAGCTTGCAACGCCAGACAGCTACCGGTCAGTCGGGAATCAATTTGGAGTGGGCAAATCTACTGTGGGGGCTGCTGTGATCCAAGTTGCCAGGGCAATGAGAGACCTGGTGATATCAAGGATAGTGACTCTGGGAAACGTGCAGGACATAGTGGATGGCTTTGCTGCAATGGGATTCCCAAACTGTGGTGGGGCGATAGACGGAACCCATATCCCTATCTTGGCACCGGCGCACCAAGCCACCGAGTACATAAACCGCAAGGGGTACTTTTCAATGCTGCTGCAAGCCCTGGTGGATCACAAGGGACGTTTCACCGACATCAACGTGGGCTGGCCGGGAAGGGTACATGATGCTCGCGTCTTCAGGCACTCTCTTCTGTTTCGAAAGCTGGAGGAAGGGACTTTCTTCCCGGACCAGAAAATAACCATTGGGGATGTTGAAATGCCTATCGTGATCCTTGGGGTCCCAGCCTACCCCTTAATGCCATGGCTCATGAAGCCATACACAGGCAGCCTGGACAGGAGTCAGGACCTGTTCAACTACAGGCTGAGCAAGTGCCGAATGGTGGTGGAATGTGCATTTGGGCATTTAAAAGCGCGCTGGCGCAGCTTACTGACTCGCTGTGACCTCAGCGAAAAGAATATCCCCATTGTTATTGCTGCTTGCTGTGCGCTCCACAATATCTGTGAGAGTAAGGGGGAGACATTTATGGCGGGGTGGGAGGTAGAGGCAAATCGCCTGGCCGCTGATTACGCGCAGCCAGACACCAGGTCGGTTAGAGCAGCACAGCAGGGCGCGGTGCGCATCAGAGAGGCTTTGAAAACTAGTTTTGTGACTGGCCAGGATACGGTGTGAAACTTCTGTTTGTTTCTCCTTGATGAAATCGCAGCCCCCCCATGCACCCGGTTAACTCTACTACCCTGTAAACCAACCACCCCACCCTCCCCTACCCTCCCCTCTTCAAGCACCACTTGCAGAGGCAATAAAGTCATTGTTACTTCACATTCATGCATTCTTTATTAATTGAGCACACAACTAGGGGGATAATTGCAAAGGTAGCCCGGGATGGGTGGGGGAGGAGGGAAGCAGCACACAACTAGGGGGATAATTGCAAAGGTAGCCCAGGATGGGTGGGGGAGGAGGAGGAAGGAAAAGGACACACTGCACTTTAAAACATTAAAACTTTAAAACTTATTGCTGTGGAAATCATCTAGGGTGGAGTGATTGGGTGGCCAGAGGCCCCCCCACCGTGTTCTTGGGCGTCTGGGTGAGGAGGCAATGGGACTTGGGGAGGAGGGCTGGTGGTTACAGAGGGGCTGTAGCGGCGGTCTCTGCTCCTGCTGTTGGTTACAGAGGGGCTGTAGCGGCGGTCTCTGCTCCTGCTGCCTTTCCTGCAGCTCAACCATACGCAGGAGCATAACACTTTGATGCTCCAGCAGCCGGAGCATCGACTCTTGCTTTATGAGTACAAGTTGATGCCACTTCTACTCTTCAGCCCGCGTTTCAGCACGCAACCTCTGCTCTTCAGCCCGCGACTTCTCCTCTTCAGCCCGCCACCTCTCCTCTCGCTCATATTGGGCTTTTTAAAAATCAGTCATTGACTGCCTCCACGCATTCTGCTGTGCTCTGTCAGCGTGGGAGGCAGTCTGTAGTTCAGTGAACATTTCGTCACGCGTCCTTCGCTTCCTTCTTCGAATATTCACTAGCCTCTGTGAAGGTGAAACATTTGCAGCTGGTGGAGGAGAAGGGAGAGTTGTTTAAAAAAGATACATTTTTGAGAACAATGGGTACACTCTTTCACGTTAGATTTTGCTGTTCACATCACACAGCACATGTGCTTTCGTTACAAGGTCGCATTTTTCCTCTTGGCCTGCTGGTTTGGTGTGAGAGATCACTCACGCAGTGCCAGGCCACAGATTTCAGCTTGCAGGCAGCCATGGTAAGACACAGTCTTTTGGCTTTTTTAACCTTGTTAACAAGTGGGGATGGTTTAAAACAGTACTGCTCTCATTAACCATACCAATCACCCGTTGGGTTGGCCATTTAAAATGGGTTTGCAATGTAAAAGGAGGGGCTGCGGTTTCAGGTTTAACATGCAGCACAAACCCAACTAACTCCCCTCCCCCCCACACCCAATTCTCTGGGATGGTCACTTCACCCCTCCCCCCCACCGCGTGGTTAACAGCGGGGAATATTTCTGTTCAGCAGAGCAGGAAGGGGCACCTCTGAATGTCCCCTTAATAAAATCGCCCCATTTCAACCAGGTGACCGTGAATGATATCACTCTCCTGAGGATAACAAAGAGCGATAAGGAATGGATGTTGTCTGCATGACAGCAAACACCGGGACCATACGGTGCCATGCTTTGTTATGCAATGATTCCAGACTACGTGCTACTGGCCTGGCGTGGTAAAGTGTCCTACCATGGCGGACGGGATAAGGCAGCCCTCCCCAGAAACCTTTTGCAAAGGCTTTGGGAGTACATGAAGGAGAGCTTTCTGGAGATGTCCCTGGAGGATTTCCGCTCCATCCCCATACACGTTAACAGACTTTTCCAGTAGCTGTACTGGCTGCGATTGCCAGGGCAAATTAATCATTAATCATTAAACACGCTTGTTTTTAAACCATGTGTAATATTTACAAAGGTACACTCACCAGAGGTCCCCTGTGTGCCCACAGGGTCTTGGGTGAGTTCGGGGGTTACTGGTTCCAGGTCCAGGGTGACAAACATATCCTGGCTGTTGGGGAAACTGGTTTCTCCGCTTCCTTGCTGCTGTGAGCTATCTATGATGTTCTCTCCATCCTCATCTTCCTCGTCCGCCGAACCCGCTTCCCTGTCTCCAGAGAGGGACTGATAGCACACGCTTGGGCTACTGGTGGCTGCACCCCCTAGAATGGCATGCAGCTCCTCGTAGTAGCGGCATGTTTGCGGCTCAGCCCCAGACCTTCCGTTTGCGTCTCTGGCTTTGTGGTAGGCTTGCCTTAGCGCCTTAATTTTCACGCGGCACTGCTGTGCGTCCCTGTTATGGCCTCTGTCCTTCATGGCCTTGGAGATCTTTTCTAATGTTTTGCCATTTCTTTTACTGTTTCGGAGTTCGGCCAGCACTGCTTCATCTCCCCAGATGGCGATCAGATCCCGTACCTCCCGTTCGGTCCAGGCTGGAGCTCTTTTGCGATCCTGGGACTGGGACTGGGACTCCATCACGGTTACCTGTGCTGATGAGCTCTGCATGGTCACCTGTGCTCTCCACGCTGAGCAAACAGGAAATGAAATTCAAACGTTCGCGGGGCTTTTCCTGTCTACCTGGCCAGTGCATCTGAGATGAGAGTGCTGTCCAGAGCGGTCACAATGAAGCACTGTGGGATAGCTCCCGGAGGCCACTAATGTCGAATTCCGTCCTCACTAACCAATTCCGACCCCCCTAAGGCTGATTTTATCGCTAATCCCCTCGTCGAGGTGGTGTAAAGAAACCGGTTTAAAGGGCCCTTTAAGTCGAAAGAAAGGGCTTCGTCGTGTAAACGTGTCCAGGTTTAAGTCGACTTAACGCAGCTAAAGTCGACCTAAACTCGTAGTGTAGACCAGGCCTCAGGCTCCTGATTTGCCATCGACCCTTCCCCTTTTAGTACTGGGAGCAAGCCAATCAAAACACCCCCACTGAATGTTAGTAAGGGGGCAACAGTCCCCTTACACTAACAGTCATCTAGGAAGAAAACCCATACAGTTTCTGATAAGGATTTCCTAAGGTCACTCCTGAAAAGATTTCGTGTGTGCCAGTGTCAAGCCAAGAGAAGGATCCCTCCACCTCAGAGTCAAATAATCTGGACCAATGGCAGGCAGGACAACTCACCTTCAGTCTGTCGGGGCATTGAATGTGTTGTTAACTATCCCCCAAGGATGCATGAAATTCGACATTGTGCTTTACTGCCTGCTCTACACATTTTCTCTTCGGACACACAATAATCATCTTTTTATACACGCTCACACACAGGATTGATTCACTTCCCATCCCAGTAGGGGGCAGTTGATTGTGGAATGTTACACTTACTAGAGCAGGGGTGGCCAACCTGAGCCTGAGAAAGAGCCAGAATTTACCAATGTACATTGCCAAAGAGCCACAGTAATATGTCAGCAGCCCCCCCCCCCCCCATCAGCTCCCCCAGCACCTCATAGAATCATAGAATATCAGGGTTGGAAGGGACCAATTCCCAACTAAATCATCCCAGCCAGGGCTTTGTCAAGCCTGACCTTAAAAACTCCTAAGGAAGGCGATTCCACTACCTCCCTAGGTAACCCATTCCAGTGTTTCACCACCCTCCTAGTGAAATAGTTTTTCCTAATATCCAACCTAAACCTCCCCCACTGCAACTTGAGACCATTGCTCCTTATTCTGTCATCTGCCACCACTGAGAACAGTCTAGATCCATCCTCTTTGGAACCCCCTTTCAGGTAGTTGAAGGCAGCTATCAAATCCCCCCCTCATTCTTCTCTTCTGCAGACTAAACAATCCCAGTTCCCTCAGCCTCTCCTCATAACTCATGTGCCCCAGCCCCCTAATCATTTTTGTTGCCCTCCACTGGACTTTTTCCAATTTTTCCACATCCTTCTTGTAGTGTGGGGTCCAAAACTGGACACAGTACTCCAGATGAGGCCTCACCAATGCTGAATAGAGGGGAATGATCATGTCCCTCGATCTGCTGGCAATGCCCCTACTTATACAGCCCAAAATGCCGTTAGCCTTCTTGGCAACAAGGGCACACTGTTGACTCATATCCAGCTTCTCATCCACTGTAACCCCTAGGTCCTTTTCTGCAGAACTGCTGCCTAGCCACTCAGTCCCTAGTCTGTAGCAGCTCCTGCCCGCCGGCAGCACTGCCAATCAGCAGCTCCCTCTCCCTCCCTGTGCCTCCTGCCCGCCGTGATCAGCTGTTTCACAGTGTACAGGAGGCTCTGGGGTGGAGAGGGGAGGAGCAATGGTGCAGCAGGTTCAGGGGAGGGGGCGGGGGCCTTGGCGTAAGGGGTGGAGTGGGGGCAGGGCCTGGGGTTGAGCAGTGAAAAGTTGGCACCTGTAGCTCCAGCCCCGGAGTCAGCACCTATGCAAAGAGCCGCATATTAACTTCTGAAGAGCCGCATGCAGCTCCGGAGCCACGGGTTGGCCACCCCTCTACTAGAGAAAGAGTTTAGACTAGAAAAGAGGAACTGCAGGCAGTACAAGTGGACCCTCACGTACACCCAGGAGGGGGAACTGAACCACTCCATTACTAGACAGCTACAGGTGTGAAGCCAGCACCCCAGACCACTCAGGGTCCCCAAGACAAGGAAGCACAACCCACCCTGACCTATAAAAAGCACTGATAACAATTGCTCATTATAGGGAAGGTCATGCAAGGCTTGTGGAAAGGAACTATCCTGCACCTGTGCTGATTGTATAGCTCACAGTTGGACTCATCCCTTAAAAACAGGTTTTCTTTCTCCTATGAGGAAAAAGTAGAAGAGTTGTCCAACTATGGAATGAGTAGGCACTTGTTTCCCTAAAGCCAGGTGACAAAGGATCTGGGGATACTGCACAACGTCCATGCTCTCTCCTATTCCTATATTAAACTGTGTGATACACATGCTGGCTAGAGTCAGAGATGAGTGCAGATTTTACAGTGTGGCAACATTACGGTTTAATAATGTCCGGGAGCAGCCAGCATGCCTTGGGAGCTAATTCTCATGCACAGATCTGCCCTTATTGGTCAGAAAAGTCTGATACTAAACCAGTGATGAATGGGATAAAATGGCTTATTCATTCATTACCCTGCAATTAGCAGGGGGAAAAATGTTTCGTGAGCCCTTATTAAAGGCCTTGTGTTGTGTTTTTTATTGAATTACAAATATGTGACCTTCATTGTAGCATGTGACTTCTTTACAATTATTACAGAATTTATCACCATATGTAGTGGGAAAATATTAGAATATCCCTTTTAGAGAGAAGGGAATACAGACTCCGACTGATTAAAATCTTGCCTTGATTACAGACACAACTTGTTCCGCTGACAGATGTCAGGCAAAGAGATCCCATTCCACTACCTTGGGAAAAGCACCAGTTCTTCCCTTGGCTGAAAGCTTTGCTAGAAAAAGATCTTCTTCATGGCTGCCATCACACTTATTGAGATAATTGGACCTACAAGTTACCCAAATTGTCAGCTCAACTGTAGAAAGCAATTGAAAGTTTATACAGTGTCACAATAACCTTTAACAACAAATGTTGATGGGAAAAGGTGAAAAGGGGAGACAGACAGACTGAATGAGTCCTGATATAACTTAAGGACTGTGTTAAGATCATGGCTGGGAAACAAGAAAAGTGTGGAACTAAAAAAATGGACCAAAAATGTGCAGAAATTAGGCCTAACCAGTGAACAAAATAATGAGGGGATGAGCTATTCCACCCATCACCCCTTTGAGGGCTTCTTAAAGAAAGAAAGACTTGGTGGTGGGAGGGGATATGGATGGATGGAGGAAGAAGCTGTCTGTCAACAACCACTGCAGAAAGCTTTACAATCATGGCTGCCACCCTTGCTGTCTCCTGGGATCCAGCATGACGCCATTGTGCTTTCTTTGTGCTAATCCTGAGAAATGTCCTGACCAGACTGGGCCAGAGAGAGAGAGGGAGATGACATCACTGCACACACACACAGCCCTCAATACGAGCTTGCCAGGTCTCGAAGTGGCTAACGAGACAATGAGCCAGGCCTGTGTTTCTCCAGCAATGAGGTTGCAAGTGAAAGTCAACACCAGAGGCAGAACCTCAGTTTCTATCTTTGTGTTCTTTGTTTTTTTCTCTCTTGTGTGGGTCTTGTTTTGTCTTTTTGGAAAAGGGACTGGACTTTAACAACAACAACCGCTTCAGCCCATCTCCTCTAACATTTTTTCTTTCCCCCACAAAAAAGAACAGCTATAACCCTGTAAGAAATGTGGGGGTTCGGGAGAGGTCATAAAAACATGATTTTTAATGGCATGTTTGCCATGGTACCAAGTAGGCTGACGTCTCTGTATAAAAGACTCTCAACTTTGTTGATGGTTCTGTTAACTTTTCAGGCCTTTTATTCCATGTCATTTAATACTCCATACCAAACACCTGCTACCAAACTTATGCCCTCCTCAACTAGGAAGTCAGGCAACTACAGCTTGAGCTAACATTCCAAGCCCCTCAACGCTTTCCTCACAGAATCTCCTCCTCTGTGGACTGGCCCCAGCTGGGAAACAGACACGCTGAGCAGTGGGTTAGAAAAGCTCCCAATTTCAGCTCAGGATTTCCTCTGTATCTGCTATAAGGATTTCCTGTAACAAACCCAATTCCAGGCTCAATCTGAGAGAAGGTTTCCTCAGCCTTGAAATAAAAGCTCATGGGCCAATGGCAGGCAGGACGGGACATTCTCTGTCTATGTGTTCGCATGGAAGAATTTTTACACGCTTTCTGAGTGAGATACACTATGCTATGCTGCCATTTGCTGACTACTCCACAAACAGCTGTGGCGTGTTCGTGGCCCAAGAATCAGCTTTGTTCCATAGATTAAGGACACATTGAGATTCCCTTCCCACTGGGGAGCACAAGATTTGGGAGTTCTGCTTTATTAGTTTAAAAAAAAAATCCTACTAATGGATAAAGAGCAATCTAAGAACAACCTATCATCACCACAGGAGCACCCAGGAGGTGGAATTAAGCCACTCTGTGGCTAGACAGTTATCGGTTTGAAACCTACATCCAGACCACTGAGGATCACAGAGACAAAAAAGTTCAATGCCCGCCAAGTGATATACAATACAATACAGACAAACTGTTTTAACTGGAAGCAACACAGTTCAGGTAGAAGGAATTGTTCAGTCCCTTTGCTGTGTGTGTAATTGCTAGTTGGTATTTTCATTCCAAAGCAGGTGTGTAATGGGAGAACAAAAGAAGTAAAAGGTAGGGCTGGCTGATTCAGGAAAGATTAGGCTCTAATTTGCATTAGTCATGGTGGCAAAGGCTCCTGGGATACTGAACACCTGTCATGCTCTCTCCTTATCGTTTTTAAACTGCGTGATACAGAGTGGCAGGAGTTAAATAGCTATGCAGCTTTTCAGAGTGGGATGTTGTAGATTTATGAGAGCCAGGAGCTACTGGCATGTTTTGGAACTAAATCCCCCCCCCCCCCCCACACACACATACACCCCTCTTCTCCAGCTCCTGCTGCTGTTTTGTGAATGGCACCTAAATCCACTTGTGAATCCCCCACCTTTTGGGGGAGGGCTGAAACGACTGGGCAAACTCATGTCAAATTTGCAAATAGTTTAGGGTTGACAGAAACTGCATTTTTTGCTGAATAAACTATTGTCGGGGGGCGGGGGGGGGTGAGGGAAAGCCCAGTTCTAACTGGGAACCCTTCTTAAAAGGTTTTGTGTTCTTTTTATTTATGGAGACATTCAGAGATGCCCTTCACAGGAGCATCTGACCCCTTCACATATATTGCTGAATTTAACCTCATAAGGGCTTTGAGTACAAAATGTACAATGACAGCAACATTACGATACCCATTTTACAGAGAGAGGGAACAGATAAACAGAGAGGTACAGTGTCTTTCCTTGGTTATAATCCTATTCCACAGGCAGGTGTCAAAGAAAGTTCTATTCCACTATCTGAGCAAAATTACCCTTGGCTGAAAGCTGTAGCGGCCACCTTCTTAACCAACACTGGGTATTGAATCAGCAATAACCAGGACTAAAGTAAAGATTGGAGCTGAAGCCCTGGGACTTTTAGCAATGCCTTCTCACAGCCTCCTGTCCTCGGTGGTTTGGACAGATGGGGCCACTGACACACTGGGAAGTGCATTAGAAAAGCTCAGAATTTTAAGACAGGATTTCCTGTAACAAACACAGCACCAGTCTCAAGTTAAGAAAAGGTTTCCTGTGCCTTGAAATGAAAGAGCCCGAGCAAAGGGCAGGCAGGTCAGAACACTCTCTGTCTGTGTCTTTCCTTGGACGGGACACAACACTGTCTAGCTATGGTTTTATGTAAGAAGGACTTCTTACCTAACGCTGACACATGAAATCTTGAAGTGTTGCTTTGTGTCTAATCTACAACTACGAGGGGCATATTTCCTTCATTGATGGCACAATCATCAGCTTCTTTACACAAACATTGGACAGGGAAAGCTTCCCTTGCATTGAGATGCAGCTGATTCAGGAGCAGCTTTCTCAGAGAGGAAAGCCCTCTGAATGGAGGATGGAACACACGCTGAGACAGAAGGCCTGTCTGGCACACAGAAAACACCCAAGTGATGGAACTGAACCACTGTGTCACTAGACCCTGAAACAGGCACCGCATAGATCTGAAGCTCATTTAGGCAGCAAGATGCATCACTCACCACACATTATAAAACCCAATAGAGACCAGATCTTGTAGCTTATCACTATGTAATCCACATACAAGGAACTGTCTTGCCTCTGTGTTGAGTGCGTAGTTTCCATTTGGCATGATCCCTTGAATACTAGTTTCCTTCCCCCTGTGAGGAGTAAGAGGAATGGCTGGCTGAAAGAGTAGACTCTAATTTGGCTCCAGCATGGTGACAGAACACCCTGGGATATTGAACAGCTGCCATTCTCTCTCCTTATCCACTATTAGGGTGATGCATACAGTAGCTAAAATCAGAGATGACAGCTGATTATCAGGGTGTAGTATTGCAGATCTGAAAAGCCCAGGTGCTGCCAGCATGTTCTGGCATTTAATTCCCACACTCAACATTTCCCATATTGGCCAGGGGAAAAAAAACAGCCAAAAAAACAAAAAACTGACTGACTGAGGAAATATTTTGCTCTAATTTGTATTAAGAAGGAGACAAGGAATCCCAGAATATTGCACAAGAGCCACATGTTCTCTTTATCAAATCTCCAGCTGCCTTATACAGAGCTGGAGTCAGCGATCAGTGCAGTTTTGTACTCCCAAAAGTTGGGAATTGCTGTTTGGACTGGGCACTGAAGATTTACTTGAACCAGGAACTGTTTGGCCAGAGAAGAACAGTGATACTAAACTAATTAGAATGGAGACAAAATGGCTTCTTCACTCTTCTCCCGGCAACAGCAACAACAAAAGGACCGTTGTGAGTATTGCTTAAAGCCTATGTTCTATTCAACTCACCAGTTATTGCTATGGTGTCCTTCACATGCATATTCCTTTACCCAGGGGGTGAAGGTCATCTTGCAAAGCTCCTCTTCCTAGAGAGAGTCTCAAACAGGAGGACAGAATTCTCAGTCATGCAGCATGAGCCTTTGGTCCCACAACTGCACCCAGGAGGTGGGACTGACCCACTCTGTTGTCACAGAGCCAAAGGTTTGAAGCCTGCACCTCAGACCACCGAGGATCACCGGAGCAGAAAAAACTATTCCACACCAAACTATACAAAGTATGACAAAACAGACTTATTTCCAGTGACAGTTCTATACACTGCTAGAAAGGTACCATCCTGGCCCAGCGCTAGGTGTTATTGCCAGTTGGAATCATGTTTCTAACACAGGTTTCCTTTCTCCCACGAGGAATACATGGAAGGGCTGGCTGAAGGAGGAAAACGTGGATTCCAATTTGCAGCCAGCCTGCTTGCAAAGGGGTACTGCCATATTCTCTCCTCATCCAGTATAAAACTGTTTGCTACAATGGTATGAGTCAGAAATTAGTGCAGATTTTCAAAATGGGGTCCTGGTTCAAAAAATCCAGGAACTGTCAGCTTGTTTTGGAAGGAAGCCTCCCCCCGATCTCTCCCCAACATTTTCTTGATTCTCCAGAAAGAACATTATAGTACTATACCTACACTAAAGAGAAATGAGACAAAATGGCTTTCCTATTCTCCCTTTTGCAAGAAGCAAACGAGACATTATGAGCATTTCTGTAAGGCTCTTGTGTTCTGTTTACCTGTCAAGTTACTGATATGGGCCCAGACAGCTTCTGATCCCCTCAAAGATATTCATACTACCTAGCTCTTAAATAGAACTTTTGTCAGTAGATCTCAAAGCATTTTATAAAGGTGATCAGCACAGTTACTCCATTTTACAGAAGGGGAAAATGAGGCTGCATTAGTAGGAACATTGCCAGCAGATCGATGGAAGTGATTATTCCCCTCTATTCAGCACTGGTGAGGCCACATCTGGAGTATTGCGTCCAGTTTTGGTCCCCCCACTACAGAAAGGATGTGGACAAATTGGAGAGAGTCCAGTGGAGGACAACGAAAATGATTAGGGGGCTGGGGCACATGACTTACGAGGAGAGGCTGAGGGTACTGGGCTTATTTTGTCTGCAGAAGAGAAGAGTGAGGGGGGATTTGATAGCAGCCTTCAACTATCTGAAAGGAGGTTCCAAAGAGGATGGAGCTCGGCTGTTCTCAGTGGTGGCAGATGACAGAACAAGAAGCAATGGTCTCAAGTTGCAGTGGGGGAGGTTTAGGTTGGATATTATGAAAAACTATTTCACTAGGAGGGTGGTGAAGCACTGGAATGGGTTCCCTAGGGAGGTGGTGGAATCTCCATCCTTCGAGGTTTTTAAGGCCCGGCTTGACAAAGCCCCGGCTGGGATGATTTAGTTGGGGTTCGGTTCTGCTTTGAGCAGCTGCATTGATAGAGATGTGTCACTGTAAGCTCTGTAGTATAGACATAGCCTTAGAAGTACATTGCTGTGTCAATGCATGGCATCCTTCCGGCTCTCATTCATTCCTCAGTATTGCTCTGAAGAACATTCAAATAGCCACTGCCTTTGTTTGTCATGCCAATATTATCATGATATTGGCATTTTTCTTATCACCCAGCTCCAAGAGCCAACTGAATTTGTGAGAATCTCAGCTTAAGTTGTTTTTTCAGAGTAAGTTTCTAGCACATGGTCATGGAGAAAAGCTTAGATATGTGCCCCTTAAAGGTTCACAAACTAGACAGCAAAGAGAAAGGGCCAAATGTACTCTTTCTTTTATTTTTTTTTCATGAACTTTTGGGTCCTGACTTCTGATTTTGGAATAGTTGGGGTTGGCCATACTGGTTATATCTACATAGCAAATAAACACCCACAGCTGGCACATGGCAGCTTACTTGGCGGGAGTCCAGGCTCTGGTACAATGTGAGGTGGCAGGGTCAGCCCCGTGACACCAAGTCAGCGGATACAGAGTAGCCACGGGTGTTTAATTGTAGTGTAGACATACCCACTGTGACTGTCCCAGCTTTCACATCCTTCTAAAGGCAGGTCTACACTCCAACCTTGCATCGGCAGAGCTGTAGCGCTTCTGATGAAGATGCTCTAAGATGATGGGAGAGAGCTCTCCTGTTGGCTTAATAACTCCACCTCCATGAGAGGTGGTAGCTGCGTCGGCAGGAGAATCTCTCCCGCTAACATAGCGCTGTCTACATGAGCAGTTAAGGTTTTTACACACCCCTGTGCGACATAGTTATACCGAAGTAAATGTGTAATCTAGTCCTGGCCTTAATGATTGTATTTGACAGGAGTGCTGGGGCTTCATGAGGAATGAAAGAAAAAGTAAAGTCAATAAACAAATAAATGCACTTAAAGACATCTGTGGTAGCAAATGTGATCTTCCTATGCTTCTCCTGATTTAGGGCAAGATTCTGATGCCTTTAATCACACTCATCTAGACTAGATGGGATTGTAAGGAAGGACCTAACAAATCTCAGTGACTGGACAACATGAGGGCAGATGAAATTCAATGTAGACAAAAATGCAATGTAATGCACCCTGCAGCTCAGACACATTGATGGGTTTCAAATTAACTGTGACCACTCAAGACAAAGATGAAGGCAGGACCATATGGGCTGCTTGATGACAACATCTGCTTACTGTGCAGTGGAAATCATAAAAGCAAACGCACTGGGCTATATCAAGAAAGGGACAGAGAATACTGAAAATGTTATAATGCTATTACAGGCACGTCTGGTACATCCTTACCTGCACTTTAATCTAGGTACTATAGGCCCATTCCTAGGTTCATGAAGTTGCGTGATGACATCAGATTCAGCTTTCATTTAAAAAAAATCTGTTTCTAGCCCTCATGGATGCAAAAGGAAGCTTGAAAATGAGAATGGATGCATGCTTGAGTCTGGGGACCAGAGTTCCATGAACTGCCCCATTCATTTAAATTCTGAAATCAGCTCCCACACCCAAAGTAATGAGATTCTATTGTGTCAGGGTAAGACTAGATTGCCATAATTTAGCTCTGTTTAGATTTGTGTGTTTAGTTATGGTGAACCCATTTCAAAAGTGTATATTAGAAGCAGAAGGGAAAATAAAGGATATGAAAATAATTAGGGGTACAGCCAGCTGTAATATTTCACATGACATTTTTTTTTTTCCTTTCCAAGCTGAACCATCCCAGTCTTTTAATCTCTCCTCATATGGAAGCTGTTCCATACCCTTCATCATTTTTGTTGCCCATCTCTATACCTTTTCTAATTCTGATATATGTTATTTTGAGATGGGGCGACCAGAACTGCATGCAGTTTTGAAGGGGTGGATTCACATAGTGGCATTATGATATTTACTGTCTTATTATCTATCCCATTCCTAATGGTTCCTAACATTTTGTTAGCTTCTTTGACTGTCAAGGCACACGGAGCGGATGTTTTCAGAGAACTATCCACGACTCCCAGATCTCTTTCTTGAGTAGTGACAGCTAGTTTAGACCCCACCGTTTTGTGTGTATAGTTAGGAGTACGTTCTCCACAATGAATTATTTTGCATGTATCGACATATAATTTCATCTACCATTTTGTTGCCTAGTCTCCCAGTTTTGCGAGATCCCTTTGTAACACTTCTCGGTCTGCTTTGGACTTAACTATCATGAGTAATTTAGTATCAACTGCAAACTTTTCCACCTTCCTGTTTACCCCTCTCTATTTAAAAGAGACTCGGATTTTTCCCCCAAAGTCAGAAGAAACAACAAAGATCTGTACAGCAGATGCACTGAATGCACTTGTTCAAGACACTGCAGTAAAAACACGAAACTGACATTTTAAAAAAAAAAACCCGCTTCTCCCTTCCCTCTACATTGACATTTTTTGCCGATTACAATTTTCCACCTGGAAGGATCAGATTATATAACATGAGCTAGAATCCTTGACACTTTGCCCCTCTCCTAGAATGTGCATCTGAATGTATTTATGCTCTGTGTGCCAGTTAAGCTTTCTCATAATCTTCCAAGGCGGCAAAATAAATAAATATATAATACAATATCGATGTGATTCACCTGGAGGCTTCTTTCCCCCACCCCTCATTGACAATAATAAAAGGTGCCAGAAGCAGAATTCAGTCACGCTAACCTGTCCTATTGATTTAAAGGAAAGAAACTATAACACAGGACGTGTTATTTCCTCAAGAGTCTACAGGAGACAATTAGACAAGTGTCCGATTTGTCCCTCCCAACTGTTGGCAAATGGAGATGTGCAACCTGACACAACTACAGCCTGAAGTGGAAATGGCCTATCCTATTAAGCGTACTTCTAGACGAACATTTTGATTTGCTTTTCCTAGGGGTTAGTTGAAATGGAATCTTTCAGTACAGTGTGTGACTCATGGCAGAAATGAAGTCTGCCTTTATGCAATTAGTGTTGATACCAGTCTTTGACACTATACCGTAAAGGCTAGAGACCTGACTAGAGTAGTCTGCAGCAGAGTAGAACATAACAAAATTCGCAATCTGCGACATTACCTGAAAGAGGCCCTGGGGGCAGCTTTTTGCTACATATCTTGCATCTACTGAATTGCATAATAGAGTAGGGGCAGCACAAATCATCAACACAATCTGGGGAGATGCTGTAGCACGGTAAAGTTTGCTCACTCTCACTGTCGCATTCCTAAAAGAGATTGTGCAACATGCTGAACACACACCCCCGCCCCAACACAATGGAATCTGGGATGATTTAAGGCTCTGTTTAATTACACTACAAATTACATACTTGCTCATTCACATCAAGGGAGAGCACATTTCCAGCACAGCCAATGGGAAAGATGGTGCAGTCCCATGTGATTTAATATATATAAGGTATCGGGCATGGGATTCCTTGCACTCTGCTTTGCAAATGGATCACACTTCGTCCCAGAGCTCTGGACACTTAACATTCAGATGGCTCCAGGGTGGATGCGCAATTTATGCTCTTCCCTCACATATATCAGCTCACAGGTGAGGAGTAGGTAACTGCTGTCATAGGGACTACTCAGTGCTTACTCTTTCATCACTCAGGCATTTAGATGCTGCTTACAAATTATAGGCTATGGCTTTCTGAATATTTACTTATTTTTGAAACGAGTGGGAAATTCTAGATCTGAGACCCATCTCAGGTTACTGTTACACAATTAAAAAAAAATGTCATTTAGAAGCTGCATTTTAAAAAAAAAGTTTTATTTGTATCCATATCAGTGTAATTATTTTCAACATAGTCATGAACTTGGCACTGACTGGTGAAATATGGAACATCACAAAGGTAGCAATGGCAACAAAATATACACCAAAGACAATACATGTGTAAGTGCTTTATTATTTAAATATGGCAAATATAGATTTTCTTTCTATTAAAAAACCTAAGGAAATTCACACCTCTCTAACTTCATTTAATGTTAGTTAAGGCTGTTCTCACAGCACTCACTGGGGAGGTGGGAGAGACAGGACCAAGTCCCCTTGCTCCAAAGAACTTTTTAATTGTTTATTTATCCACAGTGGAATAGCTTTGACAGCAGAGACTGAGGGAGCCCCACATCAGAATATCCCATAGCCCAGTGATTAGAGCATCCACCTGAGAGGTAGGAGATACCTGTTTAAATCCTGTCTACCTAGAGAAGGGACTTGAACTGAGGGTCTCCTAGCTGAGTACCCTCACCTCTAGGCTAAAAGCTTTGAGGGAGGCCATCATAGTATCATAGAATATCAGGGTTGGAAGGGACCTCAGGAGGTCATCTAGTCCAACCCCCTGCTCAAAGCACAACCACTCCTCCTCTCTCTCCTTCCCCTTCCCCTGCCCAGTTTTGTATTAAATGTATAGGTACCTAATGCCAAGAGAGGGTTTGCAGCTGAGGATCTCTAGTAGAGGTAGGTGCCACCCTGCAGCCTTGATTCAGGTGCCGATCTTTGAGAGGGGCAGGGCTCAGCACACACTCCTCAGCTTGGCATCTCCCATTGGCTATTTTAGGTGAGGCGCAGCCTAGCATGCTGGCTTTTGTGAATCCCATTCTGAGTCACCCATCTCTCCTCATTCAGTGTACATGGAGCCAAGGTGCCAAACTCAGGCTTTGTGAATCCTGGTGATTTTTCCAGACACCTATAAGTTAGGCAGGGTGATGCTTCAGCATGAACCTCGCCCCTGGAGTCTGCCTCTGACACCGAGTTCCCATGTGATGCTGTGCAAGTCACTTACACCCAACTTTTCACAGGTGGTTACTTCTGCATGTACTTATACGGTGTATTATAATGCATACACGCAAGGAGGACAAATTAAGGTTGCAGTAACAATGTTCATTCTCGTGTTTCCTAATTTGAGAGTGCTTGACATTGACCCTTTTTAATCCTTAACTTTGCATTTCCTAATATTTTGTGGTTTAGTTTATTGATGAGAGCAACCTTAACTAATATTGAACCAAGTTTTCTGCTTGTGGATTTGTAGTACAGTGCTACCCGGAGATCCCAGCTGAGATTGAGAATCCCATGTTTCAAAGTGCTCTTACAAATATATGCTGAAAGATAGTCCCTACTGCTGCAGAATTTACATTCTAAGTAGACAAGACACAGAAAGTGGGGGAGTGGAAACAGAGGCACAGAGAGGTCAAATGAGTTTCCCAAGGTCACACAGCAGAGCAGTGGCAGAGCTGTTAATAGAACCAACATCTTTTGAGTCCCAGTCCCGTGCTCTAGCTACTGGAGAACAGTGATGCTCAACATGCACAAAACAGCCATTTCCATCGGCAGAGTGGATAAAACTTCTTCCCCCTTCTTCCTGTTAGGCCAGGGTTCAAGCCCATTTGAAATCCTAGAGTTTGATGTTCTCATCTCAAAACCTGGTGGATGGCATATCATTTGGCATTCATGCTGTTAAGAGGCAGGTGTAGTGAGGTGTTCTCCTGGGAGATAGGTGGCTGGGTTTTCAAGGTAAAGGCAGAGGTCGTCAGAAGGACATCATAGAAGAACTTACCCTTCCGCAACCTAATGACTCCTAGAGACAAATCAGACATCAGCTCTCACAATCACCAGTCCTGTTAATCCTCAGGAGTCACCGAGAATGTTCACAACATGCCACAGAGGAAAGCAATCAATTTACCACATGCTTGAGCATGCAGTGACAGTAACACCACTGTAAAACAGCTCAGTGTCGTCTGAAGTAATATTGACATTTCAGGGCAGATGTGTGATGACTCCGCTAAGCCGCACATGGCAAGTGGCCTTATTGCTAATTTTATCGGAGAGCGGCTGTGTGCAGTTCTAGGTGATTTGTGCTGAATTTGGCTCGAATGTGTTTCATACCCAATGGTCCAAAATAATAGTAAATTCAAATAGTAATGGAGAGTGGGCTCATTTTATTTGTGTCTGCTGAATGTGGGCACCCATTAGCATTATCAGGCTCATTGTACTGAGAATCCAATATCTGCGTGCGAAATGGCATCGGGTAGATGTAGGACTGCTCTGAGTTCAGCTCTATTATTTTCAGTTATAGACAATCACTCCTAATGCCGCCTAATTCTCCACACTTGTTAGGCCTGCAAAAGTCATGACATACTAAGAAAAAGTCACTGCATTGCTTTAATTGTAATATAGACACTTGTGACTGGCATCAAGTGAGTCTCTGCTGAGCATGATGATGGTGATATTTCCTCTGATACTCAGTGTGAGTAAGGGTGAACAATTGGGTCTCAAATGTGCCGGCCTGTCTGCTGCAGTGTTTGAATGGGGCCATTATAGGCAGAGAGCAGGGGATTTAAAGGAGGAAAATAGAAGTGGAGGGAAACGTAGAATAAGAAAGGGGTCTTGGGGAAGAGATAAAAGGAGCAAGAAACGAGAAGCGTGGAGAATAAAAGTAAGAGCTGGGGAGAAAAAGACAGGGAGGGATGGAGGGAAGGAGATTGGGGCAGCAGGGATGTGTGTGTGTGTGGGGGGAATATGAGGGAAAATGGAAGGAAGGAAAAGAGAGATGGGAGAGTATGAGAAAGCAAAGACATAAAGGAAGAAAGAGAGAAAATAGAAATGACAGAGAGCAAGTGATTTCTCTGACTACAGTCAGAAAGAAAGAAAACAGAAAAGATGTTGTTTTGCACCTACCAATTATAAAAGCAATGTCAAAAGCTTAATACAATTCCTGGAGGTGGGGGAAGGTATTGGGTGGGGGGTTGGGAGGGGTGAAGAGACATGGGGTCATCCAATAGGAATGAATGATAAATGGCTCAAACATAGTCATAGTTGTTATCAGATCTGCCTACTAGCATCTTGGAGTTCTGCTAACTGCAAGTGCTTCTTGATCACTTTGGTTAGACAACTGTACACTTGCTGAGTTCCACTCCCTGGCAAAACAGAACGTACCACTGTGTTAGGGTGTCCCCACACAGAGGTGGAGAAAGGGTTAATGTGGGCCTGAGAGGCCAATTATCTCATCTCCTTGCACCTGAAGGGTGAGCCAGACCCAGTGAAAGATGAGCCCCACCTGGGGGAAGAATTGGGTGGTTTCTAGGAAGAAAGAAGGCCCAGTGAGGAAGGTGGCAGCAGGGAGAGGGGAAGAATTCCATAGTCCTTTTCTGGACAGAGAAGCTGTTTCAGGAGGATGTGTATACCTGAGCCTGATGGGAAAGGAGAGTAGGGGTGAAAGTGACCCCTGAAGTGGGTCTGAGAGAAGGCCAACCCACAGGCAGACAGACTTGGGGGTCAAAGGGAGTTGACAATGTAGAGTAGGGGCCAGACTCCAGGGAGCTCACCTTTGAGAGTCAGTGCTGTGCAGAAGAATGGAGCGCTGGAAAGGATCCAGGAGGGATTAAAAATTCGAGCCTGAGAAAGGAGCAGAAGTTGCTTTTGTTGTGTTTGGGCTTTGAGTTTGGTTGTAAGACTCCGGGGAGAAGCTCTGGGCCCACTGCTCAGATGGAAGAGTGGAATGGAAATGGAGCACTGGAGGGATGGAAGGTGTTAGACTGATGCCTAGTATTGCACGGGATGCTGTCCATGCGGGGTGCTGAGACCAGGAATGGGGAGACTTTAAAGTGACCTGTCCTCAGGGCTGAATGATGAGAAGAGAGGCCACTGCGGGGCCAGAACAGTGACAAATGAGATGCTGCACCATGCACAGCCATGAGGGAGAGTGCTTGTGGCAGATATGCTCTTCTACAGACACCCTGCCCTCTAAAACCCTGTAGCAACAACTGCAAGAAGCACGTCTCTGCTTACATGTGACTCTAAATATGACTGTTCTCGATAAATACATTGGGGGTGGGGGATACCAGGGAAGGGGAGGAGCTATTGAAGCTAAAAGGATAACACTGGCATAAGTACAAATGGGTATTGACTGGCTATACCTAAACTCTGAATGGAAATGAGAAGGAGGTTTGTATCTGTCAGAGGAGGGAAGTCCTGAACAGCCTTCCCATAGAAGCAGTGGGGATAAACCACCCAACTAGTTTTAAGATGGAGCTTGATAAATTAACAAAGAGGATTATATGATGGGGTTGACCTGTGGCAGCAGGGGACTGGATTTAGGACTACATTGTACCTCCTGGGTCATTATGTCCTAGTTCCCTAATAACAGCTGCAGTTTCTTTGGAAGTGGTGGGGAATTGTCCATGTTTTGGCATGTATTTAATTCATTCTGGCTGGGTATAAAATAAATGTGATATATTTGATTTCAAAGGCAGCTTCAGAAAGGACTGAGCTAAACCTAACACTGTGAGTTCTTAAGGATGAATCTGTTAGGCTTCCTTGTTTTGCTTTATAATGATATAATGCTGATTTGACCTACCTGACCCTGTCTTGGATCAGTGACCTGGAGATTAAAACTGGTATTTTCCAGGAGAGGACTAAGGGATTTAAGTGCTCAAGTTACAAAATTTCAGTGGGATTTGGGCATTTGGAACACTGTAGCCCAAAGTGTCCTTCATCCATTAGCAATTCCCTGAGCCCTCCCCTCCTTATAATGATAGGAGTTGAACCTATAAGATACAGACAGTGTAACCAGACTATAGCACCATGCTAAATACCTGAAGAAAACATGGTTATTTCTTTGGATCAGTCAGACCTGCAAAGGGAGGGGCTGATCACAAGGTGGATGAGCCAATTTTTCTTCACTTATTGCTTCTGGTTTTAAACCAAAGCAGCTAAATACAAAGCAGGCATGAAGGTGAGAGAAGGAAGGAATGTTGATTTAACCATGAATTACTGGGCTTTTTCTTTTCACTTTGTCACCAGCTCTCATGTAAATTAATCCCACTGCTTTAACATTTAATTTAGTATGAAAATCATATCCTGGTTCATATCTGTTAATGTTGCATGTGAATTATAAAATGCTCTGTTTTCATAAAATGCTGTGTTTAACATGATCGTGAGGCACAGTTAATTTCACTGTTTGCTGGGCAGAGCTACACAACCTCCAGATTGCAAAGCTCAATGCTAGTGTACTAGTTTTCTTTTAATTTCTCCTCTCATCTGCTGAGGTAAAGTTGACTATGCACTAGCGCTATTGAGAAACTGGGATAAACACATGCAAAGATTATCCTTACGATACCTGAATACCTCTTATTTACGGAGGAACAGATTCAGTAAAGCATCACTGTTCAGAGAGGCATTTAAGCACATGCTTAATAGTGTTAGCAATACACATAATGGTATTAGCCAATACAGATATGTATTGGCTAAGGGCATACAATATTAATATTGTATTATGCTAAACGTGGGCAGTTATGTTAACCAAGTTATATCTTTCTCACAGTTCTACCCACTTCTGTCACTTATACACTGCAAAGCTAAAGTAGCTTTTGGCATTAGCGAATATATTAAGCCGGTCAAAGGCAAGAGACATTCGTCCTATGTTCTAATACAGGTACCTTCACAGGCAAATGGTTTAAAATGTAGTAGCCAAAACAGAGATAAGGAAAGGTCCAGAACAACAAGATATGGAACTGGCACAAACTGGATCTTAATTGACACAAAGTACTTTCTAACTTGTAAGCAACCAGGCTATAAATATAAGTGGTTTGGGGGCAAAGCACACCTACTGTTTAAGGTGAACATGCTGTGAGATAATAATTGGTTCCCAAAAGGAAGGGTATGTATGTCTACCTTTTGTATTCTACTACTTTCTTAGACAAACTTTGGCTAAGTGTGGTTATTTGGTCTTTTGAACACGTTTTAGAGGTAGGAGACCCTGGGTCCAATCACTCTTTCTTTATTTGTCCAGACTTCAACAGCCTCAGCAGGAAATCCCATAGCTCAGTGGTTTAGAGCACTTTCCTGAGAAGATTTGAACAGGATCTCCCTCCTATCTCCTCCTCTGAGAGGGAGTGGGGGGCTTTGAATTTGCGTTTCTCACATCCCAGGTTAGAACACCTCTGGGCTAAAAGTTATAAGATGGGCACCTTCTCTTCCTCCAAAGAGATTTTGAATGGGACCTGATCTGGTAGGTGTACTGGGAAGGTGCCTGGTGGATTGGGCCCCACACAAGACCTGGGGGCCAAATGCCTGTCTTTTCCTGGTTCATGAGTAGCTCTGGGGTTTAGGCAGGAGATAGGTATCCGGATGCCCCCAATGAGGAATCAGTGCTTGTGCCCAGAGACAAAAACCTATTTGTTGAGGGACTTTTACTTAGGAAAGTTTTGGCAATGAGTGAGTTTAGGAACCTACAGGACTGAGTGAGTTTTGTGCATAGCAGTAGAGCCAAAACTGGAACTTAAGTGCCTAAAGCTGAGCATTAGGTACCTATGCATCTTCATGGACAACACCCTAAGCTCCTAAAAGCACCATTGATGTAATGGAAGTTAGGAACCAAAATACATTTGAGGATATGGGCCTGGGTTATTTATTTTGGTGCCTTAAGGTTTTAGGAGCTTAATGAGGCATATATTTTTCAAAATCTTAGCCTGCTTGCTTATCAATATTCATTCCCTGTTAAAGCAACTTGGCACATCTAATATTCTGCTTTGCTGATTTCAAACAATCACACTGGTCATCAACATTTATTACAGTATTTTAACACTCAAGTCCTCTCATTTAGGCTTAATGAATGGGGTGTTTTTTACAGTACACCAAGGGGGGTTCAAGTTTTAGATGCACAGTAGCCAAGGGAAATGACAATGTCCCAAATTGAAGGGGGAAATTGCACTTTAAAAAAATCTGTAAGATCCAAGCCTGCAGAAATGATTTGGAGGAAATTGCTTTTGTTAGCCCTAGAGTCTAAGCCACAGTCCTATTTCAAGGTTGATAGACCACACAAGAGTTGGATGCTCCTGGACTGTGGTGGCATTAAAGATGTGGCAAAGATAAATAACCACTCTCTACATAAAAGTATTTTCATCGCTTACCCAGTGTCTGGCAGCCGAGCTTCTGTAATGCCCCAAAGCATAAAGAATTGGCTCACACCACCTGTTCAATACAGAATTCAAACAGTGGAACTATATCACTCAATTAGCAAGGCACATACCAGACAAATGAAAATAGCTGTACGCTGTATTCTTCTTGTTTGGAGGGGAGGGGAGGAAAGGGTGGTATTGTGGTAACAGTATGGGATTTGAACATCTTTGACCCTTTCAATACCAAAGAGACTATAAAATGATGGGTCAAGGGTAATGTATCAATGGCTTTATTCCAAGAAATAACCTGATCCCCCAAAATTTAGCCTATTTGCTGTAACTTTAAATACTAGGGGCCAGATTTTCCAAAGAGCTCGGCTCTGAACAGTTCCCATTGTTCTCAGTGAGGGCAGGAAGGTGGGGACTCTCTCTATTGTCGTCAATGGGAGTGCTGCTGAACCCTCTTGAAAATCTGGCCATTTCTCCTGAGGCCCAGATCTCCCAAGGGATTTGGACACTTAGGATCCACAAAAGGACTTAGGCATTGCAATGCTGAATGTCACAGTGACTAACTTTTAGGCACCTAGACAGTCACATGGACAATACCTTGATCCACAAAGCCAAGTTCAGTGCCTATGCTGCTGTACCATGAATGGGGAGAGAGAGGCACCTTGGAATGCAATCCACAAAAGCTAGCACGCTGGGTGGGAAGTGACCTAAGCTAGCCAATGGGAAATGCTGACCATAAACGTGTGTGCTAAGCCCTGCTCCTCTCTGAGATAGGTGCCTAAATCCAGGCTGCAGGAGGCGCCTAGTTCCACTTAACGGTCCACGAATGGAAAGCAACCACCTGAGTCAGGTATCTTAGGCTCCTTAGCTGTTCCTGGCCAGAATGAGTCCTTGCCTTGCGACACTCAAAACTGTTGGAGGAGGTAGTGGTGCCCAGCCCCCTTTATAACTTATATCCCACTCCCCTTGTATACGGGAGACCCAGGTTCACCTCCGCTCTCTGACAGAGGGGGGAAAGATTTGACCAGGCATCTCCCAGCTCTCAGGAGGTGTGCTCTAACCACTGGGCTGCAGAGTCACTCGCTCCTCTCTCTCTCTCTCTCTCTCTGACTAAATATTTATCCCCAGTCAGTGGGGGAGAGAGTGCTGAAAGTGCCAGTTAGGTGCCTAAATCCAACAGTTAAGTGCTACTGAGATCCTTGAAATGCCCACGCAGCAGCTGCATAACCCTGTAGGTGCCTAAATGTCTGCCAGTGGGTATGCACAGAGCCTCTTCAGTCCTGATGCCACCGAGCTGCTCATCACCCTCCATCATGCCTCAATCACAGCAGCATTCACGAGCTAGGAGTCCCCCTGCCTATCTCGCCGGTGGAGTCCCACCCGGTAGGCATTCTCAGAGCTCACATAACCTGCGCCAGGCAGCTGAGGAAGAGCAGAATGGAAGTTGTGGGGGCTGGCTGGTGCAGGCACCCACCCATCCCCTGGAATTCCCAACAGCCCAGTGGTTAGTGCATCCACGGGGGAGACCTGCTTTCAAATCCCCACTTTACTCGATTTACAGTGGGGACTTCCACTTGAGTCTCCCACCTCCCAGGTAAGTGCTCTAACCACCACTGTATCCTGGGGTGGGTGGCTAAGGGTTCCAATACATAGTCAGGCACCTAAGTTAAATGTTGCAATTCCTACGCCCCTTTGTGGATTTAGGTCCAGATCCTCAAAGGTCTTTAGGCCCTAAAATCACAGTGTGCTTTGGTTACCCAGGCCCCCAAGGCTGTCTAGTCAAGCGTACAGCAGCCTGTGACTGTCTTTGTGAACGGTGTTTTATGAGTGCAATTGGTCTCGGGTTATATTTGGACATGTAAATAGGCACCTGAATGATGATAACTCAGTTGCATGAGTATTCAGATGACCCAGTGGTGATCCTGAAAAGCTTGCTAATGTCACCCAAGATACAATAAACTCAGCAATATTCCCTTTTCCTTCTCTATATGCCCCATGGCAACTATCTCACAATGAGAGTAACTAGCTGAAAATCCAGGTTCTCAGGAAACTGGCAAAATTTCACTCCCCGATTCTCCATTCCAGTCCCTCTTATTTTTGCTTTCTCATTTAAGTGTTACTTTCTTTTCTAGTTAGTGGCATATGCTGTTCAAAACTGGGAGGGCACATGCTAGTGTCACTTCTATAATTTACACGTGCAACATAAAGGCACCCGTTAAAAAGTTAGTGGTTAAAGTCTCCTCAGGTTCTGCACCCTCTCCACAGTCTCTTTCACCAAGCAATGCTGGAGCACTAGGGGACGAAGCTAAGAGGTGTTGTACAAAGCTGGAGTCTGCAAGTCTGTTATGGGAAAGGTATTTTCCCTAATGTGTGCACTTACTCAAAGTGAGTAATCTCAGTCACTTCAATGGGATTGCTCGTATGAGTAACTGCTCACTCATGAGTAAAGGATTCACAGATCAGACCCTCCTGAATGGGCAGGACAGAGCAGTCAGAGCTGTGGAAAATGTGGGGTGTTGAAGACAAATATAGTAAGGGTTGGGAGGCACCCCCATAGTAGGGTAATGGGGGCCTGCAGAAGGGCTTACTCTCTGCTAGCATGCTCCCTTGTGGCTGGACATAGCAGGCTCTCCTCATCCAGTGTCCTCTGCCAGCAGTCACTCTGCTCCTGTGGTGGTCGCCTCTTCTCACCACTTGGTCCTCCAGCCAGATCATATTTCAGTTCCGCATCCTTTATAGGGTAACCAAGTCCAACAAAACATAATTCCAAGACCTCGTGTCAGGTCTCCAGCCCCTGACACTGGATCCACTGGGCATGGTATCCAGCGACTGCTATTGTCCATGTCTCCTAATGCCAGGGGGCTTCATGCCACCTTCCCAGTAACTGGTAGGGGAACTCACACTGGGTTCCAACCCAGGGACCCGAGGACAAGCAGCTAAGTCTGCTCTGTCAGACACCTCACCTCTGCCTCCCTGAACTACTTCCTGCCACTAGTGTTTGCTTGGGCCTTTCTCCTCAGCCCCTTCCTGGGCTCTTTGTAATGAGCAACACCTCTCAGGGCTTCTCCCCAGAGGTCCAGTTTCTGCCCTTGTAGAAGGGTCAACAATGGGAGCTTGCTCCAATCCTGTGTCTTCCACATATCTCCACTCTCTAGCACCCAGTGACTGCAGGTTCTTTCCCCTCTCCCTGCAGTCCCTATGCTCCTGTGCCTATGCCCTGAGGCTTTACTTCCTCCAGCTCCTTCTGGGCTCAGAACAACCTGCCTTTGGCCCCAAACTCCATTGCCACAAGCCTCCCTGGCTCCAGCCCCTTGGTTCTGGCTTCAGACTTATCTTAGCCCAAGAGAGGAGACACCCAGTTACCTTTCCCTTGGTCTTCATTACTCTGCTCTGTTCTCTTTCATTTATGAAGACCCAGCTCCTCCCCAGCTGGTTTGAACACCAATTATGCTTAACACTCCTTCAGGTGCTGCCCTGTGGCCTAACTGGGGCCAGGCTCCTGTTAACCTGTGGGTAACCAGTGTGGGGTTTATACACCCCATCACAGGGCCAAATAAGTCCTAGATTGCAGGCACTGTAATGCCTCACCTAATAGACTCATAGACTTTATGGACAGAAGGGACCATTGTGATCATCTAGTCTGATTTCCTGCACATCGCAGGCCTCAGAATCTCACCCACCCACTCCTGAAATACACCCCTAACCTCTGGCTGGGTTATTGAAATCCTCAAATATTGATTTAAAGATTTCATCTTGCCTGATACCACGTCCCCAACTGTGGCACATATCTATTGACAGCTCTTTTAATTTCAGTCTAGCAGCAAAAGGTCTAACACGATCCAATGGCTAGCAGTTGAAGCTATGCAAATTCAGACTGGAAATAAGGTGCCTATCATTAACATTGAGAGTAATTAGCCAATGGAACAAGTCACCAAGGGTCGTGGTGGATTATCCATCACTGACAATTTTTAAATCAAGATTGGATATTTTTCCCCTCAAAGCTCTGCTCTAGGAATTATTTTGGGGCAGGTCTCTGGCCTGAGCTATACAGGAGGTTGGACTAAATGATCACAGTGGTCCCTTCTGGCCTTGGAATCGATGAATATGCAGAAATAAGCTCGCACATGATTTCTGCCAAACTGTTTCAACTGAGAAATGAGTTCATGGAAAAATCCACGCCATCTATTTGCAAATAGTCTGCGAACAGAACAAAATAGTGCCGAACTCTGAGTGAATTATGCATCCCACATAGCTTGCACAGAATTAATAGATGCTATCTCCTGTGAGTCAAAAAAAAAAAAAAAAAAAAAAAAACCAAGTGGCAAAAATTCCCTCCTGAGAATTAAGTGCCTAGAGAATTAGATTAACTAGTCAAAGACAGAACAGATGCTAGCTGCTGCTATTGTAGCAATAAGCCATGACACTATGTGTATTAGTCACCTGATAGTGCACTCCTAAAGAGCAAGAATGCTCCTGCAGTGAAACTACAAAGAGAAGCATCATTTCTCTTTATTGCAATGACTCTCTAGCTTAGACACCTGAATTGAGTTGCTTTAAGGTGTCCAGATAAGTTCCTTAAGAAATTGAAAGAAGCAAGTGGGGAAAGGGGCTGGTGGAAGTGGTGGGAAGGAGGCACGGTAAATTTGGGGTGACTTTTCAGCCACATTTGTCACATTTTAAGAACAGCCCTAACTCTGAAGCCCCATCATTGTGTCCGAAGTCTCTGAGCATCTGCGCCTGCTGCAGCTAGCAGGGTAGGTTGTAACATAGTTGATGTTCTTGTGGAAGCTTGTTGCTCAAGAAACAAAACCTTAATCTAACACTGAGACCATTCAGGATGGCCAAGTTGAGCTTGGTCTCTTGTACCTGGCCCGTAGTGAGCCTCTGAACAAGAGCCGGTGGTAGCGCGCCCTGAGATAGTGGCAGTACAGACCTCTCTCAAATTCTCCACTGCTGCTGTAAATCAACAAAGCTCCCCTGAAGGGAGGGTGGCTATCCTGATTTATCCCAGCTGAGAGGCTGGCCCGGTCACGGGTTGTACCAACTCCGCACTGGGCCAACGGGGCCTGACCAATTACTGTGGGCCCAGGAGAACATGCCCCCTCGTCCCTGCTGTGCATGCTTGGGGTGGAAGGACAGATAAAAGGAGGCAGCCCAGCTCCCTCGGGGCTAGCTGAGGAGCAGGAACAATGTGTACTGCAGGCTCCTGCGGAGGCACCTGTGTGTCTCCAAGAGGTGGGACCTGTGGACCAAGACTACACTGCAGACAACCAGCTGCCTGCAGAGATTGACTGGAATGCTGAGCTGCTGCCAGATGGGGAGATGCCCTTGCGGTAGGAAGTGACCCAGGCAATGAATTAGAAGCCAGTGCTTTAACCCTTAACTGGGTTGGAACCTGGGGGAGTAGAGTGGGCCTGGGTTCCCCCAACCCACACACTTGCTCTCCCCTGCCCAGGGGCTGTGGACTGATTGTTTGCTTGGCCCTGGCAGGGGTTCTGAGCCCTCCTGATTGCAATTGCTCGATCCCAGAGGGAGTCCCACTGACTGTGCGATGGGGTGTACCAGCCCTGCACTGGGCCAACGAGGGCAGCCTTGCTCGACACGCAGGGCCCCCTGTGACAGGCCGTATCGGTCAGGCTTGAATTTTACTGTTCTTGCTTGGCCTAGTTGGGAAACCTTTTATTTCCCTTTCTGGTAACTTTACAGCATACACTTACAGTTTAACCTCCAGTTAGACTGACTGTTTAACCTCCAGTTGGGTAGGAGATGAAATGTGATTAGTATGTTTCACGCATCCTAATTCCCTTGTATATCTACTCTGAAATCAGAGGTCAGCTCAAGGTATGTCCTGTTTATAGTGGCTTGCGTCAGTTCCTCCTCCTCAGCAACTGCCCTGATTTCCTGTCCTACCCTAGATCTCTTTTGAAGGGCTAGAGCCCAGATTTTTAAAAGCATTTAGCCACCTAAGTCTTGAAATCTGGGCCTAGATGATTACCCAGCAGTGAAAAATATCAGGTCATGGTCATGTTGAGTTCAGTGGAATCGCAGCAAGGATGAATCTAACCATCTGTCTGTCTTTCTTTCTCTCTAATATATGGAAGTTAGGCACCATACTGAGCAAGAGACAGTTCATGAGCTGCAGCATCACTGGCCCATAGATCTGGTGGCAATCATCTGCTCTTGGTCTATACCAGCAATAAATTGACACATACCACGCTTAGCTCAGTGGTGCAGACCAGAAGTGTGTGTGTGTGTGTTAAAACTCCTTCTCCCTTCCCACCCGCTTTCTCCAGAAGTAAGCAGATATATAGCAACCCCTTACTCCTAGATTCCTGGAGACCCAAGGTCTGGGTACCCTGTGCAGGGGTGTCAGAAAATTCCTATACTCATTGCTTCTGGGAGGCCATGTATCCCAGGGGATAGGGCACTGGGCTAGGATTCAGGAGACCTGGATTCTGTTTCCAGCTCTGCCTTTGGCCTGCTGGATGACCCTCAGCAAGTTACTTCACCTTCATTTACTCAGTTTCTCCATCTGTAAAATGGAGATAATGAAACTCCTTTTTAAAGCAGTTTAAGCTCTGGTGATGTGAAGAACTATGTAAGAGCTAGACTTTAGAGGGCAGATAGTCTGAGTTAGAATCTAACCCCATATTTATAAAGGACAGGGGTGCTAAGGGGCATGCCAATTTTTTTTATTTGGTTCCTGTTGGATGAAATTTCATTTTCTGCAAATGCTTCCTCGTAAACCAGGGTGGCTACAGAAGATCACCTTATAATCTAACAGATGATAGTTCTTTGGAAGAAAGGTTGAGAGACAGAAAGAGAATTACAATGGGAATTGTTGGTGTCCAGAGCGAACCACACAAACAATGTGTAATAATTTTTCTACTAGAGCAGAGGATTGTTCATCATTTACCTCATGTGTTTGCCCTTGGGCTAGGATTATATTAGTGACATTTCCCTACTGAGATGGAACACCTGGTAGCCATAGCAACTACATTTTTGTATCCGCCTGTAAATTCCCCTGGTTCTAATTAGGTCATTCATTTATAACAGCATTAACAACACAGGCGAAGCAAGAGCAGATGTACCTCCCATACAGTCACCTATCTGAGTCCCTGATATCATAGATGCCATCTGAAGGTGAATCTGATTTCTTCCCATGCTGTCAGATGTCACCTAGGGTAGGAACAAGGCTTTATCAGCCATGTCCATCCTGCCTGCTCTTGCACGACCTCTGGTGTTAAGTCCCATACACTTTCCTTCTCTAAATACTGTTTATCATTCATGTAGTTAAATCAAACAATGATACCTTTCCTTTCCAGCAAACTGCCTGCTGGGTTGTGTTAAAAATGTGTTTTTTTTCTTTGATAGCTTAGGTGTGAATTTTTCCTACTATCACAGAGCCCTGAATTCTTGCATAAGATATTCATTGCGGCTTTTACAAATAGCAGGTGGCTGTTTTTACAAGCTGAAAGCCTGTGCAGTTAAACTTAAGAATTTAGCTGTGCAATCTAGATAACCATAAACTATGTAATCTAAAGCAAATGACAGGTAAATGATGAAACATGAATGCTCTAGGAAGCAAAACCAAGTAATGCACAATTGCGAAAGTTCAACGGCTTGGTTCGTTTGGCCCACAAATTATTTTCTCCTCCCCAAAACAATCAAACCCAGTGAACACTTTGAAGTCTGATTACACGATTTAAAAAAGATTGATGGGCTGGCAAGTAGTTGAGAGTGTTTGCTTTATTGTTCATGGAGTCGGGGTTCGGTAGTGCATTTGTTCTTTGTGAATTGTCAAAAAAAGACAAATAACTTTCGCATGTTGGGCTACATTCTATCTGGGACTGGCATGGAATTCTTTTACTAGAAGAAAAAAGATCTAACATCTGGATTTTGGCCTGTCTGAAGCTTCAAGGTATATCTCAGCAGAGCTCAGGAGATGGGGTGCTTTAAACTGTGATTATTGTTCACTATTAGTGGTAGCAGTGTTACTGTGGAGTCTAGGGGCCCTAATCATGAAGAAAGACCCCATTGTGCTATGCGTTGTACAAACACAGAACAAAAAGGGATTTTTGACACCGGGAAATTAGATCATGTTAGAAAACGTATTAATTGACCATTTTAAATATGATAGCTCTCAGTGTCGACGAGGACTGACCTATTAAACATCTCCATGGAGGTGGAGGCTTTCAGAGGTCCCTAATGGTAGAGCTATACTATGATTTAAAACCCACGGCAGCAAGTTTCAGAGCCTGGGTCTGCAGACTCGGGCTCAGACAGCGGCATTGAACACAGCTGTGTAGATGTTTGGGCTTGAGCTGAAGCTCAGGGTCTGAAGTCCAGGGAGGAGAGGTGGGCTTCAGAGCCTGACTGCAGCATGTACACTGCTAGTTGTAATGCCTTAGCGTGAGTAGAGTAGGTCTACACTTACCCGCTAGTTCGGTGGCGAGCGATCGAAGTTCTGGGTTCGACTTATCGCGTCTGGTCTGGACGCGGTAAGTCGAACCCGGAAGTGCTCGCCGTCGACTGCGGTACTCCAGCTAGACGAGAGGAGTACCGCGGAGTCAACGGGGGAGCCTGCCTGCCGCGTGTGGACCGAGGTAAGTTCGAACTAAGGTACTTAAGTTGCGTACCTTAGTTCGAATTAGGGGGTTAGTGTAGACCTGGCCTGAGTCTATAGACCTGGGCTCTGAGACTCGTTGCCATGGGTTTTAAAATGTGAAAATCCCATTCTCAGGGTTTAATATTGTGTGTGTTAATGTTTGCAGTTTCCCAATGTGGACAAGTAGAGCTGGGTGAAATTTCTAGGTCAAAACTTTTTTTTTTTTCTTCAAAAAAATGCAGATTTGGTGACCTGCAAATATTTTGTGAATCCATGTTGGTTTTGTGGAATTGTTCATTTAGAAAATAAATCTGAAAGAAAGGAAATGTTTCATTTTGGCATTTTCTAAACAAAACGTTTGTGTTTGAGTCCAAATAGCTTTCCACTTTGAAATTTCCTTTAATTTTATTTTTAAGAAAAACCACAACCCTTTAAATATGTTCAGAATTTAAATGAAACTTTTCACATCGGGTCAAACAGAATATTTTGTTCAACTCAAAACTTTTTTTTTCCTTTTCCTTTTTGATTCACTGAATTTTTTTTTTTTTTAAATTGCTTTTCAGTTCGGTCTGAAACTTTAAAAAACATTTTGGACTTGCCAATGAACTGAAAAATCCATTATTTTCACAGTTCTATATACAAGCCTTATTAAACTATGAGGCTGCTTGTGATTTTATTTACATAGGTGTAACTCTATGGAATGCTATGCTGTTATTCCTGATTCACACACGTGTGACATCAGAATTGCACCCACAATTTTGGGACCAGAAGATTCCAGAACAGATGGGAAAGACAGCACTGTATGTGAGTAGCTAGCAGAAAGTTTAAACATGTGCCTTACACTAGCTTAGAGGTTGTACATAAAGGTATCTAGATTCCCTCTGTCCATTTTTATGTGTTTTTCTATGTCTGAGTGTTGTGCTATTTTTTTTTTTTTTTTTTTTTTAAAAGGAGATATCCTGTCTCCTAGAGCTGGAAGGGACCTTGGAAAGTCATCAAGGCCAGCCCCCTGCCTTCACTAGTAGGACTGAGTATTGATTTTACCCTAGATCCCTAAGTGGCCCCCTCAAGGACTGAACTCATAACCCAGGGTTTAGCAGGCCAATGTTGAAACCATTGAGCTATCTCTCCCCCTGTAGGTGGTCTCCAGATAATCAAAAGATGGGAATACAAGAGGAATGACAAGATTTTACTCCCCGTTGAATCCCCAGTATGTCTGACAACAATAGCAACAGTGTACCTGCCACTGGGGGCATCTGAGGCATTGCCCAATTCTGAAAATAGAATAAAAGTGTCATTCGCCCAGTTCTGTGTGCCATCCAGAGCTGCTAATTTAACATTGACTTCAGAATCATCTAATAATTCATTGAATAATTGATCTTATTCCTGACTTTAAAAATAATGTAGTGTTGACTCCCATTGAGATTTAATGGGAGCTAAGTGCCTAACTCAGCTGTTGGGTGCTTCTGAAAACAACGCCCATCATGACTCCTGTAACGCTTCCGATGGTGATGCAAGAGCATGAGTACCAACCTCAAGGCAGACTGTTAAAAACCAGGGCACAAACCCCTTATTGCTCATGAGTTCTAAACTTAGATTTCTCTAATCAGCTGGACCAAGTGCAAACTTCTCAGGCACTTTAGCAGCCTAAGCATGTAGTCACAGAGAGTCTCCTTGGTTACTCCAGTCTACCTTGCCACCCAGATGAGCGTACCTCTGATAGATGGCTCCCTACCCCAAGACAGAGCAATGTTCAGGTTACTCCTGATCCCAAAGGACCAGTCACTTACCCCAGGTCAGTTGTGCTTTAGGTTTCACACTAAACATAAGGCTTGTTTCCAATCCTACAGTAAACTATGTGAAGACTTAATTAATAGGCAAATGAGATTAGAGAGTTATTAACAAGGTTAAGGAAAGCAAATAGATGCATATGTGAGTTTCAGTCACAGGTTTCTAAAGGTAGTATGGGATTCTATAATCAGCAAGCTCTATTTGACCTGTATGGCTAGCCCAGGCTAAGCAGCTGGGAATTTCTTAATGCCTAGAAACATCCTGCACCCTTTCCCCTCCACATCCAAACAGCATAGAAATATTCCTTTTGTTTAAGCTTTTTATCCCCCTCTTGCCATGTGCTCTGAGTTACAAACTCAGCTCATGGGAGGAGTCCACTTGCATGACTCCAGGGGGAGGAGAGCAGAACAATAAGAGTCTTGCATCCTTTTGCTAATGGTTTCTCAATCCAGATCTAGGGCGTTTCCAGTTGTAAGATCCAACCAGAACCCGTCTGGTATCAGTGGGTGTCCTCTTTCAGGAGGGGCATAACAATTTCTGTAGAAGAGCAGCTCTTCACACTAATTAATGTCCCTCCCCTGTCTGCCATTCATACAGTCACAGAGGCCCACACTACAGCCACTCAGATATTACATTACATTATGGAACACAGATACTACAAGAGAACTTAGTTCAGGCAATAACTCAAGCATTCAGCACGACACTGTTTCTTACCATTCTAATTCCCATTCTATCAATATTAACCCACACGTGAGACAGCCAGATTCCAGCTATGCATCTATCTGTGTTCCACTGAGAAATGGGGACCTTGGCATGAGCTGGTGCCAGCATCACAACTCCATCTTCCAAATGAAGAATCCATGCAAGCCCCAAACCCAACAGAGCACAGTGGAGACTGCTTAGGAAGGGGTTGTGAGGCAGGAGCAGTGGGATGGGGGAATTTTCAAACTGAGTTTAATCATCGAGTGCATGGCATTTATAATGTCCAATCTAAAATTTTATCCAACAGCAGCTCCAAATTAAGATAAGAGGGATCTCTAGTTATGCATCCAAAGCTATTTATTATTTTGGTGTCTTACTTTTAGACCCAATACCCAGAGATGCAATAGCACTGGACTTCATTAGCGGATTAAAAGGTTACCTCACATTGGTTTTCAAAACTTAGAATTCAGCCTATTGATTTCATTCTCAAGTTACACAGGTACAAATCCTTTTGACTGTGAAGTTTCTAAACCTCTTCTTTGTGTAAATAATTAAATAGTAACTGAAGCAGGGTATTTAACCCATATTTTCCACCTACATGGTAAAGGTCTTATCCAATGACCTGGGGGAGACCCAGGTTCAAGGCTCTCTTCCAATTAATATTTAATTATTTATATAAAAGTGGAACATCTCCAACAGAAGAGATTCCCTCCCTTCAGAATAGCCTGTGGCCTGGTGCTTAAGGCATGATGCTCCAGTGTTGAAGGCCTGTGTTCAAGTGTGAGGCAGAGCAAGATGTTAAACAAGGATCTCCCAAGAGACTGTCACAGCCACCAGGCCAGTGGCTGTTTTGAGGTCTCGGTCTGGTTTTTCATGAAAAAATATCAAAAGCTCTCAATTTCGTCGCTCTGCAGAATGGAAATTTTCGAGCATCATGAAAATTCTTGCAGTATGGGAAGACCATTTGCTGCCCATAAGGTGTTCAAATTACAACTGCCTCTTACTATGTATTGGGGTGCTGCTGTGCTAAACACCATTGCAATCTTAGCTGGGACCTCTATGCTCTACCATAATACTCAGTTTGCTGATATGCCCTATTTTCTGTATGAGAAATCTCTCTCAAACTGATAAAATAATTCAAAACTGGAAATGTAACTCCTGCAGTCTAATGTGTTTTTTTTTTAGGTTATGAAAGAAATAACCAATATGTGAAAGCATAATATTGCATTTGATTCTAGACATTAAGCAAAGCAGGTCTCTGTCGTGGAGAAAAATAATTAGCGGGAACACAAGTAAAAGCAGTAATTAAAAAGAAAAATAAGCATTGTGTTCTTGCTCTCTTGAGCTATTCTAACTGTAGAAGTCATTCTTTACCTGTCCCAATGTACGGCTCATCTGATACCCATGTAAGGTTAAGCATCTCTCTGTAGTTGCTTAGTAACAGTGCCAATAACAGTTTGTTCTCATTACAGCAGGCCAAATAATGCCAAAAAGCTGTTACACCCATGTGTCTGAACGTTTGTAGCCATTCATTCTGGACTTGTTTCCTTTCTACAAACATTTGAGTGATGAAATTTCACTGACGAAAGTGTTCATGGAAAGCAAATTTTAACACACATACCTGAATATTCATGGACACTACGTTTTAAATTCTCCCTGTATTAGTAGTAATTTTACTGTAGCCCTAGGGCTCCAGAATACTTTGTCGATGGACGAGTCTACCATCCCGTGGCCAACAGACTCAAGTGAGAATGACTCGCGCTAGCACTCTAAAAATAGTCGGGTAGCGAGTGCTTTGAAGTTCTGGCTTGACTGGAGCTCAGGCTTTGAATCTCATTCCCTCCTGAGCCAGCCAGATTCCAGCTATGCATCTCTCAGTGTTCCACTGAGAAATGGGGACCTTGGCATGAGCTGGTGCCAGCATCACAACTCCATCTTCCAAATGAAGAATCCATGCAAGCCCCAAGTTCTGGCTTGGCTGGAGCTCGGGCTTTGAATCTCATTCCCTCGTGAGCCAGCCAGATTCCATTTGAATCTCATTCCCTCCTTAGGCTTCCCCTGCAACTTCAAAGAGCTGTCTGCACCATTCTATTTAGAGAACTAACATGAGCTCCATTAGCCCGAGTCTGTCAAACTGAGCAGGGAGGCTCACTCCAAAATGATGGGTGGACTTACCCCTAAAGGTCCCAGCCAAGGTTGGGGACCCCTGGTGCTAGATACGAACTCATAGTAAGAGGAAGTTACTGTTCTTGAGAGCTTACAATCTTAACAAAGGGTGGAAGAAAGAAAATATCATCCGCATTATAAGGAGGGGAACTATATGTTACAGAGATCCCAATGCTGTAGCTGAAGTCAAGGGGATTTTTCCAATTGATTTCCATAGGAACGGGACAAAGCAAGAGAAACTAAGTAAGGTGCCTTAAGTCACACAGGAAATCTTTAGCAGGGTCAGTAATTGAACCCACATCTCCTGACTCTCCTCTAGTTCCTTAACCATAAGTCATCTCTTCCCCAGGCGCCTATTTGAGCCAACACTACTTGTATGCACATCCAGTGAAGCAACAAAAAACATGTGACTTATCTGGTCCATCTTCACAGCCAAGGAATGTAGCTCAAATTTGGAGTATTAACAATCAATCCACAGTGCAAAAACAACTAGGTGATCCTGGCAATTACAGGCCAGTAAACCTAACTTCAGTACCATGCACATTGGTTCACTATAGTAAAGAACAGAATTATTGGATACATAGGTGAATACAACATGTTAGGGAAGGGTCAACACGGCTTTTGTAAGGGAAATCATGCCTCACCAATCTATTAAAATTCTTTGAGTGTGTCAACAAGCATGTGTACAATGGTGATCCAGTGAATATCATGTACTTGGGCTGTCAGCCTTTGACAAGTCCCACATCAAAGACTCTTATGCAAAGTGGGCAGTACTGGGTTAAGAGGGGGGATCTTCTCATGGGTCAGTAATTGATTAAAAGATAAGAAACAAAGGGTAGGAATAAAAGGTCAGTTTTCACACTGGAGAGAGGTAAATAGTGGTGTCCCCCAAGGATCTGCACTGGGACCTGTGCTGTTCAGCATTCATAAATGATCTGGAAAAAAGGGTAAACAGTGAGGTGGCAAAGTGTGCAGATGATACAAAATTACTCAAGATAGTCATATCCAAAGCAATCTGCAAAGAGATACAATGGGATCTCACAGAACTGGGTGACTGGGCAAGAAAATCGCAGATGAAATTCACTGTTGATAAAAGCAAAATAACACTGGAAAATATAATCCCAACAATACATACAAAATTTTGGGGTCTAAATTAGCTGTTACCACTCAAGAAAGAGATCTTGGAGTTAAAATGGGTAGTTCTCTGAAAACATCTGCTCAGTGTGCAGCAGCAGTCAACAAAGCTAACAATGTTAGAAACCATTAGGAAAGGGATAGATGATAAGACAGGAAATATAATGCCACTATATAAATCCATGATAAGCCTACTCTTCAATACTGCATGCAGTTCTGGTCACTCTAACTCAAAAAAAGATATATTAGAATTGGAATAGTACAGAGATGTGCAACAAAAAATGATTAAGGGTAAGAAACTGTTCCATGTGAGAAGAGATCAACAGACTGGGACTGTTCATCTTAGAAAACAGACAACTAAAGGGGCATATGATAGAGGTCTATAAAATCATGAATGATGTGAAGAAAGTGAATAGAAAAGTGTTATTTACCCCTTTGCATAACACAAGAACCAGGGGTCACCCAATGAAATTAATAGGCAGAAGGTTTAAACCAAATATAAGGAAGTACTTCTTCACACAACCCACAGTCAGTCTGTGGAAGTCATTGCCAGAGGATGTTGAGAAGGCCAAAAGTATAAGTGGATTCAAATAGAAGTAGAAAAGTTCCTAGACAATAGGTCCAGCAATGGCTTTTAACAAAGATAGTCAAGGATGCAAACCATGTTCTGGGTGTCCCTAAACCACAGACTGCCAGAAGGTGGGACCTGACGTCAGGAGGTGGATCATTTAATGTATTGCCCTGTTCTGTTCATTCTCTCAGAAGTATCTGGCCCTGGCCACTTTTGGAAGACACGATACTAGGCTAGATGGACCACTGATCTAACCCAGTATGGCCATTTGTATTTTCTTATGTCATCTTGAAAAACTTGAGGTATTTCTCTTCAACACGTGTGCAGTCTTGAAATTCAGGGGATGAAATGACTTCTTTCAGGGCCGGCTCCAGGCACCAGCTTACCAAGCAGGTGCTTGGGGCGGCCACTTCGGAGAGGGGCGGCAGGTCCAGCTGTTCAGCGGCAATTCGGCGGATGGTCTCTCACTCCTGCTCGGAGCGAAGGACCTCCCGCCGAATTGCCGCCGCAGTTCACGATCGCGGCTTTTTGGGGTTTTTTTTGTTTTTGTTTTTGTTTGGCTGCTTGGGGCGGCCAAAACCCTGGAGCCGGCCCTGCTTCTTTGATTGTACAAAATTCTTCATATAACTCATCCATGTTGATACATTTCTCATTTTTGCTTATTTTAACAGCTTCTGTAAATTATTCAAAAGAATACTCTTTTGCCAATGGTAAGAAAGTTCCTTGTGCACATTATTTTCAGTAAGGTCATGTTTCATAAAAAACTTTTGAGCTCGCTCATAAAAAATGCAGAAAATCTGTTTCACACTTTTCTTGTTCATTTCACTGAATTTCTTCAGTTTGGAGTTCACAATGTAACCATGACATTTGTCATTTATTCTGCATTCTAGTTTCTTGTCTAGGTAGGACATCAATTTGAACAATCAAGTTACTGTATACGAGGTTGAATCTAGAGTTTCAGTACTATCTATGAATATTTTTAGACCACAGCTCAGGAAGAAATAATACAATTTACAAATTCAATCTTGTTTCCTTCATCTCCAAAACTATCCCATATTATTTTAGGGCATTCATCTTCCCCCAAAGATTGAAAGTAACTTGTAAGCCCTTTCCAACACATTGCCAGATGGTCAATAGCAGATGCAAGTGACAGCCAATGTGTGAGTGATGTAGAATTTTACTGTATTCTACCCTAGCAAATTTGCAAAATTCTTTAAGCTATTGAACTCTCAATGACTGAATGCTAAAATGGCTGTAAACTTTTAAAACTAGGTTTTCTACATCAGTATTTAGTTTGGTCACAGCAAATCTTGCGCTGTTGTGTATGACTTGAGCAAAACAACTGGCAGCTAGAAGATCACTGTTTCTCTTTTTTGGGGGAAATGTTAAATTTAGAATAATTAACACTCACGTTGTATCCTGGGTATGCTGACACATTTTACAATTTTAGTCCAAATTTCTCAATCCTATTGACTATGTTGGTAGCAATTATTTGAGAAATTTCCTGACAGTTTCTGTACAAATCTAACAAGCAATATTGAACACCTGTAACACAATGGAAATACCTTAAAACAAGTGGGAAGCATTTCATGGAGCCTTTGTTGGAGGTGTCAGAGGTGTCATTGGCTATTGAATAATAAATGTCATTCTCTTTAAGGTACTGTGACAGACCCAGACCAGTGGGGTACAGGAGTCTGGTAGAGGGCAAATATACTGGTCACTGGATGAGTAGTTTTCTGTTCCCTGAGTGACCAGAGCAGGGGCTGCACTAGAGTAATCAGGAACCTGCTAGAACTAGTTAAGGCAGGCAGGCTAATTAGGACACCTGGAGCCAATTAAGAAGCTGCTAGAATCAATTAAGGCAGGCTAATCAGGGCACCTGGGTTTTAAAAAGGAGCTCACTTCAGTTTGAGGTGCGAGTGTGAGGAGCTGGGAGCAAGAGGCGCAAGGAGCTAAGAGTGAGAGGGTGTGCTGAGGAGCACAAGCGTTATCAGACACCAGGAGGAAGGTCCCGTGGTGAGAATAAGGAAGGTGTTTGGAGGAGGCCATGGGGAAGTAGCCCAGGGAGTTGTAGCTGTCATGCAGCTGTTACAGGAGGCACTATAGACAGCTGCAGTCCACAGGGCCCTGGGCTGGAACCCGGAGTAGAGGGCGGGCCCGGGTTCCCCCAAACCTCCCAATTGACCTGGACTGTGAGTTCTTCCAGAGGGGAAGGTCTCTGGGCTGTTCCCCAACCCACATGGTGAATCTCTGAGACAAGAAAATCCGCCAATAAGCGCAGGACCCACCAAGATAGAGGAGGAACTTTGTCACAGTACTTTGTATGCTTAGAAACAGAATACGGGGCTAGCACACTCGCACACAAAGTATGTTTGATGTACTTTTTCCTCAGGTTACATGTTTAGCAAGTTTAGAATCACTGAACTTTTACTGCGTAATCTACCCTTCGATAAGAGTGGTGGTACTTAATAGCATGAAATGTTTTTTTTTTTGTGTGAGTTCTGCTGCAATAATTCTGTCGTCAGGGGTAGTGCATGAACTTTTGAAAAAACTTTGAACACCTATTGCACTTATGTTTGGCAGTCTCAATGTGATGTATTTTATTACCTTTACCATGAATCGAAATGGCAGTGTGACACTTACAGTCACTGCAAAATGCAGAGTTATCTCCTTTCCTACCTTTAATGAATTTACATTCTTCGTCTTCCCAGCTGGCTGCGAAACTACCTCTTGTTAGCATGGTGATTCCTGCGATAATCACAGTTTTTACATTTAATAATCCTTCCTGTTCCTTGTTGCAAGAGCAAGATTAATGGAATGACGGGGGCATGAAGGAACTATGGCAAATGGGTGGGGATTGTGAGCGTTACCACATCATGGAGTATTTTTTGTGTGTGGACCCTGTTGGAGTTCTCAGCTCCTGCAGCCCTTGCAGGGAGCTCAAGTATGGTCATGGCTCCCACTGGCACTGCCCAACAAACTCAGGGAGCTCGGGTATGGTAGCCACACAGAACGCAATAGACCCAGCTGGGTTGGAAGGGCTGCAAGCCCTTGAAGCCTGGGGCAAATGAGCGAGGCTCCTGGAAGGGATGATGAGCGCCAAATCACCAAAAAAGTGTCAAAAGGAGGACATTTAAGCGTCCTTTTTGATACACAAAGATGACAAAGGACAAATATGTCAAAAGAAGGCCTGTCCTACTTAAAGAAAGACACATGGCCACTCTACGTAGCTGTTGGGATTCCTTCGGAGACCTCTTTCCACTTGGCTTCCCAAGAACTCAGTTTGACTCCAGCATTCATCACTCAGGTATCTTTATTTGACATACAGCCGTGCTATGCTGAGTTGATCAGATTCAAAGGCGGGAGAGATGGATGCAGAGTACATCACAGCTCCAAAGTTACACAGAAATCTTCTCCTTTTATATACATTACACATCTCATTGAATTTACTATACATTGCATCACACATTTTTGGATTGGCTTAGTTACTTTGCAGGGACCAATCCCTGTGCAGCATGCGCTGTCCATGCACTGCCCATGCCTTGACTTCCTCTTTACCTCATCTCTACATTCTTAACTTATTTTGTCCCTTGTTACCTAGTTCATAGTAAATAGTTCCCTGGGGTGTTCTCCCTCTTATCTGAGTTGGCTCAGACATTCTGTCTTCTTACCCTCCTGACTTATTTACTTATCTTATTTAGCACAAGCAGCCCGTTTTCAACCTGATGATTCACTTATGTCCCTAATTCTAGCTTCCAAAAATGAGGGCTCCCTCTATGTGTTAAGTACTCATGGCAGGCCAGGTCTTGGCTACACTGGGTAGCTTCAGTGAGCAATTTTCAGGCTCTGGGCTTTTTGTGAATTGTTGAGTGCAGTTATTCACTGATTGCTATTCATGTCGTCCACCATATATGGTGGTATTTCTGCTCCCTGATTGGGTGACTGAAATTTCTTAAACAGAAAAGTAGTAAATAATGAATAAACAATATCAATCAAGAATACATCTGTCTAGGCATGTAAATAGCCCATCTCACAGTAGTATTTGAGCATCTTGTTCCCATCCACACATGGGTATCTATGCAAAGATCAGCTGACTCTTCCAAACAGTACTGTGCAGGGGCACTGGTACAATTTGTATGGGTGGGGTGGGGGTGCTGAGAGCCATTGAACCAAACTGCAAATCCTTCAAGAAAATCACTTCAAGCCAGGGGGTGCTGCAGCACCCCCCCCCACACACACACACCCATAGTGTAAAGAAAAGCCTATGAATGTTTGTAAAGAGGGTGACACCCCTTCCTATTCAAAGGGGCACTACAAAGTCCCACTAGTATTTCAGTGGCACATTGGTCTTGTGCTGGCTTAATCCATAGAGGTGAAATTTTACCCACAGTACATGTTTGGATCCAAACATAGCTGAACTGAATTGTAGTTTGTAATTTGAATGCATATTAGCAAACACATTTTGCAGCATTTCACCAACTCTGGTGTGTATTTCCCTTGGAACAGTCATAACTCCAACACCCTTTCTACAAGAAGTATACGTGAGTGCTAAAAGGCAATCCACATCTCTGTAGCCATTTAGCTGATGTTTATTTTATTTAAAATCCCCATGTTCACCTCTGGCTCATGTTTAAATTATGCAGCTGATTGCACAATATCAGAAAAATGTGTCCTTATTCCCATTAAATAAACAAAGCTTCCGGCTCTATTATTCAGTTTATGCATTCTCGGTGTACCACATCCACACTAGAACAAATACATCTTCAGGAAGGGGCCTGCTTTGGACAAGAAGGGGTGTTCTTAGCCCAGCACATCACTACTTTCTATTCCTTTTCCCTGACACCAGCTAAAATACAGTCTAAAAGTAGAATAACTGATGCACAGAACCTTCTTCAGATGTAGAGCCATAAGACAGATGGATGGACATATGCAGAGCGGCACATAACTGCTAATGCAGACATTAGCACTCAACAACATGACACCAGTTTGGGATGCTTTCTGGAGGAATTTATTTTTATAAATAAAATGTTGGCATCTTGGGATCAATATAATCCTGCTGTCATGCTGTTTGTATCAAGATATTTAAAGCGATGCTGACCCCAGCTTTCTCCTGGCACCATGCTGAAATTTCCAAAATAATAAGCACTCTCAGCTTGGCTAGATAAACATATATATGAAGACTAGTTAGTTATCTTTTGAAGAGGCAAGGTTCTGAGTGCAGAAGTGACTTTATTATATTCTTTATTATTATTCTTACTGAATAAACAATATAAATTCACGATGTGGGTTACTCCAGTTTTATATGGGGAGGTTTCCAGGTTACCCCAGAGCAAAATTTAGGTAACCCAGAAGTGAAGGAAGATCAATACATGCAAGAGCACAACAGAATGAGAAAGTATTCATCCAGTAATGTGTGTCAGTCTACGGTTTGATTATGTGCCCGCTACATGGTATCGGAGTTCTAGCCGAATTATGAACACATACACAGAGTCTGGAGATTGAGTTCTCCCCTCTCTCTTACGTTGGTGCAGAGGGAGTGGTTTTTCTCATCTCAGGTATAAGCTGGGAAGGCCAATGAGAAGGGATGAGGCCTACATTTTGATCAGAAGGTGGTAACAGCTGTTACCATTCTAGCACCTTTTGGAACTGAGTTTTATAGATGCATCTAACAGCTGTTGTGAGCTCAGGGGTTTGTCTATTCTTCATAGCTCAGAGGGGGTCACCCAGTAGGATGACCAGTGCTGTGCAATACCCTCATCTGAAGCTGGAATGTGAATGGCCTAGGAGGTTGAGAGAGGTTAGACATTATCGGAGATGACTCTTTGCCAGTTTCTCACTCACTTTCCTCAGAACTGAAGGGTTAGAAGCCAGACAGCCAGATCATTCGCACAGGCATTTTCAGCCCTGAACAGAATACTGTGTGATTCAATATGTCCAATGCTGAAACTCGTGTTGATGATTTCTGACAGCAGAGGGTCCAGCGTGTCATTCGTGGGCTCTACTCTTCACAAGGGGCAAGACTTTGAATTGGACCTTCATTCTACCCTCTTCTGCATATACTATATGATACAGTCTTAAAACATATGAGCAAACAGTCCATTATCTACAAGACCCCTAGCTCATTCAGTGCCCAAGCTGGACAGTGAGTGCGTAGGCTGAGATTGAGCTCCGGCTTCTATCACTAACACAGCCACAGATTTCCCTCGTGGTGTTGAGCAAGACTGAATCGTAACACACAATGGCCAAATTAAGGTTGCACAGGCAACCTTAGCTCTGGGACTTCAAAAAGTTTGAGCATTTAGCCCTCTAATCTTAACTTTCTCTGAACAGAGGTTTTTATTACTTTTATGTGATAGGCATATATTCAGACAAGGAATTTTCTCAAAACACATGAATAATCATATTTGTAGTAACAATAGCTTCTCCCCAAACTTTCATGTGAACAAACCCCAGTTGCCTGATCACTCCCGAAGATGTCAACAAAAAAGGGCTTGACCGTGGATCGCAATTCTGATTTTGTCAAACTTGTCAATGAATATTTTTTCCCCCTGAGCGTTCATCCAGATCTACACATGCTGAATGCTTCTGCTCAAGGAATCAGTAGACCTATGCAATCTGGTTTTATCCTCTCCTGTCCCTCTTTTTTGCCTTTTTTATAGATAGTTTCTTTAGCTTTTCTTGGGTGTCACCAGTGAATAGCTATGAAAAATGAAACAAAGAAGGAAAACAAGTATTTCAGTCATTGGCTGTTTTGCAGTAGGAGTCACCAAGCACTTTGCTCTTCTGTGAGCTTTCTAAGATAATGGCCAATCTCTAACCATATGCTAAAGTAACAATTTAATGATAAAACTAATCTTTCCCATAAATAGTTCTCCAACACGCTCTATTTTTCATTTTCAAAGCAACAGAAGGATTACGGTAGTGATTTGGATATCTATTTTTCTAAAATTGCCCTCCAAGTCTTCCTTATTCTAATATAATGCTCAGAATCCTCGGTAAATAGGAATTGCATCTGGAAGGAGGAAAAAGATAGCAAAAACAAATGTAATCTTAGAAAATCACTGATGTAAGTAGTTTCATTCCTTGTACTAAAAGCCATTTGGAAACTAATCTACTGCATATTGTTTCTTTTCAGAAAATGTAAATTGATCTTTCACTTTGAATACCTGTCAAACCACAGCCACTGTAATGTTGATAAGTAATTTTGCTAGTCAGTTGATAAACTTCAGATATACTGCAATCTTGCAGGTAGCTCCACATAAATTGATGCACCAGATTACATCCAAACCAGATTGGGAGATGTTCATTCTTAGAGAGTTTGGGGGAAACCTATGTGGGAGAGATGTTTTTCCTACAAGTGGCATGAGAATGCCTCTTAAATATAAAGAAAATTTAAGAAATAATGTTGAAGCAAAGAGATATGACCTTGAACGAAGGACTTGTGGAGGTCCCACTCTGTGCTTGCAAGTTCTTATCTACATAGTGTATCTTTCTGGCACATTACCTCTAACTCCTTGGGACAGTGACCATGTCTTTCTCTGATTTGAACAACACAAGACCATTGTGTGTGCTAAATTAAAAAAAAAATAGTAAGTCATAATAATGGCCTGATTTTCACAATTTATGAGCGTGCACAGCTTCCACTGAAGACAAGGATTGGTTACCACTAAGAATCAAGCTAGAGGTAATTAATAGGTTCTCTCCATCTTATGTCCAGATTTATGTGGCATAATAAAGTCTTATTTATTTCATATTTATTGATCACTATGTTTGAGGCAGAATCTAGATAGATTTCTCGCTAAGGTCTCTACTTTGCTATTGGTTTAGATTTGGGTAAATTAGATTATAACAGTCTTGTTAGTTCTATATCATGGATTCTCAACCTGGGTGTTGGGGGGAGGGTCAGTCCAGACCACCCTCACCTTCTCATATTGCTAAATAGAAGGGGAGTCCCCACTCGATGGAAGGGTGAGCCTAGGGGATCCTGGTATGGAAAAAGCGATCTTCTATGGAAAATTATGAGCAACATCATTGAAACATGCTCGGCAATGCCATGACATCTAATACTGTGTAAACTGTTTGATCTGAACCACACAATCATTTAGAATCAGCTCAGCTAGGGCCAGTTCACACTTCACTCACCTAGCAGCAGTTGATATGCTCACATTTTGTTCATGTCCATTAATTAATTTCGAACTATTGTCTGCGTACTGTTTGTGGTGTGCTGCAAGTCAAAGGCTATTTTGTTGGGATAGTTCCACTGGGGCAAACCGCGTACTGTTTATTCGGTTTGCTTGTTTGGCTGATACTGTGCCATCAGGGCCGGCTCTGGCTTTTTTGCCGCCCCAGGCAAAAAAGCCTCCGGCCGCCCCCCCCCCCCCCCCCCGCGGGGGGGGGGCGGAGACGGGGGGGGGGCGGCCGGAGCCCCGGGGCGAGGGTGGCGAGCCCCGGCGGGGGCTTCGCTCTCCCCCTGGCGGCCGGGGGCAGGGCGCGGGGGGGGGGGAGGGCGGTGAGCCCCGGCGGGGGCTCCGCTCTCCCCCCGGCGGCCGGGGGCAGGGTGCGGGGGGGGGGAGGGCGGCGAGCCCCGCTCCGCTCTCCCCCCGGCGGCCGGGGGGAGGGCGCCGGAGCGGAGGGCGGCCAGAGCGCCGGAGCGGAGGGCGGCGAGCCCCGGCGGGGGCAGGGCGGCGAGCCCCGGCGGGGGCTCGGCTCTCCCCCCGGCGAGAGGGCGGCGAGCCCCGGCTGGGGCTCGGCTCTCCCCCCCCGGCCAGAGCGCAGGGCGGCGAGCCCCGGCAGCCGGGGGGAGGGCGCGGGGGGGAGGGCGGCCAGAGCGCCGGGGGGAGGGCGGCGAGCCCGGCTGTGGCCCCGCTCTCCCCGGCGGCCCAAGCGCCGCGCCGCCCCCCTCCAGGTGCCGCCCCAAGCACCAGCTTGGTTGCCTGGTGCCTGGAGCCGGCCCTGTGTGCCATGAGGTCAAGCACAATAGCCAAAGTCAGCAGAAGCCCATTTCAGCAGGTTTTTTAGTGAAAGAGGGATTTCAGCAGAGTTTTCTGCTTCAGGGAGCAAAGTGTTGGGAAAGCATATTTCCCCTAGTCCCAGCCCCAGTGTCTGTCTGACTGTAGGAACGCTCCTATTTGCTTGGTGTGTAATAAGCATAGCCCAGTCTGACATGAGGAAATGCATTTATTATACAGATCAGAGTTTTCTGGTGTCAGTGGTCTCACACCCAAAGGCTGTGTCTACACTATGAGCTTAGGGGTGTGATTCCAGCTTGTGCAGACCTACTCATGCTTGCTGTCCTCAAGCTAGCGTGCTAAAACTAGCAATGTAGTCGGGTTAGCGTGGGCATCGGCTAGCAGCACGGGCTAGCCATTCTGAGTATAAACCCTCCTGAACCCCAGAGGTACATGCACAGCATGGCTAGTCCAAGCCACCGTTTGCTTGTGTTCCAGCGAGAACCTTGCAGTTTCATTTGTTCCCACGTGAAGGACAGTCAGTGGATTCCTTCAGCCTCAGGTGTGCATCCCGTAGCTTAGCTCCCAGCAGACAGCACACCCTTCTGTTCTCCAGATCAGCTCCGGTGACCAGCCTGTCTGTTCTTCTTAGTAGAGAGAACCGAGTCACATAGACCTGCCTCTTCCTGGGGTTGGTGTGATTCTCCAGCCTTCCCCCTTCTGTTCTTTCCAAACTGCAAGTCCCCTTGTCTTTTTGTTCTTCCTTGCAATCTTCTGCGAGTTATCCTCTATCCTCCCGGGGCTCCGAACTCTGGCTATCTCCATTGCCGTATCCCTCTTCTTTGAGGACTAGCTGCTCTTCTCCTCTTCCTTGCCCTCCCACCTTCTGTGACTGCCTGCTGGGCCCCTTTTCCAATTTTCTGAGCTCGGTTTCTCCTTCATTAGCTGATCTTTTCTTCTGCCTGGTTCTCATATTCACATGCTTCCATTGGCCACTTTTCCTACCCAGCTGTCCAGCTTGCATCTGTGAGTCTTGAGTTTTCCCATCAGCCTCCATTCACCTTCCCTCCAACATCTGCTCAAATCTCCTTTGAAATTCAACCTGCCTCTCCAGACCTCAGATCTCTCTTCCATCAGCTCTACCAGGCAGCACTTCATACAATCAAAGCTCTTTTCAGCTCCCTGCTCCAGCGTAATATACATCCCGCAGCAACCACATCCAGTCATCGTCATTGTCTCTTCCATTCCTTGGGTCACTACCCCTGCTGCCTCTTTATCTGTCATAGCCTTCCCGCCTAAGCTCCTGTCAAGGAAAACAAACAAACACCAAAACAAAACCAGAATACCACACACACCCTGCCCCAAACTCCCCTTGCAAACTCTCGTTTTCAGCTTTGCTTGCTGGCGCCTGTACCACTGGCTGGCTGCTTAGGGGGTGGGGCTATAAAGGCAGCCAATCAGGGATCTGATGTGATCAAAGGCTCTACCCAAAGCCTTTGTCTACACAGCAAAGAAAAGCCAGCGGCTGGCTCATGCCAGCTGACTTGGGCATAGGGAGCTGTTTCATTGCTGTGTAGACTTCTGGGCTCAGGCTTCAGCCCGAGCTCTGGGACCCTCCCACCTGGCTGGGTCCTAGAGCCCGGGCTTTACCAATCCTTGGCAGGGACGCAGTGTTCCAGTATAAAGGTGCTTATACTGGTACCGTTTATTCTTGTCTGCAAAGAGCAATAAGTCATGCTGGTTGGAAACTGAAATTCCTGTTCCGTGAGAAATTCTGAAATTTAATAAAAAAGAAAGAAATTTCCTGTGGACCAGGGATTTTAAAATGTCCCCAAGACTCCCATAGCTCCCCCAGGCTGTGGCAGACTGCCAGGTCAGGGGTTGAGGTGTCGGGAGCAGCTCTGAGACAGTCTGCCTGGTGGGGATGCCCCGAAGCTGGAGACTCTGGACCCATTGAAGCACTGATTTCAAGGCAGTCCATGGGATGAGCTGCCCTGGAGCCAGAGAAGCTGATGCTGAGGAGACAGGCGCCTCGACATCCTGGGAGCCCAGACTGGTGAGAAGGCAGGAGACTGGGATTCTGGCTCCCCAGCAGCACCCCGAGGACCCTGCCTAGTTTCCACTGAAGATTTGTCAGAATCGACACATTCCCATGGAACGTGTCCACTTCAACCAATTGGTATTTTCCAATGGAAAACCGTTCCAGCCGAAAATTTCAGACCAATCCTCAGAATAAGCTATAGTGCCCTAAGACACTTTTCCACTAGTATAACTGCATCCACACTAAGGCTTGCACCAAGATATTGGTGAAAAAACATCATCCCCTGAACCAAAATATTTATATTGGTACAAAACCTGCATGACCTTATGTAGATGCTCCTCCTCTGAACCCTGCTCCTGCTGCCCCAAGGGCTACTGGGCTGACTCTCAAGGAGCAAGGCAATAGCCATTGTTCGCACCTGTATAAACTGAGTACAAAGTGGGTGTAAAATACTCCCATAGGTTTCATTTTGTACCACCTGTGTGCAGGTGCCTCTGCCTGCACAAGGGGCTAAGCAATGCTTTTTTTTAGTGTTTTGCCAGACTTTTTTGTGGGGTTTTCAGGCCCTGCAGATGTCAATTGCCTTTTACTAGCACAAATCAGGTTCACGAAGTAACCTTTCTTTCAGTCCGTTGTCAATCACACTGACTGTAATGTTACCGCTATGCATACTCTTCTCGGTGCTTTCAAACAGTCTCATACTTTCTGTCTCAATTCTGTTACATGCTTGTCAATCCCATTTGCTCTCAAAAGAGGATGAGACCAAAACTGGTGCCACTTAGAAATAGTGGTCTTTTTTTAGGGTTATAGTATTTCCCAAGTATCTTTAAGACTTCCTGCAGAGTAAATTGACTGTAGAAGTCACAGACCTATTTTAAAATCCTCATCTTTCTTTCAATCTGCCCCAGATTAACACTTTAAAGGATTTAGAATAGCTGCTCCCAGCTCACCAAAGCCCTTCTTATTTTAGCACTGAAGATCAACAATGGTGGTGATTTGAGCTGCTCGGTGCTCTGTGGCACTAGTTTAGCTTTGATTTTAATTTGCTTTTTCTCCCCTGGCCGTCTCCTCCCATCTTTTGAAATTATCTCTGCTTCTTTCCTTTCTTTTCATGAGTGGATCTTAAAGATCCCACATCTCTGAATTTTAGAGACATCTGAAACTCAATGCATCTCTGGGAACGGAGCCCTGGAGGTATTGGTCTCCTGAAATAAACCAGAACAACAACTAGGTTCCTTGAGGGCCGAATTCTTTAGACAAGTTGGTGGTAGAACCCATGAAACACTCAGCTTCATCAAATCTTTAACAGGCACTGGTTTTTCTAGTGCACTGCAAGCTGAAAAGCTACTGCAGGTCCTTCTCCTGTAGAATGGAGCTCAGAGCAGTGCATCTTCAGTACCTCAGCAGGGGCTGAAAGAACATTGAAAGACAGCTGTAACTCTCAAACGACACCAGGAGTGAGTGTGTCAGTACTTGTCTGTCTGTGCCAAGAGATGCAGGTGGGAGGGAGTAAAGGGAATGGAGTGAGATGCCCAGGAAGTGAGCAGGCAGACCTAGGTACCTGTTAAGCAAATTGCTGCCACTGCACCCCCTTGGTTAAGTGTGGGAGCTTTAAAAGACTGTAGTGCCAACATCTCCTGGGTGCTAATGTGCTGGCTCATCAGTGTGCTGGAGATCATAGGAATGGCCATGCTGTGTCAGACCAATGGTCCATCTAGCCCAGTGCATTGGAGGACCTCACAGCAATCCCTGGATATAAAAGCAGGAGACATTTGTTGAACAAATGACTTGTGAATTATTCACCCCAGTTTACTACCAGACTACATGTATTTAGACACTGCAGGGTCTTGGAATTGGACTTACGCTCAGCATTGCTTTGGCTCATTTTTTTATGTAATTCAGAGCAAAAGGAGGAAAAATCAGGTTGTCTCTACCTTATTTATGTGATCTAAGTCTCTAGAAATTTGGATGTTCAGCCAAGAACTGTGATGTGTCACAGTTTGTGTAAACAATTACACAACTAGATTCAGTTTGCAGCTCTGCTACAGTCTTCCTGTGTGAACTTGAGCAAATCACTTAGTCGCTCTGCCTCAATTTTCCATCTGTGAAATGGGGATAATAATCCATCTTTTCTCCCACTCTTCCTCTTGTATTATTTAGCCTCTAAACTCTTCAGAGCAGGCACTGTCTCTTACTATGTGGTTGGACAGTACCTAAAACTAGGAGGCCCTAAACTCAACTGGGGCCTCTGTATGCTAATGTTATAAATGTTAATCATAAGGAAAAGCTGAATGCAGAAAATCTTTGAGCATGTTAATCAAAGCAAGCAAGCTTAGGGAGAACCTAGGACGTACATGCAAAGGGTAGATGTGTAAGATGAGGCTTCTCTCAGGTAGTTATGTCTTTTCCTCTGCCCTCAAATATTTCTTACTGCCTCCCTGACTTTGACAGTATTATGGTGCAAACTTTACAGACAAATAAATGGTTCTTGAGTAATTTCTCCAATGTATTAGGCTTTCCTTTGAGATCAGGATCTTATTCTACCTCTTTGACTTAAACAAACAGAGTGGAAAATGGAGAAAAAGTACAGAGGATTAGAAGCTATTTAGGCTTTTGCATAAATGTTGTTGTCTGCTCCTCGAATCTGGTATATAGTCCCTTTATTTAATCTTCCAAGATATAAAAACTACTAATGATGAAGTTAAATTTCTTCTGGCGGTTTTGCATTACTAATGAAAAGGGAGAAAAGGGTATAATGTGGCAGATATCCTGCAAGGCATGGCTGCATATGAATTGGTAAGTGCAGTTTGTAATTTACCAGAAGAGTACATGTAATGGCATATATGTATACTGATGAAAGACCAATTCATTATACTGTTGGAGAGAGAGGTTTCAATAGCCCACACCCCAAATTGTTATTGATTGTAATGATCAGAACAGGAATCTGGGAAGACGAGTAGAAATGCTAAAATAAGCTATACGGATCAGAGTGATCATTTGTGGCACATGGAAACGTATGCCAGGCATTTGGACAGCTTTATTTACATTGGGTCAGATTCTGAGACCCTTTACCTGTTTAGTAGCATCTTACTCCACAAGGAGTTCTACTGAAGTCAATGAAACATCTCACAGAATAAGAGGTTACTCTTACTCACACTGAGTATCAGAATGAACGTGCAATTCTCTTCTGTTTTATTCAAGACAGAGATCCTTATCTCTGCTTGCTCCGAAGGTATTTCGCATTTACATGACACAGAAGACAACAGGACGTTTAAACACGAAAGCCAGCACCAAATCCGAATAGGTAGGCACCTAAACTGCCCTAGCACCATGCAGGTTCCACAATCGTACTCACCAAGTGCCCTAATCACTCAGTGTTGCTATAGACATTGGGTGTGAAGTGACACAGAATTCAGAGGCTCCTAAATACATAATGATACATGTTAAGGTATTTTGTGGCTCCAGCTATCTTCAATAAAACATCATGCATATAAATTATTTGGATTGCCATAGCCTGGAAAGCTCCTAACCAGAACAGGGCCCCTTTGGGCTGGTTGCCCTCCAATCCCATAGTGAGAGAGTCCCTGCCCCAAACACACTTCCAATCTAAACGCATAAGAAAGACAAATCGTGGCTGAAATGAAGGCGTATCATTCCTATTTTACAAAGAGGGAATCGAGACTCAGCGTTTACATGACGTGCCCAAGTTTCGTGGCAGAGCCAGTATTTGAACATAGACCTTGCATGATGTATTCTAGTACCTTACCAATAAAACCATCCCTCATACACTGGTTTGGGCCTTTTCTTATACCCGAGCTACAGAAAAACCTATTTTGCAAAACAATAACTAATGATGTTATATACAAAAAATGGAAACATTGAATCAAGAAATGTTAGTGAAATGGTAGACTGAAAAGATGGGCTTCCCGTGAACTCTCGAACACCAAAATTCTTTCTGATGTACACAGTCAAACAGTGAGCACAGCTGATGGCCAAGTAGGAGTTAGTGCATTATAAGCAGGGTGACCAGACAGCAAGTGTGAAAAATTGGGACAGGGGGTGGGGGTAATAGGAGCCTATATAAGAAAAAGACACAAAAATCGGACTGTCCCTATAAAATCAGGACATCTGGTCACCCTAATTACAAGACCATGCAGGATGGAGCTAGACATCATGTTTTATGAAAGAGGCAGCATCGAGAGGAAATGACAAGAGGGTTGTGTTGTTTCTCTGCTCAAGGAATGTGCTTACCCCAGGTTCAAGAAGAAGGTAGTACAGACGTTCTTTTGAATCCTCTTTTTTTCTGACTCTAATGTGTAGGTAGATCTGCACTACGTCATAGTTGAAGGTCCCCAGCTCTGGATGGCTGATACACTGAAAAGTGTTTTTGTTCTCTGCCTTCTCTATGGAGCAATATCCTACCTGATAGACCAAGAATCTGTCACACAATTAAAAGTGTTCTTAGAGGTGACATGTGATTGGGCATGGGAAGGGGGTTGTGGGGTGTTCTTTCTTTTAAGTGATGTATAAAGAAGGTTTGGTGTCAGCTCCTCAGCTGGTGTATATCAGTGTAGCTCCACTAAAGTCAATGAAATGGGGATAGTTGATGCCAACTGAGGATCTGGCCTTTTAAGCCGTCTCATCTGTGTTAACAAGCATACCAACTAAAAACATCGTCTGAATGCAGGGCATCTGCAGAGGAAAATAAATACTTCTAAATGACTAAAAGCCTATAAGGAGAGAATCTGTGTACAGCATAATCCAGTATTGCCGCAGAAACAATTACATTCAAGGAATAAAAGGCAATTGATACAAGGCCATTTTGAAGGCATTGAGAACTTGTTATGCACTTCAAGTACAAGGAAATTAGTTTGCTAATTAACACACTGTTCCCAGTCATTGTGATTTACTTCTTTAATGGTTAAAGTGGTGTTAGTTACTTTTTTTTCCCGCCTAATATTCCCTCCAACAAAAACACTTACCTTAAATACAGGGTTTCAGTGTTTTTTAAGCCATATAATAAAAGACTAGTTGCAATTTTTGGCCTTACCCTTCCTTTTCACCCAATGCCTCATATAGAACCTTTTAAATCTTGGCTAATGTCTGTAACGTAATGAGTCCCATATGCATTGACATTCTAATGGTTAGAAAGAACTTGTGCAAGCCTTCAAAAAAGAAATAAACTTCAGATATTTTTTTTCAACTTTTAATTAACTGTGATGCTCAGGGCGCTGTTTAATTATGAATTACAATTTGTAATATCCCACCTGTGCTTTTATCTGATGTCAATGGCAGATTTAATTCAGCTTTTTTCATATTGGTTCTGTCCACCGGATATATGATATCCAATGACTTTGAATGACATTCAGTTCACTGACACTCAACACATACTACATGCTAAGGGAAAATTGGTGTACTCTAGGGGCTAGTGCACTGCAGTCAGACTCAAGAGTCCTGGGTTCATGTCCTAGCTGTGCTACTGGTCTGCTGAGTGACCTGGAGCAAATTACTGCCTTTCTCATGCCTCAGTTTCCCATTTATAAAACGGGGATAGTCATATTAAGCCTTCTTTGTAAAATGCTTTGAGATTTAAAGATGGAAAGAATTGTATACCAGCTAGGTGGTATTCTATAACTGTACTAGTACTGGCCGCAGTTGGTGAGGGGATATTGGAATAGATGGTCCATGGTACTGTGTAATGCTTTTTCTCCCAGGGAAGATTCTTTTGCATATTAAATTTGGAAAATGACCAGTGTCCAATAAAATGACAAGTGGGTAGTGTGTATCCAATACTAATCCCTAGCTCTTTGCATCTGTAGATCTTCAAGTGCTTTATAAGGGTGATAAGTGACATGCTCCTCTACTTTACACATGGGGGAGATTGAAAGGTGAAGTGACTTGTCCACGCTCCCTCAGCAAGCCAGTGGCAGTCAGAACCAGAACAGCACTAAGCTAGTCTCCAGTGCAACTGGCCGGCTGCTTTCCTTCACAAGTACTATGGTTTGGGCTCAAACCTAACTGAAGAGCAGAATTAGGATATTTTTGAAGATTGCCATGCCCCAGGTATTGTAACAAATAGCAGGGCTCAACATGGGACAAAATATATACATGGAGCAAAGTGCCACCAGAATTTTTAGCTCCTTTCAGTGGTACAACTTCGCAGCTATGTGCTTGCCTCCAGTTCCACATCAGTGCCCTTGCACAAGTATGGAAAACATTTCAAAGCTTCTATGGATGGACTGCTCACTAGCAGTCCTGTTGTATTGTAGTAGCAACAATGCCACTGAATGTTGTAGTCAAGGTACAGGTTATGGCCAAGGAACATCCCTTTTAAGCAGGATCGATCAATCAATGGATCTCTTATGGTCGTGAATCTTACAGATAAGACTGAATTCCAGCTCCCTTTCTCATTCGTTTTGTCAGTGATTCATACTTTTTTACTTCTACTTAGGCTGAAATAGTCCATTCTTAAGGCCAAATTCTGCCATGGTTTATAGATGTGTAACACTTGTTCAGCTCCATGAGAGCTCTGTGCACCTTATGGAGGGTCCCAAATAAGCAAAGCATTGAAGCACGTGTATAAATCCCCTAGACGTCAATGACACTGAAGGTGGTGCTTACAGTCAAGCACAAGCTTAAGAGCTTTGCTGCATCAGGGTGTTGGCCCTTAGTCAAAGCCCCAAAGTGAACTTTTGGGAAATGTGAACAAAATTTGGGTTAGCTGTTTTTCGGGTAAGGGAGCAAGGAAATGGACACTCATCCCGCAGGTTCCAGATGGTATGTTTGGCTCTGTACAATTCAGAAATGTTAGAAGGTTGGAATTTCAAAGTTGGCGTGTTTGTTGGCTCTAAGTGGCCTGTTAGAGAAGGAAAGACGAACTAAGGGCCTTCTCTTGCAAAGAACTTATGGATGGCCATGCTGGGTCAGACCAATGGTCCATCTAGCCATCCTGCCTTCTGACAGTGGACAGTGCCAGATGCTTCACAGGGAATGAATGGAATATGACACTTGTTGAGAGATCCATCCCCTGTCATCCACTCCAAGCTTCTGGCAGTTGAGGTTTAGGGACACCCAGAGCATGGGGTTGCATCCCTGACCAACTTGGCTAGTGGCCATTGATGGACCTGTCCCCCATGAACTTATCTAGTTCTTTTTAGAGCTCAGTTATACTTTTGGCCTTCACAACATCCCCTGGCAACAACTTTCCCAGGTTGACTGTGTGTTATGAGAAGAAGTATTTCCTTATGTTTGTTTAAACCTGCTGCCTGTTAATTTCATTGGGTGACCCCTGGTTCTTGTGTTGTGTGAAGGGATAAATAACACTTCCTAATTCACTTCTTCCACACCGTTCATGACTTTGTAAACCTCTATCAGATCCCTCTTTAGTCATCTATTTTCTAAGCTGAACAGTCCCAGTCTTTTTTAGTTTCTCCTTATATGTTGCCCTTCTCTGTACCTTTTCCAATTCTACGATATCTTTTTTTGAGATGGGGTGACCAGACCTGCTTGTAGTATTGGAGGTGTAGGTGTACATTTACCCAAGGATAGAAGTGTTTGTAGGATTAGGGGATCAAGACAGAAAAAAATTAGTTAATAGTTTTTAAAATAGTTTGAAAATAAAATATTGGGGCATATATAATAACCCTATTAGGGCCAGCTAGGGGTTTGGAGCCCGGGACCTCAGGTACTAAAAGTCTGACCCCCATTACCTGAGCTAAAGGCATAAATTAGCAAGAATTTCTTAGCTGGCAGCTGTAGTAGATTTTCTCCTCTTTCATGTGGACCAGCCAGCAGAGAAGGACAAAGACTATCATAATATCTAGTCTGCACAGACCAACTGAATCTACATCACCAACTGAACAAAAAAAGACTGCTAGCTTATTTTTGATCAGTTTGATCTTATAATAATAAAACTGGCCTTGACCTAAGGACTATCCTGGAACTAAGGGGACTGTCTGAGGCTGTGTCTTGAATCCCAGCTAGTCATGATTCCCAAGGCCACACCCAACACTAAGGTCGTTATTGCATAGTCTCCCATATTACAGGTGAACTGTAATCTCTTCTTTGTCCTGACTCTCACAAACACAACACATATATGGGTGATAACATTGCTTCTGTCCATCTCCCGTCCAGTATTGCCAAAATATTGTCCTTTAAAAGACTACCTGTTGTTTACTAAGATCCTCTACCTTTTTGTTGTTGTTGTTGTTCTCCCCATAAATCTTTGAAGTTGTCTAAATCATATTTAGAAATATACGGTTTCTCTTTGGGTGCCAAGAAGTGCTACTTAATTGCCAATTACCCACAAAGATCTGTGTCAAGTGTTGCCACTCAATTTAATGTGCTTCCTGACAAAGGACATCTTCGTGGGGATATCAGCATGAACATAGGAAAGAGTTCATAAAACCAGAGGAAAAAAATTGATGAAATGATTGTCCATTAAGGCCTTTGACCTGCTGTTTGAGTGTGCATAGCCGCTGTGTGACAAAAGAGGAAACAGGCCCAGGAGAAAAGAGGTAGCAGGCAATCCAACAGAGAGAGAGATGTATTTTCTGTCTTCAGGCCTTGGATTTCACTAGAAATAAGCATGGGAGAAATCAGCCTAAGGAAAGTAACTTTGCATGCATTAACATAGTCCAGTGCTCTGACCAGGGGTGCTATAGCTCCCCCAGACCTGCAGGGGGAAAGGCCTCTTATAGGCCAGCCCAGAAGTCATCCTAAAATCTGCACCTGACCTTGCTTAGGGCTTACTGGAGGCTACAGAGCCTACTCCTGCTGCTGCCACTGTTATAACGGTATCATTTGCTAGGAGCAGACTCCTGCTACAGCCTGTACGTTCTAAACATCTCTCCACTACAAGTAATGAAAGCATGGAAGGAGCAATCAATTGCTTTATACTGAAGAGGAAAGAAGTGGGGGGAGGGACAGTTGTCCATTGGGGGGGAAAACAGCTTAATTGGAATGGAAACATGCAATTGGGAATGTGCCAATTTCGATGAAATTTTAAACAGCAAAAGGATTAAATGAGTCCTTTTGACTTTATCGTTTTATTGAGGCAAGATAATTTTGATATGCTATATGAAATTATTAAATTGAATATATATTAGAGAATGGATATCAACATTATGCAACATTAAAATATTTTAATATAATATGAAAGTCCAAATGAAACTAACTGAAACAAGAAAGTCCAAATGAAACATTTGACCGTATCAAAACATGTTTTAGTCTAAATGAAACAATTCAACATTACTGAGGTGAAACATTTTGATAGGCCTGAATTAGAAATGTATGGATGTATGGAATTTTCATTCTGTTGGAAATTTTGATTTTTCATTTGGGTTTGGAATGAAAAAAAAATTGAGATTTCAGAATTTCCTGTGGAACAGAAATTTCAGTTCCTGACCAGCTCCGTTCAAAAACGAGACCTTCTCATTCTCCCATAGGCCTTGATCATTTGATAATGTGAATATCGTCTTTTAAACTCAGCGTCCAGTACTGAACACAATGTTCCAATTGTGTATTATGAAGGCTTTGCATAATGCAGCCATTGTCTCTCATGCTTTATAATGATTACCCTGATTATGCATTTCAAGACCTTTAAAGTGGATAATTTCAAAAGCACCCACAGGATTTAGGTGCATAATTTCAATTGATTTTCATTGAAATGTCTGGTTCTTAATCACTTGGGCACTCTTGAAAATCTCCCTCTTTCAGCATTTTATCTCCTGTTGGACACAATAGGTATTCTTCTCTTCTTCCCTATTTCCATTTCTTCAGATCAATATTTGAAATGCGGCATGTCCCAGTGCTCCTGCCTGCTTGCTAGGAAGAGGCAGATTTTTATTTTTGTTTTTGTTATGCCAGCCTGTCAAAAGTGGGAAATTTCCCTTGCACAGCGGGTTATTCTAATAACTTATCTGTGTTGATTTCCTAAAGTATTTATCTGGCTAAAGGGGTCCTCCATTATTTTAGCAAGACAATAATTGTGTTATACCCATTATGATTATTCAGGTCAGCAATACCTGCTTTTTAAAAATTAACAAAATTGACAGCCTTCTCAAGAGAGTTTAATGTATATTTTACTCACTTATTTGTTAGGATGGTGCACTGGTTAGGAACTTAGATCTGGGTTTGGTTCCCCACAGACTTCCTGTGTGACCTTTGGCAACTCACTTTGAGTGACATGTTTAATGGTATTTTGGCTTTTCACTGGGGCTAGTAGCCTAAGTTATAGTCTATAGGCGAGCCTGGGGTTGAACTCAAATTGCTAACATGAATTAAAAGATGAGCGGTCATGTCTTCACTGCTATTTTAACCCGAGTTATCTAACAAGAGTTAAGAGCACACCCTTTTTTCCCCACCAGTGAAAACACTTTTCCCTCTGACAGGATAACATTCATTTCCTGCAGCATCTCAATTTTTCACTGGCAGTGTCATTTCCATATTCTGACATGCTCAGCATGATGGGTTCACTCCTTAAGGTGAGAAGTTTGCAGAAAAAATAGTGGGGTAAATCCTCATTCGGCATAAATTGGCTTAGCCCCATTGACTTCAATGGGCCAATGTTGATTTACACCAGCTGAAGATTTGGTCCATTTTCTCCCATTCAAGGCCTGTCATTCTTATCTAAGAACGTCACAAGTGGAATAGAACAGTGCACCAAATGCATTTTTTACTACTCCAGTTGTTTTATGCTCCTACTCCTGACTAGCTACCATAAAAAGATTATTTTCATATAAAAACATTCGAAATAAGGATTTTAAAAAAAATCATCTATAACTAATGCTTTCCAATAACAGCCTCAAAACCTGTAAAGAATATTACACTAGGAATTCTTCAACATTAAAGATGCAAAATATTTCATCGGAGACTGCGCTTAACAGCAGGGAATCTTAAAGAAATCTGTAATGAGATCCAGAGTCCCAATCTAGTTTAAAATTAAAAAGTATCTTGTTATCAGAATTATGAAACTGGAGGAGATAGAAAAGGATTGCAGCATCTAGCTTATCTGGTTACCATCTGTTATTGCACAAATACGTGTAGGTAATTAGAAAACCTGACCTGCTTAGGGTATTACTAAATTAATGCACATTTGACTACTGAACACGGATTTCATACGTGAAAATGACTTTGTGGAGTTCCACCAAATATTGAAAGCTCCTCTCCCAAATAGTTTGATAGCTGAAGGGATTTGAGTGACGTTTTTAATGCATTAATATAATCTCAACATTCAGAACCTTTGCCAAAGTACTGAACTGTAGAGCCCAATTTTCATTAATGTTCCTTTATACCTCTTTGGCAGTATAAAGGAGTCTTCAAGTGGGTGTGAAGATAATCAAGTCCACTTTTAGGTCCCTTACATGGTGCAAAGGAACTTTAATACAAATGGGAATCAGGCCCATACCAGTCTTCTATGCTTGAGTTTTGAGCAGTTTAGTGCACACCACAATATCCCCTGCTCAGTTATGAATTCCAGACTGAAATAATCTCATTGTTGCCTACTGGTTTTACCATGAGTCTCTCAATACTTGATGTCTTTCCTAAAGCTACAGCTCCTGGAGTCATGGGACTATGTGAAAATATCAGCTTTTTCTAAGTAAATTTCTGACCCTCACAGTTGTAGAGAAAGCTTAATAGCTTGACCCAGGGCACTTAAAGGCTCAGAAATCAGAAGACAAAAAAAAAAAAAAAAGAACCTAAAATTTATTACTTTTTAAATCTCATTTTTTTTAAAGTCCTAACTCATGCTATTTGTCAGCGTTTGGCAAGTATTTGGGGCTGTCAACACTCATCTCCTTTCCCCTATTTCAGTAGTTCTTACCCTTCTCTGGCTACAAGGGGGAAAAAAATCATACCAACTGTAGCATTACCATATCCTAGCAAAATCCAAAAAATGCCACTACAAAGTCAGCAAATAGCATTTGAGTTCTGGCCAGCTTCTTGGATCATCCAGATTTATTTCCTTTTACTGAGTTTTTTGTTCCAATGAATGTTCAGGGAATGGCTATTCTCTGATACACATTTTTTTTGCTTGCATACAACTGGATCTGTGCCTAAACAAAGCTATTTGGTATTTATTATTTGTCATTCACTCTTCATCACTTGTTCTTTGTTCTGTCTGTGAGGTACTAAGTAGAGCTGGGCGAAATCTTGTGACCACAACTTTTTTTTGTAAAAATTCCAGATTTAGGGACACCAAATCATTCAGCAAATTCATATTGATTTCGCTGAATTGTTTTGGTCAGGGGAAAAAAAACTGTACTAAAATTCTGAAAAGATTGAAAGGTTTTCTTTCAACATTTTCAAAATGAAACTTTCTGTTGAAAATGACTTTTCATTTTGAAATTTCCTTTTTTATATTTAAAAAAAGTTTAAAATTCTCAAAATCAAAATGAAACAGTCTGCTTTACGTCAAACAAAATGTTTAGTTCAACCCAAAATGACTTTTTCTATTCACTGAAAATGTCAAAGTCTTCTGTTCAACACATTTTCCCCCCCTGTAAACGAGAAAATCCATTATTTGTCCAGGTCTAGGGCCACGCAGCTTTAACTCTAAAGATAGGACCAGGCACTCTGTCCATCTATTTATGTAGATATTTCTTGTGTCTTCCAACTCCATAGTATCTATATCCTTTTTTTATTCACCTTTTAATAAATGCTCACTCATCCAGTCAGGGAGCCAGACATGGATAGTAGTGAGTAGTCAGGGTAATCGGTTCACAAACTCCCTGCCTATGATTTGCTTGACTACTCATTGGATACTTATGAATAACAAACACAGATGCAGTATTCAATACCTGTCTGTGAATGGCAAATATGAATGAACAGTCCAATGAGTTTAGCCTAAGAGTGACTCAGCGAGCTATGCAGAGCTTCCGGCTTCACTGTGACAATCTACATCGGGGTGAGCAAACGTTTTGGCCCAAGGGCCACATCTGGGCATAGAAATTGTATGGTGGGCCGTGAATGCTCACGAAATTGGGGTTGGGATGCGGGAGCGGGTGAGAGCTCTGGTTGGGGATCCAGGCTTCGGGGGGGGGGGGCAGAAATGAGGAGTTCAGGGTGCAGGAGGGGGCTCCAGGCTGGGGTGGGCAAGTGGTGTGTGTGGGGGGGTGAGGACTCCAACTGGGGGTGAGCGCTCTGCGGTGTGGCTGGGGATGAGGGACTTGGGGTGCAGGAGGGCGCTCCGGGCTGGGATCGAGGGGTTTGGAGGGTGGGAGGGGGTTCAGGGCTGGGGCGGAGGCTTGGGGCACAGGGAGAGGCTCAGGGGTGCAGGCTCCAGGCGGTGCTTACCTCAAGCGGCTCCCAGAAGCAGCAGCATGTCCCTTCAATGGCTCCTACACAAAGGCGTGGCCAGGCGGCTCTGCGCACTGCCCCGTCCACAGGCACTGCCCCTGCAGCTCCCATTGGCTGTGGTTCCCGGCCAATGGAACCATGTGAGGTCTGCACTTGGGATGGGGGCAGCGTGCAGAGCGGAGCAGTAAAGATTCTTTAACAATCAAAATTCAGACTTTAATATTTAATACACCTCAGAGATCAGATTGCATATTTTAATGTTCACGCTGGATAATTTGCTGATCAAGATCCATATTTCACATTAAGTCGCCTTGTTGCATACTTTGCTGGTAGCTGAGTCATGCAGATATTTGTATGTAATGATCACTGTCTCTCTTCACATTTCGTTTTCTTCATTGAAGAGTGATTGTCTGTGCAGCCAGTGCCTTATATTGCACAGTGATAACCTGTACTTACCTCTATAAGGAGCAGGCTGCTCACTGTATTGCATCTGAGGCTGTCTGGTATGTAGAGTACAAACACTGCACATACTCCTAGCATGGTTAGAAATAGCAGTGTAGACAGGGAGGCATGTTGGTGAGTAGAATAAATATATGCCGGCACCTTAGGGAATAAACCCTACATAGCTCTCTACATGCCCGAGCAAGTGCCTCCCCGCTATGCTTAGCATAGTAGGGTCCCGCTGCCTTCCCACTTCCAGAGCCTTTCACTACTGCATGGAGCTACACACCGCAGTGCAGAAGCAGCCTGCTACTCACTGTGGCATGTAACCACATGCACTGTGTATGTCACTCCAGTGTAGACAAAGCTTTTCGGCAGTGGACAGATGCCACTGAACTGCTATTTGAACTAGTTTACATCTTCACCACTTCAGCCCAGAGGTATTTATCCTCCGAACTGCCAGACTAAACTAATCAGCAGACTGAAGAAGATCCATCTCGCCTTGTATCCTGTTTCCGACCATGCTTGGCACCAGATGCTTCAGAGGAAGGAGCAAGAAACTCTGGGGTAGGCAGTTATAGGATACCTACCTAGTTTATATTTCTCTGATCATGTCACCTCTGTTCTGCCAGTGATACCAGCCCTGATGCCTCCTTTCTCCATTTCTCTGACACTCCCATGGCAGCCTTCACTACATATGAAATGCCCTCCCAGTTCTGGAATACCAAGCGACTCCTGTCCTCTGAATCAGATGCCTCCTTAGGACTCACTCCTCCCACAACGCCTACCAGAAATCCATTAAGAAAAGCACCTGTGCCTGATAAATGCTGCCAGAGCTCAGCGGAAAGGAGGTGATCCTAGAGATAGGAACTCTTTCAGATGGTGGAGAATGAGGACAGCAGCTGTTAACTTCTCTGAGGTGAGAGGAATGAATAAAAAGGGGCTAGTTGGGAAGAAGCTGACTGAGGGTGGGTGTACTCTGTAACAGGAGTGACTAAGTGAGGTCCCACAAAGGGGGTATCTTGTCCTCAGTGCTTGGGTCTGAGTAAATCATGGTGAGACTCAGAAACTTGCATATTCTTCAGGCACTGACCTTTGCCTATATCAGCGGGTGTGCCAGCACGTAGCTGCAGGGACAGCTGAGGGCTAGGCATGCTGGTGATCTCTCAGGAATGAGGTACAATCACTTTGGTGTGCACATCCTCAGCCATGCTGTGACCCCTTTATGCCCAGTAAAAGGGCTGGAGTAATGCAATGGGAGCCCCCAAAGCCCATATCCAGCTGGGAGAAGACAGCTTCAAAGCTGCCTCCCCTCACAAGCCCTGTAGAGGTCTGTGGTATTGCAGGGGAGGCTGTCATATCATAGACTGGCCCCAGAGCAGCCCAGGATCAGGAGGGGGCAAAGGTGGCTTAAGGTGACCATATCTTCCACCTCCTCCCTGCTTGCCCTGGGCTGCAGTTCTGTTTGCTCTATGCTAGGCCTCTTAAAGTTGCAGTACAGAATCTCTCCCGGAAAACTGAAGTTTCTCCTCTGCATACAAACTAGGAGTGATGCTCATATTTGTAATATAATGTCCCTTTCTTTTTGCTGTTGCCATAGAAAGGTGCTGCAGATTCTTCTGGGGAAAGACCATAAAGACGTATTGAACTGTCCTTGCTTTGTGCAATACAGGACAAGTAGGTCATCTAGGATGACTATCTGCGTATGACGCTCCACAGAGCTCTTCCACTCTAGAGCGCCTGTTATTCCGCTGAGCTGCAGACTTGTTTCAAGTATCGATACCCCAGTGCCCAATAACATGCCTGTATTAAGAATATTGAAGTGCAGAAGAGCTGAACTTCTTGACCATGCCCCTTCCACACATTGTAAGCAGTTGCCACCCTCTCCAGTGAAGGTGTGGCCTCAGAAACAAGGCTGCAGTTCATAGAAAGGGGTGGGATATAGGAGATATTCAGCAGATGACATTCTCTCTCTCAGATCCACTGTGCAGGGCTCACTTCTGTTATTCCACTCGCCTGGCACACAAGGTCTCCTAAAACAAACTGCTGTGTCAGCCTGGAAAGCTACATCAGCCTTAACATTGAATTTCACAATGAACCAGTTTTTGGTAGCTACGATCTGCCCTGACAATCTGTTCTCTTGGTGACTCATTTGCATCACTACCATACTTTCAAAATCATGTTAAAAGGCACTCCTTCAGGCATAGATCAGCTACCTCCTTGACATTGCTGCTTAAATCTCCATTGCCATGATGCCTGCATTGACAATGGTAGGCAGCTTGTGTGTTGAGACACCTGCAGCCAGTATGGTCTCATTGTTCCCTGGTGCTCCCCTGTCTGTCTCTTGATTTATACGTTGTTCCTACCCCACAGACCTTATAGTCTCTTTTCTTGTTTGCAGTTTGTACAGCACCTTGCACAACAGGAGCCTGGTCCAGGACTGGGGCTACTAGATATTACCAGAATAAACATAAGAAAAAACATAAACCAAAGGGGCTGTAATGGGGTATATATCCTATCCTGGCCCTGAAAGGTTTAATATGGCCCTATTAACCCCACTGGCTCCACCTTAATTAAAGATGAATCCCAGCTGGGATTTTAGTTTAATGACAGGAAGTCTGGAGGAGAGGGAGGGCAGTAAGAAAAGAGTGAAGAACTCTGTATTTGCTGTCTGGGACTAGAGAAAAAGACCAGGAGAGTCATAGAGGAAGACCAGGGGGAGGGTTAGCCATGGGATTCTTCCCTGAGTAGAAAAGTCTAGCAGAAGGACAAGAGAGACATGGGAGTGTGTGATGGAGTGTACCAGGCCTTGTGGGTCCTACCACATCCCACCCCAGAAAGAGCAATAGAGGTGGTTTTTCCAGACTGCATAGAGACACTGCGGGGGAAGCAGCCAATCAGGGAGAGGCTGCAGGGAGCAGCCAATCAGAGTATTGCAGGCCCAGTTAAAAGTGTTGCTGCCTAGAGTTAGAGGAACAAGGCTGGCTGAAGGAGCTACAGTACCAGGGACAGAGCAGTTGCTGGCAGGGGCCAGGGGAGCTAGAAAGAGTTCCTGACTGGCTGCCGTGACTTAAGCTGGAAGAAGCTTAAAGTAAGGGCAAAGCCGAAGGGGAAGGGGCCACATGGGAAGGGGGGAGAAAGAGGCTGAAGACCCAGAAGAGGGTCAGCATTTGTGGATTTTGATCTACATTCCTGGAAGGGGACTAATGTGAAGAGTGACTCAGCTGCCGAGCTGGGGTCAGAGACGGGCTGCCAAAGGCGATGAGTCTCCAGGAAGGAAGCTCTGGGGGCACAGCCCATTCCAAGGTCGAGAGACAATTGAAACCTGGCCCACAGCGGGGCTGTCAACATTAGTAATGGAGGGTTCGGTGATAGACCCATTGGAGTAATTGAGGCCTGAGCCCAGGGACAGGGCTACAGATAAAGATATTGTTGAGGGCACCGTGGAAGGCCCTGTTGGACCTGTACCTGGGAAGGGGTCTGTTCTATTTGTGGTTCACACAGACCGTGTGTAACTCGGCCGGAGGGGTGAGTCACTACAGGCCCATCTGAGAAGACCAGAATGACCGGCAGTGGGCACCACGAACAGCACAAGCTGAGAAGAGTGCAGGCCTGGCTAGAAGGTGCTCGCATGAGGTGAGTGGCACCCTGTTACACAGTGGAGAAGGCTGTGGTGGTGAACGCTGATAAAAGGGCAGGATCTGGATTTCCAGGGAGAGAGTCCTTGGAGGTGTTCAGTAGGGGAACAGAGCAGAGAGGAAGTTAAGAAGCATGAAATGTCAGGCCCAAAGAGAGCAGAAATGGGTTTGTTTATATTTTTGGTTTGGGATTTACTGGGGAAGCCCTGCCACTCGGGGCCCTGAACGAAGTGTGACTGTAGAGAGGCTGTGCAAGAGGCCTGCTGATAGGCTTGGTTGGAAGCCACTACAGAGGACAGGCTTGGGTTTCTGTATGAGCTGCTCATTGGCAAAGTGGCGTGAAGGGGATATGGACTACTGGAAGCCCCGAGTAACAGACCATTGGGTCCAGAATCCAGGGGCAGCAGACCAGATGGAGGGATAAGACATTTGTTTGCATTGGACTTTGTTACCTCAGAAAGGGTGGGACTAAACCTGATGTGGCTAGAGGGCTGAGCCATGAAGAGAGGCAGGCTACTGCAGGCCCAGGGTGACCATCGGCAAGGGGCACTAGAGAAGGGGAGCCTGCCACGGCACGTCCAGTCATGACAGGGCATGCCAAAGGTTCATTTCTGCATAGTGCCCCTGAAGAATAGTTGATTCACAAGTTAGGCCCCTAGAGGAATTAGATAGATGCACACAACCACATCTGTCTACCTTTAGGGTGAACAAGCTATCCTCAACTAATTCTGAAATAGAAACTCACTGGGAAAATAAGCGACAGCAGATTAAGGGAAGGAAGAAGTAAAGGGCCAGATTCTCAACTAGTGTAAATCAGTGTTGCTCCATTGAAATCAAGAACCATGCAATTTACTTCAGCTGTGGACCTAGTCCATAATCTCCAAGTCAAATAGTTCTTCGGCAGTACAAGGTGGCAGAATATCAGTGAATTATGTGGGCTCAAATAAAGGCAAATTATTCTGGGAGGCAGCAACTTGGCCTCATAAAAGATCCAGACAGTGAGGGGTAAACTTTGAAATCATTCTTCAGGGGTTTAGCCAAATGACACCCATTAACACCCAGTCCCATGCACCGCTTTGAAAACTCTACCCCCCAAGTCTGAATTTGTCAAGATTTATCAAACTCTGTATGCCAGAGATCCCAAAAGGTGCCGGTAACTTACAGAGGTTTTTAAATTTCCTTCCTGTCTCCAAGCTCAGTCAAATTAATAGGAATATATTGGATGAACCAATCATACAGGAGGAAACTGAGCTGGCTATTAAAGATCTTCAACAGCAAATGGCCCCTGGGCCAGATGAGCTCCCAGTGGAGTGTCACTGAGTTTTAATGAAGTCTTTACACCAAAACTTTTTTTAAATGATATTGTGAACTATTTCACAGCCAGTCTCTCACTGCCCTTGGTGCACCACCACCACAAAGCAATATTGCAGGACAATCAGTGCCTAGTCATCTTCCAAGGAGGTATATTCTACCTAGACGTGATTGAAGCATACAGCTGCAGTCAAGAAATTAAGGCCAAACAACTAAGAGGTCACTATGCTCCTGCTATTTATGTTCAGAGTAAAACCCGGAGTGTATCCCATCTCATGCGCACCAACACAAACAAACAAACAAACAAACAAAATGTCAGCGCCTCAGCTGGGGTAAATCAGCATATGCTGATTCGTATCAGCTGAGAATTTGGCCCTGTACTTTCTTAACATGGTATATTAGTAAGTTCATAGCTTTTCTGAAATTCCAAGTACACTACATTTACTGGATCCCCTTGTCTACAGTTTTGTTGACTCCCTCAAAGAATTCGAATAGATTTATGACACAACATTTCCCTTTACAAAAGTTGTTGACTCTTCCCCCAACAAATTGTGTTAATCTGCGTCTGATCATTCTGTTCTTTACTGTAGTTTCAACCAATTGGCCTGGTACTGAAGTTAGGTTTACTGGCCTGAAATTGCCAGGATTGCCTCTGGAGTCCTTTTTTAAAATCATCATTACATTAGCTATCTGCCGGGCATTGGGTACAGAGGCATGGATAGCAGTTTTGCAATTTAATATCTGAATTCCTTCAGAACTCTTGAGCCCTCCTCCTATCTAACCCCAAGTGAGATTGTAAGGGGAAGGCTTAGGCTTAGCCATTGTCAGGATTTGGTTGGGTTTGTGCATGACCACCAATGGAAGCTTAGATGCCTAGAGACTTTAAGCACCTACAAGGTTAGGTGGCAGATAAGCAAGGGTTTTGAGACTCTAACTTTTGGACTTAGGTGCCTAAATCCCTTTATAGATCTAGCCCAAACTGGGCCCCTCAAGGTGATTGCACCATTGTTTTGCTCGATGAGCCAAAAGAGAGCCAGCTCAGTAGGGACTCTGCTAGACTTATCTCTGGCAGGATCTTTTTCTGAAGCTCAGTGGTTGGCAAACTTTTTCAAAGAGAACACATTGTCCCAGTGCAAGAGCAGCATATGGTAGGTGCCAGTGGCCCTGTACGGCCCTTCTTCACAAACCCCTGATCCTCATTGCTGTGCAAAATGTTTAATTCTCTAGACCACCAAGAAGGACTTAATGAACCATAGATCACACTCTGAGAATTGTTATAGCTACTATGGGGGGAGGGGTAGCTCAGTGGTTTGAGCATTGATCTGCTAAACCCAGGGTTGTGAGTTCAATCCTTGAGTGGGGGCATTTAATGATCTGGGGCAAAAATCTGTGTGGGGTTTGGTCCTGCTTCAAGCAGGAGGTTGGACTAGATGACCTTCTGAGGTCCCTTCCAACCCTGGTATCTATGGTTTTACCAGTGCTGAAGAATATGAATGCCATATCCTCTGACTTTTCTTCGTAATTCCAGTATGGCTTTGGTCATTCACAGCTACAGCCTCTGATGCTAAAAGGAATTTCAAGCAGTGTCATACCAGCCATTGTCTGCAAAAATTCAAGAGGTTCCTCAGCAGTAAGTTTCCAGTCACCAATACTGTCCTTAAAGGGAAACACAAATGAAACACTGACATTCAGCCACTGATGTCTGATCTCGGCACACAGTCAGCACCACGGGTCAGAACCTGATTAAGCTCAGCGCTTCACACATGCTTGCAATGGAGCATACTTCAAACCAATCCAATTCTGTGAAAACCTCTTCAAGTTAAGAGATTTTAGACTGTAAAAGCCTTAAACACAAAAGCACATTTCACAACAACTTCTCCTGGTGTTTAAGGAGCAATAAATGTTTGTAAGGGCCCTAAAGAGAGAAGAGAAGGATGAAGAAATGGCGGGAAGGAGCAAATGGAGAAAATGATCATCCATCTGTGAGTTCCTGCTTTCACTTGCCAATAGTTAAAAGGCAGCAAGAACCCAGAAGGTCAGTGCCAGCTAAGGCCCAATTAAACTCAGCAACTTACAGGAGTTTAGAGTGGAGTATTTGCTCAAAATCTTTTACTTAAAAGAGCAGAGTTCAGGTCCTCAGCTGGTGTAAACTGGCATTGTGTTGACTTCAATGGAGCTGTGCCGATTTATTCCAAATGAGGATCTGGATCATAGGACTTTGCACTCCACAATGAAAAGTGTTTGTTTAATTAAAAAGTGTTTAATTTTAATTAGAAAATATAATGCACTTTGTCACAGTCCAGGGCAATGGCACTTGTATTCCCCCGGTGGTCTATTGAGGGCACCCACTCTAGGCTCCAAGCTCCTCAGCTATCACCTCTGTCTCCCTCCCTCCTGACAGGGGTTTTTCAGGCTATACATTTCCCTGCCAGCATGTGAGACTCCTTAACAGGCCCGTGTCTGGGCTTTGCTTTCTCTTTGAAGGCTATGAACCATGCAATTGCCAGCAATTTCAAGTTACAACGCAGCTCTTTCTAAGTAAGCGCATTTATTCCTTCGGTGAAAGCATTACAGAGAAATCATATTAAAAATAATTTAAAAAAAAACTACATGAATTCTAAAATGCTTACCAGAGGTCATCCCAACTCAGTGCCTTGGGCTCTGGTAGGTGTCAGTCTTTCAAAACCTGAAACTGGGTCTTCCCTCTGGTTACAAGTTCAAAACTGCCTCATAGTCAGTATGAGAACAGCCATGAATAATTCCATATGTCTTTGATACAGCTTCGGCTTTTGATTTTTGCCTCATGTAACAGGTGATCAGCAGATAAAGGCCCCCTCCTCTTGGTCTAGGGCTAGGTTTTGGGTAACCAGAGGAGGACAATGTGCAGGAAATCCCCTTCACAAGTATTGTCCCAACAATTCTATTCTTGTATGGCACATTGTTCATATAGTCCTTTGATCACCCAGGCCTTATATGTGTCTGTCATAACTATAAAGGGAAGGGTGACAGCTCTCCTGTGTACAGTGCTATGGAATCCCTCCTAGCCAGAGACTCCAAATCCTTTTACCTGTAAAGGGTTAAGAAGCTCGGGTAACCTGGCTGACACCTGACCCCAAGGACCAATAAGGGGACAAGATACTTTCAAATCTTGGGGGGGGGAAAGGCTTTTGTGTGTGTCCTTTGTTTAAGGTGTTGTTCGCTCTTGGGACTGAGAGGGACCAGACATCAATCCAGGTTCTCCCCATCTTTCTAAACAAGTCTCTCTTATTTCAAAATTGTAAGTAAAAGCCAGGCAAGGCGTCTTAGATTTACTTTGTTTTTCTCAACTTGTAAATGTACCTTTTACTAGAGTGCTTATCTTGTTTGCTATACTTTGAACCTAAGACAGAGGGGATTCCTCTGAGCTCTTTAAGTTTGATTACCCTGTAAAGTTATTTTCCATACTGATTTTGCAGAGATGATTTTTACCTTTTGCTTAAATTAAAAGCCTTCTTTTTAAGAACCTGATTGATTTCTCCTTGTTTTAAGATCCAAAGGGGGTTTGGATCTGTATTCACCAGGAGTTGGTGAAAGGAAAGAGGGGGGAAGGGTCAATTTCTCCTTGTTTTAAGATCTAAAAGGGGTTTGGATCTGTATTCACCAGGAGTTGGTGAAAGGAAGGAGGGGGGAAGGGTCAATTTCTCCTTATTTAAGATCCAAGGAGTTTGGATCTGTATTCACCAGGGAATTGGTGAAGGTCTCTCAAGGCTACCCAGGAAAGGGAATTAGCTTTGGGATGGTGGCAGCGGACCAGAACTAAGCTGGTAGTTAAGCTTAGAAGTCTTCATGCAGGCCCCTACATTTGTACCCTAAAGTTCAAAGTAGGGATACAGCCTTTACAGTGTCACATCTCCCCGCTCAAGAATAGTTGCATATAATCCTGGTCCACAATAATACGTATACCAGTCTTTTAATAAAATGGACCCCAAAGATACTTAAACTTAGTTCTATAAGATCTCCTGAGGATATGGCAGGAAATTTTGCTTGCCTAATAATTATTTTGCATGAATGAAGAACAATGATGCAGCTTGAACTGTACAATCATTAAACTCAATAGAGTAAAAGCTCACTTATCTACCTATTTTATATTTCAGACTATACTTAGCTCCCTTTTCTATTTATCAGGGGAAAACAATGTATGGCAGAGATAGTTCTGTAGTGAATAAAATGCACTGAACCTGGTTCTTTTCTCACTTGCACCTGTGTGTATCGGGAATAACTCCAGTAAAGTCAATGCAGATTTCGTCCAGCTGAGGATCTGGTTTTAAAAACAGTGCAAATCAGAGGAGAAACAGGCCAATTTTTTTCGGAATGAATAAGTACATTTTGTGATGCCGTGTCTTTACTCTTTTTTTATTGGGCTGCTCTTTTGCTTTCTGTGAATCTTGTTAGTGCAAATTAGGGAGACACTCCTGCAGTTTAAAGGTGTATTGTCAAGCATACAAAGGGAATAAACACAGTGTGAGACTTCAGATCTGTGCTCCATTAAATGTGTCCTTTGATCCTCTTGACTAAAAACCAAAAGACTTTGGTCTGCCTTGTATCAAAGTCACTCACAAATTGCATCCCCATAAATTCAGTTCCACACTAATCAGATGGAGCAGTGACCTGAAAACACCTTTATATTGTCTTTGTTTCTATCTGCTTCCTTATTTCTGTTGTGAAGATAAACATTATAGGAATTAAAGGTCCCCTTTTTGCAGGGTAATCTGAAATCAAAGCTAGTTAGAAGACAGAAATCAAAGGGACAGATTCTGATACCCTTATTTATTATGAATAGCACTTCAATAGGTCTATTTGTGGTGTATTGTACTATTCTGTGCCAGTAAGGCTCTCAGATCAGAGTGGGAGGAAAATAACACTAATCAAGGTGGATAAAATGTGTGGGGTTAGACCCTCAGTTGCTTCAAATTGGGGTCGCTCTGTTGAAGTCAGGGACACTGCATTGATTTACAAGAGTTGAGGATCTCACCCATTATAATTCAGAGATTGCTATTTGGGCCACAGTTTAAACAAAAAAATAGACAAACAGGCCAGATCCTCAGAAGTAATCAGGCTCCGAACTCCCATTGATTTCAAAGGGAGTTAGGCACCTAAATACTTTTAAGGATCTGAGCCTTGCAGGTTTGACTAACCATAGTAAATGTCAGAGGGTGGTGATGGACGGCAGGAGAGAGATCACTTGATCATTACTTGTTAGGTTCACTCCCTCTGGGACACCTGGTATTGGCCACTGTTGGAAGACAGGATACTGGGCTGGATGGACCTTTGGTCTGACCCGGTATGGCCGTTCTTATGTTAATACTGGAGATGTCATCAGGCAGTAGCTAATCTGCCTCACATTCTATTTTCTTGCCACATTGCACTGGGGTAATATGTAGAAAGGCATTTCTACAGTTCTAACACAAAGATCTGCCTCTCTTGTAAAATCTGCTTGCTGGAATGAGTAGATGAATTAAATCTTCCTTCAAATTGCAAGATATAGGTACAGACATACACATAGTATATCACTAATGGCAGAATGTGTAATGTTGAGAAAATAGAAATCTCACACACCTCCAGTTAATCTGGAATTGTTGAAAGAATGGACAAGCACAGCTCTGAGAGGCAGTATGGTATAGCGGAAAAGGCCTTGGACTCGGAGTGAGGGTCTATTCCTGGCACTGGCTTGACATGCTGTGTGACCTTGCATAAGTCACTTGTCTCGCTGATGCTGTTTCTCTTTTGTCCGTCTCACCTGTTTTGGCTGTAAAATCTTTGGGGCACTTGCTATGTGTATGTCTCTTGCTACATGTATGTGCAGTGGAGCTACTAAGTGTTACTGTATCATGGATAATAAAGTTTGATAGAGAAAATATTTTCTCTGTCAGTGACAAAATTTGGGGTGAGGAGGAAATGCACTCAAAGTTGATGTCTGGGGGCGGGGGGAGGGGTATGTATGTGTACAGCAATACCCCTGTGAGATAACGTTATATTGCTGAATTCTTTTTTCCCAACAAAAATCAGCAACATTTTTTTAATGAAAAAATCTCCATATTTTTCTTTACCAAAAAGCTTTTGCCAACTTTCAACCAGCTTCTGTCTGATTTTTATATAGTTTTCATGGAAAAATTAGGGTCATATTCTGATCCCTTTACATCCAGTGGTATCTTACGCCATGCATAGTCCGACTGAAACCAATGAAATACTCAAGGAGTGGCATACTACCCAGCTTTAGTAAAGGTGATAACAATTTAGTCCTTTCTAAAGAAAACTGTCTCTATATAGACGGGATGCAAACTGGGTTTTGATTGCAAATGAATTGGCCAGAAGTTTGCTCCAAACTTGAAATCAGCTTAAACCTTTGTTTCAACAAGTTTGTTTATTTTTCCCCACTTATTCTTTGCAGACCTCTCCAAGTTTGGGCTTTATTTTGGACAGGAAGTAATTATGCAAGAGAGAAGGTGTTTTCAGCTTCTGATCTGATCAATAGCATAGATAACTAGATCTCCAATGGAGGGCTCTTCTCCCATGGTTCCCAGCCATATTGCCTGAGCAGAGTTTTGTCGAAGTGTCTGTGTTCTGACCTCTGAACTGTTGGCAGATGGCTCAGCCCCAAGCCACAGACTGAATGGTGAAATTTCCTGATGGTACAAAGGGTCTTGTTGAGAACCTGTTCCTCTCACTGGTGAGCTCACGCCCAATTAGCTCAGTTTCCCTGGTGCTACACAGAGGAATAAGATGCGCTGGGCCTATACCTGACACAGCGTACATCTGCCCACGTGCCAGCATAGCTGTGATGCCCCTTATCACCCACCTGGGGGTGACATAGTGGCTCTTCACAGCCTGCACCCTTCCCACACTGAGTAGCAGTACAGGTAGCCAGTCAAGAGGGGGCAGCTTATGCCTCCTTTACCAACTTGCATGAGCCTGCAAGCCAGGCCATAATCGGGTCCTAAGAGAGCAGAGGCATTCCAGTAGGACCTAACCAAACCTGAGGCTTTGTGGTGCCACCCTTACTCTTCTAAGGTAGCATCATACTCCTCCACTAGTCCCATGGCCTACACAAAGCACCTACAGCTGAGACAGTGGCTCAGCCACCTCTTGGTACCACAAGCATCCAGAACCAAATCATTGTCTCGAGGTCCTGGGTAAGTGGGCCCATGCTGGGAATGCCTTAGTAAGTTCTCAAACCCTGGAGTGGCTTGGACAGTGCAGAAGCCTCCTGGAGTGCCTTAGGGGGCCTCATCTTTGGAGCTTTCACAAGCACTTCCAGGAGAACCAAAAGCTTTTGGGTTCCCCAGGTTGCACATTGTAAGTTACAGTATGTACCAAGTGTTGGCATCTCTGAAGAAATCTGAGTCATCCTACTGATAAGTAAGTTTAAGTGCCTGGGAATCGTTGTACATAGAGGCAAGCGTTGAATGAAGATAGATATACAGGGTTCCCCACTTTGCTGCCATCCCTGCAGCTGTATAAATCCCCTAATGCGCATAACGGCCTTTGTCTTACTTCCAGAGATGTGCAGGTGCCTAACAAAGAAGATGAATCTTTTGGCAATATTGCTGCCACCAGGTGCAAATACATGGAATGGCAGGCAAGCGGCTAAGTGTGAGGAGCAATAAATCATGCCAAGAACACTTGACAGCTTTATCAGTGGAGGGAAACAGCTAGTCACAGAAGTGTAAGACATTTTTTCACGCACCCATTCTCTTTATTACGAGATCCCAATATCAGATGACTGCCACTTGCATTGTAAGTCCTAATTGGAGTGGCAATTCTCCACCCCCACCCTCTATTTTTATTATAGCTGTCTTTTATCCCCATAATCCCACCAAATAGACTTGCTTTGTATCACATAGATTCTTTACTAGACTCAGCCTTAGGTCTCTTGAGGTAATGACAGAATGCTAAGATCTAACAGATGTGACTGTGGATTCCGTCAACCAATCACCAGCTTTTCACCAATGGCCAAATGACTATCGTCTTTTTATCAGATTATTCCTGTGTTCTATTTGTCAGTCTGCAGGTGCCTTGCTTTCAACAATTAGGAAAAGCATTACAGAAAAATCCATCTTTATTAAGGAATTTTTCCTGTAGCTTGTACTGGCTCTGAAGAATATCTCCAGTACAAATCAACACTGTTTTGAAGCATGTACCTTTTGGGGGTCAAATCCTAGGCCGGTGTAAACTGCAGTAGCTCAATGGAGCTTTGTTATTTTACATCAGCTGAGGATTCAGCCCTTTGAACTTTAATGGGCATTTCAGGTTGCTACAAGAGTGTGCTGTGTAAATAGGAGATGTCTGTATATATGTAAATAGGTCGCTAATAAGGTGCCAGTAGATGGTGCTCAAGAATAGGTACATAGCTCCTGGGTTTTAGGAATAATAAAAACATGTTGTGTTGTGCACTACCAATGACCACAGGTGCACCTGTTTACATGGAACTTTCAACATAGCATCAGAAATAGGATTCGAACCACTTACTACAGCTGTTGAGGCACATGGACACCTGAATACAATTAATTTGGGTGAACTAATTTTCTGTTTCTGTGTTTCTGCTCCCTCCAGTTCCAAAGTTGTCTCTACGGTACTTCAATTGTTCTTAATGTGAACAGCTACTTGGAGTCCAATTAGTAGAGAAGCAGGCAGCGAAGGTCATCTGCATTGATCAAGTTCAAATTGAAATGGGGACTTTTCATGGGTTATGCTTGTGAAACCTAAATTGGAAAACAATGAAAATCTAGCTAGTCTGGATTCTGTAAATTACTATAATTTGGATTTAAATGGCATAGGAATCAAAAGTTGACTCTGTTTGCTGATTTCACCTCATTGTTTCCTCTTCAGTCTCCTACTGTTCATAGAATTGAAAAATCAAGCTGAGCTGAAAGTCCATTGCCTTGGGTATAATTGAGTATCTCTTTCTCTCCCTGATAGACACTATCAGAGAAAGACTAGTGAAGAAAATACTTTCCTCACTAGTCTAACACGCACAGTAGAGTCTCTTCTTTTTTGTCCCTTCATGCTGTGAATTCACATGGGCAGTGAAAGGAATGAAACTGGTAGAATGACAGTATTGCTTATAAAGTCACAATTAGAGCTAGGCGACTAACAGATTTTTTTTTCCCAGTTCACTGGCAATAATTAAAATCACTTTGGATCAAACCAAAAACATTTTTTAAAAATTGGCAAATCAAAATATTGAAAAAAAATGTTTCAGGTCAAACAAAACGTTCTGATTTTGTCAGAACAAAATATTTCATTTTAATTTTGACCATTTAAAAATATTTTTGGTTTAATTTTTTTTAAATTGAAGCCAAAAGTTGTTTCAAAACAAAATGTTTCATTTTGATAATATGAAAATGATTTTTTTTTAAAATTTTGGGGTGTTTAGGTTATTTTTCAACTGAAACAACTTGGTGAAATCAACACAAACTCTTTAAATGTTTCTGTGTTGCTGACTGCATTTGTTGGCAAAAAAAAATGCACACAAAAATTCACCTCGTTCTAGTTCTAAATGTTAAGTTGGTGTCAAGAAATCCAAAATAAGAGAAGTCTGGCAAAACTGTTTGTCAATAGGACTTGCAAAATATTCCTTTTCACTCTTCTCTCTCAATAGCAGGGGGGAAAGTGCCACCTCTATCATATGATGCAAATTTTAGCAATAAACAAAACAAAAAAAACCCACGACTATTAAAAACATCCTGGAATGATTCTGAAGGAGTAGACCCCTGCATCCACTGACTACATGTGCGCTCCAGAAGGGGGGAACGCAGATCATGACCCGGAAGGAGGGCTGTGTCATGAAGAGAATGCCGCGGTCCTTGGAGTGACGTGGGTCTGGGAGCAGAAGTGACAGAGAACAAGACACAACTGGGAGCGGGCATACCGACCTGCAGCGCGAATCCCCAAGATGACCAGCAGGAGGTGCTAGCGTTGTGAGTGGAGCCCCATCTGCATGGTATTTCCTCATTTACCTTGGTACATGACAGAGGGAACAGGGACCACAATATCTGTTTCTAACAATGTTCTGGGATTTGAAGTCACTGGTCGTTAATTTATTGCCCAAGAAATTGCAGAAGTATGATACCAAAAGTGATGGGTTGGACCCCCCTTCTGGGATGCCACCTGATGTACTGGGGTTTCACTGAGACTTCCTGCTCCACAGGCCTGGATTCCCTCTCCCGGTTTTGCTGAATTAGGCTCTCCGGCCTCCTGCAGCACACACACATACACAGGTAGAGCCACACCCAGCTGCAGACACAGACTGAAGTCAGCTGTGTGAGAGGACTCAGCCAGCCCTCACGTGCACACTTCTGCTGGGGGATAAACCCAAAATAATACTGTCTTGTGACGTATAGAAAGATCTTCACAGCGCAAGCTCATAACAATTTGCGCTCTCCCTCAAGGTGAAGAGAGAGATGCATACCTTCTTCCTCCCCAGTTAGAAATGGCACAAAATGGATTTAATAATAAACAAAACACTTTTATGAACTATAAATGGCAGGTTTTAAGTGCTTATAAGAGATAGCAAACAGAACAAAGCAAATTACTGAGCAAATAAAACAAAACACGCAGACTAAACTTAATAAACTAAAGAAATTGGCTACAAATAGTAATTTCTCACCCTAAATGTTCTTTCAGGCAGATTGCAAAGATTCTTGAAAGCCTGCAGCTGGAAACATGAGGGATTATTACTCACAGGCTAGTCACCCTTCCAGCCTGGGCTCAACTCTTCTCCCCCCGTTCAGTTCTTGTTTCCAGGTGTCTCCCAGTGTCTTTTTGGGCGGGGAGGCAGAAGAGAAACCACGATGATGTCACTCCCCTGTCTTATATTGCTTTTGTGTATGGTGGGAACCCTTTGTCTTCCAGTGGAAAAACACTGACATTCCAAGGTGGGGTCCGGTACCAGGTGGCTCAGTCACATGTCTCTGCAGGGTCGTAGTAGCGATTACTCGCAAGCTGTTTGGAGCATCCACAGGAAGACTAAACTCTTTCACAGTCCATTGTCTAGCACATTTGAAATACAGATACATGGTCAACATTCCTAGCTTCAGATACATAAATGATACATGAATACAAATTGGATAATCACATTCAATAAATCATAACCTTTACAATGATATCTTACATGAGCCATCTTGCATAAAGTATATCTTAGTCATGCCATATTCATATCATAATCATATTTCTATGAAGAATATGGGGTGAAGCGTCACATGAAACATGACCTGCTTTTTCCAGGATTGGTAGGCTTTTTGTCTGCTGAAAATTGTATACTATACCATGCATTGGGAGGACTTTCCAAATGTATGAAGACAAAATCCCAGAGATATGATGTGGGTGTTTCTATGATGCACCTCTCTATAGCACCTGAAGTAAAAACACAGGTGAAGAGTCTCAAAAATGAGAGGGGGGGTGTGTCATAAACAGATAGTTAAGGGTTAATGCCTCTTTTACCTGTAAAGGGTTAAAAAGTTCACCTAGCCTAGCTGACACCTGACCAGAGGAACCAATGGGGGGATAAGATCAAGGCGGATTTTGGTAAGCTCAGAGAGCTGATAGGTAAGGTCCCATGGGAATCAAGACTGAGGGGAAAAACAACTGAGGAGAGTTGGCAGTTTTTCAAAGGGACACTATTAAGGGCCCAAAAGCAAGCTATTCCGCTGGTTAGGAAAGATAGAAAATGTGGCAAAAGACCACCTTGGCTTAACCACGAGATCTTGCATGATCTAAAAAATAAAAAGGAGTCATATAAAAAATGGAAACTAGGACAGATTACAAAGGATGAATATAGGCAAACAACACAGGAATGCAGGGGCAAGATTAGAAAGGCAAAGGCACAAAATGAGCTCAAACTAGCTACGGGAATAAAGGGAAACAAGAAGACTTTTTATCAATACATTAGAAGCAAGAGGAAGACCAAAGACAGGGTAGGCCCACTGCTTAGTGAAGAGGGAGAAACAGTAACAGGAAACTTGGAAATGGCAGAGATGCTTAATGACTTCTTTGTTTCGGTCTTCACCGAGAAGTCTGAAGGAATGCCTAACATAGTGAATGCTAATGGGAAGGGTGTAGGTTTAGCAGATAAAATAAAAAAAGAACAAGTTAAAAATCACTTAGAAAAGTTAGATGCCTGCAAGTCACCAGGGCCTGATGAAATGCATCCTAGAATACTCAAGGAGCTAATAGAGGAGGTATCTGAGCCTCTAGCTATTATCTTTGGAAAATCATGGGAGACGGGAGAGATTCCAGAAGACTGGAAAAGGGCAAATATAGTGCCCATCTATAAAAAGGGAAATAAAAACAACCCAGGAAACTACAGACCAGTTAGTTTAACTTCTGTGCCAGGGAAGATAATGGAGCAAGTAATTAAGGAAATCATCTGCAAACACTTGGAAGGTGGTAAGGTGATAAGAACATAAGAACATAAGAAAGGCCGTACTGGGTCAGACCAAAGGTCCAACTAGCCCAGTATCTGTCTACCGACAGTGGCCAATGCCAGGTGCCCCAGAGGGAGTGAACCTAACAGGCAATGATCAAGTGATCTCTCTCCTGCCATCCATCTCCATCCTCTGATGAACAGAGGCTAGGGACACCATTCTTACCCATCCTGGCTAATAGCCATTTATGGACTTAGCCACCATGAATTTATCCAGTCCCCTTTTAAACATTGTTATAGTCCTAGCCTTCACAACCTCCTCAGGTAAGGAGTTCCACAAGTTGACTGTGCGCTGCGTGAAGAAGAACTTCCTTTTATTTGTTTTAAACCTGCTGCCTATTAATTTCTTTTGGTGACCCCTAGTTCTTGTATTATGGGAATAAGTAAATAACTTTTCCTTATCCACTTTCTCAACATCACTCATGATTTTATATACCTCTATCATGTCCCCCCTTAGTCTTCTCTTTTCCAAACTGAAGAGTCCTAGCCTCTTTAATCTTTCCTCATATGGGACCCTCTCTAAACCCTTAATCATTTTAGTTGCTCTTTTCTGAACCTTTTCTAGTGCTAGAATATCTTTTTTGAGGTGAGGAGACCACATCTGTACACAGTATTCGAGATGTGGGCGTACCATGGATTTATATAAGGGCAATAATATATTCTCAGTCTTATTCTCTATCCCCTTTTTAATGATTCCTAACATCCTGTTTGCTTTTTTGACCGCCTCTGCACACTGCGTGGACATCTTTAGAGAACTATCCACGATGACGCCAAGATCTTTTTCCTGACTCGTTGTAGCTAAATTAGCCCCCATCATGTTGTATGTATAGTTGGGGTTATTTTTTCCAATGTGCATTACTTTACATTTATCCACATTAAATTTCATTTGCCATTTTGCTGCCCAATCACTTAGTTTTGTGAGATCTTTTTGAAGTTCTTCACAACTTCAGTGGACCATAATAATTTAAATTAAAATTAAATTAAATTATTAAAAAATTATACAATCTGCTTTGGTCTTAACTATCTTGAGTAGTTTAGTATCATCTGCAAACTTTGCCACCTCACTGTTTACCCCTTTCTCCAGATCATTTATGAATAAATTGAATAGGATTGGTCCTAGGACTGACCCTTGGGGAACACCACTAGTTACTCCTCTCCATTCTGAGAATTTACCATTAATTCCTACCCTTTGTTCCCTGTCCTTTAACCAGTTCTCAATCCATGAAAGGACCTTCCCTTTTATCCCATGACAGCTTAATTTACGTAAGAGCCTTTGGTGAGGGACCTTGTCAAAGGCTTTCTGGAAATCTAAGTACACTATGTCCACCGGATCCCCCTTGTCCACATGTTTGTTGACCCCTTCAAAGAACTCTAATAGATTAGTAAGACACGATTTCCCTTTATAGAAACCATGTTGACTATTGCTCAAGAGTTTATGTTTTTCTATGTGTCTGACAATTTTGTTCTTTACTATTGTTTCAACTAATTTGCCCGGTACCGACGTTAGACTTACCGGTCTGTAATTGCCGGGATCACCCCTAGAGCCCTTTTTAAATATTGGCGTTACATTAGCTAACTTCCAGTCATTGGGTACCGAAGCCGATTTAAAGGACAGGTTACAAACCTTAGTTAATAGTTCCGCAACTTCACATTTGAGTTCTTTCAGAACTCTTGGGTGAATGCCATCTGGTCCCGGTGACTTGTTAATGTTGAGTTTATCAATTAATTCCAAAACCTCCTCTAGTGATACTTCAATCTGTGACAGTTCCTCAGATTTGTCACCTACAAAAGCCAGCTCAGGTTTGGGAATCTCCTAGGATAGGGAACAGCCAGCATGGATTTGTAAAGAACAAATAATGTCAAACCAATCTGATAGCTTTCTTCGATAGGATAACGAGTCTTGTGGATAAGGGAGAAGCTGTGGATGTGGTATACCTAGACTTTAGTAAGGCATTTGATACGGTCTCGCATGATATTCTTATCGATAAACTAGGCAAATACAATTTAGATGGGGCTACTATAAGGTGGGTGCATAACTGGCTGGATAACCGTACTCAGAGAGTTGTTATTAATGGTTCCCAATCCTGCTGGAAAGGCATAACGAGTGGGGTTCCGCAGGGGTCTGTTTTGGGACCGGCTCTGTTCAATATCTTCATTAACGACTTAGATATTGGCATAGAAAGTACGCTTATTAAGTTTGCGGATGATACCAAACTGGGAGGGATTGCAACTGCTTTGGAGGACAGGGTCATAATTCAAAATGATCTGGACAAATTGGAGAAATGGTCTGAGTTAAACAGGATGAAGTTTAACAAAGACAAATGCAAAGTGCTCCACTTAGGAAGAAAAAATCAGTTTCACACATACAGAATCGGAAGAGACTGTCTAGGAAGGAGTACGGCAGAAAGGGATCTAGGGGTTATAGTGGACCACAAGCTAAATATGAGTCAACAGTGTGATGCTGTTGCAAAAAAAGCAAACATGATTCTGGGATGTATTAACAGGTGTGTTGTGAGCAAGACACGAGAAGTCATTCTTCCGCTCTACTCTGCTCTGGTTAGGCCTCAGCTGGAGTATTGTGTCCAGTTTTGGGCACCACATTTCAAGAAAGATGTGGAGAAATTGGAAAGGGTCCAGAGAAGAGCAACAAGAATGATTAAAGGTCTTGAGAACATGACCTATGAAGGAAGACTGAAAGAATTGGGTTTGTTTAGTTTGGAAAAGAGAAGACTGAGAGGGGACATGATAGCAGTTTTCAGGTATCTAAAAGGGTGTCATAAGGAGGAGTGAGAAAACTTGTTCACCTTAGCCTCTAAGGATAGAACAAGAAGCAATGGGCTTAAACTGCAGCAAGGGAGGTCTAGGTTGGACATTAGGAAAAAGTTCCTAACTGTCAGGGTGGTTAAACACTGGAATAAATTGCCTAGGGAGGTTGTGGAATCTCCATCTCTGGAGATATTTAAGAGTAGGTTAGATAAATGTCTATCTGGGATGGTCTAGACAGTATTTGGTCCTGCCATGCGGGCAGGGGACTGGACTCGATGACCTCTCGAGGTCCCTTCCAGTCCTAGAATCTATGAATCTATGAAAAGGAAGGAGGGAAGTTTCCTTTGTTTAGTTTCAGTTTCAGTTTTGACCGGAGTGGGAATGCTCCGGAAACCAGCCTCTTATCAAGTAGTGAGTATTAGTGAAGGGAATAAATAGGTTTATGTTTATTTTCTTTGTAACTTGTCTTGGACATTAGGGGGGATGGTTAAATTCTGCTTGTGTTAAGATCCAAGAGTTTGGATCGGTGTTCACCAGAAAATTGGTGAAGAAGTCTCTCAAGGCTACCCAGGGAAAGGAGTTAGAACTTGGGAGTAGTGGCAGCAAAACCAGATCTAAACTGGTAATTCAGGTCCCCAAATCTGTACACTAAAGTCCAGAGTGGGGGTAAAACCTATGACGGGGGTTACAATTAGGTTCTAAGGTCCAGATCCTCAAAGGTATATAAGTGCCTAACTCCCATTGAAATTAATATCTTAGAGCAGCATTTCTCAAAGGGTACTCCAGGGGGTCCATGGGCCCCGTTGATCAACTCCTTCCCCTTCCTCTATCTCCTAGAGGCTACTGAAGCCAAACCCGGAGATTTTAGGTGCGAAAAGTCTGGCAGGGCAGACTGTCTGTCTGCCCTGGCTCCGTGCCACCCCCAGAAGCAGCTAGCACGTCCTGGTGGCCTGGTGAAAGTGAGTGAGGGTGGGGAAGAGTGAGCGACAGAGGGAGGGGGGATGGAGTGAGCAGGGGGTGGGAAGAGGTGGGAAGAGGTGGGGTGGGGCCTGGGGCTGAGCAGCAGGACTTGGGGGGGTCCCTGAACATTTTAAAATCAAAATGGGGGTCCTCGGCTTGCAAAAGTTTCAGAACCATTGTCTTAGAGGATCTAGACCAGGGGTCTCAAAATCCCGGCCCATGGGCCATCTGCAGCCCGAGAACCTCCCCACTGCACCCCATGGAGGAGAGACGCATGCAGCCACCCTGCCGGCAATGTCTGCTGCAGGCGCCGCCCCCCGCAGCTCCCATTGGCTGGGGGAAAGGGACAGAGATACCATAACCAGTCGCTGGGCAGAGGCAGCCCCAGAGGCAGCATCACTAGTTACCGGGCAGAGTCAGCCATGAGGCAGCGACACTTTTTTCCATAATGAATATAAACAAGTCAAAATACCGAACACAACTATCTGATGCTCACCTTTCTGCTATCCTGAAGGGTTCAACTGCTCAGTCACTGAGGCCAAACATCAACAAACTGACAGAACTGAAGCGTTGCCAGGTGTCTGGCAAACACTAACAACTCTCTGGCAGGCGAAGAATTGTATAAAGTTGTACGACAGTTTTATTATTTCTAAGAAATTCTAAATAAAAATACAATATACATGTTTTCTTTTCTGAACACCATCTTCAGTGACATTATTGGCCTGCTGGGAGGATTTGAAGACTGGCACTGGCCCTAAGGTAAATTGAGTTTGAGACCCCTGATCTAGAACGAAATTCATATTTAGGCACCTAAATAAATGGCTGGTTTTCAAAATTGCTGAGAAACTAGTGGCTCCCATTGAAATCAATTGAGGAATATCTCTGATTCTTCCCTTATGGAGAAGTCCCACTGAAGTCAATAGTAAACAGAAAGCTGGCCAAACAATAAAGAAAAATCTCATGAACATTTCATTGCACCTTTTTTCCTTTTTCTTTTTTTTTTTTTTTTAATGAAAATTCTAAATATTTTGACTGGTTTTATTGCTCAGCATTTTGGAAATCAGGCCCCATATTTAGGCACTTAAATATGGACTTTAGAGCCTAACTTTAAGCACCTATGTTTTAAAAATCTTGGCTTCACATATAATTTATCATAGAACACAAAGGAAAAGGGACAAAATGTTAGTAATTAAAAGCATATCGTTGCTTTATTTCTGTGAAATCAGCAGATTAAATCCGGTAACAATGACTTTACTTTTTATTGTTGCATTTTCTACCTTGCATATTAGACCAATACTAGCATCATGTATGCCAGCTGTTCCCAGAATTCGAGATGACGACACTTAAACACATGGGCCAACAATGACAATCGTTACCTGACTGCTAATATGGCCAAGCATATTTCTTTGACTCAGGGCTTTAATTTAATAAGACTTTTCTGCTGTTGGGGAGTCATTGTCCTAGTATTTAGCTTAGAACTAGCACAAAAATTGCAATTTTTCCAGTTCTCCAATGTGGCTCCATTGGGAAGCGTGCTCCCTGCATCCCAGAACCTATTAAACATAAGAACAGCTTGGCACTGAATCACCTTTATACAAGTGCTGGAAAATGAGTCTGCATTAAACTGCATTTATGTAAATCAGTACAGTAATATTATTCACTGCCCCCCCCCCTCTCTCTCTCTCTCTTTTTTTTAAGAGGAAAAAAGCACAGATCCAGCCATACCCTAGAGACCAAAGTAGCATTCACTGGAAACATTAGTCCAGCTAAAAAACAGTTAAACAACCATTAACTGCAACAGGTCTTATTTTTAATAGCCTTTGTATGGGAGCCCAGAGCTAGCAGAAAGTAAGCAAATTCCCAAAGTTGTAGTGCCACCATTCAGTCATAAAAGCTATCAGCCTTAATTTGGAACGCTGAAGTCATTACTCCCAAGTGTTCTCAGTTCCTCCCGTCTTATAATTGTATGTCTTGGGTAGCTTACGGCCTTGTATGCTCAGTGGTCAGTTCTTCCAACAGATGTCAAATCAAGCTGAGAGGGATATTTTTGTCATCCTCTATAGACGTTTTTAACTTCTGTATTGAGCCCGATCCTGCTTCCATGCAAGAGACAGATTTTTGGCTCAGCTCTCAGCAGCTCCCACAGAGTACACTCAAAATCCAGCCACCTACAGAAGTGGCTAAATGGGATCTGCTAGGTGAAATTTTCTGTGCAAATAGCTTTTCATTGAAAAATGAAGATGTGGGTTGACCACTACGACCTGTGAATTCAGGTTATTTAAGTGAATCGTGTCTGGAAAGTAAAAGAAATATCAAAACAGTTCAAAGAAGCATTCCTGAAATTAAAGTTTGACTTTCTGGTTTGGAATTTTCCTTATTTATTTATTTTTTAAAAGTGTTTTATTTCAGCTGAACATAACACTTTGTTCCATGTGAAATCCATTTTTTCCCCCACTTTTTTTGTTGTTTTCACCAAGAAACTTGAAAAAAAAATGTTCTGAATTTTTTTTCCAGTTTGGCCACTGACCCAAACAATCAGTTATTAGCCCAGCTCAAATGCTGAGATGTTCTGTAAATCTGGCCTTGAGCTGCTGCAAACCTCTTACTGGGAACAACATTGGATCAGCTGATTGTCGCTGAAGACTTTACTATGCTTAGAAGAATCAGCTTTTATACAGGAAGCTCACCTCAACCTTAACTATGGTGCAATAAGAACAGCTACGTAAAAAAGAAAATCCCTACAGTGAAGATCATTAAAATGTCAGCATTAACTAATGGTTGCCCTATAACTATACAGACCAATATTTTAAGTTATTGGACTCGAATTACGTGTCTACATCCCTATTCAGGTACCTGCTGGATTCAATGATAGCTGTTGGGTGCTTAGCACTTTTGAAAATCAGATTGCTTATTCCGGTGGCTGAAGATGGATTTTAGACCTTCGGCCTGTGACAGAAATGGCAATTTCCTGCAATATCCTGGACAAAGTTTACTGAATTAAGTTGAAGTGTCTTAGGAGTTCATTGTATTAAAAAGCATATGTGTACATATGATTGTGGGATTGCATGTAGACTTGGCTAATGTAAACCCCAAGAAGAGTTATGAGCTTCAAAGGACTATTTGAGATAATGTTCCAGACAAAAATGGACATTTAAAGTTAAGTCAGCTTCCCAGAAAATCTGGGGTGTCTGCAAATGTACCTCCTCCAGTTATGCAAGAATTCAGCCTTCGAAGATTCACTCTGAGGAGGGGACCTTGGTCTGCTAATCACATGTTACATGAAGAAAAGATCAGAGTCCCAAGCTATGTAAGAAAGTGACTCCCACATCCAGGGGTGTGCTTGTTCTGAGCCAAGGTGATTAGGCAGTAACCATAGGAAAAACCCTGGTTAGGGTTTTAAGGTCTGACTTCTGTCAGGTCCCTTTTTGGAGTAGGGGTGATCTCTGGTAAGCTTATTAGCACACATGTAGGTTTTTATGGGTTTAACAGTTGTATCTATAATGCTTTAACCTTAAGAATAAATGTGCTTGCTTAGCAAAAGCGGTGTAGAACCTTTACAACTGTGGAAATGTTTTTGTAACCTCTGAGAAGAAAGGAAAGCAGTCCTGCTTAGGCAGTCTGACTTGCTGGGGAACTCACACTATAGTTAGGGAACTGTGCAGCCTGGAAATACCTTGGTCAGGAGGGAGAGAGATGTGAGCTGAGGAGCTGGAAGTCTGAAAATAGGTAACATTGGTGGGCCATAGAGGGGGAATACATGTGCAGTTGCCCTGAACTGTGACAGGGCCTTTGTACTGCCAATCAAAAACATTGATTTTTTTAAAAAAATGTTTTTACTGACAATTCTATTTTTGGAAGCTAACTAAACATTTTGGATGATATTTTTTTGTTGACAACGGATGGGGTTTTTGACCTGTTCTAGGCTCCTATTTTTTAACAGTCTTGGCCTTAATGATTTGCCCAAGGGCACCCAAAATCCTGAGATGAAGCAGGGATTGAACCCTCGTGCCCTGAGTCCCAATCTAGTCCAGCCCAATCGATTGCATTCCCACAAGATCCTCCTCCATTCCTCATGCCTCTAAGACATTCCTCCCCTCATCCCCCTCCTTTTTTCTTTAGAGCGGCTCTAAACATTTTCTATCTAAACTGTTTTATGATGAATCAGGAATTTGGGGGGAGAACATTTGTTTTTTGTTGACATATTTGTAGTTTGTGACTGGAACACAAAAAATACTGATTTTTTTTAAAGAGACATTTGTGGGTTTTTTCAAAATGTTTCCTAGCTAATAAAATAGATTTCTCAACCAGCTGTACCAATTTACCCATAGCACTTCCTCTCTTTCACACTCTCTTGTCTATGCCCAATTTTCCCCATCTCTATTACGCTCCATCATTCTCTCTCTCTCCCCACCCTCCCTCATCTCTCTTCTCATTATACTCCCCTCTCATTGATTCTTGCCCCTCAATGGGAAGATTAAATGAAATTACAGCCTCATTGGTAATAGAAATATTACAGCGGCAGCACAAAATGGCTGTGTGCTGAGAGTCTATGCAAATAAAGCTAAGACAACAGGAACTGAAGTTTGGGCAAGCGAAAAGGAGTGTTCTGTTTTGTTGGCTTGATTCTCAAAGGGCAGTTGTGAGCCATGGCCTTTTCTAACCAGTATAGTTATATGTCAGGCAGGCACATTTGTGTTTTCTTTTAACCAATGTACGATCCCTAATGTGGACTAGGGCTGGGCAGGAAATGGATTTCCCGTCCTGGGAAAATTTGAGAGAATTCAAAAACATTTCCAATCTCGAATTGGAATGAAAAATCAATCTGAAAAATGTCATGAACTGGCAAAAATAAAATATCAGCTCAGGTCAATCAAAATGTTGAGTTTTTGAAATATGGGTTTAATTTTGTCTTTTTTATTCTCGCTACAAATACCTGAAATGTCTATAAAAAGGCATTTCAAAATGTTGAAATGGGATGTTTTCCTTTTTTTAAAAAACGGACCTTTCAAGAAATAGGAGGGGAAGTGACTTGCCCAAAGTCATACACCAAGTCAGTGCCAGAGCTTGGATTTTACCCCATTTCCCTCTGTCCTAGACCCGTGCCCTAATTGCTAGACAGTACTGCCTCAAGATACTAGCATGTGCTTTGCAGCTGAGACCCATCTCTAACACATACCTTCTTCACAAGGGGGTGTATAAAGATGTCTATACAGTTCCTTGAGATCCATGCCTGAAAGGTTTTTCATAAACAACAAGTACAGTACTGCTGCCTAATACACATCTTAGCAGTGATATGAGAGTCTGAGGCGATGCTTTCAGTTTCTTCATGCCTGATGTATTAGCTTTGAACCTGGTTCCCCCCACGAGGGAGCATGCGAGAGTGTCCACAGGTAATCAGATTGGTACAGCTGCCTACATATTCTTTTTAATTGGATTGAAGTTAATCACAGCAGGATTAATTTGAAGAGATCAAGGAAACAGTGATTTTTGGTGGAAAGCAGATGGCTTCTTCCGGATAGAATAAAACTTTTATAGCAGGCTGAGTTGTTTAACGTTTTAGGTTTACAGAGATAAAAAACTCAGCTACTATAAAAAAAACCTATATTATATTTAATCTATGATGGCATGTGCCATGCCAGTAAACCCTACATTTTGGAAATTATCTGTGTGTCTTTCAAATGCAAAGTGGTTTACTGAAAGGTATAAGCATTGGAATAGCAGCATGCACTAAGCCTGGAGTTACTTATGAAAAAGTACAGCCAAAGGCATCATAGTTATTCCTAAGCAAAAAACAGAACAAAATGCTGTTAATATTAAAGCCATATTGCCCTTTAAAGTGATGTTATGAGTGTGTTTCTATTAATAGAATAATAAATGGCCAAGATTTTCCATAGTGACTCATGAGTTCGGGTGCTTCCATTTTTGTGTCTCTGGCTTGAGGCGTCTTAAAAGGGCTTGATTTCAGAATGTGCTAAGCACCAGCCCTCCGAATATCAGTCTGTCTCAGATTGGGCACGCTAAAATGGAGCCCCCAAAATCACCAGGCACTTTTGAAAATCTTGACCAAATGCTCTAATGAACAAGACGGTCAGTTATATTAGTTGGGTTCTGTTCTCTCTATACCTGTCAGGAAAAAAGCATACTCAGACATTTCTCCTCTCCTCCTCCCACCACATACACAAAGAAACCCTGATTTCTATACCACATCGACACTAACAGACTGACTCCTGTCCTGTGTGGCCCAGAGAAGGATTTTCAAATGATAAGGAGATGTGAGTAAAAATCAGCCCAGAACAAAGAAGGATGAGCTCTAAAAGTTCAGCCACATTGTAGTCAAAGAAAGGTCTCTCTGGAGACCTGGAGTGCGGAAGTCATTTAATTTCAGGAAAAAGTGAAAGAAACATGAAAACCCCATCAATAGTTAAACAAAAGCTATAAGATTCAGTGTTTCACAGTCTTGTGCAGCTCCAACTTGCAATGTATTTTCCAGGTTACATGGAGGGATTTTCTATGTCAACTTTTTCAGCTTTTCTCTCATTAAGACCAGTTAAGAGACGATTAATAAATAAATCTGTGCAAAATCAGCTGTTTTTTTGTTAACAAAAGATCTGCCACACCTTACCAGGTGGTTCTGTTTTGCTACAAATTCTTTGTCACTATGAGTTTGCCATTCTCATGAATGCAGAAACTCAATATTAGTATTCTTGGAGTGAGCAAAATGAGATGGGCTGAATTCAGAAGACTCTAATCAGGTGTTACTGAAGAAGGCTATTCAGGAAGGCAAGATGATACTCACTCGGCACATTGCTCCACAAAAAGGCAACACAAGTTTTACAGGAATGGGAACCAGTCAATCATGAATGATAAGAGAACATTTTGCTATAAATCATGCTATTGTAACTATCATCCAGTGTTATGTACCTATCAGTGATCATGATTAACAAACAAAAGACATTTTTACAATGAGTTGCAAGATGTACTAAACCAAGTTCATGCTTCTGTCATTCTGGATATGGGTGATATGAATGCCTAAATTGGTAACAACAACCTTGAGTGTGAGCATTATATGGGTAAACATGGATCAGAGGGGTGAATGGACAATGGTCAAAGAGTCATCAAACTGTACAGTATGTATAACCTGTGCATTAGGGGAATACGTTTCCCTCAGGGCAGGAAACACAAACTAACATGGAAGCCTAATGATGGAATTACCAAGAAACAATTGGCTCACATTGCCATCAGCAAACCATGGAGGTAATCACTGCTGGATACACAATCTTTTCTCACACTTCTAATATCAGAAGTGATCAATGTCTTATCATCAGAACAGTTAGAATGAAGCTAAACAGACACGCTAGTAAGAAAAGAGAGATGGTATTTGATGTGAAAAAACTGATTGACCCAGGAGTCTGGAAGGATTTTAAAATCCAGTTCACAAATGGATTTCAAGAGTGGCAGGTAATGAATGATGATATAGAGGAACAATGGGCTCGCTTTAGAGATGTTTGCCAGGAAGCTGCCACAACGTCACTTGAACCAAGAGGGTCAAGGAAAGAAGAATGGATACTGCCGCACATATTGAAACTGATTGAGGGAAGAAAAGCCTTAAGTGCCAAGCACAGGTGACACAACAAGATGAACAACATATGCTGCACCAGGAGTATGTAAAGAGGAAGTAAAGTAGTTATGTCGGAATGATAAAAGGGTGGCTTGACAAAAAAGCAAGAGAAGCCAAAGAAGTATCAATGAGAGGTGACGCCACACCTGAAACGATTTCTTGTAAACAATTGTCATCACGGTTCCAGACTCATAGAGCTATCATAAAAGCGAAGATAGAAGATTGTCAAGGGAAACAGATCAAAAGGAACAATGGTAAAAGCACTTTAATGAAGTACTCAACCAACCACAGCCAACAATTCTAACTGATGAAGAATTAAATATTTCACTGCTATACATTTCAGAAGCAGAAATTTCTAATAATTAAGCAGCTTAAAAATGGCAAAGTGCCTAGTCAAGATAAGCTCCCTGCTGAAATGCTTAAAGCTGATGAGGATGTGGTAGTCCATGAACTATATAAACTTTCTAATAGAGTTTACAGGAGAGAATTCTGCCCAGAGGATTGGAAGTAAGACATAATCAGTAAATTGCCAAGGAAAGGTAGCCAACTAGTGTGAGATAACTGGTGAGGGATAATACCATACTCACATTATTCTGTAGTGTACTGTTGACCAGAATCAAACTGGTCATAGATGGGATAAACAGTGTACTGAGCAAGCAGGCCTTACACCAAAAAGATCTTCCATAGATCACATCTTTACCCTGAGACAATTGATTGAGGAATGGCATGCTTACCAGAGAAGATTAATCCTGAATGCCATAGATTTCACCAAAGCTTTTGACTGCACTCATAAAGAGTTGCTATGGAAGATCTTGCTACATTATGGACTTCGTATAAAGCTAGTGTCACTTGCTGTATGAAGGTTCAAAATACTGTGTAGAGCTAGAAAGTGGAGAAACCAATTGAGTTTGATTATCATAGGCATGTGATAGAATTGCATTTTATTACTCCCTCCTTTTCTGTACTGTGATAGATTATGGGATGCAAAAAGCAACATCAAAGGAAGATTCAGGAGTTATGTGGAACAGAGGAAAACATCAAGGTGTCGACTTTGCAGATGACGTTGTTCTATTGGAGACAGATAATCATGATGTCATGAAAAAGTCTACTACCACTGTCAAATGTGAGGCTGCCGAAGTAGGATTAAGAATCAACCAAAAGAAAACTAAGGTCATGAGCACTGAAAGAAGTCAGCAATGATGGTGCATACATGACTGATAGTAAAGAAAACAGAATGGTTAATGAGTTTGTATCTTGGAAACATAATCAGTGCAGGTGGCCATCTCCATAAGTAGGGGCATTGCCAGCAGATCGAGGGACGTGATCATTCCCCTCTATTCGGCATTGGTGAGGCCTCATCTGGAGTACTGTGTCCAGTTTTGGGCCCCCCACTACAGAAAGGATGTGGAAAAATTGGAATGAGTCCAGTGGAGAGCAACAAAAATGATTAGGGGGCTGGGGCACATGACTTATGAGTAGAGGCTGAGGGAACTGGGATTATTTAGTCTGCAGAAGAGAAGAATGAGGGGGGATTTGATAGCTGCTTTCAACTACCTGAAAGAGGATGGAGCTCGGCTATTCTCAGTGGTAGCAGATGACAGAACAAGGAGTAATGGTCTCAAGTTGCAGTCGGGGAGGTTTAGGTTGGATATTAGGAAAAACTTTTTCACTAGGAGGGTGGTGAAGCACTGGAATGGGTTACCTAGGGAGGTGGTGGAATCTCCTTCCTTAGAGGTTTTTAAGGTCAGGCTTGACAAAGCCCTGGCTGGGATGATTTAGTTGGGGTTGGTCCTGCTTTGAGCAGGGGGTTGGACTAGATGACCTCCTGAGGTCCCTTCCAACCCTGATATTCTATGATTCTTTGATCTCCCCAATAGATATTTGCTGTACACACCTAGACAGAATTCAGGGTTTGCACAGCATGTACCGCACAACAGTTTCTTTCCATCCACAGCAAGAAGATAGTGACTACAACCAATGGAAGCACCTCTTGTGGAACTCTCTTAAGGCACACTTACATTTCAAACCACAGTTTATCCATGCACACAAGGGAACATTTTGTCCACACCAGTTTAGTTCACTTGCACAGACAGTGTATGGGACACTAGAGCGCTGTATATTTACGCCTCACTTTGCCACATAGCAAGTGCTCATGTAGTCATGCCCTTATTCTAAAGTGATGTTCTTCTCTTCACACGAACCTTCACTCTTAACAGAGTTTCTCTATGACAGGAAATGGCCTCCCTATTCAAATCGTTCCTCATCTTCCATCTATCTTAAGTACTTATACAGCCCCCAATACAGCAGTATCTGAAAGCCTCGCACTGTTTTAATGTAGTTAGCCTGTAGCGAGGCAGTGGGATACCCCACAGCCCCGCTGAGGGCCGAACCTCCCCTAACACCAACGTGGGCGGAGCCACCGGGTCCGGCGCCCGCCCCTCAGAGGACACGGCGCCGACCCGGAAGTATAAAAGCCTGTCTGCAGAGCTCAGTGGAGAACAAGCCGGCGGAGAGAGCAGACGTCTGTGGCCGAGCTCCCGCTTGGGAGACAGCACCAGGCCGCGACCGGCCTGAGGACTCACCAGGCCAGCCGAGCCTACCCCCCACCCGTTACCCCGAGGAGGACTGGCCGAGCCTGCCCCTTTCCAGCTACCCCGAGGAGGAGCCGAGCCTGCCCCTGTCCAGCTATCCCGAGGAGGAGCCGAACCTACCCTTCGCTACCTACCCGGAGGAACCGATGCTGGTGGAAAGCACCGAGGACTCTAGTACGGCCCAGGTACCCTACGAGGGGGAGTGCGGAAGTAGCCCGGGGGCAGCCGACCCTAGTCTGGCTGCAGCACTGCCAGAGCCCATGTAGCGTGTTGCGGCCGGGATCCCCACTGACTCAGCAGCGAGTCTTCTGCCGCTGCTAGGGCCCGGGCTGGGACGCAGTGGAGTGGGAGGGCCTGTGGCCCCCCTGCCATCCAACTCGTGGGTGGCAGACTCCCCCTTTTTCCTGGCCTAGCGACGCTGGGACCTCTCGCTCATAGACTCAGCCCCTGCTTAAGGGCCTGAGTTCCTGACTATTTGATTGCTGCCCCGCCCTGACCTAGGGCCTGGGCTGCTACAACCACTGACTCAGCCCCTGCTTAAGGGCCTGAGCCCCAGACTGCGTGGTTGCTGCCCCGCCCTAATTGAGGGCCCGGGGCTTTTTCTGACCTATTGGCTCAGCTCCTGCTTAAGGGCCTGAGCCCCTAACCGTGTGTTTGCTATCCCACACTACCGCTGGACCAGGACTGACGGCGGACCAGAGCGAGGCGGTGGGATACCTCACAGCCCCGCTGAGGGCCGAACCTCGGCCAAGACTTCTACATCGCCTCACTGCACCCCTGGGAGGTAGGGAAGTACTAATATCCCCATTTTACAGAGGGGGAACTGAGGCACAAACAAAGTGACTTGTGCAAAGTCACAAAGGAGGTCTAGCAGAGGAAGGAATTGAACCTCACTCTCCCATGTTAGCACCCCGATCAGTGGTCTGCACTTCAACTAGTGTACTTACAGGCAGTATTGACAATTGTATATGTTAGCAGGGCCCTGAAAGGTTATTGTTACCCTCCAATGGGATTTGTGCAGTGTCATCTGCTTGCAGTGCAATAGGACTTCACTATAAGCAGTGAAAGCTTCACTGTAAGGATAATGAAATCCACTTTAAACAAAATTTATCTGCAGCAGATGCTACACCTGTATGTAAAGTGTTGTCAGTTCAAAACTGAAGTGCTGCTTCAGAGACACGCATTCCCATGTCACAGGCCAGTGGGTTGCCAATGTCTATGAGCAGAGTTTTTGACTCCCAAATAGATGACATGGTGAAAAAGCCATCAAAACTTTTTGAAATAGTTCTGAAATAGAAAGAAACAAACTCAGCAAGTGAATGAAAAATAAACAAACATCACATACATTTTTCTTTCCTGTATCTAACTGCTGACATTCATTCTCTTAGTATCTTATAAACTCATCTTCCATTTCAGAACCTCTTCAATTTGTATTTCATTTCATTATCGATGATGGTGAATTCCAGGAAATATCCCGAGCAGTAGTCAGCGGGGTCCCCTGAAAATCCATAGGCTTGACTCTGATCTCATGTACCCTGGTATAAATCAGGAGTAACGCCACCAAAATCCGTAAGGATACACCCTTGTGAAGCTAGTATAAATAAAACGAGGATTAGGCTCTGGGATTTCTTGAAGCATGATTCTCCATCTTTATTATCTACCTTGTGTGCAGTCACTTACAGCTGTGCAAAATGCGTGAAAAATTCTACCAAATAAAAATGGACTCCCTTGAACAGGTGATCCGGTGGGTAGGGTGCTCGTGCTGCTGTATAAGTCAAGAGACTAGTGTCCTATTCCTGGTTCTGGTGCTGGTTGTTCATATAAGCACAAACAAGTCACATCACTTCTGTGTCCCCCTCCCCCTCGTTTGTTTAGATTGGAAGCTGTTTGGGGCAAGCACTGTCTCTCACTATGAGTCGGTACAATGCCTAGCAAGTTGGGGCCTCTGGGAACTATTGTAATAGAAACAATAATTTCCAGTAATTCTGCATTTGTAAAAAGTTGCAGTTTTTGTTCACAGAGTACGGTTTGGGGTAAAATAGGTTTCCAACTTTAACTCTTTTATAGGAAAGATTTCTGTTTAGGAATTATTATTAATAATAGCAGTAGCCATATATAGAGATCAGCTTTTGGAATGCTTGGAAAACCTTCAGATGAAAATAAAGGAGTTTATTAGAAGACGTGAGAAGAAACAAGAGCAAAGGAAAGAATGGGGGACATATTATTTAATTTTTACAAAGGGAATTCTGTTCAAATGCCAGCTTCATCCAGTAGTCTGCATACTTCATCTAATACCTGTTGACCAAAACTGACAGTTGGTAGCTGTAAAGTTCCTTTGGAAGACCTGTTTGACATTAGTCCCCTACAGGAAAAGCCAGAGAAATTAAATAACTAATTCAAGTAACAGGTGCCAAATGGGAAAAATGTAACTCTGGAATGACACACAAGCACCAGAAATGGACAATTATGACTGAAAATCCTATTTTATTCCTGTAAAAAATCATTCAAATAAAACAATTTTGTGTCAACATTTTGTTTTTTTTCCCCCATGAACAATATGACAAGTCTTGTTTAGCTTCATATTGAAAGTTTTGATTCTTTTCGGTTTTGGAAAGAAAAAATACAATCAACTTTGAAAAGTTTTGCTTTGTTTCATTTCTAATGACTCTGGTTGAGAAACATCAAAAAGGTCTTCAAAAATCAAATGGCTTTTGCAAAATATTTCAATGTTGAGGAAACTGCATTTTTCTCCCAAATAAAATTAATGTGGTTAAAAAACAAATTGGACCAGGTCTAGAACTGTGCCGTTATTGTAAAAAACATTGAGAAACTTGCATTTTGCTTATGTGCAAAACTGAAAATCAATGAAAATATTGGGGGGGAAATCCCCTTGACTTCAGTTGACTCTGTATCAGACCCTTTGGCAAGTTCCTCCTGCAGTAATTGTATACCATCTCTGCCCAATTGCCTTCTTTTCACGTCATCAACACCTCTATTGCATTTGGCAGACAGCACATATTAGCAGAACTCCCTGGACATTGTCACAAGTCAAACCTGAGCTGGAGACCCTTGTGATTTGTCGACAGCTGCCATGACTTTCAAAGTTGCTAGTGATACTGGTGCATGTTTGGGTTCCCAGCTTGACATCTGTGACAGAGTTCTAGGAGCCTAGAGCTGCCCCAGCACTCTGGTCACTAAATTACCAGCTCTTTATCCCCTGGAATGGACTTAATTGGGAGATGGGTACTCAATGGCTTAATTAGGCAGGAGGTTGATGAGTAAATGAGAACAATCAACCCATCAGCTGGCAACAATTAAAGGAGAGGAAGGAAGTGCACGTGGGGAGGCTGGCAGGGGCCAGGGGATACAGGATCTCAGGATGAGGAGATTTTCCCCTCTCCCTCACCAGAGAGCAGGCTCAGAGGGAAGTTTATGTCCACTTATATGTTGCTTCACAAGGCTGTACTGATGATCTGGCAGAGGGGTCCTAATAACTAACACACTGGTGCTTATAAACCTGGAAAGTATCCAGCCTGTTTATAGTGGTCCGAAGGGAGGAGACAGTGGCCCTGTCTCAACAGCTTAAAGGGGCCTGATTTTCAGAGGGTAGTGGGGCTTAGCCCTTTTTGAATATCTGACCCCTTTAAAATGTCTCATGTTGGACAACCCATAGCAGAGGCTCCCAAAATCTCTAGTCACTTTTGAAAATGTTGGCTGGTGTCTCCTCCAGGTGAATCCAAAGGGAGCATATCTCTGACCAAACCAAGGTGCTTGTTTCTCCACTGGAAGTCCTGCCTCACGTATTTAATCGAGTTCAGAGCTCTTGAGCCCCGGACCAGTGCTCTCTTCCTTATCCTACAGGTAAAGCCAACTGGTGTAACACACCAGCTAAGGCAGAATACAGGCCAGATCCTCAAGTGATGTAAATCAGCTCAGCAGTATTGACATCTATAGGACTACACCCGTTTACAACAGCTGAGGATCTGAGCCACAATATTGAACATAATATCAGTGGGATGGATAAAGTAGGGTATGGTAGAGGATAACGGGGTGAATGAACTGGGTACGAGAACAATCAAATAAAAAGTGATCCAACAGCATATAGACAATGCCATTGTTCAAGTCTTTATTTATTTATTTTTTTAAGAAACTGCTTTGTTTATTTTATGGCATTTGACATTAGTTGGGAATTGGTTTGTTCTTGGACGTTGCTGTAATTATTTTCTCTTTCTTACATAAATGACAATAAAGTGCGTGGGGACCCTTTTTTGTGTGCAGCCTTTTAAAAAACAAAGAAAGAAAGAAACAAGGAAAGTGAAGAGGAGGCTGCACACTTGATGCATTTCCCCAGCTTCTCACGTTTCCAGCACAAATGTTCTCAATGTGGAAACTTACCTTGAACTCAGCCAATACAAAATCATTTCCCATGGTGCATAATGCTGCCATTTTAGATTGAGAAATATGGCCCACCTTCTGCATAGAAATGACAGTTAAGCAAACAATTCCCTGTGCACCTTTGTGGTTGAATGCATAAAAGACTTTAGTGGCAAAAGAGCGAGCTTTACTGAGGGAAAAGAGCCAATATTTTCTCTCCCATAAGTGTATTCATGAAAGATTTCCAGATTACAAAACCATCACACTGTGAATATAGAGAGTAAATAACAATTAATCGGATGAGTTTTGTTTTTAAATCATGTGTCAACCAAGGGAGGAACAATTTGAAAAAGGAGCAAAAAGTGTTCTATGGGGGCAGTGGATAGCCAAGAAGTTCTTAGTAACAGCATTCAGATTACAATAGCTCCTACAGGCCCAACTCAAGATTAGTGCCTTATTGTGCTAGGTGCTCTACATATGCATAGTGAGAGTACGCCACTCAAACTAAGGCATGATGGGAGAAAGAAAGCATCATCTCCATTTTAATAGATGGGAAACCAGAGAGTAGAATTTTCAGTAACACATCCACAGTAATTTAGGTGTCTACATCCCATCAAAAGTCAATGGGACTTCGGCTCCTAAATAACTCAGGTACTTTTGAACATGGTGAATCAGAGGTTAAGTCATGTGCCCAAAATTAAAGAGACAAGGTGGGTGATGTAATATTTTTTATTGGACCAACTTCTGTTAGGGAAAGCGAGAAGTTTTCATGCTCCATAGAGCTCTTCTTCACTGTAGCTCAAAAACATGTCTCTTTCACCCATAGACGTTGGCACAATGAAAGATATTATCTCACCCACCTGGTCCCTCTGATATCTTGGGACCAACACACCTACAACCACACTTCAAATGACAACAGAGTTAAAGAGGAGTTCTCTGGCCTGGTCTACACTAACCCCCAAATTCTAACTAAGGTACGCAACTTCAGCTACGTGAATAACGTAGCTGGAGTCGACATACATTAGTTCGAACTTACCGCGGTTCAGACGCGGTCCACACGCGGCAGGCAGGCTCCCCGTCGACTCCGCGGTACTCCTCTCGCCGAGCTGGAGTACCGCAGTCGACGGCGAGCGCTTCCGGGATCGATATATCGCGTCCAGACCAGACGCGATAAATCGAACCCGGAACTTCGATTCCCAGCCGCCAAACTAGCGGCTGGGTGTAGACATACCCTATGGAAGAGCAGTGACCTGAGCTCAGATGTTCCACGTCCCAGTCCAGTGCTTTAGCCACAAGCTCAAGTTTCCTCTGAATTTTAGTCCACTGTTTTAAGCATGAGACTCATCATTTGCATGTGCTTGTGTCTTTATGAGCCCCCAAAGGGCACCTATGACATACTTGTCACTTGTCACTGGCCCCTTCCACTTTTGCTAAGATCATGCCCCTTTTTATTGTGCTATTCACCCATTAAGTTCTAGGGATCTCACAAGCAGGAGAGGAAGGGGAATGGGGTGTGTTTTTGTGTGCACTTCACACTTCTTTGCTCGCTCATTCATACTATCTGTGCTATCTCAAATCCCGTGCAAGATCAGGGCCAGGATACCTTTACATGGGTAAAAACATTACCACAGTGTAAGAACATGTAGCAAGCAGTTATCGTCAGTGCAACCAGTTGCTTCCCCTTGATTGCTCTTTTGGTGTTAAGTCCTCGTCCTTCACACATCTTCTGCAGGAGAGAATTTTCTCAGCTAATCAGTGCTCTAATGAAACAGTTGTTCGGTTAATAAACATTTTAGAAACTGGCAAAGAAAAAAGAAATTGCTTTGCAAATGAGCCCTTCTCTTCTGCTAGAGCTCTCATTCAACTTGAGTACCACAAAATAGCACTTCCATCTAGTGCTGAATCCTGAGCACTTCAGCTGTGGATTTCTTTCTCCCTGGTAGCATGAACCAATTAAAAGTGCTCAAGGAGCATCCTGCCAGTAAGTCAACCACACTGTAGTTATGATTTCCTATTGGTGTGATGGACCCCCCCCAGGAGCCCCAACTGAGATTGGAGCCGCATTGTGCCAGGCACTGTACAAACACATTAAGTTCCAAAAAGCTTACAATTTGAATAGACATATGGGCCTCCCACTCCACATACTTATGGCCACAGTAAGGGGCAACCTACCCCCACCGCCTTGAATAGGGGCCACGAAGAGAGAGGCGTTGGCCCCCGAGGCCTGCCTGGCCAAAGGCTAGGGAGGAAAATCCCACTCCTGACTCCCAGCTGCCAGCCCACCTCCCATTGGAGGAGGGGAATGCCATTCCAGAGAAGGAGCTCTGTCCTGCCCAAGAGGATTGGCTGCAGCCCACCTGGCGGGCTCTAGGTTGATCATCTGGCACTGTGGGGTGGAGAGAGGAGAGACACAACTGAGGCGAGAGCTCATATGCTGCTGCTGTTGGAGGGCACAGCCCTAAACGCAGCCCGAACTCTTGGACAGGGGATAGGCCTGGGAAGCAGGCTGGGAGAGCTGCCTAGATGCAGCAAAGGAACCCTGGCCAACATGGCAGTCACAGGGACAGACACCAGGCTGTCCAGCAGAGACTGGGACTTACCACTGTGAGCTCACTCTGCACAGGGAAGGAGCAGCCCCATTTTGTGCACTAGGGAACTAGGGCTGGAGTGCTGTTTGGACTCCTAGATGGGTTGGAGAGCATTGACCTGTACAGCTAGGCACTGGGGAATCTGCACCGAGCTACTGCAGGGGGAAAGGTATGTGTGACTCCCCATAGGGTCTCATGAATGGTTCCTTGTATTAATTGAGCTTTTGTCCTTGCCTAGATAAAAGTGTTGGTTTATAGCTGAGCACAACACTTATTTCTGGGGTTCGTTCCTGCTTCTTTAAGGCTGTGGAACTTTGGAAGGGAAGCAGGGGGGTGGACCTAATGGGTGTCAAGCAAGCTTCTCTCAGGCATGTGGTTTGAGATTTGGTAATGAGTCCAAGTGCCTCCACCACAGAAGACAGAGGGCTGAGCAGGAGCAGACACAGAGCGACTCAATGCTGGTTTCCAAAAGTTTTTGGTGGTCCAACCTTTACCCAATTGTGTGGCACCTCCATGGGCCACCCAGAGAAACTAAATGGCTTCCATGCAGCATGACCTCGCCTTTACACTGCATGCAAGGTCATGCTGTGTGGAGGAGGCCATGTTATTGAGCAGGTCAGCTGCAGAGGCAGATCATTCAGAGGCCAGATAGAATCATCCAGCTGGTGAGAGGGCAGATGGAAAGGTGGGGATAAGTGGGAGAGGGAGAAAAGGCACAGAAGGTGGGGAGCATGCAAAACAGGTGGATTGGGGCTAAGAAACTGTGAGGGAAGGGGTGGGAGGGAGTTGGAGCAAACAGCCCACCAGCACAAGACAGACAATGTCCAGAGTGAACACAGTAGTAAGCAAAGCTGGTTGGAATATTTTGGAATTTTTCAGTGAAAGACTGGCCAAATTTGGGGTAAAAATTCATTCCATTTCTCATCCAGCTCTTGTGGAAAGCAGCTGGGCACTGCTGACTGCCTGTCTCTTCTCTTGCCAGCTAGAATTTCTGGAGTTGTTTCTTGCGTATGTGGAATATCAGGTCCTCGCTCCTCTCTTTTATTGGAGCACTTGGACACGATATTTGGCCATCTGAATGGTGATGTTACCTGAGACCTTAATCTGAACTGTAGCTCTCCCTCCAGCTGAAGGTGTGGGGAGGGGAAATGCTGCTTCTTAGATTCTCTCCCTCTATTGGCTGGAAGGAGCGGATGCAGTTCAAATGACAAGCTCCTGTGATATCACTATAGCTGCCAAATAGTTTGCAAAGGTCCTGCGGAGAAGTAAGTCAGACACTGTTCTTCCTAATATTTCAAATGCAAAATACCAGTCGTTTTACACACTCTACAGGAAACAGGTACAGGCAAAGTCAGTTTTAGTAAAGATATTCTAAAGCTAATAAATTAAAACTTTGCCTTTATATGGTGCCAGATCTCTCAGCAATTTACAAAAAAAAAAAAAAAAAAAAATCACTGTAGTAATTCTCATTTCTCAAGCTCAAGCTTTCACTTCCCTGTGCTCTCCTCATGTCCTAGGAGGATTTCCTCCACCTTGGAGTTCATCCTCATGAATCGGTCACAACATGTTGTGTCTTCACTCTCTGTAGCCTGGTTTACCCTTGAATCATAGAATCATAGAATATCAGGGTTGGAAGGGACCTCAGGAGGTCATCTAGTCCAACCCCCTGCTCAAAGCAGGACCAATTCCCAACTAAATCATCCCAGCCAGGGCTTTGTCAAGCCGGGCCTTAAAAACCTCCAAGGAAGGAGACTCCACCACCTCCCTAGGTAACGCATTCCAGTGCTTCACCACCCTCCTAGTGAAATAGTGTTTCCTAATATCCAATCTATACCTCCCCCACTGCAACTTGAGACCATTGCTCCTTGTTCTGTCATCTGCCACCATTGAGAACAGCCGAGTTCCATCCTCTTTGGAACCCCCCTTCAGGTAGTTGAAGGCTGCTATCAAATCCCCCCTCATTCTTCTCTTCTGCAGACTAAACAATCCCAGTTCCCTCAGCCTCTCCTCATAAGTCATGCGCTCCAGACCCCTAATCATTTTTGTTGCCCTCCGCTGGACTCTTTCCAATTTTTCCACATCCTTCTTGTAGTGTGGGGCCCAAAACTGGACACGGTACTCCAGATGAGGCCTCACCAATGTCGAATAAAGGGGAACGATCACGTCCCTCGATCTGCTGGCAATGCCCCTACTTATACAGCCCAAAATGCCATTAGCCTTCTTGGCAACAAGAGCACACTGTTGACTCATATCCAGCTTCTCGTCCACTGTGACCCCTAGGTCCTTTTCTGCAGAACTCCTACCTAGCCATTCGGTCCCTAGTCTGTAGCTGTGCATGGGATTCTTCCGTCCTAAGTGCAGGACTCTGCACTTGTCCTTGTTGAACCTCATCAGGTTTCTTTTGGCCCAATCCTCTAATTTGTCTAGGTCCCTCTGTATCCGATCCCTACCCTCTAGTGTATCTACCATGCCTCCTAGTTTAGTGTCATCGGCAAACTTGCTGAGAGTGCAGTCCACACCATCCTCCAGATCATTAATAAAGATATTAAACAAAACCGGCCCCAGGACCGACCCTTGGGGCACTCCGCTTGAAACTGGCTGCCAACTAGACATGGAGCCATTGATCACTACCCGTTGAGCCCGACGATCTAGCCAGCTTTCTATCCACCTTACAGTCCATTCATCCAGCCCATACTTCTTTAACTTGGCAGCAAGAATACTGTGGGAGACCATATCAAAAGCTTTGCTAAAGTCAAGGAATAACACATCCACTGCTTTCCCCTCATCCACAGAGCCAGTTATCTCATCATAGAAGGCAATTAGGTTAGTCAGGCACGACTTCCCCTTGGTGAATCCATGCTGACTGTTCCTGATCACTTTCCTCTCCTCTAAGTGTTTCATAATTGATTCCTTGAGGACCTGCTCCATGATTTTTCCAGGGACTGAGGTGAGGCTGACTGGCCTGTAGTTCCCCGGATCCTCCTTCTTCCCTTTTTTAAAGATGGGCACTACATCAGCCTTTTTCCAGTCATCCGGGACCTCCCCCGATCGCCATGAGTTTTCAAAAATAATGGCTAATGGCTCTGCAATCTCATCCGCCAATTCCTTTAGCACCCTCGGATGCAGCACATCCGGCCCCATGGACTTGTGCACGTCCAGTTTTTCTAAATAGTCCCAAACCACTTCTTTCTCCACAGAGGGCTGGTCACCTTCTCCCCATATTGTGCTGCCCAGTGCAGCAGTCTGGGAGCTGACCTTGTTTGTGAAGACAGAGGCAAAAAATCATTGAGTACATTAGCTTTTTCCACATCCTCGGTCACTAGGTTGCCTCCCTCATTCAGTAAGGGGCCCACACTTTCCTTGACTTTCTTCTTGTTGCTAACATACCTGAAGAAACCCTTCTTGTTACTCTTAACATCTCTTGCTAGCTGCAACTCCAAGTGTGATTTGGCCTTCCTGATTTCACTCCTGCATGCCTGAGCAATATTTTTATACTCCTCCCTGGTCATTTGTCCAATCTTCCACTTCTTGTAAGCTTCTTCTTTGCGTTTAAGATCAGCAAGGATTTCACTGTTTAGCCAAGCTGGTCGCCTGCCATATTTACTATTCTTTCTACACATCGGGATGGTTTGTTCCTGCAATCGCAATAAGGATTCTTTAAAATACAGCCAGCTCTCCTGGACCCCTTTGCCCTTCATGTTATTCTCCCAGGGGATCCTGCCCATCTGTTCCCTGAGGGAGTCAAAGTCTGCTTTTCTGAAGTCCAGGGTCCGTATTCTGCTGCTCTCCTTTCTTCCTTGTGTCAGGATCCTGAACTCGACCATCTCATGGTCACTGCCTCCCAGGTTCCCATCCACTTTTGCTTCCCCTACTAATTCTTCTCTGTTTGTGAGCAGCAGGTCAAGAAAAGCTCTGCCCCTAGTTGGTTCCTCCAGCACTTGCACCAGGAAATTGTCCCCTACACTTTCCAAAAACTTCCTGGATTGTCTGTGCACCGCTGTATTGCTCTCCCAGCAGATATCAGGGTGATTAAAGTCTCCTATGAGAACCAGGGCCTGCGATCTAGCAACTTCTGCTAGTTGCCAGAAGAAAGCCTCGTCCACCTCATCCCCCTGGTCTGGTGGTCTATAGCAGACTCCGACCACGACATCACCCTTGTTGCTCACACTTCTCAACTTTATCCAGAGACACTCAGGTTTTTCTGCAGTTTCATACCGGAGCTCTGTGCAGTCATACTCCTCTCTTACATACAACGCAACTCCCCCACCTTTTCTGCCCTGCCTGTCCTTCCTGAACAGTTTATATCCATCCATGATAGTACTCCAGTCATGTGAGTTATCCCACCAAGTCTCTGTTATTCCAATCGCATCATAGTTCCCTGACTGTGCCAGGACTTCCAGTTCTCCCTGCTTGTTTCCCAGGCTTCTTGCATTTGTGTATAGGCACTTAAGATAACTCACTGATCGTCCCTCTTTCTCAGTATGAGACAGGAGTCCTCCCCTCCCCTAGAGAAATCAAAGTGTTAGAAGCTTCTAGAACACTTATAAAACATTTTGTACCCAAGGTAAGATTCCCCAAACAGCCTACAAATGGCTGGAAAATGGCCTAATAAGTGGCTAGAACAGACTATATTTCAGCAGGTTTCATAACAGAGCTGGTTGTAGGGTGACCAGACAGCAAGTGTGAAAAATCAGGACGGGGTGTGGAGAAATAGGAACCTATATAAGAAAAAGACCCAAAAATCAGGACTGTCCCTATAAAATCGGGACATCTGGTCACCCTAACTGGTTGGGAATTCGCCAGCAAATGTTTTTTTGTCAAAAAATGCCGATTTATCAAAACCAAAATTGTTCATAGGAAAGGGTTGGTTTCAAGGAATCTCCTGATTCAAAACTTCTTTTTCGAAATGTTTTTAAACATCCCATTTCAACCTTTTCAAAATTAAAAGTTTAGTTTTTCAGTTTGAATTTTTTTTGGATAATTTAGTTAATTTATACCAAAAAAAGTTAATTAGAAGTTTCAGTTCAAATGAAAAGTTTTGAAATTATCAAAACTAAATGTTTCTTCACCCAATCCAAAATATTTTTGATGATCAGTTCACAAACATTTTTGAGATTTTAACTTTTCATTCTGATTTGGGACAGGAAAACATGTCAAAATAAAAGTCAACCTTAAACTCTCACGAGACAGGAAAATGATTTCCCACCGGTGATATTTAATAACTGTGTAAGCTTAACTGATTCTGTGTGAAATGATTTAGTGCTTGTATGGAAGCAGACTAGTTTCAACTATTGGACTAATGGCTTTTAGTGAGAGAGACAAGTTTTTGAGCTACACAGAGCTCTTCTTCAGGTCTGGGAATTGTGCTCAGAGTGTCACAGCTAAATATAAGTTGGAACAGAATGTTTAGCATAAGTAGCTAACACATATTGTAAGACAGCATTCAAGGTGAAGTGGCCTGTAAACACTCCTATAGTTATAGGACATAAAGGGGAGTTAGTGGATTACAGGTTGTTGTAATAAGTCATAAATCCAGTGTATTTATTAAGACCATGGTTTTTAGTGTCTAGCAAAGTTATGAATTTAAGCCCCCAGTGCTTCCACTACCATCTCACACTGAACCAGTGACTTTGAGAACTCTCCCAGAATGCCTTGCTTCTGGGAGCTGAACCAGGAGTTGTGGGATAGTCAGCATTTCAACTGAAACATTTTAGGGAAATGTTAGTGTGGATGTGGGGCAAAACTCAAACAAATTAAGCTTGGCTAGTATGAACACAGAGGGCACGTCTTCACTACCCGCCCGGATCGGCAGGTAGAAATCGATCTCTCGGGGATCGATTTATCGCGTCTCATCTAGACGCGATAAATCAATCCCCGAATCGATGCGCGTACTCCACCTCGTCAGGAGGAGTAAGCGGTGTCGATGGGGGAGCCGCGGCGGTCAATTTGCCGCCGTCCTCACAGCGGGGTAAGTCGAATAGGATATTTGACTTCAGCTACGCTATTCGCGTAGCTGAAGTTTGCGTATCTTACATCGACCCCTCCCCCCCCAGAGAAATGGCTGAGATTAAACCACTTCAGTCCAGTCGGTTCAATTATAAACAGCTGGTTGAGAAACAGTTTTCCCATTCCACAAAAATCTGAGATATTGAAAAATGGTCATGTACTGAATTCAGAATGAAAATTTTTTGCAAACCAAAAATCCAAAAATAAAATCATTTCACGTTAGTCAAAAAGTTGCTTAGATGATTTTTAAACTTTCATGTTTATTTTGACTTTTTTCTTTAACCTTTTTTTTAGTCTAAATTTACTAAAATTTCTCACAGAAAAGTTATTTTGACTCAAAGAAACTTTTCATTTAGAAAATGTCAAAATGGACATATTGCTAATTTCAAAACATTTTCCCATTAATTATGAGTCAGGAGATTTTAGCATAAAGGATCTTGTTCTATGAAGTTTCAGGTTTGACGAATCAGCATTTTTGGCCAAATTTAATGGTTCTGCAAAATATTCCTGACTAGCTCTAATTGTAAGTGATTTAATTCTCAAATATATGTCCCTTAGTCTGCAAAGTAAAATAAAAATCATCACAGCTTTGCCCATCTGTGCTTTCATTACTGTCTCATTTCCTGTCCCTATTGTTCTAGTGCTTCAAATTTTACAAAGCCCTTCAGAATAGTGCACTGGAAAATTACCAAATACTTTATGAAAAAGAATACTTTTAAAACTTCAGCAAAAATAAACTCGACTCATTGTACAACTTACATCCATTGCTAAATCTGTCTCTCCCGACTTTCAAAAATAGTGTGTTTACAGATCATGTCAATCTTTTTTTTTTTCCCACTCAAACATACACAAGAGAAAGAGACTCAGTTTTTTCCTTCATTATACTGTATCAATAGGTTAAAGGGTTAAATATTTACACAATTAATGGGAAAGTAATGGCTCTGGGAAAATAATGGCTCAAGGGAATGGTATATTGTTGTAGAGCTCTCTATTATATGTTATAGCTGAATCTAGCTCTGGCTAGTTTTAATAGAAATTCCCTATCAGATGGTTCTGTGCATTTACAAAGGCCAGTGATAGACCATTTATAAGGAAAAATGGATTTTTTTTTTTAGCTGTTAAGTGTTCTGCTTAACCATGTGTTCTAACAAGCTATATTTCAATAAATTAGACTAACCTTAACATCTTTAACCTAAATGCATCATATTTACACTTGAATGTATTTTGGAATCAGTGACATGGCACTTATCAATGTGTAAACATGATTAAACTGGAGTTCTGTTCCATTTGTAAAACAATAAATATGTATGTCTTCAACACCCTTCAGCTTTCTGATGGTCTGGATGTCACCTCATGTTATTATGACAGAGGCAATGATGGTTGGAATCAGTAACATTTTCTGACTTCTTGTGGTTTGTTACGGAACTAAAAATTCCAGGTGCTTTTTGATTAGTACATCCCTTGAGGCTAGATTTTAATTTTGGTTGTACAGTGAGTTATAGCTCTGATTTTAGGGACATCAGGGGTGAAGTCCTAGCCCCACAATAGTCAATGGCAAGAACTCACATAGACTTCAATGGGACCCAAATATCCAATCTCTCTGTTCTGCAAAATATGTATCTAATCTTATATGTGAAAGTCAGACAGAAATTAAAATGGGTGTACATGAGACCATGGTTTGGAAAAGATTCCCAACATCCTGTGAGAACTTGGTAAAATCATTTTGCCTGTATTTATTTCCCAAAGATGTTCTCTCAGCAAGGTGGCATTGCAGCTGCAGGTTTGCATGTTGATATTTACAAATGCACCCACTAAAATTTTCTAAGTCCCCTACCTTTAAAAAGCAGCAGCAAATCTATTATCACATGTAAAAGCCTCATTTTTAATGCACATTCTATCAGTGACAAATAAAATCTTTTTTAGGGACTAATCTAGCTCTGGTATAAACTGGAGTTACAGATCACGTGAATATTGTCCATTACCTTCTGACATTGCATTTGCTCTTTGCATACCCCCTTACACAGACTCCAGTATATGAATGGTGGGCCTGATCCAACTTCCGTTGACTACAATGGGAAAGTTCCCATTCACTTCACTAGAAAGACTCTGATTGACTTAAAGGAATGTCGCACCAGGTCCTTTGGGCTCGATCCACAAAAGGGATTCACACTTAGAATTGCAACACCTAACTTTAGGTGCCCTGACACCCAGGGCAATCCACAGCCCTGAATTAGGTGCCTGGGCTCCCTATCACGTGCATGCCGAGGGTTAGATGCCTTAAAAGCGGATCTCCAAAAGCCAGCATTCAGAGCAGGGAGCTGCCAATGTGAGGAGATGGGTGTGGCATAAGTCCCACCCCTCCAAAGGAGTTAGGCTCCTAAAGCGCAGTCAGAGGAAGGCAATTACACACACACACAAACACACAAGCCCTTGTAGCCTTTCGTCTAGTGGTTAGAGCACTCACCCTGGATGTGAGAGAGCCACTGTCAGATCCCCTGTCGGCCTGATGCGGACCAGGTATTTGAAACCACATCTCTCATGAGCGTTCCCTAACCACTGGGCTATGAGATATTGTAAAGTGGGGCCTTTTCTCCTGTTGAAGCCGTTCCACTTTGTATAAATACTAGTAGCTGAAAGCCCATGCTATCACACGGGTGTAATTCATGAAGTCATGTGTTTGGGGGGAAAAAGCCAAAAATAGATGAGAACTTTAAAAATGGGTGGTAAGAGAGCGCAAATGCCAGTGATGAGTGAACAAAAAGAGTTCTTCACCACACTTGTAGCTGTTTCCATCGTGACTCAGACATTCTAGGCTTCAGAGTGATGATGTTTTGGGTTATTGTGTGTACTTTGGTTGTGTGGGTGGTTGTGCTGATTTGTGTGTGGGTTGTGTTTTGCTGTGGGAGAGTTGTGTTGATTTGTGTGGGTGGTGAATGAGGGGTACATTCTGTTGTGTGGGGCTCTGCGTGGGTTATTGTGTATGCTAGTTGTGAGGTTGTGTGGGTGGGGTGTTGATTTGTCTCTGTGGTGATTGCACTGGAGGATTCACTGGATGGAAACACACCACAAATCTCTTTGGTGAATCAACCTGGTGATATTCTGAACAAAAAGAACCTTCAGCCATGTTTTTAGCTGCTTCCATCACTTCACATGGACTGTGCAGACATTCCAGGCTTCCAAGTGACACACAGTGACAATTGTGGAATCATATTATATAGAATAAATGGGCCACAAAAAAGCATGACTCTATAGCTCAGTGGTCACGGCATTTGCCTGGGATGTAGGAGACTCCAAAGACTTTATTGGTGGAACACTTGCCTTGGGACTTTAGGTGTCTCCTGAATTAGGCATCAGATAAATGGTGGTTTGAGGATCTAATTTTTGGATTTCGCTACCTAAAGTGGCAATTATTCACCTAAATCTCTTTGTGGATATAGCAATTTGTGTCCAAAGGAAGTCCATGGAAAATTGATTCAGTATAAAATATATTTTTGTATACACAGGCTGGTAAAATTGATGTTTCTCCTGATAAAAGTTTCTCCTGATAAAAGTCAAGGTATCAGACAAAATGTAGGGTTTTTTCCTATTACTGTTCCTCTTGTCTTTTTTGCCGTTAGTAATATCAAATGCACTTTAAGCACCTTTTAGCTGTTATTCCACTAGTCACTGAATTAACCTGATTTCCCTTTGTATTTTTTGGTGTCAATGGATTTTGATGTTGCTTATTGAAGATACATCAGAGCACTTACTTGAATTCAACCCACTATATTTGAATGTATTGGTCCTTTCTCACAATTAATACTAGTCCTATATGTTCACATAATTGGATCAATTGCTTGCTGGAACAACATGAAAAATACAAACACCTATTAACTCAGCCTGAATTGACATAATGTTTAATCCTTTTGCAAGGAAAGGGAACTAGACCTTTGTTATTCTACATGGGTTAAAAAATTTATATGAAAGTGAAGCCGCTGAATCTTCTGGAAAGAAAGCAGTTTGGTGTCACTTTTAAAAGTGTTAATTTTTGGAGGCAGTTGTCAGTGGGTTTTGAGATGTAACCTCAGATAAAAACCTGCTGGAAACAGTGCAGGAAGCATAAAGGTAATGCACCTTATTTCCCCCACACACACTCTCAGCTTGTCTGTAATATAGAATGGAGGAGCTTTAGCTGTCATATGAGCCTTTGTAAGCTATGATGGGTCTTACAGCTTCTTCCACTAATGAGGAAGAGAGTTCTATTTTTTGGCATGCTTTACTTTGTAAAATCTATTCTCACCACTTCTCAATATAAATTTGTTCCACTGGGAGTTGGTCTGGTGGCAGGGGTTTAAACTGGAATAAGTTCGAAAGCCGTGTGTTGTTCAGAGTCACCTTTGCAAGTGGCATTCCATGTGAATTTCACACACAAGCACCAACTGTGTATTCTGACGAGACTGTACTCCGTCAAAGCTATTCCCTCCTTTGGTGCCTCCCTAAAGCAATAGACAGAATAAAGTGCCGCGGATGACTCTGTAGTGAGGGCAGGAAGGGATTGACTCATTGAGAGGATGGTCGGGGCATTGGTTTAGCACTTATGACACCTCTGTTGAAGTCCCTGTTCTAACACAGACTTCCTATGTGACCATGGGCAAGTTACTGAAGCCCAGAAATCGGTGGGAGTTAGGTATCTACATACCTTTGCAGGTCTGTGTCTTAGGTGGTGATCCATGAAGGTACGTATCCCGTTTTTAGGCACCATTGTGCTCCACATACACTTCTACCCCGATATAACGCTGTCCTTGGGAGCCAAAAAAAATCTTACCGTGTTATAGGTGAAACCGCGTTATATCGAACTTGCTTTGATCCACCAGAGCACGCAGCCCCGCCCCCCCGGAGCGCTGCTTTACCACGTTATATCCGAATTCGTGTTATATCGGGTCGCGTTATATCGGGGTAGAGGTGTATCTCCTGCTTGACTGCTGCCTAATCCGGCAGGCACCTACGTTTTCACCTCTGGGTATCTGCACTGCGTCCTTACTCTAGCTGTCTGTCTCCTGCCCAAGACCATGTCTACACTACCACTTCTGCTGGCAAAATATATGTCACTCAGGGGTATGAAAAAACACCCTACTGAGCAACATACGTTTTGCCGGCATAAGTGGTAGTGTGCACAGTGCTATGTCGGCGGGAGAACTTCTCCCATCGACATGGTTACTGCTGCTCGTTGCAGGGGGCGGGGTTAATTTTGTCGACAGGACAGCTTGGCGTAGAGCGGCTACATGAGAGACCTTATAGTGGCATAGCTGCATCGGTACAGCTGTGCCGTTGTGAGGTCTCCAGTTTAGACATAGCCTAAGTCTCAGAGCAATTCACAGACTGGGAAAGATAGACATTAGGGTGCCTAAGTCGCATGCAGGGGGCCCGACTGAGTCGATGTGCTCAGACACCACCTACAGGATCAGCCCCCTCAGGCGAGTTCACAGAACAGCTGCGAGGGGTGAAGATGAGGTGGTTGACCTCCCTCATCATCTTTAACCCAATGGATAGGGTTCCCATGGGTCAAGTACCCCCCTCTGCCTGAGGGAGAGAAGGGATTTGAATGGGGATCAGCCGTCTCTCAGGTGAGTGCCTAACCACTGGGCTATGGGCTATTCTGGCGGAGGGCATGGAGGAAGGCTACTTTTCTCCTATTCCTTTTCTTCTACTGAAGCTGTTCCACTTGAATTATACTGAATAATTAAATATTACTTGGATAAACGAAAGCATTAGAATGACTCTAGGGCCTAGTGATTAGAACACTTATATGAGAAATGGCCAAGCCCAGTTCAAATCCCTCTCCCCCTCAGGTGGAGGGTGAATTTGAGCCAGGCATCTCCCAGGCCTTGGATGAGTACCCTAACCACCACTAGGCTAAGGAGTAGAAGGGAGGTTGAGATATTCCTCCTCCTCCCTCCCATCTTGCTTCAGGCCCCACCTGCGACTGAGGCAGCCAAACACCTATCTTCCCCCAGTTTGTGGCTCGGAAGCAGAGCCAGGCAACTTCCTGCAGCCCAGACGTAGGCACCGCTCTCAGTGAGGATGCGGGGCTTAGCACCTACCCCTCTTGTTGGCATCTCCCACCGGCGAGCTTAGGCAGTTCCCCACCCAGCTGCTGGCTTTTGTGGATCACATTCTTAGTCATCTATCTCCCCTCATTCATTGTATAGGAAGCCTAGGCACCTAACGAAGGCTTTGTGAACATAAGAATGGCCATACTGGCTCAGACCAATGGTCTCTCTAGCACATTATCCTCTTTCCAGCAACCAGTGCCAGATGCTTCAGAGGGCTTCAACAAAGCAGGGCAATGCTGAATGATCCCTCCCTTGTCATCCAATCTAACCTTCTGGCAGTTGGAGGTTTAGGAACCCCCGGCATTACAATGTTGCTTCTTGGTTGCCTAAAAGTTTAGCACCATGACACTCAGCATTGCAACCCTACATCCCTTTGTGAATCTGGGCTTTCTTCCCTTAGTTCCCCCCTCTGTTAATGCATTCAATCAGAGTTTCCTAGCTCACATGGTGTTGTGAGAATAAATATACTAAAGACCGTGAGGTGCTCAGATACTACTACAGTAGGGTATGGGCGGAAGTGGATATATAAGTAACATAAATAAAATAGCTATTCTATAATTGTATCATTTTCATTTAATGATTCCAAAATGCTTTACTAAAACTAACAAATTAAGCTTCAGGACTTGCCTGTGAAGTAGATACACATCACTCTCCCCCTGTTACAAATGGGCAAAGTGATCAACAGAGTGGATATGGTCAACCTTCTTAAACTGTGATGACTAAAGTTGACCTGTATCAGTGAGGGTTGTGCCATTCAAAGTATCAAAGTCGAGATGTAGGTAACTAACTTTTGACACCCAGGTTTGAAAGTTTCAATCTAAGACCTAGTTAGTTGTGCAAATAGATTTTTCAGTTTATTGAAATTCCCCAAAAAAATGAAATAAAATTTTGTTTAGGGTCAAACCGATAAGAAATGTTGACGTTTTCAGCAAACCAGAAAGTAAAAATATTCATTAATTTAAAAAAAAAATGAAAGGAAAGGAAATTTTGAAACAGTAATTTTAATTAAAAAAATCAAAATACCTACTTAAACTAGGTTTGATGGGGGAAGGTGACCAAAGCCCACAGGTAAGTCAAAAACCTGGGAGAAGGGTCAGAATTTAGGGAGAGCATGGGCTGTTATAGCAGAAATAAGGGAGAGACAAGACAGAACTGGGGAGATCAAATCAGTATCTTAGATGTCTGTATACTAATGTGAGAAGTATGGGGAATAAGCAGGAAGGACTTTAAATGCTAGTAAATAAACACAACTATGACATAGTTGGCATCATGGAGACTTGATGGGATAATATGCATGACTGGAATATTGGTATAGAAGTGTACAGCTTGTTCAGGAAGGACAGGCAGGGAAAAAAGGGAGGAGGTGTTGCCTTATATATTAAAAATGTATACACTTGGACTGAGGTTGAGATAGAAATAAGAGACACACTTGTTGAAAGTCTCTGAGTAAAGATAAAAGGGGTAAAAAACAAGGGTGATATCATGGTAGAGATCTACTACAGACCATCAAACCAGGAAGAAGAGGCTTTTTTTAACCAACTAACAAAATCATCCAAAGTACAGGACTTGGTGGTGATAGGGGACTTTAACTACCCAAAAAGAACAGGAGTACTTGTGGCACCTTAGAGACTAACAAATTTATTTGAGCATAAGCTTTCGTGGGCTACAGCCCACTTCTTCGGATCTGTAGCCCACAAAAGCTTATGCTCAAATAAATTTGTTAGTCTCTAAGGCACCACAAGTACTCCTGTTCTTTTTGCAGATACAGACTAACACGGCTGCTACTCTGAAACCTTTAACTACCCAGACATCTGTTGGGAAAAGAACACAGCAGGACACAGATTATCCAACAAGTTCTTGGAATGTATTGCAGACAATTTTTTTATTTCAGAAGGTGGCAAAAACTACTAGGGGGGAGGCTGTTCTCGATTTGATTTTGACAAATAGGGAGGAACTGGTTGACAATTTGAAAGTGGAAAGCAACTTGGGTGAAAGTGAACATGAAATGATAGAGTTCATGATTCTAAGGAATGGTAGGAGGGAGAACAACAAAATAAAGACAATGGATTTCAAGAAGGCAGACTTTAGCAAACTCAGGGAGTTGGTAGGTAAGATCCCATGGGAAGCAAGTCTAAGTGGAAAAGCAATTGAAGACAGTTGGCAGTTTTTCCAAGAGATATTATTAAGGGCACAAGAGCAAACTATCCCACTGTGTAGGAAAGATAGGAAGTATGGCAAGAGAAAACCATGGCTAAACCAGGAGACCTTCAATGATCTAAAACTCAAAAAAAGAGTCCTACAAAAATTGGAAACTCGGTCAAATTACAACGGGTGAATATAAACAAATAACACAAGTATGTACAGACAAAATTAGAAAGGCCAAGGCACAAAATGAGATCAAACTAGCTAGAGACATAAAGGGTAACAAGAAAACATTCTACAAATACATTAGAAGCAAGAGGAAGACCAAGGACAGGGTAGGCCCATTACTCAGTGAAGGGGGAAAGACAATAACAGAAAATGTGGAAATGGCAGAGGTGCTTAATGACTTCTTTGTTTTGGTTTTCACCAAGAAGGTTGGTGGTGATTGGATGTCTAACATAGTGAATTCCAGTGAAAATGAGGTAGGATCATCAGAGTCTAAAATAGAGAAAGAACAAGTCAAAAGTTACTTAAACAAGTTAGATGTCTTCAAATCACCAGGGCCTGACGAAATGCATCCTAAAATACTCAAGGAGCTGACTGAGGAGATATCTGAGCCATTAGCGATTATCTTTGAAAAGTCATGGAAAGGGCAAATATAGTGCCCATCTATAAAAAGGGAAATAAGGACAACACGGAGAATTACAGACCAGTCATCTTAACTTCTGTACCTGGAAAGATAATGGAGCAAATAATTAAGAAATCAATTTGCAAACACCTAGAAGTTAATAAGGTGAGAAGTAACAGTCAGCATGGATTTGTCAAGAACAAATCATGTCAAACCAACTTAATAGCTTTCTTTGGCTACATCTACACTACGGGGGGGGGTCGATTTAAGATACGCAAATTCAGCTACGCGAATAGCGTAGCTGAATTCGACGTATCAGATCCGACTTACCCTGTTGTGAGGACGGCGGCAAAATCGACTGCCGCGGCTCCCAGTCGACGGCGCTTACTCCCACCTCCGCTGGTGGAGTAAGCGCGTCGATTCGGGGATCGATTGTCGCGTCCTGACGAGACGCGATAAGTCGATCCCCAAGAGATCGATTTCTACCGGCCGATTCAGGCGGGTAGTGTAGACCTAGCCTTTGACAGGGTAACAAGCCTTGTGGATGGGGGGAAGCGGTAGATGTGGTATATCTTGACTTTAGTAAAGCTTTTGATACTGTCTCGCATGACCTTCTCATAAACAAACTAGGGAAATACAACTTAGATGGAGCCGCTATAAGGTGGGTGCATAACTGGTTGGAAAATCATTCCCAGAGAGTAGTCATCAGTGGTTCACAATCATGCTGGAAGGGCATAATGAGTGGGGTCCTGCAGGGATCGGTTCTGGGTCCAGTTCTGTTCAATATCTTCATCAGTGATTTAGATAATGGCATAGAGAGTAAGCTTATAAAGTTTGCAGGTGATACCAAGCTGGGAGGGGTTGCAAGTGCCTTGGAGGACAGGATTAAAATTCAAAATTATCTGGACAAACTGGAGAAATGATCTGAAGTAAATAGGATGAAATTCAATAAGTACAAATGCAAAGTACTCCACTTAGGAAGGAACAATCAGTTGCACACATACAAAATGGGAAATGACTGCCTAGGAAGGAGTACTGCGGAAAGGAATCTGGGTTCATAGTGGATCACAAGCTAAATATGAGTCAACAATGTAACACTGATGCAAAAAAAGCAAACATAATTCTGGGATGTATTAGCAGGAGTTTTGTAAACAAAACACTAGAAGGTACCATATATACTCGATCATAAGCCAATTCGTTTATAAGGTGACCACCACCACGATGGATAAGTAAAAATGAAAATGTTTTATGACTCATTCATAAGCCGACCCTATAATTCAGGGATCAGCAAACTTTGGCTCCCGGGCCATCAGGATAAGCCTCTGGTGTTTACCTCAAGCGCCCGCAGGCAAAGTTCCTAACTGTCAGAGTGGTTAAGCACTGAAATAAATTGCCTAGGGAGGTTGTGGAATCTTCATCATTGGGGATTTTTAAGAGCAGGTTAGACAAACACCTGTCAGGGATGGTCTAGATAATACTTAGTCCTTCCATGAGTGCAGGGGACTGGACTAGACGACCTCTCAAGGTCCCTTCCAGTTCTATGATTCTATGATTCATTTCCAAGCTCTCAAAATGTTTTGAGCTTTTTTTGGAAAAAAACAAAACAAAACTGTCTGGCAAAATTGACACAAAATCACAACACATTTCAGTGTTGATAAATCTGTATTTTATTTGCAGGGGAAAAAAGGGTTTAGTGTGAAAATTTCCCCGAACTCTAGACCTCGTTTACAATGAGAAGGTGCGTGAGTGTTTCAGCAGCCTGGTTACACTGATGTAGGTGCACCAGTGTGAAGAGTGACTCATGCCAAAACACCTCAGCCTGGTTTCAAACTGGTTGAGCTTCACCAGCAAAAGGCATTTTTACACCAGATAGTTCAGCACATGTAATGTAAGGATTTGCCCAAATATTATTACACTGATATAGTCACACTGATGGAAACTGATATATAGTGTGACAAAGTTCCTCCTCTATCTTGGTGGGTCCTGCGCTTATCGGCGGATTTTCTTGCCTCAGAGATTCACCCTGTGGGTTGGGGAACAGCCCAGAGACCTTCCCCTCTGGAAGAACCCACAGTCCAGGTCAATTGGGAGGTTTGGGGGGAACTCAGGCCCACCCTCTACTCCAGGTTCCAGCCCAGGGCCCTGTGGACTGCAGCTGTCTATAGTGCCTCCTGTAACAGCTGTATGACAGCTACAACTCTCTGGGCTACTTCCCCATGGCCTCCTCCAAACACCTTCCTTATTCTCACCACAGGACCTTCCTCCTGGTGTCTGACAATGCTTGTGCTCCTCAGTCCTCCAGCAGCACACCCTCTCACTCTCAGCTCCTTGCACCTCTTGCTCCCAGCTCCTCACACTCACACCACAAACTGAAGTGAGCTCCTTTTTAAAGCCCAGGTGCCCTGATTAGCCTGCCTTAATTGATTCTAGCAGCTTCTTCTTAATTGAATCCAGGTGTCCTAATTAGCCTGCCTGCCTTAACTGGTTCTAGCAGGTTCCTGATTACTCTAGTGCAGCCCCTGCTCTGGTCACTCAGGGAACAGAAAACTACTCATCCAGTGACCAGTATATTTGCCCTCTACCAGACTCCTGTACCCCACTGGTCTGGGTCTGTCACAATATATATATATATATCAGTTTATATATATAAAATCAATGTAGACAAGGCCTAAAACACTTTTTGTCAAAATTATATAGTACATGAACTCAAGCCTTCAACAGAAAACAACCTGGATCCTAGATCTCTGTTATAAGCCAGTAGAGCCAAAGTACAATCTTTGCATAGTTTCATGCTATTTCTTTTAAAAATAAGTTCTTCCAGAGGAGAGAGAAATGAAATTTTCTTGAATGTCAAATGGAGATAGCTGCCAGAGTATCTGGGGTCATTATTTAATTGTTTGCAAAAGAAAAAACTGCAACAGAAACAAAAAGCTTACAGAAACAAAGATCTGGCATATACAATTTAGGAAGAATTTAGAAACCAGTGAGGAGTTCACCTGAATCAAATGGGCAGTATTTGAATCTTCATTGTGTTCTGAAAAACATATATCAAGGCATCTGTAATAACTAAAACCCTTTTTCTTCCTAACAGAGTCTACAAGGAGTTCTCATTAGGGCCACCTGTCAAACCCACTTATATTATTTCTCTAAGAGCTCAATACAAGGTCCTACTCTTTGCAGCTTCAGTAAGTAAGCACATATGTGATAAAAATGCTATTGCTTTGTTCAGTTGTCCACACACTTATATACACACACACTCAGAAGATAGTGGTTTTGATATTGCAGTATGTGCAAGGAGTAAAAATATATTGGTGAGATGAATCACAGGTCTGTGCAAAGTTATGCTACTTAGCAATTGCTTTTAGTAGGGTACAGCTTCTGAAGGAATACAAATTAAGACTGGTTGAAAATGCCTTTTCAAACTATATGATTTTTTTTTACAAAACAATGTTTATATTACTTAGATTTTTCTGATTTCCAGTTAAATCGGGGCTTTTAAAGTATGTGTTTTGAATCTATTTAGAATATAAGAATGGCCATACTGGGTCAGACTAAAGGTCCATTGAGCCCAGTATCCTGTCTTCCAACAGTGTCCAATGCCAGGTGCCCCAGAGGGAATGAACAGAACAGGTAATCATCAAGTGATCCATTCCTTATTGCCCATTCCCAGCTTCTGGCAAAACCAAGATTAGGGAAACCACCCTGCCCATCCTGGCTAATAGCCATTGATGGACGTATCCTCCATGAATTTATCTAGTTCTTTTTTGAACCCTATTATAGTCTTGGCCTTCACAACATCCTCTGGCAAGGAGTTCCACAGGTTGACTGTGCATTGTGTGAAGAAATACTTCTAAAAATCTAAATACACTATATCCACTGGATCCCCCTTGATCGCATGCTTGTTGACCTCAAAGAATTCTAGTAGATTGGTGAGGCATGATTTCTCTTTACAAAAACCATGTTAACTCTTCCCCAACAAATGTATGTTCAACTATGTGTTGACAATTTTGTTCTTTACTATAGTTTTGACCAGTTTGCTTGGTACTGAAGTCAGGCTTACAGGCCTGTAATTGCCGAGGTCTGCTCCAAAACTTCCTCTGAAGACACCTCAATCTGGGACAGTTCCTCAGATTTGTCACCTAAAAAGAGTGGCTCAGGTGTGGGAAACTCCCCCATATCCTCAACCATGAAGACCTATGCAAAAATTCATTTAGTTTCTCCGCCATGGCCTTACCGTCCTTGAGTGCTCCTTTAGCATCTCAATCATCCAGTGGCCCCACTGGTTGTTTAGCAGGCTTCCTGCTTCTGATGTACTTAAATTTTTTTTTGCTATTACTTTTTGAGTCTTTGGCTAGCTGTTCTTCAAAATCTTTTTTGGCCTTCCTAATTATATTTTTACATTTCATTTGTCAGAGTTTATGCTCCTTTTTAGTTTCCTCACTAGGATTTAACTTCCAATTTTTAAAAGATGCCTTTTTGCCTCTCACTGCTTCTCTTACTTTGTTGTTTAGCCACAGTGGTTGTTTTTTGGTTCTCTTTTGGTTCCACGCTTTGAAATTAAGAATCTTCATTATGATTTTATTTGAATCAAAAACAAAAATTGAGATTTGTGGGGCTCCTTGAAGGCTGGGCTCGCAGGCTGGTCTATATTTTCTATGATGCACCCTGGCTTCCCTTATTGTTGAGCCATCACAGTGCACCAGTGCACAGTGGCTTATGGGCATCCGACAGTGAAGAACAGGTGCATAAGGCACCCGAACTACAACTCACATGAGGTATCATGACAGCAATTCTGAATCAGGTTTCAGCTAAATTCTTTTTTTTTTTTGATGATGATGATGATGATGATGATATTTGTGTATTTGTTATTCAGAACACATAACAGAATTCCTGGCTGGTCCAGAACTATTGTTTTGCTAGATGTCCAGCTTTAGGGACAGATTTAAAGTGACGTCTTTGAACCAAATAAAGTCTCCCTTGAAGAATGGACCAGTTTCTCCAATAATGCAGTTAGACTAATGTCAGCTTTCTCAACCTGTAACTCTCTGGCCTTGTAGCAAGATCTTGTTAAGGTGTATTCAGCCAAACAGAAATGGACAGTTTTTCTTCACCAAATGCAAGAGCAATCCTGCTTTTTGTTCGTGAGAAATTCAGCATACAGATCTGTATTGCCTATCATGTTCTCTGATTAACCACAAGGCCTGCCGCACAACTTTGGTCAGTTGCAGGGGGAAAAAAACTCAAAAGGCCTAAGCAATGCACTGGTAATTCATATGCAGAGGGGTCCTGCATGATGTGGACCTGGGCATGTGGCATCATGCTCAGAAAATAAAGGAAAAATGTCCAAAGGAAAATGTTAAGCCATGTTAGAACCATGGTACCAAGCTTCCTCTACCACAGTCATGTACCCAATGCACCGACAGGTAGTCTGTTTAGAAGCTGCAGTTTAAAAGGAGATACTGATTTCTTTTGGTGCATAACAAAACTCTATATGGTGTCATAGTTATAGGACAGGCAGCATTTTATACACCTTTCCACTCCCTTTTGAGTGCATCCCTCAGGTGCTAGACGTGGCTTCCGAAGGAATGAACAGAACAGAAAAAAATTGATTGATCTATCCCATCATCCAGTCCAAGCTTCTGGCTGTCAGAGATTTAGGGACACCCAGAGCATGGGGTTGTGTCCGTGACCATCTTGGCTAATACACATTGATGGAGCTATCCGCCATGAACTTATCAACTTCTATTTTGAACCCAGTTATACTTTTGGCCTGCACAACATCCCCTGGCAATGAGTTCCATGAGTAGACTGTTCCTTGTGTGAAGATGTTCTTTCTTATGTTTGTTTTAAACCTGCTGCCTATTAATTTAATTGGTTGAGCCCTGGTTCTTGTGTTATTTGAAAGGATAAATAACCCTTCCTTATTCACTTTCTCCATACCATTCATGATTTTATAGACCTCTATTATATTTTCCCTTAGTCGTCTCTTTTCTAAGATGTACAGTCTTGGTCTTTTTAGTCTCTCTTTGTATGGAAGCTGTTCCATACCCCTAATCACTTTTGCTGTCCTTCTCTGAATCTTTTTCAATTCTAATATATGTATATATATTTCTATTTCAGAGATGGGGTGAAAAGAACTGCATGTAGAATTCAAAGTGCAGGTATACCATGGATTTATATAATGGCACTATATTTTCTATTTTATTATATATACCTTCCTTAATGGTTCCTAATGTTCTGTTAGCCACTGTCACTGACATTGAGCAGATGTTTTCAGAAAACTATCCAAGATGACTCCAAAATCTCTCTCTTTTGTGGTGTAGCGGGGCAATGACTCACTGGCGCAGCGCCTCCTGCTGGTCATCCTGGGAATTAGCTCTTCCAGCCCAGAGCCCCCTCTGCAGGCCAGTGTCTCACCTGGCACTGGCCCCCATGTCCCTCCCGGACCCCAGTGCCCTTTACATCGGGGTTCTGCCCCCCAGCAGCAACCCACAATCTGGGTCTCCCCAGCCAGGGGAACCTCTATCCGCACCTTGCCTCAGTGGCTACTGCCAGTCACAATCTAGCTCCCGCTTCCTGGGGCAGACTGCAGTCTGTAAACCACTCATCATTGGCAAGGGAGTTAGGACCTGCTGCCTTTGCCCATCTCTGGGCTGCCCCTCTGCCGCCCCAGTACCTTTTTGGCCTTTTTAGCAAGGCCTGCAGCCTGGGGTTTTACCAGGCTGGAGTTCCCCAGCTCCCTCTGCCCTTCTCCAGCACTGCTCCACCCTAGGTACCCTCCTCAGCTTCCCAGGCAGCCAGGTCCTTCTCTCTCAAAAGCTAGAGAGAGACTGTTCTCGTGAGCTCCTGGCTCACGGCCCTTTTATAGGGCCAGATGTGTCCTGGTTGGGGCATGGACCCAGCTGTGGCTCCTTCCCCGATCAGCCCAGCCTTTCAACAGCCACAGCCCTCTCCAGGGCTGCTTTTAACCCCTCTTTACTGGAGTGGGGCAACTGCCCAACTACGTGTGGTAACAGCTAATTCGGACCCTATCACTTGGTATGTATAGCTGAGATTATGTTTTCCAATGTGCATTACTTTGCACTTACCAGCATTGAATTTCATCTACCATTTTGTTGCCCGGTCACCCAGTTTTGAGAGATCCATTTGTAACTCCCCAAATCTGGACTTAACTATCTTGTATTTGCTACCTCTCTGTTTACTCACTTTTCCAGTTAATTTAAGAATATGTTGAAGAGCATTGGTCTCATTACAGATCCTTGGGGGACCTCACTATTTACCACTTTCCATTGCGAAAACTGACAATTTATTTCTACCCTTTGTTTTCTATCTTTTAACCAGTTACAGATGCCTCTTACCCCATGCCTGCTTACTTTGCTTAAAAGCCTTTTGTCTAAGACCTGGTCAAAGGCTTTCTGAAAGTCCAAGCACACTATATCATCTGGATCACCCTAATCCACATGTTTGTTGACTCCCCTCAAAGAATTTGAATAGATCAGGTAAGGCATGATTTCCCTTCACAAAAGCCTGGTTTACTCTTCCCCAACATATCAAGTTCAGATATGTGTCTGATCATTCTGTTCTTTCCTTTCAACCAGTTTGTCTGGTACTGAAGTTAGGCTTACCGGACCATAATTGCCAGGATTGCCTCTGGAGCCTTTTATTAAAAATTGGTGTCACATCATCAGTCATCTGGTACAGAAGCTGATTTAAGCGATTGGCTACATACCACAGTTAGCAGTTCTGCAATTTCACATTTGAGTTCCTTCAGAATGCTTGGGTGAATGCCATCTGGTCCTGCTGCCTTATTACTGCTTCATTTATCTATTGGTTCCAAAATCTCCTCTATTGATATCTCAATCTGGGACAATTCCTCAGATTTGTTACATAAAAAGTATGGCTCAGGTGTGGGAGATCTCCCCTATATCCTTTGTGGTAAAGACAGCTGCAAAGAGTTCATTTTGTTTCTCCACAGTGGCTTTGTCTTCCTTGAGTCCTTTGGCACCTAGATTGTCCAGTGGTCCCACTGATTGTTTAGCAAATTTCCTGCTTCTGATGTATTTAAACAATTTTTTTGCTGTTAGTTTTTTTGTGTCCTTGACTAGTTAGTCTTCAAATTCTTTTTTGCCTGCCTTAATGTACTTTTTACACATGACTTGCCAGAGTTTATGCTACTTTCTATTTCTCTGGTGAGGATTTGACTTCCAATTTTTAACACATGCCTTTTTTGACTCTATCCATCTATCCTACTCTAAAGTTTAGCCACAGTGGACTTTTTTGGGGGGTCCTCTTAGTGGGATTCTATTTGGGGTATAGATTTAATTTGAGCTTCTATTAAAGGGGGGAAGGTTGGTCAATCCAACACAATTTTTGATTCAGCCACTAAATCTAAAATCAATTATTCACCCAACTCTAGTTGGTCTACAGAGGATTATGCCCCCTTATTCCTATTTGGCTGCATGGGAGAAAGAAACGGTCTAGCCCTTAGTGAGTAAATGTTGATGTTGACTGCTGCAGAGAAGTGGGGCCAGGCCATGAGTTGCAGCACTTGCATTGTGATACAGGACCCCATGAAAGAGCTGGGTCCCAGGTATTTGTGCTTGGTCTGTCCCTGAATCTGCCTGTTTACAAGATATAGATTCCCATCCACATGCCAAAACACTACCACAATCTCTATAGCAGGGGTTCCCAATGTGGTTTCCATGGCGCCCGCCAGGGCGTCTAAATGCGCCCGCGTACTGGCCGGCGGACGAGCATCCGCCGAAATGCCGCCGACAAGCAGCGTTGATGCCTCTGGATGACGCTGCTTGTCGGCGGCATTTCGGCGGCGACGCCTATTGACGTTGCCACTTGTCGGCGGCATTTCAGCGGATGCTCGTCTGCCGCCACGGTCCTCCGTGGCTCATCGTCTGGCGCCCGGCAGATAAAAAAGGTTAGGGACCACTGCTCTATAGAGTTTGAAAATCACATTAAGATTTTCTCTTCTAAAGTGCGCTAACACAGGCAAATGTCAGTCAAAGTAGTTTGCTGAGCTAAATCAAATTGCATGGTTAACCTGGCACTTGACCTTGCTATCTGGACAATATATGACAAGGACAGAACAGCATCATTATATCTCTTTTAGTCCAGTCATATGTACAAGGTGTCCTCATTCAGGCAGAGTACATTAAGCATCCTTTACAAACAATGTGAACTGTTACTCTGAATTTTCCTCCCCATGTATATATTGGGGTTGATTACTGCTCTTCCTCCTCTCTGGGGCCCACCCTGGCTCAGTGGGATTCACCAGCCTTCCAAACAGGTCATGGAATGGCAGGAGGGTTTTGCACCATTGCCCTTCGCGGATGGGGCCTGTCAGGGGATGGTGGCTTTAAATTGCGGACTGGTTTCTGACAGCAAACCTGCAGGTCGAGCTTGCCCGGGGCATGCACTGAATCAGCACAGTCACTCCCTGACAATTCCCACCCACTTCTGGGGCTCGACTGGCTGCTGATGGGCCCTCCAAAGCAGGTTGATGGGTGACCAGCACAATTACAATCTCCCTGTGGGTAGATTTGCTGTCAAAGGCCCTATACCCAGAGGATACTGCAGAATTCTGTCATCTTTTAACATTAAAATTCATACTGCTGTGTTTGGCTCCACAGTTTGTACCATAGCTACTCTTAGTCAGCAGTAGTGTGAGGAAAGGGATGTAAGGGATTGTCAGTATAATCCATGTCACGGCAGTCAGTCCTGAGCTTTGGCAGACATATGGACAATTTACTGCCAACGGTTTCCATATCTAACTGTTGTTTCAGAACAGACATTGTGCATGTGAATGCTGCTTCTGCAACCTCTCTGTGTCTTTTCTCTCACCAACACTTCCCATGTGTTTGGCTCTCGGATTAACTCTGCATTTAAACACGAGGGCCCAGCTCCTCAGCGGGTGTAAATCTTTACTGGAGCTGGGCCAGTTTACACCAGTTGAGGAGCGTGTATCAGTTGTTCGTGTTGTACCAACCATTAAAGGATCACACAGCCACACAATCTGTCTATATCTATAGAGCCACAAAGAGTACTTTGCTATAGCTATTTACAGCCCGCATGCCTTTAATTGAAACATACATCATTAAAGCTGTGCAATTGGAAGGAATATTCTAATGTTCGCTGTCATCTCACTGTTTCAGAATGTTCCAGCCTGTACGCATTGAATTGGTATGTACTGAAGAGTTACATATGGCTGATACTGATTGAGCTTCGCTCTGATTGTCTGTGTATTGAACAAAGTTCTGTCAGATATTAGCAGGAGTGAAAATAACTTAAAGGACTTACTGGTACACCGGAGTCCTGAGTGGGGGGCGTGGCCTCAACTGGAAGAGGCGGGGCCTTTCAATATTTAAAGGCCCTGGGGCTCCGGCTGTGGCTGGGAGCCCCAGGGCCTTTAAATCACCCCGGAGCTACGGGATGCCGCTGCCCCGGGGTAGCGGCAGCAGGGCTCCAATGGTGATTTAAAGGGCCGGGGACTCCCCGCAGTGGCAGGAGCACTGGACCCTTTAAATCCCCGCCCTAGCCCGGCTGCCGGAGCCCCGGGGCTCCGGTGGTGATTTAAAGGGCCAGAGACTCCGGGCCCTTTAAGTCCCCGCCCGAGCCCAGCTGCCGGAGCTCTGGCAGTGATTTAAAGGGCCCGGGGCTCCCCACAGCGGCCAGAGCCCTGGGCCCTTTAAATCACCTCCGGGGAAGCCGGTCCAGTCCGGCACGGCGTACTGGCTCTTGCCGGTATGCCGTACCGGACTGTACTGGCTTACTTTCACCTCTGGATATTAGCCCATCTCTTCCTAGTCCCATCCGTTTTCCATAGGGCAGGACTGACAGCATTCTCTCAGAGGGGTCCATCTCACGACAGCACGACAATACTCCTGTACTCTAGCCTGTCAATTTAAGAACATTAACTAAAAGTAGCCAGCAATTTGGTAGCTAATGGACTCCCAGAAAGTCTGGGTAAGATGTTTGCTGGTAGCATAAATTTCAACTGTTGTATCTAAATCAGCAGTAAGCTACAGGGTGAAATCCAAAGTTCTACCCTATGTCAAAACAAGTCAATGCATCTTAGGGTATGTTTTCCATAAGAGGTTTTCCTTACACAACACACAGCAGTGATCTCTGGCTGCTGAATGAGAAGGTAAGAGTCACTGGACATTGGGATGAAATACATTGTAGCTGTTAACATGCTACATAATGGCCAGGACTAGCTTTCAGGACTAGCCTTCACACACTTGTGAAGCACTCTCCCTAGCTTCCATTAATGTCATTGAACCAGGCATCTTGGTCAAAGCGGTGCAAAAAAGTTCATAGCCAATATAATCATAAAAAATACCTCACTCCAGAGAACTAAAACCCAGCCTATAGCTTCAGAATCCAGGCCAGGATCCAGCAAAGCACTGAAGCATGTGCTTGAGGTCAACAGGATGAGTCACGTGCTTTGAGTTAGGCATATGCTATAATGCTTTGCTAGATTAGGGCCCAAGAGCCGGTTCCAACAGCTGTTGAAGGTCAATGGAAAGACTTTGATTGACTTCAGCAGGCTTTGGAGCAGTCCCTAACCAAGGGCATTTGTGCTTCAGTTTTCAAGGTTGTGTGGAACCTGGGGCTCCTTTAGGACTCATCCATGCTCCTGAACCAACAAGAGACTTGTACAGCATACTGTATACCATCTTCTCCTGCACTGGAAACACACACCCCTCCAAGCCCATACAGTCCAAGTTGTCTCCTCTTTTACTTAGATTGTAAAGTCTTCAGGCAAGGAATGCCTGTTTGTTATATGTTTGTTCAATGCCTTGCACGATGAGCCCTTTACAAGCTACTGCAATCCAGATTGAAAACACTTAATCATCAATTATTATTAACTGATCATTATTGGGCAGGGCTCTTTGGGAGCTGTGTACCGGACAAGCCCATTTTCTCCCCTAAAACTAGTATGATCTAAAACTTCATACGTCTTCATTACATCCATATTCATAATGTACTAGAAGGTTTCTCCAGTCAGTGACACCTGTTTATACCACCTGAGGATCAAAGTGTGGTTTGTATCCATGCTCATCTTGACACAGAGCGCAATGGGCTACACTCTGACTCTACAGCAGGCTGTGGTGCAGCTAAAGATAACTATCCTTCAAGCGTATTTTCCTGTAAACACAGCAAAGCTGGGGCAATATATGGGTCTATGTGTGCTAATTATTAAGGTGAATGGCAAACTGTATTCCCATGACAATTTTCAAGATTTCAAAAGTTTTTCCCATTCCGCGCTGAGATGAAACTGAGACCTTTTGAAGAAAAAAATTGTTTTGGGGAGGGGAAGAGGGAGGGGTGGGGGAAGGAAGAGAAGCCAACCCACTGCAATTGTTAGAACACTCACCTTGTATGTGGGTTCAAGTTCCTACTCTGCCTCATTTGGAGCAGGAACTTGACGTTGGGTCTCCACCATTCCAGATCAGTGCCCTAACCACAGGGTTATTGGCTGCTGTCGGGTGGGTCCCTCCTGCTCCAGAGAAATCCCCTCCTGGACCTGAGAAATTTTCTTGAGAAATTCCTGACCAGCTCTACTACTTAGAGCTTTCTTTTTAATTTCTATTTGTTGTATTTTGATGTATTTCTCTGCTACATTTCTGAAATAGCTTGATTTTATAACATATCCTGTCCAGCAGCTTAAGTAGTCAATCACCGAGGATAGTGAAGTTATCAATAGGATGAGGTCCAAAAGGAAACAAATCGAGGCTTTATTTTGCTTTGCCTTATGTGGTAGATTTGTGCATTATGTAGAGCCAATTGAGCTGTCTGAATCTGAATACTATCTGTGCTTTCTCTAGTTTCTCTTTGTACATAAGTATAACAGAGATAAGACTTTTGTGATATTACTGTGCATCAGCTTGTATTTCTACTTTGAAGATCACCCTCTTAGAGTAGATTATAGCTAGAGGCTGAGGAGTGGAGAGATCTAACTGGAATGAAGTATCTTGCTATGTGTTTCAAAACAAATACATTGGTATCAAACACTTACATGTAGACAGCTGGCTAGAATAGCACAGAAGGTTTCCTCTTCCCAGTTTCCTGCCACCATAGAGCATTTTGAGCCCAATCTAAAACCCACTGACATCAACAGGAGTTTTTCCATTGCTGCCAATAGAATTTGGATCAGATCCAGAAAACTAAATGACCCTGGAGAAGTCCTTTGAGTGTCTGTTGAGATTTTGGGGGAAATTTCCAACTCCTTAATCTCTCAGGCAGTCTCAACATGTAGATGTTTAGCTTAGATCTCCAGAACAATTCATATTTATTCAGCTAAACAGTTTGAGTGAAATCCTGACCCTGTTGAAATCAGTGTGAGTTTTGCCATTTACTTCGATGAGATTTCACTCTACAATTACCTCCGCGATGTCAGGAAGTCACACCGACCAGAAAACCTCTAGGGCAGGGATCGGCAACCTTTGGCACGCGGCCCGTCGGGGAAATCTGCTGGCAGGCCGGGACAGTTTGTTTACCTGCAGCGTCCGCGGGTTTGGCCGATCACAGCTCCCGCTGGCCATGGTTCGCCATTCCAGGCCAATGGGGGCTGCGGGAAGCGGCGGCCAGCACATCCCTCGGCCCGCGCTGCTTCCCGCAGGCCCCATTGGCCTGGAATGGCGAACTGCGGCCAGTGGGAGCTGCGATCAGCCGAACCTGAGGACATTGCAGATAAACAAACCGTCCCGGCCCCCCAGCAGATTTCCCCGACGGGCCGTGTGCCAAAGGTTGCCGATCCCTGCTCTAGGGCTTGCATCCAGCTCCAAACAGAAACTTGCACAGTTCCTGTAGTCCCTAAATGGATGATGCAAAAACATGTGTATCTAAGTGCTGCTGCTGAGATGCCTCTTAATGTTCTATAGGATCTGTACGGAAATTCGTCACCATCTGCTTTTCAGGAGACTCCTAGTTTTGCATCAGTATTTCTCTTTTGAGTGTCCATCAGTGTTAGCATTTTTATTTCTGCTACATGAGAGTATCTTTAGAGTGCATTGCTATAAAGCAATCATCTTCCACAACAATTTTGCTAAAAGAAAGCCCACTTATAGGATGTTACCATGCTGGTGGGTTGTGTGACTATTCCCCAACTTATTTTACATCACATTCATTTGTATGAAGTAAAAGAGTAACATGAGATACAACATGTCGTTTTAATAACATTACATTCAAAGACACTTCAGGTTGTTTGAGTTTATTGTATAAAGAAAAAGAATATTAGGTATCTGGCATATAGCGAGAAAAAACGTCAACTCGGATAATCAATGCCCAATGGTTTTGGTACAACTGGAGCATGGCCACCACAAATAAATATTTCCTAAATTGGTGGCACTCTTATGCTGCATCCCTGTTGTATGACTGCCTCACAACCTTTAGTGTATTTATCCACAACATCTTGGTGAGGTAAGGCAGTGCTGTTATCCCCATTTTAGACATGGGGAATGGAGGCGCAGGAAGGTTTTAGGTGACTTATTGATGATCACATAGGTGGTCTGTGGTGGAGTCAGGACTTGAACCCAGGTCTCTGCCTAGAGCCCTAGCCATTGTTCCATCCTTCTCTATACAGCACAGCTCCTTTCAAATGCATGCTGAAGAATTACTTTGAAAATTATCTCAGCCCTGGAAGACTAATTCCACTGGCTGAAACAACTGTTCTGCATGCATTTGAACCCACGTGTATAATCAATCCAGAGACGGCACATCTAAAAAGTCACTGCTAAACCATAGACATGTGGCATACAGTGTAGAGAACACAGGAGTTTCAGCTCCCCCAAAACCACCCACAGGCGTCTACTGCATAAATTAAGTAGTCCTAGAAGGCAAAGACGGGAGCCCAAATGTAACTGTTCATAGTAATTGTTGGATTAAAAAGAAATGTAGGTGACCAACAAATAAACATTAAAAAAATCACCCATTCATCCAGACCATTTTATCAACTTTGGACAAATTTTCGTCATCAAGGCTCTCTCCCTTAGCTACTTTCATTAATAATCAGGAATTTGCCCCTAGGAAATATCAAAATGACTATTTGTTATGGGTGAGAGCTGAGATTAGTATATTTAGAATGCTGTTCACGAGTCCTGATTTGAACTCATACCAAAATATATGTAATAATGTAAATATAATGATCCCACATTTCCGAGATTTACAAGTCAAGCATTTTATTGTGAAATCTGGAACCGAGGCAGAACTTTCTAGACCATTAACAACATTTCAGAAGTTGATCAGGAGCAAGCTGGGACAAAGGATTTAATTTCTAAGGGCCTTGTGTGATCGCGGTGCAGCGCTCTACAAAACCCACCTCAACGAGGGGCACAGCTCTCAGTGCTGGGGCACTGTTTACACTGGCGCTTTACCGCGCTGCAATTTGCTGCGCTCAAGGAGGTGGTTTTTTACACCCCTGAGCGAGAAAATTGCAGCGCTGTTAATTGCCAGTGTAGACAAGCCCTAAGACATGTACAGTTTTGATTGAACAGGATGTTGATAAGAAAATGACGCAGATGAAAAGATGGGAGAGGGATTTGGACACAGAAATTGATCTGGATGAGTGGGTCTCTGTATGGAATCCCTGGGTGACAATCTTTTGTCTGTGCTATGCAGGAGGCCAGACTAGATGATCAAAATGGCCCCTTCTAGCCTAAAAAAAGCAATGAGTCCCAGGGCAGAGAGGTACTGCAGCAGCTGGCTTCCTGTCTAATGACATCAGCAGTGATGTAATGAGCCCGGTCAGGTAAGCCCGTCTGATGTGAGGTGTCTCCCAGCACCAAAGCCCTGGCAGTCCCACAAAGTTTCGGCCAGTAAGGGATTTGTCTTGGTGCGTGGATTCAGTCTGGGTGTTAAAGATGACAGTTCTCTGGCAGGTAGTTTGATTTTTCATTTATACCTAATTGTACACACTATCAGACTATTTTTCCTTTATTTGGTTTCTACAGCAGCATTGTATATCACCGGAAGCTTCCATTTATGTTGGCTGTAACGTTCTTAGCTAATTTTGGCAGCGTTTTCTTAGAATACTTTAAAATACACATGTGTGTAAGTTTTCCTGAAGGGAAAAGGACAGTCATCTTGGCAACCCTGTAGGTGGACTGGAAGCAAAGTCCCTGATTCATCTGGAGAGAGCACTGAAGGAACAATGACTACCTAGAGCAGCATGGCCTAGTGGATAGAGCACTGGACAGGTATTCAGGAGAAATGGGTTATCTTCCAAGCTCTGCCCCAGCCTACTATGTGACTTTGGCCACTTCACTGCTCTGTGCTTCAGTTTCCTCATATGTAAAGTGGGGGTGTGGATATTGACCTCCTTTGTGAAGTGCTTTGAGCTCTACTGAGGAAAAGCACTATGTTTTGTGACAAGTAAAGGGGGTAACCCGTAGCTGCCCACCTCAGGAGCAGTGACTCTGAATCTCAACTCCCTCCCTGCTTTCTGCCTTCTTCTAGTGGCAAAGTGATCTGGCCTATCCCAGGAGCAGAATATTTCCCTCTTCCTATTGGCTGGTGTATGGGGAGGGGGAGTCTCCACCTCTCCAGCCACTTCCCACCCACCAGCCTATGTGTGAGGGCAGAGGGTGAGGGCCCATGGAATATGCTCTCCCATTCAGGTTTGGACCACAGATACGGGAAGTCTGTGCCGGGCAAGCAATAATCTTCCCCTTAGTGATTATCAGGTTATCAGGCTTGACTGCTGAGATGACATTGCCAGGTCTCTAGATGAAGTTTGGAGCAATGGACACTTGTGTTTTTATTTTACAATGGGGCATTGTTCTTGTGGTGGTTCAACCTCATTTTACATTATGTTCTCTACAGATCCTCAGGAGTTCCTCTTGCTGTTCTTAAGCCTGGTTCAATTTTTTTTTTTCTTCTCACTTTGGCCTGGTTGTATCTATTCCATTCCTTACAGAGTAGCTAGGCAGAGGTGGGAGATAGGAGGCCAAAGTCAGGAGTAAAACCTAGGGCTTGATCTCTGGGTGCACCAGATTCTTGGGCTGCTGATGGTCAACAGAACCCTGGCATAACCTAGTGCCACCACCTGGCATACAGCAGCTCACTAGCATCACACTTTAGCTCCAGCCTGGCACACTCCCATCATTAGTTAGGGAAGCCTTGTTGAGTATTGGCCTAGAGCTGGGGAACAGGCATCAAGCCATTGCCGGGTGGGCTAGGGTCACCTGAACACCACAGAAAAGGGGGGGGGGAGAAGGCACCAGAGAGAAAGTAGGGGTACATATAAAAAGGGTGTATCAATATTTAATTCATCATCATCATCTATACCCAAAATCTTTAGTCCCATTTCTTAGTAAGTTCTCTTACCTCTCCGGCAACTCCCAAGATAACTTCCTAGGGAAGCAGCCCCGACACTTCCCAAACTCAGTCCCTTTTCCCCATGGCGATTGTCCCTCCTCCTGCCCCTTTCTAGAGCTGTTTTCCCCATGACACTCCTTCAGCCTCCCCTGTCTTCTTGGTGTCACGTCTCCTCTCCTCACACTTAGCTGCCTCTGGTTAACATAGGGTATGTCTACACAGCAAAGAAAAACCCATGGCTGTGCCAGGTGACTCAGGCTCACAGGGCTGTTTCATTGCTGTGTAGACTTCCAGGCTTGGGCTGGAGCCTGAGCTCTGGGACCCTCCCACCTTGCAGGGCCCTAAAGTCCGGGCCCCAGCTTGAGCCCAGATGTCTACACAGCAGTGAAACAGCCCCACAACCTGAGCTCTGTGAGCCTGAGTGGGCTGGCACGGGCCAGCCGCGGGTGTCCAGCTGCTGTGTAGACATACCCATAGGTCTCAGACCCCTCCCACTCCAGCAGCCTCTCAGGGCATGCCGACTCTGCAACTAAAAACCCACGGCATCAAGTCTCAGACTCTGGGTCAATTGACTTGGGCTCAGAGGGCTGGCACAGTGGGGCTAAAAATTGCTGGCTGGAGCGCAGGCTCAGAGACCCACCCTCCTTACAAGGTTTCAGAACCCGGGCTGCAGCCCAAGCCCAGATGTCTACATTGCAATTTTTAGCCCTGCAGCCCGAGACCTACCAGCCTGGGTCAGCAGACCTGGGCCAGCCACAGCCCTGCTGTGGATCTTTTACTGTCTTGTAGACGTACCATGAGAAAATTGGTTAATTAGAGTCATCCGGTTGGTTGTTTCCCTCAGTGTGATAGTTCACTCTGTCCCAGGAATCCTTTAAAGCAGCTTTAAACCACCTTTGTGTCATTGCAGCCAGGGCCTGCGGCTCCGGCCCATAAATTCATGTCGTTTGCTACCCACATTTGGAATCATTTTTGAAACAAGGCATAATCTGTAGAGAGCAAAGTCAGCATCCTGAATGTGGTCCATTCAGGTAAGTCTGTTATCATTCCACAATTACTGCTCAGGGTCTGAGGGCTGATTCAGTAGCTTGCTAGAACATGCACTTTCACAGCATGATTTTAGGTTCCCTTCTATCAGCCTACTAGCTACTCACATGGAAGATCTTGTGAGTAATTAATGAATATTCTCCAGGATGAGTTTGGAACTCTGTGTCTAGGTAACACTTGCCATTAAGTGATACTAATTAGACTGTAACTGGCAGGTCTCTAACATTTAGCTAACGTTCAACACTGTCATTTTTCTTGTTCTGTTTAATTTTACTCTGTGAAGTACCTTAAATCACCAGCCGTCAGTGTATTAATGTAAAGATTGTGACTAATGTTTATATTGCAATTCCAATAGCGTTGAACTTACTGTAAAAAGATAGGTAACTAGTGCATAAACATTACACTAGTGTAGCTTATTAGCTGCAAATCCCTCACAGTGGAATTGCGATGCACTTTTAATTCATGCTGGTAACAGATTCATAGCACATTACCTTCAGGAGTGTTATTTGAGAGTTAGGTTGTTGCACAGCTAGAGATTAGATTAATGTGTGTGTGTGTGTGAGAGAGAGAGAGAGAGAGAGAGAGAGAGAGAGAGAGCTGGTAATCAATACATTGAAAAATTATAAACTGTAGCTGCTCCTCTCTTTAACCAGACCTTGGGAGGCAGGCCAGTCCTCGCTTACAGACAACCCCCCAACCTGAAGCAAATACTCACCAGCAACTACACACCACACCACAGAAACACCAACCCAGGAACCAATCCCTGTAGCAAACCTCGTTACCTACTCTGTCCCCATATCTACTCTGGCGACACCATCAGAGGACCCAACCACATCAGCCACACCATCAAGGGCTCATTCACCTGCACATCTACTAATGTTATATATGCCATCATGTGCCAGCAATGCCCCTCTGCCATGTACATTGGCCAAACCGGACAGTCCCTCCGCAAAAGAATAAATGGACACAAATCGGACATCAGGAATGGTAACATACATAAGCCAGTAAGTGAATACTTCAATCTCCCCGGTCATTCTATTACAGATTTAAAAGTCACTATCATTGAACAAAAAAACTTCAGAAACAGACTTCAAAGAGAAACAGCAGAACTAAAATTCATTTGCAAATTTAACACCATTAATCTGGGCTTGAATAGAGACTGGGAGTGGCTGGCTCATTACAGAAGCAGCTTTTCCTCTCCTGGAATTGACACCTCCTCATCTATTATTGGGAGTGGACTACATCCACCCTGATTGAACTGGCCCTGTCAACACTGGTTCTCCACTTGCGAAGTAACTCCCTGCTCTCCATGTGTCAGTATATAATGCCTGCATCTGTAACTTTCACTCTATGCATCTGAAGAAGTGAGGTTTTTACCCACGAAAGCTTATGCCCAAATAAATCTGTTAGTCTTTAAGGTGCCACCAGACTCCTTGTTGTTCTTTAACCAGAAGAACTTCTAAGGGTGGCAATATGGTCCAATGGGAGAGGCATTGACCTAAGAGCCAGGAAGCATGTGTTCTCTTCTGATCTCTGTCGCTGACCTGCTTTGTGATCTTGGTTAAGTCTTTGGGCCTCTATTTGCCATTTTTTTCTCTGTTTCTTTAAAACAGCTGGTTTTAAAAAACTGTTGAAAAGGGTCCCCCCTACTCCTCTGACACCACAGGAAATCTCCATTTTCAACATTTTGGGGGGGAGCATAAAAATACTGAAAATTCTTGCTTGACTAGCAACACCTCCCCCCCAAAAATAAAAATCGTAAGACATTTTTGACTAAAGCAAATTTTGCTGTTATTTAAATTTTTTATAGATTTAAAATTTGGCCACATTTGGGTGAACATTCACAGGGACAGCAAAATGCACCTTTCCGACCCCAGGGCAGCCCCTCTGCCAAATTTAGGGTTACCATATTTCCACAAGCAAAAAAGAGGACACTGGGGGGGAGGAGCCCCGCTCTAGCCCTGCCCCTGCCCCGCCCCCATCCACTCCCTCCCACTTCCCACCCCCTGATTGCCCCCCTCAGAACCCCCAACCCCCCCCCCCCCCGCTCCTTGTCCCCTGACTGCCCCCTCCTGGGCTGCACTCCGGCCGGAGCTCCGGCCGGGGTTGTGGGGCTTGGGGCCGGGCCGGAGGTGCTTGGCCGGGGCTGGGCCGGCGCGCTCGGCCGGAACCAGGGCCGGCGCTGCTGGGGCCCGAGCCGGGCCAGAGCTGGGCTGGGCCCGGGCCGGCGCTGCTGGGGCCTGAGCTGGGCCGGGCCCAGCTGCTGGTGTGCTCGGCCTGCGCCAGGCTGGCGCGCTCGGCCGGAACCGGGGTCGCTGCCCTGGGGCCGGAACCAGGGCCGGAGCCGCTGGGGCCCGAGCTGGGCCAGAACCGCTGGGGCCGCCGGGCGCCGCTCGGCCCGGGCCGGAGGGAGCCGCTCGGCCAGGGCTGCACCTCCCCGGAGCTCTCCTCCTCGCGTCCCCCCGCCCCAGCTTACCTGCTGCTGCCTCCCGCTTGCCCCTGCTTCTTTTCAGACTTCCCGCGAAGATCTGATTCGTGGGAAGCAGGGGAGGGGGAGGAGCAGGGGGTGGAGCGTTCAGGGGAGTGGAGGATGGGGAAGACAGCTGCGGGGCTGAACAGCGTGGTAAGGCTGCAGGGGATGGGGGGAGCCGGGAAGGGGCTTTGGGTGCCCAGCGGCACTTGGCCGCCGCTTTTCTGTCTATAAATAGCCGACCGGGGGGAAATCCCGGACATTTTTAGATTTTTAAAAATCCCACCCGGACGGCTATTTATAGACCGAAAAGCCGGACATGTCTGGGGAAATCCGGATATATGGTAGCCCTAGCCAAATTGTAAGTCCCTGCTCCGAAGTATTGAGGTGCTAGAGCTCTTCAGTGAACCAGTAGCAAGACTCGTTTAACACTGGCCAAGCGATGGATTTTTCCCAGACCCCTTTCTCAGAAATGTTCTAGTTTTTGTTGCAACTTTCAACAACAAGAAAACTGGCCTAATGCAAACACGATGCATGGAAAATTTCAGTCCAAACAGAAGTTTGGTAAATTGATACCCATCTGTAAAAAAGGGTCTTATTACGGTAAATATTAGGCAACCTTAACTACAGGCAATGCCAACAGCTCCACCTGCAACGTATGTGTTTGTGCTTGCACACAAGTGTGTGTGTGTGTACAATGCATGCATAATTTTTCAGCATTTTTGACCAATTTTACAAATTGCATCCTGAACGATCAAATTTGTTATTGTAATACAATTCTGAGACAAACTTAATGCACAAATAACCGTATATTATTTTTTAAATCATTATTATTTATTTATTTCTATTGCAGTAGGGCCTACCAGCCCCAGTCATGGACCAGGTACTGTACAAACACAGAACAAAGAGACAGTCCCCTGTCCCTTACCACAGGATCCTGGTTCCAATTCTTCTCCATATTTCATTTGGAGCTGGGAGGAGACAAAACATTTCATTTCAGAGCAGCAGATCTCAGAAATAAACATCTAAAACAAAACTCCTGCAAAAAATAATTATTATTCAACTCATTTAAATAATTCAATAAATGCAGTGAAATGACTTCCGCTAGGTGTTCTCCTAGCTGTGGTCTACTACATCATTAAATATTATTGAGTTAGGCCTGCCATTGTATTTAAAATTATGTGCCTGGCATTTTAGTATATGGCCATAAATGCTGAGAATGTCAGTGATATTAGCATCCATCTTTTTCACTACTGTCTCCCATCAAATATTAATAGTAGGCGCTCTAATCCATTCCATCTAGTCCTAGCTATCTGCACTTGCTGGGAATGGTATTGTAACATAGCGCTGACAACCCCTGGTAAGTAATTACTCTTCGAAAATATCTCAGTAAACTCAATTTGCTCCCAGAGGTCTTTTAAATTATACCTCGTTAGAGCGCAATGCTTTTTCAAATGACAAGGTCACACAAAAAAGCAAAACTCTATTTTATCTTTATCAGAGCTTCACCCCCACCAATAAAACTGTTATAAGGTATAATTCCAGCCAGACAGAGATGTTGTGCTTTACAGTTAGAACCTAGAAAAGCAATAAAGCAAGCAGAGTTGTTGTTTACAACCATAATAAATTTGGAATATCATCTACCATTCTAGGTGAGGGAAATGCTTCTACTACTGTGGACTGGGAGTAGGAGGAGGAGAGAGTTCTTTCACTCTTTCAACTCTGTTGGAAAGATGCTCTCTTTTTGCACTCATACCAAATGCATGAAATGGGGAAGTGAGCCCCACGGCATCCCCCCGAATAGCACTTGTGCAATTCCAGCCAGAGGCAGCAGCGGTTGTTGAAAAGCACCATAAAATATGCAGCACTGAGAATTACGTGCCCCAGCCAACTTTTGTGATTTTATCACGAGTCTCTTGATAAGTGGTGTTCTTCTTAAAGCCGCAGCTCCTGGAGTCATGTGATTATTGGAGAATCTCCTCTTTCTTTATAAATAACTACAGTTCTAGACCGGGTGGTTGTGAAGAAAAGCTTGAAAATGTGACCTGAGTGCACCTTAAAGGTCCAGAAACCAGAAGTCAGAGGGAAAACAACCCTCTGGCTTAAAAACCAGGAGATTAAAAAAAAAATCTCAAGACTTTGGGCAAAAACTGCAATTCATTATTTTGGAATGCTTGAGTCTGGCAATAGTGACTCTCCTTGTGAAAGGGTAGATGGGCAATGATGCAACTGTCACAAGAACAGATGACACACAGAGATAACCACAGTAGCAAAATATACCACTATTAATGTCTTAGGTGGATTTTGCAGAATTTAGAAACTTTAAGGCCAGTTCCCCAGTTCAGGAAGGTCCTGAAGCATGTGCACAACTTGAAGCAGGTGAATGCTGCTCTTGACATCAGTGGGGATAGTACTCTTGTGCTTAAAACTCCTCTGTGGGTCTCGGAGTGCCTCCCCATCTCTCTGAGCCTGTGGGCAAGAAAAACAGGAAATGGGGGGAGATTTGTCTTTGTGGAACGAAGGGTGTCGTAATTTGTTGTTTATATCAGCCGTCAGCAAATTACTGCACACACTCCCCAAACAAGAGGGAAGCACACGAGGAATCATGCCTGAGTCTCCACATCGCCACATCTCCCAGGGCTACTCGTGGAGGGCGCTCTTCCTTGCAAACTCTAAAGGCACACTCTAGCCCACGGCTGTGCTACCCTAAGAAGAACCCAGGGAAGGCACTTTGATTCCAAGAGTCACTATTCCTTCCCTCCTTGATCCGGAGGAGGTAGGGGGAAATATAATCTGTTGCTGGTTCATGGTCTCAGACCAGTGCTTGGAGGACATATGTCTACATCATGAAAAAACACCGGAGAGGACTGGCAGTCTTAGGGAAGAGGTCAAGAATTCAGTGGGCATGGACAAGGCGTAGTCCATCTAGGACAGGGTTGAGGAACATTGGCAGGCCAGTGTGTGGGGAAACAGCCTCCTGGAGCACCTGTCCTCTTGACAGGCAAGTGATTATGGTCTCCAGAGCTCTCAGTTTGATACTAAAAATTCACTCAACCATGAAAAAAATAAAAAAGAGGGAGAACACACATGGCTAGAATAAAAACAAACAAACCTGCTAGCACAATATTTGGGATTCCTAGTGTATATTTTGGACCTTCTGTCTTACCCAGGTGTCAGCTTTCATGACAAAAACTCCACTGCTCCTACTTCCCTTGTCATACCCTCTGCCTGGAATGATACTGATCACTTGATAGTCAGTACCTCTGCAAGCCCAATGCCAAAAAATACATCCACTGTATTCCTCTTCACAAGTAATTGTCATTTAATTACTTGACAAGTGTTCAGTAACTATGAATTAGTCCAGTTCATTAAAATTAAGTAGAATGGGCCAGATTCTTAGCTGGTCTATGTCAGCACAGCTCCATTAACATCAATAGATCTGGTCCATTGATTTCAATGGAGCGATGCTGATTTATTTATACCAGTTGGTGGATCTGACCCATTGACTCCAATAGTGCTGTGCCAGTTTCCACTAGCTGGGGGATGTTTATAACAGTAAGAAGATGGTTCTGATCCCCTTCTACAGTAAACTGTACCTGCTCTCTAACTTCACGGCCACTGTGGGCATGTAAAGTTATGTAATCTGCCTCCACATTAAATGCATTGTAAGGGCCAGATGGGATCATTAGGACCCAGTTCAGTGATGGGTCAGGGCAGAGCCACGTTACCCAAGGGAAGGTGAAATGCCCCCCAAGCAGCCCAGAGTGCAAAGGAGCTAGCTGTTGTACTAGCCTTAGTGTGGGACAACTTGCACACCTTTCCGTGGCTGGTGACATCTTCTGGCCACTGTGAAGGAGAGACACTGGTCAGCTCCAACTCCTCCCTGTTAACTACATGCTACAACTCAACTACACTGAGCTTCAGCCTCAAGCACTCCAAAGTTAGGAAGTGCCCAAACTAAGGTTGCCTGCCCGACATTAAGTCAACCCCTGGGTGTGTTTGGATTATGATAATTTCTTTAATTACACTCTGACACGCTATATTCTCCATAGGACTCCTGCCTTATTCAGTGCACAGGACGGGCTTGTTCTGAGGATGATTCATGGTTGTCCAGTAAAGAAAGTCTGCATGACCTCTGCCCCACTTCTTGTGGGAACTAGAGGTGTGTAGAGAATGGGGATTAGAGGAATGATGGTGCTACCACTCCTGCCAGTAATAAACCTTCATGCTGTAGGGCATAAGCCAAACACTGGTTTAGGGACAAGGTTCCTTTATGGGTGGGTTATCCCATTACTGTCCAGTAGTCAGTTTCTTGCCCTTTCTTCTGAAGCAGTTGGTACCAGCTGTTTTCGGTGACAGGATACTGGACTGGATGGACCATTGGTCTGCTTTGCTGGGACAATGAGGAGCCTGAAAGGAAAAGCTCAGACTTGCAGATGGGAGCAGGACCAAAGAACTCTGAGGGGAGACTGCTGGGTGAGGAAAGTGGACAGTGGAAGCATGTGACTAAGAGAACCAGGCAGAAGAAAAGACGGGCTAGTGAAGGAGTAATAGAGCTCTGGAACAGATTTGTGGAGCTGGAAAATGAAGAAGGGGCACAGCAGGTGGTCACTGAAGGTGAGAGGGCAAGGAAGAAGAGAAGAGCAGTGAGTCTTATAGGCAGAGGAGAAGAGTCAATGGAGATAACAACACCAAATATGAGCCCCAGGAGGATACAGGTGGGTTGTAAAGGATTACAAGGGACAATAGGAATCGAGAGGACTTGCAGCCAGAGGGAACAGGGGATAGACCAGAAAATTGCACCATCACCAGGAAAAGGCAGATCTACATGATTGGGGACTCCTTACTGAGAAGACTAGACAGGCCTGTTACCAGAGCTGATCCAGAGAACAGAAGGGTGTGCTGTCTGCCGGGTGCTAAGATACGGGATGTGGACCTGAAGCTGAAGAGGATCCTAATGGGAGCAGGAAAGAATCCACTGATTATCCTTCATGTGGGAACAAATGATATGGCTAGATTCATAGTATCAAGGGAGACTATGCCAGGCTGGGGAAGACGCTTAAAGAAATCAAGGCTCAGGTGATCTTCAGTGGGATTCTGCCTGTTCCTAGAGAAGGGCAACAAAGGTGTGACAAGATTATGACGATCAAGAGATGGCTCAGGCAATGGTGCTATAAGGAGGGCTTTGGGATGTATTGCCACTGGGAGGCATTCATGGATAGAGGACTGTTCTCTCGGGATGGACTTCACCTGAGTAGGGAGGGAAATAGACTTCTTGGATGGAGGCTGGCACAACTGATTAAGAGAGCTTTAAACTAGAAATTGGGGGGAGATGGTCGGGAGATGTCCAGGTAATCTCCACGCTGGATTTTAACATTGAGAGGGAAGAAAATGAAGTAAGAAAAGATACAGCCATGGGTAGGAGAATGGACATAAGGAGGAAGGGTAGTGTAGATACCAATCTAATAGGTGATACTGGCAGTAGAATGTCTGTGCCTAATTGGGTAAAGAATGTGAGCGAAGCCAAACAGCAAAAATTAAGATGTTTGTACACCAATGCGAGGAGCCTAGGTAACAAAATGGGGGAACTAGAGTTACTGGTGCAGGAAGTGAAACCAGATATTATAGGGATAACAGAAACATGGTGGAATAGTAGCCATGACTGGAGTACAGGTATTGAAGGGTATGTGCTGTTTAGGAAAGACAGAAATAAAGGCAAAGGTGGTGGAGTAGCATTGTATGTCAATGATGAGGTAGACTGTAAAGAAATAAGAAGGGATGGAATGGAGAAGACAGAGTCTGTCTGGGCAAAAATCACATTGGAGAAGAAAGCTACTAGAGCCTCCCCTGGGATAGTGCTTGGGGTGTGCTATAGACCACTGGGATCCGATTTGGATATGGATAGAGACCTCTTTAATGTTTTTAATGAAGTAAATACTAATAGGAATTGTGTGATCATGGGAGACTTTAACTTCCCAGATATAGACTGGAGGACAAGTGCTAGTAATAATAATAGTGCTCAGATTTTCCTGGATACGATAGCTGATGGATTCCGTCACCAAATAGTTGCTGAACCAACAAGAGGGGATGCCATTTTAGATTTGCTTTTTGTGAGTAGTGAGGACCTCATAGAAGAAATAGTTGTAGGGGACAACCTTGGTTCGAGCGATCATGAGGTAATTCAGTTCAAACTAAATGGAAGGATAAAGAAAAATAGATCTGTGACTAGGGTTTTTGATTTCAAAAGGGCTATCTTTAAAGAATTAAGGAAATTAGTTAGGGAAGTGGATTGGACTGAAGAACTTGTGGATCTAAAGGCGGAGGAGGCCTAGAATTACTTCAAGTCAAAGTTGCAGAAACTATCAGAAGCCTGCATCCCAAGAAAGGGGGGAAATTCATAGGCAGGAGTTGTAGACCAAGCTGGATGAGCAAGCATCTCAGAGAGGTCATTAAGAAAAGGCAGAAAGCCTACAGGAGTGGAAGATGGGAGGGATCAGCAAGGAAAGCTTTCTTACTGAGGTCAGAACATGTAGGGATAAAGTGAGAAAGGCCAAAAGCCATGTAGAGTTGGACCTTGCAAAGGGAAATAAAACCAATAGTAAAAGGTTCTATAGCCATATAAATAAGAAGAAAACAAAGAAAGAAGAAGAGGGATCGCTAAACACTGAGGATGGAGTGGAGGTTAAGGATAATCTAGGCACGGCCCAATATCTAAACAAATACTTTGCCTCAGTCTTTAATGAGGAGCTTAGGGAGAATGGCAGGATGACAAATGGGAATGAGGATATGGAGGTAGATATTACCACATCCGAGGTAGAAGCCAAACTCGAACAGCCTAATGGGACTAAATCGGGGGACCCAGATAATCTTCATCCAAGAATATTAAAGGAACTGGCACATGAAATTGCAAGCCCATTAGCAAGAATTTTTAATGAATCTGTAAACTCAGGGGTTGTACCGTATGACTGGAGAATTGCTAACATAGTTCCTATTTTTAAGAAAGGGGGGGGAAAGTGATCTGGGTAATTACAGGCCTGTTAGTTTGACATCTGTAGTATGCAAGGTATTGGAAAAAAATTTGAAGGAGAAAGTAGTTAAGGAAATTGAGGTCAATGGTAATTGGGACAAAATACAACATGGTTTTACAAAAGGTAGATAGTGCCAAACCAACCTGATCTCCTTCTTTGAGAAGGTAACATATTTTTTAGACAAAGGAAACGCAGTGGATCTAATTTACCTCGATTTCAGTAAGGCATTTGATACGGTTCCACATGGGGAATTATTAGCTAAATTGGAAAAGATGGGGATCAATTTGAAAATTGAAAGGTGGATAAGGAACTGGTTAAAGGGGGGACTACAACTGGTCATACTGAAAGATGAACTGTCGGGCTGGAGGGAGGTTACTAGTGGAGTTCCTCATTGATCGGTTTTGGGACCAATCTTATTTAATGTTTTTATTACTGACCTTGGCACAAAAAGTGGGAGTGTGCTAATAAAGTTTGCGGATGACACAAAGCTGGGAGGTATTTCCAATACAGAGAAGGACCAGGATATCATACAGGAAGACCTGGATGACCTTGTAAACTGGAGTAATAGTAATAGGATGAAATTTAATAGTGAAAAGTGCAAGGTCATGCATTTAGGGATTAATAACGAGAATTTTTGTTATAAGCTGGGGTCTCATGAGTTGGAAGTAACAGAGGAGAAGGACCTCGGAATATTGGTTGATCATAGGATGACTATGAGCCACCAATGTGATATGATCGTGAAAAAAAGCTAATGTGGTCTTGGGATGCATTAGGCGAGGTATTTCCAGTAGAGATAAGGAGGTGTTAGTACCATTATACAAGGCACTGGTGAGACCTCATCTGGAATACTGTGTGCAGTTCTGGTCTCCCATGTTTAAGAAGGATGAATTCAAACTGGAACAGGTACAGAGAAGGGCTACTAGGATGATCCGAGGAATGGAAAACCTGTCTTATGAAAGGAGACTCAAAGAGCATGGCTTGTTTAGCCTAACCAAAAGAAGTCTGAGGGGAGATATGATTGCTCTCTATAAATATATCAGAGGGATAAATACCAGGGAGAGAGAGGAATTATTTAAGCTCAGTACCAATGTGGACACAAGAACAAATGGATATAAACTGGCCATCAGGAAGTTTAGACTTGAAATTAGACGAAGGTTTCTAACCATCAGAGGAGTGAAGTTCTGGAACAGCCTTCCAAGGGGAGCAGTGGGGTCAAAAGACATATCTGGCTTCAAGACTAAGCTTGATAAGTTTATGGAGGGGATGGGATGATGGGATAGCCTAATTTTGGCAATTAATTGATCTTTGACTATTAGCGGTAAATATGCCCAATGGCCTGTGATGGGATTAGATGGGGTGGGATCTGAGTTACTACAGAGAATTCTTTCCTGGGTGTCTGGCGTGTGAGTCTTGCCCACATGCTCAGGGTTTAGCTGATCACCATATTTGGGGTCGGGAAGGAATTTTCCTCCAGGGCAGATTGGCAGAGGCCCTGGGGCAGTGGTCCCCAACCTTTTTCGTCTGGTGGGTGCCAGATGATGAGCCACGGAGGACCGTGGCGGTGGATGAGCATCCGCCGAAATGCCGCTGACAAGCGGCAACGTCAATAGGCGTCGCCGCCGAAATGCCGCTGATAAGCAGGGTCATCCAGAGGCGCCGCCGCCGAAATGCCGCCGAAAATCAGCGGCGATGCCTCTGGATGACGCGTGTCAGTGGAATTTCAGCGGATGCTCGTCCGCCGGCCAGTATGCGGGTGCACGTAGACACCCCGGCAGGCGCCATGGCGCCCACAGGCACCGCGTTGGGGACCCCTGCCCTGGGGAGGTTTCGCCTTCCTCTGCAGCATGGGGCACGGGTCACTTGCTGGAAGATTCTCTGCACCTTGAAGTCTTTATACCACAAGTTGAGGACTTCAATAAATCAGACATAGGTTAGGGGTTTATTACAGGAGTGGGTGGGTGAGATTCTGTGGCCTGCGTTGTGCAGGAGGTCAGACTAGATGATCATAATGGTCCCTTCTAACCTTAAAGTCTATGAGTCTATGAGACAATTCCTCTGTTTCATTCTTCCTTCGAGCCCTGACACTACAGATGTATGACAAGCAGACAGCGAAGCAGTTGCTATATCCAAAGTTGTTTAGGATTTGACTTTGGATCCAGTAACAGTGTGTAGCCTTTTTCTTTTTCAACTCACTCAGACAGTGAGGCTGAAGGCTGGAGGATCTTGGGCTCATACTCTTATATGTAACTGACTGGGAATGCTCAGATTCAGAGATGGATAGAGTCTTCTCCAGCAGGAAGAGCTTAAGCGTAACAGTTTTTTCTGGATCTGAACATAACCACTGCACACATTTCATATCCAATATCCATAGTCACTTTGGAGACCTAGCACCCAATTCCAGTCTGATGTACAGCAGTGTAAATCAAAAGCAACTCCAGTGAAGTCAATGGCATTACGCTGGTGTAATGCTGGTAATTCAGAATCCAGTCTCAGGCCTCTGGAGTGGATATAAGTCATATACATGCTGCTTGTACAAGCTTCTCAAACTGAGAGTACTTCTCTGGATAGGCCAAAGGATAAGAAAATGGCTGAAAAGGACCATAAGAAGAAGTTAAAACAAAGTTCTGTACTATCTACTGTACAGTATATTTGAAACACAACTTCCTAACCCAACACAATAGGGACAAGATACATGCTCTGAGTGCGTCAGCCAAAGAAATGTGGTGAACAATGGGCTATTGAGAATCCACCCTTTGCCTGGTTACATCATACCTCAAGGGGTCGCACCCCTAAAGGTTTTCACTGTCCCTGGCTTGTGCGGCAGGATGCATATCTCCACAAGCGAGGTTCGGCAGAGGGAGTTTCATGAGAGAGACAAGTCATTCGTAAATAATAGAACACCAAGTGGGATAGCCAAAAGAGAGTTAGGAGCACAAGTCCCATTAAGTTTCAGTGGGGCTTGTGCTGCTGAATGCCCTAACCTTTTTATAAAGCCTTCAAAAAAGTGCAAATGCAGGAGAGGGAGCGGCGAGAGCTCTTAACACATCAGTGTGTGGTAGTGAACCTACACACATCTATAGTAATAATGGTGGGTGATTTTCCCATGAATCACTATGGCAAAAGCAATGGGAGTTGGTTTCAAATCCAAATCTAGCAAAGTCAAAGTAGGAAAGGAAGTATTGTATTTTTATTGTTATGTCTTCTAGTGGCAAGAGGGAAATTATCTAATCTATCTATCTATCTATCTATCTATCTATCTATCTATCTATCTATCTATCTATCTATCTATCTATCCCCATTCACACCATCTATCTATCTATCTATCTATCTATCTATCCCCATCCACACCATCATCACCATCTATCTATCTATCTATCTATCTATCTATCTATCTATCTATCTATCTATCTATCTATCTATCTATCTATCTATCCCCATCCACACCATCATCACCATCTATCTATCCCCATCCACACCATCCACCCCATCTATCTATCTATCTATCTATCCCCATCCATCCCATCATCTATCTATCTATCTACCTATCTATCTATCCCCATCCACACCATCATCACTATCTATCTATCTATCTATCTATCTATCTATCTATCTATCTATCTATCTATCTATCTATCTATCTATCCCCATCCACCCCATCATCACCATCTATCTATCCCCATCCACCCCATCATCATCATCTATCTATCTATCTATCTATCTATCTATCTATCTATCTATCTATCTATCTATCTATCTATCTATCTATCTATCTATCATTGTATAATCACTGTAATCTACCCCTTTAATGGTCAGGAGTTGTTTCAATCAGCTGTGTTCAATTAGCTCCGCCCCACTACACCTGTGCTGGGGGCTGGATTTAAGAGGCAGAAAGGCCAGCAGTGGAGTGCTGCTTAGGGAGCAGTGCAGAATGCCGTGAAGAGCTAGAGAAAAGTGAAAGGCAAGTAATGGCCTTTGGAAAACTCCAGATAGGAAGGGGTGGGTGTGGTGGCTGCCCAGGGAAGAGCAGTGAGCATCCCAAAGGAACCCAGGTGGGTCTGTGGGGAGAGCTGGAAAGGGGGAAAGCTGCAGGAAAGAGGTTGGAGGACTTCAGATAGAAGCCGCAGGAGGGACAGTCTCCTGCAAAAAGAACAGGAGTACTTGTGGCACCTTAGAGACTAACAAATGTATTTGAGCATAAGCTTTCATGGGCTACAGCCCACTTAAGAAGGGAGACTTCAGTTGGGACACTCTAGGAGTGGTGGCTGGGTAGAAAGTCCCAGCTGGAAGCTCTGTTTTCTTTGTGTGAATTTGTTGCTTGTCGGGATGACAAATAGAGTCTGGCAGCAAGGGCTAAAAGTGGATTTGGATGTGGCTGATAATTCCCCAGGATGGTGCGGGATGCTCCCAGTTTGCAATCAACATCACTGCTGGTTTATCATTTGCTATGTGGCAAGGGGGGGCAGTTGTACCCACGCCCTGACTGTCTGTAGGTATACCCTCTAGTATTTCATCCACTTTTTGCCTTTCCCAAGACTTGGAAGGATATAATATAATCACATATAATGTTCTCTGTACAAATATAACTTTGCCCCTCCTCCCATTTTACTCAAACAATGCCCCCACATCATTGAAAGCCCTAGTATAGCCGGTCAAAAAGTATCCAAACTGATACACAAATATTGTCATGAAGAAAAGTGCTGAGTGGGATCTGTTCTGATTTGTGGGCTGCTGTTATTTGTTTATGAACATTCAGCCAGCCATAAATGTTCTCAAACCCTGAAAAAGTGTTCCTGGATTTTAGTATCAAAGATAACTTGTCTGCAAATTCCTCCTAGAAGTGAGTTACTTGCTGTCTACTTTTTGCTATTTTCCTTTTTAAAAAAATTCTGCCATCCAATCAAGGAGCAGAGAGGGTGCATTGGGCCGATGAAAGTGCTAGAGACCATAACCAGTTGACTTAGGTGATCAAACAAAGCGCACGGCTATCATAAGTGGGTGTCTCACAAATGATGCAAAATCAGAACAATTTTTTGGTCTGAACTCTTAAGTGAACAATAATGAACAACAAATGCACCTAAGGAAAATTAGGCTCTGTTTACAAAGGGGCTAAATTCTAGGCTGGTTGTAAATTATTTCAAAGTGGAAAACTTAGGGTTTTTTATGTTTGAAATTTGATATGGAAAATGTCACCTTTTTGTTAAAAAAGAATACTTTGGCTTTTGCCAAACACAAACCAGAACATTTTCAGCTAAAAAAATGATTAATTTTCACATTTTCCTGTGGAAAAACTGAAAGATCAAATTCAGGTGACAAATATTCACCTGAAATAGTCTGCAGTCTTGAAAGTTTTGTGAACATTAGCATCAAAATAAAAACGGGCATTCATTTAATTAAAAACCCAATTTCCTGTTAGAAAGTTTTGATGGAATATTTTGCCCAGCCTGAATTTACATATAATCCACATTCCAATGCTCTTACCTGCACTGAATAGTATTTTACTCTCTGAGTAGGCCCATTGATTTCTCCAACTAGATCGTGCCTTTAGATCTGGCCCCAAGCAAGGGATGGCACAAAACAGCACCAACCCAGGAGTACAGCTGGGAGATGTGCTGTGGATACCTCTCTGAGGGGATGTCTACACGGGAGTTAAAAGCCTCGTGGCTGGCTTCGGTCAGCTGACTTGAGCTCCCGGGGCTTGGCTGCAGGGCTAACAATTGTGGTGTAGACATTCACGCTCAGGCTGGAGCCTGAGCTCTGGGACCCTCCACCCTCACAGGGTCCCAGCTCCACTCCAAGCCCAAACATCTGCATTACAATTAAACAGACCTTAGCACAAACCCTGTGAGCCTGAGGCTAGGTCCACACTACCCACCTGATTTGGCGGGTAGAGATCGATCTTCTGGGATCGATTTATCGCGTCTCATCTGGACGCGATAAATCGATCCCAGAAGCGCTCCCCTGTTGACTGCGGAACTCCTGCTCGTCAAGAGGAGGAAGCGCTGTCGATGGGGGAGCTTGCCTGCGCCGTGTGGACCCGCAGTAAGTAAACTTAGTTCAATCTAGGAAACGTCGACTTCAGCTACGCTATTCTCGTAGCTGAAGTTGCGTTTCCTAGATCGATCCCCCGCCCCAGTGTGGACCAAGCCTGAGACAGCTGACCTAGGCCAGCTGTGGGTTTGTTTGTTTTCTACCCTCACATAGACATACCCTGACAGACAGTTTCCTCCTTGCTCCTGGGAAGTAGTAACTTACTTTTGGTTTAATTTACCCAGGCAGGGAGGAAATACCTGATACTTGTCAGGCTCTTTATCTATCAGACAAAGGCAATACAATCTCAAAGGGCTGTAAATTGAGCTTGATGAAGTACAAATTGGAAATAAAATGCAAAATTTTAACACTGAGGGTATTTAATCACTGAAAGAGATTACCTAGGGATGTGGTAAATTCGTCATTGCTTGGAGTCTTAAAATCAAGACTGGATCTTTCTTTAAAAAATAGAACAGAAAAACAAACTCTTGTTCACCTGCAAGCTGTTGGGTTGATGCTGGATTCTCTGGGTGAAATATAAGGCCCGTGTTATGCAGGAGGTAGATTAGATGAACATAATGTCCCTTCTGGCCTTAATCTATGAAATGAGCAGCAGAATTTGAAATACTGTAGTTTGCAATAAAAACAAATAGAAGAATCAAGAAGAGCAGCCGAGAGAGGATTAAAACACCGCTTATGAAAAACAATGAGCATGAGCTAAGGGTTTTGTTACTGACTTAGTCAGAAAAAAATGTGAAATCTAGCAATATTAAACAGAGGAGATCTGCATTTTCAGGCAACAGAATCAATTAAATGAGCAAGGAATATGGGAAAGTCAATAAAGAACTCCTAAAGTCTCCTGCATCTGTAATGAATTTAGAGAAAATGGGAGTCAAAAATCTCCCCAGTTGAATTATTAGCTTGCACACAATGGGATGTGTGCATGACTGGGGCTCCTATGTGCTACAATAATACAAATAATAATAAACCATTTACTTATTGCATTGCTGGACACTGCTCAGTATCCAGAAACTACTGCCTATCTGGGTACCATTGGTGACAAGTGGGTTTTTGGTTTTTTTATTCAGTAAAGAGGCTTCAGATTCGAGTGGATTTGTCTTATGCCTATATTACTCCTGGGTCAAGCCTATGCTATTATTTTAGCTCTGACCATCACTCCTTCTTATTGCTGAATTCTCACATGTGCATACAACACCTATCATTTTCATTGACTCTCTTGTTATCCTAATTTAATTCTCGCCATGAATATGTTGTCCTTGCATCTGACCCAGGTCGGGGTATGTTCAAGATCTTGGTAAAGTTGTCAAGCTTCTTATTTATTGGAAAGGTATATCTGTTCACCAGACTAGTTTCCCTATCTCTAGATAAGAAGTAGACAGTGACTGGCATTCTACAGGTGTGCAAGGATGGGAGAGGCCAGAAGAAGCCTTCACCCATGGCCATGAGTCAGGCACAGCCACGGGACTCCTCTTCCTTGAGTGCAAGGGCACCTCCAGGGTTGGTGCTAATGATCTCAGAGGATGTATGTAGGGATAAGGAGAAGATGGTGCTGTGACATACCCCTTTCCACATTGCTCAGTAGTATTGAGCTGGGGAGTGCATGCTGCACCCTTTCAAAGGTCTCACATCTGCTGCTTCAGGAAACTTCATCCAACCTGGTATTTTTGCTATGCACATCCATTTCCTCTGAAGGAATTAGTCCAGATTTACATCAGAATAGCAAAGACCAGGTTCTGGCCGTTATTCGCTTAAAATGGACTGATCTCATACCAATTTTTTGCTCGAAGTAACAATGTGCTATCTGTCTTTTAATGTCCACTGTAGTCCATGGAAGACCACAAACTTTTAACACTGATAAACCTACACTTTAAAATATTCTGCATCTTGACTAGCTGTCCAGTCTACTGCTTTCTGGCCAGTTATAGTGATTGGCCATAAATGGAGAGGAGTATTTTGAGGCTCAAGAATAGCTTGACATCTCATTAAAGGAGGGTGAACTGAAGGAGCAAGGATTACATTCCTTCCTGTCCCCGTGCTCAATTTCTATTACCTGTGAAAGGTGTCAGACTCATTCAGCAGAGAGGGACAACCTACATTTTAATTACGCTCTGTGGGCAAGAGAGACAAAATTAGATCACTATGTCATCAGCAAGTCTCCTGCTGCCATTAATAGGAGGATGGCACAAAGATCAACAATAGTAGATTATAGATTTTCAGTTTTAACTGATAAAGGCCAATAAAATATCCCAATACAAAAAAAAATGTTGTGCTGTGTTCGGTCACAGAGATCCCCTGGGGACTGTCACCTGGTGTGCTGAAATGACCTCTGAGCCCGTTTTCCCTGCCAGCCTGGGACACCAGAACACTGCCTTGTTGAGCCAGACATGCCAGCCTGCTGCAACACAGACTCAGGGTCTGGACCACGTGCCCCAAAGCTGCAGACTTGAAGTGAAAAGAGCTTAGCAGGTTACCTGCCTCCAGCACCGAGACACCCAGCTCCCAATGAGATCCAAACCCCAAATAAATATGTTTTACTCTGTATAAACTTATACAGGGTAAATTCATAAATTGTTCACCCTCTATAACACTGATAGAGAGATATGCACAGCTGTTTACTCCCCCAGGTATTAATCACTTACTCTGGGTTTATTAATAAACAAAATGATTTTATTAAGTATTTAAGTGGTTTTAAGTAATAACAGACAGAACAAAGTAAGTCACCAAGCAAAATAAAACAAAACACACAAGCGTAAGCCTAATACATTAAGAAACTGATTACAGGTAATATCTCACCCTCAGAGATGTTCCAATAAGCTTCTTTCACAGACTAGACTCCTTCCTAGTCTGGGCCCAATCCTTTCCTCTGGTACAGTCCTTGTTATTTCCAGCAGACATCTTAGCTGGTAAGTAGGGGCTTTCTCATGACTGGGACCGTCTTTGTCCTGCTCCACCCCCTTTTATAGCTTTGGCACAAGGCAGGAATCTTTTGTCTCTCTGGATCCCCACCCCTCCTTCTAAATGGAAAAGTACCAGATTTAAGGTGGATTCCAGTATCATGTGACATGGTCACATGGCACTGTAAGACCTCATTCTTTATTACCCATGGGCTGGCCCACATGCACCCAGTAAGGCTTGCAGGTAAACAAACCATTTACAACCAATTGTCCTAGTCAATGGGAGCCATCAAGATACTAACCCACCATTAATGGTCCACACTTTGAATAATTACAATACGACCTCAGAGTTATACTGCATATTCCTAGTCTCAGATAGAAGAATGATACATTCATACAAATAGGATGAATATATTCTGTAGGTTATAACCTTTGTAATGACACCTTACAAGAGACCTTTTGCATAAAGCATACTCCAGTTACATCATATTCATACTCATAAGCATATTTCCATAAAACATATGGAGTGTAACATCACACCATCCTCCTGAACTTACTGTCAGAGTCTTGGACACTGTCCATGGTGGAGGCAGTACATGTACAATTCCGGTTCAGCTCTGGTCATACCCCCATCCAGAGTTATTAAACACTATAATGCTATTCATAGGGGTTCTTGCAAAGTTCAGGGTTCCTGGTCCTCAGGTGCCTGAAAACAAGTTGGGGTGTAGTATTGCTAACAAAATGCAGATAGTGATATCTGTTACAATGCAGGTGTCTTGGCATTTAGCCACCAATGCCATGAGGTGGTGTGCCTCAGTTTCCCCTTCCACACAGCAGTGTAGGTCTGTTATGCTCTTGCTGCTGTGCCCAAGCTTTGAGCCTGTTTACAGGCATTAGCTGAGAAGCATCATGTTTGTGGTACTGTCTTGTTACCACCCCCAGCATGTACAAAAGTTTTCCCCCCAAATCAGGTATGTTACACATTTTCCTAGGGTTTATCATTAGCATCAACTCCTTTGTGTTGACCCATAGATGAAGTAGCAAAAGACACAAGATTAACAGCCAATTTATGACAGACAGACTCTCTTCACTTTACTCTCACCTCTGGGGCTTTTAGCACAAGATTCCTTCTTGCTGCTAATAAACCTGGGGCAGATTCTGCCACATCAGAAAAGTAATTCCCCAGTAGAAATGGTGCAAAATTGTGCCACTGCTGCAACAGTCAGTTCAGCCTGAAAATCACCAGTTTCCATATGTACCTTAGCTAAAGGTGCAAGGACTTTGTAACCTCCCACCAATTCTTATTCTGCCATTTTTCCTGGTAACAAATCCTTCTCCTGGATCAGGTCCCTCCTGACCACAGAATTCTCTGCACCAGCATCCCTCCAACCTTGGAGCACTTTGCCATAAAGTTTAACAGCATGCATATGATCACTGCTTGGTTGTGTAGAAGCAACCTTTACAAATCCTGTATGGTAAGAGGCAGTAGCCTGGGATGCCTCTGTGCTCTGGGAAGCAACAGTTTAATGTGTTACCTGCTGCCTGTTTCCACTCAGCCCAAGGCATTTATTCCTCAGATGTTCAGTGGAATTACAATGATAGCACCTTCTGGGCTCCTCTGGCTGTTTAGGAGACTTGGGACGAATAACAGGGGAACGGGGAGGTGCATGCCCAGACTCCTTTTTCCCAGGGGTAAAATGGTGATTCTGCTTACCACCCACCCTGTACCCCTCTGCCAGTGATTTATGTTTAGCTTCAGCCTGTGATTGCTCACAAGAGTCTGCGAACCCAGCTAATTCACCCACTGCATTCACCTTTTTGTCCTACAAATACTGTTTTACATCATCACTGCACATATTCAGGAACTGCTCCTGAGTAACCAAAATCATACATTTCTTCAAAGCTTGTAATGCCTTTCCCCCTCACCCACTTGTCTAACAAATCTCTCATTTAATTTACATAGAGCACATTACTTAATTCAGATCCCCTCTTAAGACTCCTGAATTTTACCCTGTAGGTTTCAGGTGTAATCTGGAACTGTTTCAAAACCAGTTCCTTAAATTTACCATAGTCTGAAGCATCATAGAATCATAGAATATCAGGGTTGGAAGGGACCTCAGGAAGTCATCTAGTCCAACCCCCTGCTCAAAGCAGGACCAATTCCCAACTCAATCATCCCAGCCAGGGCTTTGTCAAGCCTGACCTTAAAAACCTCTAAGGAAGGAGATTCCACCACCTCCCTAGGTAACCCATTCCAGTGCTTCACCACCCTCCTAGTGAAAAAGTTTTTCCTAATATCCAACCTAAACCTCCCCAACTGCAACTTGAGACCATTACTCCTTGTTCTGTCATCTGGTACTACTGAGAACAGTCTAGATCCATCCTCTTTGGAACCCCCTTTCAGGTAGTTGAAAGCAGCTATCAAATCCCCCCTCATTCTTCTCTTCTGCAGACTAAACAATCCCAGTTCCCTCAGCCTCTCCTCATAAGACATGTGCTCCAGCCCCCTAATCATTTTTGTTGCCCTCCACTGGACTCTTTCCAATTTTTCCACATCCTTCTTGTAGTGTGGGGCCCAAAACTGGACACAGTACTCCAGATGAGGCCTCACCAATGTCGAATAGGCATCTTATTGAATATGTCTAGAGCTCTCCCAGTCAATTTTGCAACCAAAGTAGTCATCTTTTGAGCATCAGGAATCGCATGAAGAGTGCACAGTCTCTCAAAGGTGATGAAATATTTGGCAATATCACTGGATTCATCATACTGCGGGCATAACCATTCCCATTTGTGGATTTTTGGGGAAGTAGAGCCAGCTGCTGAAGGGTTTTGTCTCTTCCACTCCATTACAGCCAGTTCATGCTTCTGGGTCGCAATCTGGGCCTCAATTTATTTGTCTTTTAACTCCAGGGCTAGCTGCCTCTGTCTTTCCTTCTCCTCTTGAGCAGCTTGCTGTGCTAAACTCTGGGTATCCATAACCCTTCTGTGTGCAGCCTCCTCTCTGGCTGACTCTTTTTCTTTTTCTTTTATCTCCAGTTCTTTCCGCTGCAATCATCTCTGGTGCTTCCTCTCCTTTTCTGCAACTTGCAGCCTATAAAGCTCAAACTTTGCAATCACTTCACTGCTTTCACTCATTTTCCTGTTTTTCTGTTCCTACTTCCCTTTCTCGAAATAAGTAAACAGAAAATAACAAACCAGTAACCACTCTGTCTGTTTTCCAGCCACCACACTTAAAACTCACTTAAAATCACTACCAGTGTGTCAATCAATCATCTGTGCACAGATCCTGCTCAACTACACCACTGTGATGGGTTCGGTCACAGAGATCCCCTTGGGACTGTCACCTGATGTGCTGAAATGACCTCTGAGCCCATTTTCCCTGCCAGCTTGGGACACCAGAATCCTGCCTTGTTGAGCCAGACATGCCAGCCTGCTGCAACACAGACTCAAGGTCTGGACTACGCCCCCAAAACTGCAGGCTTTAAGTGAAAACATCTTAGCAGGTTACCTGCCTCCAGCACCCAGACACCCAGCTCCCAATGGGATCCAAACCTCAAATAAATCCGTTTTACTCTATATAAATCTTATACAGGGTAAATTCATAAATTGTTCGCCCTCTAGATCACTGATAGAGAGATATGCACAGCTGTTTGCTCCCCCAGGTATTAATCACTTACTCTGGGTTTATTAATAAACAAAATGATTTTATTAAGTATAAAAAGTAGGATTTAAGTGGTTTTAAGTAATAACAGACAGAACAAAGTAAGTCACTAAGCAAAATAAAACAAAACACGCAAGTGTAAGCCTAATACATTAAGAAACTGATCACAGGTAATATCTCACCCTCAGAGGTGTTCCAATAAGCTCCTGTCACAGACTAGACTCCTTCCTAGTCTGGGCCCAATCCTTTCCCCGGTACAGTCCTTGTTAGTTCCAGAAGACATCTTAGGTGGTAAGTAGGGGCTTTCTCATGACACTAGCTCTTTCTTTGTCCTGCTCCACCCCCTTTTATAGCTTTGGCTCAAGGCAGGAATCGTTTGTCTCTCTGGGTTCCCACTCCTTCTTCTAAATGGAAAAGTACCAGATTTAAGATGAATTCCAGTATCTTGTGACATGGTCAAATGTCACTGTAAGACCTCATTCTTCATTACCCACACTACACAGGAAGGCTTGCAGTTAAACAAACTATTTATAACCAACTGTCCTAGTCAATGGGAGCCATCAAGATTCTAACCCACCATTAATGGCCCACACTTTGCATAATTACAATAGGACCTCAGAGTTAGACTTCGTATTCCTAGTTTCAGATACAAGAATGATAAATTCATACAAGTAGGATGAATATATTCAGTAGGTTATAACCTTTGTAATGACACCTTGCAAGAGACCTTTTGCATACAGCATATTCCAGTTACATCATATTCACACTCATAAGCGTATTTCCATAAAACATATGGAGTGCAACATCACAAATGCAATCAGTGTTCATCCAATAAACACCAGAAATGGTTTCTTGTATCTAAGGGCTCGTCTACATAGAGCAGCAATACAAATTAAAGGTGTGACTTCTAAAGCATGCTAATGTGTTGCACATTAATTGGTCCATGTAGACCCTTCTGGGGCACACAAAAGGTTCCCTCAGGCGCTTTAACATGGTATTATTTCAAACAGTACTACGTTAAAGCCCACTAAGGAATGTTACAAAGGTTGTTTCACAGCAGTATATACTGTGTGTATATAATATACATTACAGTATATACAAAGAGCCCTGAAAAACCCCAATTTTTAGACATCTACATAAAATTCAAATTGCTAAAAAAATAAACCCTGTACAATTAAATTAATAACTTCACCTCCCCCGCAAAAAAATCCCAGAAGCCCTAAGTATAGTTCTGAGGCGTTAACTCATCTTTTAATTTGTAAACATACTGATGCATTTAGTTTCACTCGGTGGAGGAAAATTATGCAAGATATCAGGATATCTGTTCTCAGAAGGAACTGTTGTGTGCTGAACACTTTTGATCTGACCACTTCATTTAAGTACCCAACTGGGAACTGAGTGCTCTTGAAAATCAGGCCCCGTGTCTTCTGTACTTCAGTGATTTCTCAGTAATGGTCCAGCTGTATTATATTATGGTAGCCCATCTGTGAGTCATAGACATCCACAAAATGTCTTCTGCTGTCTTATCTGCTACAGCACACATTGTCTTCTGCTGCTCCATTGTGCTCTATGTGGCTTTCTTCTCCCCTCGTGTTATGCATCGCCACATTCAGAAATATTTAATTATCTTCTTACACTGACCTACTTCAGCAGCTGTGCACAGTCATAGCTGGGTTATCCCCTGGAAAATCAGCTGTAAGGAAATGTTTTTTTGGCAGGGAAAACTGCATAGCAGAACCTAATTCGCTTTTGCACTGAGCTATGAAAAATTGCATTCCACCAGTTAACATCATAGCACGCTTCATGGGGTGATCTGATATCATTGTGGGGTTTATTGTTAAAAATATCAGCTCACTTGACAAGGACAGCAGGCACAGTCTTTCTGAGTACAGAGAATCAAGGACATGTCCTTTTGATTCCTCAAACAAATTGACAAGAATGTGGCTTTCCAGACCAGGTTTCTTTCCAGGTACTTGTGTGCTAGCTTTTTTTGATGGACATAGAGGAGAATAATCAAACAGTCTTGAAATGCATTAATGGTGATCAAGTCCCCCAAGCACTAATGAGATGTGGTCTCTTTCTCAGTATCCGAGCCGATTTATTTTCTGTCACAGACGTCTATGCCGTTATGGAAGTATGCTCTTCCACAGGAGTATATATAGTTGGGAGGGAGAGCGAGGTAGGGAGACTGACATTTTATAAAACACTTTTGTCTTCGTATGTGCTAAAAATACTCTAACGATAGCATTAGTTATACCCCAGTTTAATGTCCTGGCACTCAGGTAGCTTAGAATTAATCTTTTTTTTTTTCTTTCTTTCTTCTCGAGCAGAGTACGGGGATGCTCTGGCAGCGGCTGGATTAACTCCCACCACAACTTCTTCCCCTTATGGAACTAAAAGCCCATCTCCATTCAGACCATCACTACAGTCCTGCCGCTTTGCAATTCCTCACCTTCCGCTCAGGGTGGGCAAGAGCATGAGCAGACCATCTCGTCTGCCAGGTGCGGAGGTGCAATGGTCAGTCACTTGCACCACTCAAGCCACTTGTCAGTGGGGATGACAAGGAAGCCCCGGTCAGATTTGCTACCAAAGTATCTCCCTTCATTCCCACACAGAAAAGGATTAACCCGAGGTATTCTTCTGTACTTAAAATTGACTTCTTTGTCGCACCTTTGGGGAGTGACACTTGCTGATCTTAAGCTTCAAGCCTCAGAATTATCCTGCCATACTTAGATAGGCAAGGAGAGCCTTTTTGTTCTGGGTTTACAACACTTAGCCCAATGCACTCTGCCCATGACTGGGCTGCTAGGCACGGCCAGTCATCTCAACAGAAGCTCTTTACCTGGGTACTTAGATAGCCTCTATTACCATAGCATTGGCACCCCTCACTATCTTTTAATGTATTTAGTCTCACAAAACCCCTGTGAGACAGGAAAGTGCTATCATCCCCCTGTTACTGATGGGAAACGGAGGCACAGAGAGATGAAGTGGCTTGCCCAAAATCCCACTGGAAGTCTGTGGGAGAACAGCGATTCCAACCCAGCTCCTAGCCTAGTCCCCTAACCACTAGCCTATCCTCCCTCTCCTTGGCTGCAGATACCACTACTGGCTCTTGAGTAGCACTGTCAATAAGAACCAATCACCTAACCCCCACATAGAGTTAGATGAAGCACCGTAACTATTCTTGGAGTGGAATTAAAAAAAAAAATAACTAAAAAAAAATCCCAAGAACATTTTTCAGTGAAAAACTGAACCTGCCCCAAAAGTGTGCGTGCGTGCATGTGTGTATATAAACAGTACAATCCTGCTCCCTCCCCCCCGCAATAAACCAGCTTTAAATCCCAGGGTAATGGAAATGTCCCCCAAATTCTGTATTACTGACAATAATATACGTTTCTGTAACCCCACAACTTGGCATGGCACTTTACAGAGAGTGAAATAAATACAAAGTGCCTGACTCAAAGATTTTTATAATATGAAGGGCTGGGATGGCAGCCTGGTTTAGAGGGCTGAGCTTAGGGAAAGAAGCTAGGAGGTCCCAAGTTTTCAGCGACGCTCTCTGACCTGTGTCACACAGGAAGTCAGACTAGATGATCACAATTTTCTCTTCTGCCCTTGGAAACTGAACCTCTGACTCATGCTTTTATCGAAGTTCCTGGCAAAACTCCCAGTGTTTTCCATGGGAACACAACTGACTCTTAAATTAAATATAGCCCATGAAGGTAGATGATAGAGGGAGGAGGGAGTGGAAGGGCGAGGGTTAAAAAAAGTATTGAGAGTCATGCTAGATACAGCAAGCAAATCCGTATCAAGTAATAGGAGAAACTGGTGGTTTTATCCAGCAAAGCCCCTTCCATCAAGAAGAACCTTGGCCAAAGAATTTCCTATTGATCCATCAACTTCGCTATTCTGTGGTCCATGCCCAGTAGTTTGCCCTGTTATGTACGTGGCTGCAGTGTGCATAGCTATGAAACTGGTCTCTTTGGTGTGCTATACCTGTCAAATGGAGACTTTTAGGAGCCCAGATTCCATTGACTTCTGTGGGACTTTTGCTCATAAATCCCTTCGGCCACATTGAATATTTTCCTCTAAATAGGTAAGGTGACCTCAGTACCTTTGCTCTCAGAGCTGTTGCAGCCCGTTACAGAGGCAGTGCACACACTGTGCTCCTGCGGAGATGGTACTGTTGTTGCTTCTGGGGTTTTCTTCTCTAAGTAAAGCCTATTGTAGCCTGAGAATGCAGGTTCTACGTGTGGAAACAGAGCAAGAACTCTGAGAATGGGGCTCACTGAGGCCAACCCGTGTCCTTAAAGATCCACATTGAATTAAATGAGGCTTGTGCAGAAGCAAAGGTTGGCTTACACTGATCGGCTTGCAGGACTGGGGCCTTAGCTGTTAACTCTTACACTTTCTCACTAGGGAGACAGCTGGTTTAAGCATACGCTTAAAATTATGTATGTGCTTAACTGCTTGACTGCTTCAGGGGCCTTAATCCCTTATTTATTTTATTTTTTTGCTGCTCAAAACTTTCCAAAAATCCATTTATTTTTTAGATGGAATTTTCCACACTTTGCCTCTCCCCAGAGCTTAAGGTGAATGTTCTTTAAAGTACTAGCCACACTTTTTTGGAATAGTCGTAAAGTGAACATTTACATGGGACAAGAACCCAGGCCTTATGCTGTACTCGCATTGACTTCAAGAGCAGGATTGGGTCCATTATTATGACTATTTAGTGTTTAAGGATTCCCAGTTGTGTTCCTTTCTGATTATAAACACATGAGAAACATAGTCCCCACCCTGAGGTGTTTGCAACCTTCTTCAGAAAGATAAATGAAACACTCATTGACACTACAGGCAGGTGATCCTGACTGTCTGACATTCTAGGTCATCCTTGGAAACTGGAACAGATGGGTTTGAAAGGTATTTTGGAAGGCAGAAAGTAGATCTTGTAAGAAAGAACAGGAGGAAATTTTACCCCATTTTCCCCCTGTTTTCAAAATTCAAAAAATGTGAAATTATTGGGGGGGGGGAAACAGACTTTTGAAACTTTGAGTTCAATCAGCTCCATAGCTGGCTGAAAAACAATGGAAGGGCAAAATCCACAAAAATATCACCCGAACTTTCCTGACTCTCCCATTTTGAATTTGGAAAAAAAAAAAAAAAAAATCAACCAAGAAAGCATGAGGCTGAGTGGGAGACGGCTAGAAAAGAGGAAAATGCTGAAATATTTAAAAAGGCACTGTTTCAGTATTTGCTGCAGCAAGAGGGTGTGGCTATCACTTGAACTCTGTGAATAATGGATTATTTGATTTGTTGGTAATTCTGAGGAATAAATGTTTCAGGACAATGGGGAAGAATTTTCTTCAAATTGAAAAATCAAAAGCCCCGTATTTCAGGTTGAATGAAACATTTTGTATGACCCAAAATAAAATGTTTCATTTAGATTTTGATCAATTTTAACACTGTTTTTAACAAAATTAAAGGATATTTCTAACCAAAAAGCCATTTTGAACCAAAAAAAAATCAAAACAATTAGTTTTTGAAATCAAACATTTTGACTTTTTTGGATTTTTTTAGTTTTTTCTTATACAAGCTATTTGATAAAACTGGCACAGAACAGTCCAGTGCCAAAAAATCTGGGTTTTTTTTTTGTTTTGTTTTTTGTTTTGTTTTGTCAAACATCTTCTTTGGAAAAGGTCACCCAATTCTAACCATAATGCAGTCATCTTTTGCCAGCTAGGGTAGATCTGAAATCAGTTTCCCATGCAAACTTGTATAGTGATAATTCTACAAGTGCCTGAGCATTCCTGATCCTCTAGCTTTCAAATACCATGTGAGTATAATTTTAGTATAGTAAAATGTATGTTAGGTAATGTGATAACCATCGACGCACACTCTTTTAGGAAATAATCACGGAAGCCTCCAGAGATATTCTCTGTAATACACTTCCATTTAAATGAAGATTCAACAGTTATAATTCCTAAAGGTATGTGTTGTGTCCAACAGTAAAGAAAATGATATGTGAATTTGCCTAGAGTAATGGAGTCTTATTATTTTTTATTTTCCACAGGGAGAACTGAAGCCACTAACTTTATCAAGTCAAGTAAAAGTACATTTGGGGAGGTTGTAAAACATGCCTTTGTTGAACGATGATTCGGAATGACAGAATGGCCGCTCTGTCTCAGCTGAAGTGAGACAATTAAGGGCCAATCCATTTCTTGTAATAGGCACATTTGTCTGAGAAATGACAAATTATAGTTCAGTATAGCTTCACTGCAAAGGTTCATTGCTCACAGTTCAGGCTTGGTCTAACCTTTGGGAGTCAGTGATGGAACGGGCCTTCAGGATTTTCCAAAAGCTGAGTTAAATGAATAGTCTTGCAGCTGGCAGGTTATCAAAACTTGTTCTAACTTTAAAGGAACACTTCATATTCTTCTCATTCCACTTGTGGAGTGAATGCCAATCTGATCCAGACTTGGGAATATCTATTTTTATTTGGCACCAGTAAGGGATATTGCACCAATAAATTCCACTTCTTCCTTTGAAAGTCTTTTTATTTCTTTATTTAATGACTCTATTTAAGGGCACAAAAATAGCAGTTATATAATTTTATCAGTTCAAAAGACATTTTTATATAAATCTGACCTCATAATATTTGTATGTGCAGACTTACATCCACAATTTAAAAGAATCTGACCAATTGGTATCATGGGTACACGCTGAAACGTCAAATGTATTACTAGTTTGTATTACCGTAGGACCTAACTCAGTGGTTCTCAACCAGCGGTACACAGAGGTCGTCCAGGGGGTCCATCAACTCATCTAGATATTTGCCTAGTTTTACAACAGGCTACATAAAAAGCACCACTAGCAAAGTCAGTACACACTAAAATTTCATACAATGACTTGTTTGTACTGCTCTATATACTATGCACTGAAATGTAAGTACTGTACAATATTTATATTCCAGTTGATTTATTTTATAATTATATGGTAAAAATGAGAAAGTCAGCAATGTGTCAGCATTAGTGTGCTGTGACACTTCTGTATTTTCATGTCTGATTTTGTAAGCAAGTTGTTTGGAAGTAAGGGGAAACTTGGGGTAGGCAGGACAAATCAGACTCCTGAAAGGGGTACAGTAGTCTGAAAAGGTTGAGAGCCACTGGCCTAACTGATGTCAGGGCCTCATTGTGCTTGGCACTCTATAGACTTAATGGAAGACAGTCTCTGTCCCAAAGGGCTTACAACCCAACGAGAAAAGACAAATTCTGCATTAACATCCCTGTTTTAGGGATGGGAAACTGGCACTAAGTGACGTCCATGACATCATGGATGAAGTCTGTGGCAGAACGAGACGTTGAAGACAAACTCCTGAGTACTGTCACAAGATTCATAGAATCATAGATTCCTAGACTCTAGGACTGGAAGGGACCTCGAGAGGTCATCGAGTCCAGTCCCCTGCCCTCATGGCAGGACCAAATACTGTCTAGACCATCCCTGATAGACATTTATCTAACCTACTCTTAAATATCTCCAGAGATGGAGATTCCACAACCTCCCTAGGCAGTTTATTCCAATGTTTAACCACCCTGACAGTTAGGAACTTTTTCCTAATGTCCAACCTAAACCTCCCTTGCTGCAGTTTAAGCCCATTGCTTCTTGTTCTATCCTCAGAGGCTAAGGTGAACAAGTTTTCTCCCTCCTCCTTATGACACCCTCTTAGATACCTGAAAACTGCTATCATGTCCCCTCTCAGTCTTCTTTTTTCCAAACTAAACAAACCCACAATGAACCACAATGCCAGCCTTGCTTAGAAGCTTAATCACCTGGCTGGAGTTCTTCTGATTGCCATGGTTAGAAGCAATAAGAGTTGTTTCCTCTCCCTATTTGCCTTTTTGGTATCGGTGTGTGGTCCAAGAACTGCTTTAGCTCACAGGACCTGTATTACTCCATTTTTATGCTGGTGCGTCTCCACTGATTTCGTTGACACCCTCAGCCAGTTCTAGATCTATTTTGAAACCTAACTGGAGGGATAATAAATGGAAAATATTATCTGAAGAGCAGGCATGATTCACTGCATTGTGTTACTCCAGCTTGGCTGTATTTGATGTCAAATTTGAAAGTGCTTATTTCTGAGGAAGGGATAGATGTTACTTTGCTGTTCTGAATGTGCTGATCATACCTTAGAAGGAAGCTCAGAAACAGGCATATGGGGCTTTAAACAGCTTTAGCCAGAGTGTCCCATGTTTTCAATATCTGTTCAACTAATGTCTGCAATTTAGGGCTCATCTACGTGACGGATGTTACAGCGGGACAGCTACTGTGCTTCAACTGCGCTGCTGTAGCACCATAGTGTAGACACTTCTGACAGAAACAGAAAGTTTTTCCATTGTTGTAGCTAATCTGCCCCATTGAGAGGTGATAGCCTGGTCGACAGAAGAATTCTTCGTCAGCCTAGTGGGGTCTATATTGGGGCTTAAGTCAGCTATACTAGGGCTCTCAGGGTTTGCATTTGTCACACCCCTGAGCAATGAAGTTAGGTCGACCTAAGGGCATGTCTACACTTGCCATTTAAAGCGGAAAAAGTCCCTTTTTGGTGCAAAAACCGTGGAAGCGTCTACACTTGCCAATGACTTTTTGTGGTGAAACGCAGAAGTTTCACTGCAAAAGGAAAACCACCTCCACAAGAGGCGTACAGCTCTTAACGGTGATGCTTTTGCGGGGATGTGCAAGTGAAGACACGTTCTTCCTGTTTACACAGCGTTTAACCTCCGGAGGATATCCCACAGTGCCTAAGTGAACACGCTAGCCAGCAGCTCTGCTGCTCTGTTGCCAGGTAAACAGACGTCCACCCCTCCCCCTGTAAAGCCCTAGGAACTTTGAAACTCCCCTTCCTGTTTTCTTGGCAAGTGCTCACTTATCTGGCCAGGTGACAATACCTGCTCCACGGAGCAAAGGATCCCCTGCTTGGAGCAATGCTGAGCTACTGGAGCTTGTCAGTGTTTGGGGAGAGGAGGCTGTGCAGGGACCCAGGATACCCTGGGATCAACCCCCCACCCTTCCCACAAGACCCATCGTCTTGTGGAGACAGCTGCACTGTGGGAGAGCTGCCCTAGAGCGCTGCTCTCATCGGCGATGGAAGTGCTGCTAATGTAAACACTCTCTGGTGCCTGAGGAATTAAGGGAGTGCACAAACCAGCACTTTACTTTCACCAGCTCCCTATCACCAGTGAAATGTACAGCGCTAAAACTCTGCAAGTGTATACATACCCTAAGTTTTGGTTTGTAGACCAGGTCTTAGTGAATGCACTCTAAGGCAAATATTTTGCTGACCATCAACACTAGCAGTGATGTAGGGAAGTTGATGGATGCACAGTTGCAGGAGGTGCCTAGCATAGCATAGTGGCTGTCTGGCCACACTTACGCATTATGCATTTGGTACCTGACTTATTCCTAATGTTGCACAGCAACCAAATGACAAGGTAATGATGGGTGCTGAAGATTTTTTTTGTGTGTGTGTGTGTGTAAATAATGAACCAATAGCTTTGGTGAACTGCAAAACAATGTGTTTGGGTTCTTTCTTGCTCTTTTATCTGTCTTCGTCCCCACCCCTCTTCCCCTACCAGAGATGATGCCCCTCCTCTTGCTGAAGATCTTTCACAGGCTCTTTGGAGGACTTAGACATTGAGATTGCAGGAGGAGAAAATCTGAGCTGCTGTTCTCCCAGCCCCTAGTTGAATGGAGATGGGAGGGTTTAATGCTTCCCAGTCACTTGAAACTTCATCCTCCTGGGATCTCCCACTCCATGTCTTCCAGAGAACATGCCAAAGTCCTAGAGTATTAAAAAATGCATCCTTTCTGCTGAGGTGATTATCCCAGGGGCTGCTGTAGGAGACAGAGTAATTAGCTGTGTTTGTTGCAGCAGTTTGCACTTGATTCCTATGGGCTTCTCTTTAATCGGTCTTGTATCTAATTTCTGTTCTTCCTCGTTAAAGTGGCCAAGTGCACGGCTGAATACACCAGGTAAGGCTTTGATCTAATCAGAGTAAATCCTTTCCTTGATCCTTCTTTGCTCAGGATGTTTTCTCTTAGGCACAGAGCTGGGTTGAGAGAAAGTATCTGGCATTGGGAGTAGAGAAAGCACTCTTCCAGTGGTTCATGAGAAGCAGTGGGAGTGAAAGCTTCTGCAGGTAGCAGAATTATATCCAGCAGAGACAGGGATTCATCCACCACGTACAGTACATCACAGCCTACAACAATAAATGAGCTCAGACCCTTACACCTCTGGAAATCAGCCTGGGGATCTATGCAGGAATTGTTAGACTGGATCATGCCACACATTGCAATAGGCCTGAATTTAGTCTCTGATGTGCAATGCCATTATCGTCAGTGCAGCTATACCTGCTTGCAATAGGGCTGGATTTGGCCTAGAGTGACTTCGAACCTGAATCTTTGGACTATAATTTCCATGCTTGAGGCAATCCAAATAATACAGCCTTTCTCCAGAAAGCAAAAGTGGTACAGCCAATTTCTGATAGAGACTTCCTACTTGGGGCAGTGTGGTGTCTTTGGATACCACTGGGTTGGAGATGAACATGCTCTCTAATATCTCTACTGATCAGTGAAGAGTCATTTATCCTTACGCAAATTTAGCACTGAGGATTATAAAAATAAGAGAATATCAGTGCTAACTTCACAGTGATTAAGGTGGCAAAGCCTTGTTTAAAGTCACCTGTGTCTCACTGGGCATGGATTGTGTGAACAGCCTCTGGATGTGAGTGGGACTTCATCTTCTACATATGTTTCTTTTGAATAGCTCATGGGGTAGGGGGGAAGCAAACCATGCTTTCCACTTTGTAATACTTCTCCAGTGCTCCCCAGTTCCACACACACACATGTTCCCCCCACACATGCCACAATATACCTAGCATACACAATTCCCAACACTAATATACAAAGAGTTACCTGGGATATGGGAGAGATCTAGATGTCTACATCTAATTCAATTAAATATTTTACAGGAGAATAGTCTGTATCACACAACTTGTTTCTGTAAAACATTCTGAATCCAAGGGAAACTGACAGATTTAAAAAAATTAAAATCTAATTACAAGTAGCTTCAAAGAAAAACTTTTTAAAAAGTCTTTTAATCTTTGAGATGTTTGAGCACTGTGACAGTTTTTATCCATACGAAGGGTTATTAGGGTATGTTTATGGCGTTTTCAATTAGCTAATAGCAATAGGATGGTCTAATGGAGAGGACGTTGTGGTGGGACTCATGGAACCTGTCTTCTGTTCTTGGCTCTGCTACTGACCTGCTTGTGACCTTAGTGAATCACTTCAGCTGTCGTTTCCCTTCCCACCCCTTGTCTATACAGATTCTAAGCTCCTGGAGCAGGGATGGTCCCTGAGATGTTTGTAAGGTTCCTAGCACAATGGGATCTCAGGTGAGGCCTCTAAGCACTAAAAAAAGTATTTTATAAATCACTTTAAAACTGTTTTAAAATGAAAATTCTCAATCTGCGGAGAAGGATTTGGAAGAGTTATCTGAGGGAAGGGATCAGAAGGAGACCCCATCGACCAGAAGGCATGAGATGCACTGTCCTAGGGATGGGGGTTCCACAACCACCACTCCCAAGAGGAGGAGATGAATGGTGGTGGTTGGGAACTTCCTCCTAAGGGGGATGGAGTCATCCATCTGCCGTCCAGACTGAGAGACTCGAGAAGTGTGCTGCTTGCCTAGAGCTAGAATTCAGGATGTGACGGAGTGTCTGCCGAGACTGATCAAGCCCTCGGACCGCTACCCCTTCCTACTTCTCCACATGGGCACCAATGATACTGCCAAGAATGACCTTGAGCAGGTCACTGCAGACTACGTGGCTCTGGGAAGAAGGATAAAGGAGTTTGAGGTGCAAGTCATGTTTTCATCCATCCTCCCTGTTGAAGGAAAAGGCCCAGGTAGGGACCGTCGAATTGTGGAAGTAAGTGCGTGGTTAAGCAGGTGGTGTCAGAGAGGGCTTTGGATTCTCAACCCTGGGATGTTGTTCCAGGAAGAAGGATTGCTAGGAAGAGATGGGATCCCCCTAGCAAAGAGAGGGAAGAGCATCTTCGCAGGCAGGCTTGCTAACCTAGTGAGGAGGGCTTTAAACTAGGGTCGCTAGGGGGACAGTAACCTAAGCCCTGAGGTAAGTGGGGAAGTGGAATAACAGGAGAAAACACAAGGAGGAGGGTGCAACAGGAAGGCTTCCTGATTCATACTGAGAAAGTAGGGCAATCAGCTAGTTATCTTAGGTGCCCGTATACGAATGCAAGAAGCCTGGGAAACAAGCAGGAAGAATTGGAAGTCCTGGCACAGTCAAGGAACTATGATGTGATTGGAATAACAGAGACTTGGTGGGATAACTCACATGACTGGAGCACTGTCATGGATGGATATAAACTGTTCAGGAAGGACAGGCAGGGGAGGAAAGGTGGAGGAGTTGCACTGTATGTAAGGGAGCAGTATGATTGCTCAGAGCTCCAGTATGAAACGGGAGAAAAGCCTGTTGAGCGTCTTTGGGTTAAGTGTAGATGTGAGAGCAACAAGGGTGATGTCATGGTGGGCGTGTGCTATAGACCACTGGACCAGGAGGATGAGGTAGACGAGGCTTTCTTTGGACAATTAACTGAAGTTTCCAGAACATAGGCCCTGGTTCTAATCTGCGACTTCAATCACCCTGACATCTTCTGGGAGAGCAATACAGCAGTGCACAGACAATCCAGGAAGAGTGTTGTGGACAACTTCCTGGTGCAACAACTGAAGGAACCAACCAGGGGCCATTCTCTTCTTGACCTGCTGCTTACAAACAGGGAAGACTTGATAGGGGAAGTAGAAGTGGGTGGCAACCTGGGCAGCAGTGACCATGAGATGGTTGAGTTCAGGATCCTCACAAAAGGAAGAAAGGAGAGTAGCAAAATATGGACCCTGGACTTCAGAAAAGCAGACTTTGACTCCCTTAGGGAACTGATGGGCAAGATCCCCTGGGAGGCTAATACAAGTTGGAAAGGAGTCCAGGAAAGCTGGCTGTATTTTAAAGAAGCCTTATTGAGGGCGCAGGAACAAATGTGTAGAAAGAATAGCAAATATGGCAAGCGACCACTTTGGCTTAACAGTGAAATCTTCGGTGAGCTTAAACACAAAAAGGAAGCTTACAAGAAGTGGAAACTTGGACACATGACTAGGGAGGAGTATCAAAATATTGCTCAAGCATGCAGGGGTGTAATCAGGAAGGCCAAAACACAACTGGAGTTGCAGTTAGCAAGGGATGTGAAGGGTAACAAGAAGGGTTTCTACGGGTATGTTAGCAACAAGAAAAAGGTCAGGGAAAGTATGGGACCCTTAATGAATGGGGGAGGCAACCTAGTAAAAGATGATGTGGAAAAAGCTGAAGTACTCAATGCTTTTTTTGTCTCGGTCTTCACAGACAAGGTCAGCTCCCACACGGCTGTCCTGGGTAACACGGTATGGGGAGGAGGTGAGCAGCCCTCAGTGGTGAAAGAACAGGTTAAGGACTATTTAGAAAACCTAGACGAGCACAATTCCATGGATGCAGATCTAATGCATCTGAGGGTGCTGAGGCAATTGGCTGATGTGATTGCAGAGCCATTGGCCATTATCTTTGAACACTTGTGGCAATCGTGGGAGGTCCTGGGCGATTGGGAAAAGGCAAATATAGTGCTCATCTTTAAAAAAGGGAAGAAGGAGAACCCTGGGAACTACAGACCAGTCAGCCTCACCTTAGTCCCTGGAAAAATCATGGGGCAGGTCCTCAAGGAAACCATTTTGAAGCACTTGGAGGAGAGGAAAGTGATCAGGAACAGTCAACATGGATTCACCAAGGGCAAGTAATGCCTGACCAACCTGATTGCCTTCTATGATGAGATAACTGGCTCTGTGGATATGGGGAAAGTGGTGGACGTGATATATCTTGACTTTAGCAAAGCTTTTGATATGGTCTCCCACAGTATTCTTGCCAGCAAGTTTAAAAAAAAGCTGGCTTGATTGTCAGAGTCAATGGGTAATGATTAATGGCTCGATGTCTAGCTGGCAGCCGGTATCAAGCAGAGTGCCCCAGGGATTGATCCTGAGGCCAGTTTTGTTCAACATCTTTATTAATGATCTGGAGGATGGGATGGATTGCACCCTCAGCAAGTTCAGAGATGACACTAAACTGGGAGGAGTGGTAGATATGCTGGAGGGTAGGGATAGGGTCCAGAGTGACCTAGACAAATTGGAGGATTGGGCCAAAAGAAATCTGATGAGGTTCAACAAGGACAAGTGCAGAGTCCTGCACTTAGGACAGAAGAATCCCATGCACCGCTACAGGCTGGGGACCGACTGGCTAAGCAGCAGTTCTGCAGAAAAGGACCTGGGGATTACAGTGGATGAGAAGCTGGATATGAGTCAGCAGTGCGCCCTTGTTGCCAAGAAGGCTAACGGCATATTGGGCTGTATTAGTAGGAGCATTGCCAGCAGATAGAGGGAAGTGATTATTACCCTCTATTCGGCACTGGTGAGGCCACATCTAGAGTATTGCATCCAGTTTCTGTTCCCCCCACTACAGAAAGGATGTGGACAAATTGGAGAGAGTCCAGAGGAGGGCAACAAAAATGATTAGGGGGCTGGGGCACATGACTTATGAGGAGAGGCTGATGGAACTGGGCTTCTTTGCAGAAGAGAAGAGTGAGGGGGAATTTGATAGCAACCTTCAACTATCTGAAGGGGGGTTCCAAAGAGGATGGAGCTCGGCTGTTCTCAGTGGTGGCAGATGACAGAACAAGGAGCAATGGTGTCAAGTTGCAGTGGGGGAGGTCTAGGTTGGATATTAGGAAAAACTTTTTCACTAGGAGGGTGGTGAAGCACTGGAATGGGTTACCTAGGGAGGTGGTGGAATCTCCTTCCTTAGAGGTTTTTAAGGCCTGTCTTGACAAAGCCCTGGCTGGGATGTTTTTGTTGGTGTTGGTCCTGCTTTGAGCAGAGGGTTGAACTAGATGACCTCCTGAGGTCTCGTCCAACCCTAATCTTCTATGATTCTATGATGATTCTACATGGTTTCACTCCATTTAAAATAATAAAACACCTTGAAATGTCTGCACCAGATCCTCAGGTGGTATGAAGCAACACAGACCCATTGAAGGCAGTAGTAGAGCTGATCAGAACAGCACACACTGAGGTTGAAAATTTGCTTTTCTGTTTCTCATTGGAACAAAACCCAAACCTTTTGAATGTTTTTTGCTGAAAACAGAATTGTGCTGAAAAGCCCATTTTTGGCTCAAACCATGAGCGTTGCCATTTGGGAGTGTATCCATCCATCCTGGTGATAAGGGTGCTCACCTGGAATGGGGAAGACCTGCATTCAAGCCTTTGCTCTGAATCAGGCAGAGCAAAGTCTTTCATCCCACATCACTCAATGTTCTGACCTGCTCTAGTCAGTGGAGTGGTGCTGACTTATCCAGCTGAGGAACTGGCCCCTAGTCTAGATTGTGCGTCTATTGAGAAAATGGAATATTGTGAAGTGTGCTGAGCTCTCATCACTGGGGCTGGTTGAGAGTTTTCTATCAGTGTTTTGGGATGGAAAAATTAGGCTTTTCATTTAAAAAAACTGTTGAACCAAGTGTCTGCTTTCCATGAAAAAACTCCATTCTTCATTAGGAAACCAAACAGCTGAAAACAGAAATATCCAAATACCGAGAGGCTGGTGCAGTGACTCATTAGTTGTAGTTTAGTTTCTTTATATCCCCATTCCTTGTAGTCCAGCTGGATGCCTGACCCATGATCTCCCATAATGCACTAAGGTCAGGAACTCCCCGGTGCACTGCCTCTCCTCGCGAAGAGAGGAGACCATGGGAAATACTGTCCAGTTAGTGTGCCCTGCATATAGAGGAGAATGCCTCACACGGCACCCAGACTACAACTCCCATGGGGCACTGATGGAGCACTTCTGAATCAAAATGTTTTGGTTATTGGATTAACTATTTTGATATTCAGATTTTTTTTCCCCAAAACTGGAAGGTGTAGATGAAAACTTTGTAAACTTCTGTCAACATTTTCCATGGAAAATGCCCCCATTTTTGGACCAGCTTTACTCTTGCAACCATGCTAGATCCTTGGCCCAGCTGTGTCCCCTTTGGCTTGCTCAGGCAGCACAAGGATAGAATGAAAAGTCACCCGAGGACTTCCCTGGAAAAGGGGAATCCCTAGATGCTTCAAGGCTAGTGTAACCAGCTCTCCTCCACCCTGTTCTGGCACTTATAACTCCTGGCAAAGGAGGCTTTCCAGGGGTGTGACCAGAATGCCTTGTGCTGTGATAACACTGCACCAGCCGAATGGCCAACAAGGAGCTATTACCAGCTGGTTTACCCTAGTATAACCAGAGACTTGTTCAGGGTTTATTGCAAGGGTTGTCTTTTTTTCTCTTCAAGCATTTTTAAATGGTAGAGGGAGAGATACAATTGTAAACGTAGGGGTGGGGAATTGTGTTGGGTTTTCTTAAACTTCTGCATTTAGTATACATATTTAAGTTATATCCAGGCATAGAGCATATGGACAGGTGCCCTTGTTAGCATGTCTGTAAACCAAAATAAATATGTAAATTACAGGGAACTGACATTAAAAGAACACTAAGGCTGAAAACTCACGCACGCAAAAGTTAGGAAATGCTAGTATTAAGTCTGCTTGTGAAATCTTAATTTCACCCACATGTGCATATGTATTGTGATAAAATCTGAAATTGCATGATCATATACTCCTTTTTCCACATGAGCCAATCATACATAAGAGCTGTGGGGGGGGAAATCACCAATAGAGCTGGTCAGAAACCAAAATTTCCATTCCATGATAAATGCCCATCTTTAAAAAAAAAAAAAATTCTTTCCAAATCAGAATCAGCTGAAATTTCTCACAGAATGAAAAATTAATACAGAACAATTGAAATGTGGTGTTTAATGTTAGTTTTTGTTTCGATAAGGTAAAAGTGTTTCAACTTTGTCAAAATAATACAATATTAAATGTTTTAATGTATTAAAATGACTATTAAGAGATTAAATTATTTTTAAAGTCAAAATAAAAGTTTACCCTATCAAAATGAAACATGTTGACATTCTCAAAATGAAATGTTTTGACATTACCAAAACAAAATGAGAAATTCAAAATTATTCCTTTTGACTTTCCTTTCAACTTCCGTGAAATCAACATTCCAATGAAATGTTTCAATTTCAGTTAAATTGCATTTTCTGACCGAAAAATGTGCCATCTTTTTTTTTCTTGCCACAACACAATTAATTTTCCCTAGTCACATTCTCAGAAATGACTGAATCATTTTTGTCTGAAAGTTAAAAACAAAAAACAAAAAACAGCCTGAGGCAGACATCAGTGTGAACAGTTAAGTTTGACAACGTTCTATGCGACTGAAAACTAGGTCTTATAATGGGACGTGTCAGGCAACACTCCCAGCCTCACCTATTGAGTCAGAGAACGCTCTGATAATCAAGAATGACCAGGATTGTTTTTTCCATTCACGCTACTTTCTGCTTGAGATAACAAAATGTGTGCAGCACACTGAGTAGCTACATGCTGAGAGGCATCACAGTCCCTATTGTAATTGCCACGTTTGCTCACTAAGTTCCCATGACCTGTGGCAGTGAATCACACCAGTCTGGGTCATGCTAAAGGATGCTGTGGCTTTCCTGGTCCATGTCATAGGCATAATTAATAACTAATGCTGATTCAGATTGTTGTGTATCTCAGTCCCTTGGACAAAAATGACAGGCTGTTTATCAGAGCTTGTTTTCCTGGCTGGTCTTTGGTGGTGGCCTCCATCACCATTGTTTTAGAATGGCAGAAGGGAGAGCAGGTCTTGTTCTCGCTGATTTGTCGTTTGCTGTGCACGGGGTGCAAGATGGACAGTTTCCCTTGTTTGCATGCTCTGTTTCTTGGCATGCTTTCCTCACTCTTGCTAACATCACTGCCTACCAGACAACCCAAAGCTGCAAGGGGATCTCCATACTACGGCTTGAATTCCAAATGCTGTTCTTGAAGCTCTGACCACAACAGAAACTCCACCCTCTCCAGATGCCACGTAGAGAGGACTGTGCAGAATACGATCCTGTGTGGGGCTCCACTCAATGGAGTTTGAATATGCCCATGGGCTCTGCTGGGCTCCTCAGACTTGTCTCCCCTTTGCTGGAACTTGGGTTGTTTGCATTTCCCAGAACTATTGTTTCAGGCTCTCCGCAGACAACAGCATGTGCTTTTGTTTCTCGCTGAACATCCTGGTGTGAAGCTGGTGCTCATGGAATGCGCTGGTCCGATAGCTCTGGGAACTGAATTCATCTATAGAAGAGTGGCAGGGGCAGTGGGAGTGTCTCATGCCACACTGCCAGTCTGCCTCAATGTTCTACCTGTGTGGCCAGAGAATGGCTCATGCTCTCGGTCCATTCAATATTGGGCCTCCCGGCTAATAGTTTGAGCAAAGGTGGTCATTCAGTGCCAGCTAGGGTTAGTTTTGTCTTGTGAATTTTTGCCCACTAAAAATTAGATTGACACTTGTCTCATTTAAGGCTAGTCTGAGCCATTAGGCTCGCCTCGCAGGGTGGCACAAAGCTGTGCTGACCCAGGAAGAACTCAGTCACAGTTCTTCCCCTGCTCCCCACTTGCTCTGGGGATGTGGATAAGTTACTTCTCTTCATTTTGGGAAGCAATTTAACCCGCCCTCTTTGTGCCCAGCCAGGTGTATGGCAGGAGGAGACTTCTAGTCCCCACCCCTCTCCACAGACTCCTCTCCCATTGATGGCAGAGTTGGAGTATCTGGCAAACATCACATGTGTTGGTAGGGGGCAGGGTGGCTCAACAGCAAGGGGGCTCACTTCTGTTTTATGTCTCATGTTCCCAAAGCTCATGCTTCAGGGTTCCAGACAGCCTCTATCAGGGGTCAGGAAGGGACTCCCCCCTATCTATTTTAGGAGGTGTATTTTATCTCATTCCTCTGAAGCATCAGGGATGGCCATGGCTGAAGATGGGGCATTGGCAGGGAGGGACAGGGCTCTGAGGTATCACCGAGCATTCTCTTGCTCAGGGGCTTGGCTGGCTGGTTCTTGCTCACATGCTCAAGGTCTAACTGATCGCCATGTGTGGGGCAGGAAGGAATTTCCCCCCATGTCAGACTGGCAGGGACCTTGGGGGACTTTCACCTTCCTCTGCAGCAAGTGGGTGTATCTCATTTAATCATTCCCCTACTGTTGCAGGGACCTCAGGGACTGGTGCACCTTGCTCCCTTCTATTCTCTGCCTGAGACACATCATAGTCTAGTCCCCTGTGGGTTGTGACACTTAAGTTTCATTTTGATTGTTGGGTTTAGAGTGCAGTGTAGGTGGCCTGTGACACGCAGGAGGTCAGACTAGATGAGCTGTGGTCCCTTCAGGCATTAAGCTCTATGACTGCTCTCCTAGGACACTGAACTACAACCTGAGCAGCAATCACTTGGCCAAGCAAGGGACTAATGGAGAACCTTATTCCCCACCCCCACTACATGGATCCGCTCAGCTCAATGAAGGTGAGGATTAACCTAACCCTACAGCCAGAGCACCAGCTTTTCAGCTGATGTAAACTGGGGTAGATCTCTTTTTGTAATGGTTCTTCCATCCTCAAGTTGAAAATATCTCAACTAGGCATTTTTGGTTAGCTCATGGCTTTATCTTCATTGCTGACTGGATTATCTTTATATATAGTTAGCTGGCTCCCTGCTGAGACTCATGCTTAACTGCAGAAAATATATTTCACAGACTTTGCAAAAGTTTCCTTCTTTAGAAACTTCTCTAGCATCACAGGAGGTGCAATTGGCTCTAATTGATTTTCTTTTTCAGTGCAAATGGAAGACTTGGGGGGAAATGGATGAGTAAAGCAATGGGTGAATAAGACCCTTTTTCTTTCCAGCTCATTGGTTCAACTTCACACATGATGGGAGATGAACCATTGAATTAAACACTCGCAGGTCAGGTTGCTGGAGAGAAGACAGTGCTGTTGTTGACAGCATTGCCACCCAGTTCAGAATCTGCAGTAGTGTGACTGGAAATAAGTAGGTCAGCCTGGGCATGCTCAGATGTTTAATGTGGTGTGTTGGGGTGGCTGGCCTCTTTAAACGAAGCTCCCCTGTGACAGTAGAGGTGTTCACAGCTTGGCCAATTAAGAGGTTGGAGCAGTATTGCATTTTGGCGTGCAATTCAGACTAGTGAGAGGTTGTCATTGCTTGTTTTATAACCCGGAGTTCCCCAAAATGCTTCTGCTACTTGTGGTTCCTGGCCTGGGACAAACACACAGTGAACATGCACTTTGTGTTCTGCATACTGCACAACTGTGATACAACCACTTTGAAACCAACAGTCTGGCAGCAGTTACCACAGGCACACTTTTGTGTTACTAGTCTTGGTTAATATTATCAGGTGACCCCCAAACTTCCCAAACCTATGTTCTCTGCCGCATCCAGCCCTCTCCTGCAACATTCAGAGGAATCGGATGGTTCGTTCGCGCCTTTAAAGAGACAAAGCCCAACAACTTGATACATTAACTGGAGTTAACAGTCACTTTAATTCAAACACAGCACTGCAGGTTTACATTAATAGTGAAACAAGTTTATTAACAAGAGATGATAGATTTCAAGTATGAGGGATAAAGTCAAATGGTTACAAGCAAACAAAAGTGAAAACACATCTAAAAATCTAAAATTTAATTGAGCAAAATTGATTGTTCAAGATGGCTTTTCTCACCCACAGTCTCCTAGCAAGATCGTTGTTGACCCCGGTCAAGATCTTCTCCAGAAGCCCAACAGTGCTGGTTCCAGTGTCTTAGGTGAAAGAGAGAATTGGGGGGTTTTGGCCCCTCAGTTTGATAGTCCAGGGAATATTTGAAATGGATCCTTCTGAAAGGTAACCCTCCAAGTAACGTTTATTCAAGCTGTGAGGAAGGTGACATGGACTCGGATGGAGGAAGCTCCTGGCTGGTGATTTCCCCACATACTGCTTGTATGTAAATTGAGGACACTCACCTTCCTTGTGTTTAGGATAGGCTTGTTTAACACCTTTACCGAGGCAAAGCTCGAACATGTGCTAGTAACATCCTATAACTTTACACATAATGTTGCTACACACATTTCACCATGATGTTATGGACCAGTGGGGTTATTAGTTTTCAAATGATACCTCACAAGGCATATTATATACAAAGATTGTTATAATTGTGTGTAGGGTGTGACTACAGAGTGCGTAGGGTCCCAGGCCGTATTTGGGGCTGAAGGCAGGGAAACAAGGGGAGGTTACCCCTGATGACTGCAGGCTGGAGAGCTGGAAAAGGTTAACTGAAGAGGGGGAGTGGCAGACGCTCCCCTGGTGAGGATGATCTCCCAGCAGAGGGGGCGGCTCCTGTTGGGAAGAGTGGGGTTGGGCTCAAGCTGGAAGGACTGTGGGTGGCTGTCCTGGCAGAAGGACTGGAGAGGACTAAAGAAGGGCCCAGGTATAGTGGAAGATGCCGGACTGTGGTATGTGCTACATCGATGGGGGATTTTAACGACCACGTGCACTGGGGGTGATACAAGGACTATGTTTGGGGATTTTGGTTATGGATTATTTGAACTACCTTTTGTAATAAACTGGCCCCAAGGAGGAGTATCACTGCGGCAACGGAGCTGATTGTGGAGTCCTTAGTGGCCCTAGAGGGGAAGTGAGACGGTAACCATGACATCAGGACTTCAAGGGGGTGCTGGAGGGTGAGGGGGAACTGTTGACATGCAGGCATTAGCATAGTCTGTTCCATGCTCATCTCGCATCCCCTCATTGGTGTCGCTGGCCCTATGCTAGTAACACAATGCTATCTTTCCATGCATTGGCAAGCAATCCCAAGGAAGGAATATAGGGAAGGGTATTAAAAGCGAAGTGTGATTTTTAACTTGCGAGTGTCACTTTAGCCAATACCTGGTTAAATTTCCCCAAACATTTAAAAACCTGGGGGTGTAATTGGTGTGGGGCAGGACATCTAACAAATCTGAGCCATGCTCGAGGCAGAAACCAGATGACATTCTCGCCCCAATATAGGACGCGTGAGGGGCACTCTGGGAAGAGTGGGGGCATGTCCTGCCCATCACATGCAGCCCAAGAATCTGTGGGCGTCACTGCTGTAAGCCTTGCATGGGACAAGAGACTTGCAAAGATCATCTGCCAGGCTTTCTCGGGGCCGCCTGGCTTTCTCGGCAAAGCCCTGGGCTTGTCTGTCCTTCTGAAGGAGCAGAAGTCACAAAGGAAGAAGTACTGGTGCAACAGGCAGCATTGAGCTAAGCAGAAATGTGCTGCTCCCCAGCACTCCCCTTTCGTAGCCAAAGTGCCTTCCTCACAGCCCTCGTATTTTCATACGTGTGCTGTTGTGGTCGAGAGACTAGCAGTGGCAGGAAGCAAGAGAGCGGAGCATCCTGTGTAGTCCCTGTTCCCCTCCTTGCATGCTCTCTATCTGCATTTCTTCAAGCATAACGGATGTTTGCCTCTTGCTGCACAAGTTAACACTAACTGTTCCAGCCTCACTTGGACCAGTGTGTGATGTAGGCCTGATCCACACCTAAAAATTAGATCAACCTAGCTACATTGCTCATGGCTGTGAAAAATGTCGCATCCTATGTGACATAGTTAGGTCCACCTGGCCCCTCGTGTACATGCGGCTAGATAGGTGAAGGAATTTGTGCATCGACCTGGCCACCGCCTCTCAGAGGTGGATTAACTACATCCCCAAAATACCCCTTCTGTCGATGTAGACACCATCTATGCTACTGTGGCACTGTTGGTGTTGCAGTGCAGACGTATCCTAACGCTGTGCCCCAGAACATCCTAAGAAAAGCTTAGATGCTATCTAGAAAGATGAGTAAGCAGCGACACTCGACTGTGAAAGCAGGAAGTTATGGAAGGCCTCTCGCCCTTACAGGATGCTAAGCAGGGGAAGCAAGACAGTAGTGTGCTACCGGTGGTGGCTGGGTTATGTCCATGCTAGTCGGGGGGCTCAGCATGTTTGGGAATTAGCCTCTCTCTGGTAATGGGTTCACAGCAGCTCTCCACCAGGAGTGAGCTGAGCCCAGCCCAGCTAAGCTGCACATTACTAATGTATTGAGACTGATCGAGGTGAATATCTGAGGCATAATAAAGGAGTAATTTGGATGAAGAGAAACTGCATTATGCTGACCCAAAGCAGAACTTATTTTCTCCCTTTCTTATTAAGAAACTCATTTTAGAAATCCAAGGCTCAGCTCAGGGTTATACTCAGTGAGCTGATTTAGTAGCGGATAGCCCCAAATTCAAAATTCCGACAAAATTCTCCACTCTGCTCAATCACCAGCATAAGCCTCCTCTTTCGCATGGGGAATTTCCTATTTTTCTTTTAATTAAAATGGCTTGAGGGCAAGGAAGGCTTAAACTGCATGCATAGAAAAAAAGCTTCTCTAAGAAACCTATTAGGAGATATGGCTGGCGAGCAACTGAAGCCTTGCAGAATAAAAATGGCAGTTTAATTTTGAGGTACCCAGGGGAGAAGCCTTGGATTGGTTTATTCAGCTCACTGGCCTGTACGCATCCCTCCGCCCCAGAGTATAACCCTATTCTGAGTTAATCCCACTGGAAACCTATGAGGTTGCTTGGGGGAAAAGGTGCACTTCAATTAATGGTGGCAAGATCTAGTCATTGTATTATTTTCTGGTAATGTGTTTACATTTTTATCATAATATCCTTGCAACTCGTTCATTGATCTAAGCCAATTATGGAAAATATGACATAATGACCAGCCTGGTGTATTGGTTTTCGGGCATTAGCAGACACATTCATGTCATGTGGATTGCCGGTTGGCCAACAGTACATTGTACCTTTAACACAGCAGTGGCGAAAGCCTGACCTTTCCATTTGCATTCGCCCTAATGCAGCACTCTACTCGGTGTTAGAAATTTCTCTGCATGCACGTGCTGCTCTAATGTACCAACTAAGCAATCATCGCACTCTAGCACTGCTACAGACTCTTGGGTCCCTGACAGAAGGGGAAAGGCCCAGCACAAGCTAATGGAAAGTCTGGTGACACAAGGGACTGCACGCTAAGAATTGTAACAGTTGGGCATGTGAAAAGTCAGCAGCAGCCAGAGGCTGTGTTGTGTGTCATAGGAGCCAACAGCACTGGGACCAGAGCCTAGATTCCTAATGACTTTGCCATCCCCATAACAAGAAAGAATGACCAACCTCTACCCCTCCGTCACTGTGGCAACACACACTCCAAGCTGGCTTTTAAACACACGCTGTCTGTGCACCCTCCTATTCAGAGGAGGAATTGGGAATGGAATGCAATACATGCTGATTCCATATTTAACACCCCCACCAGCCTTTCTTCTTGTCTGATCCTGCACACTCCCCTCAGCATCCTCGCTGCTGCCCCAAATCATACTAGCTCTTGCAAAGACTTGTTTTCCCTCCTCACCTTTATTATCCCCCTTCCTGAAATGTGAGGGCCAGAGAAGAGCTCTGTGCTCCATTTCGGCTTAAAAGCAAAACCTTAAATTAGACCTCACACCATATCATGACAGTGACTTAGATGACTGATTTTTTTTTTAAATGCAAAAATACTTATGAGCTCCTAACGAGCTGTTGTCTTGGCAGAGCTGCCACAAGGCCACACATAGGCTTTCTCAGCAGGCTTTGAAAACCCAGGTCTTGCCTTGGATTCATTGCTTCTGAGGACCAATCACCAGAGGGAGCTCCAAGGGAAAAATCTTCTGCCCAACATTTGGGAAGCAGGCCTAGGGGCAGGGAGGCTGACTGGAAAGGGACTTCCTCCCTCACCACCATGGCTTGCCAGTTCCTCCCTAGCGGCTCGCTGAAGGCTATTCCAGCCCTATGGTTGGAGCACCATCCATGGTTCCTTTGTACAGAGATGGACAGTGAAAAGATCCACATGGCAGTCCCTAAGACTTTACCCTTGGTTTGCCAGAGGCTTTGATGTCTCTCCTGTTGCTGGAGGACCTCTCTTAGAAAAGCCTCACTAAGCACTTATCACCTCAGGCAGCAGCCTGACACCTGAAAGCCCATGACTCCACTTTTGTTTGTTTTAGTTATGCATATTGTTAACACCAGGTAGTGTTAGCAACATCGGGGACCCTAATGTAGATAATATGATGGCTCCAGCAAGCATTTTTAATACCGTGTTGATCAAAGCTGGTTTTTTTTTTAATAGAGACAGGTGATATGTGATAATTTGAAAAATGTAATTTATTTTGAAAAATTTTAAATTTCATTTTTTTTTATTTAAAAAAAAAAAAAAAAAACTTTAGCCAGCTCTACAGTTGATCAAATCACAAGGGGAAGTTTCCCAGGAAAAAAAATGGCATCCAAATGTTTCTATTTCCCTCTTCAAATTTCACTGATATTTCCAAATATGAAAGAAATCTATTAATCTAATGTTAATTAATCTCGCTCAAAGCACACCTGTCACTCTGTATGATTGAAACATGAGCATTTGTATCATTAATATTACCACGGTTAGACAACTACTGTAAATCTTATACAAAGTGTCATGTGAGATCTCGATGGAAAAGTCATGATTTGCTGAATATGATTGTCCTGTTTGTATGCATGTATCATCTTTGTATCTAAAGTTATGAATATTGACTATGTACCAGTATTTCAAATGTGTTTGCTCCTGGGGTAACACTCACCAAGGTAATTTACATCCAGTCTGGCCAGCACATTGTGAATGAAGTTCAAGTTAATGGCCCATTCAAGTTAATGGCCCATCAAAGAATACTTAGCTCTCACAATGGACCATATAAGAAGCCTGTCCTTGCCCGGAGAGCCTTCCTATGGATGCTTTAGCCAAAATATGGCTGGTGGCCACTCTCATGAGTTATCAAAGCATGCAAGGGCATGTGACTTGCTCATGTGACCCTGGACTCCATCTTGTGTCTGTAATTTCCCACAGACTAAGACTGGGAGCATCCCTTCCACACATGGGAGAAGGTATATGCGACCCTGGACGCATCTCCATTTTGCCTCTTTCCTGCTTTGATCTCTGAACTATGGACTTACACTAATGGGAACATTTCAATCAATCAATGGACTGAGGACCTTCCAACCATTTGGAAGTTACCAGAGGCTTTACAAGTCAGAAGTTTATTCCATCACTGCTTCAACCCTGATACAAGAACTCTGCAATAATTGTATGCATATGATTTCTTTGACCATTTTAACTTTCTCCATATTTTTTTCTCTTATAAATAAAGCTTCAGATATTAGCTGCTAAAGGATTGATCTTACCCAATAATCATGCTGTTGCCAGAGTCATAGATTGACCTGGCTGTGTGGCTGATCTCTTGGGATTAGATGAACCCTCTGTTTGATGAAACTAGTTTTAAAAAAACACTCATCGTGTAGTCTAGTGCAGTGTTTCTCAAACTGGGATTGCCGCTTGTGTAGGGAAAGCCCCTGGCAGGCCGGGCCGGTTTGTTTACCTGCCGCGTCCGCAGGTCCGGCCGATCGCGGCTCCCACTGGCCGCGGTTCACTGCTCCAGGCCAATGGGAGCAGCTGGAAGCGGCGCGGGGTGAGGGACTTACTGGCCACCATTTCCAGCAGCCCCCATTGGCCTGCAGCGGCAAACTGCGGCCAATGGGAGCTGCAATCGGCCGGACCTGCGGACGGGGCAGGTAAACAAACCAGCCTGGCCCGCCGGGGGCTTTCCCTACACAAGCGGCGACCCCAGTTTGAGAAACACTGGTCTAGTGTCTGGGTGGTGAAACAAGGTTCTGGGATACCTAAGGAGGTTGCATTTCTGACTTTTTATTAACCAGTGTGGTGAGACAGAAGTTTACTTTTGTTACTGGCTTGGTATATCTTATAGAAGAATAGCTACCAGTTTTGGGGTGGGTCTGCCCCATTTCTCAGCAGTTTGTCGTGAATCTGGTATCCTCAGTGGTGACCCACTGAGGCACGGTGACACCACCATAATGTATGGAGTGCTCTGAGCAACACCTTTCTGACCTTCTTGTCCATCCCGTTACAGTCTGCAAAAGAATATACTGATTTCACTTTGGTTTTAGGCTGGAAGAAATTGACATGGTCTTTGATGGGGACATAATTAAACTAAAATGAATATATCAAGTTTGCTTACTGCTGCTGTATCTAAAATAACGATTGGTTAACACACACTCATTGCAGTGTTTGCCATGAATTCCTAAGGCTACTCACTCAGAAAAGAAAGTGTATTTCTTTCTCCAGCTGCTCGCCTGTGTACAGAATGAAAACATAGTATAACCAGGAGACTTTTGTATTCCACAATGCCTCTGTGGCAGAATTTGCCATCAGAATTCACTCTTTGCCGCAATATCATGCTAGTGTGCTAATTTCAACTTTCACTTTTCAAAACCATGTTTCTAACCTTCATGATTGCAGAGTAACGCTTGAAACCATGAACTGGGGGGAAAGCAATGCCGTGACATCCGCCTGAGTCTTCAGCCAGCCTGAAGCAATAGTTCTAAGAGGAGTGAACTTATCTCATTGGGGTGTTAACACCAGAACCTAATAATGGCAATGTGTAGTCTATTGAAAACAGGGCCTAGATAAAATACATTTTAAAATCAATAAATAATACAGGAGTTGTTTCACTGATTTTTTTTTTGGTTACAAATTTCCAGATATAAATCAATCAATCAATCAATCAATCGATTCTTTTAATCTTTTAAACCAAGTCTGTCACAGAATTTCTAGAGTGCTGCAGATCCTAGAGACCCTGGCGTAGAATTTTAACTCCTGCCAAGTGCGTGGGGCCTTGAGGTTATGCACACCTACAACCAGCTAACACTGGCACTTAAAACAACCGTCACCTAAGTTTTCAAAACTTTTTGTTCTTCCTTATTTCCCCCCTTAAAAATTCCGTTAGCTGGGAGTCAGACCCTGTGAAGCTCTGGAGATGTGCATCCTAGGCTCTGCCCACGTTCAAGCTGAAGCTGTGCTAGCAGCAACCAGTTTTTGACAGTTTGGACAGGGCAACAGAGACTAACATGTTGAACTTTTCAGGTAGAAGAGAGAGTAATGTATGCTGTTCGCCTAATTAGGAGAGTGAGTTGAGGGTGGCTTAGCTCCATGTTCTCACCAGTTTAAGAGTAGAGAGAGGGAGAGTGAATTTTAATGTGGGGTTTCACTAGAAGAGAGAAAAAGTGACAGACATAATAAATGTAGCACCTTCTGCCTGGGTTCGGTGGGATACAGCATCCAGGGAAGATAGTGAGCGTGGGTTAAGTATGAATTGGTCCCAATTCTCATTGCAATCATTGTCACCGGAATGCAGTCATGCTGTGCCATTTCCAAACGTGTTGTAATCTTTGTCACAAGAATGAGGTATCAGATAAGCAAGGCATCCTGGATGGCTGTAACCGCGTTGCTGCAACTTCCTTGATCTTTTCAATATTCTGTAATTGATCGGTTTACCATTCCAATTTCCCTTTGTTTACGGTCTCCCTGACCTGTATGGGAAGCTGCTGAATTGTTCAGGCCATTGAAGGAGATAAGGACCATTGAAAAATGCTTTCATTATAGCACACAGCTTTCCCACAGAAATTGAAGATCAGGGACCAGATCCTCAGCTTTTGTAAATCTGTGTAGCTTCATTAAAGTCAGTGGCTCCATGCCAATTTACACCCACTAAGCAGCTGGCCCTAGAATTTTAATGTTTTTGTTCTACAAATAAAAAGACTTTAAAAAGAACACAACACAGATTTGTTTCAATTTGTTCTGCTGTCGATTCTTGTAGAAAAGAAGAGAGGAAATGAAATCAGACCGACCCATTAACCCTTAAAGTTTGAGGTGTAAAACTCTTGGGGAGAAAAATCTAAATATGTGGTTAAGATCACAAATAATTAGCACAATAGCTGCAGGATTTTAAAGTATGTGATAAACATATTTTAAATAAACTTGGCCTTTACCGAAAGGAAAGCAGGTCTTGTGGTTATGGCACTGAATTTGAACTCAGGGCAATCTAAATTCAGTCCTTCGCTTAGTCACAGACCCCTGTGTGATCTTGCACAAACTGCTTAAGGCCTGATCGAAAATCCATGGGCTTTGAATCTGGTCCATATCCTCAAAGGTACATAGGCACATAAGGGGCAGAGAGCTGCCTATGTCTAGCATTTAGGCACAACTGACATTTTCAGAGCTGCTAAGTCCCTATGGCACCTAAAACGCCACCAGTCGGCATTTGCAAAGCTGCCTGTGTGCAGATGCCACCCCACAGGTAACAAACAGCTCAGAGCCATAGCTCAAGCAGCAGCCCCAACGGCCCATCAAAGGGAATGCTCAAACTAGGCAGGGGAACACCTTGCTCACCAATCCTGCTACATGCCATACCCTGCATCAGGAGGGGCAGGGGCAGGCTACCGCTAGGTGGGGGCAGAATGATGCCTGCACAAAAGATACATGGGGCACAAGGAAATGTAGGGTGAGTGAGGTATCACGCATGAGCAGGAGTCTGACTGTTTTGGCTGCTATGGCTTGCACAATGGAGTGCTGATTTCATTTGTGCCTATGGTGCTACTGTGTTACCCCAATACAGCTAGTAATCGCTCCTGCTGAAAGCTGAGCTCAGCTTCTGTGTTTCCCTCCGCAACAGCTGACAGCATCCCAAACACCGGAGACAGCCCTGGAGCTGCCGGAGCTGCTCTGTTCAGTGCCGAGTAGTGAAATCAGTGCACAGCTGAGACAGTTCTGCTCAATCCATTTGCACAGTCTAGAACTAGGTGGTTTGAAGCTGCCATGCCCAAAGAGACTTCTAGTAAATCCCTCTTCTCTTTCTCACCAGCCAGCATGTCACCTCAGCAATGCACCCAGCTCAGAGACCGGAGATCTAAAGGCTGCCTCCAAGCTTGGCTCTTCCAGTGGATGTTGCAATTAATGGGCAATCCACAAATACTTTACATTAGAATGGCCATACGGAGTCAAACCAATGGTCTATCTAGCCCAGTATCCTGTCTTCTGACAGTGGCCAATGCCAGGTGCCCCAGAGGGAATGAACAGAACAGGCATAACTGAGTGATCCACCCGCTGCCTTCAGCTCCCAGCTTCTGGAATACAGAGGCTAGGGACACCATCCCTGCCCATCTTGTCTAACAGCCATTGATGGACCTATCCTCTGTGAACTTATCTAGTTTATTTTTTAACCCTGTTATAGTTTTGGCCTTCACAACATCCCCTGGCAAGGAGTTCCGCAGGTTGACTGTGCATTGTGTGAAGAAGTACTTCCTTGTGTTTGTTTTATGTAAATGTTCATGTAAATTTTATGTAAATGTAACACAAAAAAATCCCACTAGGGAGAATGAGGTGCTTCTGCAAGCAAGACACTAGTTGCATTGATTATTCAGACTCAGGAGCAGCTCGGCCATGAGAAGATCGTGTCTAAGAAGGTCACTTTCTCTTCCATTCTGTACAATGGTGTTTACTGTTTACAGTCTGACAGCGATGAATTTAATGGACTACACAGTGTGTACAAGTAGTGTATTTTCTACCTTATGAGATGCAGAATAAATGCTCGGCTATTACAATACCTTTAAACTTTCCAGATCAATCTGATTGAACTGTGCACATCATTTGAAGTTTACAATATACCTCTAGCCATCAAAGGAGAAAAAGATTGCATGTATTTTTTAATCATGCTGATTGGTGACAGCTCTTCTATGGAGTTTCAATAACTCACTGATTTTTCTTTTAAATTGCAGTATTTTGTATATTTTAATCTCTTGTTTTGTCTGCCCTTGTATTTGTTTCTAGGGAGCTCCCATGTTAGAATCACTGTATTAAAAATGTTTCTTGTTTGGTTATGTAGCTTTTTAATGTTCATCAAAAATCTGAACTTGGGAGCAATTGAATTTTACATTAGTAAACTGGTAAAATAAATTGGTAGAAGGTAATTCAACACTCAGTGAAGAAGCTCCTTGTATTGTCTGATTAATAACATGCTGGTGCAGAATTTGTTTCTGATAGGAGTTAAATTCAAAAGCACTGTTTTTATTCACGAAGTAGACAGGTTTGGTTCAGATTTACATAGGGACTTAGCAGAAAATAAACTCCTCATCCTTTATAATGTGTATATAGAAAGAGATCCTCAGCTGATATAAGTCAGCGGAGCTCCCTTAACTTCAGTGGAGCTGCCCTGACTTGCACCAACGGAGGAGCTGGGCCCAAGTCAGCCTTTACATTTCTGCTACAATTCTGTTATGCTCAAATATGAAAGAAGCACAGTTTCTTCTCTTACACCGCTGCTCGCTGGGGTCAGTGGGTGTTGCACCTCTGCACTACCTGAATTTAATTGTGGTCAGTTCAACATCCCCACTCTGATTTCCAGTTCCAATGTATAATGACATCTCTGTAGTTTGCTTAGCTTTTGGCTTTCTACTTATTTCTTGGTGGGTTGCTCTGGGCACAGTTAGCTGGTTCCCGGCTGAGAAACTCAGACATAATTGCAAAAAAAAATCCCAGCACCTCTCCCAAAGGTTTCCTGGGTAGAGCCAGGTGGAGTGTATATTTTCTCTCAGAGTACTGAGCATTGCTTCCTCTTTAGACATCAACTTTAGTTAACAAAATGAATAAATTAAATGTGCCTAGACTTTCAAGGAAGTGGAATGCTTGAGCACTAACACTCTACCCTAAAGAAAGTTGCCAGTCTTGTCACCTATAGGAAATCTAAAATAACTTCAGTGACATCTAGGCATCCACAATGGGAGTTTGGCCAGTGGTTTCCATGGGAGCAGGTCTTTAGATAATTCAGTAGTACAGTTAATCCAAGGAAACCGAAGCGTTTTGTAAACATTATTCAATTAAGCCTCACTGTGCCCCTGTGAGGATGAAAAGTATTGTTACACTCACAGTACAGATGGGAGTTAGGCACCTAGGCACTTTTGGATACACCACTAGGGTCTAGATCCTCAAAGGGATTTAGATTCCTAGATCCCAAGCCCAGAAGCGATCCTTGTGGTCATCTAGTCTGACCTGCTGGAAAGCACACTGAAAGTATTTGGCAAAGTCGTGAATAGTTTGGGGGTGACTGAAATTGCATTTTTCAGCAAATAAACTATTTGTCCAAAACAATTTCACCCAGCTCTAACGAGAACCCAGCGGTTTGATATGCCAGGCTGAAGAACAGTTTAATCATCACCAGCTATATAGATAGCAGCATAATGACATGTTCAGCTCTTCGCTATAGCAGCTGCACTGTGAACGCTACAAAAGGGACATATGCTCAACATGCACTAGCCAGGCATCTACTTCCCAGGAACCAGGCTTCTGGATAAATATACCTCATTGCATAATCGTGTTGTCTCAAAGCCATGTTTCCATCTCATGGCAGGTCTCCATATGTAAATTAACTACAGACAAACCTGAATCACAACCCAAGTAAAAGAGAGAGTTGGTATTAACATTTTCAGCATCAGCATCAGCCCTCAAATGATAGGTGACGTTGCCCAGTGACAATGCCACTACATCTCGTCCTAGTAGACAATGGTTGTGGTGGCACTGGAATACTCCGACAGATTAGCTTTTTAAATTTCCAATTAAAAATGCTGGCAAGCGTAACGGGAAATTAGTGTTGTACAAGTCAGTATTTCAGCCTGGGTGACATGCCAAACACCATAACAACGTTTCACTCCCTGGACCTGAGTGCCCAAGTAGTTTGTTTAATGTCTGTTTCTAAGACATATATCAGACATTTCTTCTTACAATTATACCCCCGCCCTCCAATAGTCACAGTTGGCCGACATTTTCAAAAGTGACTAGTGACATTAGGTATTTGGCTGTCCAACTTGAGACACTTTCAAGGGACCTAGTTTTCATGGGGCAGGTGCCCAGCGCTTTCTGAAAATCAGCCCAATTTGAGATGTTTCAAACTGGGTACCCAACGTTACTAATTACTTTTGAAAACATAGGCTAACATTCATTGTTTCTTTAGTTGCTCAAGTTGTATCCAGGTGTACTGGCAATACAGAAAGAACGTGGAGGGACACGACCTGTCTTGAGTAGACTTAATTTCCAGCTGGTTCTAAAACATCCTTGAAACAATGTCATGGCGTCTGCAGATCCCACCTCCATTTTATTTAGCTAAGCCCTTGCTTGGTTGCAGAGGTTATAAAATCTCCAAGCAGCAACTTGCAGCAGAGACAAGCTTAGCACTGCTCATGCTGGTAGTTTCTCTCTTGGCTCGTCTGTCAGAGGTGCCTAAGGGCCGCCTTGACTTTGGATTATTTCCCGGAGACACCAGGATTCAAAATGAACCCACAAAGAGTCTGGATTTTCAAAAGTGATCAGCACCCAGCAGCTCCCTTTGAGAACAATGGACAATCTGACCATGTGGATTCACTAGTCAGGCTAATGCGGAGTGCTTTTGAAAAATCTCAATATTGAATGACTCAAATGGTGTCAGAAAACTGCAAGGGCTGGCAAAACACGGCATTTTGGTTCCCTTTGCTATTACTGCGAGGGTAAGGAGGAGTTCCAGAGGGTCGGAGTGCTGAATAGGCTACCTACCTTCACTGTTCCTTCCGCTGCTGCCCAGTTTGAAGGGATTCAGGGGCATTTGGTGTCACATGGTTTATCTGCACAGGGACATCCAGGAAAATTAATCTGAATTAATTTAAGGTGTGAATTTGAAGTGGATCAATTTAATTGCATTAAACTGTTGTGTGAGCATCCTCATTTAGAATTAAAGTCCACTTTAATTCTGAATAACACCATCTAGACAAGGATTTAATGTTGTTTAACTAATCCACTTCAAATTTACTTGTTTAGTTATTTCGGATTTACTTTCCTGATGTACCCGTGTAGACAAGCCTACAGCCTGCTTGCGGTAGATCAGTTGGGCGGGGGGGAGTTGGCGGTCTCTCTGAGATCATCATTGCTTTGATACACAACAATGGATTCCTGAAAGGGAAGAACAGACAGTTGTTTCAAATGGGAGTACAATGCTAATCCCTATTCGTACATTTTCCATAGCAGGTAACTCAAAGAAAGGTAGAAAGACAGCTTGTGTAATAATCCTTCTTGGTACATACTCTGCCCTGGCAGAGGAGAAACCACACTTGCTTGTTTCATATACTCAGTAGCTGCCACCGGAGAAAAGGCCCAGAATTGATGATGACTAACAATGCTGTTACCTATTGCTAACTGTGCAGACAACACTTGATCCAGGAATTCACCAGAAGCTATAGAGGGAAGTTTTGAAGACCTCCCTAATTATACCAACAGCTAAGAGAAAAGACATAGGTAGTTTCCTCTGGAAGTTCTCCAAGGTTACAGGAAACCCAGAAATATGTTGCTGCTCTTCTCATAAGCTACAGCAAGGGTTTTTGTGAGTATGAGCCGCAAACCACCACAGAGTCAGTGGTGGCATCCATACTCTAGTTTGTTTTAGTTCACACGTCATTTCAAATAAGTGCTCTCTGTTATCAAAAATGGAGTCTGTTGAAGCAGTAAGGAAGGCAGAACTTGGAGAGCATGTGCCGAGCATGCGAACACAACGCAACTCTGTGCCATGCTTGCGGATAGAGGGCTAAAGAGGTGTATGAAGTGCTCATGGGCATGGGCAGATGTTGCAGGCCCTTTAGCTCAAATCAGTAGAGAGTCTGGAATTGGCTGGGCAAACAGACCGGGACAAGGAGCCTCTGGCCACATGCTGCTGATGGACAATGCACTGATGCTAATCAAGGGATACATTGTCATTCCCATTATGCATTCTGCCTCTTCCATAGATTAGTGTTCTCTTGATCATCTTTCCTCTTGCACTGCACACTCAACTTATGGCACAACTGTGCTACCACTTTGGGCCAGATTCTGATACTCCTCCTCCCCATGTTCCCCAATGCAGTTGCATTAGAGTCAGTGGTAATTGCATTTAGGTGAAAGAGTACTAGAATCTGACCCTTAGGGGTGTTGCCACTTTCCTGTCCCATTTGGCAGCAATGACATTATCCAGTACTGCAGGGGTGGTTGTCAGTTTTGTGTTAGAACCCAGAAACTCAGAGCTCAATGTGTGCTTGTCTGTGGGAGTGAAGGAGGAGCCCAGTTTACAGATCCAAATCACATTTAGAAAAATGGGCACATTTCTCTTTTAACTTCCATGAGCTTTGAATCAGGCCCCAGTGACTGAAAAGTAGAATAAGAATCACATGCTGCTGGGGAAAAAAAAATCTTCTTGCATACTACATCTCCTAGAGTCCTCACCAAAATGAATCACTCACCCACTAAAAAAATAAATATCACTTACTGAAGCCGATATATCCCAGAATGGATAACGTTAGTCAACTGCTGAGTCAGATATGTCACTCATTGAGTCAGATGTATCGTCTACTAATTCAGATACATTGCCTACTAAATGAGATATATCAGCTATTAAACTAAATACATCACGCCTTGAACCAGTTATATTAGCCGCTGGATCAAATATGCAGTATACTCAGTCAAAGTTACCACCTATGGATTCATATATATCATTTTGTAAAACATATCTGTGTATAGTCTATTTTCCACCACAATACATAATAAGGTAAAGCTTGATATAACGTGCCTACCTGGAAATGAACTCAATGCTCTGCTACAACCATTAATGGAAAATATATCACCCTTGAAACATCAGCTTTCTGGGGACACACTAATCATATAACCGGGGTGAAGACACTGTCAGAAAATGTTATGGTCCACAGTAGCTCCAGAGCAATACTCATTTTTTATAGCTGATTATTAGACTTCACACGCAGGAGAAGGCTGCCAAGATTTCAAGCAACTGGAACAAGGGATTCATTACTGGGGGAGATGGAGAGGTGGAAAATCAGCTTCAGCTCTCTGCAGTGTAGGGAAGATGGACCTTCTGCAGAATTTTGCATCAAACTTTTTCTGGAAATGTCTGGAAACTTTAAAAAGCCAGAAGCTCGATCCTGCTAACGGACTCCATTGATGCAACAGAAACACAGGTCTAAATTAAGCAAGTTTCTTATGTGCATGCCTACATTAAAGCACACAAAAGGTGTATGGGGCTCCTTGACTGCATACAATTAAAGCTCGGTGAAATTTTTCAGACAAACTTTTTTTGCCAGAAAAAAAAAATGCAGATTCAGGTTGACTGAAACACTTTGCAAATTTGGGTTGCAACTTTTCCAAATGATTCCAGTAGAAAACAAAACAGAACGAATTCTCCTCTGAAAAATCAGAATGTTTGACATTTTGGAAACAAAAGGTTTCCTTTTCTCAATTTGAAACACCTTTTCATTTTGAATTTTGTTTCAATTTTATATAAAAATGATAAAAAATATATTTTTCTTGCAAAAGTGTTAAATCCAAATTAGCCACTTCTTATGCAGCTGCTGTCACCCCAGGGGCAGTAAGAAGACAAGACAAAGCCTGCCCTTGCCATATACCACATACTATAGAGTTATGTTCAGAGGAACAAAGATGTCATTGCTGGTAATTAACTCACAGCCAATACATTTACTGCTTTGGATGTGTGGAGTTGACCAGAATCTGTTAAAATATTAGCATAATACAGTATTTGAAATTAATGAAGGCCCCAGTTCAGGATATATGGAGATATACACCTATCTCATAGAACTGGAAAGGATCCTAAAAGGTCATTGAGTCTAGCCCCCTGCCTTCACTAGCATGACCAAGTACTAATTTTTGCCCCAGACCCCTAAGTGGCCCCCTTAAGGATTGAACTCACAACCCTAGGTTTAACAGGCCAATGCTCAAACCACTGAGCTATCTCTTAAGGGATGCTTAAGGACACCACTTAAGCACATGTTTAAGCCCATCTTTATTCAGGAAAGCACATCAGTCTGTGTCTCCTAATGAGATTTAAGCCCACACTTCAGAGCTTTCCTGAATCGGGGCCAGGAATAGGCCTGCCTCAGTTTTCAGTAGAGTTTCCTCCTTGTGTTAGAGTGGTGAGGTGTACAAACCCCACACTGGAAAGGAAAGGGTTAAGGGTGGCCCCACACCTCTGCACCTGCAAAGCCTGCACAGGCTGAAGGAGGAGCTTAAAAAGGAGAGCAGAGCAGCTCTGTAGCAGGTAGGCCGTGGAAGGGAGCAGATCTACATGCTGAGAAGTTGGGCCACAGGGCCTCTTGCGTCCTGATGACTGGCTGTAGAGACCTCGCCAGGTGAGCAAAGAAGGACAAGAACAAGGAGCAATGGTCTCAAGTTGCAGTGGGGGAGGTCTAGATTGGATATTAGGAAACACTATTTCACTAGGAGGGTGGTGAAGCACTGGAATGCGTTACCTAGGGAGGTGGTGGAATCTCCTTCCTTGGAGGTTTTTAAGGCCCGGCTTGACAAAGCCCTGGCTGGGATGATTTAGTTGGGAATTGGTCCTGCTTTGAGCAGGGGGTTGGACTAGATGACCTCCTGAGGTCCCTTCCAACCCTGATATTCTATGATTCTATGATAAGGTACTGGTGACTCACTGAAAGGTGGAGGCTTTATCTTGGTGTCTGAGTTCTGCACTTTGCATGGTGGGAAGAGAGGGCACAGATAGGAAGTTATCCAGGGAGGCAGCTGCATAGCACCCTGGGGTGCAGGGCCTACCTGCCAACCACTGGGCTGTGGACTGCAGCCCAGTGCCTGGGGTGAGCTTGGGATCCTCGACCAAACTCTAAAGACAGGCTGCTGAAATTGTCCATCACTGATGCTGGGAACCTAGCAGAGGGGAGACAGTCTAGAAGATACAAGGGACTGGGATGTGAGATCTCAGCCCAAGGGTGGGAGCCCTGAGGACACCTAATGAATCCTGAGGGATCCCCTGTTGTTGGATTATTTATACATGCCCTGAAAGGGACAGACTTACATATGTGACCTAGCTGGAGGGCTGAGGCAGTGGAAGGGCAGACCACCACCAGACGGTAAGAAAAGACAACCAGCCACACCCCAGCCTGAACACTAGACCACTTCACAGTTACCTGTACCAAAGCTGCACCATTACATTCCCCATTAATACTGTTTGGCTTGTCCCTCCCCCCCAAAACACTGTTCCATGTGAACATTTGCACCCTTTCCCCCCCCCCCCACCTCTCCTCTTTTTGTAGCACAGGTTTACAAGGCACAAACAGGGATTTATGGGGAATGATTTTCTGCCGCTTTTCTGGCCTACACTTGTTTGTCCAGGTGCAATACATCAGTGGCTGGGCATCAGTTGTTGTGGAATTGGGGCAAATTCCCAATACATAAAGCCATATGTAAATATATAAATATAAGGGAACAGAGTTCCCAAAGAGCTCAGCACGCAACAGCTCCCATTGTTCAATGACCAGGGAATACTCCATTGTTCTCAATGGGAGATGCTGGCTTCTGATCCCTTTTGAAGAAAACTTTCATTTAGGTGCCTAATGCTCTCCAGGTACATTTTGCTGACTGTCTTCCTTTCATTAGCTAACATTTCTTTTGTTGTTTTAGCTCACTCCTTTGGATTTTATATTCACATTACTCCATTCCATAAAAAACAAGCCATAGATCAATTTCTAGGTACCTTGGGTTATGCTGATTACGGCTTAAGTATCTCTAAAATATCCTGTGATTATACAAATAAAGGATGTGAGTGTAAAAAGGGAAGGCAAGAGAAGCCAACAGACGAGAGCAAAATATTATTGTGATTAGTTTCTTTGTATTATTCATTTGGGTTTATAATCATTCTTCAGGAGTGCCCTTTCATGGGCTGCAGAATTATAATTGCCCTTGTTTTTCCTCAGCATAATCACTTTACAAACAAACAAATGGTACAGGTGCCTTTTAAGCTCGTCTTCTATTCCATTGTGGGAGGGGATTTGTAGAACAGCTACATCAGCTTCCTGGCATGGTTAGGGTTTGAAAGAATAGAACATCTTTCCCAGGATGCAGTTGTACAATGAGTTTACTGTTATAAGGGCAGACTTCTATTAGCTCGGTGGTTCTCAACCTGGGTGTGGCGGGGTGATGACTCACCGACGTGGCGCCTCCTGCTGGTTGTCCAGGGAATTAGCTCTTTTCCAGCTCTAGAGCGCCCTCTGCAGGCTGATGCCTTGCCTGCCGCTGGCCCCATGTCCTTCCCATACCCCGGTGCCCCTGTATACCAGGGTTCTGCTTCCCGGGCTGCTTTTAATCCCTCTTTACTGGGGTGGGGCAGCCGCCCCACCACACAGGGGTACGTACCCCAGGGGTAAGCAGAGGTATTCCAGGGGGCAGATCAACTCATCCAGATATTTGCCTAGTTTTACAACAGGATACATAAAACACTCTAGTGAAGTCAGTACAAACTAAAATTTCATACTGTGATGCTCTGTACCTCAGGGGAACACCCAGCACCCCCATGTTCATCCTTGTAAAATGATTGTGTGGTATCCAATGCAAAGTTTGTCATGTCGGGTGTCTTCAGAAGGCTCATGATGTACTGAACATTGTTGTTATAGCAATGTTATAGGCTGTAATTTCATGTATATAATTATGAGGCTGAAAATGTGTCCTCATGGCTTAAAGCAAGCCCAGGCAAAAACGCCAAGCGCAGAGGGGCAGTTCACACCTCATCAGGGTATGTATGGGACAAACCCAGCCCAGCCTCACAGGAACAAAGGACACTGGCCTAGGCAGCAACAAAGGATCTGTTGGACTCTCGAGTGAGTCACCCCCCTTCCTTTGGTCAGTTTGGGACTGCGATGAGGTAATGCTCACCTGACCCTGAAGGGGGGGGTTAGCCAAGAGAGAAGAAATAACATGATAAAAGGGAGAGACGTTTGCCATGCTCTCTCTCTCCCACTTCCATCTACAGATGCTACCAGCAAGCAACTGAAGCGCTGATCAAAGGGGAGAGCCTGGCTGAAAGGCAACCAGCCAGCCTGTGCTGAGAAGCGTCTAAGTTTGTGAGGGCATTGAAAGTGTTAAGGTCGGCTTAGAATGTGTTTTGCTTTTATTTTATTTGACCAAATCTGACTTGTTGTGCTTTGACTTATAATCACTTAAAATCTATCTTTGTAGTTAATAAATCTGTTTGTTTATTCCACCTGAAGCAGTGTGTTTGGTTTGAAGCATGTCAGAGACTCCCCTTGGGATAACAAGCCTGGTACATATCAATTTCTTTGTTAAATTGATGAACTCATATAAGCTTGCAGCGTCCAGCGGGTATAACTGGACACTGCAAGACGGAGGTTCCTAGGGTTGTGTCTGGGACTGGAGATATTGGCTAGTGTCATTCGGTTGCACAATCCAAGGAGCAGCTTACATGCCAGACTGGCGTGAACAGCTCAGGAGTGGGGGTTGTCACAGCAGAGCAGGGTAAGGCTGGCTCCCAGAGTCAAGGATTGGAATGACCTAGCAGATCACCGGTCCGGATAACACCAGGGGAACGTCACACATACAGACAATGACTTGTTTATACTGCTCTATATACTATACACTGAAATGTAAGTACAATATTTACATTTGTGTCCAGTTTATAATTGTATGGTAAAAATTAGGAAGTCAGCAATTTGTCAGTAATAGGGTGCTGTGACACTTCTGTATTTTTACGTCTGATTTTGTAAGCACTTAATTTTTAAGTGAGGTGAAACTTGGGGGTACACAAGACAAATCAGAGACCTGAAAGGGGTACAGTAGTCTGGAAAGAAGTTCATATGTGACACACTGGGAAAAGGATAGACAAGTTACCAAAGAGGAATGGGGTTGTGTATGGAAAAGAGGACTAGCAACCTCTGCCTATAGCACAATAAAACGTTAAGATACTACTTCACCAGTAACTTACACCAGTCAGGTTAAAAAAATAGAGAGAGCTTAAATGAGGATAAGTGTTGGAGAAATTGTGCTGAAATCAGAGATTTTATGCATATGTGGTGAACATGTCCAACTGCTAAAGTATTGGGATGCAATTTATAACCAAATATCACAAATGGTTCAATATTTATTACCAAATGATCCTTTGGTAATCCTGGGGATTTCTAGCAGAAATGGTCACCCAAAAGGAAATGAAGAATTAATCTTTCATTTGCTAGTAGCTGCTTAGCTACTGACAGCCTCCCACTGGAAAATGAAAAACAATCCAGCTTTAGAGGAATGGTTTAAAAAAAAAAGGGGAGATTCTTATGGAAAAAAATGACATCCCAATTTTGAACCCAGCAAAATTGACAGAGCAGTTAGATCCTGAGATACTTGGTTTTTATTCAATATTCAGAAAAAAGTACGTTTTCCTGAGCACACCTGTCCAAGTTGTTTGAATTCTAACACTTGATTTACACACCTGGTCTGTTAAATGTGTAATCAGAGATTTCACTCAGTTTAATAGAATCACTAAAAACAGCTTGTCATAGGTGTAATGATGCTTACTCTGTAACCGTCTATTAAACAGGGATCTGAGGCGCATATTCCTGCATAATGTCTCTTTAAACAAAAACTCAGTCATGATTGTTTTGTTTCTGACATTTACATGGCTTGGATTTGTGAACCTCTTGATACATCCTAAATGGGGCCGGGGGTTGGGGAAAGGTTCCCAGACACTTTAGGACCCTGTTTTCATCTGATTGTTATAACTTTGCCCATTTGGGCTGAATTTTACAGGCCGCCTGTCTGCTTATCTGAACCTGAATTATTTTGGAAAACTTCAGCCAAAATGGTACAGTATAGCCATTTCCGAGAGCAAGTCTAAGGGGAAAGACATTGTTTTGCCCATGTTAAAAAATATGGCAGCCTTTTCTTTGGACAACTCAAATACACCGTGCTTTATAACAAGGTCATGAAATGTGGCAGGGGGGTGGTCGCTTTCAGGCATGTGCCTATTATCCTTGTCAAAATGATGCCACATTTGGGCAAAGAGGCTAGGATTGTGAACCAGGGGAGGGGAGACTGGGACTGGGAGCTAGTGAGGGAAATGGTGTGAGGGACTGGGAGCCAGTTGGACGGGGGAGCCAGTTGAGATGGATGAGGATCTGGGGAAAAGAAGAGACTAAGACTTGCTGGATAAGGAGACTCAGACTAAGATCCACTGGGCAGCGGCTGAGGGGAGACAGATCTGATAAGGTGCTGGGGTTTAGGGAGAGAACTGGAACCAGCTGGGTAAATAGATTGGGACAAGGAGCCAGAAGTTGGGGGCTGGTGGTGGGAGAAGAGTATGAGACTGGATGAGGAGCCGCGAGGGAGGGAGACGGAGAGGGGAGACACAGATGGCACAAGGAGCCAAATGAGGCAGAGGTCATGGGTGTGGGAAGGATGATGATGATGATGTAATTAAAGACTGTATCATAAAATACATCCACACAAAGGGGCAAAATAACATTGTATGGGCAACCTTCATTCAGACACTTCCTAAGTTTTGAGTGCTTAACTTTGAAAACTTAATAATTGTATAGTGTTTATCACAAATAAAATTCACAGTATTTTATTAGGTCCTTACGTTTCCTGTACAGTTTTCCATCCTCTTCTTCAAAGTTCCCTGAGGAACTACTAGTGTGTGGCACCAGCATCCAGACAAGCACTTAGTGTGTGGCACACCAATGTGGGATAGTTCGAAACCCCAGCTTGCCACACACTAAGTGGCCTGTAGACAAGCCCGCAGTGAGGCTGGATTCTGTATACCACCACTCTCTGAAGACTGTGGATGCCAAAGGGACTACATGTGGAGTGAGGTGCTCCCTGGCAGGAGTACCTGGATCAGAACATGATCCTGAGGAGCAAATACAGCCCACAGACTTGCAGACACAGACATCCCCTGGCAGCAGAAACAATGAGGTTCTGCTTCTCCGGGGGAGAGGAGATTGTATTCAGGTGTGCATGGTCCTGCTCTAGAGGAGGCAGGCTTACTGCCCAGCAATGGAAAGCGATGGGCAAAGTTCATGATGCACCATGGTTCGATTGCTTGTCCTTCCTCCCCATGAAGTGTATGCACTGGGGACATGCATGACCGCATCAGTCTGACATTCTATACCTTGGGGGGAATGTCCTGTAACCCCCATATTTCCCATTTTTATATCATCGTGATCTTGCATATAAAGCATGCCTTGTAAAGTATCCGGGGAAAGTTTAGGATCTGCTAAAAGTCATTTCTCTATCCATATATGTATAGCATTAATGCATATGAGAATTGTGTAGTATGGTTGTCACTAAAACATGCTGTACGTTGGGGAATCAGCCAGATATTAGCTCCCCAGAGGCAACAGCAAGGAAAGTAACCAACACCCGGGCGGGGTGTCAAACAACCCATCAACTGCCATTGTCCAGCAAGGGAGCTACAATTCAATGACTCACCTGCATGAGACCACACCAAGGGAACTGCTTAACCTTGCCTGGAGACTCAGCAATGCCCACCAGACATGCCTGGACTTGTGTTCCCCAAGCACATGGGACAGAATATAAAACAGAACACAGGGGCCCCGTGTTTGGCCTTTCTCCTGCCCTCGCCTATGCCGCAAGCAATCAAGACACTCAGAAGAAGACTGAAGACTCCAACAGAGGAGGCTGGCCCAGGTTTCAAGAATGAAATTTGTATATTAAGGACCGCAATACCCAGAGGGGTGAGAAAAACGGATTAATCTAGATGTTGCCCAGTCTAATAGGATAGAGAGTTTAGATTGCATGCTTATATTTTATTTTGGTAACTAACTCTGACTCGTTGTCTAACACTTAGAATCTCTCTCTTGTAGTTAATACATTTGTTTAATTGTTTATCTTTACCAGTGAGTTTGTATGAAGTGTGTGGCAAAACTGCTCAGGTTTGCAAAGGCTGGTTGTAACGGGGTGGGACTCACCACCACGGCACCTCCTACTGGCCATCCTGAGAATTATTTCGCTGGAGCGTCCTCGTCTAGTGGTGTCTTGCCTGTCATCACTCTCGCCTCCTCTAAGACCCGTGTCGCTCCCCAGACCATGGCATACTCTTCTGGGCATGGCCCTCTGCCTTCTCCCCCCTTCCAGGGGAACCAGCTGTCTCTAGTCCATCTACTTGCCGCTGTGACCTACAGCGGCCTTTGTTCTAGCCCCTCACCTGAAGGGGTAAACTGCAGTCCGAATACTGGCCACCCCCTCTGTGGCAAGTGGGGGAAAAAGGAGGGGGGCCATAGCTGGCAGCCACGTGCTGCCGCTCCTCCAACTCCCACCGCCTATTTCCCTGGGCCACTTCCCTGTAGCCCTAATCACTTCCCAGCCCTTTGTATCAGGGGCCTCAGTCTGGCCATCCTCAGGCTGGAGCTCCCTATTGCTCCCCTGACCTTGCCCAGCACTGCTGTATCTAAGGGACTCCTCCAAGGCAGCCAGCCCTTCTCCCTTGCACTCCAAGGACAGACTGCCCCTGCTCTGTTGAGCAACCCTTCTTATATGGCCCTCCCTGGCCCTGATTGGCTGCTCGAACAAGCCTTCTCCTGATTGGCTGTCTACAAGCCCTCCTCCCATTGGTTGGGTTTTGCGTCGCCTCCCTGTGGGCTGCTTTAACCCACCATCTACCTGTGTGGGGCAGCTGCCCTATCACACTGGTGTACATCCACTTTCCATTGATGAAGTGGTGACCCAATGAAGATGGTATATTCCTGAGGTATAGTGTTGGGAGCTGAGGGGGGATTTGGCTGGTGCCTTTCCCTGTGTGATTCATGAGTGGCTCTGGGAGCATTCATACAATCTAGCTGGGTGTGGGGCTCCACATGCGGTTGTGCTGAGTGATAACAGCGCCTGGAGGGACTGCTGCTGGTCACTAGTAAGGCATTGTGAGAGACAGCCCAGGCTGGAGAGAGTTATGGGGACACAGCGGTCCCAGGCTGCACCCCGGGGATCCCATCACACAGCCATAGGGCTAAAGCAGCTTCCACTGTTAAGTCTGGATAAAAACACTACCTTCTGGTTCTGCAGTGATGGTGCTGAGAGTGCAGCCTTCTCAGACTGTGTGCAGACTTCCTGGAGTTACCAGTAGGCCCTATAGCTATCCTGGTTGGAAGTTTTCTAGCAGGGTTCTCCTCCAAAAAGATCTAGTGGGGCTTGATCCTATGTCCAGTGGAGTCAATGGGAGTCTTCCCAGGAAGCCAGATAACTCTCTGGTAGAGTAGATGAACAGTGTCCCATGTTTTCTTCACTGAGGGATGTTCTGATTGCTGCTCATTTTTTCCTGTTTTTTTTTAACCGCTAACTCAGATCAGGACACCTGTTGCCCTCAGATCTGTTGTCCTGAGTCTCTCAAGCTGACTTAATCTGTCTCGTATCAATAGCCCCAACGTGGCAGCAAAGGTCCCTCCATATTTTATGCTTGTGCATAGGAAACTTGCTACCTCATGTTGATCTTCCGCAATTGTGCCGAAGTCTGAGCCGCCTTCTCTGTCTGGGAAACAGGAAATTATGCAAGGGATAGGGTGAAAGCTGCACTGTACAGTGAGTACCTCCGGGAGGCGCTGTGCCTCAGACATCCTTCTGAGGCACAGGTCCTTCCTTCCGCTCAATGTTTCCATATGGAGTAAGTTACTGCAGCCTTTGGCTGGATGCAGATGGAGAGCTCTTCTAAAATTCTGCACATGAATTTTTTTTTTCCCCCCAAAAGAAAATTGAAACTTGCATGGAACTCAGCTAGTTGACACCAACTAAGAATCTGGCCCATTGCTTTCACCTTTGCCTTTGTGTGAAATATCCTCAGTACACTTTAGCTTTATAGACTTGCTCAGTTCCCCTAGGACTAGGGATCAGTTTGCGAGTATCTGAGGTTCTGTTTAACAGATCTCAGGGAAAACCCAGCCATTGGTCCCTGCTCTGACTCAGGTTCCACTTCTATTGTGTCGGTTTTTAACGGTCTATTCACTGAAATGTTATCTACATTTTTTTTTAAAAAGGTGAAAATTAAGACACAAGCAAAGTGTCTGCTTCTCCATTTCTGATCACTACTTACTACAGATTTTTTTATGACACAAGATAAAACCAGCTAGTTTGCACTGGAGATTTGTAGTGTCCTACAGTAAAACTGCATACACTGCAGAAAAATTCTTGGCTAGGCTGTATTTCAGACTGAAGTTTAAAGGTATTTGGTTCAGAATGCAAAGTCTTCATATTACTGTAGTGGGTTGCTTCTTGCTACAGTATATTTGTTAGCGTGCAGTGGTTGGGCCATTTGGCTCACTATGGTTGTGCAGAGGGGTGGTAATACTGGCTGGAACAGTCAGCTGAGGACTTCCACAACTCAGGGGAAGCTCAGAATGACACAGAGCTAGTAAAATATCACCTCTCACAGCTCCCAGTGTACGGGGCATGCCGGGTTGTGGCATGGGAAAGGGGTGTGGCTGGAGTGCTGCATGTTGGCATTCCCCGGCTGATGCAACGACCTCTTGAGGGACATTGCAGCCAGGTGTAATATGCAGCAGTGTCCTTCACTGAATGGAGCGTGGGTGGGCCTGAGGAATCTTCTTGCATATTTTAAGTGAGGCTCTGTCAAAAACTACACTGAGCTGGGCAATGAGTAGCCTTCCTAGAAATACACTCAACTGACTCTAGTTTCACCAGCAAATTGTTCTCATTCTGCTCCTCTCTATTCACATGACCATTCCATGTCCTTTCCTATATGGGATTTTATAGTCCCTTCAGATACTGGTATCTCAAAGATCCCCATATCAGCAGATGGTCCCTGTCCATTCACTCACTGTCTTCTGATGCAGTAGCACTGCTCACTTGCTACTGTAGTTTCACTGACATGATTATTTGAGACCTAATATCATTATCCTAGTAAAGATTGTCAAAGCCCAGGCCTATTCTCAACTTTGGTCACTTCTTCATGCATTTACATCAACACTCTGCTGAGCTGTACTTGGTTACCAACCCCAGAAGCCTATATATGCAAAATAAGCTGGGGGGTTTTTTGCGGGGGGGAGGTTGACCTTCAATCTGCTGAGACCATACAAGTAGAACAAAAAAGAGCCATTGAGAAGTAAGTTCCCTTTTTATTGATTACCTTGCTGACCCTTAAAAAGCCAGAATCCCATGGCTGTGCCAATGAAGAGGTCAACACATAAAGAGTGTTTGAAATACAGTATACAGGTGACATTGTTTTCCTACGTTCAACACTCCACCCTGTTCTGGATGTTACACAAGAACATGAGAATAGCCATGCTGGATTAGATCAATGGTCCATCTAGCCCTGCTTGAATACTGAGCTATATTTTCAAGTTTTCATGCACTCGTGATGGGTCTGATGCTGGCAGGCCAGATGACAAGTGTGACTCCATGTTTAGGCTGTTATGGTGCCTGAGGAGTTTACACTTGATGATTGGTTAGTGAAATCTCTGTATAGAACTCACAGCCAATTTGGGCTTTGTGCTCTGGTTCCTAACAGTCTGCCCGGCGGTTGGTACTCACGCTCTTGAGTCACGGCAGACAGAATTACAATGTGCTCTGGTGAAAATCTGGCCTCTAGTTCAGTATCTAAATGGGAAGTGCCACCTGTTGAGGAGTTTTGAGAATGCCGTCCATTCTTTTAATTTCTAAGGCACCCTAGCCACCCCTCTCCTCTCCTTATTGCCCATAGAGCTGGTTTAAAACAAGAAGGCCAATTGTTTTTTGCCAGACAACTTAAAATTTCAATTTAAAAATACATGAAAGATTGTGGGAGGAGGGGCATTGACAAAAACAAAATGGAGAATCATTCAGTTTTGAAAACGGGTTTTGGTAAACATGTGAGTTTTGGTTTTCATTTTTTGTAAAAAAAAAAAAAAAAAAAAAAAAAATCAAACATTTTTCCATGTGGGGAAAGACTTTTTTCTTTTAATATTGACAATGCCTCACCCTCACCCCCCCCATCAAAAAGTGATCATCTTTACTTGCCCCCTCATTCCTGCAAGGGAAACACAACATTAATAAAGTAAAATGTCATGCCCTGAAGCAATGACCATCACTTATTGCTCCCTTTTCCTCTTCTCCATTTCCTTCCTCTTGTCTGTCTCTCATTTCCCTGTTTCATTCTTATGTCTACATCACTTTCTTCCCCCCACCCACCCACCCCTTTCAGTTTTTTCTCTCCTTATATCTTCTCCCCTCCTTGTCCCCTGGCTACTCCATGTCTCACTCAACTCTTTCTCTGATCTGTGGCCAAATCTATCCCAACCCCTTTTCCTTCACCCATCACCCCCAATTTCTATGGTCCCACTTTCCATACTCCCTTTCCATCACCCCTTAGCTCAGCATATCTCCTCCCTAGCTTCTCAGTCCTACCATCTTTCTTTCCCACCCTTCTGTCTCTGCAGCCTTCCAACCCCTGCATATGATGGGGGAGGAATGAGGATTCTAATGATCACCCTGCCGTGTGCCTACTCCATCTGAGTATTATGCTTTGACTGCCACTTGTTCCAGAGTGGGTGTCTTCTGTGAATGCCCCCTTGCTTCTGGGAATGGGGTGTGCCTGCAGGTTATTGGACCTACCTGCTATAAGAATCTTTGCTATGGTCTAATATTTCACCCAATTTAAATAATGATCTAAAAAGAGGTTTCAGAGTAGCAGCCATGTTAGTCTGTATCCGCAAAAAGAACAGGAGTACTTGTGGCACCTTAGAGACTAACACATTTATTAGAGCATAAGCTTTCGTGGGCTACAACCCACTTCTTCGGATGCCCTTTATTTCTCTCCAGGGGCAGATGTCTGACCTCCCCATTTGCAGATGCAGTTTGCCCCCACAGTTCTGTACCCTTGTAATGAATTGCACAGGCAAATGCAAGCACCTGCATTTCTAATGACAGTGTTTGCCCCGACAATCGGAGGCCAGGGCTCAGTTGTGCACCCACAATTCAACAGCAGTTGCACTTGCAACAACACAAGTTGATGCCTCTTTCTGAAAATGTTGCTCTGATTCTCCATAATTTTTCTATTCCTAATAGAAATAAACTCCCGATCAAGTATGCTAGCACTTCACTGGCTAAGTTAACAGCCCTTGGCTCTGCCTCAGGGCCTCTCTCGCTAGCAGCTAGTCATTAACTACAAGGAAATGCCATCCGCCATTTGTCATTACTAGTTAATGCCTGCATGGAATACAGGTTCTTCCTCTAGTCACACAGTTAAATATGGAGAGCTCTTTCCTTCACACTACCTCCCGGTTACACAGGGACAGATTTGTAAAGGTATTTAGGTTCCTAAAGATGCATATAGGCACTTACTGAGGTTTCAAAAGGTGTTAGGGCCCAGATCCTCAAAGCTATTTTGATTCTTAACTCCCACTGAAATGAAGGGTAAAAAATGGGAACTAGGCATCAAAATACCTTTGTGTCTGGGCACGGACACTTTTGAAAATCCCACACGGCACCTCTCAATGTCTTTAGATGACTAAATATCTAGGCCTCAGATCTCAATCCTGTGAGGTTCTGAGAACTCCGGGCCTGATCCAGCCAAGCGCTTATGTACATGCTTACCTCAAAGCACATAGCTTCCGCCAACACTCACTGATTTCCCCCACCCCACTCCTTGATTTTTTAGAAATGATAACCAGAAAAGGTGGTTGAGAAGATGGTGGTGATGTAAGGTTCTGAACAACACAAGAGTGTAAAACCGGTGTGCAAAGCGCTTTTGAAGTTAATCAAGCTCAGCTCTAGAATGGCAAGCTACTGAAAATGAACTGGCTGGGCAGGCCCCTAGTCATCTGTGAATAGCCAGACGTCTCAAAGCGTCACCTTGCAGGGTGAGTGGGCAAAGGCAGCCCTTGAGAATGAGCTGGGGGAGTGTTTTCCAGAGGCCTCAGTGGCAGCTAGAAGCAAGGAGGGTACAGGGGACATTAATGATCCTAATGGAATCCGGAAAGTAACCAGAACAGTGTGTTCCAGTCATGGGCTATAGGAACCCTTTAAGGAAAGAGGAATGGGGGGTCCAGTCTACCCTGTTCCAAGTAGCCCCCCACTGTACAAAAACCTGGCAGACATGGAGAGCGAGCATGTAACCTCTGGGTAAAATGCAGTCTTGGTGAGAAAAGATGACTGTCTCTTTAAGGGCCTTTGGCCAGGAACCTTGTCATGAAAGGTGGGACAATGCTCCCCATGCGCCCAGTCAATCCCCTGACCAATCAGAACAAAACCCTGGGGGCAGAGCAGCATATAAGGCTCTCTGTGGTGGGTAGGAAGAGACAGCTCGGCTATAAACCTGCCTCCTCCCTGGCTGGTAAAGGGGGGCCCAGGTTCTCTTCCCTGGCAGTGGGAGAGGAGTGAGAGCTCACTCCACCCAGAAGGGAGACTGCGAGGAAGGACTTTAGGGACCAAGGTTTCAGTTTCAAGTAATGCTTGATATTGAAAGACCTCAGCAGGTGGGGCTAGGTCCAGGAAACTTAAAGCGATGAAGGGGCTAAGCCCACTGCTGACCCCTCAATCACGGAAACAGTGACCGAGATGTGACTCGTTCATGTATCCCCCTTAGATTGCATTCAGTCACGAATACCTGGGTACCTTGTGGCCTCTTATGGTTTAAAATGGTGATTTAGACTTTCAGCCCTGCTCCACACCCGGCAGCACAAACTGTGCTCATCTCCCCAGCAGATGGCTGGCTCCAGTGTCACCTCTTCTTGCAGTTCCTGGTGTAGGGAGGTTGACTGCAGCTCTCCCCAGCTGATGGATGGACCCATTGTCAAATAGTCAAGGCTAGAGCCATTTAGGGCAGGGTGGAGGTGCGCAGAGAACCAGGGAGATGTAATTGGCCTTCAGTGGAGGTGCGTGTTTCCTGTAACAGAGGATTTGGTCCAGTGCCTACCAACCAGTGGCATTTACCTTTATCACAATACTTATGATGTTCCTTATAGTCACAGTAGGAAATGCTGCAGTAGATTGAACTGTCCTGGTTAGCAATGTTCCCTGGGCACCCCTGCGTGATACTCTAGCTTCCTGATTGTATCTAGCCATTTAAACCCTGCCGTTACTCAGTCCAAACTTGCTTTGCCCCAAGATATGTGCAATTCTTTAAAAGGAAGGAAGTGGGAAGCACATTCCTCTCCATAAATCCAGCCTGCAAGATCCCAGGGAGACATTACGAATGAAGACTGTAGCAAATTGTTTCCAATAATTCACCTCTAATATGACTTATTGTTAACAGCTGAGGAGTTATTCTAGTGTCATCTGTAGTACGAGCGCTGTAGAACTACATCTTTTAATTCCAAAAAGTTTTCTTTATGATTGTGTTTGCATGCAAAGCTGAAAGAGGGACACTTCCTTCCTTTTCTTTTCTTTTTTTCCCTTCCAATATTAATACACAGGGGACATAATGTGAGCATTTATCTCCCCCCATGGAGGCACACACTCCGTTCTTTCACTAAATAGCTAGCACTACAGCAATCAAACATCGGGCTCAATTGTATTTTCCCCTTTGTGAAAAAGCTTATTAAAAGCATATATTAATACTCATTGCCAATTTCCTTTCAAGGGGACAAAAATCCCCCTTCTTTGTATTCTTAAAAGGCTTACTTGGTTTGACAACTTTGCTGAAGACAATGATGCTACTTGTGTATTGGGATAGGGAGACTATAACAACAAAAAGTAACATTCTGGGCAGCTGTGAAGATCTGACTCTTAAACACAGTCAGTTTGATGTATAGCAAAAGCATATGGCTTAAGGTTCAAATGGGAGACTCCTGACTCCTGACTACTTTATCTTAGGTAAAATCTTTACCAATTACTTCCAATCAACTGCAGATGAGACCAAACAAGAGGTGTGCTCAGGGTGGGAGGGATAGCTCAGTGGTTTGAGCATCGGCCTGCTAAATCCAGCCTTGTGAGCTCAATCCTTGAGGGGGCCATTAGGGATGTGGGGCAAAAATCTGCCTGGGGATTGGTCCTGCTTTGAGCAGGGGGTTGGACTAGATGACCTCCTGAGGTCCCTTCCAACCCTGATATTCTATGATTCTATGAAAACAGCAAGGAGAACACATTTGAGAAAGCACTGACGTCAGTGGGAATACTCATGTGCTCAGAATTAAGTGTGAATTCAAATGCTTTGCAGCATGATGGTCTATGGACCAATCATGAGTTGAGGCTGCTCCATATCTCTAAAGATCAGGCCCTGGTTCTTAGTTTTTAAGGATTTGTAAGTTTTTATATAAACCTTAGAGTGGCTCTCTGGCGTCTGGCAACATCTCCTTGGAGACAGACAGCCTGACTATTCCTAATGTATGATCTCTACAGGCCCATCTGCAATGGGAAATGCACCCAGCACAACTGATTCTATCTGACACAATTGGAAAGTGCACCCACAACAGGAGACCTAGTGATGCAGGAGGATATAAGGTCCCCAGAGGAGAGTAGCAATGGCATATTGTAAGATGGTCCCCAGCTTTGTGGCGCTTCTGGACACACCTGTTTTACCCAAGAAATATTTTTTGCACTAGTGGAAGGAAGGGAATGGACCCCCAGAATCAGGTTAGAGGCCAAAATAAAATTTTCCAGTACTCAATAGCTGAGTTCAAAGAGAAACCGTAGGATACAAATGCTGGTGTTTTGTTTTGTTTTTTCCAAATCACATATATCATGAAATGGCTGACAGCCCCAGTGAGCAGCCTCACAGAGCTGTAACTCTGAGAAGTTGACCACTAATAAAATCACAAGTAAGTACGGCTTACAAATACTTATGCTGGATCATCTAGAGGGCTCCACCTTCACCATGGCTCTCTGCACCTCATCTGTTTTGGCCCATAATCCTTGTACATGGATAAACTTTACTATTCTCTACTGAATGGGAACCATGTAACACATTGCATGCCGTAAAAGCTACTGCATCCTGTATAAGTGTAATGGCATTATGCAAAGGCTTTCCCCATGTAAGTGTAATGTCCTGAATCTTTCCACCCATCTTTCCCTCTGGGTGTTTATAGTGTGCCAATACCATGATATCTGAATATAAATGTCACCCTGGATGGGCTGCCTACAGAGAGCAAACCCCAGATCTCTGGATATATAAGCGTGAGCCTCTAATGCCAGGGCTAAAAGAACAGATCCATGAGGACAAAGGCAGTAGAAGATTGATAAACCACTATCCATAGTTTAGCACCAAACGGGGACAAGGAATCACACTTTTGTTGCTTGGATGTTGTATGATTCAGGTAAGTAGCGGCTCCTATGCAGGTCACAATGTACCAATGCAGCTGAAGTCCTGATATCTGTAAGTATATGACATGGCCATCCCGGCCATGGTATCTGTGACCTACCTTGGTGTCTACAATGCAGGGAATGGAGGACTTTGCATAAAGGGACACTTGCAGAGGTCCTAAGAATGTTGCAAGCTACCACACTACCAAAGAGCAATAGGACACAATGTCTTCATGAACGTGACAATGTAGCATTAAAATCATCCAATAATTTCCCTGGTTGCAGATGAGGCTTGAGACCCTAGGCACGTACAGGTACATTTTCTGAAACAAAATATTTTCATTCCAGATAAACACCTGCACCCTAGTGTGCTACTTTGAGGATTCCATTGGAGGTGTCTCTTCTCAGCCACATTCCCCAGCATGCCCCCTTTGCCAGGGGCAAATATATGTATCTATTGTACATTGGCACTTCTTTCTGGAAATGTGCTGCAGGAACAAACACAGCTGTTAGCCTGTTGTTGGCAGCCCAACCACACAATATATAGATTTAAAATCCAATGTGAAGTCCGGATGAGTTAAGGTTATTCTGGGAACCTTAACTTTTCTGTTGCCTAAATTCTGCCTGATTAAAATTGTAACCGTAATGTCACATTAACTTAGATTTTTAATTAATCTGTTACACTTTAGACTCTACTGATTTCACGTAATGGGAATATTCTATCACATGATCTCAGTGCTACTGTGAGCAATTTAGGTTCCCGACTTATAAACAGCAGAAAGGACAGTTGGGACTCTAATATTGGCTGAACTTTTTAAGAAGAAGCCAGCCTGGTGAAAATGTTTTCCAAGTAATTCTGCCAAATTAAGTAATATAGTAATAGTACCATGATGGGCACATAAAATGCCATCTGCCCAATTAAAACACTTAGAAAGGTGTTAATGGGGCAAGTGACTTCTAAAGCAAAAATTCTTATTGGAAAGGAAATTAACCCTTTTATGCTACAGACACAGGAGTGGCAGGCTGATGCAGTCTTATGAATGCTGGAGAATATATTCTCAGTATTCCAGTGTTTATAGCTTCCCTTCTCCCCCCTGCTACTTCCTTGGCTCTGTTTAACGGTGCAATGGTGTTCTGGGTGGAAGTCCATGTCACACAGCATTTCATCTCTCTGGCCCCAATTCAGGAAAGCATTTTAATGCATGCTTAGCATTAAGCATACACTTTGATCCCTTTTGGAAGTCAGTGGGGCTTAAGCAAGAGTTTAAAGGTGAGAAGTGTTTTCCGGAAGTGGAGTCTTTTTGCTGTCTTTCTCCTCCCGCCTGTCGTCTCTCTTGTTGGTTCAGAATATAAGCTCCTCAGGGAAGAGACTATGTGTATTTATAGCACCTAGCACAGTGCAGCTCAGAGCTGGCTTGGCACTAGCATAGCACAAAGCATTAGTATATGATAAAGAAAATACATTATTATTATTATTATTAGCAGTAGTAATAATAATAATCTTAAGAACAAACTGCTTAGGCTTGGTGCTACATCTCCAAAGTGTCAGAAGGTGGCAGTGGTTCAAAACATTACTCCGGTTTGGCTAGAGAGTGATTTGTTTGCCTTCATCAATAATGTATTGTGTTTTTCATAAAGGTTACAGGTCAGGAGCGGTACCCTGCTGTGAAGGTGGAACTCTTGAAGTTGGAATATAAGCAGTAACCCACATTATACTGCAATTTTATACAAAATCTGGTGACCTAGTTGTTGCTCTCACAGGAGGAGGAGTCGGGTTTGGTTCCCCACCACCACCCGCTCCCGGCTATTTTATGTATAATATTGGCTCTCTCATTTCACTCTGGACTCCAAATAAACGGAACATCAAGGACCAGATTTTCACAAACATCCATACATAAATACGGTCTCCAAAGTGGCCTATAAACTCAGCAACATTAGGAAATATTTTTTCTGACTTGGCTAATTATTCTTGAAAATCGTATCCCATATCGTCAATATAGGTACCCAGATTCTCTCCTCCAACTTTGCCTGCTGTAGTCCTCTGCTTTCCCCAGACAAATACATCCCACACACCGGTTTTTATTTGCTTATTGTATTTCTATTTAAAGCACATCCAGCTCGTCTCATATTTGAGCTCCACTATTTCAGTTTCTGCTACCCAGGAGCAACGAGGGAAAGCAAAATCTTTTCGGCAGCTTTCCCTTTAAACACTCAAGTATGTAGAACAATAGATAGAGCTTAGTGAATATCTTCATCAATAAGTCCATCTCTGACTTGCGGAGCTCTCTAAGCCATCTGGACCTATTATCCAAATTGCATACATGAAAACCACTGGATGTGAGGAGATTTTAATGTGCACGTTCCTGATTTTAATGTGCAGTCTGGGCATACTACACCGTGGTAGTGCTGTAACTGAATAAAAATACATTGGAGCAAAACAGAATGAAAACAACCATTTCACAGTGGAGACTTGAATTTATTCAACAGGCGGATCTGCAAAGGATCCAAAAGAAGCAAGTGATGACAGAGGAATTTCATCTAAGGATGCTTATGCACTTTTATTATTTAAAAGCACTTTGGAGCATTTAACATGCTTCCCTTCAGTGACTGTGGGAGAGATTTTCTGAGTTGGGAGGTAAGAGAACTAGTCCAACACTAGTGTTCCTAAATCCCTTCTACACTTCTGAAAATCCTTCCCCCTCCCACATTAATAGAGTAAGACATTAGAAAGGAAAGGGGTCTATTTATTGTTTATTGACACCACTTATTCCAGCAAAATGCTGATGCCAAAATATTCCATAAACACATAAGTAAAAACAATGTAAAATAAAAGGTCCAACTACTGGAGATGTATAAAACCAGGCTGGAATAAGCACTGGAATATTACACTATGGCAGGGGTTCCCAAACTGTGGGTTGGGACCCCAAAGTGGTGTCAGGGGGTCACCAGGGCTGATGTTAGACTTGCTGGGGGCTGAAGCTAAAGCCCGGGCCTCACCACCTGGGGCTGAAGCCCAAATCCCACTGCCTGGGACGAAGCCGAATCTCATGGGCTTCAGCCCTGGGCAGCAGGGCTCAGGTTACATGTCCCCTGCCCAGGGATGAAGCCCTTGGGTTTTGGCTTTGGCCACCCCACCTGGGGTGGTGGGCTTGGACTTTGGGCCCTCCCACCCGGGGTGGCAAGCTCAGGCTTCGGTCCCCATTCCTGGGGTCATCAGAAGGGGGCCGTGGTGCAATGAAGCTTGAGAACCCCTGCACTATAGGAACCAGCTCTACTTGCAATGGGCATGGACTAGATTACCTAATATTTATTTATTTATTTGGATTTATACAAATTGCTAAAAAAAAGTGACACCTACCTGTACATGCAAAGTGGCTCTGGGGAGACTGTCAAAGGCACAAATGGCTGTTCGGTGCCCAACTCCTACTGGCTTCTAGTGGGAACTAAGGGCCAGATCCTCACAGGGGTTTAGATGCCTAAATACCTATGAGGGTCTGGCCTTGATGCCTAGTTGCTCTGCGTGCCTTTGAAAGTCTCCCAGTTGTAAATGCAACATAACACCCTTCAGCTATTCCCCAGCTTTACCATTCCCGTCCTGCTGTTTTCAGAGGCCCTAGGGAAAAGATGAGACTCACAACAACCTGGATAGCTTCCCAGTTTCAGCCTACAATAAACTGTGGTGTTTGATCACACCAGGTATGTCTACACTGCAATTAAAAACCCACGGCTAGCCCAGGCCAGCTGCCTCAGGCTCGCAGAGCTTGGGCTGTAGGACTGTTTAATTGCAGTGTAGACTTCCAGGCTTGGGCTTCAGCCTGGGCTCTAGGACCCTGTGAGGTGGGAGGGTCCTAGAACTCGGACTGCAGCCCAAGCCGGAACATCTACACCGCAATTAAACTGCCCCTTCGTCCGAACCTCTTAGCCTGAGGCAGCTGGCAAACCCACAGGCAGCCAGTGCAGATTGGAGAGCAGGAATTACAGACTTACAGAGAGAGATTCTGCTTACCAAGAGGGACACCACATTCTGCACCAGCTTCTTTTCCAGTTGGTTTTAAGCTGTAGCCCCAGTGAGAGTACATTGCATTTGTCACCTTGAGATTAGACTAAGGCATCATGGGAGGTTTTTCAGACCACGTTAGACAAACACCTGGTTAGACATGGATGGTCTGGTTTACTTGGTCCTGCCTCAGTTCAAGGTGTGGACTAGATGACCTCTCAATGTCCCTTCCAGCCCTGCATTTCTATGCATAACTCACATCCCTTGGTGTAGTGATGTCCTACTCTGGTGATGTGTGGGTCACATACAGAAGGTGATAAGCCTGCTGTAGCCATGGATAACAAGCAGGGCCTTTGGCTAAAACAGTAGACATTCATGCTTTTAGAGTCAGAGGTCCTAGGTTTAATTCTCTACTGCCAACAGTACAGATTTACATGTCAACAAAAGTCATAAGGGCATCCATATCTACAGACCATCCAGTATAGACCTCTTTTCTCTAACTTCTGGTAGTCTTTAAATCAAGCAGTTCGAAGAAATGTTACAGGTTATGTGATTTTTTTTGTTTTAAATAAAAGATGTTGTTAGTGAATTGCAGTTGTGCTAGGGCCCTTGTTATGGATCAGGTGCTAGGTGCTGTACAGAAAGACTGTCCCTGGACCGAATTCTCACCCACAACAGCTTTGTTCTGATGTAGCTCAATCAACTTACTTTTGATTTAAACTGATGAGGAGAGACTCAGGTTCAGGAGTTGAGATCCCAAATTACTAACACAAGTGTGGCAGTTCTTGTGGTTTTAGTGCAAGTTGTGGAATATTTGCTATTTTTCTTAAAGCCCAAATTCCTGGATTCACGTGATTTTTGTGAAAACCTCAGTTTTCACTTTAGAAAAAGGCATGTCTACACACAGTTTTTGTACTGTTATATCCATTTCCAAAGTGATACAATTAAAGCAGTACAACCTCCAGTATGGATGCAGTAACACTGGGATAAAGGTGCTGATATTGGGATAGCTCCTTCCCCTAAATTTACTTAATAAAGCACTTTTATAACCGTTTTTGTACTGCTAGCACTTTATAGGTTTAGAAACTGTTAAATAAACATATGGGATGAGCTACATCAGTATAAACACCCTCATACTGGAAGATTGTTCTCTCTCTTAAATTATATCCATTTCTATACTGCTATCGTTATAACGGTACAAAGACTGTGTGCACAGATCTGCCCAAAGTTTCCATCCCTCATGGTTGTGGGGAAAGGGTTGAAAACATGAATGCTAAAGATTGAAGAAGCCAGCGGGCATAATGAAAAGAACCTAGCATTTATTTTCAAAATCATGATTGGGGACTGGGGGTTGATTAATAAGCTTTGGATCACATGGAGTTGGCAATACTGTTAACAGAATATATATGTGCACTTAAAAACCATGAGTTGGCATTACCATTATCTTTCTGCTCAATGGAGTCACCCTACTATAAAACTGAAGTAAGGAAATGACAAGCCAGGCCTACAATACTGAAAGGTCAGTTGAAAAGAATTACAGTAGACCTACAGAGTTACAAATACCTCGGGAATGGAGATTGTTCATAACTCTGACATGTTCATAACTCTGAACAAAATGTTGTTGTTTGTTCTTTCAAAAGTGTACAACTGAACATTGACTTAATACAGCTCTGAAACTTTACTATGCAGAAGAAAAATGCTGCTTTCTCTTTATTTTTTTAGTAGTTTATGTTTAACACTGTACTGCACTGTATTTGCTTTTTTTGCCTCTGCTGCTGTCTAATTGTGTACTTCCGGTTCCAAATGAGGGGTGTGGTTGACTGGTCAGTTCATAACTCTGGTGTACAGAACTCTGAGGTTCTCTTGTATGTGGTAAGATCTGAGTTCAGGCACTCAGGGTATGTATTCAGCTGTGACAATGTCACAAATATCTAACTAGGTCTGTCTATAATATCACCAACCTCCGGGGAAACCACAGAACTTTGGCAAGTGATATAAGTAAAGGAGGGAAAAAACTTACAATGATTGTGTGGTGAAAAAGCTTTCTCATTTTTAAATCTACATAAATATCCTGTTCGAGATTTAGTCTTATATATATTTATTTTTAAAAGCAATTCAATTCACCTCTAAGTATAGCCCCTTTATTGAGAATTCTCCAGGTAGTGAAATGGCATCTGCTTTTAAGATCTGAAGGAACGACCTGAATATGAAGGTAAACAGCAGGGGAAATTACAATGGCTATAGGTTGTTGTGGTTTTTTTGTTTCCCTCACTAAGCAAACTGACTATGCAATATGCTTTATTCGCCTTAGAAAATGGCTTTAAGATACTGGACGTAGGCTGTAGGCTAAATTCTGCTCTAATTAAACTGGTGTTAAGCCTGGGATGCTCCATAGATCTCTGGATTCACACCAGGCTAATGAAAAAAATGTTGGCCCTATTTGCTCATCTCCATAGGAGGATTTTTGTGCATATTGTTTATTAGCAATATATGGATTTACATCCCCCATGCCCCAAGATGAGAGTCGACAGGTTACCTAATAAGGTTGTGCAATCCCCCCGGTCATTGGCAGCCTTTAAAAACAGGTTAAACACCTGTCAGGGGTGGTCTAGGTATACTTTATCCTGCCTCAGCATGAGGGGCTGGACTAGATGTCCTCTCAAGGTCCCTTCCAACCCTATGTTTATATCACTCTAACATCTCTGTTTTTTTGCTCAGAACAACTAGATGCAATCTGCCCACTCTGTGTGTGTGTGTGTTGGAGGAGGGCGGGGGGAACGGACACACAACAATTCCCTGCTAACCTTGTGATATAATTGGTGCGTGGCAATCATTTTTGCCAAGAAACGGTGTCCTGTAAACAGTAAGCTGTGATCTGTGTTGTGTTGGCTTGGTCCTGTAGTGTAAAATGAAGTTAAACAGCATCTCAGACATTATCACAGTTCCTTTTCTATAATAGAAAGTCGTCTGAGGAAGAAACCTCCATGTAAGCAGGCTACATCTCATTCCAACAGGCAGGCCAATTTGGGGTACAGAAGCTAGCTGAAAACGGCTAGTGCTGTCATTAATTCCAGCAGGAACTCAGACGGTTCTGACTGATTCCTTACCTGGTCGGATTCAAACGAGATCTATTCCATTTATGCAGACTTGGGAGAATATGCTGCTACTCTTCACACTCTTCACGGATTCACACCCTCTAGTTGCACCAATCCTTTGTTTTGTTTTTCTAAGTTGTAGGAAAGAAAGAAGCCAATTCCACTTTGTTCATATTTAGTGGTACAGAACCCTTATGTTCAGATCTACCATAACGGTGGCATTAATGTGGCTGGTACAAAAACATTTTCTTTGTGTGTTTAATTTGGGGTCTTCAAAGGAGTTTGAAGGAATTAGCAGTTAACTACTGAATTTCAATGGAATTTGTGCTCCTAATTAGAGCTGGTCGGTGGTTTGTTTTTTGTGTGCAAAATTTTTTTCACCAAAAAATGCAGATTCAGGTTGACTGAAACAATTTAGAAATTTGGGTTAAATTCAGTAAATTGTTTTGGTCAAATAAAAATAATATTTTTATTTTATTTTTTGGAAATGTTGAAATTGTTTCATTTTGGATGTGCCAAAACAAACTGTTTCACTTTTCATTTCAGAAGGATGTTTTGTTTCAGAATTTTTCCTCAGTCTTTTTTTTTTTTAAATAAACATTTTCAACCCCCCTGTAATGATACAATACACCAGGGGTCGGCAACGTTCGGCACGCGGCTCGCCAGGGTAAGCACCCTGGCGGGCCGGGCCAGTTTATTTACCTGCTGACGTGGCAGGTTCGGCCGATCGCGGCCCCCACTGGCCGCGGTTCGCCGTCCCGGGCCAATGGGGGCAGCGGGAAGCTGCGGCCAGCACATCCCTCGCCCGCGCCGCTTCTCGCCACCCCCATTGGCCCGGGACGGCGAACCGCGGCCAGTGGGGGCCGCGATCGGCCGAACCTGCCGCGTCAGCAGGTAAATAAACAGGCCCGGCCCGCCAGGGTGCTTACCCTGGCGAGCCGCGTGCCGAACGTTGCCGACCCCTGCAATACACAAATGAATGAGTCTTTTTTTACTTTGAAAATAAAATTATTTCAATGTGTCAGTTCGGGCAGTGAATAAAAAAAAAATGTTTTCCCCCCGCCTCAGAATTTGACTTTTAATTCCTTTGGGCTCCTTTTGAGAAATCCCATCTTAAATTTAGATTCTGAGTATGATTTCAAACGTATTTAGGCACTTACACAAGTAAATAGGCATCTAGTGGGATTTTCAAAAGCATTTAAGCTGATTAGGTGCCCAAGTCTCATTAATTTCAATATGAGTTAAGGAAACGCCACTAGGTGCCTGTCTGCATCTTTAGGAGCCTGAAATAAATTGACTGTCAATGACATGTTGGCTCCTCAGTGCCTAAGTCCCTTTAGAAAATGAGACATAGGTATTGCAACACCTAAATACCTTTAAACATCTGGGCCGTAAGCAAGAGTGATTTGTCTTTGCAATACACTTAGCTCACAAGGAGGGGCAGTTTTGCATCTGCATGAGGCAAGCGGAAAGGAAAAAAACGCTTTTCTGTTGCTTTGCTAGAGGAAGGTGTGCCAAATGCAGATTATACACGCTGACTATGCTGATGGTAAAAGCTTTGCTTTCTCACCTAAACAGCAGCGCTTGAGAAAAGAGTCGGGTGAAGTCTCTCATTACTAAGACTAAAAGGAGGGGGGGCGCGTGTGTGGAGGGGAGAAGTCTCACTGGGTGGCTGTGTTTTTTTCCCCTTTTCTGTTTTCCTGGCTTTGTGTTATAAAATGGGTCATATTTTGCCTGTGGCAATTTCTTTTAATAACTGCAATTATTCTCTCCCATTGTGCTGACGCCACAAGCAAATCAGGGGAATTCAAAGGCGATCTTCATTATTGTTTATTTTCAGGGGGATTTGGAATGGCTGCTTTAGTTTACTGGGATGTTCCATTACATACACGTAAACAGCTAGATAAAGATCAGTTCATTTAGGGTTGGCTCATGTCAGGCGCTTAGGTGGATGTGCAGAGCGGTAGATGGCATGAGGGGTTTCAGTCTCCATGGAAAAGCCAAGCCGAATTGCAGCTGTTGTGATAGGGAAATCTGTATGCTGCCTCCATCTCCACTTTCCTTTAGGTGCCTGGCCTTCTATGACTCACCTTCTCTGCCCCAGCCTGCACACTGGGATTGGAGGGCAGGGACGTGGCATCACACGCTGCAGTACAGTCGGGGGAGCGCTCCCTTGCAAACCAGATTGTGTAGGGAGGGATTCTGCCTCTTGAGCTCGGTTCAGCGGCACTCCACACTCAAAGGCACAGCCTAACTCCTAGGATATTTGTATAGGTAACTGCCCCACCAAAGTGAAGCCAAGGAGATGTGATCTGGCTCGGCACGCTGTGATTCAACACATCAGTCTAAAGGAGAAGTGACCCAGCCTTCCAGTTTCTTCTGCATGCATGCAAATTAACTGCCTGTTTGAATGACTCCTCTCTTCACTAATAATTGCTTTCTCTGGATGACATATTTTTTAAATTAAGCAGTAGGGACACTAGGTTTGAATATTATATTCACTTTAAAGCTCCCCTTTCGTTTAGCCTGTATTTCAAAGCATATCATTGAATTTGTTGGACATAATATACGCACGCAAACATTCCCCCCTCCCCCATATTATTAGGTTAGAAGGCAATGATTGATGCTACAGGACGTCCACATGCAATTTTGTATAGACACAATTGCAAACTTATGATGTTTCATGAGGGCAATAACGACGACAAGCCGATCTGTGGAAAAATAGAGAGGATCTCCACATTTCAGGAAGAAATAAAATGGTGATGTCCCTGAAAGGATGTGAAATCAATTGTCAATCCCGCTTCTCTGCCTCCACCAAATATATATCACACAATTGTTTTCACCAAACAATGTCTGACTCCAGCCACCACAGAGAATCAGCACTGTGAGCTGATATTTATAACGTAGGTATAGATGGATGAAAATAAATGTTCAGGGAGATCATTTGCTGAGAATGTCCGAACTCTTGCCAATACGTGTTCTGGGACTTTGGGGTTTGTTTTTGTTTTGTTTTAATACCATGGGACTGATGTGATACTGAGGTTAAATAACCATTGGAACAACTTACCAAGTGTTGTGGCGGATTCTCCATCGTTGGCCATTTTTCAATCAAGATTTGATGTATTTTTCTAAAGATCTGCTTTAGTTCAAACAGGAACTATTTCAGGGGAGGTCTCTGGCCTGCATTTTGAAGGAGGTCAGACTAGATCACAGTGGTTCCTTGTGGCCTTAGCGTCTATGTGTCTATTCCTACTCACTCTAAACCCCTTTATATTGCTCTGTCAGGGTAATGTAAAAGGACCTAATGACCAGACCGTATGTTTTGTATTTCTTTTCGTATAGGTGTTGATGAAAAAGTATTTAAGGATAGAATGGGATATTTTTTCCAGTCACAAATTTGAACGAAGTATATGTAACCTTTACAATGTATAACACATCTGGAATATGACAGGCCTAAAGGCATATGTACATTACAGATTCTGTGCTACCACACTGTGGCTACTGAGGCCATGTCTATACTATGGGGACTATTGGGGCATAGCTACGGTGCCTTAGCTATGCTGGCATAACCCAGCAGTGTGCGCAGAGCAAGGGGGTTTTCGGTCAGTGTCTGAACACCACCTAGCCAAACAACGACTAGCCAGGTCAGTGGAAGCATTCTTCTATTGACGTAGCTGCATTTGCAGCGGGGGCTAGGTCAGCATAGCTACGGCGCTCAGGGTTGTGGATTTTTCATAGCCTGGAGTGATGTAGGTGGATCAACCTCATTTTAAGAACATAAGAATGTCCAGACTGGGTCAGACCAATGGACCATCTAGCCCAGTATCCTGTCTTCTGACAGGTGCCACATGCTTCAGAGGGAATGAACAGAACAGGGGAATTTATCTGACAAACCATCCATGGTCATCCAGTCCCAGCTTCTGGCAGTCAGAGGCTAGGGACACCTGGGATTGCATCCCTGACCATATTGGCTAATAGCCATTGATGGACGTGTCCTCTATGAACTTGGCTAATTCTTTTTTGAACCCTGTTATAGTTTTGGCTTTCACAACATCCCCTGGCAATGAGTTCCACAGGTTGACTGTGTGTTGTGTGAAGAAATACTTCCTTTTGTTTGTTTTAAACCTGCCGCCTATTTCATTGGGTGACCTCTCATTCTTGTGTTATGTGAAGGGGGAAATAACACTACCTTATTCACTTTCGTCACACTATTCATGATTTTATAGACCTCCATGTCATCTCCCATTAGTCATCTCTAAAATGAACGGTCCCAGTCCTGTTAATCTCTCCTCATAAAGAAGCTATTTTGTACCTCTAATCATTTTTGTTGCCTTTCTCTGTACCTTTTCCATTTCTAATAACTTTTTTGAGATGAGGCAACCAGAACTGGCCACAGTACTCAAAGTCAGGGCATACCATGGATTTATATACTGGCATTATGATATATTCGGTCATATTTTCTATCCCTTTCCTAATGGTTCCTAACATTCTGTTAGTATTTTTGACTGACACTGCACATTGAGCAGACGTTTTCAAAGAACTATCCATAATGACTTCAAGATCTTTCTTGAGTAGTAATAGCTGATGTAGACTCTATTTTGTATGTATAGTTGGGATTGTTTTCCAATGTGCATTACTTTGCATTTATCATCATTGAATTTCATCTGCCATTTTGTTGCCCGTTCAGCTAGTTTTGTGAGATCCCTTTGTAACTCTTAACAATCTGCTTTGGATGTGACTATCTTGAGTAACTTTGTATCAGCTGCACACTTTGCCGCCTCACTATTTACCCCTTTTTCCAGATCATTTCGACTGTGGAAAAGCACTGGTTCCAGTATAGATCCATGGGGGACCCCACTATTTACCTCTCTCCACTGTGAAAACTGACCATTTATTCCTACCCTCTATTTCCTGTCTTTTAACCAGTTACTGATCCATGAGAGGACCTTCCCTCTTATCCCATGACTGACTATTGCTTAATAGCCTTTGGTGGGGTATCTTATCAAAGGCTTTCTGAAAGTCCAAGTACTCTGTATCCACTGGATCACCCTTGTTCACATGTTTGTTGACCTCTCAAAGAATTCTAATAGATGGGTGAGGCATGATTTCCTTTTACAAAAGCCGGTTGACTCTTCCCCAACAAATCGTGTTCCTATGTCTGATAATTCTGTTCTTTACAATAGTTTGAACCAATGTGCATTGTACTGAAGTTAGCCTTACAGACTGTAATTGCCTGGATCGCCTTTGGAGCTATCCTCCAGTCATCTAGTCCAAAAGGCTGATGTAAGGGATAGCTTACATACTGTTGGTTGTTCTTCAGTTTCATATTTGAGTTCCTTCAGCACTCTTGGGTAAATACTTTCTGATCCGGGTGACTTATTACTGTTTAATTTATCAATTCGTTCCAAAACTTCCTCTATTGACACAATTTAGGAACAGTTCCTCAGATTTGTCATCTAAAAAGAACGGCTCAGGTGTGGGAATCTCCCTCACATCCTCTCCAGTGGAGACGGATGCAAAGGATTAATTTAGCTTCTCTGCAATGACATTATCAGCTTTGAGAGCTCCTTTAGCACCTTGATCATCTAGTGGCCCCACTGATTGTTTAGCGGGCTTCCTGCTTCTGATGTAATTTAAAAATGTTTTTATATTTTTGTCTCCCTCTTGCTAGTTCCTAGTGTAAACCAGGCCTAAGAAATACTTTCTGGGCCTGATCCTGCTTCCTTTGAAGTCAGTGGCAAAACTCCCATGGATTCCAGATGGGAGCAGGATTAGCACCATTTCTGATATGAAATAGGTGCATCGTTGTAGTGTTCATATCAGAGGATTTGTATTCTAATCAAGGATGGGCAAACTCATCTTGTCGTATTGCTGAAGCCTCTCAGAGCTCTCCGAAGTTAGACTCAAGCCCAAACGCGATTGGGTTCATGTTCTGTTCTGGAAAAGAGGTGGGATGAAAGGAGCAGAGCTGGGTCATGGGGGGAGGGGGAATCCAATGAAAAGGATGAATGGAAAATAAGCAGAGAACAGAATGAAAAGCTAATAGACTGCAGGAGACGCAGGAGCGAGGGGCTGGGAGAACAATTCTAACATCAGTTGATTTTTGGGCGGGTGGAGAGTATGCATCTATCCTTAAGGCTGTGTGAGCACAGCACTCCTGCAAGTCAATAGTTCCTAACCCAGCCCCTGGGGGCAGCCCAACACAGGACAAAAGTGTAACGGTGTCTCATTGGGGTTCCTGCTGCATGAACTTCCATGCTCAATTGCCCCCACACCTCTTCCCTGCAAGCCATCCTCTAGTAGTGGCTACAGCTGGCCCCTGCCAGCAAAAGGCTACTTCCCAGCCCAGTTCCTAGTGTGCCTGCTGCCCCATCTCCCCACTGCCCCCAGCTCCCAGGCTAGTATTTCCACATGCACCCTCAGGTTCATTATTCAGTACCTGTGACCTCAGGATGTCATTTCCTGTCCCTGTACTTTGGGCATCACGGCTGCTCTATAAACTGGTTAACTAGACCCTCTCTCTGCCTCCGCCAGGGTGGAGGGAAGCTAACTAGTAATGAGCCAGCAATTTCTTTACAATAGGGTGAGAAGGCTCATTAAATCATCCATTCTTTAGAAGTTCCCTGGTTGCTGATTCTAATGCCAATTCCCTTGCTTCAAAAACAAATAAATAAAGGAAAGAAAGAAATTTGATTGTTTTTTTATTTGTTCAGATTTATCTTTAAAAAAATCAATCTCGGTGACATTTGAAAGAAAAGAATCCAAACTCTAGGAGCAAATTAGCAAACCTCTAACCAGTTTCATCCAATCTAACATAGATTTCTTTTTTTCTCATTCTCTGTTAAACTAAATTTCCAAATTGAGGAGGGGGGAAGGGAAATCAATGTTTTCTGGAGTCATCATTGAAAATGTCTGACTATAATCAAACTATATAGTAAGTGAGAAATTAATCCTAAAATCCAGCCTTTTTATTGGCATATTTATGGTGGCTTTATTTCTGGTCAATACAGAGAATGTTAGTTCATGATAATTTAAGGGAGATTAAATTGCTGTATGATGAAGAAACTATACATTGTGTTACACTGAGAAATGAAAGATGGTTAGTTAGAGAGATGTAATCGACCTCTATTTATTCCGGATGACAAATCTGCAAATTAGGTGTGTGTTTTTGTTTTTTTTAAAAATAACATATTTTCCATTCACATATATAAGAATATTGAGACTTGTTAAGGATGTTTTTTTGCCACATTGCTTTATGTGGCATCTCATGACATTCTCTGCGCTCAGAGGGCCTGATCCAAAGCCACTGAAGGTAACTGGAATTTTTCCATTGACTTCAATGGGGCTTGGATCAGGTGCTAAAAATGTAGAAACAGAACAAGAATAATTAATAGTTAAACCTGCTCTTCTGATAGTCCAGCTTCTGACTGAGGACATACAAATTCACATACTTTATGGGTCCATGAACAAGGAAAATCCCATCCTTAACCAGAACCTTGCGTATGCGTTTTTGAGAACAGTCCGTTAATATAAATATTAGACCAAACGCTAAAACTATGACGCTGCTCTCTCGAGTGTTCTGCACAAGCGTGAATTTTGCCCTTCATGAGTGTGGAAAGATGACACTACAGGTATCTGCAGCAACCTGAGGTTAAGCAATATAAATTCCTGAGAAAATGCTGAACATTTTCAAACCCGATGACCTAAAATGGATTAAGAGCCCATGTTTAGACCTCTCAGGTTGCACATTTTGGTCAGCTGTCTTCAGGCAGAGTCAGATGTTAGTCATCTATTTAAGAACCAGCATTCACTTTGAGTGACATTCTCATACAAGGAAATCATGCTGGGTTAACATAAACAAGATATATGACAGTGAATAAATCAGTTCCTGTTGAAAATATAAGTTTGATAATAGGTATCATCTTCAAAAGAACCTAAGTGACTTAGTAACTTACATCTTATTGAAAGTCAGTGGCTCCTAAATTACTGTCATTTTTGAAAGTGGGATATAGGGCTTCTCTACATTGAGTAGAAATCACACCCCCATAGCATGCATTGCTAAATCACATTAATAGGTTGTGCATTCATTGGTCCATGTAGACCCTGCTGGTGTGCACTAAAGGTCCCATAGTGTGCTCTAACATAGTGTGGTTTCAAACAGCACAAGGTTAAGGTGCACTAGGAAACTTTTTAGTTTACACAGACCAGTTAATGTGCAATACATTAGTGCAATTTAGAAATCACACTCTCATAGTGTGTATTGCTGCATTGCTTGTGCTCCTAAGTTACTTGGGTAACATTTTCAAAAGCACCTAACATTTATATTTAGATAGAGAATGACAGTCACCTGTTATAGCCACACTTTATATTAAAGTCTCATTCACAAATAATTTATTAAGAGTTAATAAAGAACTAATAGATATTTTAATATATGGCTATTCAAGTGTTATGCTGCCCAGATCAATGGATTGCTTAAAATCAGGGCTAATAGCCATCTATAACTACCTCAACTGCTGAGTTTATAACTAGTGTTGGTAGGAATGCTTAGTGACATGTGGTGGTGGTGTTTGTAGCATGTTTTGTTGAATATGCTGTCTGATCACTACCAAAATGTATTTGAGACATATCGATTTTGACAAGTTTTTGACAGGAAGGTCTCTGAGGTCCAGGGCGGAGTCTTGTATCACTTCCAAAAAGAGACAGAGACCGACCTGAATTAAAACCTGACCTTTTCAATCTGAAAATAGTCATTTCGACACAATTCCATTTGGCAAAATCATTTGAAAGGGTTTGGTTTTGTCCCAAATGAAATAAAAACAAATGTTGAAACCTCAAAAGTTGTTGTGAAATTATCATTCTCCAACCAGCAATACTTATAACCTTCCATACCACACACTGGTAATGACTATATCATCCTATAACATCTATCAGTCATTTACTACCGTTGATAATCTAGAGATGTACCACTTTGTTTGCTTGCCTGAATATATCTGAGCACTCCACCTCGTCATTTAAATAATGTCACTCCCCAAGCTAAAGCTAATACTCTAAACAGCTGAATTTAAATTCGGGGGGAAAATACATTGTGACTGGTTATTAACAGGTCTTAAGATGTGAAAAGAAAGGAGAAAATTGATTTGTGTAAAATAAGAACCCCTTAAAAACTTGAACTGAACCTTCAACTGTTCTGAGGTTTGACAAAGTTTCAATTCACTTCCAGTCTTAATAGATTTTTGCACACCTTTTTTCTACTGCTGAGACCCCACAGAGTCTCAGAGCCCTGGCTCCAGTCCAAGCCCGAATGTCTGCACTGCACCTTCATAGCCCTGTGGCCCAAGCCCCGCACACCCGAGTCAGCTCAGCCAGGTCTGCCACAGCCCTGCCATGGATCTCTTATTGCAGTTTAGTCATACCCTGAGTTTCCAGTCTGGCCAAAACCAAGAACTGGAAATCATTATGAGACTTTTGGCTACGGAGGGGAGAGAGGCATTGTTGCCAATGCCAACATGTGCAAGTTTAGTGTGAGTCTCACCATATCTGGTGTTTAACCTAAATCTTCAGCCTCTGGAGTCATGGGATTGGGTGATAATCACAGCTTGCTTTTTTCTTTAAGCACATTTCTAGCCCTGATGGTGCAGAGGAAACCTCAAGGTGATCTCTAAAGACTGAGCCACCAGGAGGCAGATACAAAGAACCCAACACTTCTTAGTGGTTTAAATCACATGGTTTTATAGCCAATCTCATCATATGTGGGGACCTGTTTGATGTTTGGATGCTCAGGGTTGGCATTACTGGGCAGAGGAGACAGCCAGGGCTGTCCCTACCCATACTCAAAGTAAGCAGCTGCGTAGGGCACCAGGAAGTTTGGGGCACCACATTTCCTGGTGCCCTCTGCAGCGGTGTGCTGCCCCAGCCCCTGCCCCGCCTCTTCCCCATGGCCCCTGCCCCGCCTCTTCATACCCTCGCTCCTCCCCCACCCCGCCCCCCACTCCCCTGAGGACTGCTGCAGGGGTCGGGCCTGCACTCACCGCGTGGTAAATGGAGCAACCTGTCCCCAGCCTGCTTCACTCCCCTGGCTCCCAGCCATGCCACCAGCGAGTGCTGGGGGGCAGTTCCCCCCACACACACTCCCCAAGGCTGGGCGCCAGGGGAGCAAAGCGGAGTGGGCTTGGGCCAGGGGGCGGTTCTCCCTGTTCCCCAGCCCCCTCCCCCATGGAGGCCTGGGGCCAGCCCCCCGCCCCCATGGAGGCCTGGGGCCAGCCCCCCTCCCCGTGGAGGCCTAAGGCCAGCCCCCCCGCGAAGAAAGGTGCAGCACAGCAACCTTGCTCTGCTAAAAGCCGAGGGGAGCTCTCCTTCGCCTTGACCGGGGTGAGCAGCCACTCTGCCCCCAAGGTTCCCCTCCTTTTTGCTGGCTGGGGTGAGCGGCAGTCCCCAAAAGACTGGGAGTTTTGCTTTTCACTTCAATGGAGCCTGCATTTCACTCATTGCCTTTTAGACCCTGATGCTACTTAGCTTGCTACGCTTGAGCAGCCCAACTGACACCAAAGGCTGTTCCCAAAGTGCTCACAGTTAAGTGGTATTTCCAGGATTGGAGGCTTAATCTACTGACCTTCCCCCAGTTAGGGCTCCCCTGGCCCACTCTCTTTACTTCACATGCTCCTACAGTCCGGCATCCCAATCACTAGTGTGAGCCTATCCACGCAAACAGTAGATATATGGCATCTTCCTCTTGCCCACCTGCTCTGCTCTGATACATGGATTTCTTTCTGTTTTTCTCCCCCCCACCCCACCAAAAAAACACAAAGCAGTAAAGCAGGGGAAATATCATAAATGAAGTGTGATCTTTTTGCCTCCTTTTCACCAGGCTGTCAAGATAATGATATATTCACAGTTTTTACTTGACGTGTGAAATTTCCAGCATGGATGAGAATCAAATCATTTTATGCTATTTACCCTTTCAAAAGGATTTAAGCATGTTTTTAATAGATGGAGACAATTGTAAAAGGGAGATAGGGACAAAATTATCTACACTTCAATGGACAACTCAAGGTGAAAGGTATTGCAGGCATCTTAGTGTGTACAGTCGTGCAGAAATAGTTTTACCTAGGTCCCCATTTTGTGCCTAAACTAATTTAAGGAAGGAATTTATATATTCCCTGGCTCCCATATATATATATATATATATATATATGCTGTCAATTATTCACAGTTAACACACACGATTAATTTAAAAAAAATCGTGATTTAAAAAAATAATTGTGATTAATCACAGTTTTAATCACACTGTAATGCAATAGAATACCAAGTGAAATTTATTAACTATTTTTGGATGTTTTTCTACATTTTAAAATATATGTATTTCAGTTACAACACAGAATACAAAGTGTACAGTGCTCACTTTATATTATTATTTTTGATTATTAATCTTTGCACTCTAAAAATGATAAACAAAAGAAATAGTATTTTTCAGTTCCTCTCATACAAGTTCTCTATCTCTTTATCATGAAACTTCAATTTACAAATGTAGATTTTTTTTTGTTACATAACTGCACTCAAAAACAAAACAACGTAAAATTTTAGAGCCTACAAGTCCACTCAGTCCTACTTCTTGTTCAGACAATCACGAAGACAAACAAGTTTGTTTACATTTATGGGACCTAATGCTTATTATTTACAATGTAACCTTAAAGTGAGAACAGGTGTTTGCATGGGTCTTTTGTAGCCGGCATTGCCATGTATTTACGTGCCAGATATGCTAAACATTCGTATGCCCCTTCATGCTTCGGTCATCATTCCAGAGGACATGCTTCCATGCTGATGATGCTCATTAAAAAAAAAAGCATTAATTAAATTTGTGCCTGAGCTTCTTGGGGGAGAATTGTATATCTCTGTTTTACCCACATTCTGCCATATATTTCATGTTATAGCAGGCTTGGATGATGACCCAGCACATGTTTTTGCTTTAAGAAAACTTTCACTGCAGATTTGACAAAACTCAAAGAAGGTACCAATGGGAGATTTATAAAGATACCTATGGCACTCGACCCAAGGTTAAGAAGCTGAAGTGTCTTCCAAAATCTGAGGGGGACGAGGTGTGGAACATGATTTCAGAAGTCTTAAAAGAGCAACACTCCAATCTGGAAACTACAGAACCCGAACCACCAAAAAAGAAAAGCAACCTTCTGCTGGTGGCATGTGACTCGGATGATGAAAATGAACATGCGTCGGTCCGCACGGCTTTGGATCGTTATCGAGCAGAACCTGTCATCAGCGTGGACACATGTCCTCTGGAATGGTGGTTGAAACATGAAAGGACATATGAATCTTTAGGGCATTTGGCACAGAAATATCTTGTGACACTGGCTACAATAGTGCCATGAGAACACCTGTTCTCATTTTCAGGTGACACTGTAAACAAGAGGCGGGCAGCATTATCTTCTGCAAATGTAAACAAACTTGTTTGTCCGAGCGATTGGCTGACCAAGAAGTAGGACTGAATGGACTTGTAGACCCTAAAGTTTTACATTGTTTTATTTTTGAATGCAGTCTTTTTTACATAACTCTACATTTGTAAATTCAACTTTCATAATAAAGAGATTGCATTACAGTACTTTCAATGGGGGAATTGAAAAATACTATTTCTTTTGTATTTTACAGTGCAAATATTTGTAATCAAAAATAAATATAATGTGAGCACTGTACACATTGTATTCTGTGTTGTAATTGAAATCAATATATTTGAAAATGTAGAAAACATGAAAAATATTAAATAAATGATATTCTATTAGTTTAATAGTGTGATTAGTCCTGCAATTACGTTGTTTTTAATTGCTTGACAGCCGTAGTATATATATTATATTGTGTGTGAGAGCATAGTCATTTATATTCAGCTAAAGTCTGCTGTCAGATCAGCATAAACAACTCCCTAGAGCTGGGTGAAATATGTTGACCAAACCTTCTATTTAGAAATGTCCCTTAAGTTGATTTTTTTAAAAAAAATTCAACAACAATGAAATGTGTGAAATGGAAATGAAATATTTCTTTTCTGGTTGAACAAAATGTTTTGTTCCACCTAAAATTACTCTTTTAAAGAAAAAATGATTCACCCAAAATTTAAAAATATGTTTTTGTCCCAAATTATTATTTTTTCAATTGTTCTAGGCTGCCAGTGAACTGAAAAATGGTTATTGGCCCTGCCCTATTTTTATTGTCTTCCAAGGAAACTCCATCTACAATTATTATCTGAGAGCAAAATTTGCCATTTGGGTTAATCAGTGAGTGATCTTAATTAGCTATTATATGTGGGCTTTTCAAAATAAATTGGCCTTAAAACTCCCATCAAAGTCAATGGGAGTTCTACCAGCTAGATCAGTGCTGAGTACTCTTGAAAATTCCAGTCTACAACCCACTTGAGGTCACTTTTTCCAACCTCACCAAACAATAGTTTTCCATTCTCCTAGGGCCAGCGCCTCATCTGGCACAAGGTGGTGTAGCTCCATTGATTTCAGTAGATGCTATACTGATCTACACCAGCAGAGCATCTGATCCATCATTCCCAATTCCAAGTGAGAAGACATTGAGCTAACTTCTACTCAGTTACACCATTATGATACCAGAGCAGCTTAACTGAATTCAGTAGCTGTGCTTCACATTGACACTGGTATAATAGGAAAAAAGATCCAATGGGCCTATGTCTATCCCAGTTAGACACTTGCAACCCAGTTGAGAACAATGAGAGTTGCACTGATGTAGAGGAGGGATGGTTGGGATTCCATGTTTTTCTGAGTGTGTGATTGGGGATTAGAGTGCAAAAATCTTATCCCATGGGTTGAAAATGTGATTTATTATAACGTGGCCAGATCCTAAACTGGCATAAATTGCCATAGCTACTTTGACATCAGTAGAGCTACACCAGTTTACATCAGCTGACAATCTGACTATAAGTACAAGGAGGTAAGAGCTTTGAGGTAGGGACCGTCTGCTTGTTCCGTGTGTATATTGCCTAGCACAATGGCTTTCTGGTTGCTGATTGTGGCTCTTAGGTTACAATAACAAAGAGACAGGGTTAGGAATGTTGTGGGAAGCTTTCCCTTTTGCAAAAGCCCAATGGAATCTCCTAGGATGAAACCAATAAGGTTCAATACAAATTGCACTAGAAACCTATAGAATTTAACAGAGAAAGTTATCCTCTGTGTTGGATTTTTTGAAATCTTCCAATAGAATTCTATAGACGGGTTATACTGTACTTTCTTTTTAAACCCTAAAAAACTGGAGAAGATTTTTATATTACAGTCCATAGGACTTTCCCAGAAACGATTAAATCTGTAGGCTTTTGTGAAATTAAAATCGAATACATATTTTTTTAAAAGTTTATCGTTTCCTATTGCATTAATGTAGGGTTTGTTTTTGTTTTTGCATGTGCTGTGCATATAACTACCATATATATATAATGGCATAGTAGGCACATTTTTATTTTTCCAGAAAAATCTTGTAGCACAGCTACAAAGATCCAAAGCCATTTCTCCGTTTCTGAATGATCCTGAACAAGCAATTACATTAGATTATATAGAGCAAAGCAGCTCTAGCAAGAAACTTACAGACACAGGAATCCAGACCTAGGTTATCTACCCTTGTTAGTAACACTGCAGCTGGGCAGATATTTTTGTCTGCCTGAGCAAGGCCATATTCTTTCTCGCTATGTGGTGTCCTTGCTTCCAGCATATGGTGCCTAAGCGCACAAGATGGCTGCAGGTTATGTCAAGTCGAGTTCTCTCATAAACAAGTTTTTATAATCTCCAAAGAATGTATCCATCAGATTGGAGCCATAAAGGGAATGTCCCATAGAATTGAATAAAAAATAAAATTTTAGTTTTTTAACCATTCCCCAGAATTTAATAGCAAATGGCTAGGCAGCTAGTGTGTTAAGATCATGACCTATCATACTCATCAATACTGTCGCATTGCTTTTAGAAATCACACCCTCGTAGAGCCCATTACCCCACTGTGTAGACAAGCCCTTAGTGTTTAAGCTCCTTGGGGCTACAACCATCCTTTGTTCTGTGTTTGCGTAGCACCCAAGACAATGGGGTCCTACCCCATCACTGGGATCCTACTGCAATACAAATAAATAATAAACATGTAAAATTTTGTAAGATATTTTAAAAAACCTATAGAAAGTATTTCATTCCCTTTTAAATACTATAGATTTTATTCTGATTTCGATAGACCCCTAAAACATTCTATAAAATCATATAGACTTCATTAATGTCTATAGGACTTCTCCATAAGGGATTGGTTTAATGAGGACAACTTTGTAATTAACTGGTGATATAGCCCTAATTGAATAACTCCTCACCAAGACTACGGGAGCCTAAAAAGAATAATTGAAATGGCTTTTCAGTTTTCTACCCAAAATTAGCAATGACCGTTCAAATGCTGATATTTGATGATTATTTCTGTTTTTAACAAGACTCAGGTGAGTTTCATGACATGCTGTAGAATCTTGTAAGTGGCTTCCAGTCATGCATGCAGTAGCAGCACAAGTTAATTCTGTACCTGCCATGAGACCTTGCAAAGCTGGATGTCATGTGTTAAAGAGAGTTACAGCATTGGTAGCCCATTATTTCTAATGGAGATAATATCTTGTTGCAGTGTGACATGAGACCAATCAGAAGTTACATTCTGTCAGCAGTGCATGTTTTTCTATTATCCTGTTCTACAGAGTCGAATCGGGAGGATAATAGAATATTGCTCATCTCATTTTTAAGACTTATTTTACATTTCACCTAGACCTATGAAGTAGTCCATAGGGTGCTCTCTGAAAGGTGATTTTTTGAGAGGGGGTTCTTTAAACTTATGCAGACTTTCAGTCTGAGACCAGTGTTAGACATGGTTGAACCTCACAAGGTTTGGAGGATGTGCTTGGATAATCAGCCAAAAGTTCAGTTGTTTATGGGCTCCTCCAAACCTATTGGAGATGGTAGAAGTTTTTCCATTGAGTTTAATGGCTATATATGAACAGCTGAGGTTTCCCCAACCTTAACTGACTAAGGTTATCCCAACCTTAACTGACTCCCTCCCCCTCCCACCTATTCAACTCAGATTTTTCTCTTTTCCCTTAAACTCCTCTTTCCCTTCTTCCCAAGTCCCCAAACATTTCTTCTTCTTTTCTGCCCATGTACAACTGACTGAGCAACCTGGCCTGCACCCACTGACATAATTTCACACTTTCCTAATGTTTTCTTGCCAAAACCTTTTATCTCCCAAAGCTCATGCATAGTGATTCTGAGATGAGTCCTGGCTGTGTGCCCTCTTCACCACCAGCGCAGAGCTTGGGACCATCCATCCTAAATACCCTAGTGTGGTGTTTCCTCTTTCAGAAGGTTGTGGCTGTTTCTTTTCCATTATCTGCAACTGGTAAGATTCAACACAGCCAGAGGAGAGGTGAGAGAATGGCTTGTATGTCAGTGAGTGATAATGGCTGTCCCAGTACCTTCCTAGCAATACTCCAGATGTTGTGCCAAAAGTGATTGCCTTGTTAATATTGGCCTGATTTACAGAAGTACTGAGATCTTAAAGCTGCTTGAAATATTGTGGTCAAGAAAAAAATAAGTTGATAAAAATGGCTTTTCAACCAAAATGATGGTTTTTTTTCCATTTTAGTTACAATTTTCCAGATTTGAAAACCAAACACTTATTGGTAATTTATTTTACCAACACCCCCACATTTTATCTGAGAGCCAACATTTTTCAAGTTTTCATTTTTCGTTGAGTGAGGGGGGATATATGGCATTAAAAATCCCAAGAAAAATATTTGGCATTTTTGACCAGCCCTACAAAGTACCCACCGAATTCATTTAGAACCTGTGGTTTGTTCCAGTATAGAATTCCTTGTGTCCTTCTGGAACAGAATTGTACATACATTCATAAAGAAAAGAGTCCTTATAGGAAAGATTTTCCCAAGGAAGGATAGGATTGTATAAATGCACTAGTTATTTAAAATTATCCTCAGACACAAATTTAATAATATGTCATTTTGATTACTGAAGAACCTTTTTCTTGGAGGAAACCTCAAAGCATTTTATATGGTTTTGTTCCAAGTTTCTGCACTGCTCTTTCCTCTTGCTTTTGTCTAATGCTTGGTTCAGCTGTTGTGCTTTTTTGTTGCTTCTCGTTTTTAATTAACTTTGCTATCTTTTTCAAAAAATCTGTCCTTTAATGTCTAAAACCTTCTTATTAGGATGGTGACAGCCTCCAAAGAAGACATAAACTAAGCAATGCATCATAGGTGTGAAAGATCCCTAGACAATTAAACAGACACTGAAAGCAAATTAAAATAAATAACATTGACAAGAAAAAAGTCTTCATTATTTTACCTTTGACAGAAGTGGCAAGTGAAATGTATTGCCAACAAGGGATACACTCTGTTATCGATGTGAAGAAGTTTCATTTCGTCTTCTTGGGTGTGTCTACACTGCACACTCAGCCCAGGCTCTTATTCAGGTTTGAGCCCCACGCTCCCTTTCCATTCACACACAAATCAGTCTAACACGAGTCAGCAAGCGCTAAGGACACAATTCCTAGACTCCTGATGGGGGAGTGGATCAGAGCCAAATCCTACTGCTACTCAGGGCCAAGCCCTGTCATTTTGTAGTGTGGTCTCAGACCTGAGTCAGAAAGTCTGTGTAGTGCAGTATGGATGCATTGGCATGGGTGTGAGACCCAAGTCCAGCAACTGTAAGCCCAGGTTTACAATACAGTGTGGATGCTCAACCATGAGCTTGGAAACAGAGTCCATGGGCTTAGTGTGCATTGTAGACCTACCCTAATTTTAAACTGTGTATCAGAGCATTATCTGATTCATACCTGGAGTCTGCTAACTGAAGTTACTGAGATGGTTCTTGAATTGTTAAGGCTTAGTGAATTCATATTACTCAGTGGTACATACATGAACTGCAAACCATTTTTGGCCCAATACAAATAATAGCACCATGGAACTTTACCGCTTCCATTCCTCCCAGTGTGTGGGAGGAAGATTTCAAAGGACTGAATTTCATGAATTAGTATTTAATGGTGAAATTCACTCAGTGGGAGTTAGCATGAGACCTACACACCACACAAGTTCTACATGTAGACTTAAGTGGTGTCTAGGCCTTATGCTAGTACAGGGAACATATGTGAACATCCCCTGGTTTTTGCAGAAATAAGTGCTTATTCATGCAGTCCCTCAAGCTGAACACACAAATGCACTTTTGTGTAAGCAAATGAGATGCGTTTTTAGGTTTTTGGAAAAGTTTAGGACCCAAATTTGATCCTAAAACTGTCACGCAAGGATGGAGATTGTGGCTATTTCTATATAACACAGTCCTAAAGCTTTGCAGACTCATGTTAGTTATTAGTGCAAGATCATGTGGTTAGATTAATAGGAGCAATTTAGGTTGATGATCTTACTTCATTGCTTTCATTAGAATGGAGTCGTGGGTGTCGGTGTGCTTTTCATCTACAGCAAACTGGGAAATTTTTCCACATTTGCTGACTTAATGGATGATTTGACTTAAAACTACATTCCACAGTAGTAGAGCACCCTAGAGATATGTTGGGTTGTCATAATATATAAAGCTTCTTCCAGATCCACTGCACGCAGCTTTGCATTGTTCATTGTGGAGCTGGAAACGAGAAAAGACTCTTTTCTTGTCTCATTGCTCCCAGGATGATGCTTAATAACTGGAGAATGAAATATTGAACGGGCATTCCAGAGTTTTGTTACATATTTGTTTTTCTCTAAGAAACAGAGTGGAAAATGGCTACTTGCAAAGTCATGTCAGATCAGTATTATGAATGATCTTTCTAGAAGACCTTGGGTGTTAATAGTTTACTTGTACAGATATGAGCTTTTGGAAAGAGAGACGTGCATTTTCGGTGCCATATTAATCAATAAGACAGCCTAACCTATGAAGTAGCATATTCAGACAACTGGGTGAAATCCTGGTCCTAATGAAATCAATGGGAGCTTTGCTGTTAACTTGCCTGATTTCAGACACTGGGCCAAATTCAAACCTGGGGTAAACAAGTACAACTCCATTTATGTCAATGTAGTTGTCCACTTTTACACCGGGACCCATTTGGCTGTAACAAAGTAATAGCTCATCTATCAACATCGGGTCAGATTCTGCCCACCCTCCACTAAGTGGTACCTTACTCCCTGAGCAGTTCCATTTTCTCAGTGCAACTGTTTGTGAAGTAAGGGATCTCTCAAAGAGTGGCAGAATCTGGCCCATGGTTTGTCCACTATACAAACTTGGCACAGAAGCAGCCTCCATTGGTGTGCAGTGGACAGGCATAGTCTGGTGCCACCTGCTGTCATGTGTGAGAAGGGCTTCAGCCTGAGTTGCTCAGGTGGTTATACCTAGTGCTGTATTTAACACCTTCCAGCCAGCAAATTCTGCTTACACACCCTCTGCTACTGCTAACACTCACCATACTTCATACAGAGAGGCAGCTTTAATCACACCTTCATGTTGTGACATACATGGGGTACAATCCAGACTAATGAGTAAGTGTGTAACCCTTGCCCTCCAACCTGGGGTGCCCTTAGCTGCTATAGCAGCCAGCCTGGACTGCTCACAAACAGCCTCCAGCATGCAATTCACTCCCAGCTATTTCCAAATATCGGCTGCAGCCTCACCTTGGATCTTACCAGCCTGGGTTATACAGCAGGATGACCCCAACACACCCTCAGTCTTAAATTTTCCTCCAGATAGGTATGTTTTGTATTGCCCAGGATACTGTCCAGGTCTTCTACTGGATAATACAATTTTATATAAAGAAATAACAGACTTGAATAGAAATAATATATACCCAATTTGCCACCCCAAATGGAATTTTCCAGACACGTCAATTTAAACACACTGGATTAGTTAAAAAAAGTTTTACTACAAAGAGATAGACTTAAGTTAGTACAAGTAATGAGGCATAAAAGCCAGAAATGATTACAAGAAAAGTAAACATAAGTTAAGCACAAGTTGTATTTTAACTATGTTAAATTCAAAGCAATGTTTTCATGCTTTTAGCAGTCTTACTGGCCAAACTTCTTGGGTCAGGACCCCTTCTCCCAGAAGCCAATAGTATGGGCAGAGAGAGAGAGAGAGAGAAAGGGGTGACTTGGGATGCTTGTCCCTTCTTTTTATAGTTTCAGTCCACCTCTTGAAAAAAAAAAAAAACATTTCCAGCTGAGATCCAGGAGCCGTAGAGTTTATGCTGAAGGATGTTCCCTGCTGTTTTTTTTAATCCGTTTGAGCTTCCTTTGTCTTCTCTTCCTACTCTGTGACTCTGTCTAATGCTTAAATGCTAATTAAGCAGATCACACATTCTCTTGTTTAGAACAGACCTGTTTGTCAACTTCTGTTTGAGTAGGGCTGTGGTTTGGAACATGTATTAACAACATCATAGATGGAAATTGTATAATGTCACATACAATGTTGCCACACTTATTTTATGAGGACAATATTGACCAGTAAAACATGAGTTTTCAGATGATACCTTACAAGGCACACCTTATACAAAGATATTACAATAGTGTGGAGGGTACGAACACAGAAGTACATTCTGTCACATATGCAAAAGCAAAACTAAATCTGTAAATCACATATGTGCATAAATTCAAATCCTGGAGAGGGAAGGCCTCTGTGCACAGAATTGGGGTAGCAGCATGCAAGTTTTCTCATATTCTAACACCTAAGTGCCCTGTCCTGGACAGATTGCCTGAAGGGAAAACATAGATTATAGTCCAGGCCCATTCAGTCTTTGGCTTCCCTGAAGACCACGAACCAGTCAGATCACAAGAAACCGCACACCTGGCAGTTCATTAGGAGTTGAGGCCATCCATCTGTTTCGCATTAGCCACCATATTGGCACTACGTAGTACCTGTTCTTGATTACTCCATATTGGGGGTCAATATCAGGGGGGAAGGATTACATTGGCCTGCTAAACCCATGGTTGCAAGTTCAATCCTTGAGGGGGCCATTTAGGGATCTGGGGCAAAAATCTGTCAGGGGGTTGGACTAGATGTCCTCCTCAGGTCCCTTTCAACCCTGATATTCTATGATTTTTGCCATCAGTCTCAACATTTTAGTGCATGTTATCATTCCCCAATGCACCAGGACTCACCTGTGATAAAACTGTGATTCCTTAGGAGAAAACAAAACAGTGACATATTCATGTCATATGATATGTAATCTCTAAAAAAGCTGAGACCTGCAAGGTCTGGTGCAGATGAAAAAAACAGATTTGTGAAAGACTTTCAAGGAGCTAACTGGAGGAACTTAGAATTCTGGTGCAATTTCTTTCCTCAAGCCAATTCCTCTCTCAAAGAAGAAAAAAAAAATCAGGGCTGGAGGACAGTTAGAAACCTTGCCAGTTGTTATTCAGCAATCTTGTAGGAGGATTACAACCAAACCAAAACGTGACACGTAGTATGGCTGGATCCACAGATACCAAGTAAATGAGAGCCAAATGGTGGTGACTGGGGCCAGGTCAAAATGGAGATGTGTACAGAGGCGGTATGATATAGTAGACAGAGCACTGGACTGGAGTTCAGGAGATATTCCTAGCTCTGCCACTGACCTGCTAGGTGACCTTGGGTAAGTCACTTCACTGCCCTGTGCCTGTGTTTCTCCTCCCACCCTTAAATAGGTTGCAAAGGCAGAAGGGACCATTCTGATAATCTAGCCTGACCTCCTGCATAACACAGGCTAGAGAATTTCCCCAAAATAATTCCTAGAGCAGATCTTTTAGAAAAACATCTAATCTTGATTTTAAAATTGACAGTGATGGAGAATTCACCAAAACCCTTGGGAAATTGTTCCAGTGGTTAATTACTTTCACTGTTAAAAATGTACATCTTATTTCCAGTTGGAAAACGTCCAACTTCAACTTCTAGCCATTTGATCATGTTATACCTTTCTCTGCTTAACTGAAGAGCCCGTTATCAAATATTTGTTCCCCATGTAGGTACTTACAGAGTATAACAAAGTGACCCTTTAACTTTCTCTTCAAGTTAAATAGATTGAACTCTTTGTATCTATCACTCAAAGGCAGGTTTTCTTATCTTTCAGTTATTCTTGTGGCTCTTTTCTGAACCTTCTCCAATTTATTATCAGCCTTCTTGAATTGTGGGCACCAGAACTGGACACAGTTTTCCAGCAGTGGTTGCAACAGTTCCAGATACAGAGGTGAAATACTCTATTTCTACTTGAGATCCCCCTGTTTATGCATCAGCTATTTTGGCCCAGCATCACACTGGGAGTTCATGTTCAACTGATTATCCATCCCCACCAACCAGGGACCAATTGTCAAAGGTATTTGGGCACCTAAAGATGCAGCTAGACATCTAGACATCTAAAAGGGTGTCATAAGGAGGAGGGAGAAAACTTGTTCACCTTAGCCTCTAAGGATAGAACAAGAAGCAATGGGTTTAAACTGCAGCAAGGGAGGTCTAGGTTGGACATTAGGAAAAAATTCCTAACTGTCAGGGTGGTTAAACACTGGAATAAATTGCCTAGGGAGGTTGTGGAATCTCCGTCTCTGGAGATATTTAAGAGTAGGTTAGATAAATGTCTATCAGGGATGGTCTAGACAGTATTTGGTCCTGCCATGCGGGCAGGGGACTGGACTCGATGACCTCTCGAGGTCCCTTCCAGTCCTAGAATCTATGAATCTATGAATCTAGTGGGATTTTCAAAAGGTCCTGGCCCCTAACTCCTTATTGGCACCGGGGCACTTGTGAAAATCCTCTAGGCATCTACCTACGTCTTTAAGGGCCTAAATACCTTAGAAAATGTGGCCCTATGATCTTTGAGCTTGGGACTGTCTGTTACTATATTTTTTTATAAGTCTGGCACAATAGGGCCCTGGTCTTAGTTGGGGCTGCTGGGTACTTTCGTCACATAAATAAGAACATAGAACCAGTATGGAAATCTGAGAAGCTATAAAAGCTGACACCAATTTCTAGAACCAGAAACTGTCCTCCTGGTGTATCGAGCTGTGACTGTAAGCAGTAATGCTGGGAATCTTGCAAGAGATTGCATGAGGTCGACAGCTAATTCTACAGCCTGAAAAGGTACAAATGAGCACCCATTTTACCACTCACCTGACCAAGGGAAGCACAATTTTGTCTCTACTGTTGCAAAAACATATCAAATTCTCATTGAAGTCAATGAGTTCCACTGGATTCCATTTGTAGAAGGCTCAGGCATTTGTAAAGTTAGGTGCAAGGTCCTTGCGTCCTCATAACACACTATTTTCCCATGAAAGGAATAAACATTTCGGCAGAAAGCACAATGATGATGCATTTTAAGTAGTAAGGGATTATTAAAGATTAACCCCTTTATTGCTAAGGGGGTCTAAGAAAAATATTACAAACCTTAGGCTGGTACATCAACCACTGAAAAGCTGCATGTTCCTCTTTGATGTCTTAGTCAAAAACGACATCTCTCTTTTTCCTTGCCTTCCTGCATTCTTGATGTGCTACGAACATCTGGCCATGTGATCATAAAATTTAAATCCAAATGCAAATTTGTAATAAAACCTTTTGGAAAAATGGCATTTTTTGCACACTTCAGTTGTAATTTTAAAAACACTTAAAATAGGAGACGTTAGTTGCTGTCTCATAATGATCTCAATAATTTAAATATGCAGAAATAACAATGTCCCATGCAGAAGCATAAAAAGCCACTGATTACTCTTCTCAACATATAAAAACCTTTCCCAGAGGGCCAACAACAGTAGGATATATGTAGATTTAACCTTTATACAAGGCAGCAAGAAAACTGAATGTCATTTGCATTTCATATCTGTAACTAAAACCATTCCACATATTGATGACACAGCAGTAAAAAAGGATGAGACAGGTTCAAGCTTAGGTATTAGGTATGCATTTCCCAAAATTGCTTACCATGTGGATTTCAGAGCTGTAGGTTACACATAGTGAGTGTGTGTGTGTGTGTGTGTACGTTTGTAAAAATGCAAACTGAAAAAATAGAAATTTGATCCTATGGCATCATACTGAGACCCACAGGGGTCATCAGCACAGTTGGAACTTTTAGATCCATCACACAGACTTCTGCCACTTGAGATAATGGAGTAACTGATAGAAGTAGTAGGTTGTTATCCTCTATGTGGACCAGCATTAGAGGGGGGATGAGACACACACACTTAGATTCCACAGATATTTGCTGACACACAGCAATGGTGAAACATAGAAACCTTGGGGTCCATTCGAGGTTCTGGAGAGCAGTGTATTCTAGTAGTTTCAGAACCTTCTGCCACTGTTCCTTCCTAACCTATTTCTTCTCCCCACCCAGCTTCTTGTCCCAGTCTCCACCCTTCCAGGATGCTTATCTCAGTTACAATCTCCTTGGCCAGCCAGTCATAGTCTCCAATTTTCCCTTCACCCTGGCTCTCAGTCCATGTCTCCCTCCCCAAGTGCCTCATTCCAATCTTCTCCCCTCCTCCCCAGTCTCTGGGCAAGGAGACTGGGACAAAGAGCCAGGTGGGGGAGAGACAGAGACAATGACCCTGTATGGAGAGACTAATCCTGCAAGAAGGGGGAAATGACTGAAATTGGGTGAGGAGCCCACGGTGTGGGAGACTAGAATGGGTAGGCATGGCCAATCACAGTGTCCCATCCCTGGACAACTCCTCATCCAATCTGCCTTCCCACCCATGGGTTGGTGGGCTTCCGCCCCTCCTGCTCAAGCCACTTCCATAAGCTGCCAGGAGACTGAGCCAGCGTCTTCAGAGTTAACAGATCTGGCACTGTCCCTTTAATGACTCTCCAGTGTCAGCTGATAGGCGACTATCTCGACCCACCTCCTCCTTCCTGCCTGTAGTCCAGGCAAACTCCAGCCCAATAGCAAGGATTCATACGTTACTACAGAGCAGCTTGATATTCAGCACAGCATTGCTATTTGGGCCGCCTGTAGTATCTGTCGTGTGTGTGTATAGTTAATGTGGGTAGATGTATATGTACGGTACAGTGATATTTCTTTCTAACAGCATGAGCCTTTGGTTCTCATTTTGCTTACCCGTCACTTCCGTTTAATCATTCCATTGATGCAGCAATAGCCCAATATGACTCGAAAGCACAACCAGAACATCACTTCATCCCCTGCAGAGTCAGGCAGTGGGAATGGCACTGAAGAAGCATTCCTGGACTCTTCTGACCTGGCGAGGTGTTCTAATAATGGCTGGACGTTTTGCACCCGTTAGCATTGTAGGCAAACATCGTTAGGTGTCTTTTTTTTTTTTTTTTGGTCCCTGTCTGGTTTTTATTTATTTATTTATTTTAGGAGACTCGTGTCATTTTCTTTCAAAAAGAAAAAAAGAAAAAAAGAAGAAAGAAAAAAAGGAAGTTAATGTTAGAACTGAAGCAGAACAGTATGTGTCAGCCCCATTCTTTTTATGATGGCCATTACCTGCAAAAAACACGACAATGTTGAGGGGCTGATCGAAAGTGACAAAAATGAGCAAAAATAGGATTGAGACTGTCCTTAGCTCACCCTATTGTATCTGCAAGGTCTCCAAATATCATTAATGCTGGCAATATTGACTCCTGCTATAGCTAACTTTGAATCCCAGCCTCCTTTAGTACTCCAGCATCACTTCCCTTTTGTTCAGTTGCTCATAACTTTAGCAGATAAATTCTTTCAGGGCTCAGATATTACATGTTTAATCTCAGCCCAAACATGGTTTAAAAATATGGGGCCAGAATTTCAAAACAGCTCATGTCTTGTTCAGGCACTTATAGGATGTAGCCATATTTGCAACGACCTCAGTGCCCAGTAGCTCTGCTGGGTGAAAGAAATGGAAACATATGGGCAGAATTTTCAAAAAAGCCCAAGGGTCAGATTTTTAAGGGTATTTAGGTTCCTAAAGACGCAAACAGGCATTCAGTGACATTTTTAAAAGCATCTAGAAACCTAACTCCCATTTGTAAATCTCACCAGGTGCCTATCTGCATCTTTAAACATCTAAATACCTTTAAAAGCCTGGTCCTAAGAGACTTAGGTGCACACGTTTCTTTGACTTTTAGTGAGGCTTCCGGATGAGATTTTCCAAAGAGCTTATGTGATTTAGCAATAGAATGGGTGACATGTTTTGACTGAAACTTTTTTGGGTTGAAAAATGCAGATTTGTGGACATCGAAACATTTCAAATATTTGTTTTGATTTTGCCAAATTGTTTGGGTTAAAAAAAAACAAATTAAGACTAAAAAACCTTGAGAAAGTTGATGTCTCATATTGACATTTTTAAATGAAATGTTTAAATTTGTCAATTTGAAACTTTTTATTTCAAAATTTCCTTTAATTTTATTTTAATTTTAAAACATTCAAAAATGCTCAAAATCAAAACAAAATATTCATCTTGGGGCAAACAAAATGTTTCACTTGACCCACAATGACCCTTTTTATTTTAAATTTTAATTCACACATTTTTTTGAAAAATAATCATTTTCAGTTCAACCTGAATTTGTTTTTTCAATTTCCAATGAACTGCAAAATCCATTATTTGCCCAGCTTTACTTAATAGCACATGTCCCACTGAAAGTCAGTAGGTCTTCTGCTTTTATGGCACCTGTGTGCTTTAAAAATCCCACCTAATTATGGCCAAGTGTCATTTTGAACCTCCAATGGCAAGATTTGGATGTCCTGTTGAAGGAGCCCACATCTGAAAATATCTAGGCCTAGTTATCCATATCCATTAAATACAAATCCAGGAAGATGCAGCTCAATCCCAAAATAACACAAGGCTAGAGGTATCATGGCTCTCCAGTTCCAGTGGGACATTACAAATGACAATTACAGCCCTATGTAAATGTCAGGAGATTTCATTTCCAGCTGCAACTGGGGAAATCAGCTGTGTAGAAATATGGCTGATATTTTTAATTGCAAACAGCATCGCTAGCCTCACCCATTTTACATTTTCTTGCCACTTTAATTACAATAACTTAGGGAACATAGATTGCACAGCTGGACAATGCTGATTGCTTCTGTAAGTCATTTCAGGTTACAAACATATTCCATAATAGCTAATTACGCTAATAAAGTACATAAGTTCATAAAAGCCAGATTTATCAGTCACTAAAAGAATTAAATTCCTACTTGTTAGCAGCCCATGCTGGGTGCCGTGGGAGGAATCAGATGCAGAGAGCAACAAACCCAAGCCAAGCTAGGATCAAATTGCCATTTAAAAACAATTCCTCCAATTATTGACCTACCAACCCTCCCCACTGGAAGCCCAACTCAGAACCATTTCTTTTGCCTTACCACACAGCACTGTCTTGCCTGTTCTCTGTGCTCTTCCTCTGTTGCCCCACCTCCATTTTCACTTATTAATATCCAATCAGCTATGATTTCCTGCTCATGCGATATTATTGACCTTCCTGCTGACACCAGCGTTGCCACCTATCTAGGTCAGAGTTATCCAGGACCTTGCAGCTCAGGATCCCAGTGGAGAGGAAATTGGTGATGCACTCTACTTCGCAGAGCCATTTATTCACCCCTGGAGCAACTAGCCAGCTCCTCTGGCCTGTGAGTGTGTGTAGGCCCCTGTCCCTCTCTGCTCCCTCCATCTCCACTTGCTTGCAGTGGGGGCCTGAAGTGAGCTGTCCCTGCTCTCCCCACAGCTGGAGTCAGAATCTGAGCAGGGCCAAGCAGGGGAGTAAGGGAGGCTTTCTTCTTCCTCCTTTTTTCTCCCCGTCCCTGCACTGCAGGCTGAGTGGAACACACGTGGGAAGGGTACTTGGCCCCAGGAAGTATTAACTGTTCCACGGATCTCTTTCTCAGGGTCCTGGGGACAGCTACAGTCACAACCTTTGGCGAGTTGTGGTACCAGGGGATCAGGAGGGGTTTATGTGATGGTGGCCAGGTGTAGAGGAATGAGGCATCCACACAGGATGTGCTCAGCTGGGGTTCATGCCTGGGGATCCACGAAACACGGGGGCAGGCCCCATGGCGAGCCCTGTCTCCCCGATGGCCTGCTGTGAGACCATCTCTGGGTGGAAATGCTGGGGGGGGGGAGATTTCCATGGAAAATGTCCCTTCCAGTAGCTGCACCAACCATTGGTGGGGAGGGACAACAATCTGGTTCTATGTCACCAAGTCATTTCCAACACTTCCAGCGGACAATGCTATTCTCCATGAATGAGACAAGGCAATACTGGCTACCCCTGAACACTTCAAACCTTGTGCTTTAAATAGTAAATGAGGGCCGATGTGCTAGGTGAGTGCTGTGCCCCAAAGCATCCTTCGCACTAGCTCTGTGCTTTCAGTAGGAACAGTTGGTCTAGCCTAAGATGCAGTGCACTCTTGTGTTCTTTTAAGGGAACATGTAGCCAGAAGTTTATACTTCTAAAATACACGCCACAGAATACTTCACCTTGAACGTCAACTCAAAATTTGTTTTATTTTACTGTGATTTTGATGGGAACACAGTTAGGCCGTAGGAATTATCCTACTGGATCAGACTCAGGGTCCGTCCAGGCCATAATCCTGCCTCTGACACTACAGAGCCTGTGCATAGCGCCTCATGTAGATAGGCTCATAGACTTTAAGGCCAGAAGGGACCATCGTGATCATCTAGCCTGACCTCCTGCACATTGCAGGCCACAGAACCTGACCCACCCACTGCTGTAACAGGCTCATAACTTCTGCCTGAGTTACTGAAGTCCTCAAATCATGATTTAAAGGCTTCAAGGTACAGAAAATCCACCGTTTACACTAATTTAAACATTCAAGTGACCCATTCCCCGTGCTGCAGAGATGCATAATATACCAACAGATTTCTTTCTGTTGCTGTAGGAGCCCACCTTCCCGAACAATGTTAGCAAGGTCGACAGAAGCCCTCTTCTGTTGAGATAGCTGCGGCTATGCCGGGATTTTTCCACACCCTGGCTGACACAGCTATGCCAATAGAAGTTTTACATGCTGACCAAGGGCCAGATGCTCAAAAGGAGTTAGGTGCCTAAGTCACTATTTTAGGTGCCGAAGTCCCAGTTTTGGTTCCACTGCAATGCACAAAACTCCTGTTTAACCCCTGTAGGCTCCTAAATTAACTCAGCACTCCATTTTTCAGAGTACAAATTCCCTAGGTGCCTCTGTTTCCGCCTCTGGCATGTGTATGCTGCCTGTGAACATCCAGATACCTATCTCCCATGTAAGCCCCAGGACAATTCCCAAACCAGTGGAAGATAGGCATTTGGCTACTTAAGTCATGTGCAGGGCCTGCTCTAGTAGACGTGTTCAGAGACCGCCTACCAAACCAGCTTCTATTCAAAACCCAACCAGAGGAGCAGGAGGTGGAGGTGGTAGTGTCCACTGTATAACATTAACCCAGTGGTTAGCACTCTGGGATGTCCCAATTTTATAGGGACAGTCCCCATATTTGGAGCTATTTCTTAGATAGGCCCCTATTACCCTCCACCCCTGTCCCGATTTTTCACACTTGCTATCTGGTCGCCCTACATGTGGGTGACCCAGGTGCAATTCCCCCCCTCTGCCAGAAGGGGAGAACGGATTTGAAGAGGGCTCTCCCATCTCCGAGGTGAATGCTCTAACCACTGAGATTAAAATGATCATTTGGACATCTCCTCCTCTTCCAGCAGCTTCTTGCTAAAATGGCATATGGCGCCTAGCTCTAAAGAGGTTACCGGCTTCAGCTTCCCAAGCCAAGAGAGACACTTCCCTACAGCCCAGAATAAGGCATATATCTATGGAAAAGAGGCGGGGCTTAGCATGCACCCATCTGGTCAGCCTCTCCCATTGGTTAGCTTATGCAACCTAGTGTGCTAGCTTTTGTGAATGGCTGTCTATGGCATCTATCTCTCCCCATTCATTGTACAGGCACCTAACCCCGGCTTTGCGAATCAGAGGGATTTTTTCCAGGCGCCTAAAAGTTAGGCACTGTGACACTCAGCATCACAACACCTAAATCTTCCTGAGCATTCAGCCCCCAGCCTCTGACAGTGGCCAGCCCCAAATGCTTCGGGGAAGATATAAGAAACCTTTGATTTGGCAGCTGTGCGATGATCTGCCCCTGGGAAGGTCTCTTCCTCATCCCGATAGTTAAAGACTAAAATCTAAGGTTTTAGATATATGGAGGCTGGATCTTTGAAAGTGCTCAGCTCCCTCTAGGCGCTCTGAAAATCCCACCCTTTGTCTAGGGATCTTAATTGACCCTTTGTTTGGGGGGCATTTTTTACTTCATATGCCAATAACTATTATGCTGAGCAACACTCAGTAAACAGCTGCACAGTTTCCATACTAATGAAGCTCAGCTCTCTCTTTCCCCTTGCTATTCTGTTGCCAGTTGAATCAAGCCCTGCTTTGAAATCACGGGAGTACATGCCATTAATCAAGGAGCCTGGACGTTCTGCCTGAGCAATGCTTTAATTCACCATAGCCTGGTCTCTGAGGGAGAGATGCCTTTGTGGTGTTCCTTCCTCCACTTCCCCCCACCCGGCCGCGAGTTGGTTCATACCATCTCTGCAAAGAGGGGAAGTGGAAAGAACAGCCCATGAGGTTTTAGACTTCTAAGTCCCAGACCTACTCAGATAGTTCTCACCCTAGCACTCAAATAAACTCATAGGGCGCAATTTCTTTGTCACTCCAGTTTTTACACCAGTGCAAGTTCCATTGGCTTTGCAGGTGCTATTTCTGAGTAATGCCGGCGTGCGAGGAAAGATGCACACAGCTCTCTGTAAAATGGCCTGACCTGCACCCACTTTCAGGTGTTTTTACACTGCCATAACTGTGTAGAGGACCTTAGTGTAGCTGAGAGTCAGGCCCTCAGATTCTGGGCCGGATTTCCCAGAGCTCAGTTCCCATTTAGATACCTAAATGATGCGGGCAGATTTTCGAAAGGCTTCATCTTCCATTGAAAACAATGGAAGCTACCGGCTGCTGAATTCGTTGGGAAATTTGGCCTTCTCTCTTTTTCTGCCGCAGTTCCTCCTGTCTCTTATTCTCACAGCACCCAGTCTTTTACTTTACATTTTTGGTTAAATTAACCATCATTTTAGCAGCTATTTCTTCTACCAAAAATCAGTTTAAAAATTATGGTATTTCCCTTCAACCTTGGAACTTTCAGATTGCCAGGGCTTTTTAACAGTAAAGTCCATTCTCTTAGTCTTACTTTGTGTCATCAAGATGTCCAGACGGTATCTTCCTAGTTTGTTGTTAACTATTCTTTTGCATTGCATTGAAAACAGGCACCTGCTTTACTTGATATACTCTTCTCTGTGGTTACAGCTGACCACACAATGCGTGGCAAATAGTTTATCTCATAATGCCAGAGTCAGCTTATGGAAATTCTTGGGCAGGGCATGATTTTCTCAGATTTGAATGATCTGACCATTTATTTTATTACTCCACATAGCATAGAATCGTAGAATAATAGAATATCAGGGTTGGAAGGGACCTCAAGGGGTCACCTAGTCCAACCCCCTGCTCAAAGCAGGACCAATCCCTTGACCATAGAAAACCTCCAAGGAAGGAGATTCCACCACCACCCTAGGTAACCCATTCCAGTGCTTCACCAACCTCCTAGTGAAAAAGTTTTCCTAATATCCAACCTAAACCTCCCCCACTGCAACTTGAGACCATTGCTCCTTGTTCTGTCATCTGCTACCACTGAAAATAGTCTAGATCCATGCTCTTTGGAACTCCCTTTCAGGTAGTTGAAAGCACCTATCAAATCCCCCCTCATTCTTCTCTTCTGCAGACTAAACAATCCCAGTTCCCTCAGCCTCTCCTCATAAGTCATGTGCTCCAGACCCCTAATCATTTTTGTTGCTCTCCACTGGACTCTTTCCAATTTTTCCACATCCTTCTTGTAGTGTGGGGCCCAAAACTGGACACAGTACTCCAGATGAGGCCTCACCAATGCCAAATAGAGGGGAATGATCATGTCCCTCGATCTGCTGGCAATGCCCCTACTTATACAGCCCAAAATGCCATTAGCCTTCTTGGCAACAAGGGCACACTGTTGACTCATATCCAGCTTCTTGTCCACTGTAACCCCAAGCTCCTTTTCTGCAGAACTGCTGCTTAGACACTCGGTCCCTAGTCTGTAGCAGTGCATGGGATTCTTCCATCCTAAGTGCAGGACTCTGCACTTGTCCTTGTTGAACCTCATCAGATTTCTTTTGGCCCAATCTTCTAATTTGTCTAGGTCCCTCTGTATCCTATCCCTACCCTCCAGCATATCTACCACTCCTCCCAGTTTAGTGTCATCTGCAAACTTGCTGAGGGTGCAATCCACGCCATCCTCCAGATCATTAATGAAGATATTGAACAAAACCGGCTCCAGGACCAACCCTTGGGGCACGCCGCTTGATACCGGCTGCCAACTAAACATGGAGCCATTGATCACTACCATTGAGACCAATGATCTAGCCAGCTTTCTATCCACCTTATAGTCCATTCATCCAGCCCATACTTCTTTAACTTGGTGGCAAGAATACTATGGGAGACCGTCTCAAAAGCTTTGCTAAGGTCAAGGAATAACACATCCACTGCTTTCCCCTCATCCACAGAGCCAGTTATCTCATCATAGAAGGTAATCAGGTTAGTCAGGCATGACTTGCCCTTGGTGAATCCATGCTGACTGTTCCTGATCACTTTCCTCTCCTCTAAGTGATTCAAAATTGATTCCTTGAGGACCTGCTCCATGATTTTTCCAGGGACTGAGGTGAGGCTGACTGGCCTGTAGTTCCCCAGATCCTCCTTCTTCCCTTTTTTAAAGATGGGCACTACATTAGCCTTTTTCCAGTCATCCAGGACCTCCCCCGTTCGCCATGAGATTTCAAAGATAATGGCCAATGGCTCTGCAATCACATCCGCTAACTCCTTTAGCACCCTCGGGTGCAGCGCATCCGGCTCCATGGACTTGTGCTCGTCCAGCTTTTCTAAATAGTCCCGAACCACTTCTTTCTCCACAGAAGGCTGGTGACCTCCTCCCCATGCTGTGCTGCCCAGTGCAGCAGTCTGGGAGCTGACCTTGTTCATGAAGACGAAGGCAAAAAAAGCATTGAGTACATTAGCTTTTTCCACATCCTTTATCACTAGGTTGCCTCCCTCATTCAGTGAGGGGCCCACACTTTCCTTGGCCGCCTTCTTGTTGCTAACATATCTGAAGAAACCCTTCTTGTTACTCTTAATATCTCTTGCTAGCTACAACTCCAAGTGTGATTTGGCCTTCCTGATTTCACTCCTACATGCCTGAGCGATATTTTTATACTCCTCTCTGGTCATTTGTCCAATCTTCCACTTCTTGTAAGCTTCTTTTTTGTGTTTAAGATCAGCAAGGATTTCACTGTTAAGCCAAGCTGGTCGCCTGCCATATTTACTGTTCTTTCTACACATCGGGATGGTTTGTTCCTGCAACCTCAATAAGGATTCTATGTGAGTAGTCAGTGTCAGAGCTGTGTTGATTAGGTGGAAACGGTTGTAAGTCACATGGTTTTTTTTTGTTCCCTGATTGAACGAGTATTCCCGCATGTCCAGTGCAAACATCCACTTGCTTCAGTGTACCATTATTTATCCATGAATCCTTACAGCAGTTTCGGAAATATGTTTGTTGCCAGCATTCATGCCAGTAAACAGTTAGAATATCTTTACATTTCATTGACATTTTCCTGTAAATCTCTGTGGGCAAATTAAAAATAAAGCCATTTGATGTGGTGCAGTTTGGTTAGCAAGAAATTTCACATTTAGTTGTAAAGCTTTCTAAGACTGGCCAAAGAAACTCATATGGATTTTTTTTTAAGGAAACTCAAGGATAAACAGTTTGTAACTCAATAAATATTTTGACCTGAGGTCATTTTCTCCACAACTTCACTTCACCAAGAGGAAATTTTTATTCAGGAAACTGCTTAAAAATGACAGAGATTTCCAAGAACGCTTTTAAAAATGTTTAATCTATATTAACTGCAATAGCGCAAAAAATAAGCTGGTAGCAACTGGCAAATTCACCCTCTTATACACCAAACAATTACTGAAGTATGAAAAGCATACACAGAAAATCCCATTCCCTAAAGCTAGGTAGGATATTAGATTTGCCCACTTATAAGTAAGCCATCAACTAGCTTCTGGCTATACCACTTGTGAGTTATGTTATCTTCCAAGCTGAAACTTACATTTTTCTTAATGCAATATGTGTTCGTTTTAAATCAAGATGTGCCTGATAAAAATGATGCCCCTACTTAGTGACACAGATATTTAATGGGTTGCAGGATTTTATTTTGAGTGTTTTAAATGTAAAGACAGTGAAGAATATCTTTCATTTTTTAAGGCTACAATTTCTTCACCACGGTAATAAGAAAATCAGATCATTGCAAATCTCTCAAGCTGATGGCACAGGCTGTACATCTGTCTGTTGTAGGGTTTTGTTTAAAAGCTGGGATTATTTTTTTTTTTTAAGTTTAAGTTCCGGATACAGCAGAGAATATAAGCATGGATTTAACCAAGAAAATGGGACCTGATCCAAAGAAAATGGGAATCATTCTATTGATATCAATGGCCATTGCATCAAGCCCATGAAATCAGTAAGCAGGTGCTTAAGTGCTTTGCCTATCAGGGCCTTAATTGGGAGTTGTCACTGATCAGGACCATCCCAGATGAGTCCCTGTGACAGGAATGTGTTTCCATTGCATTCATCACATGAACAGTAGACAAGGCATCAGCTTTGAGTCACGCGGGAAGAAGCTGAAATGTTTGGTCTGTTCAGTGAGACATAGGAAAATTGCGATATAAATTAGTCATTGAAGGACCTGGCCTCTCAAATGAAGTGAGGGGAGAATTTAGTCAAACTGACACTGAGAGAGACGCATTTAGCCTTTGATGGACTTACCTCCTGGGAGTTTTGCCATTCCACCTGCCCAGCAAGGGACTCCATTGAATAACATTGACTTGCTGGGGAGTGTCCTCCCTTCAGCTCCATGCCAAAGCCCCGAGGATGCGTTCCCCAGGGTTAGACAATGGGGTGTTACAGGCTCCGTTTCCTCCCACTCCACCATGTGAGTCTCTGGGGAGTACATGGCGGGTCATATGAAGAAAACTACAGGAGAAAGCTATTAAAGTCACAACATGAAGCCCTCAAACACTCCCCCCTATTGTGTGGAAGGAGGTGGGACTCCTGTAGATACCTCCCCCTATTCTCAGCACTTTTTCACCTATCCAATAAAAAATGGTCCAAGGCAATCTTTGAATTCCCACATTCCTGGGACTGCTTCAGTCCCCAGGGTAAGGTAGTGCATCCTGAATATGCACAAAGCAGTACAACGGGGCTGTAACATCCATTCTACCTGCAATGGTTGTTTCAATCCTTTCTCTTATCCTGGGGTTCAAACTAAAATGTCCCCCATCCTATTCCCTTCCAAGGGTAGGAAGTAAGAAACTGACCCCCTGTAGACTGCCTAGAGGACTGGTGCTATTATTTCTTAATTCAGTGAATAGACCAAACTTCATATATATGCTGAAACACACTGGGCACTTTGTCCACGTGATCACAAAGCCATTCAGTGGCCCACAGCAAAACACATAGCAGAGCCAAATGAAAACTGAAAGAGAAACATGAGATGGCCCAGGAATCACTGGATGAAATTCTAGGGCCCGTGTTAAGCAAGAGATCAGATTAGATGATCAAAATGGTCCCCAGTGACTTTAAAATATAGGAAAAATGATCCATCTTTCCCTTTCCTCTCACTGGAATAGGGCACCTGTTAATTTTTTGCACTTAAACAGGGTAGGCTCAGAACTCTTCTATTTTGTGTCTAGGATGAATCAAAAGCAATCTTTGCTCTTTTTTTAAAAATTACACATTCCATCCAAAGTTTTTGGGGCCATGTGCCTGGCTGCCATCTGCTAGTGTTGGATAGAAAGGGGAGGAGGAATAAATATTTTATCATGAATTCAATTAATGGCTTTTTAGACCGATGAGAAATGAAATCTCCTTATAATGCTATGAAACACAGCAGATGTAGTAGGTAATGAGCGAGCCCTTGCACTTAAGGGACTGCAGTTCAATTCCATTATCTGCCAATCAGGTCACTAATCACAGAACAAAGCTCCTGGAACTGGGAAAGGAAGGCAGTCCAAAAAAAAAAAAAAATGATTGCCCTTTAAATTAAAACTAGGCAAAACAAGTGTGTGAAGCTGGTAAATGGCCATGGAGTTGACAGCTCATCTAAGAGAAGAGCAAAGATTCCAAGAGCTTCTTTGAAGGAATAATACAGGATTACAAACACATCAAAGGCACAACCTGCCAGAAAGGAGAGAACCAAGATAACCAAAAATAGTCTTAGAAGTGCAATTTTCTAAAAACAGCCATGAAATAACCTAACCTAATATATCTGGCAGGCAGTTAGTTGAGCACGTTAGCAACAGAACGATTTCCATAACATGAAAGGAGGAAAGAGAGGGCTGTATCTCATCTGGTTGAGTCATTGTTGCCCCATAGCCTTTAGTGGGACTGCGTTGATCTGAAGATCTGGTCCAGAAAGTGTAGTAATATCCTGCCGATGAATCTTTACTTTCTAATAAGCAAAAAGATCATGTATTGCATGTGGAAAACATGCCTTCTTATACATGGACTCTATATGGAAAACACCAAAACTCACACACTTCTCGTGTATATGGGAAAAAAACCACATTCGCATACATGTACTGCACATGGAAATATACAATCATAGATGAAATGTATATAGAAAATATGCACTCACTCACAGGCATGTATCGCCTATGAAAAGAAGGCATTCCAATACTTGTGGTGGTTATGAAAAATGTACATTATTTCGATGGATGACAAAGGTGCGATCAGCTGATCCGCACCCCCAAAGGCTCTCCAGCAGCAGCATTCCTTTTGCTTGTGCATTTTCGATTTGGTATCACTTCTATGCAGCAATCTTTCCCAGCGGCATCCCCTCCCACACTCAGATACTAGGTTTCGTTTTTCAGCAGAACTCACCTTTCCCATATGCAAGCCTCAAAGCAATTGGGGCGTAGGGTAGAGAGAGAGCTTGTTGTATTGATATTGATCTCAAAGGCCCAAAGAGTTAAAGGTGTTTATAAACTCTCTCCTTGTCCTCCATTAAACAGTGATAGATAGGTTTGGGGTTACTTTTAAACAGAGCTTGGTTTTACTCAGTTACTTGGCGAACACCTCAAAACACCTTTCATTCAAATGGAAAGTGTATTGGTTAAACACAAAAGACAACAAGAAATCAAAACAAACATCTATACTGAAATTGTGGTTGAGTGATTATGCAGGATGGACTTAATCAGACCTTATCAAAATGTCTCTCCTTTTGGAGTCAAAATATCAGTCTCTTATATTCAGAACACCCTTTCTTTGAGGAGAAGGAAAAGGTTGATTTTTCTCTCAGTCCTGATGTCACTTATCCTGTTCTGAATAAACGAAGAGGCACAAGAGGGAGGAGAGACAGGACAGAAAAGATAGGTGAAATACGGCTTTTGTTGATGTTCTTGGAAGACTGGACCGCTTGTTAGTTGCAAGTGGATGCTTTGGCTGGCAAGTCAACCACAAAACCTAGTGTTTGGAGCCTGGTTAGTTACAATTTGGTCGAGTCTGTCATCTGGTTGGAACCTTTCTCCTCAGACAAGGCCAGTTTGGATGGATGAGGTACAGTTGACTTCAGGATTTGAAGAAAAGCCATGAGAGTGAGGAGAAAAGCAACACTGGGGCAGAAAATAACATAAGAAGGGAAGGGAAAACAATCTAGGCCCTAGGGAATACAGGAATCTGTGTGCTTTTGTGGTGCTGCTAATTAGATCTCCCCACTGGTGGGCTGAGGATGGAATATCATGGTATTGTGATGATTTTCAGCACTCACAAGTGAAAACAAAGTTCCTTGAACAAGAGCAACACCAGCCAGCCTTCTCTTCGGGAAGAAAGTCCTTGAGATGAGTCGAGATGAGTTGCAGTGATGGCAGATGGAAGGATGAACTGGGGAAAGATGAAAATGTGGCAAGATGAGGTGGGATGCAGCATGAGAAACCCAGCTGAACTGAACTGATCATGTGTTTTTAAAAATCTCGTTTGAAGATGCCAAAAAAAGGGGGAAAGTGGGTGATATAGTCCATCCTCCTCACTATTGTGTCTGCCAATTAGGGCTAATATCCATCACACCAATTTTGGTCTATTCGCTTTCGGTAACACAACTTCTGTTTCTACCAAGCAGAATTTCAACAGTCCTTGGATTTTATCAACATGCCCTTTTTGGTTTAGACTAATCCAGTTTCTCTGTCTTGTTCTCTAGCACTTGTTATAACATTCAACAGCAGAAGCAACTTGGCCTAATTTTCTTGGTTATTGTTAACATCTTATGAACCTTCACATCTCACAATAGGGGTACGTTTCGTAGGCCCCAGTGGTTACAAAAGGTCTCAGCATTCTGATTCGTTCAGGTCACGCTGAGCCTGCCTTCCATCTCTGTGGAGAGACAAGGTCGGTGAGGTAAATAACTTTTATTGGACCAACTTGCGTTGGTGAGAGACACAAGACTGAAGAAGAGCTCTGTGTAAGCTCAAAAGCTTGTCTCTCTCACCAACACAAGTTGGTCCAATAAAAGATATTACCTCACCCCCTTGTCTCTCTAATATACTGAGACCCACACAGCTACAGAAACACCACATTCCATCTCTGTACTAACTCTGTGCTCCTCTAACATCCTCAGTCATTAACAGCACCACACAAACAGGCCATTGCCATATATTTTGGTGACAACAGAACTTAAAAGGAGACAGGTTATCATTAACCAAGAGAGGCTTTCATCTGAACGTTCCCGGTGAAAGGCTATTGAGTGATTCCTCTGACAAAATTTGTGAGACAGCACAATTGATAAATTGTAGGAATGTTTCCTACGGTGCTCGTAGCAGCAGACATAACTTCTCCGGACTTTTCCAAGAGAAAAGATAGCATCAGCAATACCTGCTCAAGTAAGCGACCAGTAAAATCAAATAACGAAAATGCCAGTGGATCAGACAGGTAGAGATTGTAGCATATTAAAAGTACAATAAAGACACAAAAATAATGCAGTGTTCTATATTAATAAGCTGGATCATTGTATCCTACTTGAGCACTGCAACAGTACTTGGGCTCTTATCTTCTCTAAAAGAAAAATAGCAGAGGAAGGATAATCTTGTCCATAAGGCAGTTGACTGGGCCTCAGAAAGGCTGAATCCAGTTATTGCCTTTGACACAGACTTCCTGGGCAACCTGAGTGTGAGACCCTTTGGCCAAGCTTTTCACAAAGAAGAGCCTGAAGCTAGGCTGCTGACATCAGCGGAAGCTGGTGAATGCTCAGCACTTTTGGAAACCAGGCCCATTAGTTAGGTGTCTGAATATAAATTTAGGAGCCTAACTGGAGCGTTTTATTTGTGAAAATCTCGGCCTTACTCTGTGTGTGGGTGTAGAGCCCCATCTGTCCAATGGGGATAATGCATTATACTATTTCCCTTGTCAGCCATGTGCATTAGACTGTAAGATCTCTGAGGCAGGGATTGTATTTTAGTTGTGTATGGACAGCTTGTAGCTAATGGGGCCCCGATCTCAGGCAGGACCCAGGAGCGCTCTTATAATTCCAACAATAAATAATTGATAACAATTTGCAAGTGTCCTTGGCTGCCAGAATATCAAACTTAAAGATGCAGTAGACAAGTTCTCAGTGTCCTTTAAGCCTATGTACAAAATTACACTGACGTCGGAAAGAATGGTTTATTATTTCAAATGGATAGTTTTAAACAGTGGGGAAAAGTCCCACATATTTCTGTCTGTCCTGTAACAATGGCTGTGAAAGTCATAAATCTAGTTTTAAATCTATCCTTATATCCTCAGAGAAATTTTTACATGTATTCTGAGCCCACAAAAGGTGACTCCAAATGAATCTAAGGCTAAATATATTTATATACCATGATCAAACCTTTTTCGACATTACAATCACTCTGGCGGTTTATGAATTCAAGTCTTCACCAATGCAAATAAAAGAAAACCTTGTTATAAAAATGGAATTGGAAATAGAGAACTGATGGAATAAAGCTCTGAGACAAATTAAAGACTTGATAAAAGTCTCTCCTTCTAAATGAACAGCACAGCAAAAGCAGTGAGATTGGAAGTCATTGTATGTGGGCTACACTTTCTCCGGAAGTTTTAATGAATTATCCTTTGCGAGTCCCAGTCAAGCACATACACAGAAAAGATCATATTAAAGAGGAAGTGGGACTATTTTTCCATACAGTTGCCTTGGGTTTTGTCTTCACTGCTCCCATTAAATTAGGCGCTTGCACAGCTCACCATCTCTTCATCTCCTAAACGTACTGGCATATGTCTGACAATCCCATGCCCCAAAGCCAAGGAGGCAGCGCAGCCCTCTCCTAGACGGGCTGCAGAATTCTCTGCTATATCTTGCTCTGCATCCCTAGCCAGCTCCTTGAGCCCATTTGGCTCATGGAGTGCACAGCATATGAGATCACTCTGTGTTTTGAAGACACCTGGAGAAATGCAAAGTAGCATCTGTGTGTGGCTTTCAGATCCAGCCTCTATCTGCCCCTCCTGGGTCCCAGCGATAGCCTCTCTTTGTTACCGCGCAGGCCATGGCAATGTCTTTGCTGCTCCAGCCCCCTGCTCCAATTCTTTCTCATCTCCCTCAGCCGCTTACAGCTTTCCCGGCCACTTTGATCCTCTCTTCAGCCTCCACCTCCTTTCTGATCCTCTGGTGCTCATTGGACTGTCTATCATCTCTTCACGCTGGTCTGGCTGCTTTCTCAGCTCCTCCAGGCTGCTGTCCATTTTTTTGTTCCCACCCTGATCCTTCTCCATTCCCTTTCCTCAGCAATCCCCACAACCTTGTTCATCTCCCTCTGCGCTCCCCCTGCCACTACGACACTTTCCCTAAGCCAGTTTGCGCCAGGTTTTCAGCTCTTCTCTTTTCCCTCAGCTCCCCCATCCAACTCCACCAGCCTCTACCTCCCTTCTGATGCTCTGATGTTCTTTCAGCTTGGCCTGGCACCTCCCTGCTCCCTTCTGAGCATGCTTCTGCTCCCACTGAAATTGACAGCAAAATTGATGTGACATTGACAGCAAAACTTTCCAGGGGCAGGGTCAAGCTCACAATGCATAATGCTGGCCACCAAAACTGGCATTATTCACACTGGTACCCAAAGGATGATGGAGTGGAACTTGCTTCCCTCTCCTCAAAACAGGCTGGCTAATGCCCCAATGTGCCACGCTCAATATATAAGCTCCTCTACTTGGTTTACTAGTGCTGTATCCCACTGCATGACTAAGCTGCACACCTCCCTACTGGCAAAGGAGAAGGGAGTGATGCACGTAGCCCAGAGGCAGTGTTTCCTCCTCATCTGTGGGTGCTGCTGTATGCAGCTCTGTTGCTTCAGCACCATGCAGAGCAGAGCACAGAAGGCTGGGAAGTAGACCTACAAATGGAAAGAGATGAAAGGGGGTGGGCCAAAGGAAATTAAGGGATGCAACAGGAGGCAGGAAAGGGGCAACATGGGAGGAAAGAAAAGTAAAAGAGGAGGGAGAAGAGAGCAGACAGAGAAGAAGAGAAAGGCAGAAAATCCATCTCGCCAGAAACAAACCTCTCTTATCAATTACAGGAAGAGATGCTTCTGCAAGATCCAATTTCAGACATCAGGAGGAGGAGCGACAGGGAGGGGATGACTCATCTAAATAACAGGAAGGATTCTTTAACATTGGAAAATCAATGCCATGGGGGTCCGGATGGCTCAGGGGTTCACTAATGAGGTTGGGTGTGGGGTTGGCAATGGGATAAGATCTGAGTCCCCAGTGTGTTATAAATTCCTAGATTCCAAGGCTGGCTGTGCTCATCGAGTCTGACCTGGATAACCCAGGCCATCGAACGTCCCAGGGATAACTCCTAGAGCAGGTCTCTTAGAAAAACAGCCAATCCCGAGTTAAATATTGCCAGTGATGGAAAATCCGCCACAACCCTGGGTAAGTTGTTCCGGTGGTTAATTGCCATCACTGTTAAATATGTATGCCTTATTTCCAGGCCGAATTAGCCTGCCTTCAATTACTAGCTGAAGCATTAGCATCACTTGAGCTTCAGTCTATATCCCCTGACAGACCAGCTAGATTGAGTTTAAAGCACCACTTAACTTAAGCTAGCAATTGTAGTGTGTCCATTGGAAAGTATCACCTCACACCTGGCTATTTCCAGGTCCTTTTCCTTCCTCTGACGTTGGTAAGAAGCTCGCCTGAGAAGCCAATTAGCTTCTTCTGTAAGAAGTCACCGTCAAGCTAGCTCCCACCTCTTGGGGAGGAGGATTACCTACAGCAACAGGAGAACCCCTCCCACCACTGTTGTGTCTACACAGAAGGGCTACACGATGCCACTGTAGCATTTTAAGTGTAGACACCAGGCTGTCCATCTCTGATCACAAGGCATTAATATTAAGACCATCTCAGTATCTGCCTTTATTGCTACTCTACTTTAAATATGCATTATGAATACATGCAAATCAGTCACAGGGAGCATCCAATTCTAGATGCGTGTACTGTACACATACAAGGGAGAGCTACTACTTCCCTCTGTTAATGCAGGTATGGGGCATGTGAGTGAAAGGGGTGGGTATTGGGTAGGACTTTGGCTCCGCCCCATCACACCAGCCATTGTAGTTGACCTTGTGCAGAAGGGGACATAATCTGCTCTTGGTACGGGCTGATAGCAGATTTCTTGTCTCCTGGAGCAATAGAGAACCAAGGAAGGGAGTGTATGAAAATCCCTTCCCTTGTTGGCACCTGAGCAGAGCAGCTGCCTACCGCCCGTTGCACAGGGCTAGATATAGAGCCTCAATGTAGCCCATCGTGAGCACCTATTGGGTATGTGAAAATACCCAATGTGTGTGTGTAAACAGGGCACAGAATGTGTATGCATAGATGGCCTGGGTGCATAACTGTATCTGTTTATAGATTTGTCTGCACAAATAGGGTACGTGCATGTATGAGAAAAGACCATTTGCCTTGCTTTTCAGTTTCAGATTTTCCTTTTTCTTCTTTTTTTACCATCCAGCAGACAAAATGAGGCAGAAAGAAGCTCACCTAATTTTAAGGGTCTGATGTCAGCCAATGCGTAGAACTTCTCATTTGAGAACCTCATGCTGTAAGACACTACAGTGAGTGTAGATAGTGGTGTTGCCATAGTTTCGCATGAGGTGGGCAAATTTAGAATACAGGTAGGCTGAGGTTTTTAATCTCTTGTAGATACCTCTGCCATTACTGCAGGGTCACAGTTTCTCACAATCTTTAATGTAATCTTTACTTCTGCCTCACCTGTGCCTAGCAGGAAAGCAGCATACCCATTTTAGAGATGGGGAACTGAGGCATAGCGAGAACAAGGACAGATTTTTAAACATATGTAGATAGATGCCTAGTGGGATTTTCAAAAGCATCTAGATGTCTAACTCCAATTCAAATCGATGGAAGTGAGGTGCCTAGGTGTCTGTTTGCATGCCTAGGTGCCTACATAGCTTTAAAAATTGGCCTCAGTTAACACGCCCATGGTCAGATAGGAAGTGTGTGGCAGAGCAAAGTTATGGGACCTGGACATCCTGGTGCTCTAATAATTCCATCCTTCCCCCCATGGTAGCTTCTGGTAAATTTAGCATGAAAATAAACTTGTCACAAAACACAGCTCATCGGGCAGCTGGCTATGTAAGACATTTTGTTTGCATTTGAGATTGGTGAGGTGTACACAGAGACTTTATAAGATTTGCTTAGTACAGAGAAGAATAATTGACATCATAGGAAAATAAGAACGAGTTTGAAAAGTATAGCAAACTGACCCCCTGGATCGTGCATGCTTACAATCCTCCAGTGTTGACATACTTACAACCTTGTGAATGCTCACAACCTAACGGAGCCCATTAGACACAAAGATGGAAGAAACAGTCAGTGGAGTACACCCCAAGAGGAGATGACATTTTGGGCTGATGCTTACTCAGTCACTCCCCATGGCCCACTTGTGAACATTCGTGCATCACGTTTTATACTCCCCTTTCCACACACTTACCTGTCCATGGCCCTATTTGCTTAGGTCTCAGTCCCTTATCCATATGTGGCTTTCCGGGCTCCCATATTCAGGGTTCCAAATGCTGACACAAGCTATTTGTTTCAATATTGTGTTAATACATTTGCCAGTGTTTCCAGTATGTAAATGCTGTTAACCTTATGGTTCTATGTGCTAAAAATCTGTCATTTTGTATTTCTGTGGTGTTCTTGTTTATTAAAAGCTACCTATTGTGAAATATTGCTAAATCTTATAACCCTAGGTTAAGCAGCCATGCTAGTGCCTTTGCTATTTAGGCTAACTATTGCAATGACTAACAGGCCTACTAGGCCTAGCTTATTGCCAAGCCTACCTCAGTTATTATACAAATTCTTATGTTTCTCTACTAGCATTACTTGCATCACAGCTTTAGTATCTTCTATTTTACTTTCTCAAAGCATTTTAATATGCCTTAGCGTGTAATATACAATTTAATCTTGCACCCTAGGATCACATTAGGGGTTACAGGTCAACACCACCAAAGATTCTTCTTTAAAGCTGCCTAAGGGATTTGGACACCCACATATCACTGAAATCAATGGGAATTAGTCATCCAATTCCTCCATGTGGCTTTGAAATTCTTACCCATGTGAGGTTTGGTTCCACCAAGCCAATAATACTGTATTGCAGTGTTTGGAGGTAATTGTATTTCATTCAGGAGAGATAGGACACTTGGCGCATGATGTACTGGAGCTACATACAGAATAAACTATTAAATGTAAATGTGTTGAATAGTACCATAAACGGCAATGAAATATAAAGAGCCAATCCACGAGCCATCTCACGGTATATTTACCAACGGATGGGCACAGTCTCTGGTGTCTCTAGTGTGTAGGAAGAACACCAGATATTAATAAAGTATCAGTAGACAAGGAGAATCAGCAACCTCCAGGCTCTTCACTTAGATCGGTCAAATATTGACTAAGACCCATTGACCATTTTTCCTATAGTAAGAGTGGCTCTTTTGTGGGGTGTCAATGGAATGCTATTTCCAGTTGAATATCTGATGTTGGATCAGGAAGGGAGGACAATGCAGAATGGAAATTTGCCTTTTCAGAAACAATTTATCTGTATAGTGAAAGCAACCAACTAATAAACAACTGGAATTTGGACATTTCTATGGCAGTTGTAAGATCAACAGCCAACCTTGTCACCTAGATGTGTTTCATAATCACTGGGTTGAAATCCTAAACTAGGAATTGGAACCTGGTATATTTTTTCTGTCCTAAACATTTAATTTCTTTGGAAATAAATTGAGACAGGGAGAAGTTTGCATGTAACAAAAATCCACTTCACCGCAGTGTAAATCCCCAAGTGGCAGCAAGTTGGCCATAAGCCCTTCAGAACGGATACAAGCCATCTGTAAGATGCTTGATTTCTGTTGGGCTAACATTTGGACATGGATAAGGAAGGAATCACGTGGTTGTGAACAAGCTCTCTGTCCTGTTTATGGAGCAGAATAAAGATGGAAAGGACTTTGCCTATAGGGAACTTATGTGCCATTGCTATGCAAATAACCTGTTGGCAGCTAGTTGGACACTAGCCATGCAAAGTTAAAAGGATGACAGCCAACTGTCCCCTTAATTGCTAGGCCATCATATATTATAGCATGTCTATTTAGTTGGAATGTATACAAAATTAAAACAAAACAAAGTTGGTGGGTAGGTCAAGGCACTGGGAAAGCATGATGTTTCATTTCTTCTTAGGCAGGTCCACAAGTTACAAGCACTTCTTTCTGACAGGGATCCGCTACAGGAATCTTGGCTTCCCAGTAATATGGATTTCCCTTTCTTAGCCCTGCTTGGCTGCCAGATAACAGACATTTAAAAAGTTGTGACATTTTTAGAAACAGAGAAGCAGTACTTGATGCAGGACTGAATGAGGGATTCCGACAGGTGTATTTTGGGGTGAAAAGGAGGAAATATTTCTCTGGAAGGTTGGGATAAAAAGCTAACTAGATAAAGCAGCTGTTTGTGCCACTCAGGTGTTTGGAATGTTAGAACAAGTACCAGAGAGACGACACATTGAGCATAGGACAAGTGATGTGGTCAAAAGTGTATTTATCACATGGATGTCACTTCCTCATGTGGAGAGTGTGGGTGCATCTCCACCTCAAGGTCAACACAAATATATAGATTGATATGAAATATATTTCCCAAAGCAAAACAAAAGATCATTAAAATAAACAAGTAAATAAAGTTGGTCGATTTAAAAAAAAATTAAATTTTTCGGCAGAAATTCAAATGCTGAAGCATTTTGATTTGGAAATGCCCTGGTGTCTCATGGGAGTTGTAGTTAAAGTGCTTCATGGTTTAGGTGGGGGAGGCGCATCATGGGAGACGTATTCTGGGCAAGGAGTCCAACCATTGAGGAGAATAGTAACCGAGACAACCAAAGTACAAATCCCATGATATAGTACCTGCAAATTAAAATATTTGGTTTGTTCGTTTGTTTTTTTCTATGAAAAATCAACATTTTCTTTAGAAATCAGATACTTGTGAAAAATGTTAGCTGACAATATAATTTTCCATCAGCAAACACTTTCACTGGAAAATTTTAAACAAGCCTTATAATTAAGGTGATGTAGGGACATGTAGGGACCAGCATGTAGGGACAAAATTAGAGAGGCCACGGCACAAAACAGGATTAAACCAGCTAGTGACATAAAAGGTAACAAGAAATTATTTTACACATGTACTAGCAGTGAGAGGCAGACCAAGGAGAGGATAGCCTGTTACTGAACGAGGTGGAAAATACAACAGAAAACACAGCAATGACCAAAGTGTTAAATGCCTTTTTTGTTTCAGTTTGTGCCAAAAAAAAGTTTAGCAGTGATTGCACGACCAACTTTGTGAACATCAGTGTAAATGGGGTAGGTTCTGGTGCTAAAATAAGAATTACTTAGACTAGTTAGATGTCTTCAAGTCAGCAGAGCCTGACAAAATACATCCTAGAATACTCAAGGAACTGGCTGAAGAGCTCTCTGAGCCATGAGCTTTGAGAACTCATGGATGGGCGAGATCCCAGAGGACTGGAAAAGAGCCAATATAGTCCCTATGGGTAAAATGGGGAATAAGGAAAACCCAGGAAATGATAGACCAGTCAGTTTAACTTTGGTACCCAGAAAGATAATGGTGCAAATAATCAAACAATCAATTTGGAAGCACCTAGAAGGAAATAAGATGATACATAACAGTCAACATGGATTTGTCAAGAATAAATTATGTCAAGCCAACCTAATATTGTGGATGGGGGAAGCAGTGGATGTGACCTTCTCACAAGCAAACTAGGGAAATATAACCTAGAAGAATCTACTATAAGGTGGGTGCATAACTGGTTGGAAAACCATACGCAGAGAGCAGTTATCAATGGTTCACAGTCAAGCTGGAAAGGCATATTGAGAGAGGTCCCACAGGGATCTGTCCTGGGTCCAGTTCTATTCAATATCTTCATAAATGAATTGGACAATGGCACAGAAAGTACTCTTATAAAGTTTGTGGACAATACCAAGCTGGGAGGGGTTGCAAGCACTTTGGAGAACAGGATTAGAACGCAAAATAATCCTGACAAACCGGAAAAATGGTCTGAAATAAATAGGATGAAATTCAATAGGGACAAATGCAAAGTACTCCACTTATGAAGGAACAAGCAACTGCAGACATACACAATGAGAAATGACTGCCTTGGAAGGAATACTGCAGAAAAGAATCTGGGGGTTACAGTGGATCACAAACAAAATGTGAGGCAACAATGAAATTCTTCTGCTAAAAATGTGAACATCATTCTGGTATATATTAGCAAGAGTTTTGTAAGAAAAACACAAGCAGTAATTATTCCACCTTACTTAGCACTGAAAAAAGCCTTAACTGGAATATTGTGTCCAATTCTGGACACCACAATATGTGGACAAACTGGAGAAAATCCAAAGAAGAGCAACAAAAATGATTAAAGGTCTAGAACACATGACCTACAAGAAAAGACTGAAAAAAATGGATTTGTTAATATGGAGAAGAGAAGACTGAGTGGGGGACATGATAACAGTCTTCAAGTAGATACAATGTTATAAAGAGGAAAGTAATAAATTGTTCTCCTTCTCCACTGAGGACAGGACAAGAAGTAATGGGTTTACAAATTAGACATTAGGAAAAACTTCCTAACTATAAGGGTAGTTTTGAAACAAATTGCCCTGGGAGGTTTTGGAATCTCTGGCATTGGAGGTTTTGAAGAACTGGTTAGACAAACACCTGTCAGGGATTGTCTAGATAATACTTAGATCTGCCTCAGTGTAGGGGACTGGACTAAATGACATATTGAGGTCCCTTCCAGGCCGACATTTCTATAGTTCTATCACTTATAATACCCAGACTCTTAAACACCATAATAAACAAATTATTCTTATCAAGGATAAAATGATGCATGTCTTCTCACAACGTAGCAACCTTGACTCCAAGCCCAAGTGAATAGGAGTCATTCATGAGGAATCACAAAATATAAACACAATGCATTAAAAAGGCAAATATTTTCAAATGAATGTTCCTTTGCATAGTATAGTTTCATGGAGCATGAATCTTTGAAGCTTCCAGAGCACTCAGTCACAGAAGTGATCTAGAATTAAATTGTATCTATTATTATTTGCAATGGAAGTGAAACTACCAACTGGGTTAAGAACTACTCATGCCCTCAGTAAAGAGGCAACAAGGAGTCTGGTGGCAGCTTAAAGACTAACAGATTTATTTGGGCATAAGCTTTCGTGGGTAAAAACCTCACTTCTTCAGATGCATCTGAAGAAGTGAGGTTTTTACCCACGAAAGCTTATGCCCAAATAAATCTGTTAGTCTTTAAGCTGCCACCAGGCTCCTTGTTGTTTTTGTAGATACAGACTAACACAGCTACCCCCTGATACTCAGTAAAGAGGGTCACTATTTCACCAGCGTGTGAAGACAAAGGAAGCATGCAATGCCCTGTTTAGGGAATTCATTGCCAGAGGAGATCCGCATGAGTCCAAATCTGACTGTTGCAAGCATTACCTTCTTGCAAGAATCCTTGCTACACTAACAGAGGTTGAAACAGGAGGGGCGGGGTGGGACGGGACTTAAAATCAAATAAATGAGTCTGTGATGGTGGGATCAAAAGCAGTGACTGTTGGCCTCTCTCTGCTTCCTTTGAGGTCAATGGTAAAACTCCCAATGACTTCCATATGGAAGCAGAGTTAAGTTACCTTTGAAAATCCCACTCTATGCCTCTAAACCAAGGGATGGGCATTGGCCTCACATGTTTAAAAAGCTCAGCACTCCCTGTAAACTGATTTCTGATTCAATTCACATGGTTTCTCACTCTCTCTTTATCTTGAGTTTTGAGTTTCTGGGGTGACGTTGGCCCTAACTTCAAAGTGAAGCTCTGTTCCAACCACCAACTTTTCCTTGTTTCAGATGGAAACCAAGACAAAAACAATGAGTTTTAAAGAGCCATCAATCAATTCATGTTCCCTTGGATACTTGAGTTCTGTGAAGCACAGTGGTAGGAAATTTCTAACCGGCTCCCAAGACACTCACCAAAATGAACGTTATGTACCATGCGGATGGCTTCAATGATTGTACCTTGCCACAGGACCCAACGCAGTGCAATCAAGTGGGTAATTCTGTCCCCTTTAATATAGCTACCATCTTAAGGCAAATTGGCTAAGAAGCCTGAATACCAGTATTTTTCAAGGGCCAAATTCTTCAGTGGTGTAAACAGGCACAGTGAAGTGACTCCAGAAGAGATCTGTCCCTTTGCCCCAGCAGAGAATTTAGCCCCTCTTCACCCTCTGATACTCTCTATAGCACCAACTCATGATGGCACTTCTCTGTAGGTGCCTGTGCCTTCCTCACTCTGCCATGGTATCCTGTGAGTTACATCAGTGACAATGGCTACTCTCTAGCACTATTCCAGTTGTACACCTCTAAATCTCCAAACGAGGGCGTTATTAAAAACTGATCTAATCCCCTGAGAGCGCCTGCAGGACTCTATGTTTGAACACTTGGAAGCAGAATATTCCTCTTCAGCTGAGTTTTCAAATTCTAAAGCTTTCTGAACACAAAAACCAAGGGCTGGCAATCAGTGATTGATGAAAGCATTTTGCCTCTGGCTAATCCAGTTTACAGAAGGGATGGCTGCTTCATGATTCCAGCTATCTCCATGGATTGTTGCACTAGCTCTCTACTCTGGCAGAGTGTGACATTGGAGTTGTATTTTCAGCGGGTGATAAAGAAGGGCGTTCCCCCTCCACACAGAATTGTTGACAGATCGCTACAGTAAATTTCCCACCGTGTATTTTAAAGACTCCCACTGGCTCTGTCAATGAAGTCATAATGCACTGTCCCATGAGAGAGGAGTTTATTCTGCAGAGGCACAGAAAGAATCAATTTGGTGGGATGTATTTCTTGCATAATGGCATCACTGATTCAATTTTTTCCCTCCACAGAAAGCTTAAAAGTCCTAGCAGCATCGTAATCAGAAATATCCAGACTAGGTATCTTCTCATGAACACGTCTATAACTCAAGTTGTGTTATTTTACTTAGAAATACAGGGGACAAGCCAGCAATTTCTTTTTACACTGCCTATGATTTTCCATGTTGGTGCTAGGATATGGGTGTCAAATCACTCAGGATGGGATGGTCTGAGCATAGGATTGGCAGCCTGGAATTCCGAGGGGCCAGTCCTGGCTTTGTGGCCTAAGACAAATCATCGGGAGCTTTGTTATGGTTCTCAGAGCCAGTGCTGTGTTTGGCCATGCGGGAGATGCCTAAACAATGGTGTTTGGAGAAATTGTCCCTGCGTGAGGCAGAGGTGGGCAATGTGGCCAGACTTTCACCTAAAGATGCAGATAGGCACCTAGTGGGTTTTTCAAAAGCACCTAAGTGAGTTAGGTACCAAACTTGCACTTAAATCATTGGGAGCGAGAAGTCTAATCCCACTAAGAGCCTGTCTGCATCTTTAAGCATCTAAATACCTTTGAAAATGTGCTCCAGTGCCTCTAGGGGCCATAGGAGCAACACGTTCACTGGCAGCTATTGCTACAGTACAGCGTCAGCTCAAGTGTCAGCCTCTGATGTCTAACCATGCCCTATGCCTGCCTTGACGTAACCTTCTGCAGTGCTGAGAGCTGCCAACAGGGTAAGTGGAAGCCAGTTATGGCCAGGCGGCTGCAGACTTCCACGTTATCATAGAATCATAGAAATTTAGGGCTGGAAGGGATCTTGAGAGGTCATCTCGTCCATGTTGAGACAGGATCAAGTAAATCTAGACCTTTCCTGATAGACATTTATCCAACCTGTTCTTAAAAACTTCCAGTGATGAGGATCCTACAATCTCCTTAGGTAACCTTTTCTAGTGCTTACCTACTCCTGTAGTCAGAAAGTTTTTTCCTAATATCCAAGCTAAATCTCCCTTGCTGCAACCTAATTTGATTACTTCTTGTCCTACCTTCTGTGGATATGGAAAACAATCAACAAACATCTGAAGGGTGTCAACACCCTGGATGGAGAGGAAATATTTATTTTCCTATAAAGGGATAATAGCTTAGAGCTACAGGGTGAAATCAAGAAAAATATGTTTTAGTCAGAATTCAAGGGAAAACTTCCCGACAGTGAGATATGCCACCTAACTATGTTTTTATCCAGCACTCATCACCAAATCTGATTACATATTAAGATTAGTAGCTTCCCCAAGGTCCATATTAAGACCTGGAATAAATCCCACATCACTAATATCCAGTGCTGTGCTTAGCCTTTCTTTCTTCCCTTTGGCATTTGAAAAGCCATGGGCTGAGAGTATAATTGGCTCTTAGGAGTCAAAAGCTATTCTAATGCTTCTGGTGTAGCTAGGTGGATTCACTGCTTATGACACCATTGTGTGTGTGAATGGGGCAGTTGTCCTTGATGTGTTGCATAGTTTTTACCTCACCACAGTCACAATTTGGTGATTCTTTGATTTTCCATTTGGGAGGAGATACCTGGCCTTTCTGTGCAGTGTCCAAATGCAGCTACGTCCAGTCCCCTGCCTACAGGGAAGACAGAATCCCTGGACTTTAGTTGGATCTTCCACCAGGTCTTTGTTTGGAACCTCACAAGTGGCTCACGATTCAAGCCAGCAAGTGCTGGTGTCCTTTCCATTGCCCTGTAGCATTGATGTGGGGATCCAGAAAGGCTTCCTGGATTTGAGTTGGGAGGGTGGCAGTGGATTGAGGTCTTGGTGTACTGGCAGGTCCGGAGTGGCCAGGATCTTGTTGTACTTAGACCACAGTACTTACCATGATGTAGAACAAGTGCCACAGAAATGATGTGAGATCCACCACTTGGGATATTTAAAATTAGACTGAACAATGAATTACAAAATGTTCTGCAAAGAACAATTCTGCACTGGTAGAAAGGGGAACTGGGTGGCCTTTAGGCCTTTTCCATCTCTGACTCCCATAATTAAGCAGAACATGTTGTTCATTATTATGATTCAAACATAATCATGCTGTGGGTTTGATTTGCAGCCTCTAACTGTGTAATGGCAATGCACCAAGAAAGGCTTTTTCTGTGCTTTCACCAGCAAGTCCACATCAGGAGGCAGAGAACCAAGTGGCATGTGCAGGATTCTGGGCTATCTAATTATCTTTTCAATTCTAGTCACTTCTTTTATCTGAGTTTTACTGTAGCTGCTTTAAAGTTGAAAAAATACATTCTCTCCATTCAAGAGAGATGCAGTAGCCCATTAGATAACATTAGTTATTTCGCTAATTGCAGAATATTTTGTGTGTGTGTGTGTGTATTGTTTATATTCAAAACTATGAGTAAAGAGGAGAAGGGCAGAAACAGCAGTCTGCATTTTCATTGATAGTTAACATTTCTATTACCATATTGCCCAGGGAGATGTCTAGGACTGAGGTTTCAATATGTGTGAAGGCTATTGGTTGTTTGAACAATTCCTTCATGCTTTGTTCCACTTGCTAATAAACGTACATTGTTTTAAGAAGACTGTGGGTCATTGTATCCCTGGTCACAGACTCCCAAAGAGAGGATCCAACACATGCCTAAACCCATGTGGGCATGCACAGTAATAAGCAATTGGGCTAGACTGGGGGTTGTATCCAGTTCCCAGTCCAAGAGTAGAAGAACCCCAGACAGATAAGGGCACGAGACCGAACAGCTGTGGGGACAGACTCAGAGACACCAGAAATGGGAAACAGATGTGGCTAGCCCCATAACTGTGACTTTTTCAAGGCAGTTCCTTCTGCAACATCCTGTTTGATGACCAGGGTGATTCCTACCCAGTGACTGGGTGGGCTTGTATTAGTTCTGCCAAAACATGAGCATTGTCAGCAGCATTCTGGATATCATCAAGAAACAAAGAGTGGGTCTTCTCCTTAGATGTCCTCTGTACCTCGTGTAGAACTGACCGACAGCACTGGCTCATATGAATGACCTTGATGTGGATGGTGCGATTGTTACCATAGCAATGCATTCGCTGTACTTAATGAAAATTTCACACTTGGGATATTTTATCATCAATGCAGCATTCTTGTCTGTCCAGAGAAAGATACCTTGGCCTCCGTTCTTATACCTATCTATGCCCAGATGAGTGCTGTGCATTTTGCTTAACCTCTCCAGCCTAGGGCAGAAGACTAGAGCCATGTATTCATTTAGGCACCCAAATGAATGAATGGCCTGATGTTCATAATACCCGAGCATCTCTCAGCTCCCACAGATTAACTGTAGGGTGTGTTGAAAATGTTTCTCCATGCTCCTGACAGCAGAAGTGCTGATGTTAAGAGCTGAGCCAGGGCTAGAAATAAAATCTTCCTCTTTTCACCACGCACGCACGGTCTAACAGCTAGCCTACTGCAGTGCAATCATTCATCAGCTGTGCATATATCAGAGTGAAAATGTATGGCTCCATCTACTTCTCCTTGAGCGTCTCACTCTGATCAATAAGCTATCACACATATGAGGCGCAGCAATAGCGGAGAAGAATTTTCACCTTAGGAGGCAATACCATAGTTCAGAGGTGGGCAAACTACAACCTGCATGGCCATCCTGCCCTGCCCCCGAGCACCTGGCCTGGGAGGCTACCCTGGCCCCTCCCCTGCTGTCCCCCCTCCCCTGCAGCCTCAGCTCGCTTGCTCCACCGCTGGCGCAACGCTCTGGGCGGTGGGGCTGTGAGCTCCTGGGGCAGCGCAGCTGCAGAGCCCGGCCTGACCCAGTCTCTGTGCTGCGTGGTGGCGGCGGCGGCGGCAGCGGCAGCGTGGCTGGCTCCAGCCGGGCGGTGCAGTTGTATCGCTGCCAGCCACCCGTGCTCCAGGCAGCGTGGTAAGGGGGCACGGAGCAGGGGGGTTGAATAGAGGGCAGGGATGGTCAGGGGTCCAGGGTGTGGATAGGGGTCAGGGTGGTCGGGGGGAACAGGGGGTTGAATGGGGAGAGGGGTCCTGGGGAGGCAGTCAGGAAGGAGGGTGTGTGTGGATGGGGCGGCAGGGGGCAGTCAGGAGCAGGGAGAAGGGGTGGTTGGATGGGGCAGGGGTCCCGGGGGGGGCATCAGGAATGAGAGGAGGGGTTGGATGGGGCAGCGGAGGTCTGGGGGCGGTCAGGGGACAGGGAGCGGGGGGGGGGGGTGGATGGGGCAGGAATCCCGGGTGGTCGGGTGGCAAATAGGAGGTGGGGGCCAGGCCAAGAGCCCCTCCCCTAACCGGCCCTCCATACAATTTACGAAACCCGATGTGGCCCGCAGGCCAAAACATTTGCCCACCCCTGCCATAGTTTGATAGTCTCTCTAAGGTTCCATACAATTTCCTTTATGATTGGGCATGAAGGCAAATTGAAGACAAATATATCTGCTACTAATTTACGCTATGGTTGGATGATATTTTAAATATGTTGCTTTACAAAACAGAAACCCAACAACTTGCTGCAAGCTAAGGCCAAAATTTTCAAAAGTGCCTAATGATGTTGGGTGCCCAGTTTGAAACACTTGAAAGGGACTTGATTTTCAGAGAGTGGGTGATCAGCATTTTCTGAAAATCCAGGTTCTTTTAGTGCATGCCGTGTAGTTGTAGCTGTATCAGTCCCAATATATCAGAGCGACATTAGAGTTATTAGAGAGTTGAGGTCATCTCTTTTACTGGACCAACTTCTGTTGGTGAGAGAGACAAGCTTTCCAGCTACACAGAGCTCTTCTTCAGCTCTGGGAAAGGTACTCCAAATGTCACAGCGAAATGCAAGGCTCTTTAAAGGCATCTAAAGTGGGCAACCAAAAATGAAGACACCCAAACTCAATGTTCATTTTGGCCTGGATTGTTTTCCCATCATATGTGGGCAGTGAGTTCCTGCCTGGAGGAGGTGGGCATGCGAGTGGACGAAGATTGCCCATTAGTGACGTGGAAGTAGCTGTGGAATCTACAGCGGTGTGCTAGCACAAACAGGATGAATTCTCCCGCCTCAGGTTGCTATTGCTGCCTTTCAGCACGCACTATTTTAGGCTGGCAATCAGCAGCAGGAGTAGGAGAAATATCAAACAAAGAGACAGAGCCAAATATTTGATTCAGGTCATTACACTGAAGATGACTCATCGGGGCTGTGGCACTCAGTGGACCAGCAGTTTGCCTCTCTGTTTTATGTGCCCTTCCCAACAGATGTGTGGCACAGATTATCCTGTCGCCCAGAAAAGTGCTCCTTGGGGAGCTGATGCTGAGTGATGATTGTGAGACTCTCACTGATGGGGAATCCATTGTACCAGAGGAGATGGAGAGAAAACCCAATCCATGAATAGTGTTTATTCAAGCATCAGAAAAGGGGCGGGGGGGAGGGATAGCTCAATGGTTTGAGCATTGACCTATTAAACCCAGGGTTGTGATTTCAATCCTTGAGGAGGCCATTTAGGGATTGGGGCAAAAATCTGTCTGGGGATTGGTCCTGCTTTGAGCAGGGGGTTGGACTAGATGACCTCCTGAGATCCCTTCCAACCCTGATAGTCTATGACTCATAAAAGAGTTTGGGGCCACATGGCAGCTCCAAGAGCATGTGGAGAGCACAAAAAAATAATGGAGAAAGGTGCTATAGTTGTATGAGGTCTAATGTCTCCTGGCCACAAGTGGGCAGTACATTATGCAACAGCCCTTACTCATACAACAAGTGCATTAAAAGTGTAGCTTGCACTTCCTGGAGGTGCAAGCTATTGCATACGGAGGGAAGAGGAGGCTCCTGGCCACAGCCCCATCCCGAGCACATACGCTGGAGTACTCCAAAGACTTGATGCAAAGACCCTCGAAGTGAATGGAAAAGCTCCCACAGACTTCAATAGGCTTTGTATCAGGGCCCCAGGGCACCGTCAGCTGTCTGCTGACAGGTGAACAATGCTATGGGGAAAAGGCGCCTGGCACACTAACTCCTGAAGACTGAGACACAGCCCTGAAATTCATTTGCTTTTGGTCCGAGTGAAAATTAAGGTGTGATTTTTATTTTATCCTTTACCCAAGTGTAGAGAAAATCACCTTTCCATGATTTTGGGAGAATCCGTTAATTTATATTTGCACATCCCCTTGCCTCCTGAAGGTGACCACGGTACTTTACTAATCGATACACAGCTGGCAAGACACAGAGCCTGATTCATCCCATTTGAGCCAGAGCCAGAGCTTTGAGCCAGAGCTTCTTCATCTCCTCTAAGCACCATCATCCCTGAAAAGTCTTGGAAAGGAGGTCCTCTTTAAAGTACCACGAGGCTCCATAGGAACCCCTTGGCTAGAGCTCACAAAGAGGGAGTTTGGGTGGTCCAGTTACTAATGCACCAACCAGATTCTACTTTAGGCCAAAACTCATGGCGATCGGGGGAGGTCCCGGATGACTGGAAAAAGGCTAATGTAGTGCCCATCTTTTAAAAAGGGAAGAAGGAGGATCCGGGGAACTACAGGCCAGTCAGCTTCACCTCAGTCCCTGGAAAAATCATGGAGCAGGTCCTCAAGGAATCAATTATGAAACACTTAGAGGAGAGGAAAGTGATCAGGAACAGTCAGCATGGATTCACCAAGGGGAAGTCGTGCCTGACTAACCTAATTGCCTTCTATGATGAGATAACTGGCTCTGTGGATGAGGGGAAAGCAGTGGATGTGTTATTCCTTGACTTTAGCAAAGCTTTTGATACGGTCTCCCACAGTATTCTTGCCGCCAAGTTAAACAAGTATGGGCTGGATGAATGGACTGTAAGGTGGATAGAAAGCTGGCTAGATCGTCGGGCTCAATGGGTAGTAATCAATGGCTCCATGTCTAGTTGGCAGCCGGTTTCAAGTGGAGTGGCCCAAGGGTCGGTCCTGGGGCCAGTTTTGTTTAATATCTTTATTAATGATCTGGAGGATGGTGTGGACTGCACTCTCAGCAAGTTTGCAGATGACACTAAACTGGGAGGCGTGGTAGATACGCTGGAGGGTAGGGATCAGATACAGAGGGACCTAGACAAATTAGAGGATTGGGCCAAAAATAAACCTGATGAGGTTCAACAAGGACAAGTGCAGAGTCCTGCACTTAGGACGGAAGAATCCTATGCACTGCTACAGACTAGGGACCGAGTGTCTAAGCAGCAGTTCTGCAGAAAAGGACCTAGGGGTTATAGTGGACGAGAAGCTGGATATGAGTCAACAGTGTGCCCTTGTTGCCAAGAAGGCTAACGGCATTTTGGGCTGTATAAGTAGGGGCATTGCCAGCAGATCGAGGAACGTGATCATTCCCCTTTATTTGACATTGGTGAGGCCTCATCTGGAGTACTGTGTCCAGTTTTGGGCCCCACACGACAAGAAGGATGTGGAAATATTGGAAAGAGTCCAGCGGAGGGCAACAAAAATGATTAGGGGTCTGGAGCACATGACTTATGAGGAGAGGCTGAGGGAACTGGGATTGTTTAGTCTGCAGAAGAGAAGAATGAGGGGGGATTTGATAGCTGCTTTCAACTACCTGAAGGGAGGTTCCAAAGAGGATGGAGCTCGGCTGTTCTCAGTGGTGGCAGATGACAGAACAAGGAGCAATGGTCTCAAGTTGCAGTGGGGGGGGACTAGATTGGATATTAGGAAACACTATTTCACTAGGAGGGTGGTGAAGCACTGGAATGCGTTACCTAGGGAGGTGGTGGAATCTCCTTCCTTGGAGGTTTTTAAGGCCCGGCTTGACAAAGCCCTGGCTGGGATGATTTAGTTGGGAATTGGTCCTGCTTTGAGCAGGGGGTTGGACTAGATTACCTCCTGATGTCCCTTCCAATCCTGATATTCTATGATTCTATGATTCTATGATAATGTGCTGTGTGACCTTGGTCAAGTCACTTCTCTCTGCCCCTCTGTTTCCCCTCCACCCCTTTGTCTATTTGGATTGTAAAATCTTCATGACAGGATTATCTCATGCTACATATTTGTAAAGCACCCGGCATAAAAGACCTCTGATCTTAATTAGGGTTTCTAGGAGTTACTGTAACGATAATCCAAGTTTGGCTGAAATTCTGTGCAGAACCACATATTGCCTTTATTTTACCAAAAGATATCCTAAATCCCATGCAAATGAGGGAAAGATATTTATTTATGTGCAGGAGCAAGGATTTAAATTTAGGGTAAATGACAGTCATTCCAATAATACACTACTACTGTGCAAAATTATGTGCTGAGATCCGCCATTAGTCTTTTACTAATCTGCAATATGCAGAAACTGTGAATTTAATGAGCTTCATAATTATTTTGTTCTCAAAAATCCTCACTTTTTGGTAATGACATTATTTCAAATGGTAATTTTTACACCGTGTCCTTAGTCAATCATTTCAATTTCCAGCATGTGTGCCTAAAGTAAACTAGTAAAATTAGGAAAGAGAGATTTATCTCAAGGACTTTGCACCTTACATAGCCAGTCAAATATTAAACATCACTATCAATAACAGGTGGACCGTATTATAAGCTTCATCATAACTAGAGTCTTAGGAGTGAAATGACATCTTGCTGAAAAGATGTCAAGAATTTCATTTAGTCCTTTTTATAGTGGAGACCATCAATCTGTCTTAATGTCCATAATTGTCTTTTCTTTTTGGCAATGGTATTTCATTATATGCAGTAGGATAAATAACACGAGTTCAAAGTAAAATAAGATGAGAATGTCCCTGTATTTGTTTTCTTATGGTTTCATTTCTTCTTGTTTAATTTCACGTTGAAGAAGGCACAGGTCTAATTAAATTAAGACCAGTTCTGTTTTTAATGTGCATCTTACAGTCAAACCAGCAAAATGATTTTAGTTTTCAAAGTTATTATATTCCAATTGATCTTCCAGGCATTGGGATTATGATCTGATTATGAAGATGTATGCATTTATCAAAACCCAGAGCCATCTGTCTCAATTCTATGTAATGTCATTACAGATTCATCATTTATCCAGTCGGAGTGTGTGACATGGGACCCAAGTAACTAGCAGTTCTATACTTATTATCACTTCGCACTGCGTATGGCTGGACATGAGGCTGTCGACTTCCACTAATCTACTTTTGAAGTAAAAAGCATCATCCTGGGCTAATCCTCCGAACTCCTGAATAATCAGGCAGCACTGATACCGAAAATACAGTACAGGCACTGGCTTTTCCATAGAGAAACCTACAGCATTTTGGCAGCCTACAGACAGATTTCGCCCTGCAGCTGCAGCTTGCTGAGTGGAAGCATAAGTATATTGATATGTAGCATACAAAGGGCACCGCGCAGGAGCAAGGGTTAACTGTCTGAATTGGGAAATGAGCAGGGTTTAATGTACATAATCAGGAAGCTTTCTAACTCAGAAAGACAATCACAAGCCCTGCAAGGTCCAGTTTATTTAGAGATTAGAGGCTGCATCAGCCCAGGCACAAATCTGAGGGCATTTATCCTTGGGCTTGTCAGAGTAATTTACAGTGGCTGATTACTTTACAACGGTAGTGCGGAGAAGTAGCTAGCTACACAATAATATTCAAAAAGGGCTTGATTAAATAACCAATCATCACCCTTTATGCTTTGTTTATATGCTGTACCCTTTTCCCCTTCCCTTTTATCGGTTTGGTTAAAATCGCAAGATCTCTGGGACAAAGCCTGGGAGCAGACCCTCAGCTAGTGTAAATTGGCTTTGCTCCAATGATTCACTGGACTAATCCTGATTTACATCAGGTGAGGATCTGACCCTGTACCTTCTCCTATGTTGCTCTGCACATTCTGGGAGCTACTTAAAGCAAATAAATTATTAATAATAGCAAACCAATGACCCTGCTAGCCTGCTCATTATTATTATTATTCATAAATATTGAATCCGTTTCACTTGCAGGATCAGGCCCAGGTGAATACTCCATAAATATTAGTAGAAACTTTGACAATTCATTTTGACTGTGTCCAGGCCCATTGTGGTCTATTCTTTAAATAGTTTAGTAAGCAAATTTACAGGCAGGAATAATTGCCAAAATGTGCGTCTATTGAAAAGTATTTGAAGAAAGTGATTTTTTTTTTTTTTTAAATTTTAGGGGCATGAATATTCACATTGGCACCCTCATTCTAGGAGGTATGCTCATCCTGCGGGGGAAGCACAAAAAGGTTGTGTGATCTATCAAGTGAAATATTTCAAATTGCACTTTTTGCATATCTGAAGCAATATTAGAGAGACAAGGTGGATAAGGTAATATCTTTTATTGGACCAATTTCTCTTGGTGAGAGAGACATGCTTTTGAGCCACACAGAGCTCTTCTTCAGATCTGAGAAACTTACTCATGCCTGGTCTACACTATAAAATTACATCAACATAACTTATGTCGGCATACAGGCAATGCAGATATTAAATCACTTGTGTGTATGCACACTTGGCTCCTTGTGTCAGCAGTGAGTGTCCTCACCGGGAGCGATTGTATCGATTAAATTGTGGACATTGTGGGATGGTTCCTGAAAGCCAGTAACAGTCCAAGTAAGCAATGAAGTGTCTACACTGACACTGCGTTGACCTAACTACGTTGACCTTGACTCTACGCCAGTTGTGGAGGTGGAGTTATTAAATCGGCATAGCTGGGCAGTTACGTCGGCGGGAACAAACGTAAGTGTAGACATTTCCATAGTTAGGTCAATGTAAGCTGCCTTGCATTGACTTAACAATATAGAGTAGACCAGGCAATAGAGAGGCAATTATGTCAGCCACCACAAGGCAATTATGTCAGCCACCACAGTAATTAAATTGGCCGTTTATGTCCACACTACCCTCCTTCTGCAGGCGGTGTGCATCCTCACCAGGAGTGCTTGCATCAACTTTAGCGGGGCCTTGTGGGGGGCTGACCAAGGCGTCGGGGCTCTGGCAGTCAGCTCCATGTGAATCTGAAATCTCCAGCTGTCAGCACCGAGTGGTGGGGCTCTGGTGGTCACCCCAGAGTGGTGGCAGGGCTGACAGCTCAGGGTGTCAAAGGCAGCAACAGGTGATGTAAGAAACACAGTGGCTACACAGACACTGCATCAACCTAACTACATCGACCTAAGTGCTACACCTCTTATGGAGGTGGAGCTATTGGGTTGGTGTAGTGGGTGACTTACATCGATGGGAACTACATTTCAGTGTAGACGCTTCCAGAGTTAGATGGATGCAAGTGTCTCACGTCGGCCTAACTCTGTAGTGTAGACCGGGCCTTAGAGTAAGTTTCCCCCACCTGAAGAAGAGCGCTGTGAAAGCTTGTCTCACTGACCAACAGAAGTTGGTCCAATAAAAGATATCACCTCGTGCACCGTGTCTCTCTGATATCCAGAGACAACATGGCTACAACAACACTGCATGAAGCACTAGTAGTCATTTGCAATGAGGGAGGGGCATGGCTGCTTTGTAGCACCCCTGTTCGCTGTTGGCACTCCTTGCCTCAGTTTCCCTCCTGAAAGTTAGTCTCCTCAGCTCTCCACACCAAGCTGTGGGGTAGCTGTGGTCTAGCCCACCAGCCAAGTCACAACAAACACAGCCCCTTCCAGGGGGCAGAGTCCAAACTGAAAACTCCCCAACAAAAGGGCACAGTGCCCTTCAGCTGGCCCTGTGCGCCTTGCTTCCAGCCCCTCCTCAGCGCTCTGTGCCTTGTGTCCTATCTGGCTGTTATAGAGCCTTGGATTGGCGTACCCTTTTCCTTGCACTCCTTGGCTCAGGGCCTACCATAGGAGTGAGTGAGAGAGACAGACAGACAGACAATAAATAAATGGAGATATCCTATCTCCTAGAACTGGAAGGGACCTTGAAAGGTCATCAAGTCCAGCCCCCTGCCTTCACTAGCAGGACCAAGTACTGATTTTGCCCCAGATCCCTAAGTGGCCCCCTCAAGGATTGAACTCACAACCCTGGGTTTAGCAGGCCAATGCTCAACCCACTGAGCCATCCCTCCCCCTGCAATCTGCTCCTGTGGTTCCAACTCCACACTGATCTCACTCTCAGTCCTTTGATAAGGCTCAGGTGTCCATTACGCTATCACCAGATGCTCCTTAGTTCTGCCCCTTCAGGCTGGGAAGCAGCTAATTAATTATGGCATAGGTATGACTGACCCTAGCTACCCTTAAAGGGGCCAGTCACGTTGTGACATGCAAGGAATCCTTAAGTCACTAGGAGACAGGGTTTACGCCCAGCTTTGCTACTAATCAGCTGTGTGACCTTGGGCAATTCAATTTGCTATGCTGTCTCAGTTTTCCCATCTGTAAAATGGAGATAATGGAACTTGCCTGCCTTTGTAAAGAGTTCTGTGATAAATGGACAAAAAGTTGTATATAGGAAGTTAGTAGTAGTAGTAGTAGTAGTAGTAGTAGTAGTAGTAACTGACTCATAGAAACCATGATGATTTATGATTCAATGGACAATTCATGAACAGAAAAAAGGGCTAAGTCTAACAAACAGATTGCGTCATTCATGGTATTACTAGTACCCTCGGGATGAAGAGTAACATGGACTTCTCAGCACTTTTATGAGCTGTGACTTAAACAGATATCACAAATGAAGGGCCTGAGCAGGTGAAAACCCTGGTGCTGCAGAATGTCTTAATGTTGCATTAGTAGGTTGCACGCTTCCCTCCTTGTTAGTACAAACCTAAGGTCCAGTCACAATATAAGGAGTCTTGTGTTATAGAAGAAACTAGATACAATTTTGAACAGCACCTATATAACTTAGGTGCCTAAGTTTAATTGACTTTCAGTGGGACTTAGGTTCCTAAGTCACTTCAGACCTTTTGAAAATGTTATGCACTGTCTTTCAGGTGAGATGTAAAAACAAGTCACTGCCCACTTGTCACCATGAAATACATGGCATTCAAGTTCCAACTTGTATAACTATATTCCCTCTGCTTTTCCAATCAATGTGATTTTTTTTAACCTCCTGCACTAAACTGCTGTACAGTGTGGTTCTAAATTGTCAAACATTTGCCCTCTTTCATCCCAAATGTAGCTACATTTTACTGGCTGAGCAAGTTATCCTGTGTATAGTTTGTACATCAGTTCCTTGACTTTGCAAAGTGATTCCCGATTCTTCTGGGTGAACAGCCCTAGACATGTTGCAGCATTATTTATTTAGGTAAAAAATGTGGTTCAAGTTTTGCCCATCTGTACACTGCTCCTAATGAGTGTCTCCTTCGATTAAACCTTGCAATGAACCCTTTGTGCGCCTTCAGATCCAACACCCCTATGGGTCAGACTTACACAGCTGCTAGACACTGACCTCTTTTGGATTTCTGAGCCCCATTGTGGGTCCCGAGCACCTTTGAAAATCTGCATACAGACTAATAGAATCAAAGGGATGTAGGACTGGAAGGGACCTTGAGTGGTCATCAAATCCAGCCTCCAGCGCTGAGGCAGGACCAAGTAAACACACACCATCAAGTGTTTGTCCAACCTGTTCTTAAAAACCTCCAATCATGGGGAGTCCACAACCTCCCTTGGAAGTCGATTCCAGCGTGTAACTACTCTTATAATTATAAAGTTTTTTTCCCTAATATCTAACCTAAATCTCCCTTGCTGCAGATTAAGCCCATTACTGCTTGTCCTACCATCAGTGGACAGAGAAAAATTGATCAAACTCCCCTTTATAACAGCCCTTAACATATGTGAAGACTATAATCAGGTCAACTCTGGGTCTTTTCTTTACAGACTAAACGTGCCATAGGTCAGGTTGTTTTTTTTTTAAATCTTTCCTTATAGTTAAAGTTTTCTAAACATTTTATTAGTTTGATTGCTCTCCTCTGGACTCTCTCCAGTTTGTTCATGTCTTTCCTAAAGTGTGGTGCCCAGAACTGGACACAGTACTACAGCTGAGTGCCAAGTAGAATGGGACAATTACCTCCAGTAGCTTACACATGATACTCCAGTTAATACACTGCAAAATATTAGCCATTTTTGCAACTGCATTGTAGTATTGACTCATATTCAATTTGTGATCCACTATAACCCTGATATCCTTTTCAGCAGTACTACCACCCAGCCAGTTACTCCCCATGTTTAGTTGTGCATTCGTTATTTCCTTCTTATGTATAGTACTTTGCCCTTGTCTTTATTGAATTTCCTCTTGTTGATTCCAGATCAATTCTATAATTTTTCAGTGTTGTTTTAATTCTAATCGTGTCCTCCAATGTGCTTCCAACCCCATCCCCACCCTAGCTTGGTGTCATCCGCAAATTTTATAAGCATACTGTCCACTCCATTATCCAAGTCATTATTGAAAATATTTAACAGTATTGGACCCAGAGTTGACCCTTGTGATTTCATGTAGACCACATTTTGCTTATGATAATATCATGTAGGACTGTGTCAAAAGCCTTACTAAAATCAAGATATAGCACATCTACTTCTTCCCCCCATCACTAGGCCAGTAATGCTGTCAAAGAAGGAAATTAAGTTGGTTTGGCCTGATTTGTTCTTCACATATCCATGCTGGCTATTCCCTATGCCTTTATTATACTCTAGGTGCTTACACATTGATCACTTAATAATTTGTTACAGTATCTTCCCAGGTATCAAAGTTAGGCTGAGTGGTCTCTAATTCCCTGGGTCCTCTTTGTTCCCTTGCTAAAGATAGATACAATGTTTGCTCTTCTCCAGTCTTCTGGGGCCTAACCTGTCCTCCATGCATTCTCAAAGATAATTGCTAACAGTTCCAAGACTGTTTCAGCCAGTTCCTTGAGTACCCTAGGGTGAATTTCCTTAGGCCCTGCGGACTTGAATACATCTAAATTATCTAAATATTCTGTAACCTGTTCTTTCCCTTTTGTGACTTGTGTTTTTTTCCCCTTGTTGTGAATATTAATTGTGTTGAGAATCTGGTCACCATTAACCTTTTTAGTGAAGAATGAAACAAAAATAGGCATAAAACAACTCACCTTTCATGATGTCACTCGTCATTAGCTCTCCTTCCATGCTAAATAGAAGACCTACATTTCCTTCATCTTTCTCTTGCTCCTACTGTATTTAAAGAACTGCTTCTTATTGCCTCTTATATCCCTTGCTAGGCATAACTCAATTTGTGTGTTACCCTTTCTGATTTTGTCCTACATCTTTGTGCTATTCTTCTATACTCCTCTTTAGCAATTAGTCTGTTTCCACTTCTTGCAGGATTCCATTTTGATTTTCAGGTAATTAAAGAGCCTCTTATTATTCTTATTTTTCCTTCTCATTGGGATACTTCACAGTTGTGCCATTAATATTGTCTCCTTGAGAAACTGCCAGCTCTCCTGAACTCCTTTATCCCTTAGATTTACTAACCTTTCCTACCAGTTCTCTGAATTTGTTAAAGTCTGCTTTTTCTGAAGTCCATTGGCCTTATTCTCTTGCGCTCCCGCCTTCCTTTCCTTACAATCATGAAATCTATCATTTTGTGTTCTTTCCACCAAATTGCCTTCCATCTTCATATTTACAACCAATTCTTCCCTGTTGGTCAGAATCCAGTGTAAAATGGCTGTCCCCCGGGGTTACTTCCTCCACTTTCGAACACAAAAAGTAGTCCCCCACACATTCTGAGAACTTACTGGAAATGCTGTGTTTTGCTGTATGCTTGCCTTTAATTAAAATTGAAAGATTTTTTTCCCTTTTTGCTGAGCTTTTCTGTTCCTTTTGATAATTATAGCTAGTACATACTAAAATTAAGCCACACGAGCACATCTCCAAAATAAGTGTTTGAGGCAAATTGTAACATCTCCTTGTCACTTTATGGATATCTATGTTGTCACTCAATTTATGTTCTAATACTACATTATTACCTATTACCATAGTTGTTAAAAACCTTACTTTTCATCTAAGGTGCCACAAGTACTCCTGTTATTTTTGCGGATACAGACTAACACGGCTGCTACTCTGAAGAAAGACAGTGGTTTTGACATAAGTACTGTCATAAAAACCATATTAATGTGACAGACTATTACTTCTATATGACGGACTGTGAAATCCTGTGTGAGCATTATAGAAAGATCAGTTAACAGCGTGCTCATCCTTCCCTTGTGTCTTGGAGGTACAGGCTCCATGCTAGTGGCTGGAGAGAGACAGGGAAATCGGAAAGAGGCCAGTGATTGTCATCATAAAAAGAAATGTTTCCCAGAGCGCAACACATTTGAAGGGGCTCTGAGCCAAGATTGTCAAAAATAGGATGCTAAAATCTGACGCTTTAAGTCTGTTTAGGCACCTCATTAAGTAACCGTGGGTGAGATTTTCAAAAGCATCTACGTGATTTAGAATCACAGGTGCTGAGTCAATGGGACCTGTGCTCCTACGTTAACTAAATCTGACTAAAACGTACACCTTGATCTTCATAATGCAGATGGACCTCTCCTACTGGGGAAGGTCCAGCTATCTCTGTGTATTAGGATACACATCTAACTGTGGGTGAAACTCATGTCCCACTATTGTCTCTAACTCAGGCAGTGAATAAACTTGTTCTGCATGTTTGATCAAGTATTTCAAGGATGTTCATGAACAAGCAATAGATTAAGACTCAGAGAAGGCATCAAGAAGGCTGTAAGGTTTTTCCCATTAGTCAACTGTTGCTGAATCTTTATTTTATTTTTCTGTGACTTAGTCTGATAGCATTGTTGCCAATGCCATGTGTCCCCATACATTCTGAGTCAGTTGCAGGCACAATATCTTTACTGGCATCTTTCATAGCGCTGCTAGCAGGAGGCTGCTGTGTTTTGGTCTGGGACTGTATTCTGCGGTAGCAGAGGGAGAGCCCTGGTGTTCTACAGCTGTCTACTCCTTTTCCATCTCCATTTATTGTGGGTCTGATTTTGATCATTCTTACACTAGTTGTAAATCAGCATGATTCCCATGGACTTCAGGAGAATCACTGGTATTTTACAGCAGTGAAAGTAAGATTAGAAGTGGGTCCTATGATCTTACGCAAGGATTTGTCCCCTCTCACCCTGTCACCTTGCCTGCTAATGCCTCCGGAGAGGGCTTGGGAACAGTTTGCTCAGTACTGCCTCTCCAACACTTCAAAAATCAGGTCTGACAAAATCATGAGATTGGCTTAAAGATCATAAGACTTAAAATGATAAATCTAGGATTCTTTTTATTTGCCTTTTTGTGCTAGAATGATTTGGGGTCCTGTTTTCAAGCTGATCATTGCAACCATGAAGGACAGAAATTTCCTTTTTTTTAAAAAAAAAATGAAAGCCAAATTTTTCAGGTAATTACCTAGTTCCATTTGCTGAGGCTCGAACAAAGCCATCCAATAGTGTGAGACAAGAGCTGGATATACTGTAGCCTTCCATTGATCTAAGTGTACAAATGAATGGCAGAAATTGGCCCTGAGATAGTGTTGGGGAAATAATTTTGTAACAAGATCTTTGTTTTTCCAATTTTCAAGCAGAGTCCTCAGTTTGCACCACTTATTATTATTTGTACTGTGATATCACCCAGAGACTGCAGCTGAGATCAGAACTCTCTTATGCTGGGCATTGTTCTTACGCAGAGTAAGAGCCCCTCCCCTACCAGGAGAAGTTTACAATCTGAGGAGAGAAAGGGTGGAAACAGAAGAACAGAAAGAGGAAGGTCACACAGAAGCGGTATATAAAATCATGAGTGGTGTGGAGAAAGTGAATAAGGAAAAGTTATTTACTTGTTCCCATAATATAAGAACTAGGGGCCACCAAATGAAATTAATGGGCAGCAGGTTTAAAACAAATAAAAGGAACTTCTTCTTCACACAGCACACAGTCAACCTGTGGAACTCCTTGCCTGAGGAGGTTGTGAAGGCCAAGACTATAACAAGGTTTAAAAGAGAACTAGATAAATTCATGGAGGTTAAGTCCATTAATGGCTATTAGCCAGGACGGGTAAGGAATGGTGTCCCTAGCCTCTGTTTGTCAGAGGGTGGAGATGGATGGCAGGAGAGAGAGATCACTTGATCATTACCTGTTAGGTCCACTCCCTCTGGGGCACCTGGCATTGGCCACTGTTGGTAGACAGGATACTGGGCTGGATGGACCTTTGGTCTGACCCAGTGTGGCCATTCTTATGTTCTTAAGATCATAGATAGGACTAGAAGCTAGATCTCCTAATTCTGAATCCAGGGCCCAATTCATTGGACCACATGGTGCTTGTGATAAATGCCTTTTCATCTGTATTAGGTAGGTCTACCCACTGCATAGTAGTACAGGGCTTGGATTATCCACATTTCTCCAATCAATGGGTATGTGGCTCGGCGTTATTCTATTTCATGCATCCTCATTCACAATGTGATGCCACAAAGTCAGCAAACTTTGAGAAAGCTAAGAAATACAGATCCTTCACTGGCTGTGTTATGTTGGGACTCGTGGTGGTTATGCATTGGGGAATTGGGCCCTGACAGTGATTTATTTGTCAATGCACTGCCCTGACAGCCAGATCAGTGAGCGAGCAAACAAGAAATAAAAGACCACAGGGGAAAAAAAAGGTTGGGTTTGAAATTGTTCTCAGAATTTTTAATAAAAAAATCAATTGCTAAGCAAGGAATTATTGTGTAGTGTCTAGAGCTAGGCACATTGAGTTGAGATGAGAATCAAAGTCGTTTATCTTCACGTCAGCGATTGTGAACAAAAACAGGAGAACAATATTTTTTACTTGAAAATTCTAGGCCAATTGGGTTACTAATTTGATTTCACCACTAACAACAAACTGCCTCAGTTACCAGCACTATAGGTTTGCAATTTCAATTTGCGCATAGCAACATGGCCTACTTCTCAGAAAAGTTTCATTTCACAAGCTTCCTGCTACAAGTGATGAAAACAACTAAAAACGAATAGACAGCTGTGGGTAAGAAAGATGGTCTTTGTGGAAAGACCCTGGGCTGGGCTTCAAAAAAGCTGTGTTCAATTCTTGTCTCTGCTGCATTGCGCCAAGCATTTTAGCTCAGATCCACAAACTACTGAGGCTCTTAACTCCCATTGATGTCAATGGATGGAGTGTTGTAGCCATGTCACTCTCAGGATATTAGAGAGACAAAGCAAGTGAGGTAATCTTTTATTGGACCAGCATCTGTTGGTGACAGAGACAAGCTTTCGAACGACACAGAGCTCTTCCTCAGGTCTGTAGAAGAGCTCTGTGAAGCTTGACAGCTTGTCTCGCTCACCAACAGAAGTTGGTCCAATAAAAGATACTACCACACTCACCTGGTCTCTCTAATGGATTACTCTGGAAGTTAGGAGCTTCAATACCCTTGTGGATCTGGGCCTTGATCTCTGAATTACCCACTTGTAAAATGAGGGTAATAATACTTCTTTTGTCTATTTTGACTGTATACTCTTTGGGGGCAGGATCTGCCTCTTACCTAGTAGGTGTTTGTACAGTGCTTAGCCCAATGTGACCTCTAGATGCTCTTGTCATATTATTAATAAGAAGTGGGGAGAGGTGCAGTAACACAAACGTAACCTCTTTGGAGCAGATACGATCTTTGAGTTCTGTACTTGTACAGCCCCAAGGACAATGAGTGGTCCTGGTCTGTGACTGGGGCTCCTGTAAGACAAATACAGAATAATAATAATAATTTAAAACTGATGTGAACAGAGGTCCCATCATCTCTAACTGACTCAGCAGCTTGTTTCAAGCCATCAACCAGATCTGGGGGAGTGGGACATGCGAACATCACATTTGCTACTACTGAGTCTCTGCACACAGCCCATCAAATGAACACGTCCTCAGAAAAACAGCCTAATTATCTGAGCCTAACTACTGGCACCTTTTGAGATTCACCTACCACTCATCATCGATTTTAAGGCTGTAAGAGACCATTGTGATCATAACACAGAGCAGAGAATTTCACCCAGTGAGTCATGCATCAATCTAATAACTTTTTTTAAAACTAGAGAATCTCTTTTAGAAAACCACCCAGTCTTCATTTAAAAACTTCAAGTGATGGCTTATCCATCTCATCCCTGGTACCTTGTTTCAGTGGTCAATTACCCACACTTCAAAATGCGTGCCTCTGTTCTGATTTGAATTTGGAGCTGTCTACACCTACATAGAAGTTGCATCACTTTAGCTAAAGGTGCAATATTAAATCAATTTACCTTAACAGTTGCAGTTTTGTGTGTGGACGCTCATACACCAGTTTAAATCAAGCTTACATCAGTTTATTGTGCACCTTTCATTTAATAGGGGCAAGCTAAACTGATTTCAGCCAGGTTTAAACTAATGTAAGGGTGTTCATACACAAAGTTGTTCTGGAATAACTAAACCAGTTTAACATCACACCTTTATTTAAACTGGTGCCATTTCTGTGTGTAGACCAGGACCTTGTCTAATTTCAACATCCAGACCTTATTAGGCATTTGTTTGCTAACCAGGGCTGTCAAACAATTTTAAAAAATCACAATTAAACACAAGATTAAGAAAAAGTCGCAATTAATCACAGTTTTAATCACACTGTTATACAAATAATAGAATACCAATTTACATTTATTATAAGTATCTTGGATGTTTTTCTACATGTTTAAATATATTGGTTTCAATTACAACACAGAATACAAAGTGTATAGTGCTTGCTTCATATTATTTTTGATTGAAAATATTTGCACTGTAAAAAATATAAACAAAAGAAATAGTATTTTTCAGTTCACCTCATACAAGTACTGTAGTGCAATCTCTATATTGTGAAAGTGCAACTTACAAATGTAGAATTATTATTATTATTTACGTAACTGCACTCAAAAACAAAAAAATGTAAAACTTTAGAGCCTGCAAGTCAACACATGAAGGAGCATAAGAATGTTTAACATATCTGGCATGTAAATACCTTGCAATGCTGGCTACAACAGTGCCATTTGAACACCTGTTTCAGGTGACATTGTAAATAAGAAGCAGGCAGCATTATCTCCCGTAAATGTAAAGAAATTTGTTTGTCTTCGCGATTGGCTGAACAAGAAGTAGGACTGATTGGACTTGTATGAGGTGAATTGAAAAATGCTAGTTCTTTTTTACAGTGCAAGTATTTGTAATAAAAAACAATAATATAAAGTGAGCACTGTACACTTTGTACACTGTGTTGCAACTGAAATCAGTACATTTGAAAATGTAGAAAAACATCCAAAAATATTTATTATAAATGTAAATTGGTATTCTATTATTAACAGTGCGATTAAAACTGCGATTAATTGCACCTTTTTAAATATCTAGTTAATTTGCTTTGCGTTAATCACATGCATTAACTGTGATTAATTGACAGTCCTACTGCTAAATTAAAGAGCCCTTTTGTATCAAAAATCTCCACAAGTAGGTACTTTTAGACCTGATCAGATCACTGCTTAACCTTCACTCTGATAAGCTAAATTCTGAACTTCTGAAGTTCTAGTCCCATACTCATTATTTAACACGAGGGCCCCTACACACCCTAGGCACACGTTGCTGCACGCATAGTCCAAAGAAGTGTGCTGTGCACCAAACCGGGAGCACCACAAAGCTGCCCCTGTGTGTACTGCAGTGTAGGCAACACAGAAGTTGAACTTGGGACAGCCACAGTAGCCCGCAGAAAGAGGGAGTTGCCAAAGATACAGCAATCCTGCTGTCCTGGGTGTATATCTGGGGTGACTCCACTGAAGTCAGCGAGGTGCCTTGAGAATTACGTCAGTGTGACTCAGAGCAGATTTTAGACCAATATGTCCAGGAGATGGAATCCAGCCAACACATAGAGCGGAAGTGCAAGGAGAGCACAAATGAAAGCTGTCACAGCCAGCTGTTAAGTATGTTGTGTTGTGTGAGCGCACATTGTTATTATGGCAACAGTGGACTGCTGAGAGGGGGGGGCAGTGCTTATAAAGGGAAGCTGATAGGACTGTCAGGTGGGAAATCTCTGATGCGACAGAACAATACTGGCCTTCAGACATGATAATGAAAGGGGCTGGATGTCCAGAGCAAGCACAATGGTGTCCTCTTGCCACACCGTGCATAGAGTGTGTGTTGGCAGAGAGTGGGAAGGGGAACGGGGCATCCAGCACAACCCATCAGCCACTCCTCTGTGGGGAAGGTACATATTGAGTCTAGCATGGGACATGGCTTCTCTTTCCAAGACAGCTATGGTTAACCTCCCCCCTATGGTTATGGGTATTGGTCACTATATCTCCCACAGCAGTTGGAGGCTAGTCCGTGCTGTTACATAAAGTCTGCTAGGTGAGAGCTTTGCCACTTGTCCCAGCTAAACTATTCCTGTCCCAAATCCTTCCTGCTTCACCATGTGCTGTGTTAGTAGAGTCAGCCTGTGACTTGACCAGTCATGCACCTTTTCAGTGGATTCTGTATATGTTCTCTTTGAGGTTCCCTGCCAAAACATGGCCATAATGTGCTCTCTCGATTCCTCCAGTTGCTACCTGTGCATTGGTTATGTGCACTGTTCTGGTGGGATGGCTGAAAGTAGGTTACACAAACCAGTGGCTGATTATTGTTCTGAAACTTTTCTTCCTGTATGTCGGCTTTTTTTCTGTTTGTTTGTTTGTTTTGTTTATTTGGGGAGTTTTTTTGCACACAGGTAGATGATCGGGAGAAGGTAGGGGGTTGGTTGGCAGCAGGTGAGATGAGAGAGAGGTCTCCACATCACAGTCAAGAAATAATTGAGTTTCCTCCCTGTTCATTTTTATATTCTCCCTCTACAGTTCAGTGGTTCTCTTTTCTCATGCTACAGCAGTGGTGCTGAATGCTAATAAAGACATGTTAGGCTAATGCCAGGAAATCATTTTAATATACTATATCTGAGCATGAAATATTTAACCTACTCTGGTACTTATTTCAGGTACCTAATCAGTCAAACTAATATATTACCATAAGGTATTTTTCAGGAACTTATGGATACTTAAAAAGCCATCATTCCAATATATAGTATAACTAGAGGGGTGGCATAGTCATTAAAATTTGGGATCAAGAATGTTTTGCATATACAAAAACTTTATTTGAACCTTCTAATTTATGAACAAGACAACTTATTCTTATCTACCAGTAGATGGCACTCCTTATATTAACTATCTACTGCAACTGGTTAAAAACTTTGTCAAAACTTTTGTTTTGTTTGTTAAAGAAAAATGGCTTTTTTTCCCACTGAAGATAGTCATTTCATTTGAAAATTTTCCGTTTTTCAACAATTATTTTTCATTTGGGAATACTGAAAAAAAGAAAATTTTAACCAAAAACTTGAAATGTTTGAGTGTTAGAAGGGAAATATGGGATTTCACTTTTTGATCAAACTCTAGAAAAGTTTCTTTCCAGTTTTTTCCCCAGAAAATATCATTTTGACCACCTTTTATCTACACAGGCACACATATCTCCTTTATGCAGCACTCAACCCCATATCAATAATCAAAAACCTAAAATATCTAATATGCCAACTCCCTTGAACAATAGATTCAATTGCCAACAGAGCTGACTCAGTTTTGATCTTTCTGAGGGACTGTAGATAAATTGAAAACCATGCAGTTTTCTCTATATGGGCCTTTCCTATTAAACCTTAAATGTGATCCTGTTCTGAAAAGTTGTGATGTAAAAATGGCACCTTCTTACTCAACAGACCACATGCATGTGTGTATTCCGAGGCATATCCACTCACTTTAGTGCTAAAAATAAGGGTTTATTTTTTCCGCTTTGTACTCCTGTTAGCTTTACAGAGGCAAAAAGGCTAAGAGGGAGTGAACTGGATTTCATTCTTCTTGTGCAACATCATGGTGATTCTTCTCTAAATTCTAATCATTCCAGCATTGCCAAGCCCAAGCCCTGAAAAATCATGAGTCAGGCCCCCAAAATTATGCAGCTCTTTTTAATTGCCTTCTAGTTTTTGAACCTTTTGAGTGCACTTAGTTTACATTTCAGCCTTTTTTTGTCCCCAGGAGGGCTAGAAATTTACTTATAATTACGTGATTCCAGGAGCTGGGGGTTCCAAAAAAAAAAAAAAAAAAAATCACAAAAATATCACAAGACTTGTGATAACATTGTAAGAGTTAGCACACTGCATGCACATCTGTGCAACCCCCCTGAAGCCAATGGGAATGCACAGATATCACTGTGTCCTAGATCTTCCAAAGCTTTAGGGAATTGGGCTGCTGTATGATTGAAATATGACCATTTAGATCAGTGATATTGCCACTGTTAGACAATTGCAACAAATCTTTTACAAAGCATGTCACGTAAGGTGGCAACGGAAAAGTTATGCTTTGGTAAGTATGATTATCCTGTTTATATGCATGTATTGTTCTTGTATCTGAAGTTATGAATATTGGCTATATACATGTATCACCATGGTGTTTGTTCCTGGGGTAACACCCACAAGGTAGTTTACATCCAGTCTAGCCAGCACATTGTGAATGGACTTTTCAAGCTTGATTGGCCATTAAGGGCACTTCACTCTCACAATGGGCCATAAAAGAAACTCATTTCATCTCTTCCTGCTTATGCCTCAGCCTCCAGGGAGCCAGTGAGTCAGCAAGCCATGTAAGGATATTTGATATTCTTATGTGACCCTGGACTAAGAGTGTGATATTAAGAGTGTAAAAGATTAGTTACAATGAGTGAGCCATGATCCTATGAGGGTCTTGACAGAAAACCCCTTGAAGAACTGTGCTTACAAAAGGGGTTATCCTTTAAGAAGTAAGCCCCAGTTCCAGAACTAAAGAAACCTGCTAATGACCAGTGATCAGAAAGCAGGGGATCCACCTTCACCTGTCCCAGATGCAATTTCAGCAGAAGCATTAGAATGCACAAGCTGGCAGACAGGCAGCAGTGGGAGCATGAAAAAGAAATGATAGAACTTCGATTAAGGGAGAAACAAGAAATTGCTGAGATGAAAAAAGCTGCTCACCAAAGATGAATGCTGCAGGTAGAAGCTGGGGGAAAAAAAAAAAAAAAAGCTGCTCGACTCAGCTCCAAGTCCTGGAAGAGCAAAAGAATGGCACGGTGACAGGTACATCTACCCAGTCATAAAAGATCCGTGGCACGGCCACAGCTGGCCCGGGTTGGCTGACTTGGGCTCTTGGGGCTTTAATATTGCAGTGGAGACATTCAGGCTCCTTTGTACGAACACACAAGCCAGAAGCTCCTTCTGCTCCGCTCCCCTACCCATCACTGCTCTAGCCATGGTGCTCCTAGGCAGTCAGTCCTTCTCCCTAGCAGGCCAGGGAGAGACTCCCCCTGCTCTGTTGAGCAGCCCTTTATATATGGCCCCTGATGGGCCACTGCAACAAGCCACCTCCTGATTGGCTCCCTTAGTGAGCCCTCCTCTAATTGGAGGGTTCTGTGCAGGCTCCCTCTGGTCTGCTTTAACCCTTCCTCTTCCTGGTGTGGGGCAACCGCCCCACTACAGTCACATATCACTGACGACTGCTCTCAGACCTAACTGGATGGTGGTCTGAGGGGGTCTGCGCTTCACTAGTAGGGCTGCCACACTTGGCTTAGCAAGCTCTGCACCTGCTAAGAAGAAGAATGGTGCCCCCAATTTTGATTGGAACCACTAGGTTCTCCTGAAATATATAATCATGTGAACACACATTCAACTGTTCTCAGCTTAATTAAAATCCTGAAATATAGTGTGAAAGCGCCTCTAAATTAATCAGTGCCTTGAGGGACGAGCATTGTAGTTAGTTATGTCACCTCTAAATGAAGTATTTCCATATTTCTTCTCAGTGGGATTACACTTTGTTCTGTTTATCTGTTGGGCTGACTGAGGAGACAGATTGCTCATTGATCCTCTGGGTGGAAGCTATTTAATGCTTTATACCTTTAAGGCTTTTAAAAAAAAATGCTATTTAAAGAAAAAAATAGAAATGTGACACAAGGACTGCACGTCCCACTTGCTAAATACAAGAACGCTAGCGGAATATCATGAAGTCTGCTCCTCTATTCTCCCAGCTGGCTTATGAGAGCGCGACGTGAGATTCTAGAAAGAGTGGAATCCTGTCAAGATCACATCTGTTCAAATCACTGGCTTTTTAGTTCCTGTGCAGAATAGGAATGAAGGCTCCCAACTTCGACTGATTCACAGTAGAGTCTCTCCTGTTAAAATTTAAGGTAACTCTTTTAGTCAAATGCATTATTTTGATGTGAACTGGATACACAGTTGCCAACGTTCACGTGGTAAATAAGCCTCCGGACTTACACAATAAGCCAAAAATCAAGCGAATCCTATTTCAAAACAAGGCCAAAACAAGCCGATCCCTAAGAACCCCAACATGCTATGTGACTCGGCCCCCCCAGCGTTCAGTCTGGGACTGTGGTAGGCTAGGGAGAAGGACGGGCTGCCTAGGAGCACTGTGGCTAGAGCAGTGCTGGGCAGGGTAGCGGAGCAGAAGGAGCTGACCGCTGCCAGACTGAGGCCCTGGAGTAAGGGCAGATAAGGTGCTAGGGCTGCCCCCACTTGCCCTGAGGGAAGTGGCCAACACAGACTGCACTTTGCCCCTGGAGCAAGGGACTAGACTGGTGACTGCAGCTGGCCACCGAGGCGAGTGGCTGGACTATAGACTGCCTGTTCCCCCGAAACAGGGGGAGACAGCAGAACAGGGCACAGCTGGAGGACTCTGTCCAGAAGAGGACGCTGCAGAGTGATGCGGGTCACAGAGTGGTGGAGACAGCAAAGCAGGAGTAACGGTGAGCAAGACACCACTGGAGGAGGGTGTCCTGTGGAAGGACTTGAGCTAATTCCAGAATGGCCAGCAGGAGGCGCTGGCTACAGTGACATTATCTGTCTTTGGCCACAGCTGAGGATCTTCTCCTGGGCCCCAGTTGCAAAGGCTGGTTGCACATTGAGCCTGACTTATTGTAAATTGGTTCAGAAGGGCCCATGTGCTGCATGGCAAACCAAAGCCAGGTACACACAGGGTCAGATCATTTACAATAGATGGGTTTCTGATCTCAGCTGCAGACCTTTCTTCACATCACACCAACGTCACAGAGTAAGGTGGATTGGGCGAGTGGGCCCACAACAATTGCCTCGAGGATGAGTGCGCTCTGGGGTGGCCAAAGAGGTCTGTGTAAGCAATGCGTTAGGTGCTGTACAAACACATAACAAGACACAGCTCCTGTTCCAAAGAGCTTTATGTTTCAACAGAAATGACAGACAAAGGTTGGGAAGGGAACCAGAGGCACAGAGGGAAGGGACTTGCGCAAGATCACTCAGTGGACTGGTGGCCAAGCCAAGAGTAGAAATCAGGTCTCCAGAATCCTAGTCTAATGCCCTAGCCCCTGGACCACATGAGTGATAAAACCTCATTGGAATATGTAAGAATGTCATAGAGTCCGAGTCTAGGGCCAGAAGGGGCCCCCAGATTATCCAGTCTGACCTGTGTATAGCACAGGTCACTAACCCCCACACTTCCCCAACAGCCCGAATGAAACCAAAGTATTACAGCTCCCAGGATACTAAACTCTGTGTGCCACAGGCAGAGACCAGGACAGGGAACCAATCCCTGAGGCCCCTGCAAGAGCAGGGAACTGATTGAGTGAGATCTACCCAGAGAATCCTGGCAAGTGATCCATGACTCATACTGCACAGGAAGGCCAAAAAAAAACCCTCAAAACACACGAAAACCAAGACAAGCAAACAGAAAAACAGTACCTGCCAATCTGACTTGTGGGAAAATTCCCTCCCAACCACAAACATGGCAACCAGACCCTTAGCATGTGAGCAAGAATCGCCAGCCAAGCACCTGAGAGAGAGCGAATTCTCAGTACCACCAGCTCCACCTGTCCAGTGTTACCTATCTGATGCATCAGGGGAAGGAGACCAACCTCCCTCCCCTTGAAAAGTAGCCTGTTTGTAATCAAAATGGTGCTGCATTTGTAATACAATGATATTTCTATTGGGCTGAATGGTGAAGCCCTGGTAGGGAAATGGCTCAATGACATTACAGAAGCATCGTTTTCATATAATCTTGGTGCAGTGAGGAAATGCCTGCATTCCCCCTCCCCCGCTGTATAAAGCAATTTTCTGCTGAAACTTCAGACGCTAAATAAAGCCAATCAAGTCTTGATTGCAAACTGAAAAGCAGAAGCACTGAGCGTAGGTGATTTCTTTGAGATTCCATTCAGGAACTCAAGGCATAAAGCAGTTGTTTCACTCACGTCAGGTATGTTACACGTGTAGCCACCTTAACTGTTTCATATAAAGATTTTTTGTTTGTTAATAAGCAAAGCAGAGAAAAATCCCAAATGGTTGCTTTTTATGGTTCTTTGTTTTGTAATAATTAATGCATGTGATTAGGATGACCAGATAGCAACTGTGGAAAAACGGGACGGGGGTGAGGGGTAATAGGCACCTATATAAGGAAAAGGCCCCAAAACCAGGACTGTCCCTATAAAAATGGGACATCTGGTCACCCTACCTGTGATTAACAGTAATAATAACAACAAGTAGCACATATTTGAAGCCAATCTCACAAGTGGTTTTTCAGGGGAGCTTTTCCAGATTTACATTGCTATAAAATTACACACACACAGGGCTGCTCACAAACCCAGAAACATTAAAATCTCCAAGCAGTCACTAGTAGAGCTGTCTGAATAACTGATTGTTCAGCTTGATGGCAATTCTGGGGCGGGCGGGCGGGTGGGGGGGGAGGGGAGAGAGAGAATCATTTTGGGCAACTCAAATGAGAACTTTTCAAAAAAAAATTTGGTAACCCAAAAAGTAAAACAAAACAAAAAAGGTTCGGTTCGTACAAAATGTTTGATTTGACCTGAGATGAAACATTCATTTTCGAATTGAGGATTTGGGGTTTGGTTTTTTTACATTTTAAATATTTGAAAAAATAAAATGGAAGGAACTTTCAAAACAAAAGGTCCTTTAGAATTGGGCTTGAAACACTGAAATGAATGACTTGGAATTGCCACTATGAATGACAGTTAATAGTCACTGGGATAGGGAAAATGAGTGAGAACGACTCTGGAGAAGGGTCTTGAACCTGAACCACCAGGCTACAATGACTATTTGATGATTTATAAAAAGTGGAACAACTTCAACAGGAGAGACTGAGAGAACCCTGATGCTGGATAGTCCATAGCCCAGTGATTAGGGCATTTGCATATACAGAAGGAATCCCAAGTTCAAATTCCTTCTCCATACCAGGCTGTGGGGGAGATTAATTCTGTGTCCCCCACATCGCAGATAAGTACCCCAGTCTCTGGGCTGAAAGTTGTAAGGTGGGCACCTCCTCCACTGGCAATTTTGTGAATGGCATCTAGGTCCTGAAAACAAAATATTTTTGGCCAAAACTGCTCAGCAAATGTGTGTCAAATTTATGAATACTTTCAGGTCAACCAAAACTGCATTTTTTTGCTAAAGAAACTATTAATCCAAAAAAATTTGCCCAGCTATCATGAGGTGCCTTTCCTCTTTTTGTGGTACCCCCCTCACTTTCCTCTTTAATGAATTCCACATCCTTGCCTCTGCTAAAGTACAGTACTGAAAAAGAAACTCAGTGTTAAGAAGCCACTTAATCTGATACCCAACATATTTCATTTTAAACTAAGGTAGATTATTGTTGTAGAAAAACAGCCCCTGTTTTCTTTAAACAGGCTCTTACAACCACCTCCTAGGGTTAGACCCTTTTAAAATAGAAACCTTCCCATTACAGAATATGCAGATGCAATTACTTTGCATGAATGTGAAGAGGGAAAATTAGATTTAAACTCTGCACCCAGACAAGACATACTAAAGAAGCCTAATTTTTCAAGGAATTATGTCTTGGTTCAGAAAGGAAAAAGGTTTTAAAAATTCTAAAATTCCTAATCCTTTTTATGTGTTACCACTCTAAGCTGTCAAAGTTTCAAAGTTGCAGAGACTACTTCTTTAAGCCTTTGTCGTCATTATAAGTTACACTCACTCAATTGGAGAACTGAAACAATCCCATGTGATTTAGGTAGCCAATCATCTCTAACTAACATGGCTTGAACTTTGAACATCAAATGTTCACAGCGAACTGGGAAAATCCATGTTTTGGTTTGGTTTGTTCAATCACAACAAAATAAATAATTAAAACAACAACTCCATTTTAGGAAGCTGCAGTCTCCCAATGAACACCCCGTGAGCAGAAAATAAAAGAGTAGGCCCAGGTTTTCAAAAGTGACTGTTTAGTATGAATTCTTCCATTTAGGTGGGCCCAGTTTAAGACACCTAAGAGCTCTAAAATAACTCATCACTTCTGAAAATCTTGCCCTAAATTCCTTGACTACGTTGTTCGCTGGGAAAGATTCGCCCTGTTCTCAGAACTTTGATTAAAAGCACTGTTAGTTTATAGTCGGGGTACACCAGGTGGATTAGGACCTGAGCCCTGCTGATGGAGCATTAGTGTGAAGAGTTGGTACAGTGGCCCATAACCGAATGAGGTCAGAGTAGCTGGCAGAACGGTCACGTCTATCCTGAATACTAGAAAAGCATGAGGTTTGAGGTCTCATTCTGATCTCTAAGAAGCTGGTAAATTCTTCCTAGAAGGCAGCACAAGAGTCTAATAAAGAAACATGTTTTACTGTTTTGGAAGCCTGAAGGACAATTTACTGCCTCGAAAATGAAGACCCAGCTTCGGCTTTGCAGTCACTTAATATTTCTCTTTGTTAGTCAGCGTGGAAGCAGGCTTATTGTTCTGATTGTAATCAAGGAGAAAAATTGACTGCTGCCTTTGCCAACCACACATGGAAGCCCTTCAGACATGATACAGTGTCATCCAAATGTGTCCCTCATTAAAATGCTTCTCTTTTTATTAGCCTTAATGTGGATCACATTTATATAGGTAGGGGGTCTTGTCTGATGGCAGCATGATTCCTGAGGGCATCAGAAAAGAGAGAGAGAGAAAGCAGCTTCTCAGTGAAAAAGAGGTTTGAGCAACTAGCCTTATAAAACCCCAGGCTTCTAACATGCTAACTTTAGTTGACAGTAGATTTCTAGTTTATACGGCTTTAAGCTTAAATATCTGTCAGGAAATTATATAAATCTGATTGCTCCTGTCAGAGCCAAATAGGCTTTGGCTTTTCAGACTTCCCAGATATTATGTCACTTATCCTTTAGAGAAGAAAGTGGTATGTTGCAAAACACCTCCGGCATCTCATTACAGACCCTAATGCAGTTAAGCTGTTTTGCAGCAATGCTGGACATCTGAGATTAGACAAGGCAGCGGAAGTTACACTGGGTTCAAGGTAGAGGAGAACAGCTTGATTCTTGACCTAGCTACTGCTGTATTTTAGAGGGATGGAAAAAAACAGGTAAGGCCCCAATTCTGCAAGAGGATCTAGACTGAGACACCCCTATGCCTGTGGTGAGTCCCATTGACTTTATTATAATACTACCTAGCTCTACAAAGGAGGCCAATATCATATCCCCATTTTACAGACAGGGAACTGAGGCACGGAGAGGTGAAAATAGGGGATCTTGCAAAATCTGACCCTTAGCACATTCCCATGGCAACTATGGCCAAACAAATGACACATGTATTTGCAGGTTATAGCTAGAGTTGGTTGGGAAAATAATACTTTTTTTGCGCAAAACATTTCAAAAGAAACAAACAACTGAGGGGATTTTTCAACATTTTTTTTCCTGGAAATTTTCCAACTCTCACCAAATAAACAATTTGTTTCGTGATTCGTAATGAAAATGTTTCAGTTTGCACTTTTTTGGCTCACCCCTCCCTTTTATCCAAGGGGGAAAGGTGTGTGCATGCAAGGGAGGGGAATTTCCCCAAAAGTGTTTGCATCATTCAAAAAGCTGTTTTTCACTGAAAAAAATAATAAAAAAGCTTCTTAAAGAAAAAGTTTTGACCAGTTCTACTAATAAATAGATCGGCTTGGGACTTTGCTATTGGAATGATATTGCAACAGAAAAATGTTTCCACACATCTGAAATTTTCCATGGGGACATTTCAGTCTTGCCTGAAAATTTCATCAGGAAAATCAAAATTAAACCTTCCAACCTCTGGGGGCTGCCCATTTCCCCAGCTGCCCAGCTGGTGGGTTGCCAGTCTTCCTTGGATCCCCAGCAGCCTGGCTCCCAGGGTTTTTGCTGCTCAGTAGGCCAGCTCCTAGGGGTGATGGATGGCCAGTTGCTGGGCTCCCAGGCTGACTGGCTCTCTGGACTCCCAAGGCACCCTGGGAACAAACTGAAAACTTCCTTTGCAGTTCTCCCCAAATGGAATTGTTTGAGATTTTAGCTCCTGGGGGGGGGGGGGGAATCAAACTCTTAACTTTTTTATTTTTATTAGGTTTTTATTAAACTTTTTTTCTGGAATTTGTCACACGACTTAAATTCTGTTTTCTGGCCAGCTCTACCAATAAATATGGCCTGGGGATAGAGCACTGGACTCACACTCAGCTCTGCCCCTGGTGTGCTAGGTGACCTTGAGCAAGTCACTTCCCTCCTCTTTCTCAGTTTCCCCATCTGTAAAATGGGGATAATCATGCTGTAAAGTGGTATCTCTGGATACAAAGTGCTAGTACTATTCTGAATGTAGGAGCAAAATTCTGCAGCAGGGCCTGATGGTGTCTTCTGCACCCTGGAGATCAGACTTGAATTTCTGCCGCAACTTTCTTTACATATTAAAATAGTGGGTTGTTATTGAAAGCAATAGGACAACACAGTACAGACCCTCTATGTTATTTCTTTTGACATTCAAGTCATTTACTGTTTTTTCCACATCTTTAGCTTTCATGGGTTTTGTCCTGATAACACATAATTGCATGCGGGGGAAAGTGAAGGTTTTAGCAGCTGGGTAAACGGCAATTGGGGTTTTTGGCAACCGACACAACAAGGGAGTTGGTATGGGTTTTTGAAATAAACATACTGAGACCTGATTCTGGGAAAATGAACAACCATAAAATAATTAACAAAGTTGACATTTAAAGAATCATCATTAGGTTTCAGAGTCAACATTACATAGCAATAACTGAGAGAACTGACTCCCTGTTCAGACCTTTCATTTCAGGCTTCCTGCAGACTCAGGAAGGCATTGGTTTACATTTCATTCATGACTTTGGATAAAATTTTCAAAAGCATCTCCGTGATTTAGGAGCCTAAGACCCATAGAAAGTCTTTACCATTTAGGTTTTCTTGGCAACCATAATTAGAAACAAACATACCAAAAAAAACCCATTAAAAGATGTTAAAGTTGCAAAGTCAAGCACTGAAAAATTAAGAATGCCACAATCAAGGAAACCTGTACAACCTTAATCCCCCCCCCCCCATGCATGTATTATCTATAGTCTTTAATTGCAGAACAACATGCTATTTCTTTCCACAAGGTCACAAAGTATTAGCAAAATATTTGCCCGCCTTGCTACTTTTTGGTGGAATGCTTTATCAAGGAACATTGGCTTGTTAATTATTTTGTTTAAAATCTGGGCTTAAGACTTACTTCTTTGCCTGCTGTATCTGATTACAATAACAATAAACCACAATAAGAGCAAAGGATCAACATGTAAGAGCATGGTCCTTTGAAGAAATCAATAAATAATGAGACTAATAATACGACTAATGCTCTAATAAGCTAGGTTCCTGGGACTAGATGTAATGTTAGCTTGTATCGCATGCTGTGTTTTTTAAGCATAGTTTTCCATCTTAAATAATGACTCTGGGATAAAATAAAACTGCTAATTTTACTTTCTCAGTTGCTGTGTCTACTGGAGAGTATATTTTGCTATGTTTCAGAACTACTATGAGGAAAACATACTGCCCCCACAGAGCTTTGAAGTGCTCAAAAATGTTATTGTCCCTCACTGAAGAGCTTCATCCCATGAATTCTCCGCATGCTGGCACAGCAGCTGCTAAAGCCTATTCGGTCATTATTCCGTTCTTCTTTAAGATGAGATGAAAATGCCTTAAGTTTTCCATCTGGTTCCAAGAAAGCCAGTGATTTTTAATATGTAAACACAGTGGCGAATTTATTAATAAAAGGAGGCCTACAAACAGTGGCCTTTGCTTTCACATAGAGGCAATAAGTAAGATTACACATCGGCAGATAACAATTTGAGATTTAATCTCAAAGCTCCTTTTAGTCTTTTAAACAGGTTCTCAGGAATGGTTAAAACAGACTTTTAATCTCCCTGTTACTAGTGCATTCTAGGGTATGTAAATGGTGGTTCCATGATTGTTATCTGCATCTAATTTCCATGGCTTAATTTAGGTCTAAAAATAATAGTTCCAGAGCCATAACGGCTCTTAAATATTTCCCCATTAAGTAAAAAGCCAATTTCTGATCTCATTCCAGGGGCAATTAAATTCAAAAGGCAATTATGGTTTCAGAAATCCCCAACGGCAGGAAATGTTCAGTCTAATATCCATTAGCACATTAAAATAAAACATATTTTTAGGATTATTAGGAAAATACGGTCTAGCTCTGTAGCCAAGGACTCCTGAGGACAGGGCTACAAAGAAGGGTGTACATTGATGCCATGTAAGGCACATTTCTGGATCAAGCCTCACATAGTTAGTGGTTTGCCTGGCCAGACTTAAGGACTGGATTAAGACACTGATGCTGAATAAATTCATTGCCAGCGTTCAGTACTGAGGGCAAGTAGGGTGGCCAATCGTTTGGTTGAAAGTAGGTTTGGACATAAAGATAAACCCCCCAAACTGCCGAACCTTCCCAACTGGCTAGACCCCTTAGGCTAGGATTGTTGTGAGAACTGGCTTTCTTGTGAGATTTCCAGTACTTCCTGCTACTGGTCAGGCCTGTGATCCTGTGAAATATGCCCCAGTTGTAGCATTTCAGCACTTCGGCTTCAGGTCCTGGCAGGAACCCGGAAGTGCAGATGCAAACCACAATGAATAATAATTTAAAAGAATGACAATAATCTTCCACGACGATAACAGGTTTGGATTCTATCCAGATTTGGGATTAAACTATTGTTACAGCACAGCCAAAGGGTTGCAACTAAAATCAAGGCCCCATTGTGACCAGCACTGCACAAACGTTTAGGGAGAGACGTTCCCTGCCCAAATTGTTTACAGTTTAAATAGACAGGCCAGCCTAAATGTCAGGAAATGAAGTGACTTGCCCTAGGTCATCCAGCAAGTGATTGGTAGAGGTGGAAATAGGACCCAGGATTCCCGCGGCCCAGGCTGGTAGCCTTACCCATTGGACCACACAGCCGCAGAAAAAGCACAGCTGGAATTTAATTGCACTTGTGAACAGTTCTGGGATAGGCAATATTAAGAAACTGGATCCTCCAACCAGACAGGAGATGAAGAACAGACTGCAGCTCAAGCATCCTCATGCAACCTTCACCCATATACCCCCAATCTGTCCATATACCCCCATAGCCTCCAGGACAATGTCTTCCTTGAGGTCTCATGCTGAAAATGCCAAACGAAGGGGCAATTGTTAATGCCAGTAGTTGATAGAGCTTCTCTTCCCGCTACCCCCTGGACTGAGACCACCAACACATTTCCCATATGTCAAGCTGCTGTCCCAGAGGAACATCTTTCAGCTGTTGCTAACATGGACTGGCTTTGATTTATTGACTCAAAGACTCTGTTATTACTAATCTCCTAAGCCAGTGCTCTTTTAACAAGTTTTTAACAATTGCTAGCACGCAGCTTTAGGCACTGATCAAAGCCATGCTCTGATTGGCTGACTGAGCTTTTAAGGTAATGTCACAGTCCCAGACCAATAATGCCCAGTTTCCAGCGGTGCACAGCATGGCCCTTGTGATAGAAAATAGACACGAATGAACTGAAAACCACTACATGCTGGTCTAATTGCCAGCACAATTGCTACCGCTTGCCCTGAATGGTGTGACTCCTTTGCAGCACCCCATAATGGCCCAGTTGTTTACTCTCTCCTTCCCTGGAGTGTATCGTAAATTACCCCTACTGGCAAATGATCTCATTATATTTCTTTCTCTGGGACTTTCTCCTGGCACAGTGGTATATAGACTAATTCTTTAATATTTTGTTATTAAAAACCCTACGGTTAATACCCTAATGCTGTCATTTTCATGCCAATAAGCCACAACAGGATGTGCATGAGGAAGCTGTTTGGTGCGCTTGTGTGGATAAAGACATTGGCTGAACACATCACAGACATGCACCATTGCCCAAGTAACGCACACCATGTTGTGACTTATTGCTTAAGCACAACCGCACAGAAATGACTTGAATGAAGCGATAATGCTGCACCTCAAGAATAACATGGTTGATGAATCATAGGATCCTAGCACTGGAAGGGAACTCGAGAGGTCATTTAGTCCAGTTCCCTGCATTCAAGGCAGGACTATTATCTAGGCCATTCCTGACAGGTGTTTGTCTAATCTGCTTTTAAAAATCTCCAATGATGGAGATTCCACAACCTCCCTAGGCAATTTATTCCAGTGCTTAACCACCCTGACAGTGAGGAGGTTTTTCGTAATGTCCAACCTAAACCACCCTTGCTGCAATTTAAGCCCATTGCTTCTTTTGTCCTATCCTCGGAGGTTAAGAACAATTCTTCTCCCTCCTCCTTGTAACAACCTTTTATGTAATTGAAAACGGTTATCATGTCCCCTCTCAGTCTTCTCTTCTCCAGACTAAAAAAAACCCCCAATTTTTTCAATCTTCCCTCATAGGTCATGTTTTCTAGACCTTTCATCATTGCCAATGATGATCCATCTTCTCTGATAGCACTTTCATCCACTGAGCAGATCTGATTGCCCAGTGAGGTTATTATGCATCATTTTTAGCATCAGAAATCAATAGTACAATTGTTGTCTTCAGTGCAATTTGATTCAGCTGAAGCTCACGGTGTAGGAGATTAGGGATGTGCATTGTCAAATGTTAAAGGGGAACAGAAATAATTGTCTTACCAGGGTGTCTTTTATGATGTCAGTTGGTCTGTGAGCAGTTTCCCTATTTCAATATTTTGGGTGTCTTGCTAGTATGCAAGATAGCAATAGTCACAGCCAGGTTAATCACGGTTAAGGATGGAGTTACTTTTCTCACACAGCTCTGCCAGCTCACCTCACTTTTGATCTGCTGGAATGGGGAACTAGAAGTTCAAGCTCCACCTCCTATTCCCCAAATATCATGTAAAGTCAGCTTTGCCTCTGTTCACAAAGAGATGAGAAAGACACTCAGTCGTGCTGTCCCCTGCTTCTCGGTGACAAGACCTCCAACCACCCCTTCACCTTCCCTGTTGCCAGAAGACCCAGCTGTAAAAACCTCAGACTTTCTCCTGACATCTCTTACAGTGCATTTATGTCATTGTGAATTCTACAGCATATTGAGAAATGAGCAATTGGGGGCAGCACAAAATAAACTGAATTGAATATAAAAGTGAACGAGGGACCTGATGTTCTGTTACTACTTAACTGAATAAAAAATCCTCAGGTTTTTTCATTCACCCACTGTTGCTACCAAATTTCTCATGTGCTGTACCAGAGTGTTGTGAAATTCATGGGGCCTGTCCTCAGAATTGAGGTTCATCTTTCCCTGGACTCCTGGTATAGAAGGAACGGGTCACTTATTTTCTGAAATACAGTGGGGTTGCACCAGTCAAAGAGGAGCTGTCAAGCCACTTACTGATCTGGCTAGTCTAAAAAACTTCTGCCCTGCATTCAAGCAGTAGTGAGTGTCTACGGCATGTGAGCCATGCCAATACCTTGTAACAATGAGGTTGATACACTGGGCTTGGTGTGGGCGCACAACCCCTTCCTAGACTTCCTGGGCATAGGCAGAGAACTAAAAGTTGTGACAGTCTGAAGAAATAAGGATAGTGTGGCGCTAGACTGGCACCTTGTGTTAAGGGCCGTGTAATCTGGAAACCATTTGCAGTGAACATCAGCAACATTGGTCCTACACATTTATTAATGTTACATTTCCCTAAATGCCAGTAGATGGTGCTCTATTAACTAACTACTTGCACTCATATATATACAAATGACATCTATTTTCTGTATAAAACCCATCACATCTGCTGGTCTGCACTAAGTAAAGGGTAGTACGTGTTTGCCCAACAAGTCAATTTGGTCCCTGCTACTCCTTGCATCATGAGGGAAATAATCTATGTCAGCCCTAGAGCAGGCTCAGGTTAACTCCCCCTCCTCACTGGCTTAGCTGTGCTGGCTGCTGCATTGGGTCAAGCTCCCTGCACCTTTCCACCCACATGTGCATGTGAGGGAGTAATGCCCTCACCCAGCAGTTCTTCCCCTGGTGCAGGCAGCTCGCATGGGGAAGGAAGGGAGCTAGCGCCGTATGCCCCCTTCGTCCCCCGTGCAGTTGCCCAGGTTGGCTAAAATTGAGCCCTAATGGAAAAGTTCTGCCATTTGAGGTTCCAAGAGGAAATGGCCAGAAGAAATTACAAGGTGGGATGCTATTTAGGGTCACACTCACTGTTCTAAACACGCCCCCAAACCTAAAGAAAGATGGTCCCTGCTCTGAGGAACAACCAGTCTGAGAACAAAGTGACTTTTGCTAGGAGGGATGGGACCAGGCAGGCCCCAATATCAACTCTTGACCTCCAACCACCAAATTCTAATAAGCCTCAAACCAGCCACCAAATCACTCTACCGGATGATCTTTTACTGGACTGACTTCTGTTGGTGGAAGGGATATGCTTTTGAGCTTCGCTGAGCTCTTCCTCAGGTCTGGAGAAGGTAACCAGACTGTCCATACTTAATACAAGGTAGGGCAGATAGTTTTCAGCATAGGGGTTCACACAGGTTGTAGAATGAAGTGGTTACTTAACCCTCCAGAGGTTTAGCAGATAGAGGAGTCATAACAATTGTAACACAGCTCTCAGCCTGCTAACCCTGTGAGATTAGGGGACAATTACACCATTTACAACCCCAAACATTCATAAATCATGAGACTGGCTTCAAAATCATAAGATCTTTACAATAATAAATTTGGGGCAAATTTGCAGTCTGGCTTGTGATCCTTTGAAGAGGAGGAGGAAGGAGTCATGTTTCCAAACTTCTCTCTGCAATCATGAGAAACATACTTTCTTTTTCAAATGAAAGCTGAGTCTCTCGCATCATCACAAGACTTCAAGAGCTGGGGCTGCAGGTAAAATCACAACAACTGCGAGACTCATGATAATGGCCTGGAAGTCTGAGTGTGAGTCTGTAACGATCCCAACCTCTTACAGAGCTCTTTGGAAAGGAGATTGGTATCATTATCCAATGATAATGGATAATGGGGAACTTGAGGCAAGAAGCAACAAAGTGGCTTGCCCAATAGCACTCAGGTCTCCCAGTCCTAGTCTAGTGATCTGTCAACTGGTTGCTAACACGGCAGTTTAAATCACTGAGAGCTGTAGATCTCCTTTTGATTGATTAGCTAATGTGAAAAACTAAGAATATTCTTATTTGCATCCTGTGTGTGTGTTTGTGGGTAAGTGATTATCTCTGCCCGACATGCAAATGAGTGGGACTGTGTGTTCAATTGTCTTGGAGGCAGTGTGTGAGTTCAGGGGCTTAAAAACAAGTTAGACAGCATGTGATGGCCCTCGCTTGGGGTGGAATGGTAGGGGAGAGCCACCTAGTGGTTAGGTCTTAGGCCAGTGATGTGCAGGGGGATTGTTGGTATGGAAGCCCGGGCCTTCCCTTTCAGCAGGCACTAACCCAGGGCCTTTTGAGAGCTGTCAGTGCTCTGACATCTGGGAATAGTTAAGGCAGCCCTGCCTGGGCCACTTCCTATCACCTCGTTTCAATTGTTCCCAGGTCGCCGTCTGGAGTAAGGTAGCTTGAAGATTGTCTGCTCACCACAAGGCAGCTTCTGGCAGTGGCATGGCAACTACCTCCAACATTAGTAAGGGGAGAATATACAAATAAGGAAAAGGGGAAAAAACCCTACTGAATATGCATCAAACATAGTGGCATTGGCATACCATATTATAAAAGTTGCATCCCAGCCTAGGAACAGTAGGAGAAAGAGACGTTCTCCTTGGGAAGTGTCAGAATGAGGGCCACTGGTGATGATGAGGAAGGTGATGGTGATGAGGAAGTTGATGGCTAGCATTTCAGGTTGTTCTTCAAGGAATGGTGTGAGTATATGGTTGTGTGAATGTACATTCGGTAGTATCTCTGTTTACCTTCTGAGTTGGGGGTGTTTGTGACTGTGCTAAATGTATTAATAAACTATTTGTAAATATAAAAGAGTTCCTATAGTGCGAGTGTTGCAATTATGCACATTGGAGTTCCCAACTATATAATAATTTGAATAATACTGGGCCTGATCTTGAGACAAGAACATGTAAACCCTCAAAGTGATAACTGGGAATTCATTAAGTAATGAATATAATTAATACATAATCTATAGATCGGACTACAGATTTGGCACCCCCAGATGGGACCCCCAAGGGGCGCACAGGGACAGACTCTCTACACAGGATAGGAAACTAAGTAAAAATCTAAGTTGAAACCTAACTAATGTGTCAGTCAGAATTTGATGCTGGTCAGAAACACTGCAACTCACCAAGAACACTTTTTCCTCAGCCATTTCTCTTTTCTGTTTCTTTGCTCTAGTATGTTACTTCTATTTTTCTTCACTGATCAACTTTGTAACAGAGGGAGGGATATGCCCTCCAGGGAGACATAGTAGACATAGACACAAACATTCATATTTCAAACAAAGGAGTGTTCAAGATCTTGACCATCAGAGTAACCTGGCATGTCTTGTGGTGACCACCTGTCCCCAACCATTAGGTCTCCATGGAAATTGTAACTGGGCAAGGATCCCTCATTGCATTCCGAGGGCATCCTCATTGGATATTATTTACTAGTCATTGGGGTTTAAAATCTTTATACATATGTTAAGAGGGTTTTCTAAGTAGAACAGTGTTGTAATATTGAAGTACCTGAAGTTGATATTGCAGTATCATTGGGGCCCGGTGACCCACACTCTGAGGTAGTGGGAGAGTTGATTTATGCTTTAATTGTACTGCCAAAAAGGCCGCAGTAGTACAGTCCCCTCAGCTCTCTGGGCTGTCCCGAGATTCATCTACTGTCAGCTTCTCGACTGCTCAGTAGGTCCAGACTGGTCTCTCAACCAGCTAAGAGCACATTAGCCAATGAGAGAGGGACCAGAATCCCCACCCCCTCCCCGCTTTTTACTAGGACTTTTAAAAGTAATTGTTGAAACCAGTTAAGGGGTTAATTATTTAAGGAGAGATGCCTCTCCACAGATATAGTGTTAAGTGTGGATGGTGTAGATTCAGAATGAAGCTAGCTAGTAAAATTTAATTGAGCTCATTTGGATTAGGAGTTGGAGGTGAATTGAGTAGAGTGCTGGGAACCCAGCTGTGGTCAACCAAAACACAGCATGAAGAAATGTTAGAGATCATGGAGGAGGTTTTGTACGAATGCAACATAGAGAGGCTATTTTTAATCACCCTAACCTGTGGAGTTTGATCATATGATCATGTGCTTAATGTAATATTTAATATGTGGTATGTTATAGTCGGGGAAAGTACAGAAAACTAGATTTACAAGTATCACAGATCACAGAATCATAGAATATCAGGGTTGGAAGGGACCTCAGGAGGTCAGTTAGTCCAACCCCCTGCTCAAAGCAGGACCAATTCCCAACTAAATCATCCCAGCCAGGGCTTTGTCAAGCCGGGCCTTAAAAACCTCCAAGGAAGGAGATTCCACCACCTCCCTAGGTAACGCATTCCAGTGCTTCACCACCCTCCTAGTGAAATAGTGTTTCCTAATATCCAACCTAGACCTCCCCCACTGCAACTTGACACCATTGCTCCTTGTTCTGTCATCTGCCACCACTGAGAACAGCCGAGCTCCATCCTCTTTGGAACCCCCCTTCAGGTAGTTGAAAGCAGCTATCAAATCCCCCCTCATTCTTCTCTTCTGGAGACTAAACAATCCCAGTTCCCTCAGCCTCTCCTCATAAGTCATGTGCTCCAGACCCCTAATCATTTTTGTTGCTCTCCGCTGGACTCTTTCCAATTTTTCCACATCCTTCTTGTAGTGTGGGGCCCAAAACTGGACACAGTACTCCAGATGAGGCCTCACCAATGTCGAATAAAGGGGAACGATCACGTTCCTCAATCTGCTGGCAATGCCCCTACTTATACAGCCCAAAATGCCGTTAGCCTTCTTGGCAACAAGAGCACACTGTTGACTCATATCCAGCTTCTCGTCCACTGTGACCCCTAGGTCCTTTTCTGCAGAACTGCTACCTAGCCATTTGGTCCCTAGTCTGTAGCAGTGCATAGGATTCTTCCGTCCTAAGTGCAGGACTCTGCACTTGTCCTTGTTGAACCTCATCAGGTTTTTTTTGGCCCAATCTTCTAATTTGTCTAAGTCCCTCTGTATCCGATCCCTACCCTCCAGTGTATCTACCACACCTCCCAGTTTAGTGTCGTCTGCAAACTTGCTGAGAGTGCAGTCCACACCATCCTCCAGATCATTAATAAAGATATTAAACAAAACCGGCCCCAGGACCGACCCTTGGGGCACTCCGCTTGAAACCGGCTGCCAACTAGACATGGAGCCATTGATCACTACCCATTGAGCCCAAGGATCTAGCCAGCATTCTATCCACCTTACAGTCCATTCATCCAGCCCATACTTGTTTAACTTGGCGGCAAGAATACTGTGGGAGACCGTATCAAAAGCTTTGCTAAAGTCAAGGAATAACACATCCACTGCTTTCCCCTCATCCACAGAGTCAGTTATTTCATCACAGAAGGCAATTAGGTTAGTCAGGCATGACTTCCCCTTGGTGAATCCATGCTGACTGTTCCTGATCACTTTCCTCTCCTCTAAGTGTTTCATAATTGATTCCTTGAGGACCTGCTCCATGATTTTTCCAGGGACTGAGGTGAGGCTGACTGGCCTGTAGTTCCCCGGATCCTCCTTCTTCCCTTTTTTAAAGATGGGCACTACATTAGCCTTTTTCCAGTCATCCGGGACCTCCCCTGATCGCCATGAGTTTTCAAAGATGATGGCCAATGGCTCTGCAATCACATCCGCCAACTCCTTTAGCACCCTCGGATGCAGCGCATCCGGCCCCATGGATTTGTGCTCATCCAGTTTTTCTAAATAGTCCCGAACCACTTCTTTCTCCACGGAGGGCTGGTCACCTCCTCCCCATACTGTGCTGCCCAGTCCAGCAGTCTGGGAGCTGACCTTGTTTGTGAAGACAGACACAAAAAAAGCATTGAGTACATTAGCTTTTTCCACATCCTCTGTCACTAGGTTGCCTCCCTCATTCAGTAAGGGGCCCACACTTTCCTTGACTTTCTTCTTGTTGCTAACATTCCTGAAGAAACCCTTCTTGTTACTCTTAACATCTCTTGCTAGCTGCAACTCCAAGTGCGATTTGGCCTTCCTGATTTCACTCTTGCATGCCTGAGCGATATTTTTATACTCCTCCCTGGTCATTTGTCCAATCTTCCACTTCTTGTAAGCTTCTTTTTTGCGTTTAAGGTCAGCAAGGATTTCACTGTTAAGCCAAGCTGGTCGCCTGCCATATTTACTATTCTTTCTACACATCGGGATGGTTTGTTCCTGCAACCGCAATAAGGATGCTTTAAAATACAGCCAGCTCTCCTGGACCCCTTTGCCCTTCATGTTATTCTCCCAGGGGATCCTGCCCATCTGTTCCCTGAGGGAGTCAAAGTCTGCTTTTCTGAAGTCCAGGATCCGTATTCTGCTGCTCTCCTTTCTTCCTTGTGTCAGGATCCTGAACTCGACCATCTCATGGTCACTGCCTCCCACGTTCCCAAAATACTTTTGCTTCCCCTACTAATTCTTCCCTGTTTGCGAGCAGCAGGTCAAGAAAAGCTCTGCCCCTAGTTGGTTCCTCCAGCACTTGCACCAGGAAATTGTCCCCTACACTTTCCAAAAACTTCCTGGATTGTCTGTGCACCGCTGTATTGCTCTCCCAGCAGATATCAGGGTGATTAAAGTCTCCCATGAGAACCAGGGCCTGCGATCTAGCAACTTCTGTTAGGTTTCAGAGTAGCAGCCGTGTTAGTCTGTATCCACAAAAAGAACAGGAGTACTTGTGGCACTTTAGAGACTAACAAATTTATTAGAGCATAAGCTTTCGTGGGCTACAACCCACTTCTTCGGATGCATTTGCCGGAAGAAAGCCTCGTCCACCTCATCCCCCTGGTCTGGTGGTCTATAGCAGACTCAACCACGACATCACCCTTGTTGCTCACACTTCTCAACTTTATCCAGAGACTCTCAGGTTTTTCTGCAGTTTCATACCGGATACATAGATAGCTAATACTTGTCAGGTGGGGGTAATGAGAAGGAATGGAGAAATGAGAAGCAAGAAGACTGTCTAAGCGTAGCTGTAAATATAAGCCCAATTTACAAAGCAGGGCAATAACAATCCAGAATAGTAAATCAAATAGTAATACAAAGAAATGGTTAAATAAGAAGTATCAAGAGAAAAACCCTTACTGACCAGAAAATACTGAAAGCTCAGCTCAGCTCCCTCCCACCCCCCAGGTCTTAGAGACCTTCTAACTATGCATTTCGCTCATGTCCTGTAATCTGCTAGGCTAACAGTCTCTGTGCCTTTAATTTGTAATTTCTAAGCCAATAGGAAACAAACGTCACTGAGGCTTTGACCAGCAGCTAACATGTTGCTGTAAAAACTTCAGGGGGTGAGCTTTTGGGCACTCTCTGTCTGGGAGGAAAAGGGGAAATAGGCAAACTAAATTGCTTCTGACAGAATAATATTAAAATTAGGGACCCATAAAACACTTATTTACAAGGTTCAGCATCATTTTAGATGCACTGGGCTATGTCTAATGTGCAGGTACATGATAAAGCAAACCCTGTTTACTACCCCTCTAACCTGTAAGTGTAGGGGAAGCAGCAGCAGAAGAAGTGAGGGTAACACCCTTTGGTGAAATTCAAGCATTAGTATTGTTTTGTTACTTGCATTAGCCAAATTTCAGCCACAACTCCAATAGAAATCATAACCTCAACAGCGCCTAGCACACTGGGGCCCTAGTCCATGGCTGGGGCACCTTGGTGCTACAACAATACAAATAAATAACAAACAATAATAACCACTGTGACGGGTTCCCCCCGGGGTGGCACCTGGAACTGGGGTACCACTGAGCCTGCCTGACCCACCAGCCTGGGTTCCCTTTAGACTGTACTGCTGTGACCAGCCTGTCAAGCCCTCTCCCAAGCTCCAGTCTGCACTTTCATCAACACATACAGGGAGGGACACAGCCAGTTACAGAAACATACAGATGTTGTGATCAGCTCTGCATGGGAAGGCTTCAGCTAAGGAACTTCCCAGCCACCTAGGCACCCACCCCACTCTGGAGGGCAAGCCCAAAAGTATACCATCTTGTGCTGCACTGAGAACTGTACAGCGTAAGCTCATGAAATTCGCCCCCTCCCTCAATGCGGAGAAAGATATGCAACAGCTTTCTCCCTCAAGTTATGATTTCCGCACGCTAATTTTAGACAAACAAAAACAAGTTTATTAATTACAAAAGATAGATTTTAAGTGATTATAAGGATAGCAAACAGATCAGAGCAGATTACCTAGCAAATAAACAAAAACTCAATCTAAGCTTAATATACTAAGTAGCAAATTCTCACCCAAAATGATGATTTAAGCTTGTTGCAGAAATTCTTAAGGGGCCAGCTGCTTGCAGCTTAAAACCCCAGGTATTCCTTTCACAGGCTAGAAATCCCTCTAGCCTGGGTCCAACCCTTCCCCCCACTTCAGTCCTTGTTCCTCAGGTGTTTCCAAGAGTCTCCTTTGGGCAGGGAGTCAGTGAAGAACCACGATGAGGTCACTCCCCTGCCTTAAATAGCTTTTGCATAGGGCAGGAACCCTTTGTCTCCAAGCTTGGTTCCCACACCTTTCTGTGGAAAAACACTGGTATTCCAAGATGGAGTCCAATACCAGGTGTCTTGGTCACATGACCCCATAGTGTCATAGCAGCCATGAGTCAGAGGCTGTTTGTAGCGTCCTTAGGAAGGCACTTCAGTGGGAGATAAATTTCTTCTAAGGCCTATTGTTTTCTCGAATGGCCCTTCCCAGCCAGCCATCTAGACTGATTGCATTCTGCCTAGTGGGCGTTCCCCAGGTGTAAACGTATTTGTAATACAGCTACACAGTAAATATTCCTAACTTCAGATACAAATATGATACATGCATACAAATAGGAATATCACATCAGTAAATCATAACCTTTTCAATGATATCTTGCATGCCTTTTCTTGCACAAAATACGTCATAATTATGCCATACTCATATCATAATATTATTACTATGAAGAATATGGGGCTTAATGCCACAAGCACCATCTCTTTTTTCTTGTAAACTTCGCATACTGGATCTGAAAATCAGTGCAAGATAGTAAAACACTGAACCTCACCATGCCACTTTCGCAGTCATTTTTCTTAGTAGAACCCCATGTTATGAACACAATGTCACACAAACAACCGCATCAGTTGCCATATGTTATCTAATTAAATAAGGGCTGCAGTATGCCATGAATATGCTGCAAATTAACAGCATTCCTTGTTCCTGGGTAGAAAATGAGAAATTAATTTGGTGAACGTCAAGTTCAGTTCATGTCATGATGTTCTTGGTGTCATGATCCATCAGGAAAGATTAAGCAGAGAGGTCCTGCTAACGAGATTCATTTTTTAGTCGCCAGCTGGGACACAAATTCTTTCATTTGGTGAATTCACCACAGCTGGGTCACGGTAGATTGCTAAGATTAGATCTGTGTGTTACGGGTATGTTTGCATTTCCTGTTCCCAATCAGCTTAGAATTGAATAAGGTTATGTAGTTACCAGACAAAGCAAATATGCTGTTGACAAAAGGAACAATAACCATGCAACCCAGCAAATGAAAACCAAAGCAAATATGTTAACCCTGGGTGTCGCCAATGTAGCCATTTCTTAATGTGAAGTGGGACAGGCTCATAAATGATTCAATAGAAGATGTGGCATTATATAATAAGTACTGTACCTGGAATGCAGGAACAAGGGCTGGAGTCAGCAGCATAGGCCATACCCCCCTCGAGATCTGTAATAAACTTCTTACATTATCATCTGTTGTCAAAAAATATGCAGGTTGTCATGCTTCATACACCAGAGGCATTCTAAGTGGCTTGCCACTGGCTCCCCACTGGATGATAATGCTGTCCAAATTTCTCATCATTTTACACTTTCACTCCATAGCTGTCTGCTTGTTACGGCTTCTGCTGTAAAAAATGATTCTTAACGGAAAAGATCTGACAGGAACTTTATGCTTCTTTGACAAATTTTTTATTGGGCTGAATCCTGGAGTGTAACTGAGGTCGGTCTGGACAAGCAGTTCTGAGCTGAAGAACTGCTTTGGAAAAACCTTAGATACTATACCTTGGCAATGAGATGCTTACAGGCCAGTGGAAAGGGTGGGAATTTTACTCTCCAAAGGACTGACTCATCTCTGGGGATTCATCGCCACCCCTGTAGCATCAGGATGGTGGGGAAAAGGCTGCCAAATTTACCGGTATATAAATTTCCCCATTAGGCTTAAAATGTGGCTTTATCTTAAAAATGTTTGGTTTGGGATTTGTATGGTTCCCCATTACTCTAGCAGCTAAGTGCCTCACAGTCTTTTATATGTTTATCCTCACAAACATCCTTGTGAGACAGGGCAGTGCTGTTATCCCCATGTTGCAGATGAGGAAACTGAGGTACAGAGATACTAAGCCCCAGATCCTCAAAGCTATTTAGGCCCCTAGCTCCCATTGAAATCAGTGGGAGCTAGGGGCCCCTCAACACTGACACTCCCATGGACCCTCCCCCTCAGAGAGACACTCCATAGTCCCTCCCTTCACACTGACACCCCTAAGGACTCTCCCCCTTCCAGCCCCTCCCCCTCACAGAAATCTGGCCCTAAGTGACTAGCCCAAGGTCATGCAGCAGGAATTCAATTTGCAGTCCCAGATTATCACTCTGACTAATGCATCATCTTTTGTTTCTTATATTTTGGCAACACGTCAGTAGCTTACCCAGAAATGGGGGAGGGAGAACCAGTTAAATAAAAATCATCCGACCCCCCCCTCTCCCCCAAGCACACAACCAGCAATTCCCGTTTAGAGCCTCTGCACAGAGAATGAACAATTGACTCGCTTCAGGGAGACATCATCCCAGTCACATGGTGCCTTAGCTGCTTCAGCTTGAACAGCAGATCCATTATGGGCAATAAATTCCCCAGTCATCACAGCAGGAAAAAAAAAAACCCACCAGTGAAACTAGCCAGAGATTGCTATTTGCCATCCTCCACGGCTGTGCAGCATTGGGGTATTCTGTAAACACATCTGGCGTGCCACCTCTGATGCAACGCTGCCCATCCCAGATTGCCCTTCATCTCAAGAGATAGTGAGGCTGATGTGGGAATCTCCTAAAACCAATACAGACTAGGGACCGAATGGCTAGGTAGCAGTTCTGCAGAAAAGGACCTAGGGATTATGCTGGATGAGAAGCTGGATATGAGTCAACAGGGTGCTCTTGTTGCCAAGAAGGCTAACGACATTTTGGGCTATATAAGTAGGGGCATTGCCAGCAGATCGAGGGACGTGATCGTTCCCCTTTATGCGACATTGGTGAGGCCTCATCTGGAGTACTGTGTCCAGTTTTGGGCCCCATACTACAAGAAGGATGTGGAAAAATTGGAAAGAGTCCAGCGGAGGGCAACAAAAATGATTAGGGGTCTGGAGCACATGACTTATGAGAAGAGGCTGAGGGAACTGGGATTGTTTAGTCTCCAGAAGAGAAGAATGAGGGGGGATTTGATAGCTGCTTTCAACTACCTGGGGGGAGGGGGTTCCAAAGAGGATGGAGCTTGGCTGTTCTCAGTGGTGGCAGATGACAGAACAAGGAGCAATGGTCTCAAGTTGCAGTGGGGGAGGTCTAGGTTGGATATTAGGAAACACTATTTCACTAGGAGGGTGGTGAAGCACTGGAATGCGTTACCTAGGGAGGTGGTGGAGTCTCCTTCCTTGGAGGTTCTTAAGGCCCGGCTTGACAAAGCCCTGGCTGGGATGATTTAATTGGGAATTGGTCCTGCTTTGAGCAGGGGGTTGGACTAGATGACCTCCTGAGGTCCCTTCCAACCCTGATATTCTATGATTCTATGAATCTCACCCGTAGCAGGGATCTCTTCTAAAGACACACCTGTGGGATAGGGAATGTGGTTGCTGACTGAAAGGAAATGGTCTTCAGGGTGCCAGTTTGTGGTCTGGGAGAGAAATCCCGGCTACTAATTTAGGCCTGAGACCAGTTTCAAGGCATGATGGGCTGGAACTTTGTAGTGATAAGAACATAAGAAGGGCCATACTGGGTCAGAGCAAAGGTCCATCTAGCCTGGTATCCTGACTTCTGACAGTGGCCAATGCCAGGTGCCCCAGAGGGAATGAACAGAACAGGTAATCATCAAGTGATATATTAAACGGTGGCCACACACATTCAGTTAGCCTCTCTCTCCCTAGATCAGAGAGTAAACCAAGCTGGGAGTTGTTGTCTATAAAGCAGTGAGTCTTTGGCTGTGCAGGTATTGTCCAGGCTCTGGCAAGGCCTTTCGGGAAAGGGGCTGGATATAAGGCGCTTCTTTCCCTCAAAACAGCATGAGGATTGGAGGGAACTGGAGGTACCTTGACTACAAATGTGAGGTCCTTTGTTTGGCCTGTCACACAATGCACATGTGAGATTAGTCTAACTGCTTTATAACTTCTAGGAAAATGGCCATGACTATAGTGATCACTTAAACACGGTACATCAATAGCAGCAGCACAGGGGCAATAACCTACCTGAGACCTGTTTACAACAGTGGAAGAGGTTAAATGAGCTGTTACATTAGCAGTTTCTTGGTATTTTCATCATCTTCCTTCATTTCAACAGCACAAGCGCTGCTGAAGGTTGGAGACAAGACTTCCAAAGATAAGGACCTGATGCTGGGCTCCTAAATCCTTATTTAGGCCTGATTTCCAGAAGTACCAAGCACCCTGCAGCTCCCATCAACCTCACTGAGAGCTGCTGGGCATCCACCACTGTTGAAAATCAGGCCATTTATTTAGCTGCCTAAATATGGATCTAAGGGTCAACTTTGCAAACGTGCCTAAGTAAGTGTCTGAAGATGCAGATAGGTGCTGGGGCGTTCAAAAGCACTGGTGCCTAACACCCATTGAAATCAATAGTCCAGTGGCTAGGGTGCTCATCTGAGAGATGTCAGGTACCTATTCAAATCCCTTCTTCCCTTTAAGTTGAAGGGGACCTTGAAGCAGACGACTGCCACATCTGAGGTGAGTACCCGAACGACTGGGCTAGGAGCAACCGCCTTGTCCCTCTGGGCTAGAAGCAACCGCCTTGTCCCTCTGGGCCATTTTATGTAATTTCATCTATAGGAGCCTCTGACCTGGTAGGTGAGGACTGAGCAGTTATCAGGGCAGGCCCAGAAGGTGAATTAAGTGGAGATACACCTCTTTCCTCCCAATTTGTGCATTGTTCTGTGGCTTAGGTGTCCAGCTGCCTGGTGTGATGTTCCAGTGTGCGTGCTCAGAGGCTGAAATGTAGGCACTTAGGAAACTTTTACTGCAAAAATGAAGGCATAAAACAACTTTAGGGGCAGATTTTCAAAAGTGTTCAGCATCCAACAGCTCCACTCGAAAATAATGGGACCTTAGCTCTGTTAGCTCGGTTTTAAATCTGGTCTTGACATAGAATCATAGAATATTAGGGTTGGAAGGGACCTCAGGAGGTCATCTAGTCCAACCCCCTGCTCAAAGCAGGACCAATCACCAACTAAATCATCCCAGCCAGGGCTTTGTCAAGCCGGGCCTTAAAAACCTCTGAGGAAGCAGATTCCACCACCTCCCTAGGTAACCCATTCCAGTGCTTCACCACCCTCCTAGTGAAAAAGATTTTCATAATATCCAACCTAAACATCCCCCACTGCAACTTGAGACCATTACTCCTCGTTCTATCATCTGCCGCCACTGAGAACAGTCTAGATCCATCCTCTTTTGAACCCCCTTTCAGGTAGTTGAAAGCAGCTATCAAATCCCCCCTCATTCTTCTTTTCTGCAGACTAAATAATCCCAGTTCCCTCAGCCTATCTTCGTAAGTCATGTGCTCCAGCCCCCTAATTATTTGTGTTGCCCTCTGCTGGACCCTTTCCAATTTTTCCACATCCTTCTTGTAGTGTGGGGCCCAAAACACAGATGAGGCCTCACCAATGCCGAATAGAGGGGAATGATCATGTGCCTCGATCTGCTGGCAATGCTCTTACTTATACAGCCCAAAATGCCGTTAGCCTTCTTGGCAACAAGGGCACACTGTTGACTCATATCCAGCTTCTCGTCCAGCATAATCCCTAGGTCCTTTTCTACAGAACTGCTGCTTAGCCAGTCGGTCCCTAGTCTGTAGCAGTGCATGGGATTCTTCCTTCCTAAGTGCAGGACTCTGCATTTGTCCTTGTTTAACAAGTTTTCTTTTGGCCCAATCCTCTAATTTGTCTAGGTCCCTCTGTATCCTATCCCTACCCTCCAGCGTATCTACCACTCCTCCCAGTTTAGTGTCATCTGCAAACTTGCTGAGGGTACAATCCACGCCATCCTCCAGATCATTAATGAAGATATTGAACAAAACTGGCCCCAGGACCGACCCTTGGGGCACTCCACTTGATACCGGCTGCCAACTAGACATGGAGCCATTGATCACTACCCGTTGAGCCCGACGATCTAGCCAGCTTTCTATCCACCTTATAGTCACTTCATCCAGCCCATACTTGTTTAACTTGCTGACAAGAATACTGTGGGAGACTGTATCAAAAGCTTTGCTAAAGTCAAGGAATAACACGTCCACATCATGCACAGACCCAGTTATCTCATCATAGAAGGCAATTAGTTTAGTCAGGCATGACTTGCCCTTGGTGAATCCATGCTGACTGTTCCTGATCACTTTCCTCTCCTCAAAGTGCTTCAAAATTGATTCCTTGAGGACCTGCTCCAGGATTTTTCCAGGGACTGAGGTGAGGCTGACTGGCCTGTAGTTCCCTGGATCCTCCTTCTTCCCTTTTTTAAAGATGGGCACTACATTAGCCTTTTTCCAGTCATCCGGGACCTCACCCGATTGCCATGAGTTTTCAAAGATAATGGCCAATGGCTCTAGTTTTCATCCTAGTTTTCACACTTTCTCTGCTCTACTCATTTTTCCAGATAATGTTAGTGCACAGAGACAACATTCCCACTGCTATCTTGTTGGCAACTGCACATTAAAAGCAGTGATAAATATTTATAAGGTCTCCATTGCTGTTAGAAAATAATGTGGAATTTTTTTAATAAAGCAAGAACCAGCATAATTGAAGCTATGTGCTTATTCAAAAATATTGTACAGGCCAGCATTCCATTTTCTTCCTCTCCCCCATGTGTATCCCGGCCCAGTGGAAATTAGCAGCGATTGAAGTAAAGGTTAATTAAAACTTATACGCAGAATTTACAACAGTTAGCAGTCATCAAGGGGTTCCTTAAGTGTATGAAAAGTGTCATTTACAAGGAAAAATATTTGGGAGCATTAATTTAAGGGGAAAAAAACCCAGAACAATCAGCCTCAGTTTTTTACTCAATATTTAGCTCTTGGTATAAAGATATGTAACAGTAGGCAAAGGGCCTAATTCAGCAAAGACTCACATGTGAGTAACTTTAGACTGAAATGTGCAGGTTAGGGTCATGGACAGTAATTAGTATTCTAGGCTGGTCAGAGGGCAGAAAAAATATTCATCTAATGAATTATTTCATTAATTTGCACTCAGCTTTCCTTAAAAATACACCATGTTTTCCTCCAGTGAACATCACCACAAGTGTGTTTTCTCGTTCTCTGGGCCACATACCATGAAAGATAACAGCCTACAACTGGTGCCACCTATAGGAGCTACTCCTTTATTTTAACTGTGAGGGGCTCAGTGACTAGTACCTCCTATTGTTCTCTTCGGACTCACACAATTACTGTATAAGGAAATTAAATTTCAATTCTGCATCAAGCCAATGGGAGCTGATGAATGCTGTGTAATTTTGAGAAGACAGCACCTCTGCAACACTTCGGAGGCTAAGTGCTATGATTAAAATGTCCCATTTATGCAGAATGTCTTAAAGAGCCATTATGGAGAAACTGGAAAAGATATATGATATTGGATCAGACGTGGAAGCCCTGAGTTCTTCCCTCACATTCCTTTCTTTGAGCCAGTGGTCCCACCCTGCATTTCCCATGCAGGAGAGCTAGAGGTCTGAGGCATTATGGGTAGCAGCACAGTGGTGGGATAAGGAGACTCCAGAAAGTCACGGTTTCCCATCCCTTTCATGTGTGTGGGACAGAGGCAGGCAGTGGTGGGGAATGCCAACATCCTTAGCTCTGCCCCCCAATGTGATGGGTAGCACAACTACAATGACATATCAGGAGACGTACGCTGCATGAGGTATAGGGCTGATGAAACACAGATCCCCTGGAGCAGTATGGGAACTTTGAGGCAGATAGTGACTTTCTGCATCACAGTCTGCTTTCCAGGCCACTCCTGGTGCATTACAGCAACCTACTGCCCATTCACAGGGCATGTGGCAAAGTCTTGATTGACCCCTCTGCTTTATTTCATCTTTTTTTCATGAAAGGGTAGCTTTATAGCGCCTTCCTGTGATTCGCTCTACACTGTATTTACATAAGGGGAGGAAACAGTCTGTAGTATTTTCAGTTTGGATAGTGACACTGTATGTTTTGCCCTGCTGCATCTCTGGACCTGTTAGTGGAAAAGCACCAATGTCAATTAAATAACAATAAAACCATTAAAAGTATGTTCCAGGCTGTAGCCCAGATCCTGAAAGCTGTTCTGCCTTGGCAGACTCCTGCAGCCACACAGAGCTTCAACAATTTCATTGGGGCACTGAGCCTGTCTGAGGATGTGTCTCTACTGAGCAGCCTGGAAGATCAGGACCCAGGTCAATAAAATAACCAATACTATAACGGGGTTCGAAAGGGAGCTAGATAGATTCATGGAAGATAGGTCCATCAATGGCTATTAGCCAGGATGGGCAGGAATGGTGTCCCTAGCCTCTGTTTGCCAGAAGCTGGGAATGGGCGACAGGGGATGTATCACTTGATGATTCCCTATTCTGTTCATTCCCTCTGGGACACCTGCCATTGGTCACTGTCGGAAGACAGGATACTGGGCTAGATGGACCTCTGGTCTGACTCGGTCTGGCTGTTCTTATGTTCTATGTTCTTATGTCACTATTTAGACAGGGGCCCATTAAGATGTTCCATTGTACAGACCGAAAGTTGGGCAGGAAGGAAAACAGAGAATGACAAAGGAAAACAGCAGTGTTATAAAGCCAGAGAAACCTGGCAATCCAGAGGGATTTATGTTTTCATTTGCTATCACAGTGTCTTTCTTTACTTGGCAAGAGACTGGAAATCAACTACGTGCTCAAGTGAAATACTGAACGGATCAGGTGTTTGTGTAGTGAATATAAGATCGTGTCCATTTTAAAATGCTCCAGAATATGAAATGCAATAAAACCTACCTTCTGATTTCCACATGCGTGTTCAACTGGAGTCAATAGGAGCAAGATGTGGAAACCAGGGAGCAGAACGAAGAGTTTTCATTCAACTTCCCCATATCTGTTTCTGCTGAGATAATTCTTACTTCCCACATTCTGCAGTGATAGGCCCTATAGCCAGTCTATTGGCTGAGAAGTTTGTTAGCCACAAGTAGCATTTTGGGACCACTTGTCCCAAGCATCAAGCCACAGCCCATGTGATTTGACTCACAGAAAGATTGGCTGAGGCTTGAGATGTGTAATGGGCTACAGAGCCGGTCATGCAGGTTAGAAGTAACCAGAAGCTATTAGCATACAATGGTTTTCTGGTGGGCTCAGTGTAGTTCCTAGGACAAGTGTCTACATCACAAAAAAGCCACCCCAACAATGGGCAAATCACAGCAAAGAGACAAAGGACCGAAAAGGGAGAGTGGATCATCCTGGGTGTGATGAGGCACCTTGTGTAGAGCTCGGGCAAATATCTGCCATTTTGTGGAGTAATGGAAGAAATCAGGGCCCGACTCCCCACTGTCTTCCCCCTGGTCATATATAACGTAACCCACTCTAGGAAATGATGAATCTACTAACTAGTTCATATAAAAGACACTTCTGAGCCTGACTGCTTCCAGCCAATGACCTTTGCCCTAGCGCTGAAGTGGTAGCAGCTAATGGTCCTGTATTCAAACCCTGTTGAGCTGAGCAGGCCAGTTACAATTCGTCTGAAAGAGCCAGAGTTAAATGACCCATCTGGGCAGGCTGCAATGCCAGTGATTTGAGAGGGTTGAAGATATGTTCTCAGAGATAGTGATGGACAAAAACTTTTTTTTTCCCTGTACCTGATTCTCTGGCTGAGTTAATTTGTTCCTGATGAATGGGTGTTTTTCATTTCTGCTGGGTGTATTATGCTCTTTTAAGGGTAAATGTCAGGGTGCCTGGAGCTCTTGTGCAGACATCTTTTTATTATCTAAAGAAAGAAGAACAGAAATGGCACTCAATACAGGTCTCCTGCTTGACCAGCTGAGCTAATCCAACACATGTAGACATCTCCAGAGGTGTAACAGCATGGGAGTGTTTTACACTCACTCTGTGCAGGTAGAAATGGCTACACAAGCATAGGCGCTGACTCCATGGGTGCTCTGGGGCTGGAGCAGCATGGAAAAAAACGTTGTGGGTGTTCAGCAGCCACCGGCAGCCCCGCAGTTCAGCGCCTTCCCCTCCCCCTCAGTGTCTCCCACCAGCTGGCAGGCCACGCCAATCAGCTCCTCCCACTCCCTCCCACCGCCCAGGGCCGGCTCCAGCTTTTTTGCCGCCCCAAGCGGCGAAGCGTGAGGAAAAAAACCAAAAAGAGAAAGCCGCGATCAGCGGCACTTCGGCGGCAGCTCTACCGCGCCACTTCATTCTTCGGCGGCAAATCAGCAGCCGGTCCTTTACTCCAAGAGGGACTAAGGGACCCGCCACCGAATTGCCTCCGAAGACCCAGACGTGCCGCCCCTTTCCATTGGCCGCCCCAAGCACCTGCTTCCTTTGCTGGTGCCTGGAGCCGGCCCTGCCACCGCCTCCCATAGGTGCTGGAACTTGGGGTGTAGGGGGTGCTACCGCACCCCAGACTTGAAGTGGTTCCATTATATACAGGGTTTACAGTTTAGTTCAATGGCTCTCAGCACCCTCACTATAAAAATTGTTCCAGCACCCCTGCCGCCTCCTGCCCACTGTGATCAGCTGTTCAGGGGCATGCAGGAGGCGCTGCGGGGGGGAGGTGTGGGGGCAGGAAAAGGTGGGGCAGGGGTGGGAGATTGGAGGAAGAGGTGGCGTGGGGGCGGGGCCTGGGGCAGAGCAGGGGTCAAGCACCCCCTGGGCTCTGAGTAACTCGGCACCTATGGGGTGCAGAAGGATCAAGCCCATCGGATCAGTCCACACTCTCCACAACAGAAGCAGGCATTGCTTTTCTGGCTCACCCGAATCTATAGAGGTTTTAGGGTGCGATAGAGCAGGGACTCCCAGTGTTTGGAGGGGGAATTATCCCAGTTTAAGACCTAAGCTGAACCCACCAGTGTGGACTACCTCCCATTCAGCTAGGCACACTCTAATCCATAGCAGTGAGCCAGGAGTCTCACCTAGCCCAAGCCCAGCTGAAGAGTAGGGATGCACAGCTGAACTGCAGGCTGGCAGCCCAGAGACCCAGCAGAGGGCTCAGGTGAGGAATAACAAACCCTGTCCTACCAGTGGCTGGGAAACACTGTCCTAAAAAACCTGAGAGTACCGTGGCTTCCACTGCCAAATAACGTTAGTGGAGCATAGCTACAGGGACTGTTCTAATTGAATTTAGGGGCTTTAGAAAATCTCCCCCAGAAGGAATTTAAGAGAATAAATCCCATTGAATTTCATGGGACCCGAGCACCTAAATCCTTTAAGTGCTTTTGAAAATATCACCCTTTAAGACTTAAGAAGCACCTGTATGACTTGTACTCCCCTGCTCCTAATTTTTAAAGCCAGTGAATCCTCCTAAAAAAAGTTTTTAAAACAATTTTTTTTGCTAAGGGTCCCCAGAGGGCTGCCTTAGACATGTGATGGTTTTGTACATTCAGTCTCATTGTGATGTGTACGTGTGTGTATAGCAGGGATTGGCAACCTTTGGCCGGTTTGTTTACCTGCCGCGTCGGCAGGTTCGGCCGATCGCGGCTCCCACTGGCCTGAAGTCTGAAGGAGTTTGTAGCAGACAACATCCTACCCAGTTGGCAGAATATGACACCGCTGGGAAGGGGTTAATCGGGTGACTTGTTACTCCTCCCAGATACAAGGGGAGTGGGGGTGGTTCTCCTGGGAGAGAGGATACAGCATGTGGGTTGAGCAGTACTTAGTGAGCAATGCCACCAGCATCTAAGGCTAGGGAGAAGACTTCAGCTGGCCTCCATGTTATGTAACTGTTCATTTCTTTGTTAATGATGCCAGAACCCCAGAAAGGGCCTGAGTTTTTGACTTTGATGCAACATGTGGCTTGTGTTTCTGAGCAGGTTGGAAAAGATAATAACTTTTGCTCTTTGCTAGTCTCACTTAGCTCATGTTGCAAAGGAATTGCGTTTTCCTGTATTTCTATTTATTACTCATCAAAAACATTGCTTGAGAACAAAAAGGTAAAGCTGTGATAAATGGAGGAAGCTGACAAGCTGGATATCTGCTTTTCCACCTATCACTCTCACCTCACATCTCACTTTTCCTTAAGTGTCATTCATAGTACATAGTAAATGAGCATTCCCAGCTGCTCTAAATTACCTTTGCAATGTGGAGGTAGCATACACTTCGGATGCCTGGGCTATAAGTGCCTCTTTCTCTCTCTCTGAATAAATGTTTTCTCAACATTTGGATGCTATGTTAAATAATTGTGAAGGAACTGATCATATTTATTATTTAGAGGTTGGGTTTAAGACATGCTGGAAGAACTGGATAATGCCTAATTCAGGTCATGGCAGGGGGAGGTGCAGGGCTGACCTTACCATGAGGCGAACTGAGGCGGCCGCCTCAGGTGACAGAAAGCAGCAGGAGCTGCAGGGACAGAGAGAAGGAGGAGCCTCTTATGTACCTCTCTAGCACCCCGAGGAGCCTGGACTGATTATCACCAGCTTCTCAGGGAGCTTTCTGTTTCCTGATGCTTCCCTGAACTAGGGTGACCAGATCACCCAGGTCAAATATTGGGATGCGGGGGGGGGGGGGGGGGAGGAGGGGAAGGTGCGGGGGGGCGGAGCAAAAAAAAAAAAAAAACACGGCGGCAGAGCAAAAAAACAACCCCCCCTTCCTCCTCCCTCCGCAAGCGCTGGAGGGAGGCCCGGGAGACGCAGGGGGAGCGCGGGGCCGGGATGAGTGAGAGTCCAGCCTGGCCCCGAGCGCAGGCAGGACTCAGTCGGGCGGTACCTGGAGGGAGAGTAGGGGGGCGGCCCACAGGGCCAGGCAGCGGCTGTTCTCCCCCCCTGGGCAGCGGGACTCGGGAGCAGCCGCTGCTGCAGCTCCCACTGCCGCGGGGGGAAGAAGCGGCCGCTGGCCAAGCTCGGTGGCTGCGGCTCTGGCGCCCGGGCCCGAACCCCGGGCCTGTTACGGGGACCTAGCGCGCACTCTGTGCCCAACCCCTGGCCAGTCGCGTCTGGGCTGGCTGCCCAACTGGTGCAATCCTGCGGGCGGCCCCGGAGTGGGGGCAGCAGGCCCCAGCCCCCGCGTCCCACTCGGGTCCCGCAGGGGTACGAACGGGGCTGGGCTGCTTGGGGAAGAGGCGGGGATTTGGGGAGGGAGCCAATGGGGGAAGGAGGGGGCGGAGTCGGGGGGGGGGCACGAGCCCTTCTGGGCTCCGGAGCCTTTGCTTGTTTGTCCAGTGTCCCAACCTAACATTGGTCGGGACGCGGGACAAACAAGCAAATATTGGGACAGTCCTGATAAAATCGGGACATCTGGTCACCCTACCCTGAACCCACTTGAGGAGAACAGGCAGTCAACTGAAGTAGTAGGAGCCAGTTAGGCCCTTAAGACACTGATATCTTCCCTCACTCAGGCCCTGCTACCAGCTTGCTTATTTGTCCCCTTCAATTGAGAGTTGAGAGCCACTATAGGTGGCACAGAACAGCAGTCATGAGTGAACGTTTGTGTGAGGGTCACCCTTCGCCATCCCTTGATTCAAATAAACCCAAAATGAAAATCAGCTGCCTTTGTTGTGTTTTGCCTTGTCTTGGATGTGACCTTACAAAGCCACCCGCTTTTATATCATTTCCGCCTAGAGCCACCCAGTTTCTCAGACTCTGCCCTGGCTTGACCAAAACTGGGAGTAGGTTTCCCCAAAAGTTCATGAAACCATGTCCTGAGATACTTAGACTCCCACCTGCTTTGGAGGGGATCCTCTTCCGAATGGGGTGTACATTTTACGCTAAATGTTGTCACTTGCTGGAAAAATTCTCTTTGGACATGCACATGCTGGTGCAGTGGTGACAATGTTGAGCACAGTTAGGCTGATTATATTGCTTAGGATGGCACCTAATATCTCAGCCCCTTTGCAGTATTTTTAAAAGTAACAGCATGAGCTTGATTAGTTTTGAAATATCCTGGGAAGATGACTGATTTGCAGGCACTTCATCCTCTCCCTTTCCTTAAACTGTCAAACTTTTTCTTCACCCCACTTAGAATTTCACTTCAAAGTAAAACACAGTTTTACTGATACAGAAAATGAAAATGAAACTCGCTTCCTACTGGCACATGTAATGGCCTGATTTCTAATCTTTTCATCTCAAACGCAGGCAAATTTACACTTCCTATCATATCACTTCACCCTCATACAGTGCAGCAGCAGGAATGCCTCTGTATGAAGACAGCAGAAGATACACACGCTCCTTTGAACACATTTCAACCTGGCCAGATTAAAGAAGTGTGATCCTACAAGAGGTTCATTATGAAACAAATGTACCCTCAAGATGACTGTTAGCAGCTCTATACAGGGCTATCACGTTACACCAACTTATGGAAGACAAGTGATCAACATTTTAGGAAGTGTCATGAATGAATCTTTGCTTAGATGTCCCCATGTTTATTCATACATTGATTCACTGACTCCCCAACCACATCAATTATTCTGTCCATTGTTTTAGCATATGTATATTGGGCCAGATCCGTCCCTATGACATGAAGCCACATCTGAGGAAGGCTGAGGTGGTGTAAAACCAGCTTCAATATCCAGCTTCAATCCATCTCCTCCTAGCATTCTTGGGGCAAGAGGCCACATGGCTGGAGCATGCTGTGCTCTGGTGGGCATCCTCACCACCCTTACAGCCCCCCGGGGGGTTTCACAAGCCAGAAGAAGTTAGAGCATCCCAGGGGCCCCTGCAATTTGTGCACCAGGTTGAGGCAGCTGCCAGCTGCCCCCAGGTCAGAACAGGGGTTTGGAAGATGGTACAGTGGCAACGTTGAAGCAAAGCTCTGATTCATGTGGGGGAGAGCCAGGGCCGGCTCCAGGGTTTTTGCCGCCCTAAGCGGCGGGAAAAAAAACAAAAGCCGTGATCGGCGGCAGTTCTACCGCGCCGCTTTCTTCTTCGGCGGCAGGTCCTTCGCTCCGAGAGGGACCGAGGGACCCGCCGCCGAATTGCCACCGAAGAGCCCGACGTGCCGCCCCTTCCCCTTGGCCGCCCCAAGCACCTGCTTGCTCAGCTGGTGCCTGGAGCCAGCCCTGGGGAGAGCACTGGAAAGATTTACAGATCTTTCAGCTACTCATTTATGTACTCACCTATCTCTGTGCTCAAAAAAGGGCCGCTCTCACAACTGCTGAATGAAAAATATGCTACTTTGACTTGAATCAGCTACGTAAGGATTTGAAAGTAAGCATCAGTGTTTGAAAATACTTGGATTATGTTCCTATACTTAATTGCTGCACAGATGCACTGGGGCAAAACAGTCATTGTTTTTTTCCATATTTCCTTTTCAATCAGGAAAGCCAAATTAAATGACATTTACATTAGCTTGATGGTTTGGGTGGTTTACTGCAGTGCATTTTGTTGTTACAAAGGGTATGTTACCTCTGTATTTGGCACTGATTTGACTGCCACTGGAATCCTGTGTCCACTTCTGGTGTCCACAGTTCAAGAAGAAGGTTGATAAATTGGAGAAGGTTTAGAGAAGAGCCATGAGAAGGATTAAAGGATTGGAAAGTATGACTGATAGTGATAGATTGAGTCCCTAGAGACTATTTAGCTTAACAGAGAAATGGTGACTTGATCACAGAACCTACATGGAGAAGAGAAATTTGATTATAGAAGGCTCTTCAATCTAGCAGACAGAGGTGTAACAAGATCCAATGGCTGGAAGTGGAAGCTAGAAAAAGTCAGACAGGAAATAGGAAATAAGTCCTAATTTTTAACAGTGAGAGAAATTAGCCATTGGAACAAATTACCAAGGGTTGTGGTAGATTGTCCCTTACTAGAAATTTTTAAATCAAGATTGGATATTTTTTCTATCTATCTATATACTGTAGTTCAAACAGGAATTAATTCAGGGAAGTCCTATTGTGATATGATGGAGATCAGATGAGATAATCACAATGGTGCCTTATGACCTTAAAAATCTATGACTTAGATGCAATTATTATTATTAGGTTTGGAGGGTTTGTTCTGTTGTAATTTATATAACTCTCTATTGCCTATAATTTTAGAATACTGCAAGTAAAACTTCATACTATTTTAAATATGTATCCAGTAATTACAGAGGTATCCATTATTAACACATTAAGCAGATTATTAGCAGCCATACACTTAGTGATGGGTGAGTTCCAAAAGTTCAGAATCTGGCTTTGGTTCCGAAAAGCCTCCAAGATTTGAAGGCCAGATTTTTCAAAACTTCTAAGCTCCCAAAAGCTTCTGTGCAGGCACCTAAATATATGACCAGACTTGGGTGATGCATACTTTTGAAAATCAGGTCCTGAGCATTTGAGCTAAATCTTATCCAAATTCCCCTAAACTCTCGTCTGCCAATAATGTCGAGGATTAAAAACGATGTTGCAAAGTCAAGCACTCTGAAGTCAGGAAGCACCAGAATGAACATTGCCCATACAATCTTCGTTCAGTCCCCTGGTGCATATGCATTATGATAAAGTCTTTAATTACAGATCCCATATTCTGCTTTTTTTACATCAGACCTCATGTTCATTCAGCACACAGGATGGATCTGCTCTGGGGATGGATCAGGGCTATGCAGTGAAGGAGTCTGTTGTCTCTAGGACATTTGTCTCATTTGTTGCAGAAACTGGAAGGTGTATGCTATTTGAAAGCCCTGGGATTGGGCCGGTTTGAGTCCCCCCAAAACTAAAGGCTCTCCCACCCAGCTAAGGGGAGGAGCCAGTGAGTCCAGGCTTCAGCTGATTTCCTGACAACAAATGAAAAAAAACAGGAGCGGGAGTGGGGTCTGATGAAAGGACTCAGGGATCCAGAGCGGGACACCGAGCAGAGAACCTCAGACACTGCCCACTGCTCCTCAAAAGGCATCTAACGAGTCAGTGGACATCACCCAGAGAAGTGTTTGGATAAAGCGACAGAAATAGGCCCCACAGTCACAGAGCACCCTCCGCCATCCAGCTTTCTCTTCCTGGTATGATAGATGGCTGACTTGGCCCTTGCAAGGAGGAGGTTGACGAAAAGGTATCACAACTTTGTGGGGCCATGGACGGGGTGTGAGTGGATCAGAAGGTGCAGTGAAAAGTGCAGCCAGAACCTCACTAGGAGACAATAGGAAGTTCAAGGTGAGCTGGAAGAAGGGCAGGAACCTGATGCATTCAGAGTAGATGTGCACCAGGGTCTCCCTTGCATTGCAAAAGGGACAGGTGTTGGGGGAGTTTGTGAACCACGCCAGGTACACACCAGTGCTCATGGCTCCGTGGAGAGTTGCCAGAGGATATCCCCAGTGGGTTGTGCAATTAATTAGGCAGGGGACTCATAGAATCATAGAATATCAGGGTTGGAAAGGACCTCAAGAGGTCATCTAGTCCAACCCCCTGCTCAAAGCAGGACCAATCCCCAACTAAATCAACCCAGCCAGGGCTTTGTCAAGGCTGATCTTAAAAAACCTCTAAGGAAGGAGATTCCACCACCTCCCTAGGTAACCCATTCCTGCAGAAAGATAAAGGATAGTCTCATGGTTAAGGCAGCTGAATGCCACCCTGGAGACCTAGATTCTATCCCTGCCTCTACCACTGAGTTTCAATGTGATGCTGACTAAGTCACTTACATGAAAATTTTCATTAGTGGTCACTTCTGCATATTATTAAAAACTGTATTATAGTGCATACGCACAAGGGGGCTGAATTAAGGTAGCCTGGGCAACAATCATTCTAGCATTTCCTAACTTGAGAGTGGTTAATTATGCAACTTTTTCATCCTGAATTTTATATTCTCTACTTCTGTATGGTTCAGGGTATTGAAACTTAACTAATGTTAAATAAAGTTGTGTGTGCAAATTGCACATAACCCAATATAGTCAGGTTGCAATGCAGTGTGAGAGGTGAGGGGTATAGTATTGTATCCATTTTTCTCAGGTTCCGTTTTAGTTTCTCACTGTAAAAGCAGCATGAAAAGTAAATTACACTTTCTGTAACCTCACCTTTAACCAGGTTAACATCCTTCAGCGTTTAGCTACTTTATTTCCTTGAGGGGGTAAACCTTAAATAGCAAGCAGCCTTCCATTCAGTTGGGTCATTCCAATGTTTCTTTTCATGTCTTGTGTCCATAAATGAAGAATTGTTTTCCTTGCTCTAAATAAAATGAGTTACAGGGGGAGTTTTCCAAAGGTGCCTAAGGGGTTTAGGATCATTAGTCCCATTGAAAGTCAATGGAACATGTGCTCCGAAATCCCTTAGGTGCTTTAAAAAAACCTCAACTGCAATTATTTGTATGTGCTTTTCTCTGATTAGTAATAATTCCACCCCTACATTAGCATCAATGAGATTTTAGTGACGGACTGGTCCCCACTGTATGGTGCAGTGTCTTCCCAGAGTATCCATGTTAGTTAGAGCAGACTGCAAAAAAGGATGTCTCACTTGTTGATACTTCTACATAAATTTGACATGATCCCAAGGCTTTTGTTTTATCCAGCAGAGGTGGAGAAATACAATCTGTAAATTGTAAACAGCTGTCCTTGTCTTACATAATTACAAGTAGAGAAAGCAGCAACCCACTTACATGCTTCATTCTGTACTTTGATGGTTAGGTAATATATGGGGAAAACCTTTATTCCAAATCCTTTTGCTCCATGCACAATATCCTTTGTGTTAGCTGTAATTAAAATCAAGCAAATAGCTCATGTTTCCCCCTGAATATTCACTCAGCTAGAAATCGGAATTTGCTTTGGTTGCGGCAGTGTTCCCTTTGTGCTCCCTTTCCACGGATATTGTGGTGAGCAAGTTTCCTGGCTGGAATGTTATTGGAAACAGCAGATTTTAAAATAACATTGGAGACTACCGACAAAGTGAATGTTAAGGTCATGAAGACGACTGACAGCAGATACCCGATTTCAAGAGTTACCTGCATTATAGTCCCGATTCAGGAAATCATTCTTATTCTGAAAACAACTGAAGCACATTCTGAACGTTACGTATGTGTTTAAGTCCCATTCAAGTCATGACTGTAGTGTTTTCCTGAATCAGGACTAGAATCAGGGAAGAGAAGCCTGTCTCTGTGGTGATCTGTCCAATCAAAACAAACCAGTGTAGTTTTCATTTCAAATACCTACTGCTCATAATGAACTGTCTGCAAACAACCTACTGATCAGGGAATAGTCACAGAAATAGCCAGACAAATTATTTGTGAAAAGCTTCAAACTGTAAACTGTTTCCACACAAATCATGAAGAGGAGGTTGAATTCTTTGCATAAATTATTCCCTACAAATAATTTGCCCTGTTCTAGCGATAATAGAGCTACACAGCCGAAAGATGGCTTTTGGTTGTTTGAATAATTATCTGTGCAAGCAAGTCTAGCCTTAAAACACTTTGCAATAAAATGTCTTCTTTGAGCATATGTGTATTCACCAGCAAAAATCTTCATTACCTGTCAGTTCGTTACTCAACATGAAAGTTAAAATGAATTCACCACAATTGTTACTGTAAAAATTAAACATGAAAAGCCTGGAAATTAACAGGTAAGGGAAGGCAGATAAATATTCCAATACATTCCCACTTCAGGCAATCTCTTGAAAATACGTAAGAGGGTAAAGTATTGTTACCCCTTTTTGACCTAAGCAGTTAGCCAATTTTCAGTGTTTCTGTTAGGAGAAGAAATTGATGTCTCAATCAGGTATTTCTTTGATGCAACCCTGTTTATTTACAGTGTACAAAGTCCTGTTTCCCTGAACAGATTAGGACTCAAAAAGCAGGAGATAGATTCTTTGCTCATGGTTCCAAGCCTATTTCAGCCAGCACTCCGCCCCAAAGCTCTTAATATTCCCTCAGGCTCACACTGCCAAGGCCTCTGTCTGTGCCTGGGGCTTCTTTGCTCCTTCTCTCACCACCCTGATACACATGACTCCACCAATCAGTGCACCAGCCCCTGTGTTTGCTGTATCAGTCTCCAGGGAAACCTGTTGGGCCACATGGCTTTGCCTCTACTCAAACCTTGCCACATGTCTGTGTTTTGGGTGGAGGCTGATATTGTTTCAGATATCTGGTTCCATAAAGGAGCTTAATTGTTTCTTACATTTATCCTGAATGACCAACTATTGTTAAGCTCACTAGCTTCAATGAGGTCTCACCCAACCCCTACACTTAACAGTATAAAATTCTCCATTCTAAAATAACCATACAAAGATATCCCTTAATTCTACTTACTGAATTGCAGCTCAGAGGGGTAAATTTCCTATGTGGAAATTTTCAAAGGCACAAATGGGAGTTAGGAGTCCAACCTCCATTGAAACTGAGAGGCTCTAGATACGTAATGCCCATTTGTGTCTTTGAAAAATCTTCCCCTCATAGAATATCAGGGTTGGAAGGGACCTCAGGAGGTCATCTAGTCCAACCCCCTACTCAAAGCAGGACCAATCCCCAGACAGATTTTTGCCCCAGATCCCTAAATGGCCCCCTCAAGGATTGAACTCACAACCCTGGGTTTAGCAGGCTAATGCTCAAACCTCCCCCCCCCTACTGTTAGATATTATGTAAATAGTTGACTATAGATGAAAACACAACATGCAACAGCCACTAGTAACCTACAGCTATTAGTTTCCACCAGGAATATTGAATAGAGATTGTAAAAAAAAATATCAAAAGGGTTTAATGATAAAAATGGCTTTTTGAAGAAACTGAACTTTTACAAGAAAATTTCCATTTCCATTTTTTTTAAGTTTGTGTTGAAAGACTGAAAACCAAAAATAATTTCACTTTTCATCAACTAAAATTGGACACATTTTCAGTTTGTGTGGGTTTTTTTGGGAGGGGGTAAGGGTGGGGGTGGCAGTTTATAAAGGTTTTTAAAAAAGCAAGATATTTTGTTTTCTTCTATTTTTCCCCCCACAAAAAATAAAATACATTTGACCGGCTCAAATACTGGATCCCTTATTTATAGCTTTAGCTAGGTAAAAAGCAGTCATGAGTTAGCATTATTAAGTATCAAAAATCCTTCAGCTCTAAAAGTTCAGAATCTCAGCTGGTCTAATTCAATCAAGGCCCACTGGCTTCCAAGAGAGCTGCTGGTGGGTGCTCAGCACTTTTGAAAAACAGGCCACCCACTATTTTAGGCACAAAAATAAGGGTGTAGGTGATTTTTTAAATAAATTTTGGACCTGGTATCTATGGGGGTCGCTCTATTGAAGTTAAGGACTCCATTAAAGTCAATGGAACAATTACCTGAGCTGAGGATCTACCTCTAGATTGTATCCAAACATATCTTATCACAGAGAGCTGAAGTTATCTGAAGGGTGATTTAGTTGGGGTTGGCCCTGCTTTGAGCAGGGGGTTGGACTAGATGACCTCCTGAGGTCCCTTCCAACCCTGATATTCTATGATTCTATGTAACCTAGGATCTTGGGATTTAAAAGCATGAGCCTCTCCTGCCTGAGGTAAGAGACCCAGCTCTGTTAGCTCAAAAACAGTAGCAGCCTGTGGGGAGAGGGGAGGAGCGCCATCAAGTCCCCTCCAGACCCTGCTTCCAGTTCTTTATAAAGTCCTTATGCCCCCACAGCAGATACCCAAGGTGGAGGGCATTCTTCAAGCAAACAAAAGAGAAGTCCTCTCCTCTCTTCCTTCCCTTACAAGAGAGGAGTTTATAGGAAAACAGAAGTAAGGGTGACCTGGATATCAGGTGGTCTTCCTCAGTCAGCCCTTTGGGCTTCATCTAAAAACGGGGTCTATCTCCAGTCCTTCCTCTTGGGGCTGGGTTACACAGCTTTGGGAGCAGTGAGGTCTGCTGTTGTCTCCCTCTCAGCGAGCCGGTCTCTGCTGTCTGAGGTGGGGAAGGTTTCTCCCCATTCTCCCCTAGCCTCCCCCAGGCAGAACAAGCCTTACAGGTGTGCCTCGTTGGTGTTGACCAGGCCCAGAGGAGATCATCCATCTCCTCTGTGCCAGAGTGAGGGCGTGTCCCTTCACATGGCCTCAAACCTGTGTGTGGCTCCACCACTAGAGGGAGACAGAGCCACACTGAGTAAGCAGGGTTACTAGAGCTAGTCGGGTTCATCCGAATCTACTGATTCATCCAAATCGAAACATTCTGCTGAGATGGCCTGATTTCCCTGATGGTCCCTCAGAACCCAGCACAGCTGCCTGCCTCTTTGGCAGTCCCCCCTCAATTCCCAAGCTCCCCCACAGCTTGCCTGACAGGCTGCCATGGAGCACCCTACTTGGGGCTTCCAGGCGCCTTCGCAGTTTGCCAGGCAGGCTGATGGGGAGCTGGGAGGCTCCAAAGTCACAGCTACTTGGCAACCCACAATGCATAGCTCTAGGGCAGCCCAGCTGGTGGACTGCCCCTAAGCTGGGGTCCCCAGGACTTCCAGGGTCCATGGCTCCAGGGCAGTCCCTTTCAGGAAGAATTTTGAAATGTTTGGTTTCATTCTGATGTGGATGAAAACCAAAGATTGAAATATCAAAATCCTTCACAAAACCGAATGACCTTTCTCCGCACAGCTCTGTGGGTTACAGTGGCCGAGATCGTGCAGGGAGCCACTATTTCAGGAAGAACGCTGCCAGCAGATGGATGGGATATCTGTGTATTCAGTCATCTTTTGCACATTACAAAGGCAAACAAGCACATGATTGGGTGTCTGTGTGTGAGTGAGAGATTTCATTGATTATTCAGAATCTCTTAATCATCTGCAAATGGAAGTAGGTCATAAAACATCACAGTCACGTTGTCATAATGTTAAAAACCAGATAGAACATTGCAGTATATTACAGTGCAAAATGTACAAGACCTGCACCTTCAGTTCTATTGATTCTCTACCCTGTCATCTTACAACCCTGCATCATTTATTCCTACACTATTTCTTTCCAAATAGCAAAATATCTTTATTATTAAGTAGGTGACAGGGGCTTTAACATCTTTTAGGAAGGGAATGAAATTAGTGGGAAAGGGAATTGGATAATGGGTGTATTATTCATAGGGACGCATACCTAATTTATATAGTGCTGCTGCTATGCCGTCTGAAATTGCTATAACTCCAATTAAGCCAGTTTAAGTAATAGCAGGGACTATTCTACTGTGTCGGAATATTAATTTCATGGTCTGTTTTACACCCGAAAAAGTAAAATGTATTCCTAATTCATCTAGTCATTTTACAATAATTATGGACTAAATTTTCCAAAAGGCAAACCTGCACCCACAGCCCTGTGTACAACGACTCAGACGTAGGCTGGCATACAAAGCACAAAGATGTGGCTGCAGGCACAACAGGAGTTTTAATAGTAATATCTAGCACTTTTCACCTGTAGATCCTTCCGAAGGAGGTCAGTATCATAACCCCTCTTTTTACATATGGGGAAACTGAGGCATGGAGCAGGGACGTGACTTGCCCAAGGTCACCCAGCAGGCCAGTGGCAGATCAGGGACTAGTACCTGCTCTCCTGAGTCCCAGTCCAGAAAGCACTGTGTAGCTGGTGATGATTTGCGAAATATGTTTATGTACAACTTACGAATTCTGTTTGATAATGGAGACTGTATGTATTGGTGTCAGACTGAAGACTCCCTTTTGAACATGGGGCTTGTTTGCCTTCTCTGCTGACTTTGTATCTCGGTCTTGGGATGAAATTCCACGATGTGGTGACAAGGCTAACAATAGAAGGTTATTAAACCTTGATAATCTTCTATTCAAATTGAAACACTCTTGGACAAAGTGGTCAGTCCAAGATAACTAGTGCACCTGGTAGACTGGGAACTAAGCAATGGATCACATGGTGGGAGACTGATTACCTGATGAGGCTGACTAGGGGTCACCCAACTAAGGGGACTGGCATTATATTCTCCCTCTCTCCAGAATGGCTGGTGAGAAGAGACTCCATATTCCAGAGAAGAAGGCATGTTCCAGATGTCCAGGGGGAGGGGGGGAAGATTCTGGACTTCTTAGAAAGCCCAAATCTCAAAGAGCACTCCAGAGTGCTGAGAAAATGGAGGTGGATAGGTGTTTATTATTTTGGCTATATCTATATATCTTTTGTGCAGTCTAATATAAAGAGGAATTGTGTTAGACTCCCTTCTGCAGAGTTTGCGTGTTATGTACTCCAACTATCATGTGTCTCTGGAGAGGTGACCTGCAAGCCAGTGCCTACAAGGTTGGTGCTCTGGGAAAGGGTGTGCTTAAGTTACTGGGGTGTCTTGAAGGGGTCCCGGCACTGGTCCCAAGACTAGGGTAGCTGTATCATGGGGTAGCACTGGGGCTAGAGCAGTCTCTGCAGGCGCTACTCCCCCTCCTATGCAGGTGGGTAGGGAGTGGCATGGCAGGAGTGAGGACTGGGCAGAGTATTAGCTATCTCTGCCCTGCATCATGCCAGCCACTGGAGAGGACCTAGTACATAGTAGGAGATAATCTGCTACTGGTATAGGCCTTCTCCTGGAATACTGGGGGAGTAATTGTCACGTGGAGTGACAATACCCTCCCATGTCTGCTCATGGGACCAAACCCCACTAGCCCCTGAGGGCATCAGAACACACACCATGAAGGTAATTTAATGTGTCAGGTCAGGGTCATAATGGGTTCCCTCTTTAATATGCAGGTTACTACAGTGGTGGGCAGCAGGATCCTAACCGTGTGCATGCAGACTGGCTTCCTGGCGCCTCTTCCAAATTCTTCCCTCCTGCAACCCATGCTCCTCCCTCCAACTTCCATGTAGGATGCTACAGCATGGAATGCCTTCCTCCATCTTTGTGAAGTCTAGAAACTGAACTTTCTCTTCTTCAACAAAGATCTAGCCATAGTGGCCCATGCATCTGTCACCTCAAGGATAAATTACTGCAGTCTCTACTTCCCGGGGTTGAATGACACCGCCACAAGGCGAATGAAGTTGGTGCAGCTGGTCTCAAAACTAGCAAAGGCCGACATGATTGGCCCGGAGTCTCCAGGAATTAAAGATTAATCTTTAATTAAAGATTATGTCATGTGATGCAATCTCCAGGAATACAACCAACCAAAATTGGCTGGCAAATGCCACTGACTCTGTTCCTTTCAGAACACACTTTTGTTAAAGACCTAGTTCTAATCAACAAAGCCTTTACCAAAAAAGGAACCTCAAAACCACCTCGCCACAGGCACCATCCGCCTCTTCCCAAGACATCTACCCTTCACAGGGATGATACAGCTGGAGAGACGCATGGTAGAGTGTTTTGTGTTGGGATGCTGCCTCTGGACTGGATTACACAGTGCACATTTTGATCCCCACTTATCTGTGTTCAGATCAAAGTGTATAATGGCCCTTCGTGGTAGAGACTTTCCCATCTACAATCCCCATTGTAAACATATCCTGGCCCAGCCCACAGTCAGACACTTCTGTACCCAGGGGAACAGAGAAGTTGTCCAAACTTCATATACTTCAGGAAATTTTTGCTCAGCAGTTCGATACCAAAGAGATAGGTGCCTTCACCAAGATTTTCAGAAGCAACTAGTGGTTTGGGGCCCCAACTAGAGATACTGTAAAGGTCCCCAGATTTTTAGAGGGTGGATGCTCAGCACTTTCTGAACAATCTTTAAGGTGTTTCCAAGCTGGGCACCCAAAAACAGTCACCCAAGCTCACTAGTCTCTGAAAATCTTGACCCTTGTAGATAGTTTAGATAGGCAGACAGGTGACTTAACGTGACTGAAGTGACACCAGTTTCACACTGATGAAACCTGGTTAGGTCCCCTTTTCACCAGTATGAAGCAGAAGAGACCACATTTCAGAGTCTGGGGAAATGGGAATGTTCTTTATGTGGAAAGGAATGTTTGAAAAGGGGTGATACACAGTGTGTTGGAAAAGCACGTTATAAGGAATTTGATCAAATATTATATTAGACTAGTACTTATTTCCACTGATTGACTGCTATAGAATGCACAGCCTATTACCTTCTATAGGCTTGATCCTGCAAAAGATATTTACAGTTAACCATATGCATAAATCTTTGCAGCATGGAAGCTGGTGTTACTGAAGAGAGGCAAATTTTAAATGTAACAGGGAGCAGTAAGTAACTCTTCATGTATCTAATGATCCCAACTGCTGTATATCACATTCAACTCAAGTAGGAGCTAAGACAGCTGCTATCTGTATCATTATTATTCACACACTTCTTAAGACATTTGCACCTCCTTTTCCAATTCATAAGCTCCTTGGTAAGTAATATGCAAGTAATTTTCTTTTACTTTCCAGTTTCTTATTCCTAATGCTATCTCTAACAGACCATTTCTCTCTGTTTCGTAGATAGCAAAGGGTACAAGATAAAGAGATAGCTCCCGAGTATAGTTATGATGACATTTCTGAAAGCTTAAAACTTGCTCTGTTGAATATATCACAGCAATAAAATGTGGCATCTGAATAGAATTTAATGATATCAGTAGGCACGGGGAGGACTCCAGCTGAGGATAAGTGTATTGTATTAGTTAACTTAATAATGTGCCTTTTGCAACTGGTAAAAAATAGGACTTAATTAAATATAAAGGGTTATGGAGCTCATTGTCTGGATCTTTTGAAATTCAGAAACCTTTCGTTTTGATTTTGCTTTGACAGTTCAGGTCATGTTGACCCTTCATAGCAAAGCATTGGGACCAAGGATAGCCGCTTATTGAAACACGCAGCTTGCTCCAGTACCTGCTGAACTATAATTCTCAAGGGTTATCCAAGCCCACAAAAAGAAGGCTGGTCAGGCTTTTTAAAGATGATAGGCAAACTCTGCATAACTCTGGCACCTACACAGATAGCCTGGAAATATGGCAAGAAGGGTATTTCTCAGGAAATTTCTGGCACTTTTGGTCACGGCTAGATATGCCACAAGGACAGCCATTCTCATGACTATTTAGCATAGAATCATAGAAGATTAGGGCTGGAAGAGACCTCAGGAGGTCATCTAGTCCAACCCCCTGCTCGAAGCAGGACCAACCCTGACTAAATCATCCCAGCCAGGGCTTTGTCAAGCCGGGCCTTAAAAACCTCTAAGGATGGAGATTCCACCCCCTCCCTAGGTAACCCATTCCAGTGCTTCACCACCCTCCTAGTGAAATAGTTTTTCCTAATATCCAACCTAAACCTCCCCCACTGCAACTTGAGACCATTGCTGCTTGTTCTGTCATCTGCCACCACTGAGAACAGCCGAGCTCCATCCTCTTTGGAACCCCCACTTCAGGTAGTTGAAGACTGCTATCAAATCCCCTCTCAGTCTTCTCTTCTGCAGACTAAACAAGCCCAGTTCCCTCAGCCTCTCCTCTCAAGCATATTCAGTTCCAGTCATGCTAAGGAGACAGAAGGGGAAAAGTTCACCCCAACATTTGAGACCTGTATAAAAGCTTCTGTCTGCATTCAGATCTAGATATGGGTAAATGTAATGGGTAAATATATTCAGTCTTTTTTCAAACCAGTCTATTCCACCGCTACCAAATTCTGCATAATGATACAGACCCTCAGCCATTTTTGAAATATTTCAACAGAGCGACATTGATTTACATCAGCTCTACATCTGCTCCATTGTCCCCAGAATATATGGCCTTGGGCAATGTACCTTTGCGCAACTTGCTATCATTTAGCAAGTCCCCTGAGCCCTTTTCTGCACAGCCCACAATGTTCCCTATTACTCCTGCATGTTATGAACGCACTCTGGCCCCAACAGCCTTGTCAGAACTCCTCTTAGCCTCATGTTTTCTTGTTCCCCTGGATGATGGTTTAAATGTCTCTACTCAGCCTGCTGAAATAGTTCTATAATTACATGTAAAAAATCAATCAATACCTTCTCTAAATAAAAGCCAAAAGCTTTAGCCATGGGGCCTCTAAAGCAGGTGCCTAAGGGCTTGATCCTGTGCCAGTGAATTTAATAGGAGTTTTGATACTGAATTCTATTGGAGCCATAGCAGCCCTAAATACTTACAACTAGACTGTGCCTTGGACTCCATGCTTCTGCAGAGGAGTAAAAAACCTCCCGTAATTCCTCCATGCAAGTTTCCTGGATTTTGAGTCCAGTCACAATGGAGTGAGAAGTGGCACCTGCCCACTTATATTTCCTCCCTGGAGCAGGTGGGCAGTAAGTGGATAATGAACGGAGTCTTGGCTCCGCCCCTTTCCCCTCCCACTTTCCATCCAGTACAGCTGAACCAGCGGGTGTGTGTGTGTGTGTGGGGGGGGGGATGGTATGTGTGTCATAACTTTCAGTTATGGTACGGGCCATCAGCAAATGATTAGCCTCTCAGAACAAGGGGCAATCAGAGGAGTATGTCTCAGTCATGGCGCCTTCCTGGGCCTCCTTCTGTTTACACCAAAAACCCTTGTCCAGGACTGTGTCTGAAGGCACAATCTAACTCTAGACACTAGATCTAATGGGCCCTTCTGGTCTTAACCTCTATGAATCCTTATTTGCCAAGAGAAGATTTCCAAAGGAATAAATAGGAGTTAGTCACCCAACTCCCATTGATTATCAGTGTGAATTAGCTGCCTAACAGCCCTTCATAATGTTGGATATCTCCCCCAGTAAATGAAAAGAGACGGATTTCCAGAGTTGTCCTGTTGGCTTCAAGCGGATCTAACTGGTGCTTTGCACTTGCCTATCTGTGGATTTAGGTACCTAATCTTATGTACCCAAATGTTAAAAACTGCAGCCAGTGCTGGGTGCATCTTCACCGCAGAACGAACTAGGTGGATTCTTCCAAAACCTTACAGCATTCTCCACTCTGTTATGGGTATTCAGAGCCCAAAAATGGTAAAAAAAAGTAAAGGATGGTTGACTAATGGGGAATAATGTCTTCGTTAAACATAGTAGATTTGAATATCTACAAAACCCACATTTTAAATGAACAGACACAGTTACTCAAACTGCCAAGTAATGCAATCATGTCAAACACATTCCAAGAAAGTAGTTATATTATACCACACCGCTCTGTACAATATTAAATATATAGCGATGTCAAGAATCAGATGCACACATTCATCTTGGGATGAAGGGATTATAAATAGACATTTAAGACGGCAATAAAACCACTCATTAAGCTTTTTAAATAAAAAGTGAGAGTGAAAAGCAGCCAGAAGAATGACTGCTATGAATATCCACAGCTGGCAGGCAGCTGGATTTCAAATGGGTTTACCCGAACACCAAAAAAGCTCTAACTCAGTGCTGTGACTTCAAGAATTACAATTTTTACAAACACTGTCTATTAGCATGATCTACACTGTGGGGCATATTGTATTAATCAGAAGTATGGCAAGGCAGAGGGGAAGGGTCTGGACTAAATAATCAAAAGGCATCTCCCGAAATATATACCTAATTGCAGAGTCCAGGGACAAGTTTATTTCTGGTATAATTCTTCTGACTTCAAAATGGAGTTAGACCAAGAAGGAATTTGGCCCAATAAGAGTAGTTCTTGTAAAATAATGGCAGTAGCTGAGCTCTAATGAGAGCGGAAATCCAGTGTTCAACTCTTTAAGGTACATCCCCACTCTTTGAATTAAGATCCTGATTTTTTCAAAAATATACAGCATTGTGCACCTAAGCCCAGAGCCTCAGCGGGTGTAAGTCAGGATAGCCCTACTGATGTCAATAGAGCTACGCTGATCTACACCAGCTGAGCATCTGACAACACTGAATTAGTGTGATCTGTGTTGGTTTATGTTTAACACTTTTACATGTTACTGCAAGCTCTTTGGGGCAAGGAATGCATTTTCCTATGTGTTTGTACAGGACCTAGCACAATCATGCTCGAATCCTCATTGGGGACTTTGGACCTGACCCAAAGTCCAATGAAAGGCTTTGGATTGTCTTCAGTGGGGTTTGGATCAGGCTTTCCGTGTGTTCTTGCAGTAGGGCTACTAATAAGCATCCAGTGTGATTCATACCAATTGACTGTTAACTATTTAACTGTCATAGGGTCCACTCACCCTGAGGACCCGCCTCACTCCAGGAACTGCAGCATCCTCTTCATGTCCCATCCGGATTTCCCCCTTCCGGAGTTACCCATAGTCCTTCTATGCAAACAGTCTCTGGCAGCCTTCTCCTGGGCTGCCCTGATGATGCCACTTCCCCCGTGGAAAATAGGGGAGCCCGGGCCAACCCAGTGCAGGGACCCTCAGCTCAGCAGTTCTGAGCTCTACCCTCTCAGCCCTCACGGCTCCTCCACTGGACTGCCTCCTACTCTTCCCAGTTACCCCTTTTCTCTGGGAGTACCAGTTCCAAACCACCCCCTCCTCTTCCTAGGGAGTGACTCCAGCCTGCCTTCCTGCAGACTTTCCCAGCAGTCCTGTCCATTCTCAGCTCCCGGGCTTTATCGACCCCACCCATCTGAGCCTCCTTTAATCAACTCCCTGCTCCCTGGCTCTTCTTCCAGGTGCAGCCAGGGCAGTTCATTGGCCTTCCTGGCCACTTTAACCCCTTCTAATCCTGTATGGGGTACACACACCACCACTTTAACCTACAACAGCGATGTACTAAATCTACATTAAGGCCAGATTCTGATGCCCTCACTCATGTTGATTAGCAAGTTACTCCACAATCGTCCCATTGGCTTCAGTAGGATTATTCATACAATAAGATGTTACTCAATTAGAGTGAATGGATCAAAACCTGGACCGAAAAGGAGTAGAGCAGCTAGACACGGTGCTTAACTGCTTTAACTACATACTTGCTAGTGAAAAGTTCATGTACATTAATACACATGACGCCTGTGCTTCCAGACATATAATGGCTGCCGTTCAAAGTCAGTATTTGCCAATGGTTTTCACATAGCAGTATCTGAGATACCATATTCCCTATAGTTACAGTGATAAATATCTGTGGGCCCTGAACAGTGACAAGAGCCAGGAATTATTATTAATGAATAATAATTATTATTATTGGCTCTGCCACTGGTTTGCTGTGTCACCATGTGTTCCCCGCTGCAGGTCTCTGGTTCCTCTCCCAGCTCACGTGTATTGAGATTGTAAGCTCTTTGGGGAAAGGCTGTTTCTCACTATGCGTTTACACAGTGCCTATCACAATGGGGTTCTAATCATGGTTGAGCCTCTAGGTACTATTGCTATACAAATACTAACAAGAATATCAGCTGTCTTTTAAATACAGAGCACGGTCACTTGGAAAGTGTTGCAGTGCAGCGGATCCTGGATATTTGCCAGTTCTAAGACGACCTCCACAAAGGCCGTGATTTGATCAGCCAAGAAAAACTACTAATTGGCCTCTCGCTTCTGCGATTATGGTCTAAATCTCAACCTGACCAGTGTGATGGAAAATCATTCCTCTGATTACTACAACTGCCTTGAGCAACATTCCTTTTAGGGTTGTCACTGAAGTTTCATAACTAGTGAAAACAGTCCATATCACAAAACTAGCATTCATTTATCATAATTACATGCAGTTGGCAGCCTCTCTCCAAAAGAGACAGGGTGAAATAATAAGTGTAGAAACGGAAATGCCCTTAGCTCCCAAAATAATATGATTCTTGAGAAGTTAAAACCATAACTTATAGATGCAGACAGTGTTCTTTGTCTACAAAGGGCTTAAAACAAGGTATGATGTCTCATTCCCAGCTATGATACTTATGACACCTGTTATCTGAGGGCCTAATGCTCTTTAAGGCACTTATCCAGCCAGCATCCCTGGGAGGTAGGGCAGCTCTATTACCCCCATTGTGCCAATGGGGAACAGACGCACAGAGATGCTAAGAATCAGATTTTTAAAGGTATTTAGGAGCTTTACGCCATTGATTTTCATGGAAGTTAGATGCCTAAATGCCTTTAAAAGCCTGGCCCTAACTGATTTGCCTAGGGTCACACAGGAGGTTTGTAATAGAACATGGACCTGACCCAGGCCCCCTAAGGCCCTGGACAGGGCCCTAACTTCTGGGCCAGCCTTCCTCGCTGTACTCCTTGGTCGATATCTCAGTGTTTGCGCCAGGCTCTCTTAGGGTACGTCTTCACTACCCGCCGTATCAGCGGGTAGCGATTGATTTATCGGGGATCGGTCTCATTAAGACGCGGTATATCGATCCCCGAACACGCTCCCCGTTGACTCCGGAACTCCACCGGAGCGAGCGGCGGTAGCGGAGTCGACGGGGGAGCCGCGGACATCGATCCCGCACCGTGTGGACCCCAGGTAAGTCGATCTAAGATACTTCGACTTCAGCTACGCTATTCACGTAGCTGAAGTTGCGTATCTTAGATCGATCCCCCCCCCAGTGTAGACCAGCCCTTAGTAGACTACTTATGAGTACTCCATTTACCTACAATGATATTCATGTAGATAGCAAAGGTGGATCCACATGAAAGCTCCAGCTCCAAACCCTCCCCTCCGCCCCCGGCCAAACTCTGGGAAGGTTCTGATCTGGATTCAGATCCAGCTGTGTGGTTTAGATCATTAATACACAGGAAGTTTGTTTAACTTGTGGGATAGAAAGGAGTCATTTTAAATGGTTATCTTTAATCAAAAGGCATATTCATAGATTCTAAGGCCAAAAGGGACGATTGTGATGATCTAGTCTGACCCCCTGTATAACCTAGGCCAGAGAACTTCCCAAGTAATTCCTAGAGCAGCTATTTTAGATAAAACATCCAATCTTGTTTTTAAAATGGCTACTGGTGATGAAGAATCCACCATAACCCTTGGCAAGCTGTTCCAATGGTTAATTACTCTCACTGTATTAAGGTTATTTAGGCAACACATTGGCCAAAACCAAATACGTTGGCTAAATTGTGCCTTATATTCGACGGCCACAAAGACACAGGACATAATTGTCAAGAAAGAATTACAATCCTAAAGCATCTATACATTCAGAGACTGCATATTCAGGAGCTGAAGTATCATCTAAGTCAACCCTGAAGGCATGGAACAAATGAAAGAGTTTGAATCTAAACGAGCCTGAAAAGTGTTATTTTCCTATAATTTCAGGGAAATAAGGACAATTGTATAAAATTCTGAAATGAATGTGCACATGCACACATACACTCTACTAGCCTGCTCATACAGCAAGTATGCCACAATTCATCCTGTCCATCTCTACAAGTAAGCTGCCACAGACAGCTAAGAATAACAGAAGACTCAAGAAGAAACCAACCCAAGGAAAATCTTTCCAAGACTTCATCATGGATTGGGGAAGGAAAGTTAACTAAGATCCTACGAAGGGATTAGATCGAAACTCTTGTCATTATTTTATTGGGATAGGAAGACGATGTTATAACAAAATATTAACAGTTTCTCTGTTAATCACCAGATGGTTAAATCACGTACTCCTCAAGACGAGACAATGCTTAAACATTGGCAAACAGAGAAATAGTGGGATTTAACTTGATTAAAGTTTCTTAATATTCAGAATTGGCTTGTTTTAAGACAGCTCCATAAATGGATTATTCTAAGTAACTAATTCAAATAGTTTGTTCCATTTCTTATGATTTAGTGTAAATGGCTTACTGTCCCACAATTTTAAACTGTCTAGTTATTTACAAATAACCATTAGGATCTACTTGCCCTTAAACAAATTATTTTGCCCATATATAAAACATTTTTAAGTATCTAATATATTAAAACCGAAGTCACAATAATTTGGGGAAACAATCCACTTTGATCATAACTTACAAGAGAAAAGCACCCCCAGAGGCAGTTCACTTTCCAGGGTACAATGTCTGTTAAAAGCTCTCCCCACAGGGAGACCTGCAGAAGAGATTGTAATGGGATAACTAGCTTGTCATATGTATTGTTTTATTTAATGTTTTTCCCCGTTTCTTAAATAATAAAATAGCCATGGGTAGTAATTGTGATTTTGCTTGGACACCATCACTGTGTCCCCTAAGGTATGTAAAAGAACCCCTGTCATTAAAATAATAGGAGTCACCTACCCTGAAACACTCTTATGGACAGCCTACATCAAGAATTCTATCTTTTAATTTTGGTTTTCCCTGAGTTTGCAATAAGACGAACAAACTAGTAAGAGCTGGCCTGCCATTTATTGTTTCTCTGGGCTACATGTTTTTAGATAAACAAGGTGGGTGAAGTAATATCTTTTATTGGACCAACTTCTGTTGGTGAGTGTGACGGGGCTCCACTCACCACATTCGCGCCTCCTGCTAGACATCTTGGGGATTAACACTGCAAGTCGATACGCCCACTCCTGGTGGTGCCTCAGCCACTGTCATTTCTGCTTCTAGATCCACATCACTCCGAGGACCATGGCATTCTCTTCATGACAAAGCCCCCCGGCCATATCATGATCTGTGCTACCCCCTTCCAGGGATGAGATTTGTAGTCCAACTGTCCCACCGCTTCCCAAGTGGGGGCTACAGCCAGATGTCCAGCCACTTCCCCATGGCCCCAGCACTCTCTTCACCCTTGCCTCAAGGTCTCAGCCGCAAATCCCAGCAGCCAACCAGGAGCTCTTCTCTAGCTCCTCTGGTCCCTGCTAGCAGCACTGCTCTGTCCAAGATGCTAGCTTTCCTCTGCCAGCCAGGCACTCAGTCCTCCCTCCTTGAGCTCCAGGGAGTAATTACCCCTGCTCTGTCCTGCAACTCTTCTTATATGGGCCTGCTGGGCTCTGATTGGCTGTTCATAGATTCATAGATTCTAGGACTGGAAGGGACCTCGAGAGGTCATCAAGTCCAGTCCCCTGCCCTCATGGCAGGACCAAATACTGTCTAGACCATCCCTGACAGACATTTATCTAACCTACTCTTAAATATCTCCACAGATGGAGATTCCACAACCTCCTTAGGCAATTTATTCCAGTGTTTAACCACCCTGACAGTTAGGAACTTTTTCCTAATGTCCAACCTAAACCTCCCTTGCTGCAGTTTAAGCCCATTGCTTCTTGTTCTATCCTTAGAGACTAAGGTGAACAAGTTTTCTCCTTCCTCCTTAAAACACCCTTTTAGATACCTGAAAACTGCTATCATGTCCCCTCTCCGTCTTCTCTTTTCAAACTAAACAAACCCAATTCTTTCAGCCTTCCTTCACAGGTCATGTTCTCTAGAGCTTTAACCATTCTTGTTGCTCTTCTCTGGACCCTCTCCAATTTCTCCACATCTTTCTTGAAATGTGGTGCCCAGAACTGGACACAATACTCCAGTTGAGGCCTAACCAGCGCAGAGTAGAGCGGAAGAATGATTTTTCATGTCTTGCTCACAACACACCTGTTAATACATCCCAGAATCATGTTTGCTTTTTTTGCAACAGCATCACACTGTTGACTCATATTTAGCTTGTGGTCCACTATAACCCCTACATCCCTTTCTGCCATACTCCTTCCTAGACAGTCTCTTCCCATTCTGTATGTGTGAAACTGATGTTTCCTTCCTAAGTGGAGCACTTTGCATTTGTCTTTGTTAAACTTCATCCTGTTTACCTCAGACCATTTCTCCAATTTGTCCAGATCATTTCAATTATGACCCTGTCCTCCAATGCAGTTGCAGTTGCAATCCCTCCCAGTTTGGTATCATCTGCAAACTTAATAAGCGTACTTTCTATGCCAATATCTAAGTCGTTGGTCTCAATGTGAGTGTATTTGGGTGGATTTTAATGGCCTATGATATACAGGAAGTCAGATTAGATGTTCTTGTGGTCCCTTCTTGCTTTAAACTCTATGAAACTAAATTACCCCTAGTTTTCATTATGGAATTTGTATCTGAGGATGTTCCATTGTAAAGTCCTCCACATATTGTTTATTCCTGATCTTCCGTAAGCTATTTCCTTTTTAAAGTGTCTTGCAGTCTGCCCCCCCCTATCAAAATTGCTCAGCCCCTGAATGACCAGCTTACTCATTTCTATTTATGGATTGGCACTAAAATTTTTCCCTTTCCTTACATATTGAAGCTTTATCACACTGAAGAATAAAAAAGGGAAAGACACCTGCATTTTTACATCTTCTCTATATTGTTTTAACAATATAATTTCTTCTGCAGGATGGGAAATTCGGCACCCATACAAAGCAATGTTTTGACTGAGACCTTCTGAAAGAAGGAGAGAGTTTGAACTCTCATGCAAGGCTGAGCTGCATTTTTCCTGCCGAGAAACAAAAAAAATGAAGACTGAACATTCTGGTGACAGAAAAGATAGCCCTTAACCGTCTATTATATCTCGAGTTGCCAGTGCCCACATATCCAGCCAGACATGAAGCAAAGGTAAGCAGTGAGGATAGTGCTCTTTCACGGAGCAGAAGTCAAAATAGCATTAGGGGCAAAAAAAAACTTAGCAATGTCAAAGGAGAAATTGCAGCTGTCCAGGTTTGTTGTAAGTGATATAGAATCATAGAATATCAGGGTTGGAAGGGACCTCTGGAGGTCATCTAGTCCAACCCCCTGCTCAAAGCAGGACCAATTCCCAACTAAATCATCCCAGCCAGGGCTTTGTAAAGCCTGACCTTAAAAACCTCTAAGGAAGGAGATTCCACCACCTCCCTAGGTAACCCATTCCAGTGCTTCACCACCCTCCTAGTGACAAAGTTTTTCCTAATATCCAACCTAAACCTCCCCCACTGCAACTTGAGACCATTACTCCTTGTTCTGTCATCTGGTTCCACTGAGAACAGTCTAGATCCATCCTCTTTGGAACCCCCTTTCAGGTAGTTGAAAGCAGCTATCAAATCCCCCCTCATTCTTCTCTTCTGCAGACTAAACAATCCCAGTTTCCTCAGCCTCTCCTCATAAGACATGTGCTCCAGCCCCCTAATAATTTTTGTTGCCCTCCACTGGACTCTTTCCAATTTTTCCACATCCTTCATGTAGTGTGAGGCCCAAAACTGGACACAGTACTCCAGATGAGGCCTCACCAATGTCGCATAAAGGGGAACGATCATGTCCCTCGATCTGCTGGCAATGCCCCTACTTATACAGCCCAAAATGCCGTTAGCCTTCTTGGCAACAAGGGCACACTGTTGACTCATATCCAGCTTCTCGTCCACTGTAACCCCTAGGTCTTTTTCTACATAACTGCTTCCTAGTCACTCGGTCCCTAGTCTGTAACAGTGCATGGGATTCTTCCGTCCTAAGTGCAGGACTCTGCGCTTCTCCTTGTTGAACCTCAGAAGATTTCTTTTGGCCCAATCCTCTAATTTGTCTAGGTCCCTCAGTATCCTATCACTACCCTCCAGCGTATCTACCACTCCTCACAGTTTAGAGTCATCTGCAAACTTGCTGAGAGTGCAGTCCACGCCATCCTCCAGATCATTAATGAAAATATTGAACAAAACCGACCCTTGGGGCCCTCCGCTTGAAACCGGCTGCCAACTAGACATGGAGCCATTGATCACTACCTGTTGAGCCCGATGATCTAGCCAGCTTTCTATCCACCTTATAGTCCATTCATTCAGCCCATACTTCTTTAACTTGCTGGCAAGAATACTGTGGAAGACCGTATCAAAAGCTTTGCTAAAATCAAGGAATAACACATTCACTGCTTTCCCCTCATCCACAGACCCAGTTATCGCCTCATAGAAGGCAATTAGATTAGTCAGGCATGACTTCTAATGGAAGATTTCTCTAATGGAGAGCAACGTCTCCTGGCCCAACTGTTGGAAATGAGGATCCCTCAAGTTAATAATGGAAAGTGAAGATACACAAGCGGAAAACAATCTTCCGTTCTTTAAGTAAAATCAAGAAGAGTGTCTCTGCTGTGAACCAGACATAACATACTGTACCCGTATTACCATTGTTGTGTAACATGGACGCTGTAGCAGGCCATTGGAGATGTAGTGTGGTCTGGTGGAGAAGTCACTTACCTGGGAGTCAGAAGACCTTGGGTTTATTCCCAGCTCTGCCACTAACCTCTTGTGTTAACTTGAGCAAGTCACTTCCCCTCTGTGCTTCTCACTCCCCTCCCATCCTCTGTTAAATTGGATTGTGAGCTTCTCAGGGCAGCAGCTCTCTCTTACAGTATCAGCCAAGTACAATGGAGTTCTGATCTTGTTTGGGACCTTCCATGCTACCATACCTTAATAACAATCCCATGCTGGAGAGTTGACCACAGAATCCATTTTATTCATCAGAGTGTAATATATAAATCAGGAAAGAAAGCAATTTTATTTTCTCTGTTTAGGCTGAGTGCTTTGTCCTTGAAATGATCTCGGGGGGAGGGGGGAGGGAATCTTGCTGCAGATCTTCATGAGAGGCCTAATCCCTGGAGCTGATCTCTGCATCTGACTCCCACAACCAATGGCACATCCTTCCTCCATTCAGAGGGAGGCTCCAGGGCTGGGGTTGTTGCTTTCTCCAATGCCACAGAGCACTTTATACTTTTCCTGGCCACTGTGGAAATGTCTATATTCACACTCAGATCTCCTTGGCCAGTATTATACCAAGGAAATAAAAAAGGAAGTGGAATCTTTAACTAACCAACTTATTATCTCCACCAAGATTTTGAAAGGCCATGGATACCACTTCTTGCTAATGCCCCGTCACAGGAGGTTTTGTGCATATGCACTATGATGCAGTCTTTAATTACAGGGTCACATGCATTTTTCCACAGGAGTGTGTAACACGGCACAGACTCACCACCGCTGCGCCTCCTGCTGGCTTGCTCTGGGAATTAGCTCATTCAGCTGTGGAGCGCCTCTGCAGGTGGTGTCTTGCCCATTGTCTGCTCGGCTGTGTTGTTTCCACCACCAGGAAATGTGTCGCTCTCAGGACCATGGTGTCATCTTCAGGACATTGCCCTCTGGCAGTGCCCACTACTCCATTCTCCCACCCCTTCCGGGGGTACATCAGCAGTCCTAGTCCACACCTGCCTTCATGGCTACCAGCCACCCCAAAGTCTAGTCCCTTTCCTCACGGACAAGGTGCAATCCATGGGCCACGCTCCCTCGTGGCAAGATGCAGTGCAAGGGGGGAAGGGGAGGGATCCAGGCCCACCCACTACTCTGGGCCCCAGCCCAGGACCCTCAAGCAGCAGCCGCTTGTTGCCTTCCTCCACTCCCCATCACTGCCTGCCTTACCTGGGCCACTTCCCCATAGGCCTAGCGCCCACTCAGCCTTTGTTTCAAGGCCTGCAGTCTGGCAGGGTCAGCCAGAGCTGCCACTGCCCTGCTACCCTGCCCAGCATTGCTCTGTCCAGGGTGCCGCTCCTTCTACCAGGAGCCAGTCCTCCTCCCTTGCTGGTCAGGGGGAGACTGATCTCTCCTCTGTGCTGCAGGCTTTATATAGGGCTCAGCCTGGCCCTGATTGGCTTCCCACAGGCCCTTTCTGATTGGCTGCCCATCTGCGCAGCCTCTCTGGCCTACTTTAACCCATTTTCTCCTGGAGTGGGGCAGCTGCCCCACTACAGAGGGACAGTCCTCATTGAAAATGAATAAGGAGCTACTCAATATTTGTTTTAGCCTTATTGTTCAATGTGGTGCTTCATGCCTTACTTACTACAGTCCCCATTACATCTGCACATGGAGCGAGATTCTGAACTCAGTTACACATGTGTGAATCAGGAGTAAGTCCACGGATGTCAATGAAGTAACACGGATTCCAAATTAAGTATAAGTGAAATCAGAGTCTGGTCCAATGACTGTCTGAAGTGCCTGAACCTGTATTTCAATTCCCTTATACTGCAAAGTGTCTGTGTGTACACACACACACACACGCACACACACACACACACACACACACACACACACACACAGAGTGCCTCTCTTTGTCAATACATTTAGACAGAGATGCCTTCTTTGCCTAGAGGAGAAAAATCTGACAAGACCTTTAGGCTCAGGCTAAAGAAATGGTTCTGAATGGAAATTCATACATTCTAAGGCCAGAAGGAACCACTGTGATTATCTTGTCTGACCTCCAGACCAGAGAAAGTCCCAACGTAATTCCTTTTGAACTAAAGCATACCTATTTAAAAAAAATTGATTTAAAAATTGCCAGTGATGGTGAATCCACCATGACCCTTGTTAAGTTGTTCCAACAGTTAATTACCCTCACTGTTAAAAAATGTGTCTTATTTCCAGTCAGAATTTGTCTAGCTTCAACTTCCAGCCATTGGAAACAGTTAAAGCTGAATTGATATGTTCCATTTGTGATCCCCAAGTCCCCAGGACTGCCCCACTATTCCACATGAGTGGTCTCAAAGACTTAAAAGACAGTTTACAAATAGCTATTTCTGACCCCCCCCCCAAAAAAACCTCACTCAGGATCCTTATTCATCCCAGTTACAATCGTTTCTCTTGGGAAGTAGCACTATCATGATGGAAGGTAATGGCATTTGGCCTGTGCATTACCCCTAAGGGACTATACCATGGTGATAGGACTAGTCAGTCTCCTGAGTTCTTTGGGATTACACGGTATCTTGAATGCACTGGAATCAGAAAGTCTACTAAGACACAACCTTCATGCACTTGCTAAAAGCAGTAGGGTTTCTGGTAAGCAAAGAAAAGTCTCAAGGCTTCAAAGACTCCAGGGTCTGGGTCAAAATCAAAGCAAGATTAGAGTCTACAGTAGAACCCCAGAGTTAAGAACACCTTGGGAATGCAGGTTGTTCGAAACTCTGAACAAAACATTGTGATTGTTCTTTCAAAAGTTTGCAACTGAACATTGAGGTAATACAGCTTTGAAACTTCACTATGCAGAACAAAAATGCTGCTTTTAACCATCTTAAGTTCAATGAAACAAGCACAGAACCAGTTTCCGTACCTTGTCAATTTTTTTAAACTTTCCCTTTTTTAGTGGTTTATGTTTAACACCATACTGTACTGTATTTGTTTCTTTGTTTGGTCTCTGCTGATGCCTGATTGTGTACTTCTGGTTCCAAGTGAGGTGTGTGGTTGACCAGTCAGTTCATAACTTTGGTGTTCGTAACTGAGCTTCTACCGCATTTAGTTCTACTTACAACCCTGATGTCACCTCTTCTATTGTGTTTTGAGCTGATATCCAGGCTTTATCGGATATGATCAAATTCTGAACATAAAGATGGATGAACCAAAATAGGAGGAATGATGGTTAGAGCACTAACCCAGGCAGTTAGAGACCCAGGTCACCTTCTTGCTTTGCCACACATCTTGTGTGACACAGGGCAAGTCACAATGGATACATCTACAATGCAACCACTGGGTTTGACTGCAGGTTGAGTAGACCTACCCAAGCTCGTTTTAATCCAGCTAGCTTGAGTCCTAGAGTAGTGAAGCCGCAACAGGGCATGCTCCAGTGTGGGGTAGCCCTGTGAGTAATTACCCATGGTTTCCGGGTGCGCTCGTATAACCTATGTTGAACCGTATGCTACTACAGCGTTGCTGGTCCGGTAGCCGAGCTAGTTAGACTAAAGTTAGCTTGGGTATGTCTACTCAAGCTGCAGGCTCGGCTCATGATTGCAGGACAGCCTTCATCCATCTGCCTCAGTTCCCCAGTTGCCAAGTGGGGTTAATAGCACTTCCTTATCGCACAGGGACGTCATGAGGATAATTACATTTTAGAAAGAGTGTGAGGGCTCAGTTGCTATAGTAATGGGTGCCATATAAGTACCTTAGCTAGAGAGATTCCCAGGCATCTGGGAAATGGCTTCTTTGCTACATTTTGGGTGGAATTTTCAACTGCCTTCAACAATGGCCTAATTCTGCTCCCTACATTGGGCACCCTTGAAAATTCCATGCCCTTTATTTATATTTATTTATACTTCATCTGGATATACATTCAACAGATATAAAGTAAGAAAATGTATCTATCAAACAAATATACATAATCTATTAGCTCTTATATTATTATGGTAGTATGCAGAGGTCCTAGTTAAGATCATGGCTTCATTGAGCAAGTTGCTATATAAACACATAGGAGCACATGATTTTTGCTCTGAACTGGCCTCTACTCTCAGATTAATTTTTCTCTGTCACTTCTTTTTCTGTTCATGAGCTGACAGCCAACAGCTCAAGGTTTTAATGAATGCATTAGCCAGATGGTTTCTGGGACTGATTTTTGATCTGTAGTTTGATCAGGAGCAGTCATTTGAAAATTGAAATTGGAGCTGTTGTAATTGGATACATAGATCACATGCTAAATGTTTCTGTTCCCTGAGGGTGAAATTCACCCCTGTTCAGAGGGTCAGCACCAGACTTCTGCACCACTTACATACCATGTAAGGCCTCAAAATAGGGTTTAAATGGGACTTCCATGGTGCTCAGTTCTTGTGCCAGGGCTCTGCACAGGGATGAATTTCACACTAAGTGGATATTTGTAATTTACAGAAACAGGTTTGAGGTCAAAATACAAGAGTAGATGGAAAACTTTCGGACGGAACTGTTTTCTGTCAGACATTGCTGATCCAATGCCATCTAAATGTTTTGTGGCAACATAGTGTCAAATTTAGACAGGAAGTTATTGGAACATTTTGTTTTTATAAGGAAGAAATGTTTCATGTCAAATTTATTGGTTCAACTATTACTACATTTCAAAGGTTGAAACAAAGTTGAAACAAAATGTTTTGACCTTGTTGAAATGAATCATTTGAGAGTTTGACTTTTCATCTTGATTTGGGGGGGGAACAGATTTCAAAATCTCAGAATTTCCCATGGGATGAAAATTCCCAATTTTGACCAGCTCTACTCACAAGTACACATTCAGGCCCTGATTCAGAAGAGTGCTTAAGCGCATGCTTATTGAGTCAGTTTCAAGTACTCAGCCCTCATCCTCAACGTGCTTTATAGCCTGGGCCCAGGATATCTAATCGAGCCTAAAGCTCCAGGTTAAAGACTGTGGTCAACAGCTTTGCTTCTCTGACACAATGGAACTTTCTACAGTAACGGTGATCTCATCCAGGCAGGAGACAAATCTCTCCTAGGGGCTGGCCCCAGACTGTGGATGAACTGCCCCCCAGGAACCAAGGACCATCCCTAAACTTCACCACCTTCCTTTCCAAGTGCAAGGGACACTTCTACCAGGCTTCACTCATTTAAATGTACATGCTGCCTTGTGCTTATAAAACAAAACCCTGCACCCACAATTCTCCTTATGAGAGAGCACGTCCCACCCAGTACAGATGTTAGTCACATCGCTTAACGCACGATTGGAAAGTGCTCAGATACTACAGTAAGGAGGGCGGGATAAGGCCTGTACAGAATAGTTCAAGGACTCATTCTTCCCCATGCGTTCTGGTTCCACATCACTCAGACGGGAAAGGCAAGTCTGATTTGAAGGAGAACCTGAATACAAGCTTTCAGCATGAGGATCTGTACAGCACGCCACCTGACACCACTTGAAGGGCAAGACGAGTAATCCAAAGAGAGGGAAAAACCACACCTGCATTCCCCTCAAATACACTGAATTACCCGGTGTTCAAAAGAAAAGTATATGGGCCTTTGCTGTTCTCTGGCTGAAGCACATAACAACTCTCTTCTCTATGGCAATCAGAGTCCAGCTGCAGAGCACAGCACAGTGATCAATTTCCACTCCACTGCTGCAGCAGCCCTCAGAGAAAATTGCTGCATCTAATTCCAGGGCCGGAAGGTGAGGTGGCGGGGAAGCAGCTGGGCTCTCCAGGTAAGCGTCACTTACTGCACCTACATTGCCCATGCCTTCACCTGCTGTATGGCCCCATTTACAACAATTCATACCTTTACGATGGTCTTTGGCTTCTCCCACAGTCAGAGAGGGCCAGATTCACAGCTGGTGTAAATCAGCGCAGCACCTTTGACTGGAGTGGAGCTATGCCGAGGTGCAACCGCTGAGACTTCCATACACGAAGGAGGCACCTCTGGTGCTCCTCACAAGGCGGGGTGCGGTCCGTGGAGGAGGGGTCAGACTGCAGTGTTGTCCACCCTCTGGGGTGGTCTGTGGCAGAGGGGAGGGAGGTCAGGGTCAACCATACTTCAGAAAGTGCAAGATGGAAAGGCTGATCCAACAGAGCTTGTGTACTTAAATTTAAGCACATAAGAAGGCCTATTGAAGTCTATGGGGCCATTTGTACACTAAGATTTAGGCACGTGCTTAAAGTGCTTTGGCTGGGTCAGAGTGCTCTGTATCTGCAGCAGTGAGCCCATACTGCCCCCTAAGGCAGCACATGCCATCAAGGATCTCAATTTCTAAGCTATTGCACCTTCACGCAGCCTTAACTTGGGTTCTGTGCCTACATCTCCTTCAGGAGTCTCAGGGTGGCTGCCCCAGGGCAGCACAGCATCTGCTGAAGCCTCCCTGCTAGGGAAAAGGAGGGTTGGAGCAGAGATCTGGCATACAGCGAGCAGCCCGCTGTGGGACACAAGGTTCTGTATCCATGCAGCTGGAAACGCAAAGCCCTTTCCCTCAGTACCTCTTTTAATCCCTTTGTCTTGCAGGGGAGGTTGGAAGGAAACAACAGTGTGATGCTGTTGCAAAAAAAGCAAACATGATTCTGGGATGCATTAACAGGTGTGTTTTGAGCAAGACACGAGAAGTCATTCTTCCGCTCTACTCTGCGCTGGTTAGGCCTCAGCTGGAGTATTGTGTCCAGTTCTGGGCACCGCATTTCAAGAAAGATGTGGAGAAATTGGAGAGGGTCCAGAGAAGAGCAACATGAATGATTAAAGGTCTTGAGAACATGACCTATGAAGGAAGGCTGAAAGAATTGGGTTTGTTTAGTTTGGAAAAGAGAAGACTGAGAGGGGACATGATAGCAGTTTTCAGGTATCTAAAAGGGTGTCATAAGGAGGAGGAAGAAAACTTGTTCACCTGAGCCTTTAAGGATAGAACAAGAAGCAATGGGCTTAAACTGCAGCAAGGGAGGTTTAGGTTGGACATTAGGAAAAAGTTCCCAACTGTCAGGGTGGTTAAACACTGGAATAAACTGCCTAGAAAGGTTGTGGAATCTCCATCTGTGGAGATATTTAAGAGTAGGTTAGATAAATGTCTATCAGGGATGGTCTAGACAGTATTTGGTCCTGCCATGCGGGCAGGGGACTGGACTCGATGACCTCTCGAGGTCCCTTCCAGTCCTAGAATCTATGAATCTATGAAATTCTGATAAGTCAACCTCAGAGGGCTCAACCACAGCCCACTGATGTCAGTGGGAGTCTTCCATGGCCTTTGGGTTAGTCCCAGCATTTCCTGGCCCCTCAAAGCCCCATCAGAGAGTAGAAGTTGGCCTCCTAAGTCTGGGCAAAGTCCAGTCAGTAGAGGTTTAGGTTGTTCTATGTTTCCTGCGGAAGAGACCCTTCTGAAAGGCAGTCTACAATTTTGGAAGTATTTTTAATTCGCCAGTCAAAGAGGCCACCAGAGGAATGTTCATTTCTTCCGGTGCTAGTGACATCAGCATTCATAGTGCTGCTTGTTGACTTCTGATGCTTCTTTTGGAGGCAGCATGACTGAGTATGTAGGGCACTGAACTGAGACTCAGACAACCTCAGTTCCATTCTCATCTTCGCTCTGTGACCTTCACCTCGCTGGGCCTCTGATTCTCCTCCCACCCTTTGTCGGTCTTGTCTCTTCAGAGTGTAAGCTCATTGAGGGAGAGCCAGTCTCTTACTATGGCACATCTACACTGGAGCAGGAGGTGTCATTTCCATCTTGGGTAGATGTACCTACGCTAGCTTTGATTGAGTTAGTGTGCTAAAAATATCACTGTAGCCATGACGTTGCAGGCAGCAGGATGGGCATGTACCATAGTCCTGGCTGGGATAGTACTCAGGAGTACAGTGCCTAGCATGATGGAGCCCTGATTGCAGTTGTGGTGTTTAATTGCTACTATAATAAAAATAACTATTGCAAAAGCTGATCTGTAGATGAATAAGCAGAACGAACCAGGCAAAATTAACTGTATTTAACCAGTGCGACGAGAGATCTTGCTCTATTTCTGCACTAAGACTTCACTGAATTAATGGAGCAGATGTATTCTGCTCCCAAGGTAAAAAACAAAAAGGTGAGAAAATGAAAGTATATGTCGTGTCAACTTGTTGGGGGAAGCTGCATTAGCAAACAGGAGAAACATCAGTTATGAAGAGTAAGTTAGTTAGTACTATTCTGCTTTATTAAATGAAACACTTCAAATTTCATGGGTTTCTGGCCCCACATGGACGACTTCTTGACTGACTAGCAGTCACAATAAAGTCATATCAGCCATTATGGACACTCATGTACTTTCAGTAAAGGAGGGATCCTGAATAAATGGGGAGGAAAATTATTCCAGGAATGACAGTTTTCAGAGTAGCTGTGTTAGTCTGTATCCGCAAAAAGAACAGGAGTACTTGTGGCACCTTAGAGACTAACACATTTATTTGAGCATAAGCTTTCGTGGGCTTTCCGAAGAAGTGGGCTGTAGCCCTCGAAAGCTTATGCTCAAATAAATGTGTTAGTCTCTAAGGTGCCACAAGTACTCCTGTTCTTTTTACTCCAGGAATGTTTGGCTAAGATTGACTTAAAAAAAATAAAGGCATGACAAGGGACAAAGATGGCCGCTGTTCTATTGAGCAAGGTGTGTGCGCGTCACAAGGAGGGAAGGGAATGGAATCATGCTGCAGCACTTGCTTTTGCTAGGGAGGCCGGTGTGTGATCATTCCCCCACAAGAGCTACTGTAGAGAGCAGCTGATCAAGGCTGAGATTGGAGTTGGCTGAAAAATCCTAATTTTATTTCCGACCAAAACCAAAAATCCACAATGAGCAATGAATGCTGCCTTGTTCGGAAATAACTTCACATTTTGTTTTCAAAACTCCAACGTTACAATTTGAATCCATTGGTTTCATTTTTGGTCAAAAAAAAGTATCCAACTGTGACAGCAAAACATTTCAGTGTTGACCACTAGATTTTTTGTTAACAGTTTTAACTAAAAAAAAAAACCCAAACAACCAAACAAAAAGCCCTGATCAGCGCCAACTGGGATTTTCCAAGAAGCCTCAGGGAGATGTGGCCTGGCTCCAGGATTTGTATAGCTAAGGCCAAAATCCTCAAAGGTATTTAGGTGCCTGTGATAGAGCCATCTGCCCCTTAAGGGCAGTACTGCCTTCTGGTTAGGCCTCACCGTCACGTGGCATGGCCCTTTAAGAGTTAGGGGTGGTGTGATACACAAACCCTGAGGAGATATGGGGAGAGAGGAAAGAGGTCCCAGGAAGAAGCAGCATTTAGAAGAAATCTTGAAGGGCCTGGGACCTGAGCCTTGCAGAGAAGGTGGGACAGGGCTCCCCCTCACCCAGCCCATAAGGAATGAGCTAGGGGAAGGGGCCAGCATAAATGCTTCCTCCTCGTTCACAGTGGGGTAGAGATGGTTGTAGACCGTGAAAGGAGTCAGCAGGCTCCTGCAGGGTCCTGAACCAGCAGCAGAAAGCCGCCAGACCCTCTGAGCATGTAGAGTATGTGAGGCCAGCTGAGGGAAATAAAGTACCACCCAGCTCCGGGAGGAGAACTGGGGTGCCTGCCATGAGGAGAGACGTAAAGACAGAGAGAGAATCCTGAGGGGACTGGGAACAGAGCCTAGAGGGCAAGCTTCGGAGGAACGCTGAGAAACACAACGTATTTCTGGCTATGTGGGACTTTGCTAGGACCCTCTTTTGTAGGCTTTATAATAAGGCTTAATGAGGGGATCATTGAATCAAGTGTGCCAGAAGTGGAATTACTGGCTCCCTGAGAAGGGAAACGGAGGCAGGGAGAACATGCAGAGCCATCCTAACACCGCAGGGGGTGCTACAGGGCAGGCATGCCCAATGATAGTGCCTAATTCCCATTGAAATCAATAGGAGCTGGGTGCCTAAATATCTTTGACGATATGGGCCTAACTCTTCCCCCTCCTTTTAAAACCTCAGCGTACCGATGCACTGTAGGCCAGGTTAGTTGTGGGCTGCTAGGGGAATGCAATCCTGTTTCATTTTCCTAAGCCAGGTTCTTAATCGCTTTGACACCCCTGGGGCATTTCTTGAGACAGTGTTTGGACACGTCTGCTTTCTGCTGTCCAGCTGTGCACATTGGAAAGTGCGGCTTCCAAATCTCCTCTCTCACATCTATTGAGAAACACATGTAAAAGAGAAAACGGTCACCCTGTCTAATGGAGCTTGCATCGGAGGTTAAAACCCTGCCAGCGTCAGTGCCTCTCTCAGCAGTGAATATTAGCTCGTTCCATTCAGAAGAGAGAGACTGACCCGGATTGCTTGGCTTTACCTGTGTGTGTGCCCCGTGCTGGAAATGGCAGGAGAGTGCTTGTAACTAGGCCCTCTTTTGTGCTTGTAGTGCTCTCGTGAAAGCTCATCACTGCACTCTGTTCCCAAAGGCTTTTGAAAAAAAGAGTTGTGAGTTGCTAATGGTAAGGGATGCGCCAGCTTGACCCGAAATCAATTCAGAGATTAGTGAAGAGAGGCAGCAGGGCTTTGAAAACAGGCTCCATCCTTCCCTTCGTCTCCTCCTGTTTCTCTTCATCCGATCAGGTACACACACCACTGCCCCCCTCTGTAACTGCAACTTCTACTGGGACTACAGTACAAAGGGAAGGCTCCTAAATGAGGAAACATCAAACCACCGTGCACCGGCGGAGAACCACTGCTGTCTGTTGGCTGAATTTTTGCTCATAACAACTGTGCAATGCTCCACTAATCCTTTCTGGGATGCATGGAGAAAGATTTAAACAGCAGCCAAAAGGCTGCTTTCTTCCTGTAGCATCCACATAACCAGCAGGTCTGTTTCATCCAGGGAGGAACACCGAATGGGACACAGAACAAAGCAAACAAACTAGCAAGACCTCTGCAAGTGGCAGAACTCCAACCAGTCTGAGGCCGACGGTGTTTTTATGACTGGGGTGATTATTCTAGACTAGCCATGTGATGAGGCCCCTGGCAGGGTTTGTTCAGGAAGCAAGACTGGAATTTCAACTGGTAAAAAAGCAACAGCGATGCCTCTGAACAGTACAGTGTGCGGTCACCTTTACTGTCTGTCCTCCACTTGCTTCATGGCACTTAGGAGTGCATCTCCAATTAGCAGCATAACACTGGATCTCACACATCTGCTCATGCTGATCACCAAAAGGTCGGTGGTACCAAAACCCAGCAGCATACATGATCTGATAAGGCACCTGGCCCATTATGAGCAAAAGGGACATGCCCGGGGATGCAGTTGCACTCTGGCACCGCCTGCTGGTGGAGCAGCCCTGGGACCACAGGTAGCTGGGCACAGTGGAGAGCGCCCCAAAGGGTTCTCTCAGTAGCTCCAATTACCCCAGAAGCCCCAAGCTGGTCCAGTGGTCAGGTTGAAGCAAAGGTGGCTGGAGCAGTCCCAAATACTAGGACCTAGTCATGCATGTGGATAATGAGAACTTCAGTTCCATTAGCTATCATTGTAAGGTATATACACCCTCATGCTTCAGGGAATGAGCCAACACCCTGAAACTGCAGGGGGAATTGGAAGAACTTCCCCCTCAGGCAGGTTACTCCAATATTGCCCACCAGGGAATTCATTGCATGTTCTTCTGAAGCTCAGAGTGTGCTGTCCAAGATAGGACTCTGGGCTGGATGGGCCACTCCTCTGACCCTGTTTGGCAATTCTTCCAAGCCAACTGAGAGGAATGTAAGATGTTTTTGACCACCTTAGACTTGAATTGCCCATAAGTCTAGATCTCCTGAAATACTTCAATCTGTTTAGCTAAGCCACCGGATAAAATCATATTTTAATCTTTTGATTCCTCCTTCCCCAGAGGCAGCAACCTATTCTCACTCCCACAATGCCTAGATTGGATTCACCTTCAATTTGCCATTGGGCCTTCCTCGAACGTCAGCATGCAGTCTTCCATTTGACATTAGCCATGAAGTTCATTGCAATCTGTTTATTTTCTAGCTTCATTGGTCTTGGGTCCGAGGCACTTAAGACATGCACAGTGGACTTGAGTTCTGTTTTCGCACTGTCCTCTCTTTGGTGGTGTTCAAACTTTGTAAATTAATTTACAAAATAAGAGCAGGTAATTACATTACCCATAAAAAGCCATTAGATTCTCATCCTGTTTGTGAAAGAAGGGCGAGCTTGGTGAAATCCAATTAAAGTTTATAGTGTATTTTATCAGGAGGCTAATTTTGATGCAATCATAGACAAAATGGGATGGGAAACTTGCAGTAATGGCATCAATGGATTTAGAGAAAACGTGCTGCTAGAGATAGCCCTTAGCTACAAATATGATCCAAATCGGGTTTGCAAGAAACACGCGGATTTAGGGGTTTACTTTGTTCCTATTATTCAGATAAAGGTAAATCTCGATAGTGGGATGTGGGATTAAATCCAGACCTGGGTTCTTCACTCTGCAAGACTTGGGGGTATTTGGACCTAGAGTTTAAGGTTTGGGCTCAGCTCTGCTAATGGGATCTCTTGAATGATAGTCCCCTTGTAAAGCTAATAATTCACTATCACTGGCATTAAATCATGTTCACAATACAAAGCCAGCCCTTGTCACCATTATGCACTGGTGCTGTGGAATGGAGAGAATCACTGGAGGAGAAGATAAGGAACAAGGGAAGAATCCCAGGAATTTGTATAGGGCACAAAATGCACCAGAACTCCCTGAAAAGCCCTACACTTGTAAGTTCAAATCCAGGGGCATATTAGGAACTGTTATGCATTCTAAACCCCTTCCAGAGAATTTGTGAACCTACAACAATTGTTTGATATCCTAGAAACTGAATAAAGCCAGAGGGCTTGTCCAGAGGACAAAGGCCCACAAATCCATTTAAGAAGTGGCAGGCATTGGTAAAGGGGCTTTAAAATTGTTTACTTTTGTTGTAATGTGTTGCCAGTGTGTGGTAGGGGGAGAAAGATTGAGTACTGCTGCTGTACATAACTGAATACAGCACTTTCTAGAAATAAAGCCGTATTGACCTTACAGTTGCATTCAACCACCAGCTTCCACGTGGTTTTTGTCACAACCATAAATTAACTCAGGTTCACTCAAAATTTGACCCAGCTTTCCTCAAGCATATGCAAGTGTCAGAAAATCAGGCTGGAATTTTAGATTAGGACCTGGATCACTTATGAAACAAAGTTCAAACCTGAATCTAAGCAACACATAGGGCATGTCAACGCTGCAATCACACACCCATGGCTGGTGCACATGTCAGCTGATTCCGGCTCAGGCTGCAGGGATACAGAACTGCAGTGTAGACATTTGAGCTTAGGCTGTGTGGGGAGAGGGTCCCAGAGCCCAGGCTCCAGTCTGAGCCCGAATGTCTACACAGCAGTTCTATAGCCCCGCAGGCTGAGCCGGAATCAGCTGATGCACACCAGCCATGGGTGTGTGATTGCAGCGTAGACATGCCCTCTGAGGCTATTTGTTTGGAGGGGGTGGGTGCAGGAGGGGAACAAATAAATAAAGCCATCCTAGAAAACTGAAGCCATTCAGGAAGCTGTGTCTGTATTCTAATTTTAAGAGATGAGCTCATTTTCCACAGGGACTTCTGCAGAAATCTGTTACATACAACACATGGTAGATTATTCTCATCTCAACAGGTGAGGAATTATGCACGGTGCTGGAAGTGTAACATTTTCACATTGATTCTCAATATAAGATCCTCCCGCCCCCAAAAACTAACATCTGGAGAGCTGTTTGTTGTGACTGACTAATCTGAAAGTGAGAATTTCAAAACACAACATCTCATAGCTGAGAATCACCTGACAGGATCGATTTAAAACGTTTGCTGAATAACCTAAAAGAGGCCAGATTTAAGGCTGGCATAAGGAGTTGGGAGACTAGAAATGAGATGATGCAGGCAGGGAATTGAGAGGACTGGTCTACTGTGAATAAATAACACCCAAGTTCCAATCACAGCTCTGACCCTGCCTCCATTCCTGCAAGTCACCTAGCACCACATTTTCAAAAGCGTCTTCGGAAACACACAGTGTTCCCAGAATGAAAAGGGGCAGCTGCTGCCTGAAATTGACATGATTGTCAATGTCACTATTGCCCTGGGGGAGTCAGGCAGCCTGGGCTGCTGGCTGGCCCCAGGGTCAGGAAGGGTCCCTGGGCCCAGAGCAGTCCGCACAGCAGGGCTGACAAATCTTCTGTTGGAAGATTCATCAAAAGTGACACGTTTCCACAAAATGTTTTGTTTTCAATGAAGCAGCATTTTCCAATGGGGAAAAAAAAAAATTCCATCTGAAAGTCTGACCGGCACCAATGGATATATGAATGGCAGATATTGTTGTAGCATCTCAACACCCGACTACATGGGGGGGTGTTTCTGATAAAAAACAATCTTCCTTCTCTTCCTGCCTCACCCTCAGACTTCAACAATCCCTGCACTGCACCAAAAAAAACCAACCCCACCCCCTATTAGAAAGCTAAATACAATCCTGACATTTTCACGCTCATAACATATATGCATCCGAAGAAGTGGGTTGTAGCCCACGAAAGCTTATGCTCTAATAAATTTGTTAGTCTCTAAGGTGCCACAAGTACTCCTGTTATTTTCACGCTCATAACAGCTTGCTCTAATCATTTACAGCCATCCTACTATCCGCTGAAACCACAACTTTATACATGTTTCATCTCAGCTTCATCCTGGGAAACCCACTTTGGAGGAGGATTTTCAGAAGTGCCTGTAAAATTTAGGAGCACAAGCCTCACTGACTCCTCCTCAAAATGCAGTAACGCTCTAAATGAAATGCCATCATGGACTTCCATAATTTTGACGTATGTCTCTAGATCTTCCAAATTTGCTCCGTTTTACAAGTGACCCTTTTTTCTAAAGTGGCAGGCTGCTAACTTGGTCTTTGGGCCGGTAAGGAAAGCTGTGTTCTACCTCTTGTGCCTGCACTTGTAAATGAGATGATGCAGCTAGAACTTATTTTGCAGTCCTGTGGGTGGACCACTGAGCAGGAATAGACTTCAGCTTCTTCTTCTGCAGCTGCATAGGCTGTGCAATACCTAGTTTCACAGTCACTTTTCCCCTTACTAACTTCACTTTAAAGTACCCCAATTGGATGGAATAAGTTAGATTAGACCTATTTCTGATTAGCAAGTCAGCAATCCAATATTAGTTATTTCAGTTATTCAGGAATTAGTTATTCCCTAGGAGCACCAGCCATGGTATGGACCACATTGTGCTAGGGGCTGTACAGATCAGAAAATAAGATGGTTCCTACCCCAATCAGCTTGCAGTCTGAGACATGAGACAATAGGTGGAAAGAGAGATGGGAGCAAAAGGAAACAGACAATATCTGGGCAGCATGATATAGGCAGTGGTCTCAACACAGCAGTTGACTAACCAAGATTTTTCTATGCATCACTACAAATGACGGGGTTTTTTTTTCCCCACTCAGTCCCCTCTCTGAGGAGGTGGTGAAGAGATCAGTCATGTGTGTCTTGGCTGAGATACAGGTGGACTGGGGAGGCACCTGAGAAATCCTGTATAACTCTGAGAAGAGCTCCATCTGTCTGACAGTCCCACAGCCAATTACGACTGAAGCAATACGGCTCTACACCCGTATCCTGCCTAGCTTTGGTTCTCAAAAGCCCACTAAAGCCTGAGATCATTGCCATGTTACACATATGCAGCACCACCAAAGTTAAATCAGATTTTTTTATAGCGTTCCCCACACAATTCATTCTTGGGAGGGGGAATATCATTAGCCTTCAGGATTTCTGAAGCCATCAGAATTCCCCTATAAGAGCTCCAATGAGACAGCAGAACCCATCTATTATTCCACCCAAGTCCTATTTCTCCAACTTCCTTTTAAAAAATAGTCTTTCTTTACCAGAAGATGAAAAAAAACTTTTCCATTCATTACATACATAATATACAGTACATTACTTTGAATATATATATATAACAATTTGCCTGAGGAATCAATTGGCTCCCAGAAAAGACGCTCTAATCTATCAAATAAAAAAACAACAAAAACCTTTCACAAACTTCCACAAGAGATTAAAAATATGAAAATCTACAAGACCGTGTACTTAAATCATAGGCAGATTAGGAGGCATGCTGGAAAAAAGTCAGGAAATTCAATGCAGAGAGGGTTGATACGCTGCCTTCAATTTACATCATTGTACCTTTCTTGTGTCTAACCTAGAGGGAACTGATCCTTTCAAGCAAGGACGATTGAAACAAGGAATCTAGGCAATTCAAAATGCAGTTTGGATGTTAGTAAACATTTTTAGACACTTTTTTTACCTCAGTGGCAGTTAAATGCTCGTTATTTTTGTCATTTCAGCTCTCCCAATGAGAGTAGCACCTGCAGGACAGACAGCCGACCATAACCAAATTCAGGCAAGGCTCAGGTGACATTTGTGGGTGGAGGGAGAGGTTTTGCACAACTTGTGAAGACTATAACCTCACCATAAATGGAGCTTTCCCCACCACTGACTGTTGAGACAGCATCTACCATGGAGCCTTTCTTCCCTGCTCCTGGACTGCTAGATGGCTGTGGAAGCCAAACATGCTTTTCTTCAATTGCCCAGAGATTGTCACCTTTCCTGTCAGGAACAGATCTGACACAGTTACCCAAGCATTGATCTGGTCCAGTCTGCAGTTCTTACGGTTTGAGGCAGCCCACATTGCAAGCAACAAGGGACTAGAGAACACCTCACCCTGGTGCTACATACACTGTTGGATCCAACTGCCAATTTTAATCTTCACTGGAATATTCAGGGCACAACACATGAAGGAGCTTGATTATCCCTCTCTCCATGACCAGGACCTACCCTGATAGCTGTGCTTCTGCAGGACAAAAAGTTTAGTGTCCCCAGAAACTCACAAGGTCAGGAAAATGGGCCTTTCAGGGGACAGGCCCAGACCAAAGGAATCCCCCTATCTGGAGATGTTAAATGGATTACAGATTTTACGACCTTTAGAACACAATGCAAGAGTCGCCTTTTCATCATCAATCTCCCATGAAACCTTCCCCGGAAGCTGGAGGAGAAGGAATCTGAAGAAACATTTTTGCCACATTTTTTTCTGCTGCATTATGACAATGTCAAATCCACAGATTATGGTCACCTCCTACATGCACAGGCCAGAGAATTTCACCCAGTCATTCCCACCTCAAGCCCCGTAACGTGTCAGTTTGGTTGTACTTAGGGATTGCGGTGACAGTTGCAGTATATAAACCCAAATATACTGATTAATAGACAGTCCTTCCGTTACGGAGTTGGAGGACTGGGCTATTCTGTTGAGCTGCAGCAAGTGGGCCTTGCAGATCAGCTGCTTGTTGGAGAAGTCAGTGATGTGGGTTCTGGGTATATTCCTAGTGTAATCTGTTATTTACACCAGTTCTGGAATAGAGGTGGTCACAAACAAGCAGATAGTTCCCTTTCAGAAATCCCGACTAACCACCAATGCCCGATTCCCAGAGAGCCACCCTGTCCCAAGAACTGATTCTAGTCAGATTAAGGCAAAGGGCAAGCTGACATTTTCAACAGCTCCCTGCAACAAAAGTTGCTCCCATTGTAAGACAAAGCAAAAAACAAAGCACCACACACCTTGCAAGGCTCTGTATAACAGTGCCATCATACATTATGGGTGGGAGATTCATAAATGCCTAACGGATTTAGGAGCAAGAGGCTCATTTACTTCCAATGGGAAGCTGTTTTGTAAATCCTACCCTCCTATTTGTTTTTAAAGACGGACTTCTAGACTTTCACTTGTGTTAGGGGGCTTATTCCTTCACCCTCTCACTTCCCTGGTCCTTCTCGCATGAACAGAGAGCAACAATACCCGAAGTCCAAAGGTGCCAACAATTCGATGTTTATTGGGGTGAACTTCCAGCAAGCATGATTCCAGTTTCCTTCCTCAGTGTCCCTCTTTCCAGCTCTGACACCACAGAGCCTTGCCTGTGTCCCTGTTCCCATTCCCCCCCTTTAGCAAAACATGATTCCAGTTCCCCCACCCCCATTCCCTGTTCCCATTCCCCCCTTACTTCCTGATTGACTGCAGACTATATCGTAAACTTTGAGTTCTGCTTAGCTATCCCTTAACCAATCAGTTTACTGAAATTTAACTAACCAATCCTAACACATTGTAACATGATTATTTAACCAATTATATCCCACCACCTTAATTGATTTACACCCAACAAAATTAAATTATACAGCAGACAGAAACAATCACAGAACCAGACAGCGATTATACAGACAAACAATAGGGAAGTGGAGACTACAGCGATAGAACAATACAGGAATGAGGATTTCACATCCCAGCTATTGATAAGTGAGTTCTTGCCAGACAGGATGCTATCAAACTAAGTTCCCTTTACATCTTCTAGGCTCTTCATTTTCTCTGGAGGTGATAGGAATCAGGGGCGGCTCCAGGCACCAGCGCACCAAGCGCAGGCCTGGGGCGGCAAGTTGCGGGGGGCAGCCTGCCGGTCGCCATGAGGGTGGCAGTCAGGCTGTCTTGGGCGGCATGCCTGCGGGAGGTCCGCCGGTCCCGCGGTTTCGGCGGCAATTCGGCGGCGGGTATGCCGAAGGCGCGGGACCGGCGGATCTCCCACAGGCATGCCGCCGAATCCGCGTTACCGGCGGACCTCCCGCAGGGATGCCGCCGACAGCTGCCTGACTGCCGTGCTTGGGGCAGCAAAATACATAGAGCCGCCCCTGATAGGAATATCAGGACAGGATTGTATTCCTAACAGCCCAATAGCACCTTATTTCAATGTGACTAGTTTGGAATGTGGGGATGTGACCGTTCACTTCCCAGCTTATCGCTGCCTCTGCTGCTTAGCCGAAGGCCTCAGGGCCTCAGACTGTCAGTGAGAGAAGGCCCTTACACTGGCAGACAGTGATTTTGATTCTTTCTTTTATACCTCTATAACTAGCTAAGTGATAAGAATACATGTAAATTCTTAAAGTATAGGCCTTTGCCGACAGGCCTGACTATCTATATCCTAACAACTTGGAATTTCCTACTTTTCCATTTTAAATCCCAGCCTTGTAATTGATAGGCGATGTTTTGGACATTTATATCTAGCTTTTCCTGGTTATATTCAATTGCATTTTATAACTCAGATTTTTTTGTTAGCCAATCTTGACATTAATATCAGCAGATATATGGGGGTTTTATAGCAACTACATTCAGCAAAAGAGAAATAATATTCAACACAGGTCTAGAAATCAATACAGCAAATTAAGTTGACTAGCTAGATTCAGCACAGCAGTGGTCTTGACTTAGTTGACACCACGTGCCTGAATAAGGCAATCTGAAATCCTGTTGGAGCATACAGAAAATTACTTTTTGGTTAAATTTTGATTAGAAAAGCCTTAAAGACCCCGCATAATCTTGCATTATAAATTAGACTGCTTCCTCGAAGGCATTCAATGACAAACCCTTGTGAAATGTCAGAACAACCTTCTTTTACCCTGGCAACACTTTTCCAGTTTTAGGCTAGGTCTACACTGCAGCGGGGGTCCAACCTAAGATACGCAACTTCAGCTACGTGAATACCGTAGCTGAAGTTGCGTATTTTAGGTCGGCTTACCTGGCGGTGAGGACGCGGGAAAGTCGACCGCTGCCGCGCTGCCGCCGACTCCGCTGCCGCCTCTTGCCGAGGTGGATTTCCGGAGTCGACGGCAGAGCGATCAGGGATCGATTTTACCGCGTCTTCACTAGACGCGGTAAGTCAATCCCCGATAAACCGATTGCTACCCGCCGGATCGGCGGGTAGTGAAGACAAAGCCTTAGTCACACTCTTCTATTTCCCACCAGTGCCATTCAATAGCTACTCTAAGCCCTTGGGTAGAAGAGCAAGAGCGCGGACCTTACTATCCCCACACATGTTCTCCCACCATGAGCAGCAAATTGTTTTTAAAAAGTTTGAGATTAATCCTTATTGCTGCACCTCCATGGCAATTGTGTCTGGGGCTTCTGAAGAGCTTTCTCCTGGCTCCTCTACATGTGTAGATGCCGATGGAGATGACTAAGAGGAGAGAATAAAAACCCTAATGCACTATTCACTGAACAGCACTCAAGTCTGAAGTGGCTCAGCCTGCATTCACCTGCAGAATTAGGTGGAGGGGGCTGGAGAGGTGGCAGCTCTGAAAGGTTTGCTGCCAGCTTCCAGGCAGGTCACCTTCAGCCCTCTATTGGGGATGGATGTGATCATTCCCCTCTATTTGGCATTGGTGAGGCCTCATCTGGAGTACTGTGTCCAGTTTTGGGCCCCACACTACAAGAAGGATGTGGAAAAATTGGAAAGAGTCCAGCAGAGGGCAACGAAAATGATTAGGGGGCTGGAGCACATAAGTTAAGAGGAGAGGCTGAGGGAACTGGGATTGTTTAGTCTGCAGAAGAGAAGAATGAGGGGGGATTTGATAGCTGCTTTCAACTACCTGAAAGGGGGTTCCAAAGAGGATGGATCTAGACTATTCTCAGTGGTACCAGATGACAGAACAAGGAGCAATGGTCTCAAGTTGCAGTGGGGGAGGGTTAGGTTGGATATTAGGAAAATCTTTTTCACTAGGAGGGTGGTGAAGCACTGGAATGGGTTACCTAGGGAGGTGGTGGAATCTCCTTCCTTAGAGGTTTTTAAGGTCAGGCTTGACAAAGCCCTGGCTGGGATGATTTAGTTGGGGACTGGTCCTGTTTGAGCAGGGGGTTGGACTAGATGACCTCCTGAGGTCCCTTCCAACCCTAATATTCTATGATTCTATGTTCCTCTGATTGAACCTCCTTCCATTACAACTCCTTATCTCAACAAGTTGGTTGAAGAAACTTTGGTACCAGATCCAGTTGATTCTTTACCACCAACTGTTTCGGCTGTTCAGGACACTGCTGCACCGCCATCACCACGTTAACCCAAGAGAGCAAAAACCATTTGTGTGCCTGAACTTAAATTGTTTCGCTAGTAAATTGCTATTCCAGAGCAGAATAAGCCCTTGCAATTTAAAAGTCTGCTGTAGTCCCCCTGTGACTCTTAGTTAGGTTATATAGTGTTTATTAGTCTATAAGGTGCCACAGGACTCTTTAGTGTTTATTGTTAGCCAGGTAAAATGATAATGTGTGTGTGTTTGGAAAGTTTTTTAAAGTAGGGTGGAAGAATGTGATATTCTGTCACTTTAAATGTTTGCGCACTCGCTCTTCTCCACTGCAAAGCTTTACTTTATTGTAAGTTTCAGTTTTCAATAAAGCTACTGCAGCACACAGCTGCGTGTTCATCGGCTCCCTTTGTGTCTACCTCCTTCTCTGCTTGCTCCAGAACTATAACTCCCATGATCCGTGGTTTCTTGCTGGTTCTTAACCCTACCTGACTCTCACTCCCCCTCCCTCCCCCCCAACTCCCATGGTTCCCAAATGCTGAGTCAGGAATCTGTTTATGTTAGGCAAGATTCAGGACAGTGGAAGCCAGGGAGATGATAACCCTCCTTCAAGATGACAACTATAACTCCTAATCAGAGGGGAAGGACCTGTGGAATGTGTAAATTGCATTTCACTTTGCTAGAATCCATTTGCCTCAGAGTTACAGGCACTGAATAAAACTGACGGAAAGGGGTTTTAACCTAAGTTTCAATGCACAGATTCTCGGTCTATACCACAGCATTTTATAGATTTCCTCATACACCTCTCCCCCGATAGAACGCTGTCCTCGGGAGCCAAAAAAATCTTACCGCGTAATAGGTGAAACTGCGTTATATCGAACTTGCTTTGATCCGCCGGAGTGCGCAGCCCCGCCCCCCCGGAGCACTGCTTTACCGCATTATATCCGAATTTGTGTTATATTGGGTCACGTTATATCGGGGTAGAGGTGTACTTCAAATACATATGGAAAGCTTGTGTCAAATTTTGGAAAAGTAAGAGGATCTGAGGAGTGTGAGGCATCTCCAGTTTCTTTATTTTATCTCCTATATTGCCATTTCTGCAATGGCTTCAAAGTCCACTAGCATTTTGCAGACACTCAAAGGGGGTGGGGGGTGTTGTATTTTCTTAATATTATTCAGTCCTAGAATACCAAGATGAAGAAAAGACCAACTAATTCCCATAGGCCCTTTGAAAAAATCTCAGCCTGAATCCAAGCTCCGTTCAGTCTTGCAGCAGCAACCAATGCCCAGACGACCCTCAGACCATCTCGGTAGCTGAGTCTTGGCTAGTAGGAGCTGCTTATGCAGAGACATTTCATAGTGAAGTTGGCGGTTGGTGTACTGAAGATTTTTGTCTGAAGAGAATTGTTGGGTAATCAGCGCTTCTCAGAATCAGCTCACTCATTTAAGAGCCTAGCCCTGGGCTGGAGACAGACATTAGGCTCCGCATTTTAAAAGTTGTGGCCAAAGCATAAAAGTAGGAGCAGCGAACATTGCAGGGGTGGGAATCAATCAATCCCCGAGGGCTAATTTGGATTCTATACACAAAAGCAGACCCCAATTCTATCCCAGCACTAGGGCATCTTCTCTACCTATCCTTTCAGTTCCCCTGCATCCACTCATTTTGCCTTAAAGGTCTTTGTGGACTAGCGTCCTGACCCTCACTTCCTGGGACAAGGTGCTTCATATTTCAAAATCCTGAAGAGAATTGTCAGAAGAGGAATACAGGAAGCAACCTGAAAATCCCCAGAGGACAGTAGGAGCTGGGAAGCCATCCCATTCCTTCTGCCAGCACTGCTAACTAGGGAACCCTGGGAGTTCTTAGCAATCCCCTCTCTGAAATACCTCATAATCCCTAGCCAACTGCTGCCAGGGACCCCTTAGGTCTTGTGATGAGGATTATAAGGTGTGTATAACCCTAAGCCGTGGAAGCAGGCAGTGAGGGAGGAAAAAATAAGCCTGCTTCCTACTTCTTTAGGTTTGGGGGGCAGTGGCCTTTTCCTGGTACTTAACCCCCAAAACTCTGTTTGGGGCTAGTGCTCAGACAGCACCCATAGGAGGTCCTCCCCCAGGCCTCCAGAAGACCTCGGACATATGCTGGGGATTGCCAATCCCAGTATAGGGTAAGTGGAGAGTGTAACCATGTAGTAATTACTCTAAAACTGTGACCAGCTGCCTTCTTGTGGTTATCTACCAGCAGTTTGCAACGCTTGTGATTTTTACACAACAATAAACAAAGCCTTGTGCTGTTTTGTGACTTAAGGCCGCTGTGAGTTGACACTTACAAAGGCTGTGCCACTGTAGCACTTCAGTGACGAGGCCACTACACCGACAGGAGAGCTGCTTCCGTCAGCGTAGTTAACCCACCTCCACAAGAGCTGGGAGCTAGGTTGACTGGAGAGGTCCTCCCGTCGACACAGCCCTGTCTGTACCAGGGGTTAAGTAAGGTAGCCTGGAAAGGTTGAGAACCACTGCTCTGTATAGGCTGGTGCTTAGAGCACTCATGTGGTGGGAGGAGACCTGGATTGAAGTTCCTGCTCCAAATTGGGGATTCAAACCTGGAGTTTGATTCTTCTGAATTTCTCTTTTGTATTATATCATAACAATTCACTGATAGACACAAATCCATGAACTGTACTGGCCAGCCTGAATCTGCTTTTTGGGGGCAGGGGGGCTAGAAGTGATTAAGTCAACTCTAAAATGGAGTCCTGATTCTGGAGGGCCCCTCTAGGCAATACTATGCTAGAATAAATATGTTTATGTTAATCAAGGATAATATATATTCTCCAAAGTATTTTATGTTGTATCTATTAAGTTGCAAGTCACTGCACAGCTTCTTATATGACATGATGTCTTGCCATTCTTCCAGTTCTAATAGGATATTCAGAGCATTTTCCCCATCTAGAAGTTGCAGTCTCAGTTTTAGCATTGTTTAAGCAGTGTAAACCTCTGCAAATCTCTCTGGTAATGCCTTCCTTTGTCATCTATTAAATAAAACTCTCACCAAGTTAATTGCTTCTCTGGTTAGCATTTCATTTTTATTATCTCTTTGTAACAGGAAACTTCTCATTTGAAAAAGCAAATAAAATAGAGAAACCCTGAGATCTGGATTATTTTTAATATTATCTATACCAATACATACTTGCTGTCAAATAATTGGGTAAAAAGGACCTAATTATTTATAGTTAATGTGGACTCCCAACTGAATATCTCTTCTAGTGATAGAAATGGGAGCATTTCCAATTGACTTCAATGGGCATTGGGTCTAGCCTTTAGGTCCAGTTTTTCCATGGAAAAGTGTGTTTTAGAGTAAACAAATGTTTATAAAGTGTCTGTTTCCCATGGAAAATGATTTTTTTGTTGTTGAAGAGGGCAAAACCAAAATAGTTCATCCAAAGAATGAAATATTTAAATTAAGAACGGCAGCCATGGTGCCTCAGGGAAGTTGTAGGTCAGTTTCCTTATGACTCCATTCCTCTCTATTGGCTGGGATCCTTAGCTGTATCACAACTCCCATAATGCACTCTTGCCAGGGATTTCAGGATGCCCCCCCCCCATCTACTCTTTCCAATAAGGGAGACCATGGTGCATCATGGGAAATGTAGTCTAATCAGGAAGCCTATACAGAAGAATTGGAGTTTTAGGCACCTGAACTACAACTCCCTTTAGGTACTGCAGCAACATTTCCAAACTGCAATAATTTCGGTTTTGGATGGAATATTTCTCTATTTGAATTTCTTCTACAAACTGAAATTTTGCTCAGGACAAGCAACCTCTCCCTTCCCTCCCCACACATGCACAAAACCCCCTGATCCTGCATTTGAAACTTTGTTGGTTTACCTGCACAGAAGCCCCGTGAAGTGAATAGCTGGGGGCTCAGTGACAGTGAATGCAAATGAAGTGCGTTCAGACTAAGAAGCTAAATGATCACAATTGATTGGGACATGCTCCTATCTTGCAGGAGGAGTGATTTATTCAAGTTTGTTCTTTGCCAACGCCCTGTTTGGCTTCACAAGTCTTTGTGATGAAAAAGTGTCAACAACAAAAGTGTCAGATTTCTGTGGAGTGGAGTTAGCTTTGGCACTTCCCTGAAAATGAGGGGCATGCAACAAACCAATTAACATGGCTGATCCTGTCCCCTCTTTCTGGGAGTCCAATCAATTGTGTGTCTGACCAGTGAGCTCAATTCTCCACATCATCCCCTTTGACACATAATCTTCATGATCCCATCCTTCCCAGGTCTGGCTGCATTAGCAGTATTGTCAAACTCCAGTCCATTCAACCTTTGTCACTTCTTATTGAATAAGGCCTTCCCCCCCCCCCTTTACTATTTGTGAGCATGGGGGAGAAGGCCGACACTTGCTCAGTAACTTTTCATTGCCACTTTATTCACACTGCAAAACCTCTTACTGTTTCCAATATTGCCAACCCAAACATTCAAAAATCATGGGAAAGGCCCCCCCAAAATGTCACAAGTTTGGCTTAAAAAAAAAAAAAGCTTTTTGAACTAATCCATATAGGGTTCTCTTTATTTACTTCCGGGTTGAGCTTTTCAGGTTTACTTTGAATGTTTTCTTTGCAACCATGATGGTTAGAAACCTTCTTTTAAAAAGTGAAAGCTAAGATTCTTGTAAATTCACATGACTCCAGCATCTAGGGCTTTGAGGAAAAAGTACCAAATATCACAAGACTAGCGAACAAAGGTCACAAGATTTGGCAAGAGTGCCTCAGTGTTTATGTGGCTTCCAGTCGGGGTGGGAATACAATTCTGATCCATCCTCATTTCCTTTAAGTCTTCCTGATAAAAATGGGAGGGGGTGTTGGTTTTTGCCCTTGCTTTGTGCAGGCTATTTGCTTCATGAGGCATCTAAGTAGCTTACAGTCAGGAAGCCCATTGGTACCTGGAAGCCCTATCTTGAGTCACCTGACTCAACCCCCAAGTCCCTTTGTATAAAAATTTAGGCCAAGTAACACCATTACCCAAAGAGCTCTGTCTCTTACTCAGAAGTGAAAGTAAGCCGGTACGGGCCAGTACGGTGTACCGGCAAGAGCCGATACGCTGTGCCAGACTGGACTGGCTTCTCCGGCGGTGATTTAAAGGGCCCAGGGCTCCAGCCCTTTAATTCGTCCCTGAGCCCCGGGGCTCCCAGCCGCCTCTGCAGCTGGTAGCTCCGGGGTGATTTAAAGGCCCTGGGGCTCCCAGCCACAGCCAGAGCCCCAGAGCCTTTCAATCTCGAAAGGCCTCGCCTCTTCCGGTTGAGGCCACACCTCTTCCGGTTGAGGCCATGCCCACACTCAGGACTCCGGGGTACCGGTAAGTCCTTTAAGTTACTTTCACCCCTGCTCTTACTACTGTATCTTCACAGCCCAATAACCGGAACTTTTACATCTCAAAACTGCCTTATCTCTAAGGCGAAGTTTTCAGAAATGCTTAAGGGGGTTAGGGTCATGAATCCCATTGGCTTTCAGTGGAGCTTGTGCTTTTAAAAATCTCCCCTTGAAGAGGGAAGCAGTGACATTAAATAGCCTGTAACAGGGTATACAGGCCCTTCAAGGCTTATTCGAGGGACCCTCAGGGGGCTAGCACCATGCCATTCCAGGTCTGATGGCAAGAATTCCTGTCTATCAGGGAGTGAGGCAGTCACTGAGCAGGACAGAGGATCTCAGGGAAGCAATCTGGGATTTGTAATGAAGCCCGTTCTGTTGGCCTTAGCTTTAGGGTCTGCAGTCAAAATTCCACGATGAGGATGTGCTGAACTCTCCTATCTTCTCACCAGCGAGGTGACAAGCCTGTCATTTGGTAGTCCTGAGCGGGCCTCTCCCTGAAGTCCTGGAGAGCAGAGCAGGCTAGGACAGGCGGCCCATCAAGCAACCATGTTTTTAATTGTGGATTTCAAGTCACAATCTGGTCTTTGCTGCAGCGGCAGCACAACTACATGCTGCTCCTTACCCTCGGCAGCTTGTAAGATAAAGGAGAGATGTTCAAAGGCACCAGACTGCCATTTGCACCTAATAGCTATTGAGGTTCGAGGGGAGTTGGGCACTGAACTGCCGATGGTGCATCTGAAAAATCTCCCGCTAAACCTAGACCCTACTGAATGAAGCCTCCCGGCATCCCAGTGGAGTAGAGTCTGCCCAACTTACAGTGATGCAAAGAGCTTGTCTCTATGGGGAAATTTACCTGCAGAACTATACTGATATCATAGCACTGTAGTTATACCAGTGTAAGTCCTGACGTGATCACTCTTACTCTGGAACGAGGGCCTTTCTCCACTATAGATTATATCACTTTAGAAGTTGTGCAAGCTATATCAAAAAAGGGAGCTCATTCCAGAAGAAGGGTGTCCACACGGAGTTATGCTGGTCTAACTTTAGCACTATAATTAGAATCATCCAGTTCTGCTGCTAAGTTTCCCCGTGAAGACAAGTCCAAGGTGATTTGTGTAACATCACACAGCAGGTCCATCCCAGAGCTGAGATTGCAATCCATGTCACAGGACTCCTACTAAAAAGAAAGAAAAATCCTTCCCTATAAAAGAGAAAGATTGAGAATCCTTAAAACCCATGATCCAACAGAAATAAACAAAGCAACCCATTATGGACACATGACTTTCAGGTTATTAGGGCTCTGGAGATTATGGTTTATGACAGTTTAAAAAAAGGAACAGGATTGTATTTTCTTACATTTCTTTTAAAATGGTTAAATTTTTGAATTTACACCATCCTCGCTTTTTCACATCAGCTTTAGCTGGGAAAACAGCTGAATTTTTTAGGAAGTGCCATGGTAAAGAACAGCTGCAGTAGAGAAGATGAGAAACTGTTCTGTAGCCTGAAATACATATTGGTAATGAAAAGATAAATGATTATGAATGATCCTAGCGATAACTATTTTGCTTTGCTTCACAATAAAAGTTGCACGGTGAAAGTATTTAGCTGGGTAATAGAAAATGTATGTCAAACCTCAAGGATATTGGATTCTTATAGCTTAAACAAATATGTATTCATTGGGAACTAAGGTCATTTGGGGGAAAACCTTGATGGTGAAGAAACTTAAGTTAATAGCTTTTTCTCCATTCAAGCCATGCACTCACATGTACTGTCATTAATCTAACTGGTGGCAATTCAGTTAATTCTATTTTAGACATACACATCTATTTTCCTCTACCCCCATTTCCAGAAGATGTTTTAAAAATATATTTCAGAAAACCATCCTAATGTGAAGTTATACTGAGCATTGTCATGAGAGCAAGGACAAAGGATTTTTGAAACAGGGTCCACAGTAAAATTTTTAGACTATATCTGTGACAATTCTTTAAGCATTAGTATCACTGAGACCTATTTGGACCTTAGCTGTACATGCCAGCCTCCTATCTCCCGTTCACCTGTGTTCGTTCATAGCCCATTGAAACAAAGGCTGCTCCCAACCTCTAATCTCACATCAAAAGTAGAGTTGCTGGAAGTTTTTTTTCATTGAAACTCCCCTCCCACTCCCACCAAAAAACAAAAACAAAAAAACAAGTTTTAACCAAAATGTTTTTTGTGGTTGAAACAGTCTAGGTTTGTCAAAACACCGGAAAACTGAAATGTAGGGGTTTTTTTTAAAATACAATTAGTGGTTTTTGAAGGGCTGTGAAGCGATTAAAAAAAATCAATCACAATTAATCATGCTGTTATTAACAGAATACCATGTATTTAAATATTTTTGTATGTTTTCCATATTTTCAAATAGATTGATTTCAATTTCAACACAGAATACAAAGTGCACAGTGCTCACACTTTATATTTATTTTTTATTATAAATATTTGAACTCTAAAAATAAAAGAAGGTTGATTTTCTTTTTTGGTAGTTCGGGTTTTATAGTTTCTGCGTCAGAGAGTTGCTCTTTTAAGACTTCTGAAAGCATGCTCCACACCTCGTCCCTCTCAGATTTTGGAAGGCACTTCAGATTCTTAAATCTTGGGTCGAGTGCTGTAGCTATATTTAGAAATCTCACAATGGTACCTTCTCTGTATTTTGTCAAATCTGCAGTGAAAGTGTTCTTAAAACAAACATGCTGGGTCATCATGCAAGACTGCTATAACATGAAATAGATGGCAGAATGCGGGTAAAACACAGAGCAGGAGACATACAATTCTCACCAAAGGAGTTAATTAAGTTTGTGACTGAACGCATTACTTTTTTAAACGAGTGTCATCAGCATGGAAGCACGTCCTCTGGAATGGTGGCCAAAGCATGAAGGGGCACGCAAATGTTTAGCATATCTGGCACGTAAATACCTTGCAATGCTGGCTACAACAGTGCCATGCAAATGCCTGTTCTCACTTTCAGGTGACATTGTAAATAAGAAGTAGGCAGCATTATCTCCCATAAATGTAAACAAACTTGTTGTGATTGGCTGAACAAGAAGTAGGACTGAGTGGACGTGTAGGCTCTAAAGTTGTACATTGTTTTATTTTTGAGTGCCATTATGTAACAAAAAAAAATATCTACATTTGTAAGTTGTGCTTTCACGATAAAGGGAGTGCACTGCGGTACTTGTATGAGGTGAATTGGAAAATACTATTTCTTTTATCATTTTTATGGTGCAAATATTTGTAATGAAAATAATATATAAAGTGAGCACTATACACTTTGCATTCTGTATTGTAATTGAAATCAATATATTTGAAAACGTAGAAAAACATTCAAAATATTATATACACTTCAATTGGTATTCTATTGTTTAACAGTGAGATTAAAAAAATAATCGTGATTAATCATGGTTTTAATCACAATTAATTTTGAGTTAATCATGTGAGAACTGCAATTAATCGACAGCCCTAGTTTTTTAGGTAAAATTCATTAATATTTTACTAAAGAAAATCCAGTCTGGAGTTTTAGGGTTGTTTGTTTTGCTTTTGTCATCAATAAACCGGACATATTCACTGGAAGTTTTTGAAACATTTGTCCCTATATTTTCCAAGAAACCAATTAGCATTTCACTGGCTCTAATCACAAGCCTGTGGCTTTAGAGCAATGCAAGGTACACCGCAGGTTACAATGCACAGTGCAGGAAAGTAGGCAACAATAGCAGGCTAGGGCCCTTACAGTGAATTTTTTGGATGAATTGTTTTACTGATTGAAAAATGCAGTTTTGGTCGACCAGAAACTACTCACCAGTTTGATAGAATAGGCGATTCATGTGGACACACATTTAAGGGACAGAGTGAGCGTAGGCACGTATACACGTTACCCGGCACTTGCCTGAGATTTGGAGTGCCCAGGTTTGAGTCCCCAGCTGAGAAGCCTTACCCAACCAGCTGGAGTTATGTTTTCATTTCCTAAAGTCAGAACTCAGAGTAGGGCTTTGGGTGGGGGCTCAAGCCACAGAGCATTATTTATTTTAGAAAAGGACAGCTGGACAGATTGAACCCAAGCCACTGCCGAACTGCCCCCCGGGCAGAGGGTTACAGTAGTTAATATAAGGCACGTCATCTCCTGGGAGCTGGGAATCTATAGCCTTGTTTATAAATTACGCAGTTCAATAAAGCTGTTGCTGTGGGCTGCACGTGGCTTCCTGAGGCCAGCTCATCTAGTGCCCACCCCCTCTTGCACCCTTTGGGCAGAATGACTGCTGAAGCTCCAGCAATCATAGGCAATGCAGGTGCACGCCTCCCTCAAATGCACATGTTGTCTGGCTCCAGATTTATGACCACACAGCTGAGTTTAACAGGCAATAACTGAAGTCCTATTGGTTATGAATAAGAATGGCAGAGTTACATGTATTGTGAATATCTTCATTTTCTTCCTTGGGGGCTGCATTGAAAAGGTTCTATCAGGCTCCGGCTGCCAGTGTGACATAAGATGTTACTGATATAATGAGGGAGGTAGAGTTTCCTCTCCCTGCCCCACTGTGCATGAATGTGGCCCAGTGACAAAGCCAGTCACGGTAGCACAGTCGTATTACCTGGCTAAGTATACAGATGCAGTAGCACGTGACCAGGTAATCACTTGGACTGGGATGACTGCAGCAACTAGGCTCTGGGGTGAAACAAGGGACCCAAGTCTCAGATTATTTATGTATTTTAACCACCAAATTAACCTCCGTCAGATGCTGCAACTTTTTAATGACAGTCTGAGGTAACACCGCAGACACAATCACATGCATATATAGTCAATTAAAATAAGCCATTAGATCTAGACACATTCTAATCATAATTAGCAGATCCCCTAATGCAACCAAGGCTACACAACCAACTCACATAATTAAAAGATGTTGATCACTTGAACAGAATACTGTTACAGGACAGTGGTCTTCTCTCACCAGATAAATACCAAGACCCAACCAAAACAGCCAGTGTTATAGATCCAGAAGTGATCTACAACTGTATCTAAAAGTCTACACATATATACAGACAGAGGTTTGTTTTCAAAGTGGGAGATATTAAACCTATGATAGTGTCTCACATTTTTGATGTCAATTATATTAATATTTGTGCTACGTCATTGGGCCAAATTCCCCCTCTAGTAAACCCAAGTAAGTCAGTGAGGTGACACAAGATAGTTTGTATTTGCATGCAGCAAGTTGTTGGTTGTCTACTTTAAGCATGTGCTACCACTGTGACTCACCATCTACTGCCTTCCCCTCAGCCACATTCCAGTGCCCGTACTCAGAGCAAGTAGCACCTCACGCTGCTAGAAGCTTCAAAGCTGCTCCACATTTCACTGACTGCAGCCATAAGCTGTGTTGTCACAACACTGTGTGCCCTACTCCTCCCTCCTAGCGGCCTGAGCATGCTTCATCTCAGCGCAAACGTGCACCCACACAGTCCTCTGCTGTCAGTGGAAGATCAGACTCGTTCCAAGTCAGGGCAAGAGCTGGATTCTCCAGTGCCCCTTGGATCAGTACTGCCAACCCCAAATGTTCAAAAATCCCAAATCAGGCCTCAAAACATCATGAGATTTTTTTCCCCCCTACTACATTTTGGGTTTTTTAAAAAAAAAGTTTATTTTTGGGGTGTTGTGAACCTTTAGGGTACACTCCGAGCATATTTACAGGCATTTCTCTGAAAGCATGAGAGTCAGCAGGTTATTCCCTGGTAGGTCAGGAAAATGCTACCAACACAGAAATAGGCAGGGGGGGTGAAAGAGGAAGCCACAAATGTAGCTGTATCAGTGTTAATTTTACAAGTGTCTTACACCCATTTTACTTCTGGACCCAAATCCTAAATGTTCTCTGTGCTCCATGTTTATCTCAAGTGTGATTAAAGGCTTTGTTCCTTTCAGGAACCCAAAGTTCACATTTTTAAAGGGAGGCAGAAGCCAGCCTGTGACCAAATTCTCCCTTGATCAGTACCTTCTTTTCCAAGGGTCTGTACTGTTCTCCAGTACTCTGTTATACCCTCCTGAGAGGCTCCATTTCAATCCTCCTAGAGCATTGGAGGAGACAGCAACACAAGCCTTGCAGAGTAAGTGGGGTCTGATTTATATAGGCCTCAGACTCCTCCCACTCCAGCGGCTTCTACTAGGATTAGTGGTTAATTAGAGCCAGAAGGACCACACCTTAGTTCTAATTTCCTGGGGGAAGTCCACTTCCTATAGCTGCTGTTCCTCAGGCTTAGTCAACACCTACAATTTATACTGGCGTATGTATGTCAGTCAGGGGTGTTATCAAACCACACCTCTGGCTGGCATGGCTATCCAACAAAACCCCCAGTGTAGATACAGTGACAACATTCAGGGAGTTGGTGTTTCTACAGCAAAAGAAAAACTCCTTTTCTCATCATAGGCTGTAGCTACATTGGGGGGGGGTCTGCTGGCAGAGCTATGCTGAGATAGGCTCGGGGCGCAGGCAGCACTGCAGAGGACTTGGATTTTTAATTGGCTTTTTCCATCCCAGTGACAATTCAATCTGTAACAATGGGGGCTGGTAATTAACTTCTTTTAAAATTGAAGCTGAAATTCTCCAATAATCACATGACTCCAGGACCTGGAGCGATAAGGAAACCCCCAAACAGCCTGTCTCACAATGATATCCCAAGAGTTGGTAATGCTATTGTGTAATCTTTTACACCAGTGCATAGTGAGTACAAATCCCTAGTTAAATGCTACTAGATGAGACTAGTATTGGTTTACATTCAACTGGCATGGGTGTAAACTGCTGCATGAGTTGTGGAGCAATGGAAAAATCCTTTTTAGAAGAAAGTCCATTTCTCTTGTTGTGAATGGGTTAAGTGTAGCAGGGACCAGAACAGATGGCAGCAATCCCAGGTTGAGTTAATGCAAGTGGATGAAAATGGTTAACTCAGACAGCACCAGGGTTCCACAAGGAGGGATGGCAGAGAACTTGCCCAAACATCTTTTCATTGCAATAAATAAGCAAGCTTTTCCTCTTGTCTGTTTGTTAAAAGTAGTAATATCATTTTTATTCTATTAAGATATGGAGGCTTATTTACATTCCCCCTGAAATTGAATCAGAGCGGGCTGTCACCCATTGATAATACAATTTAAAGCTCCAGGGCTCTGTTCAATGCAAAAGGAAATAAATGGGCCACTGATAAATATGAACTGCCCGGAAAGATCCACAAAAGCCATGAATCCTCAGAGGGAAAAAGGAGGCCAAGCAAATATCATTTTTCAGCATTTCAAAGTCACTCAAGAGTTTTAAGGGCGCTGAGCGCCAACAAAGGGAGAACGGCCTGGCAAGGGAGCTGGGGTGACGGAGTGGCATTACGAGTCCTGCCTAGTCCCTTCATACCTGGTTAGGCAATGGGGAGGGCTTTTGGTGAGGACATCATGTGGGAATCACAGCCAGAAGTGGAAAGAGACAAAGGACAATGTTTTCTAAAGCACCTAAGGGCATGTCTACCCTGCAGTCTGACACCCGCAGCTGGCCCCTGCCAGTGGACTCGGGCTAAGGGGCTGTTTCATTGCTGTGTAGATGTTCAGGCTTGGGCTGCAGTCCAGGCTCTGGGACCCTCCCACCTTCCAGGATTCTAGAGCCAAATCTCCAGACCAAGCCTGAACATTTGGATATTAGGAAACACTATTTCACTAGGAGGATGGTGAAGCACTGGAATGGGTTACCTAGGGAGGTGGTGGAACCTCCTTCCTTAGAGATTTATAAGGTCAGGCTTGGCAAAGCCCTGGCTGGGATGATTTAGTTGGGGATTGGTCCTGCTTTGAGCAGGGGGTTGGACTAGATGACCTCCTGAGGTCCCTTCCAACCCTGATATTCTATGATTCTATGATCTACACTGCAATTAAACAGCCCCTTAGCCCGAGGCCAAGTCAGCTGGCAGGAGCCAGCCATGGGTTTCTAACTACAGTGTAGACATGCCCTAAATAACTTAGGCGGCTTGGCCCAGATCCTCAAAGGTATTTATGTGCCTAACACCCACGGGAGTTAGACACCTAAAGAGCTTTGAGGATCTGGGCCTTAAGACCCATTGGTCACTAAAGTGCTTTTGACAATTTTATCCAAAAGCCAGAAAAAAAAAAGAAGAAGAAGAAGACAAAGAACAGCTAATAAACGCTGTTATTTCCTGGGCTTCAGTTCAGGTTTGATATGGAGCATTCAAAACTGAAAGGTTTTAGGCCCCAATCCTGCAAAGTACAATGGGCAGGCAGATTCCTGCACCTACACCCAGCCTTACTGACATCATGCTGGCACAGGTGTCTGCCCACAGGGAGTAATGTGCAGGATCAGGGCCGTACTCTGCTGACTTTGCAAAGTAGGGATGGCTGGGAATGGGAGACTGAGGGGGCCATAGTGATCGGAGGAAACCATAGTCATAATTAGCATATATAAGTTAAAGTAGCTAGAGGTCTTATAAACTAGTGGGCAGCCAGCCATGAAATGTAAACTGACCCCCCAAATTATAGTTTAGTTCACATCCATTTCCTTGGGGCTGGCTTTAACAACACCAAGAAGATGCAGAAACAAAAGCAAAACAACTCAGAGCACATGGTAACAACCACCAGATACCATGGTGGGGATCATCCAAACCACTTATGGGGGGCCTTCATAGCTGGATCCTTTGGCAGTAGCTGTCCCTAACATACCAGTGATGAGGAGAGGGCTAGGAGCCCTCCTTGTCAGAGTCCAAATCCCACACGCTGAGAAAGAGCTGACTTGGGGAGTTCAGTCTAGGCTGAATCTCACTGGGGAGGTGGTGAAATGGAGCCAGTGTTTTGCTGGGGCCTGCTATGCAGAGAGGAATATTGAGCAGAGCGAATTGCACAGGTTCCATGCTGGGTGACAAGAGTTGGAACATGGTAAGTGAAGAGAATCAAGTCATAGTGAGATTTCCTTTCTTTAACTGTGCACTCGCTAAGGGACGTTGTCAAGAAGAGCTCACAGATCTAAGTAGCTGACTCATGTCTTTCCCGGCTATTTTCCCAGCTGTCAGTAGATGGTAGAAGTCTCCCCAGGAGGAGAGATGTGTCACTACAAGACTGTTCTGGCCCTGATTCTCCACAAAGGCCAAGCTGTCCCCAGATCTAGCAGAAAGTGGCTGCCACAAGGAGCCCATTCTGTCTCTGGCATCCTCAGCTGCCTGGCCTAGGTGGAGCTGGAGCAGCATGAAGCCAGAAGGACCAGGTGCAGTGGAGCTCTATCATGGCCCTTCCACATTTGGCAGACAGGAGACGCCTTGCTTCAACATCTATCTTCAGACTGACTATCAAAGCAGTCCTGCCCGAGTCTTCTTTGGCGGTTTATTGCAGGACCTCTGCTGTCTCCTCCATCTCTTTTTTAAGGGATTTTTCCCCTGAAGAACTTTGTTAGTGGTTTTGGGCGGGATGTTCAAAAGGAGTCAATGTGGCCAAAGTCTGCTCCAATTAAAGTCAATGGGAATTGTTCCTAGGCTCATAGATATTAAGGCTAGAAGGGATCTAATCTGACATCCTGAGGAACACAAGCCTGTAATTTTACCCAGCAATTCCTCCATCAAGCCCATAACTTCTGACTGAGATGGAGCAGATCTCTGAGAAATCATCCAGTCTTGGTTTGAAGACTTCAAATGATAGAGAATCTGCCAAACTGAGGAAGAGAAGCCAGCCACCATGGGCTGAGTGAGGGCCATTTCCTAGTCTCCTGACATAGATCCCTCTACCTCTTGCCTACAAAGCTAGCGCTCTGCTGCTTGAACCAATTTCCCATTCTCATTCCTCTTTCTACTGATCTCAACAGGAGCAGAGTTCAAGCAATGCTGTGCCCTTTTGATAATGAAGAATGTGGACCTGCCTTGCCCAGCATTGCTTTTTAATAAAGCCATGTGCTGATATAGTATTTCATGTTCAGATTGTTTTGCAGCTTGCTCTACCTGGCAATGGATAGCTGTGTTTTTCCCTAATGCTTATGCAGTGATCATCACTTTTTCTTTCCAATTGACTCTATCTTTGTATTTGGCAGAGTTCTTTATTCTCATGTGCTTCTTTTAGCCCCCTATAGGATGGCAATCCCTTTAGCAACTGACTTGTAATTCCATCTCAAGAGTTGTACAAAAATCTGCTTAGCCTAGGCAGACGGGCACTAATGCTGCTAGCGGAGTTCTGATACTGATCTTATCTGCCTAGCTTAATCGATGCATAAGGGACTGTAAACATAGGATTTCAAAGAGTGGAGAACTATTTCTATAGTATTTGTTTTTCTTATCTTTCCCTTATCTAGCAGAGCATCTGACATTTCAAGGATTTTTTTTTATGATGATGATTTTGCTTCAACTCAGCATTTGGCAAACCTTGAAAAAGAAGCTGAAGTTTCATCTGAGAAAGTTGAAGCAGTGTGTGAAACACAGACACTCTGTCATCCTGTAGTGGGGCAGCTGCCCCACTCCAGTAAGCAGGGGGTTAAAAGCAGCCCTGGAGAGGGCTCCAGCTGAGAAAAAGGCTGGGCTAATTGGGGAAACAGCCACAGCTTGAGCCACGCCCCAATCAGGCCACAGCTGGCCCTATAAAAGGGCTGTGGGCAAAGAGCTCAAAGAGACACTCTCTTTAGCTTCTGAGAGAGAAGGACTAGGCTGCCTAGGAGCTGAGAAGGGTACCTGAGGTGGAGCAGTGCTGGGGAAGGTCAGAGGAGCTGGGGAGCTCCAGCCTGGTAAAACCCCTGCAGAGGGGCAGCCCAGAGATAGGTCAAGGCAGCAGGTCCTTGCTGATGATGAGTGGTTTACAGATTGCAGTCTGCCCCAGTGAGCAGGGGTGAGATGGTGACTGGCAGTAGCCACTGAGGCAAGGTGGTGCAAACCATGTATCAAACTGCTGAAATCTGACTGCAGGGCAGGCTTTTTTCAAACTCTTTCCTATAGATTTGTCATACTTTGGCATACCATGTGTGTCATAAACAGATAGTTAAGGGTTAATGCCTCTTTTTACCTGTAAAGGGTTAAGAAGTTCACCTCGCCTAGCTGACACCTGACCAGAGGAACCAATGGGAGGACAAGATGGTTCAAAAGGAAGGAGGGAAATTCCCTTTGTCTGGGTCAGTTTCACTTTTGACCAGAGTGGGAAAGCTCCAGAATTCAGCCTCTTATCAAGTAGTGAGTATTAGTGAAGGGAATAAATAAGTTTGTTTATTTCTTTGTAACTTGTCTTGTGCAATTAGAGGAATAATCAAATTGGGTATTTGGGTATTTTTTGTGTAACTAAGTTTTTGCCCAGGGGAACATCCTCTGTTTGAAATCTGTTGTCTGTGAGAGTAGCTGGTATGCTAATCTCTCCCAGAGGGTTTTCTTTTACCTTTCTTTTCTTTAATTAAAAGCCTTTTTTAAATAACCTGATTGATTTTTCCTTGTTTTAAGATCCAAGGGGTTTGGATCTGTGTTCACCAGGAAATTGGTGAAGAAGTCTCTCAAGGCTACCCAGGGAAGGGAATTAGTGCTTGGGAGTGGTGGCAGCCAGACAAGCTCTAAGCTCAATTAACAGCTTAGATCTGCTCATGCAGGTCCCCCACATCTGTACCCTAAAGTTCAGAGTGGGGAAGGAACCTTGACAATGTGCTTCAAAGAGTGTACCAGCCCCCCTGCCAAAGAGTCTCTTCTAATAATTTAACCAATTTAGTTCATCCCAAAGTATCACAGAAGGCTTCATGACTGACTACAGTCTATGCATGCACTGAAAAGAGCATCAAATGGGTCACAATCTATCAAAGGGGTATACATCCGTGCATCCAGCAGTGTATGGATAATGGGGTTTAGCAGCCAAATGTCCAGGTGAATGGAGGAAACTAGAAGATGGGGGAAGAGCATTTGATTGTTTGTGGGGTTTCTTTACAAATTGCATTGCACAGAGGCCACTGAATACCATCAGGTGGGCACTACTTTCAGGCACTTTTAAATGTTGTTGTTGTTGTCAGTAGGCAGTCAGTAGAGGACTGGCTGAGACCAGAAGATATCAGCGTTGGTCAAGATGAAAGGCTTTGATCCAACAATCTGTTCCATTAAACTCTGTTCCATTTGGAACCTGGACTTTTCCCTGCATTCTGCTCTGCAAGCACATCTTTCTCATTTAAAATCACCCATTCAACTTAACCCTCACCACTTCTAGTAAAATTATAGCTGGAGCTGTCACTGTCAACTTCTTTTTGTAGCCTAACAGTGATGCCTGTTTGTACACTTGGTCTGGAATAGCGAGTACAAACTAAACCTCTAACTAAAGAGGGGCAGGTAATACCCTACTTGCAAGTGTGCACATTCTGTAGTAACTATTTATATTCTTATTCCTATTATGAGAGCCCCTAGAGGTCCCCAGTAATATCAGGCCCCCCTTTAAGCCAGGTGCTGTATAAACACCTAGTGAGAGAAGGTCCCTGCCCCAAAGATCTTACAACCTTAAGAGATAAGACAAAGGATGGAAGGAAAAACAACTATAGAGGCAAAATGATGTGCCCCAGGTCACTGAGAAGACCTGTGGCAGAGTTGGGAACACAAGCCCGTGCCCTATATAACAAGCCGTTCATCCCTTCTAGTTTTACCTGAATTTTTGCAGTGAGAAGAGACACTACAGCTGTAGATTTAGATTAGAGAGGAGTCCTTACGTGTGATGTTCAGACAGCCCAGAGTTTGGGGGGTTCCAGATGTGCGATTTTGGTTCAGGGTCTGTGCAGCACCTTTCATGTATAAAAATCAGAAGCAAGAGGAAAAGCAATAGTTAGGACTAAATGTGAACCTTTCAGTTCACAGGTGATTTGGATAACCCTGTTTGTATTCTTTTCTTCTCTTTTGAGGGAGTTTCTATTTATTTACAAAGAATGTACAAAGTCCTGTGACTTGGAATGCAGAAGGAACCAAGTTTCTTAGCTTATGAGCCTCCTCCAAGCATCTTTAGTCAATACCAGACAGAAGAGCTCTCCCTAGCTTTTTCCAGGGTCACAGTGCGGTTACGGGTCCTTGCTTGGTTTTTCCTGCCTCTTTTCCTTTGCTTCTCTCTGTTCTTATCTGTGACCTCAATATCTGTGTGTTCGTTAAATAAAATATATAAATTAATGGAAATATCCTATCTCCTAGAACTGGAAGGGACCTTGAAAGGTCATCGAGTCCAGCCCCCTGGCTTCACTAGCAGGACCAAGTACTGATTTTGCCCCAGATTCCTGGGTGGCCCCCTCAAGGATTGAACTCACAACGCTGGGTTTAGCAGGCCAATGCTCAAACCACTGAGCTATCCCTCCCTCACACACCTAGGCAAAATAGTATTCAATCCAAAAGCTCCTGGGCAGATTCACACACACCTTTTGTCTTAGGCAAGGCTTATATTTACTGGTATGTTAATTGAAGTGTGGGTTCACACCTATCAATCTCAACGGGGATTTAACCCAACCCAAAACAATGTTTCACCCAGCTCATAACATTATTATAAGCCTGTGTAATGCACATTTTTTATATTATACAGTGCAATAATAGGGTGGATACAATTTGGAATCATCGGATTACAATGTCAAAGGTGAGATTTGAACAATTGCTCAATGCTGGTCTAGTTCCACTCCCATTAAAGTCTACAGTAAAACTCCCACTGACTGTAGTGGGAGCAGAGTTAGAGCAGTGCTGAGCATGTCTGAAATTCCACTAATCTTATTTTACTTAATAAATATTTATGAAGTTTAAAGAGATGTAACTGGGTGCCTGGAGCTCTCACCCCATTAACAGGCCTTGGGACCCTGCCTAAAGCTCCTAATTACTATGGCAACCACAGCTTGTTAAATCTACTCGGATGTAAGAGGTTGGCGTGACCCTCTGATGGGAAGGAACTAGTGTCAGAGACAGGGAGGCGGAGCAGCCAATCTCAGGGAGGAACCTATGCTGAGATTTATGATCTGTTATTGTTTGAGTTTATATTATATTATTATCCCAGGAAAGGCTTAAATCAAACCTTGTAAATCACATGTAGACTTTCTTTGGAGCAGAATGGGGATGTCCCCTTCTCATTGTATTGCCTTACAAACCATTTTTAGAGTAAGACCCAGAATCCATACAGGCTACCGCTTGTAACAACGCTCATTGCCGGCATCTGTGAAGTCTGACTTGGAAACCTCTGCATTTAAAAGCATGCGTTTCTACTCTCTCTACCAATAGACCAGATCCATTAGCCTGAAGAGCTTCTGTGACAGTCTGTCCCCCCATCTTCACCCTTTTTGCAAAACTAAGAATTTTTGTACAAAACACCTCATGCCTTGTGAGGTATCATTTGAAAACTCATAATCTGCTGAACATTATTGTCCTGGTCAAATATGTGTATAAAAAATGTATGTAAAGTTACAAGATTCTACTGTAGAACATTGCTGTGGCATATTCCAAGGATAGAAAAACAGACCAAACCAGTTCCTCAGGGACAAAAAGCTAGTCAGCGCCTCACCCGGGTGTCAGCATAATCTATTCAGCAATCACCTAGTTCAACCACTAGAGGAGGACAAAGACACACATGGCCAGTGTGTTACATGAGTATGGTGGTGGTAGCATGTCTTTTGGTTGCTAGTCCCCAGGAAATTTTCATTTTTCATTCTCTGTGTTTAAAAATACCTGGCATAGCCAGCTGATGATGTGGCTCCCCTATTTTCCAAGATCCCATGGGTCACTGGTGATGGTCCTGCCACTGATCATTCCCTTATTCCTGGCAGTGACAGGTAAACTCTGCCTGTGCATTTGGAAATAGTGACATTTTCAAAGTGAACACAGCCCAGCATATAAATTTCCATCTGCGGTTTCATGCATGGAATTTTGTAAATGCAAGTTTGTTCGGGGCACCGGAACATGGCGAGTTAGATGTTTTAAAAACCTGACTGCCATGCAAATGCTGTGTCTGTGTGTAAATCTGAGGTTTGGGGCTCCCCAAAAGGAGTGTTTGCAACATTCGAACTGCTTTTGCACATGTATCGCTGACTGGCTGATCTCATTCATGGAGTTCTAGCCAGTTTACCTGCTTAATTACGTGCACCAGGCGGCATTTAACCCTTCAAACCTACTTTACTACAACATTAGAAAGAGTCATAGTGTTTAAAGCTAGAAGGGCCCAATATTCTGGCCTCCTGTTTATCACAGGCCCCCAACATTACCCAGCACCTGCACACTAAACCTCACACCGGCATGAGACCAAAGTACTAGAGCCTGCAGGAGACTAGGCTATGATGTGTCACTGGCAGACAACAGGAGGGAGTGAGGAGCACCAGTGCTCCAGGCCCCTGCACGGGCTGGTAACTGATTAAGTGAGATGTACCCAGATAATCCTGGCAAGTGACCCATCTCCACATGTTGCAGAGGAAGGTGACCCCCACCCCAAGGTCACTGCTAGTCTGACCTGGGGGAAAATTTCTTCCCAACTCCACATATGGCCATCAGTCAGACCCCTAAGCATGTGAACAAGAACCAGCCAGCCAAGCACCTGAGAGACACAACGCTGCAGACTCCTGGCCCTCCCCATCCAATCTCCAGTCTCCAGCTGTGGCCATCCCTGATGCTGCAGAGGCAGGAGGTAAATCGAGTGTGAAGAAATCCCTTCCTTTCCTTTGCTGGTGGCCAGCTGAAACCATGAAGCATGAGCTTTGGGAACCTAAGAGAGAAACTGGAAGCGAGCCCAGGACGGCTGAGCCCTGCCCGTCATACATTTGTCTAGCTCTCTCTTAAAACTAACTACGTTGTTCTCTCCCACAACTCCCCTTGGGAGGCTGTTCCAGAACCTCACCCTTCTGATGGTTAGAAACGTTCTAGTTTCCAGCCTCCGTTTGTTCTTGGCCAGTTTATCCCCATTTGTTCCTGTGCCAGCCTTGTCCTTTAGCTTACCTAGCTCTTCACCCTCCCTGGCATTTACCTTCTCTCTCCTCCCCTGCATTATATATTAAGTAGTACCCTTCAGATACCCACTAAATGACAATGTGCATCCTGCAGTGTCTGCATCCGACCAGCTTCTCTCTCCCCTCTCCTCCTCGGGTCACTTCTAATGCAGTCCTAGCAATGGCTAGTTTATTTGTGGCCTGGATCCAGTATTTCATTATTTAGGATCTCAGCATTTGAATGTGCTGCTGTAGCACACTCTATTGGCATGACATTTTGTAATGGACATAATCTTACCTGTGTGACCAAACCACTGTCCTGCGATGAAATTCGAAATGGTGTGTGGCCGGATTTACTACTACTAATAAAGGAGGAAACACAAACATGAGCAAATCCAATTGGTTGGTTCCAGCTTTCACAGTGACAAGTGGAGTTTTGCACTGAAAAATCTTGAAAGGAAACAGTTTGATTTTTTCTTAGTTTCAGACAAAAAAAAAAAAAAACTATTTGGCAAAACCAACCCCAATTCATGAAATGTTTTGGTGTCACCAAATCTGTATATTTTGCCAAAAAAAGTTTTGGCTAAACAATTTCTCCCAGCTGTATCTCAATTCTCAATGTTGGACTTAGGTACCTAAAATGACAATTGGATGCCTTAATACTTTTGTGGGAATAGCCCAGTGTCTGTCTCATGGTCCCAAACAGCTTGAACAAATGCTCCAGTTTAGATGAATCGAAATGGCTAAGTTTATTATTTATTCAACATTTCTCAAAATGCCAAAGAGCTTTACAAAGTTAATGAAAAAAGTACAGTATGGAACTCAAGGAAAAGGAAAATAATGGGTTTTCTAATGGAAATCGTAGTGCTGAATATTACAGAGACCATTACAGTGTTTTATTCTCTCTCTCTCACGGACACACACACACACGTTTCCAAAATGAAACAAAGCACTGCAATATCACATCATCCCTAGCTTCTTAGAAGTAACACCTAATATTCTCATGTTCCTCAACTGAATCCCCAATCAAGCAAAACACTTAAGCGGGTGCTTAAAATTAAGCACCTGCTTAAGTGTATGGCTGTATCAGGACTTAAATGAAAAGCAGCAGCAGGAAGAGAAAAAGCACTTGCCCAGCGTCCCCAGAGTTCACACACTCAACACTCATAGCATTACTAGGAGTATGTCTACACAGCACACTAAGCCCAGGCTCTGGCTCAGGTTTGAGCCCTAACTCCCCTTCCGTCCACACACAAATCAGTCGGACTCAGGACCCAGGTCTTAGGACCCTGCTAGGGGTGCATCAGAGCCCAAGCCCCGCTGTGACTTGGGTCCAAGCCCTGTCATTTTGCAGTGTGGATGCAGCTCAAGCCTCAGACCCAAGTCAGACGGTCTGTGTATGGACATATTTGCACAGCTGTGAGACCTGGGTCCAGCAACTTTAAAGCCAGATGCTCAAGCATGGGCATGGAAACGCTGAGTCCATCCGCCTGGGTCCCACAGACTCAAGCTTAGCATGCACTGTGCACGTACCCTGGGAGTTCTCGGAAGGGCAGCCTGGTATCTTGACTGTGACACTGAGTTTTTCTACAAGGAACTGTAAAGTCGGATATGTCCTTATAAACATTTCCGTTTTCTGCTAGGAGATCGTCATGCACCGGTGCTCAGAAAATAGAGACATTCAGGAGAAATAAGTCAAATGTCAAGGGTTTTTACAGATTATTTCTCCAGAAAGCAGCTCCTAGGAAATTAAACCCAGAATTTTTAAAGCAAAAGGAGTATCATTGTTTACCTGCGTCGGGCTGGCTCCTGCCTGGTACCTATGCAGGTGCCCAGTGGAGATCTTAGGGCTTAGTTTGATTGCTAGCTCATTGGGACAGGGGCTTTTTGTTCTCAGTTTGTGCAGCGCCTAGCACAATGGGGTCCTGGGCTGTGCCTGGGGTTCCTAGGTGCTCCTGCAATATAAATAGTAAAAAGAACAACTGGGGCTGGTTGAAATTTTTTTGTCAAAACTATTTTTCATGGAAAATTGGGTTTTTGAGAAAATTATTTTTTTTGCCAGAAAGTGTCTGCTTTCTGGGGCAAATTTTGACTTTTCATCAAAAAAACAAAATCTGGAAAACCATCACACTAGCCCAGGGGTAGGCAACCTATGGCACGCGTGCTGAAGGCAGCATGCAAGCTGATTTTCAGTGGCACTCACACTGCCCAGGTCCTGGCCACCGGTCTGGGGGGCTCTGCATTTTAATTTAATTTTAAATGAAGCTTCTTAAACATTGTAAAACCCTTATTTACTTTACATACAATAGTTTAGTTATATATTATAGACTTATGGAAAGAGACCTTCTAAAAACATTAAAATGTATTCCTGGCACGCGAAACCTTAAATTAGAGTGAATAAATGAAGACTCGGCACACCACTTCTGAAAGGTTGCTGACCCCTGCACTAGCCCAATATGTAAACCCCATTGCTTTGCCACTAGAATGGTAGCAGTGGGACATTGCCCAGGACTGTAAGAGGAACAAATGGAAGCTTCCAGAACTCCTGCAGAAATAGTGTTGGGAATGGGATAGGAATGATACACACAGCGCTGTGTTACTCAGACATCGTATATCACAGAGTAGCAAGCCCAGGAACCACAGGCTATGGGAAATAAAGTCGGATGAGTAATTTACCAAACACAAAAGGAAATGGATGTTTTCCTTCCCCTATCAGATGATGCAAACCTTACCCATGCGTCACACGATCTACATCACTGTGGGATCAGCAATCCCTGGATTCTAAAGCCCAGCATGCTCACAGAGAACACCACATGGGCAAGGAATGTACAACTTGATCCAAAGCCTGGGGACATCAATGGAAAGATTTCCAGCAGGCTTTAGGTCATTCCCTAGGGCATGCTTAATAGGCCTCTTTGTGGAAATGAAGTTGACAAGCTGAGGAATTTGCTTAGTCATTGATCACAGAGCCCCACCAGATCCCATCAGGGAGGGGGAAAGGGGGGCAATGAGCAGGACCTGTACTGCCCCCTCTCAACCATATGTAGCAGAAGCCTCTTCTCCTGCAGAGCATCCTATAAAAGGTCCTCTCTGGAAGGCAGGGGTAGGAGTAGTGGCAGGTGAAGCAATAGAGGGCTGATCATCTGACCAGAGAGAGCTCCCCTGCCATTCCCCCATCCCTCCGGAGAAAGAGACGAGGGGTGCATAGCTTTGATCGGGGTAGATGTCTACATGTGTTGCAGTCACACCTCCTGACTGCAGTGTAGACAGCCCCATAGTGAGAGGCAGCACCTGCCCGGAAGAGCTCACTGTCTTGAAGACAAGACCGAGGCACAGAGACTTGTCCAAGGCCACGCAGAGTCAGGATTAGAACCCAGCTCCCAACACCCCAGCCAACACCCAATACTCTAGACCAAGCTCCCTGTCCAATGTACAGCATTGATAACAATAACAGCAACTACACAGCAGATTTAAGGAAGCCAATGAAGGGAGAAATATTCATTGCAGTTGAGAATACACGTTAGAGCCGGGGAGTAAATCTCAGCTTGTACTTTGCAAGCACTGGCTCAGAGGCAATGGCAATTCTGACTTCTCATAAATAGCTTGAGCTCTGGTTTTCTCTGAAATATATCAAAGGTTGTTAAATGAGGTACTAGAACACTTACTGCTAGCGACCAAACAAACAAACAGCATCATTACAGTGCATATAAAAGCGTCCTGTGGGACAGGTTGCACATAACAATTCAGCTAGATCATTAGGAGTCGATGATTTAAGAGGCAAAGGGACATGACTCTGAATTGGCAATGGAAGAAATAAAGTTTGTTTGGAGGAATTATTTAATGACTGGTAAACCAAAGAGAAAGAGAGAGATTTCATTTCACAGTGATATTGCTCATCATAGAGAAGCTGCAATTTAACAAACACAAGTTATTTTTTCCCTCCAACTAGATCTGGTCCTATCAATGACATTTGTACTTTCCAATCCTCAAGATAAACAAGCAAGAACAAAGGTCAAGGCAATCCAATAACTCAGAGGGCTAACCTCCCAGAACAGTAAGCTAAGAGGTGTGATGCCAGGCCCAAGATAGGTGAGTGTAACTTTCTACACATAACTTTGGCAAGGTAACATTAACTGCTTGTAATACATATGTGTGAAGCAACTGTAGAGCAGCTCTGATGTTGGGCTGATAAACAGATGGGGGATGAACACAGGGAAAACGTGTCTGAATAACAGAGATACAATCCTAATGAGAGAGATAACGTGGTCCAACAGACAGCAAACGGTGTTCTCCTGAGCTCTGATCTGAAATTATTGTGTGGTCTTAGGTGAGGAAGGGCCTGATGCATAAATTACAGGGTGGAATTATCTGGATGTTGTGCTATGCAGGAGGTCAAGCTAAATTATCATAATAATGGACCCTTCTGGTCCGAAAAATCTAGGATCACTTAACTTTTCTGCCTCAGTTTCCCCACCCATTACATAGAGATCATTGTATCCACTGTGCAGAAGTGATGTGAGGATTGATTACTTAAAGCGCAGGACAATATAAGTGCCATTAACTCTATATTTAGATAAGAGACACTATTCAAGAATGGGAATTTCAAATGTGCTCAGCGTTGGCCTATCTCTGCTCCTTTTGAATGGTGACGCTTCAAGCCAGCGCTGAGCCTTTCCCTGCTCTGATTGATCACCCGTGCTTGAGCATTCTGGGAGATATGTAAAATAGTCAAACACATAACAAGAAATTAAAAGATAATTCTCTCTGCGAACCTTGCTCATCCCACATTTGTTCGGCTACCTACACACTCAACTTGAATTTTCAGTGCTACCTGTTTGTGCTTGCAAGAACATATCCACATTTGGAAAGTCCATCAAGATGTAAATTCACAGAAATTTGTGTCCAAGTGACATATAAGCAAATGTTACAAAGACCAATAATGTCCATAAATATTCACAGCCCTTAGTTCAGTGTCAAAATAACACCAGTCCTAAGGCTCTAGTCACCAAGAGATTGGATGTGAGTTTCTTTGTAGCCCTTCAAAGTTACAGCATTGACAACTCTAAGCGTAAAGGTTTATTTTCCTACATTGGCCCTTACTTACGTGTGTGTGTTCTGGTTTTATTCTGTACTTGTCTTTCCTAGAGTTTCCCTTCCAATTTCTCAGCACAAAACAACTCCTCAGCTGTCATATCAGCATTTTCATTTTCTGCACAGCATTAAGGTGCTATTTACAGTCACTTGAAACAAAAACAGATGAACTTAAACTATAAGAAGTGCCAGGCAGTGGCTTTTCAGTGATAACAAGAACATTTGTATGTGCCTACCTAAAACGTTACCTTTCTTCAAGAAGTAAGATCCACTGTCCTACCATGGAATTTTGGTGACTTTGGGGGTGGAGCTCAGACTCATCATTCATTGATTCAGATATATGTCCCTCCCTCTGAATCTCCTAGCAGTCAAGACTTCCACAGTCATAATTAAAAGTGTGTTCTTATAATAAAATAGATTAGTCTGTAAGTAAAAAAATTAAGAATTTTAACAAGGAAGCTGGTCAGAAAACAGAATTTCCATCCTGTGGAAAATTCCAATATTTTGTCATTTGTTATTATTCCCAAATGGGACAAAAAGTTGCAATGTCAATAAAATTGGCAGACCAAAAGTTTCTGACAAATGTCAATTTGGAAATGTCAAAAGAAAAACCATTAAGCTTTTCGCTCAAAACAAAATGTATTGTCTTGAAACGTTGATTTGAAATTACATTTTTGCTTAGCGATGTTGATCCTATGATTGGAATTTCATAACGATAATATTTGATATTTGGAAATGTCAATTCAAAACATTGTGTTTTGAATTTTCTGATAGAAAAATTGGAAAATTTCAACAAAATCGACAGTTTTCAATTAAACCCCATATTTTGTTGGGAAAAAATTGTGGTCAGAAAATTTTAACCGGTTGTTCTCCTTGATACCAAAATGGGATCCCTTTGCTTAGCCGGCATTATTAGATCTATGATCCTTACTTCTCAAAGAAAGGAATGTTTTTGTCCAGGCTTGCATTACTATAACTCATTATGTATTTTTCATTCATTATGAATTTTTATTACAGTAGCCCCCAGAAGCCCCAATCTGGATCAGCCCACTTTGCTGGTTGCTGCACAAACACAAAATAGACAATAGTCATCATCAAAAAGAGTTTACAATTCTTTTTTCTAATTGTTCAGCATAGCAAGATGCAGAGATCCTACATAGTGATCCTACCTATTCATTGCTAATAGAGAGGGAATATAATTTAGCCTAATACATAACTGGAGTCAAAATATCTATACATATAGGCTGTTTTCTGGTTATCCTGGACTGCTACCTTCTATAATGTCTTCCTCCTGAAAACAGCATTAGATGAGGTTTGCACATTATCTCTGCAGACACCTGAAGGTTTCTTCTTATAAGGACAAGAGTACTTGTGGCACCTTAGAGACTAACAAATTTATTAGAGCATAAGCTTTCGTGGGCTACAGCCCACTTCTTCGGATGCATATAGAGTGGAACATATATTGAGGAGATATATATACACACATACAGAGAGCATGAACAGGTGGGAGTTGTCTTACCAACTCTGAGAGGCCAATTAAGTAAGAGAAAAAAACTTTTGAAGTGATAATCAAGATAGCTCAGTACAGACAGTTTGATAAGAAGTGTGAGAATACTTACAAGGGGAGATAGATTCAATGTTTGTAATGGCTCAGCCATTCCCAGTCCTTATTCAATCCTGAGTTGATTGTATCTAGTTTGCATATCAATTCCAGCTCAGCAGTCTCTCATTGGAGTCTGTTTTTGAAGTTTTTCTGTTGTAAGATAGCCACCCGCAGGTCTGTCATTGAATGGCCAGACAGGTTAAAGTGTTCTCCCACTGGTTTTTGAGTATTATGATTCCTGATGTCAGATTTGTGTCCATTAATTCTTTTGCGTAGAGACTGTCCGGTTTGGCCAATGTACATGGCAGAGGGGCATTGCTGGCACATGATGGCATATATCACATTGGTAGATGTGCAGGTGAACGAGCCCCTGATGGTATGGCTGATGTGATTAGGTCCTATGATGATGTCACTTGAATAGATATGTGGACAGAGTTGGCATCGGGCTTTGTTACAAGGATAGGTTCCTGGGTCAGTGTTTTTGTTCAGTGATGTGTGGTTGCTGGTGAGTATTTGCTTTAGGTTGGGGGGTTGTCTGTAAGCGAGGACAGGTCTGTCTCCCAAGATCTGTGAGAGTAAAGGATCATCTTTCAGGATAGGTTGTAGATCTCTGATGATGCGCTGGAGAGGTTTTAGTTGGGGGCTGAAGGTGACAGCTAGTGGTGTTCTGTTATTTTCTTTGTTGGCCCTGTCTTGTAGGAGGTGACTTCTGGGTACTCGTCTGGCTCTGTCAATCTGTTTTTTCACTTCAGCAGGTGGGTATTGTAGTTTTAAGAATGCTTGATAGAGATCTTGTAGGTGCTTGTCTCTGTCTGAGGGACTGGAGCAAATGCGGTTATATCTTAGAGCTTGGCTGTAGACAATGGATCGTGTGGTGTGTCCTGGATGGAAGCTGGAGGCATGTAGGTAAGTGTAGCGGTCAGTAGGTTTCCGGTATAGGGTGGTATTTATGTGACCATCGCTTATTAGCACAGTAGTGTCCAGGAAATGGACCGCTTGTGTGGATTGATCTAGGCTGAGGTTGATGGTGGGATGGAAATTATTGAAATCATGGTGGAATTCCTCAAGGGCTTCTTTTCCATGGGTCCAGATGATGAAGATGTCATCAATGTAGCGCAAGTAGAGTAGGGGCGTTAGGGGACGAGAGCTAAGGAAGCGTTGTTCTAAGTCAGCAATAAAAATGTTGGCATACTGTGGGGCCATGCGGGTACCCATAGCAGTGACTTGAAGGTATATATTGTCCCCAAATGTGAAATAGTTGTGGGTGAGGACAAAGTCACAAAGTTCAGCCACCAGGTTAGCTGTGACATTATCGGGGATACTGTTCCTGATAGCTTGTAGTCCATCTTTGTGTGGAATATTGGTGTAGAGAGCTTCTACGTCCATAGTGGCCAGGATGGTGTTTTCTGGAAGATCACCGATGGATTGTAGTTTCCTCAGGAAGTCAGTGGTGTCTCGAAGATAGCTGGGAGTGCTGGTAGCGTAGGGTCTGAGGAGAGAGTCCACATAACCAGACAAGCCTGATGTTAGGGTGCCAATGCCTGAGATGATGGGGCGTCCAGGATTTCCAGGTTTATGGATCTTGGGTAGCAAATAGAATACCCCTGGTCGGGGTTCTAGGCATGTGTCTGTACAGATTTGTTCCTGTGCTTTGTCAGGGAGTTTTTTTAGCAGATGGTGTAGTTTCTTTAGGTAATCCTCAGTGGGATCAGAGGATAATGGCCTGTAGAATGTGGTGTTAGAGAGCTGTCTAGCAGCCAAGATCCCAAACTGTCTGTACTGAGCTATCTTGATTATCACTTCAAAAGTTTTTTTCTCTTACTTAATTGGCCTCTCAGAGTTGGTAAGACAACTCCCACCTGTTCATGCTCTCTGTATGTGTGTATATATATATCCTCAATATATGTTCCACTCTATATGCATCCGAAGAAGTGGGCTGTAGCCCACGAAAGCTTATGCTCTAATAAATTTGTTAGTCTCTAAGGTGCCACAAGTACTCTTGTTCTTTTTGCGGATACAGACTAACACGGCTGCTACTCTGAAACCTCTTCTTATAAGGGTGTTTCTCTCCCCACTGAATAGACCTCTGCTTCTCCTGGAAAGCCACTTCATTGCTGTGTGACTCAGTTTTTCCATCTGCAAAATGGGAATAATGATGCTGACCTCCTTTGCAAAGTGCTTTGAAATCTACTGATGAAAAGTGTGATAGAAGAGCTATGTTATTATTTATTAATTATTTATTATTATTATTGTGGTCTCTTAGGGTGTGTGGCTTGAGTGCAGAAGGAAGAAGCAAGCTCTTTGCCTTGTGTGCCATCTGTATACACTAACTGATCCACCTAGCTATTGAAGACTGAAGAATTTTTAGGGAGGTGATCAAGCACAAATAATAAGCCTGGGCTACGATTTTCCACAGCAGGTATCTACAGCTAGGCAGCTAACCCCATACTTAGGTGCCTAAATAAGTGGCCTGATTTTCAGAGGTGAAGAGTGTCTACAACTCGCATTGATTTCTGCCCCTTCCTGTGCTGGCCCAGGGTGCGTGTGGGCATCTTCCCTAGGGCCATTAAACCAGCAGAATTTACCATCCATGCACTTGACCCAGGAGGAGCTGCCTGGTTCATCATGCCTTTGGTTTTCCCCACTCCCCACTTATTACCCAACCCCCCTCGTCGTCTCTCTTCTCCTCTCCTTCCCTTGATCACCACCCACTGCCCTGTAAACAGCTCACTGCTGGCAGGCTTCACTGTGACATCAGAGGTAACTGAGCCTAGCATCATATCATACAAGTATGATTGTTTAGGCCCTCTGCGTCCATGCATTCATTAGGTAACTAGGCCCCAGCTGGGAAAGTCAGCGCTGAGCTGCTATATCCGACTAAGTTCCTTCTCCACATGTCTCGGAGATTCTCTAGGATTGGTAGTCTTTTCCACTGACTTCAATGGGGCGTGGACCAGGGCCTCAGTTCTTGGTCTCTGCTTGGCATTCTATGGTCAACAACCAAGCCCTGTCCGAGTGATGTGGTCTCCAAATACGGTTGGGTTGAAAACACTGTTTTTGTTGATTCCACACTGGAGAAGGCAGCTGGATTTGTGTCTCCTCCTGACTAAATATCTCTAACTACCACAGGGAGAGACGCTCCTATTATCATGCCAGGCCAGGAACTTTTGTTGTGGATTATGATTTTTCCAGCCATGAGAATAGAGACACAAGTTACAGAAGGAGGGGAACTGGGCCATGAATGGACTCTGGAGGGGGTGATTGGCTGGTGAGTTGTCTCTTGCTTTGTTCCCCCAGACAGAGATTTGATCAGATGAGCTGCAAGATGATTGTCCTAAATAACTCTGATGTAACAATCCCAAACAGGAACCACAATGTCACAGTCCCACCAGCCAACCAACCATGAAATCACCATCCCAATCAATCAACCATAAATCACAATTTCACAATGCCAATGGCCAACCAATCACGGACCGCAATAAAGAAGAAGAGGAGGGCTGGGAGGATAGAAAGAAGATGTAGGGGATGGATAGTCTATCCCAGGACTGGCAGGATCAGTGCTATCACCAAGTATATTTATTTTATTCACATTTATCTGAGCATGGCAGTGGGTTTAAGCCAAAGCTGCTGATTTTCACTGTGTGCAGTTTTTAGAAACTAATATCCTCATTTTCTATAGTTTTGAAAAATCGAGCTGAAAAAATGAAACATTATTAATACAGTCAATTCCCCCAGTGTGATTCTTGCAGCCATCCTGTTTGTAAAGTTGATAATAAATTGATCGCTTTTCACTGCTAGGAAAGATCAGTCATCACGGAAGCAAGGTTTTCTTAGCCATTGTTACATATTGATGCAGAGACAATGGTGATTTTTAATAACTGTACAAAAAGGTGGGTTTGGACCATTTTGAGACGAGTAAGGCAACACAGACCAGCTTTAAAGGGACCACGTCAACCTGATTTTTTAAATTATTTTGACTAAGGAGTACCTTAGAGACACCAGTCTGAATCAGGAACCCATTATACTGGGCACTATACAAATACATAATGAGAGACAGCCCCTGGCCCAAAAATCTTACAACCTAACTCAAAGAGTTGGACAAAGGGTGGGAGGCAAAAAGGAGATACAGCGATTTATACAAGGCCTAATAGTAGGTTGGTGGCAGAGCCAAATTCCTGCCTTCCCTATACTAGGACTGTGAATTCTTTGGGGCAAGAGCCATTTGCATTTGTACAGTACCTAGCGCCATGGGGTCATGGTCCATGACAGGAGCCCGTAGATCAGAGGTGGGCAAACAACGGCCCGCGGGCCACATCCAGCTCTTGGGACCCTCCTGCCCGGCCCCTGAGCTCCTGGCCCGGGAGGCTAGCCCCCGGCCCCTCCCCTGCTGTTCCCCCTCACTCACAGCCTCAGCTCGCCCCGCCACTGGCGCAACGCTCTGGGCGGCAGGGCTGCGAACTCCTGGGGCAGCGCAGCTGCAGAGCCGTGGCCTGACCCGATCTCTGTGCTGCGCGGTGCATGGCTGTAGCGCCACCAGCCACCGGTGTTCCAGGAAGCGCGGTAAGGGGGTAGTCAGGAAGGAGGGGGAGTTGGATGGGGCAGCGGGGGGTCCAGGGGCGCTCAGGGGACAGGGAATGGGGGGGAGGTGGATGGGGCAGGAGTCCCGGAGGGGCCGTCAGGTGGCAAGAAGCAGGAGGGGTCAGATAGGGGGTGGGGCCGGGCCATGCCTGGTTATTTGGGGAGGCACAGCCCCCCCCAACCAGCCCTCCATACAATTTTGGAAACTGGATGCGGCCCTCAGGCCAAAATGTTTGCCCGCCTCTGCCCTAGATGCTTCAGTAACATAAACAACAATAAAAGAGCATACTTCATCTTTTAAAAGTTGACTAATGTAACAAAAAATAATAGACTTCTGATAGAACTATCCTTTAAATAGCAAGAATATTTATTTTTCTCTTTCTAACATTCTTCCATTATTTAAAACAGGTCTTTCTGCTGTTTAATATCTCCAGCAGGGGAGCATCAATCCGTCAAGGATCGATTTAGACTCTTTGGTGCTGGGGCGATCTTTTTGCTGTATTTTTCCCACCGCGCCTCCCCCGTGGGACTGGAACTTCCAGGTGCTCTTGTAATGCAAACAGTGAACACCATTTTCAAAGGCGCTAAAGTCCCTCGGGAGCGTAACTCCTGTTTTCAAAATGACTCAGGCACTCCAGAGCCGAAGACGCCTTGAAAATCAACGGGCGAGACTCGGTGCTGATCAGGACAGTGCAGAACTCACAGCCCAGGGAGAGTGAGGGGCCAACAAAGGTAGCTTTTACCAGCTTTTGTGCCCTCCCAATCCTGGGCCACTCTAGATAATAAAGATAGCCTTGGGACCCTGACTACTCTACTGCCTTATGGGCTTCAATGCTGCCCAGAAACTCTGCAGCACCCCGTGCTGTAGCCAAGCCTATGTAACAACCCTCTTGCCTCCAGCCCACTCCCAAGACCAGGGCTTGTGAAAGCAGGGTTGTCTTCCTCAGTGCCTGCATTGGGGGCAATTTCCCATGTCTGGATATGGGGATCTGACGGCCCCCTTTCCCCAGCATAAATGGGCCAGTGCAGGGGTGAGGATCTCACCCAATTACTACAGGGCCTGGGGCCCTCAGGATAGCCCTGTAGAGACCAGGCCGTAAGCCACAATGAACTGAATGCAGCGGAGATCTGCTCAGCTCTGTTTTATCTTCTTCCTGTTTCTGCTGAAACGCACAGCCTGCTGACTTGAGATGACATGAGAGACATGTTTCATGCCTGTGTCTGGACGAGTGGCATCTCCCCTCCATTTTAAACCAGCACGAATACTTTTCAGCTGAGGTCCTGAGAAAAGGAATATCCAGGACTGACAATTAAGTACTGCCCACGCGCAGTGCTAATCGTTGCCATGGCGTCGTTTTCTTTTGGTGACAGTGATTTCAATAGGATGTCTGACACCATCATCCCCAGTTATAAATTCATTATCCCTTCAGTTCGACTCTTCCTTTCCAAAGTTCACGAATCATAACCAGCCTGCTCTGCTAGCATTAAGAAATGCAGTGCTGGTAGTAACAACACAAGGAATAACTCCAGTGGTACGGGAGGAAGAGACATCTCATAAAATAATGGACATGCAACAAGTTCCTCGCAAATTCCCCTATTCAGATTCATCATGAGCTTCTCACACTCGTCAGTCTTTTAATTGTATTAAAACAGCTGGCAGGGCAGTCCCTTCTGCATTTGTAGTGGAATCCTTTAACACTCAAATATCTCGCTGATTCTGGTATTCCAGTAAGACGGTTTTCCTCGGTGGAATTCTCCCTAAGCTCTGAAACAACCAACAACCATGGTAATATAAATAAACACCATGAGACAACCCTTTGCCAAGCTGTTTTGGGACTGAGTAAGGGATCACATAGATTAACACCCTTTTAGCGGGTTAATGGGAAAGCAGAATCAGAAAATCCCCACTCAGGGAAGACTAACTGGCTGAGGTCCAGGTTATTCAGCTGATTGATGCAGGAGATTCAGTGAGATGAGACTCACAACCCACAATCACAAAAGACTTAGGTGCCAGAAACTCCTAAATTTTGGTGCCACTTCAATTCACAAAACGCCCACTCAGCTGCCACCTAATGCTGTAGGAATTGAAAATCACGCAGCACCTAAATATTTGCTGTGAATGTTCCCCAGGGACTTCCATTTCTGAGACTGGGCATATGCACAATGCCTCATTTCAGGGTGTCCAGACACCTGAAACCCAGTGCGATCCTCAGACCCGATGGTGATAGGCTTTTCCCCACCTATCTTGCCTGTAGGGCCTGATCTGGTAGGCATTTTCAAAGTGTGCTTACTGAATCAGAGTCCATTCAAAACACAGCTGGAGGAGAGGGTAGAGGTGCCAAATCAAATGCTTCACAGAAGTCAAAACACTATTAATTTATCAACAAAACTTGTAATCTCATAAAAAATGATATCAGGTTAGACATGATCTGTGTTCTATAAACTCATGTTGACTGGCACTAACTATATTACCCTTCTTTAATTCTTTATCAGTCAAGTCCCATATCAGCCACTCCATTATCTTTCCCAGAATCAATGTCAGACTGACACACCTATAATTACCCAGGTCATCTTGATTACCCTTTTTAAATAATGGCACAACATTAGCTTTCTTCCAGTTTTGTGGAACTTGCCCAGTGTTTCAAGATTTATTGAAAATCAACATTAATAGTCCAGTAAGCTCCTCAACCAGCTCTTTTAAAACTCTTGTATGCAAGTTATCCAGACCTGCTGATTTTAAAATGTCTCATTTGTAGCTGCTATTTAACATCCTCCTGAAATATTAGTGGAATGGAAAGAGTATTATCATCATCATCATGTGGTGAGACTACATTATCTGTTTTTTTCCCAAATACAGAATAGAAATAGTTATTGAATATTTCTTCCTTGTCTGCATGATGATTGATAACACTGCTCTACAGCCAAAATGCTTCTGAAATAAATGTAGTCAAACTTTACTAATTCTGGGTCACTGAGAATGAAAATGATGCTTAAAATTGTTGATTGGCTCTAGTTTTCAAGATATGCTATTGGGTCAGTATATACGACCCTTGACTTGGGAATGGCGGAGGATAAGTGAATTATAAAGGGAAGGGATCTCAATTTAAACCAGAAATGACTAAAATACATCTTTGACTGGATCTATGAATAAATCTATGACTGGGTTTGGACAGTACTTGCTTTTTAGGCAAAACAATGAATGATGCAATCTGAAGCTGGTATTGCATCATACATGATATGAATTGCATCATGTTATTCCTAGAAGTCATGGATGATGCAATCATAATGAAGCTTCCATCACTCTGCTGAACAAATTGCCCTATATCAGCTCTAGAAATCATTCAGTGTCGTGCTCTTATTTGTCAGTGTTTGATTTTGCAAAGGGACACATTTCTGTTTAGCCAAAGTGAGCAGAGATGCCTCGTACTTGTGTGAACAGTGCAGATAACTTCTGCTATGTTTGTGGTGAAGTGACTTTTGCATCACAAAAGCGCAGTATAACCACTATGGTTAAGAAAGCCTATCACCTTTATTTTGGCTGCAAAATTGGAGATCAGGACAAGAGGTGAGCCCCACACATATGCTGCAACACTTGTGCAACAAATCTTCACCAGTGGTTGAACAGGAAAAGGAAATCTATGCCTTTTGCAGTGCCAATGATTTGGAGAAAACCAACAGATCATACCAGCAATTGTTACTTCTGCATGGTGCCTCCAGTTGGGAAAGATGTGTCAAAGAAGAAAAAGTGGACTGTGCATTATCCAAACATTCCATCAGCTATACGCCCAGTACCCACGGAGAAGGACTGCCGGTTCCTGATGCACCAGAATCATTCTCACTTGAGTCAGACGAGGAAGAGGAAGAGGATGAAACTTCTGGTCCTGAACCATCAATGTCACAGGACCCACATTTTCTCCCATCCTCCTCCTCTGAACCACACCTCATAACACAAGGTGAACAGAATGACCTTGTCAGGGATTTGGAACTACCCAAGAGTAAGGCAGAGCTGTTGGGCTCCAGACTACAGCAGTGGAATCTCCTGGCAGGTGATGTTAGGGTTTTCATGTTCCGTGACCGTCAAAAGGATCTTGTCCCATTCTTCTTCATGGAAGGTGATCTTGTAGCCTGCAACAACATCGATGGTGTGATGGCAGCCCTCAACATCGTTCACGATCCAGATGAGTGGAGACTGTTCATTGATTCATCGAAGACGAGTCTTAAAGCTGTTTTACTGCATAATGGCAATGTTTTGCCATCAATTCCAGGTGGTCATGCAGTCCATATGAAGGAAACCTATGACAACATGAAACAACTTTTGAGGTGCTTAAACTATGACCAACATCAGTGGCAGCTTTGTGGCGATTTGAAGGTTGTTGCTCTCTTGCTTGGTCTGCAGACTGGATACACAAATTACTGCTGTTTTCTCTGCGAATGGGATAGTCGTGCAAGTGATTCCCACTACATCAAGAAAGATTGGCCACTCTGACAGTCATTGGAGCCTGGGAGGAAAAGTGTTCAGCATCCACCACTTGTTGAATCGAGGAAGATTTTGTTACCACCCTTACACATCAAGCTGGGTCTGATGAAGAACTTTGTCAAGGCCATTGACAAAACACAAGCAGCTTTCAAGTACCACCGTGGAAAATTTCCAAGGTTAAGTGAAGCTAAGATAAAGGAAGGTGTCTTTGTTGGTCCTCAGATTCGTGAACTTCTTCGAGATGATGCATTTGACCATGCACTGCGTGGCAAGGAAAAGACGGCATGGAAAGCCTTCCAGTTAGTGGCAATCAATTTTCTCGGAAACAACAAGACAGACAACTACAGGTTGTTGGTGGAAAACCTCCTCAAGGCATACAAAAGCCTTGGTTGCAACATGTCACTAAAGATACATTTTTTGCACTCTCATCTAGATTTTTTTCCACCAAACTGCGGAGCAGTGAGCGACGAGCACGGCGAGCGATTTCACCAGGACATTGCAACAATGGAGAAACGCTCTCAGGGCAAATGAAGCCCATCAATGCTTGCAGACTATTGCTGGACAGTGACAAGAGATGCTCCATTTAATGAATACAAGAGACAAGCCAAGAAGCGCCGAGTAGACACTGAATAGGACTAAACTATGTACATAATAGTTTTTTGCCTTTTGTTTCATAATAAATTTTATTTAGATAACCCTTTTGCTGATTTTTAAAGTGTTACATAAACAGGACAGGTGAAATATTATCATGTAAAGCAACCATAAACACATGAAAAGACCTAGGTTTACAATTTATGATTAAAACTCTACTATCTACACAATATACATAGACATAAAATGTAAAAACTTAAATATCTTAGAAACAGTAGCCAATCAGTTGTTTTAATTGTCATATTTGAATTCAGCACATCAAAATACATAATAAATAGCACATTTTATCTCTGAAGCAGACGACTTCTCAAAAATTGTAGACCAGTGTAATTCTACCATTTCTATTTAGTAATGGACAAATACCATTGTTATTATTTTCCCAATGTATGATAAACTACATCTTCTTATTGTCCTCAAGTCTGCTGGCCATATATTTCTCTTTGTGTCCCTTTTCTTCCCTTAATCAATATTCTACAATTTGTAGCTTCTGATTTACATTCATCACTATCAACTTCCCCTTTCTTCTGTTTGTCACATATTATTTTATTCATTATTTACTACTAATTAATTATTAATTATTATTATTATTTAGTATTTATAGCTACCCTCCCTTCCCCTCTAAACCCGATCAGCTTTTTAACCAATATAGCCTCCTTCTTTGATTCTGGTTTTTGGCACATCTAGTAAAGTGCTCTTAAACACTTCCCAATTATCATTCACACATTTCTGATGTTATGTTCTCTTGTTTGTTACCCAGGATCCTAGCACTGGTGTATTGGCAATTAAAGAATTTCTTTTAATCATGGCCTTTGGTTCCTTGATTAATTTTGTTCTCAATATCTTGCTTCTGTGCTAAATGAGTGCTCATATCTTCCCTCTTTTTGCCCTTCCCTTTTCTTATTAGTTGAACCCCCTCCCCACTACTCAAGCCAGCCTGCCTCCCCAGGAGATTGGTCCCCATTCTACTGAGGTGGAGGCCATCCAAACTAGACAGCCTCCTCTCCCCAAGTAAGGTGCACCAATGTTCCATAAAACCAAAGCCATGCACCCTACAGGACTTACCTTACCAGCAGATCACTTGAAGAATCTTCTGCCTTCTATCTTCTTTCACTTGCAGGACAGGAAGGATCTGAGCAAAGATTGCTTGGACAATCTTCTTCAGCATGCCTTTGAGTTTCCTGAAGTAGTCTATTACCTCTGAGATATCCCACGATGCAGTGTCATTAGTGCCAATGTCAACTATCACCACTGGATCCTTTTCTGTCGACTTCAGACGCTTATTCAATCTAGAATGATGTCTTCTGTCTTTGCTCTGAGAAAGCAGCACACCATCCTGTTGTCCCCTTGTCCCTTGCAGAATGTTCTTTTGATTCTTTTGAATAGTGAATCCTCAATAAGAATCATCTGTCTTTCTTGGATGGTTGGAGAACTCTTTGTGGGCAAGCTTGCTTTTCTTACACTAGAACTTGTGGCTGCATGTACAGTAATATGTTACATGACTTCTTGGGTGGACGAGATTCACCCAGAGATGTTGAAAGCATCGGACAATGTTGGGGTGTCATGGTTAACACACCTCTTCAATGTTGCGTGGAAGACGGGTGCAGTATATCTGGACTGGCAAACCGGGGTTGTGGTCCCGATCTTTAAGAAAGGAGATCAGAGGATGTGTTGCAACTACACAGGGATCACATTCCTCAGCCTCGCCAGCAAAGCCTACGCCAGGGTGCTGGAAAGGAGTCTATGCCCATTAGCTGAACCTCAGATTCAGAAGGAACAATGCGGATTCCGTCCCGGCCGTGGAATAACAGACCAGCTCTCTGCTCTCTTGCAGATACTCGAGGGGTCATGGGAGTTTACTAATCCAGTCTACCTTTGCTTTGCAGACCTGGAGTAGGCATATGACCGCATTCCCTGAGCTCTCTTGTGGGATGTATTGTGGGAGTATGAGGTGCCAGTGCCACTTTTCTGTGCTATCCAGTCCCTCTATTCTCGGAGTGAGAATTGTGTTTCTATTCTTGACATAGATTTCATTCAAGGTGGGCATTGGACTCTGTCAAAGGTGTGTCTTGTCCCCGCTCCTGTTTGTGATTTTCATGGACAGGATATCAAGGCGCAGCTGAGCTGTGGAGTGCATCTGGTATGGGGAATCGGAGGTGGCACCTCTGCTGTTTGCAGATGATGTTGTCCTTGCTTTTTCAGACTGCGATCTCTGACGCGCACTCAAACATTTCGCTGCTGAGTGCGAAGCAGCTGGGATGAGAATCAGCACCTCCAAATCAGAGGCCATTGCCCTTTCCTGGAAGAAAGGGGATTGCTCTCTCCAGGTGACAGGGGAGCAGCTGCCCTTAGTGGATGAGTTCAAGTATCTAGGGGTCTTGTTTACAAGTGATGACAAGCAGGAGTGTGAGATCGACCGGTGGATTGGTGCAGTGGCAGCAGTGATGCTGGTACTGTACCAATCCATAGTGGTGAAGCGGAAGCTGAGTTCTCGGACAAAGCTCTCGGTTTAGGTCGCTCTACGTTCCCATCCATACCTATGGTCCTGAACATTGGGTAATGACCGAAAGGACGAGATCGTGGGGTGACTGTGCTTACTCTTCAAGATAGGGTGAGGAGCTCGGCTATTCGGGAGGGCCTCAGAGTAGAGCTGCTACTCCTCCGGATTGAGAGGAGCCAGTTAAGGTGGAATGATAAACTGTATTATACTGCTCAACCACTAGGTGGCACTCTATGTAAAAGACTTTCTTTAACCCGATCTCAGCCAGACCTGGTAGAGCATTAAAGGACTTAATGATGAACAACACATGGAATGTATAACAAGGTCTGTGACCAGTCCATATCTGGGATGGAAGCAGGGCCAGTGCAACCACTAGGCGAACTAGGCGGCCGCCTAGGGTGCCAAGTGGTTGGGGGTCCCAAAAAGCGTGCTCAGGGGAGGCGGTGGAGTGGAGGTGAGCTGGGGCAGGGGAGCGCGGGTAGGGCTGCCCGCAGCAAGTAACGAGGGGGTGTGTGCAGGGGAACCGCTCCCCGCCCCAGCTCACCTCCGCTCCGCCTTCTCCCCTGAGCACGCCGCCCCCGCTCTCATTCTCCTCCCCTCCCAGGCTTGCCGCGCCAAACACCTGATTGGCGCCGCAAGCTTGGGAGGCGGGAGAATGGAGCGGCACCGGCGTGCTCAGGGGAGAAGGCGGAGTGGAGGTGAGCTGGGGCGGGGAGCTGCCGCAGGGGGGCTCCCCGGGCAGAGGGGGGGGTGGGGAGCTTCCGCGGGGGGGCTCCCCAGGCGGGGAACTGCTGCAGGGGGGCTCCCCGGCTCTTCTCCATGGCCCCGCTCCTGCCCCACCCCCACTCCCCTGAAGATTGCAGCCAGGCCCGACCCTGCACTCACCGCATGATAAGTGGAGTGACCCGGCCCCAGCCTGCTCCGCTTCCCTGGCTCCCAGCCGTGCTGCCGGCAAGTGCTGGGGGGCGGTTCCCCCCTCTCTCCTCCCCCCCAGCCTGGGAGCCAGGGGAGCAGAGCAGGCTGGGGCCCCAGGCCTCCATGGGGGGACGGGGGGGGAAGCCTACTTCCTGCAGGAAGTGGAGTGACCCGGCCCCAGCCTGCTCCGCTCCCCTGGCTCCCAGGCTTGGGGGGAGGGGGGAACCATCCCATCCCCGCACTCGCCGGCGGTGCGGCTGGGAGCCAGGGGAGCGGAGCAGGCTGGGGCCGGGTCACTCCACTTCCCGCAGGAAGTGGCCAGCCCCCCTCCCCCCCGGAGGCTTGGGACCAGCCCGCCCCCCCCCCCCCCCGTGGAGGCCTGGGGCAGGGTCCCACACAGCCCCCCTGCGGAGGCCTGGACCTCCCCTATTCCCCGTGGAGGCCTGGGGCCCCACACAGCCACCCCTAGGGCACCAAAATAGCTAGGGTGGCCCTGGCTCCCCGGGCCAGAGGGGGGGGCGCAAGGTGGAAGTTTCGCCTAGGGCGCGAAATATCCTTGCACCGGCCCTGGATGGAAGACTATGAATAGCAAAAGTGAAGTCTCTGGTGGATTTCATGGTGTCTCTGACACTTTCTTTTTCAGGGTCAAAATTCTGCTCTGCCTGTTTTCTTTGCATTTCAGAGCAAATTCTCAGCTGATCCATGTTCCTTAATATACCACTCCAAACTAGGTGTGTTTGTAGGACCATTTTGGAGCAAAATTGTTCCAGCTTCCAAAAGAGTGACATCTCCCATGTTTTCACATATAAGCCCTCAATTTTTTATGTATTTATTTATTGAGAAAACACAAGCTCACAAGGCATGGAAAAGGGCGAGATGAAATTGCAGAACATTTCACCACATTTTTCCTTCAGGTGCATGGGGCTCGAAGGTGAGAGTTAGAAAAGGGCTTAGCTCTGGTCTCACTCCGCTCCCACTGAAGTCATCCCAGGGGTGAATATAGAGGTTAGGCCAATCCTGAGCGCTTTTGAAAATCCCACCCCTAATGTTTAGCATTAGTAGGAGGTGTTCCTCTATTTGCCCAGAAGACTATTGTAGCATGATCAGTGGACCCCCAGGCTTCAGAAGGGACCTAGTTTTGTTGCACCAGGGGGCTGAGGAGCACATGCAGGGGCCATGCTGCTGTAGCACAGCGTCGACTCACCCCTGTGGCGCCTCCTGCTGGTCATCCTCGGGAATTAGTTCTTCGACCCAGGAGCACCCTCTGCAGGCTGGTGATCCGCTTGCCGTTGGCCCCCATATCCCTCCCAGGACGCCGGTGCCCTTATCTCAGGGTTCTGCCTCCTGCAGTACCCCACAGTCTTACCGGGGCTCCCCACCCCAGGGGAACCCCCTATCCCCACATCGCCTCAAGTCATGGCTACTGCCAGTCTCTGTTTAGCCCCCGCGCCTGGGGCGGACTGCAGTCTATCAGCCGATCATCACAGGCAACAAGGGGTTTGGACTGGCTGCCTTTACCCACCCTCCTGCTGCCCCTCTGCAAGCCCAATCCCTAGGAGGGCCTAGAACTAGGCCCTGAAGCCTGGGGAGTTGCTGGCTTAGGGCTTCTCAGCTCCTAAGGCCTTTCCCCAGCCCTGCCTCCCTCTAGGTCCCTTGGGTGTGTTCCCCAGCAGGCAGGCCTGTCTCCCTCTGGCTTCCCTGGCCTTCTTATAAGGCCCAGTCGCTCAGTTTGGGGCATGGCCCCAGCTGCAGCCACTTCCCCCAATCAGCCGGGGTTTTACCTTGCCCAGCCCCAGCCCTCTGCAGGGCTTTTCCAACCCCTCTAGGGCCAGAGTGGGTGCTCACCCCGCTACAGCTGCTCTCAAACTTCAGAGCACTAGCATACAATAGGGACCAACAGGGGCCATGAAAAATGTATCATGGACCGTGAACTCTGATCTCCCCCGTGAAAATTGGCTATTGTAGGGGAGGGGCAAGGCTAGGGTACCCCAGCCAGGGATTCCTACTGTGGACCAGGTTCCCGCTGCTAGTCCTGGCCCAGGCCGGGGAAGGACTGGACTTCCTGTTCCCCTGCAGGGGCCGCTCCCTGAGTTAGGTCAGATCCACATCGGGGAACCTCCCCCAGCTGCAGGAAGCTCCATGGCTGCTGAATAGGACAGCTCCGAACCTGGGCAGGAGGCTGCAGTTCACAGGGGCAGGAGGCTGCTGGGAAAACCCAGTTGTTTAGTAAACCCCACCCCCATACTCTACGACCTTCACTTCTGTGCTGCTGCTGGTGGCGCTGGCTTTAGAGCTTGGCACCTGGCCAGCAGCAGCGGCTCTCTGGCTGCCCAGCGCTGAAGGCAGCGCCCCTCCCCCAGCAGCAGCACAGACATAAGGGTGACAATCCCATAACCCTCCTACAATAGTCATGCAACCCTTCCCACACACCACCCCGTTTTGGGTCAGGAACCCCACGGTTACAACACTGTGAAATTTCAGATGTAAACATCTGCAACTGTGAAATTGACTTATTTTAAAATCCTATGACTGTGAAATTGACCAAAATGGACCGTGAATAGGTAGGGCTCTATTAATACAGACCTATATCCCACAACCTTGCCTCCTGTAGCAGTTTCATGATCAGTAAGTGACACTATCAGGAAAGAACCTCATACCTACTGACAAACTATAAAAAATAAACTTGGTGGTCTCAGTCTGGTTAAGAGTGGAGCATTGCCTTGGAAAAGGGCAAATACAGTGCCCATCTATAAAAAGGGAAATAAAGGACAACCCAGGGAATTACAGACCAGTCAGCTTAACTTCTGTACCCAGAAAGATAATGGAGCAAATAATAAAGCAATCAATTTACAAACACCTAGAAGATAATAAGGTGATCAATAACAGTCAGCATGGATTTGTCGAGAACAAATTGTGTCAAACCAACCTGATAGTTTTCCTTGACAGGGTAACAAGCCTTGTGGATAGGGGGGAAGCGGTAGATGTGGTATATCTTGACTTTTGTAAGGCTTTTGATACTGTCTCGCATGACCTTCTCATAAACAAACTAGGGAAATACAACCTAGATGGAGCTACTATAAGGTGGGTGGATAACTAGTTGGAAAATCATTCCCAGAGAGAAGTTATCAGAAGTTATCAGTGGTTCACAGTCATGCTGGAAGGCATAATGAGAAGGGTCCTGCAGAGATCGGTTCTGGGTCCAGTTTTGTTCAATATCTTCATCAATGACTTAGATAATGGCAGAGAGAGTACACTTATAAAGTTTGCGGATGATACCAAGCTGGGAGGGGTTGCAAGTGCTTTGGAGAATAGGATTAAAATTCAAAATGATCTGGACAAACTGGAGAAATGGTCTGAAGTAAATAGTATGAAATTCAATAAGGACAAATGCAAAGTACTCCACTTAGGAAGGAACAATCAGTTGCACACATACAAAATGGGAAATGACTGCCTAGGAAGGAGTACTGAGGAAAAGGATCTGGGGGTTATAGTGGATCACAAGCTAAATATGAGTCAAAACTGTAATGCTGTTACAAAAAAAAGCAAACATCATTCTGGGATGTATTAGCAGAAGTGTTGTAAACAAGACACGAGAAGTAATTCTTCCGCTCTACTCCGCACTGATTAGGCCTCAACTCAAGTATTGTGTCCATTTCAGGAAAGATGTGGACAAATTGGAGAAAGTCCAGAGAAGAGCAACAAAAATGATTAAAGGTCTAAAAAACATGACCTATGAGGGAAGATTGAAAAAATGGGGTTTGTTTAGTCTGCAGAAGAGAAGACAGAGGGGACATGAACAGTTTTCAAGTGCATAAAAGTTTGTTACAAGGAGGAGGGAGAAAAATTGTTCTTCTTAACCTCTGACGATAGGAAAAGAAGCAATGGGCTTAAATTGCGGCAAGGGCGGTTTAGATAAGGCATTAGGAAAAACTTCCTGTCTGAGTGGTTAAGCACTGGAATAAATTTCCTAGGGAGGTGGTGGAATCTCCATCATTGGGGATTTTTAAGAGCATGTTGGACAAACACCTGTCAGGGATGGTCTAGATAATACTTAGTCCTGCCTTGAGTGCAGGGGACTGGACTGGATGACCTTTCGAGGTCCCTTCCAGTTCTATAATTCTATGATTATCCACATCTAGTAGTCCACTATCCCAATTCCTGCAAAGAGTTCCCCTCAGCAGAGAGGTCAGGGTTTGAACGATCCTGCCAGCTCAACCCCTCTGTCCTCCTGCATTTGCGGAGGGGCAGCAGGCACGTAATTTTCACTGACACTGGCCAGGTTGTACCCGTTGTGTATAAGAACAGAGGGCTTGAGCCTACAGGCCTGCTATTAGGCGGTTTCCCAAGGGAATTGCTTTGTACAGCCCTGTGGAAAGTCTATTTTGCAGGCTAAATACTGAAAAGCCACTCACTGTAGATAGTGTGTATGTATCTTCTAGGCTCTGTTCCTTCTCTTAATTCAACATATTCACGATCTCGATAATTACAATAAGAACCCGAGGGTAGCATGGAGAGGTTGGTCTTGAATAAACATTGTCAGCCTTGGGAAGATGCATGCTGCATCTTTGGGAATTGAATTATTAAACTGATTTGGCATAAACCATGCCCTCCCCCTTGAGGTCATGCTGCAGGATTCTAACACAGGACAGTAACACTCTTGCAAGCTGTACTAATCTGGATCAATACTGTATTAGTTTGGAGAGGTTTAATACATTATTGTTTGTACTGCGGTAACATGTAGGACACCCGGTCATGGACCAGGACCCCATTGTGCTAGGTACTGTACAAACACAGAACAAAACTACAATCCTATGTCTCCAGGAGCTTACAATCGAACTCATGTCACATTACACTACTATTCAGTTAACTGACATTTAATCAATCGCTGAACAATGCATGGGTTTACCACAAATAAAATAGCTTACTGTTTTGGTGTGTGAGCTGGTTTCCGAAAGCGAACACTTAAAACCTTATAAACCAATTATTATTCCCATTACCTTATCCTGAGTGACTCTCTGGGATGATAAAGCCCGTCTTATTTGGACTTATTGCTGAAAAATAGACTTCTAAGGCATAAAGTTCTCCAGATGGATGCTTTTTGGGAATTAGGTGAATAAGAGAGATTTAATCCATCCAAAAGTCAGTATACTTAAATACCTGATGAACATAAAAACCTCATTTCTAATCCAAAGTGACAGGTACTAATGGAATACTTACTGGATTAACGACAAGCCTGCTATGTTGCAAGGACCATGCTGTTTATTTCAACCCTACGCTTGAAAGGATGCACAAAATAAACTCAGTCCCTTAGGCACATTGAATTCAAGTGGACTGAAATGCATGATTGTACATCTAAGCAGGCTATTGAACCCGTGAGTTTTATATTTGAGATGCATTAATACTTCAAGCACTTCAGACAGGAAACATTAGCCTTGGGACAAAGATTTGAACACCACCAAGCTTTTAGATGAACTAAGACTTATTTATATATATAATTTCTTTTGCATAGCAAGGAGAATTTTTCATCTATATAATACCATGTACCCTGTCCTTAATTAATACCACAGACAGGTGGTGCACAGGATAACCACAGTAAATCACTCAAAGGGTGATGAGTCTCCGAAGAACTGTTATTAAATATAGACACATCATAAAACAATAGGTTAGAAGGATGAAACTGTCATGCACTACCATTTCAATCTGTGCTTTGGATGTCAGAACCTTTACTTCTACAAATGGAATCTTAAAGGTATTTAGCTGGCGGATTCAATTTATTGCAAAAAAAAAAAAAAAAAGGCAGGAAAAAGTGTATGTGAAGATTCCATCTCGCTAATGAGTTTAGTGACTTGAGGCACTGACAACAGCTAGTTGATTAAACAGACGATTTCGCCTATGCTTCTAGCATATTTCTTTTTGTTTTGATGAGTCCAGTCCTGATAACAATGTCTGCCTCCCAGCAGTTCGCCTTTAAAACCCACTATGCAGTGTATGCACCAATGCATAATGGCCTGATGAGTGCACGGGTAAGAGGCTAGATAAGTCTCCTTGTAGAACAAATAGCAATCCTGTCCTTTGCATTAAATGCAGTCAGTTAGATAGGGCCAAAAATCCAGCACTGATCACTGACACAGCATGGATTTTCTGCATTTGCATACAGTAGTGGATACTCAGAATGATATTTTTGTTCCAGAATGGACATCTGACCAAAGTCAGTAATTTGATCAACTCCACCAGAGGTCTCAATACTCAAAAGTGAATAGGGAAGTGTTTTTTACCCCTTCACAGAACACAAGAACCCGGGGACACCCAATGAAATTACTAGGCAGCAGGTTTAAAACAAATAAGAAAGTACTTCTTCACACAATGCACAGTCAGCCTGTTGAACTTGTTGCCAGGGGATGTTGTGAAGGCCAGGTGAATAAGTGGGTTCAAAAAAGGATTAGATAAGTTCGTGGAGGATAGATCCATCAATGGCTATTAGCCAAAATGGTCAGGGACATCATGTAGTGTTTGTGCAACCATCTGAGTGCACCTACCATCCACCCACCTTTCTCCAAGCTTTGGCAGCACAGCTCTGAGTGGGGAGACACCAGATACCAGGACATGGGAATGGTTGAAAACATTTGTATTGTGACAGTACCACTGTGATGTTCCTTGAAGAAGCAAAGATTCCCCATCTCTTTCCCATACATAACCAGCCCTGATACTGAACCCACACCTTCTTCCTGATGGTTCCTGTTTGTAAGGGGAGGAAAGGGTTATTGTAGTGAAAGTTTGTGATTTTCAAAGGAGCAGAAAACAGCTGTAACTTCAGAGAACCATTACATCTTCTACAAACGTCCTGTTTTCAAACCGGACCATTCCACCTCACGCCTTCACTGACAGCCGACCAAGGCAGAGACCCAGGGGCAATACAATAGTCTGCTGATCATCTGCTCTACAGCTTCTGCCCAAAGCTATATAGTGGTTCATGGGAATTCAATAAAGTGTTGCATTTACAGTTGTGCCTTGGTCAGTGACCATTTGGGCCAGGGAGTGGGGCAGGGAAAGTGGTGGCCGTCCAGTCCTGCCTGCAGCCCCGGAGAAAAAGGAAGGGAATGATGGTGGAGAAGGTGAGTTTTTAACCTACCAGCCTCGGGTTCTGGTTCCTGCTAAGTCTCAAGGTCCTCCTCTGGCTCATCGTGAGGGTGTTGCTGAATCAGCTCCTGTAGGTAGAGGTACAGAATAACATGATCCTCTTACTCCAGGTCTTGTAGGGCCTCCTCCTCCCCGGCCCTAGTGCCTTCTCTCCCGGGCCCTCATTGGCATCCCATTGGATGATGAGGCTGACAGGGGTTGAGGAGGGAGTCATCCATCACCTCAGGCTCGGTACTGGAAGCCCAGGAGAGCACCCAGTCCAGCTCCTTGAAGAAGGGGTATGTTGCAGGATCCCTCCTGGAGCAACTGCTAGAGTATTTTGCCATCCAGTACCAGAGCCTCTGGTTCTTTGTCCGTTCCCAGCACTCAGCCGGAGTACGGTGACCATCTGCCTGTGCAAGCCTCTCCAAAACCTCCCCGTAGAAATGTAAGTTCCCAGTGTGGCAAGAGAAGTCACGGAGGACAGTGAACTCTGAGCACACATTTATCAGGACCCAGGTGTGCACAGCTGACCTGGCTGTCACAATGTCCTCATGGAAAACTCTTCTGGAGTGGTCAGTGCAGGTCGCTACTACAGGCGAGAAGTGCAGGGTCAGGGACCTTTATAGAGCCAGGTAAATGTCAAACAGGAAAGAGTGCAGTGCATTGTGACAATGGGGCTGGAGGACTATTGAACTTGGGACATGGAGCACGCCCCTTACCCCTGTCCACAATATACACTGGCATAGGCGTGGGACCATGCTATAGCTTGAGATGTGTTCATGCCCTCAGGCATGCTAGCATTCGTGCTCTGGACATGCCTTGAAACCCATGTTTCTGATATTTGGATGTGGATGGGAAGGGGGTTCTGGCACAACTCTGTGAGTGGACCCATGTCTAGACATTAGTGTAGACATAGCTTTTGTGTGTAATTGCAAACAGGGTTCATGAGCAGTGCAAAACAAAGAAGCAAAATGAAAAATAGTGCGTAGATAAATAGAGGAGGATTAGATAAAGGCTTCTGTATTTGTAATTGCATAAGCAAAAACACACTTGGATAAGCCAGGAAGCAGAGGCAATGTAAGGAAACACATTTAATGTGCTTTGCATCAACCAAGCATTCTTCCTATGTGTGAATTTATCTTGTCTGTAATTTTTTTATTTCATTCTTTAGGCATAGGGAAAGCCATTACAGCATTCAATTTACTAATGGGAAAGTCAAAAAACCCTGCATAAAATGAGGAATATTGGATTTGTGTTACTTATCTGAAATCAGCTAAACATGCCTACAACTATTCCAAGGCTAAGATAATGTCATCAGAGCTAGATACAAGGGGAAAAAATAATCTTCAAGACAGAGAAAAAAAAAGAATTTCTCTCCCATTGTGCAAAGAAATAATGATGTAAACAGTGGTATAAAATACGTAGGGGAGTTATATATCAGCAGAAATTAGCATGATGACAAAGTCAAAGAAATACTATTTAGGAAAGCCTCTATTTCAACTGACCATAATACTGATAGAAAGGGAGCAAAATCACTCCTAAAAGAGAAGAAACATTTCAACTTCCAGGTCAAAGACATGAAGGCAAAGACACAAAAAAGGTTCTTTGATTCCCACTGAAAACTGCTTACACATTTCTTAGTGGATAGTGAATTTCATTCTCCATTCAATTTGCAAATTTGCCTACCAAGATTTTAGCAGGACAAATATATATCTAAATAAAACTCTGGAAGGAAAATGATATTGGCTTAAAGCAGCGTATTGGGACTCAGGAAATCTGAGTTCAATTTCTAGCTCTACTACAGACTTTCGTAAATCCTCTCTACTTCTGGAACCCAACTGTAAAATAAAATGAGGATAATAATTTAACCCAATATTAGTGGGTAGTACAGGTCGCCCCTGTACTTGACTTGCAGAGATTATGACTACAGTTGATCAGAAAACATCCAGGGGATATGGAAAATATCAACAAAAACAAGTTTTCAATAGAAAACTTTGACTTTTAATTAAAAAAAAATGTTTGGGCCAACTTTAAAATTGATGATTTTAGACAAATGCTGTTGGAAAGTGAAAAAAAAAATCAGTGTTTTGCTGAACATTTTCTGCTTTTCAGGTTTGCAGTTTTCTAATGAAAAAAATATTTTTTTGTCAAAAGCACACACTTTCTATGATATTTTTTAAGTTGAAAACCCAATATTCCATTGGAAAAAAACCATTTGTATGAGAAATTGTCAACCAACCCTAGTGATGAATTTATTACAGCTCCTACTCTGAGAGCTTTGGCCCCGATCCTCAAAATGACATCAGGTGCCCAACTCCCATTGGATTTCAAAGGAAGGTTGGTGCCTAAATACCCTTTGAGGATCTGGTCCTTAGCACATGTCTTATGTTTTGGCTCCAATAAAGTGGCCATCACAATAATACTTCCTTTCTCCAAACTTTTGACTGTTCTCCTATTAGGCTCTGTATTTAAGCACATGCACAACCTTAAGCATGAGTTGTCTCACTGATTAAAATAGGACTGTTGTGTGCTTAAAGCTAAACATGTGTTCAAGTACCTTGGTGAATCAGGTCCTCAGATTATGAGCTCTCTGGGGCACAGACTGTCTCTTACCATGCGTTTGTACAGCACTTAGCACAACGGGGCTGTGATCTTGGTCTGGGTCTTTTTCTTCCTCTCGTATATATTTGCAAAATCCATGCAATAGTGTATCCAGGCATTTCTGTCAACAGTTTCATGGTCTTTTTCTTCAGATATACTAAACAAGACATCAGCATTCCGACGTCTGTAATCCACCCATAACAAACGAGTGCAATACAGCAGTGAATACATTACAATAAGGAAATGGAGTTCCCAAGGGGTCATAGAGTCTGAAAACAAAGCAAAAAAGTATTTGAAAACGGATGACTTTGTCCTTTGGAAATAACAGATTTAGAAACTGGTTCTTTAGCTTGCTTACAGCAATCTATATGCATGGGCACGTCCTGGCTTCACACCCCCCAGAGAAGAATTTCACATCAGCAGTATAGCCGCCTATTGTGGGTAAGTGTTTTCATGAGTCTGTTTTAACAACAAATTGAAGGGCTTAATAGAAAACAGTAAAAATACAATCCAGATGCAACTTTAATTGTCCAAAGGAGTAGCAGAAATTTGGTCCAATAATGGTGCAATAATCCCCCTCTCTGGAGGAATCCTGACATGCTGAAAATGGAACCCATCCAGCAAGAGTTTTTGATTGGACAGGATTTCCCTTTCATACATACACTGCACTTCTCTCTTCCAAGTTCCAGATGGAGGAGCTGACCAGCCTCTCCTATGGGAAAGGAACTCGGTTTGAAATTATCCTGGCCCTGTCCTGTCTGGGAAGACGGGTGAAAGGTGGCTGTGGAGTCGAGACCAGGCCTTCTCTCAGCTCAGCAGATCTGCAGGATCTCTGTGGAGCCAGACGCGGCCCTGCAAGGAAAGCTGCCATGCTGGGTCCTCTGCAGCTAGCAGGGTGGTGTCCAAAAGAGTCACACTTGCTTGGGTGTCTGCTCAGTAATCCAGAGAAGTGTAACATGACATGGCTCAGAGCTATATTATGTGCCACTTGAACTTCCATGCAGAAATCTGGGAGTCAGGCAGGTTATGGCATGATGAAGCGAGCCCTTCTGCACTGAGCAGCCCCCATAGGGACATTAATCCACCCATCACAAAATATTTAATGGACTGTAACCCTTCCACCAGGTGGATTGGGCAGCAACAAGAGCCCGGTCCAATATCTAGGGGCTCCTTTTAACAATACAAGATAGAACCAGCTCAAGCCTCCATCTGCTAATCTGGGGAAATTACACACCACGTGTAGCACCTCTAAGAGGCAATATTTCCCCTTTTCGCAAGCACTAAATCCGAGTATAGAAAAGAAAACTAATTAATTTGGGGATACGCCACAAGCATGATTCGCAAGCATATGACATGAGCAAAACACTCACCCCAAAGTACGTTGGATAGTGTCCTTTGTCTTAAATTCTCAGTTTGCTGTGTAAAAGTCCAACAAACAAATGTTCTTTTAACATGCTACTCATATCTCTCTCTCTCTCCACAACACCCCACTCACAGAGTTCAGCGGTGCGTTCGCGTAGTTCACCTCCCAACCTGGAGGTGGTGATGGAGGGGGAAGGCATTGACCAATGCCTCAGCTCCAACTGCTGCCACAGCTCCGTCGTTCACTCTTCCGCTGGACACTGCCTGCATTGTGGTTCACTCCACCGCTGTGTTGTCATTCACTTTGCCACTGGCCACTGTGTCATTGTTCCCTCCACTGCTGGACCATTGACCACTGTGTGGTCGTTCTCACCGCTGCTGTGTCACTCTACTGCAACCTCTGTGATGTCTTGAGGTCCCACCACTTAACGCAGCTCTCAGCGATTTCAGCTCTCAGCGATTTCAGCAGTTAGTGGGGGAGCCTCACTACTTGGGCAGGCTGGTCAGTCTCTAGTGATCCATAACAAAACAAAAGACTCCCAATTGAGTCTAATCAGCTCTCTTATTAAACAGTGGAGAGTGGAAGGATCCAACAGTGTCTAGAACTCTTTGGGCAGTGACCACATCACCAGGTACAAGTACCGGTCCCCACCAGCCTTTCTCACCCATATCCATTGTTTAGCAAGTACCGTTCAGTTGAGGGTGACCGCTCTCAACCAGGGCATGCCAAGCACATTTCTGCTGCCCTTTACTCACACAACAAGGGTAGCAACACTTTATTACCCCTGCACCCAAAACCAAAGTGATTTGCAGTCAAATCACAGCCAAAAGTGACCATTTGGGCATAGCAGCCCCAACATCTGCACACCTAGGCAGAGTGGGCATGTCTATGCGAATGAGATGAGTTCATGGGGTATTTTCCTCAGCTCATCACTAGATGTCAGAGGAGAGCTCATTCAGACCCTGCTTGCAGGAAAATACTTACCATCTTTAGTCTAAAAATCCCCTTTAACTGCTTTGAAAGTCTCACGCACCATCATCACTGTGCAAGATACTTTCTCCTATGTTTTGTCTCTCTCCATGACCTAACTGCAAACAGAGATGTTCCTTTGCCTGATTTAATGACTCCTCATTACAACACACACACACACACACACACACACACACACACACATTAATGAGCACTTATACCAATAGATCAAAATCACCCCAAAAGCTATTTAGTAAAATTGTAGCACTTTGGTTCTGCTACAGCACAGCGCATCATAAAGGCAAACCAGCAGGCGCAGCCATTCCCAAATGAAAGCATACTCTCACGCATGGACCGCATTCTAATTAAGGATGGATGAATTGGCTTCTAATGAAAACTTGGTCCAAAACTCCAATCAAACATGGATTGAATTTATTTCTGAAATTCACAAACAGATTCTTTTTTCCAAATCAGCATTGTTCATTTTCACAATTCTTTGCTGTTCTGAATTCAGGCCAAGCCGAAAAGCAGAAGTGGCAAAATGCCAGGGAAAAACAGCTGTTCTTGAGGATGGTCATCACCTCAGTAACTCTTGTTCTCTTAATGTACTGCCTCCACTGCCCTGCTCCCCTTCTTTTCAGAGGTAAGTCATCAAGCTTCTGGGGGCCCAGAAGAACTATGAATAATAATGCCGCCTAAGGCTTCGTTCTAATGGTTTTCAGATGGAAAGATGGGGAGGACGGCTACCCTGGTTCTTCTAGTGTTCTCCTGCCTTGCTTAGGGAGGACTGTGGCAAGAGGACAGGTAGGTGCTGGGGTCATGGCTCTGCCTTCCTTCTGCTGTTACAAGATTTGTATTTAAGAAGCAGTCGGGGGAGGGGGAGGAGATACTATGCATAAATATTGCCATCTACTGGTACATAAGAAAATATAGGGCCTGTTGTAATACTCAGAAGTTAGTAGGTTCAATAAAGTTCTTGCTATGCACGGTAAATGACTTCCTGTGTGCAACCCTTAATGCCAGCCAGCCAAACAGCTTAGGAGTAGCAGTAAGTGAGTTCCCCCTACAAGCCTGGGAGATCCAAAGATGTTAAGGCCGTACTGGACCATTACATCATCTAAGATGACCTCCTGCAGAACACAGTCCATCGAATGTCACCTAGTGAATCCTGCACCAAGCCCATATCTTGTAGCTGGGCTAGAGCATATTGTTTTAGAAAGATACCTTGTCTTGATTTAAGATCTCCAAGTGATGAAGGATCCACCACAACCATTGGTAAAGCATTCCGATGGCTGATTGCTCTCACTCTTAAAAATGTACACCTTATTTCTAGCCTGACTTTTTCTAGCTTGATCTTCCAACCTTGGAACTTGTTGCACTTGTGTCTGTGTAAATATTTTTGTGCATCACCAAGGCAACATGTCTCACTGTGATGCTGAAAAGGCGGTAAAAAAGCTGCACTGACCTCCATTCCACAAGCCACACCCACACCCTTTCTCTGGTTCCCTCTCTCCTTCTGCATCTATGAAAGCTTGAGACAGAACAAGTTGTTTGGATTGATTCAGAATTTACCAAATTAGGGCATACAGAAACAGCAAATATTAATTAGATCATAACAGTTTAAATGCTCCTTTTACCAGCTGTACATTTGTTCATTATTTGATTTATTGCAGACAATTTGTGGATGGAAAAATTCAATTGCTAAGGGTTCACTGAGTCTGGGATGCTTGATTCTAATTATCTATTTTCCTTCATTTCTGTCTGTTATTTTACTTTCAGAGGCAAGACAAACAATGTAACTTTAATACAAATATCTATTAAAAATCCTCAGGTTATTATGAATCAACTTTAAATATCCAGGGAATTGCTATTATGCAAATCCAGTGATGGGCTTGGAGGGTAAAGAACTGCAACACAGAGATGTGTTTTACCAGAAGCTCCTTGATAGTATGAGTGAGATTTCCTTCTCAATACGTGTCATTCTTCTAGTCATTGGCTAAGGGTAGTTGGTCCTTTCATAAGACACGTCCATGCAATTTAGGGCCTCTGACCACTCCAATTAAATGATGGCTGCTTGTTTCATTGGTCTAGTCTACAAATTTCAAGGCTGGGAATCTCCAAAAAAGACCCTAAAAACACAGCTAAGGAAGTTAGGCACTTAATTCCCATAGACATTCAATGGGGTTTAGGCACCTGACTCCCTAAGTCTTCTTTCAAATCCTCAGATCCAGATCTGAATGTCTTCAAATTCTCAGGGTGTTTGAATCTGCAGCTTTGGTTTGACATCGGTATATGAAGACCTACTCACAAAATCTCCATGGGCGAAGAAGGAATCTGCTGAGGAAAGAGGAGTTCCTGGAAGAGGATGTCCATGGGAGCCCTGCCTCACTTGCTACACATTTCTTATGTTCAGGTGTGCATGTAGTGACACGAGAGAGTATCAGGAGCCCTTGACCAGCCCTTGGCTCCATGCATATCGAGGGTGCATGGCTGGGACAAGCTCTGAGAGGAATGTCCTGGAAAGCTAATCAAGCCTGAAGCTGATTGCACTTTCCAGTGGAGCTCTCCTCAAAAAGAGTGTGTACTTTCATCAGGGTTTGGGGTGGAATCATTTGGCCCATGATTGGCCAGATTTCCCCCTCTCATCGTAGAAGCGGTGGGGCAGGGGGAAGTAAGTAACATTAATTTAGTCATATCTGAATATTGGTGACATCATAGCAGAATTTTCAGAAGCCTTCTTGATCCATTGTTAGCTTCAAGCACTCAGCAGCTGACCTCCCAGTGATCAGCCATGCACCATCTCCTCAGTGGTCATCCCCCGCTATGATGACTCACTCACCACCACTCCTTCCATGACGACAGGTTTCAGAGTAGCAGCTGTGTTAGTCTGTATCAGCAAAAAGAACGAGGAGTACTTGTGGCACCTTAGAGACTAACACATTTATTTGGGCATAAGCTTTCATGGGCTAAAATCCACTTCATCGGATGGAAATATTTTCCACTGCATGCATCCAATGAAGTGGATTTTAGCCCACGAAAGCTTGTGCCCAAATAAATGTGTTAGTCTCTAAGGTGACACAAGTACTCCTTCCATGATAACTTTCTCAAGGTTACTTCCATCTCTACACCTGATAGGACCAAAGTGCATAAGTTGGCACCTGTTGATTTCCAAAACAGGGGACATGCAAGAGTCTTCTCCAGCACTACATATCAAAGGCTTCAATTTTCTGCTTTTCCAGCAGCATTAATTTCCCATAATTCACTTACATAAGTTGCTATGGAAAAATATTAAGCTTTTCACCAGTTGAACCTTCGTACATTTTGAGATGCCACGTTTTTTCCAAACTTTCATAAGGGAGGCCATGATTGAGCGAGACTTGGTTGGAGAGGTATGATCCGAGAGAACATCCATTGCATTGTATTGGTGGCTTAGCAGAGAGCATCACAATCAATCAGCGTGTCTGAGATCAGTTAAGAGGTGTCCACCAATGGAAATCCCAGCTTCTTCCACTTTGTCATAAGCCTTCCAGGACTTGTCTCATTATAAATTCTGCATATATGTTGAAAAGGCTTGAGAACAGAATACACCCTTGTCTCACACTCTTCCCGGTGGAAAACTACTCAGAGGTGCCATGTTTGCACCATGGTCTTTTGTTGATGATAAACACTTGCAATGAGTTCAATGAGATGCTTTGGAATCTCCGTGTCTGTCAGAATCCTCCAAAGACTGTCCTGTTGGGAAGTGCGGAATACTTTCGAGTAGGCAAGGAAACACATGATCAATGGATGTTTGTACTTCCTGCATTTTACAGGGATGTTACAGATCTTCACACTTTGATAGCATGTGCCTGGCCATCTCTGAAATCAGCTTGTTGTGGTGGTAGTTCTGCTTCTATCATTTGCCTCATGCAATCCTGAATTGTGTCGAGAGAACTTTCCTCATAGGCAATATCAGGGAGATGATTTGATTATTACTAAACTCTGTTATGTCGTCTGTCTTTGGTAAGGGCAGAAAGATCCCCTTCATCTCGCCACTTTCTAGTCATCCATACGTCATTGCAAATTTTCCATGAGATCAATACCACTGTCACCAATCACTTTTAATGAACCAGCAGAATTCATAATTTGAGCCCCTATTATGATGTTTTTAAAAAATTCCATGCAACTTGCAGGCATTTAACTATTTTGACTGTTCCTTCTAATTTCTGTTAAACAAGCTTCCGCATTTTTTTGTAGCGCCCCCTATTAAAGTTAAATGCTACTGTGGTGGGCTTCTTTGGTATTCACCACCACCACCACCAGGATGTTACATTTAATTACGTTATGGTCACTATCACAGAGCAGTTCAGCTATATTCACCTCTTGGACCAGATCCTGTGCTTGACTTAGAAGTAAATCGAGAATTGTGAGTTCTCTCCTTGTGAGTTCTAAGACTAGCTGCTTCAAGAAGCAAATTTTATCTTTGCATCACATCCTGAAATGACACATACCCAGTCAATATGGGGATAATTGAAATCTCTTATTATTATTGAGTTTCCTATTTTTATAGCCTCTCTGATGTCCCCGATCATTTCACAATGACCGTCACCATCCTGGTCAAGTGGTTGGCAGTATAGTCCTACTGCTATATACTCTTATTATTCAAGCGTGGAATTTCTATCCATAGAAATTCTATGGTACAGTTTGATTCATTTAAGATTTTTACTATATTTGCCGCTATGCTTTCTTTACATATAATGCCACTCCCCCACCAGCTCAACCTATTCTGTCATTCCGATATATTTTGTACCTTTGTATTACTGTGTCCCATTGATATCACCATGTTTCATGAGAACTCTGCCATTATGATCTTCTATTATGTTCAATCATGGGGGATACTGAAGGGAGAGTGGGAAGACTGGGCAGAAAATATCTCTGTTCATTCCCTTCTGTAGATTTCCTCACATCGGGCTGTCAGAAATGGGGGTTACCTCCACTGATTAAATTCAGGGAGCAACCCTAAACTTGGCAGATCTCAAGGATCCATGGGAGGAAAAGACCTCTGGTGAGTCCCTGAGCTGGCTGTTCCCTGTCCTTCATGGGGCTGCCCCCGGGTCTCTAGCAGTGTAGCACCTTTGGAGGCGACTCGATCATTGTCTACAAGTACCTACATGGGGAAGAGATTTCTTTTAGTAGGGGGATTTTTAATCGAGCAAAGACATTAGAAGATCCAATAGGTGGAAGCTGAAGCTAGACAAAACGGAGTCAAAAGCAATGAGGGTTAACAACCATTGGAACAATTTACCGAGGGAAGTAGTGGATTTGCCATCACTTCCCGTCTTTATGTCAAGAGTGGATATTCTTCTCAGATGTGCTTTAGCTCAAACAGAAGTTATGGGTTTGATACAGAAATTACTGGGTGAGGTTTTCTTGGCCACATTCTTCGGGTGGTCAGACTAGATGATCATAATGGTCCCTTCTGGCCACAAAAGCCAATGAATCTCTAAAAGTTCCTGACAAAATGCAGGCTCCTGGGACTATGTTGTTACACTCCATATGTTGCCATGAATGCATTTCTCAAACATGCTTTCTGTACCAAACCCCCAAACATGGGCCATCTATCGATGCACATTTAGGGTGTTCTTATAGCAGCAGCTCCACTCCTGCTTTGTTTTAAACAAATCCAAACTTGTCCTTATGTGCTGAAATCTAAACTTATTTTTGTTTGGTAGTGCACTTCGCATTCATTAAACAGCCTGGCACAGAGCACACAGTACGTTAAAACGCGATGCTGTGCATTTCAATAGTTCCCACGGTGATTTTTTTTTAATTGCAATCCAACAGACAAAAATCTCACCAAGGTCACCGCTGTTTAATTATCCGTGTGATTGACAGGGCCACCGTAAAAATAACCCTGAATAACCAGAAAACGTGTGTAGTAGCTGAAATCCATTAGAAACAGAGTAATTGGAGGAACAGGGTTTGGAACCACAAAGATAGAGAAACCGTGCAATCTGAGGGGAGAAACTCAACTAAATAGGAAGTGGCAGATGCCACCAGCTTTCACTATATAAGATTTTAATTAGTATGTATCCTCAGTGTAACCAGGAACTACACTAATGAAACTGTCCTGCAAAATGTCAGAGCTACCGTAGCATTTTACCTCGGCTAAGAATTGTACACAATACTCTGAGGTTGTTTAGCACTTGGGGATTGATTCAGTCAGGAGTTCTGCACCATTTGTGCTGCCTTTCTAATGATTTACTGCTGCAAGAGTATCATGTGTGTGGCACATGCACACAGAAAGGAGAAATAAATTACAGTCAAGAAGCTTTGTAAACGTCTCTATGTGTACGCTGAGATTGCCAAAACCCAGGTGATGTGACTGTAGTTTAGGGAACAATGTCATGTATGTCTTATTTAGCACTTTTCTTCTTTGGATCTCAAAGCACTTTACAAAGGAGGGCAGTGTCAATATCCCCATTTTACAGATGGGGAAACTGAGGCACGGGGAGGCAACCTGGCTTGCCTAAGGTCACCCAGCAGGCCAGTGGCAAAGTTGGGAAGTGAACCTATACTCTCTTGCATCCCAGTTCACTGCCCCATCCACTAGGCAACACTGCATCCCACATACCTCCACAGATAAATGCTGCAGATGTAGGGAATAAATAAAATGAGATTTTAAGGGCCATTGCTAATTAAAAAGTGATTCCTCGTGACCCCTGTGTGATTATTATGAATTATTACAGTAGCATATAGAGGCCCTGACTAAGATCAGTGCCAGGCACTGTACATGCATACAGTAAGAGACAATCCCAAAGAGCTTTTGATTGAAACAGAGGCCTGGTCCACACTACCCCCCCACTTCGGACTAAGGTACGCAAATTCAGCTACGTTAATAACGTAGCTGAATTCGAAGTACCTTAGTCCGAACTTAACGCGGGTCCAGACGCTGCGGGCAGGCTCCCCCGTCGATGCCGCATACTCCTCTCGCCGAGCTGGAGTACCGGCGTCGACGGCGAGCACTTCCGGGATCGATCCGGGATCGATTTATCGCATCTAGACAAGACGCGATAAATCGATCCCAGAACATCGATTGCCTGCCGTCGGACCCGGAGGTAAGTGTAGACGTACCCAGACAAAGGGTGGGAGTGGAAACAGAAGCACAGAGGGGGAAGTGACTTGCCCAATGTAACACAGGAGGTCAGCAGCAGAGCAGGGATTACACAATGCAGAAACATAATTTCAGCATTTTAGTTTAGGAAGATCCATTACTTGTTTTCAGCTGTATTTTATATACCCAATACCCATCTGGGTCTTGAGCCAACATCCACTGGAAGTCAATGTTTTTTGCTGAATTCAAAGGAAATGGATAAGCCATGTATTTGCAGGTAGTAATAGAACCTCTATAATGATAATAAAAGTTTAAACCACTTTTTGATGGAAAAAAGGATTGTAGACCTTATACAGTATGCATTTTTTATGGATCCCTGATGGTGTGGCACAACGTCTTCATTCCTACTGGGGTTACAATGTGTCCATTGTTATGAGAATACAAAGTTCCATCCCTGAAACCAAATGATTGTCCTGATGAATCTTTAACAGAGCAGGCAATCAGGATGATAGTTATTCCTTCATCATGTGGCTGTTCTCTCTGTCTCCAACAGAAAGAGACAGAAAACACAAGTGTTAATCATTTGGGGGTATTCTCTACTCAACGTTTAGTTCTGCTTTGGCGTGGGAGGACTGATTGGCTCCCAAGTAGCAATAAATGGGATTTTCAGAAGCACTCACCACTGACCTAACTCTGTTCTCAGTCAAGTCGAGGGAGGTTAACCATTGATTTCAGTGCTAGCTAAGGCCAACACTGAGCCATTTTGAAAACCCTACTGAAAAACTATTACCTCACCTCACTGTGACACTACACAGTTCCAAGTAGCACCCGGGGGGGAGGGGCGGGGGGGACACACAACACCCATCACACCCACACAATCACGTCTTGTTTATGCCACACTTAGTCTAATCATCTGATTTTCTCTTCTTATTCTGTTTTGCCGTGGTCTCTGCCCTTTCCCTTGGAAGCACATTAGGTATGATGGGACAACAATGATCTCACCATCAGGTTGCAGGGACAACATTAGGACCTCAGCCACCTAGGACAAAGAATTCAAAACAGCCGAATCAGGCATTCTAAAATATAGAAGATTAGGGTTGGAAGAGACCTCAGGAGGTCATCTAGTCCAACCTCCTGCCCAAAGCAGGACCAACCCCAACTAAATCATCCCAGCCAGGGCTTTGTCAAGCCAGGTCTTAAAAATCTCAAAGGATGGAGATTCGACCACCTCCCTAGGTAACCCATTCCAGTGCTTCACGACCTTCCAAGTGAAGTAGTTTTTCCTAATATCCAACCTAGACCTCCCACACTGCAACTTGAGACCATTGCTCCTTGTTCTGTCATCTGCCGCCATTGAGAACAGCCGAGCTCCATCCTCTTTGGAACCCCCTTTCAGGTAGTTGAAGGCTGCTATCAAATCCCCCCTCACTCTACTCTTCAGCAGACTAAATGAGCCCAGTTCTCTCAGCCTCTCCTCATACGTCATGTGCCCCAGACCCCAGATCATATTTGTTGCTCTCTGCTAGACTCTCTCCAATTTGTCCACATCCTTTCTGTAGTGGGGGGCCCAAAACTGGACACAGTACTTCAGATGTGGCCTCACCAGTGCCGAATAGAGGGCAATAATCACTTCCCTTGATCTACTGGCAATGCTCCTGCTAATGACAGATTTCAGAGGGGTAGCCGTGTTAGTCTGTATCAGCAAAAACAACGAGGAGTCCTTGTGGCACTTTAGAGACTAACAAATTTATTTGGGCATAAGCTGTCGTGGGCTAAAACCCACTTCATCAGCATTTGATGAAGTGGGTTTTAGCCCACGACAGCTTATGCCCAAATAAATTTGTTAGTCTCTAAAGTGCCACAAGGACTCCTCGTTGTTTTTGCTCCTACTTATGCATCCCAATATGCCTTTAGCCTTCTTGGCAACAAGGGCACACTGTTGACTCATATCCAGCTTCACATTTACTGTAATCCCCAGGTCCTTTTCTTCAGAACTGCTGCTTAGCCAGTCAGTCCCCAGCCTGTAGCGGTGCATGGGATTCTTCCGTCCTAAGTGCAGGACTCTGCACTTGTGCTTGCTGAGCCTCATCAGATTTCTTTTGGCCCGATCCTCTAATTTGTCTAGGTCCCTCTGTATCCTATCCCAATCCTCCAGAGTATCTACCTTCCCCCCCCCCCCACACCAGTTTAGTGTCATCTGCAAACTTGCTGAGGGTGCAATCCATCCCATCATCCAGATCATTAATGAATATGTTGAACAAAACTGGCCCCAGGACTGATGCCTGGGGCACTCCACTTGCCAGCTGCCAACTAGACATTGAGCCGTTAACCACTACCCATTGAGCATGATGATCTAGCCAGCTTTCTATCTATCTTATAGTCCATTCATCCAATCCATACTCCTTTAACTTGCTGGCAAGAATACTGTGTGAGACCATATCAAAAGCGTTGCTAAAGTCAAGGTATATTACATCCACCACTTTCCCCTTATCCACAGAGACAGTTATCTCATCATAGAAGGCAATCAGGTTGGTCAGGCATGATCTTAGGATGGAACTGGTCCAGTGTTATCATAGTGATTGCAGTAATGACTGCTACATCGAAGATTGCCAAACACTTTCCTTTATGATCCCAGGGTTTTCATTGAAAATGTTGGCAAAAATCATCTTTTGCCTTGATTCCCCCCCCACACACACACACCTCACCCCAACCCCATGCTTGCTCTCTGCCCAAAAATGGTTTAACAAAATGTATGAGTGAGCAATGGTCAGAGGTCCTTTACTTTTAAGGATAAACTGGGGGAAACCCCTAACCTTTTCTTAGATTAAGGAAAATTCTAACCCCACTCGGCTATTAACTGTTGCCAGTGAGAAGCTTTGTTCTGTTCACTGACTTTTGGAAAACAAAAAGGATTGGATTTCTCAAAGTTATAAGCATTTGGCCCCCATTTCAGCAAACGCCCCATTGAGTTACTAGGATGAGAGCAGAACATACAGGCCTCATGGCAGATCAGGGCTCCTCGTGCTAGTGGGCTCTCAAACTTTGCATACTAGGAGCCCAATCCTGTGAGATTCTGAGCACCCTCACCTCCCACTGAACTTGCAGGAGGTCCTGAGCATCATGGAGACATTGGCCCCAGGAATGCCCACCCGCCAAGCGACAGACTGAGCAGGGGTGTGCCATTCACAGGAGCACTCTTCACAAAATGGATACTAGGCAACAGGCCTTGTGGTTTGCATGGATCGTCCCCCCCACCCACCCCCGTGAGGCCCCATTGCAATGTACACAGGTATGGACACATTGGTGTGTGCTCTGCATGGAAGCTAATGGATGGTTCAGTAGTGAACGGGCCCCAAGACACGTTGTGTGGGTGTGGCTTCTGCCAACGGAAGGAATGGGGTGAAGTGGCCTACCAGATGTGCACGCCGACTGCAAGGGTAGCCTCTGTCTGGGTGTCCTAACCACAGTGGTTAGAAACTTTACAAAAGAATAGTGCTACCTAGGTGCTTCCCTGGCCTTTATCACCAGAGTATCTGACAAGCTCTCACTCAATGGATTTTATCCTCCCAAACCCCTGCATGGTGAGGAAGCCCTAGCCCCATTTTACAGATGAAGCACAGGGAAGGTTAAGTGACTCACCAAAGGTCACCCGATAAGCCAGTGGTTGAGCTAGCAATTGCATCCATATCTTCTATGTTCCAGTCCACTGCCCAGTTGTTTCTACCACCCTTCCTGGCCTGGCCTCGCTTGCAGTTTCTTGTGCCTTTCCTGTGAAGTTCTCTCCCCAGATTGTGTCCTGCCTTTCACCTGAGCTACATGCTTATTACACTCCTCGAGTAGCTAGGCCATCTGGCTGTGCTCATTGTGCCCCTTAGAAGGCGGTCACATCACAGACTTAGTGGGGCCAGACTCCTGATTGCGTTACAGCACCTTGGCATTTCCAGAGCAGTGCAAGAGACCCATAACCTTGCCACCGACAGCTAGCAGAGAATCCCACCATCAGAGGTGAGTTCCTGCTAGCACAAGTGAACTATACCAAGCCCTGTGTATAGAGTATGGGGGGGGAATCCCCCTATGTTAATCCTCCACTGGCTGAGGCTCCGTTCAGAACCCTGCAACAGTGGTGTAACTCAAAGCAGTCCAACAACAGCTCTAAGTCACATTAGGGCTGGGGTCAGCCCAGGGATCAGAGAGCTGCATCCTGACACCCCCACTCCCTTGCCCCTCGCGCAGCTTTAGTGCTAAGTGACAAATAGCTGCACCTGTTCCATCAGTTATCAACTCAGAACAACAATCCTATCCCTTGAAAGGGCCTGCGAGATGACACAACAAGTGTATCACTAATGGGCTTCTCTTTTTGAAGGCTCTTAATACTTCACAAGAGGGTACGACTTCAAAGCGTCTGCCCAAAGAAGGGATGCTCACCCAGGACCCAGCAGGGAGCAACCGTCCTCTGAAAAGGGAACAAGGGTTTGAAATATACCCAGGCTCAAAGCAGCTCTCTCGGGTAGCATGAAGCCCTTTGAAATGCTCAGTGTAGATCTTTGGATAATGAGTTTAATTAACATGCTGCGGTTTTAAGAGGAGATTAACCCGGAGGAGGAAAACAGCAGGTATGACGGCTCAATGTGGTAACAAAGGCTAACATCTCACTTCCAATGCACTATAAAGGATGGGCTTGCTACACAAGACCGGATCTCACTGAGCCCTTGTTGCGAACTAAGCGAAGGTAACAGGCTCCACGAGGCGGCTGAGAGATAAATATGGGGCCAATTTCAGAGCTGGTGTAAACAGGTGGAAACCCACTCCTGCCAGCTCCATCGCTCTCTTAATTTGGCTCAGAGACTTTGCGGGCCTGAGAAAGCTGAACTTCAGCATGGAAGGATTAAGCGCTACCCAGCGTTAGCCTGTTTGACTATGACTAAGGCCTAGTCTATGCGAGAAAAGGTTTGCTCATATAGCTACACCGGCAACCCTCCTACTGTAGATAAAGCTTAGACCAGCCAGAGTGATTTTGCTAGTATAGCTTAGGCTGGTTCCCCAAATGAAATAGGTTATACCAACACAAGCACTTTTTTGCCAGTATATCGGCATCTACACTAAGGCTTTTGCTGTATGGATATAGAAATGTTGCCCAAACCACCCCTCTAACAGACATTACTATACCGGCAAAAGTTTCCAGTGTAAACCTAAGTCTCATGGCCCATCCAAGTGAAACTTCCTGGGCCTGTGGAGACAGCAGCATTTCCCTGCCCCACAGGAGTGCACTGGTCTACAATTTTTGAGAAGTCGTCTGCTTCAGAGATAAAATGTGCTATTTATTATGTATTTTGATGTGCTGAATTCAAATATGACAATTAAAACAACTGATTGGCTACTGTTTCTAAGCTATTTAAGTTTTTACATTTTATGTCTATGTATATTGTGTAGATAGTAGAGTTTTAATCATAAATTGTAAACCTAGGTCTTTTCATGTGTTTATGGTTGCTTTACATGATAATATTTCACCTGTCCTGTTTATGTAACACTTTAAAAATCAGCAAAAGGGTTATCTAAATAAAATTTATTATGAAACAAAAGGCAAAAAACTATTATGTACATAGTTTAGTCCTATTCAGTGTCTACTCGGCGCTTCTTGGCTTGTCTCTTGTATTCATTAAATGGAGCATCTCTTGTCACTGTCCAGCAATAGTCTGCAAGCACTGATAGGCTCCATTTGCCCTGATAGCGTTTCTCCATTGTTGCAATGTCCTGGTGAAATCGCTCGCCATGCTCGTCGCTCACTGCTCCGCAGTTCGGTGGAAAAAAATCTAGATGAGAGTGCAAAAAATGTATCTTTAGTGACATGTTGCAACCAAGGCTTTTGTATGCCTTGAGGAGGTTTTCCACCAACAACCTGTAGTTGTCTGCCTTGTTGTTTCCGAGAAAATGTATTGCCACTAACTGGAAGGCTTTCCATGCCGTCTTTTCCTTGCCACGCAGTGCATGGTCAAATGCATCATCTCGAAGAAGTTCACGAATCTGAGGACCAACAAAGACACCTTCCTTTATCTTAGCTTCACTTAACCTTGGAAATTTTCCACGGTGGTACTTGAAAGCTGCTTGTGTTTTGTCAATGGCCTTGACAAAGTTCTTCATCAGACCCAGCCTTATGTGTAAGGGTGGTAACAAAATCTTCCTTGATTCAACAAGTGGTGGATGCTGAACACTTTTGCTCCCAGGCTCCAATGACTGTCGGAGTGGCCAATCTTTCTTGATGTAGTGGGAATCTCTTGAACGACTATCCCATTCGCAGAGAAAACAGCAGTACTTTGTGTATCCAGTCTGCAGACCAAGCAAGAGAGCAACAACCTTCAAATCACCACAAAGCTGCCACTGATGTTGGTCATAGTTTATGCACCTCAAAAGTTGTTTCATGTTGTCATAGGTTTCCTTCATATGGACTGCATGACCAACTGGAATTGATGGCAAAACATTGCCATTATGCAGTAAAACAGCTTTAAGACTCGTCTTCGATGAATCAATGAACAGTCTCCACTCATCTGGATCGTGAACGATGTTGAGGGCTGCCATCACACCATCGATGTTGTTGCAGGCTACAAGATCACCTTCCATGAAGAAGAATGGGACAAGATCCTTTTGACGGTCACGGAACATGGAAACCCTAACATCACCTGCCAGGAGATTCCACTGCTGTAGTCTGGAGCCCAACAGCTCTGCCTTACTCTTGGGTAGTTCCAAATCCCTGACAAGGTCATTCAGTTCACCTTGTGTTATGAGGTGTGGTTCAGAGGAGGAGGATGGGAGAAAATGTGGGTCCTGTGACATTGATGGTTCAGGACCAGAAGTTTCATCCTCTTCCTCTTCCTCGTCTGACTCAAGTGAGAATGATTCTGGTGCATCAGGAACCGGCAGTCCTTCTCCGTGGGGTACTGGGCGTATAGCTGATGAAATGTTTGGATAATGCACAGTCCACTTTTTCTTCTTTGACACACATTTCCCAACTGGAGGCACCATGCAGAAGTAACGATTGCTGGTATGATCTGTTGGCTCTCTCCAAATCATTGGCACTGCAAAAGGCATAGATTTCCTTTTCCTGTTCAACCACTGGCGAAGATTTGTTGCACAAGTGTTGCAGCATGTGTGTGGGGCCCACCTCTTGTCCTGATCTCCAATTTTGCAGCCAAAATAAAGGTGATAGGCTTTCTTAACCATAGTGGTTATACAGCACCTTTGTGATGCAAAAGTCACTTCACCACAAACATAGCAGAAGTTATCTGCACTGTTCACACAAGTACGAGGCATCTCTGCTCACTTTGGCTAAACAGAAATGTGTCCCTTTGCAAAATCAAACACTGACAAATAAGAGAGCACGACACTGTATGATTTCTAGAGCTGATATAGGGCAATTTGTTCAGCAGAGTGATGGAAGCTTCGTTATGATTGCATCATCCATGACTTCTAGGAATAACCTGATGCAATTCAGATCATGTATGATGCAATACCAGCTTCAGACTGCATCATTCATTGTTTTGCCTAAAAAGCAAGTACTGTCCAAACCCAGTCATAGATTTATTCATAGATCCAGTCAAAGATGTATTTTAGTCATTTCTGGTTTCAATTGAGATCCCTTCCCTTTATAACTCACTTATCCTCCGCCATTCCCAAGTCAAGGGTCGTATATACTGACCCAATAGCATATCTTGAAAACTAGAGCCAATCAACAATTTTAAGCATCATTTTCGTTCTCAGTGACCCAGAATTAGTAAAGTTTGACTACATTTATTTCAGAAGCATTTTGGCTGTAGAGCAGTGGTGTTAAAGATTGTGAGACACTCAGGCCCAGATCCACAGAGGGAGTTAGCCGAGATGTTGGTGCTAGTGCGATCCACAAAACCCCCGCTCAGCTGCCACCTAACTCTAACCGTGCTCAGTGCCTACATTTGCACTGTAAAAGTCCCCTAGGCACATGCACTGCTGCCTCAGAGAGAAGCCCAGATGCCTATGTGCCAGCTCAATCGTCAAACCAGATGAAGACAAGCATTGCTCCATTAGGTGGGCTTTGACATGCCTAACGCCACATAAAATGGGGGGCGGGGGGAGGATGCTGGCAGCTGCCTCCCTTATGACTTGTAGCCCAGTGGGTATGGAACTCACAGGGATGTGGGAGACCCAGGTTCAGTTTGCCCCTCTGCCTGCTGAGGAGAGGGATTTGAACAGTGGTTTCCCACAACCCCCATGAGTGCCCTAGACACGTGACTATTTCGCTAGTCTCACAGTCTCTGGCCCAATGCATATTTAATGGATACAAAGCGGAATAGCTTCAACCGGGAAGACTGAGACAGCCCCACACCAGCATATCCCATAGCCCAGGGTTTAGGGTACTCACCTGAGAAGTGGGAAGCCTCCATTCAAATCCCTTCACCTCAGGCTGCTGCCACTACAGCTGCTGTGTATGAAAGCTGGCGCGCCCAACTGCCATTCTTGCACCTGACTGCAGGAGAGGGATCCCAGACAGAGATAGGCAGCTAAGTCCCTTTGAGGGGCAGGGCTTAGGGCATACCCCTCTCTTAGCATCCACTATGAGCTAGCTTAGACAGCTCCCTGCCGGGCGTTCTGTTTTTGTGCATCACATTCTCAGACACCCATCTCTCCCCATTCATTGCCTAGGTACCTAACTCAGCATGTGTGGAGTCCACCGGGTGAACTAGGCACCTAAAAGTTAGACATTCCCTTTGTGGATCCAGACCTCAGATTCTAGGGTAATGGGGCCATATAAGTACCTTTGAAACAGGTTGCACTCTTTTGGCCTCATTTTGAAGCCAGTGGGTCAACAGGCGATAACATGGATTTGTTACAATCGGGTGTTAATAACCCCCACATTGAACTAATCCTACAACAGGGATGATTTAGAAAGGAAATGCCAAGTTATATACACTGCGTTCGTCCCCTGGGGGTATAACATCTTTCCAACTGGTAAATTTCTTCCTTTTTCTTAAACACTGGTATTTTCAAGTATGTGGTCAAAAAAAAATCAAAGAACAGAAAAAACCCCCAACATTGCTGCAATACTTTTGGCTGAAAACAATTCAGAGTTCTGCAATGCAACTGCGTAGTTTTGCACCACGTGTTTCCTGTGCATAACTAGGGAAGGATGGTCTTGTATTTGATCTGTCATGCTTGTAAATATTTTCCTTTTGGAGAGTATATTGAGAGCACCACACATTCTGTCAGGGAGAATGTCGTCCAGGTATATTTCAACTTTTGAGGTCAGCACTGGTAATTAGGGATAATTGAAGAGTTATTCTCACTGATTTATTACAGGGGCTTCCTATCTTTTTTTTTTTTTTTTTTTTTTGGATTGCTGCAGTGTGCTGGGCACATGATCTTTTACATTTATTATTATTTGATTTACGCAGCAGCTTTCACCAACTTCAAACGCTTTTGAGAATTATAAGGATGATGTACTTGACACACAGGCCCCACTGAAATGCAGCCACCTCTGGGGTGAGACACAGTAACTGCTTAATAGCACACATCAGTAGAACACAAACAGGGAAGAAAACTAGTGTACCTGGTCCAGTCAAAGCAACAAGAGAATGTAACTAACCATATTAAAATGTAGCCAGGGCACTGAGGGAGAAGGACTATGGGCTAGTTTGTCACAGCCTTTCCTCAGTCACACAGGGTCTTCTTAATCCCTGTTTGGCTCTCCTCAGATTGTAACGCCATGAGGGGCTGCCCAATCAATACCCCTCACTGTGATAAATCAGCTGGGCGGCAGAGACCACTAGTGCCTGCCGATAGTTGGGGGGCACCTCCTTGCCACGGCAGCCAATCTCCCCGGCTCCTGGGGGGTTGGGGCCACAGAAGCGGGGAGTATGTGCCTCCGGGCCAGCTGGGGTGTAGGCTCACAACAACGCAGTTTCTCCCTGGAGCTCCTGCACTCTTGCGGACACCTCAGCAGGGAGAAGGGGGCGGGCAATACCCCTAAATCAGGTTAAGCAGAACCTGCTCCTGGCACCTTTCCCAGTGACCCCCGCCCTGCTCCTGGCCTGGGGCCGCCATGTTCTCCCCGCCAGAGTTGCAGGCTCTGTCCGTCTCCCACTATGTCTCCCCCTGCCCCAGCTTCCATCTCTCTCGATCCCTCTCCTAGGGTTGCCAACTGTCTAATCACATCAACCCAAACACCCTTACCCCATCCCCTGCCTGTTCCCTGAGGCCCCACCGAGCCTCCAAGGCCTCCCCGCTCACTCCATCCCCTCTCCCTCCATCGCTCACTCTCCCCCATCCTCATTCACTTTCACTGGGTTAGGGCAGGGGGTTGGGTTGCAGGAGGGGGTGCAGACTCTGGGCTGAGCCTGAGGGGTTCAGAGGATGGGAGGGGGCTCCGGGCTGAGCCTGGGGCGGGGGTTGCAGTACAGGAGGGAGTGTGGGGTGCAAGCTCTGGGAGGGAGTTTGGGTGCAGAAGGGGGCTCAGGGCTGGGGCAGGGGGTTGGGGTGCGGGAGGGGGTGCAGGTTCTGGCAGAGAGTAAGGGTTTGGGAGGGGGCTCTGGGCTGGGGCAGGGGATTGGGGTGTGGGAAGAGGTGAGGAGTGCAGGCTCTGGGAGGGAGTTTGGGTGCAGGAGGGGGCTCTGGGCTGGGGCAGGGGGTTGGGGTGCGGGAGGGGGTACAGGCTCTGGGAGGGAGTTTGGGTGCAGGAGGGGGTTCAGGGCTGGGGCAGGGGGTTGGGGTGCAGGAGGGGGTACAGGCTCTGGGAGGGAGTTTGGGTGCAGGAGGGGGCTCAGGGCTGGGGCAGGGGGTTGGGGTGCAAGAGATGGTACAGGCTCTGGGAGGGAGTTTGGGTGCAGAAGGGGGCTCTGGGCTGGGACAGGGGATTGGGGTGTGGGAAGAGGTGAGGAGCGCAGGCTCTGGGAAGGAGTTTGGGTGCAGGAGGGGTGTGGGCTCTGAGAGGGAGTTTGGGTGCAGAAGGGGGCTCTGGGCTGGGACAGGGGATTGGGGTGTGAGAAGAGGTGAGGAGCGCAGGCTCTGGGAGGGAGTTTGGGTGCAGGAGGGGGCTCTGGGCTCGGGTTACAGTGCAGCAGGGGATGAGGGGTGCAGGCTCCAGCCAGGCAGCGCTTACCTCAGGTGGCTCCCAGCCAGTGGTGCAGTGGGAATAAGGCGCTCTGGCCCTGTGACACTCATGGAAGCAGCCAGCAAATCCCTGCAGGGGGAGGCCAGGGGGCTCTGTGCGCTATCCCTGTCTGCAAGCACCGCCCCCACAGCTCCCATTGGCAGGGCCGCCCAGAGGATTCAGGGGGTCTGGGGCAAAGCAATTTTGGGGGCCCCTTCCATAAAAAAAAGTTGCAATACTATAGAATACTATATTCTCGTGGGGGCCCCTGTGGGGTCCGGGGCAAATTGCCTCACTTGCCCCCCCCGGGCGGCCCTGCCCATTGGCCGGGAACTGCAGCCAGTGGGAGCTGTGGGGCTGGTGATTTCAGGCAGGGGCAGCATGCAGAGACCCCCCTGCCTTTCCCCCTTCCTCCCTCCCTCCCCCCCTCCGGGGTCACAGGGGCATGCGGATGGCCGCTTCCTGGAGCAGCGCAAGGGCAGGCAGGAAGCCTGCCTTAGCCCCACTGTGCTGGCCGACTTTAAGCGGGTTAAAATCTCCCGGGTTGGCTTCAGTAGCCTTCGGGAGATAAGCCCTATTCCGGGAGACTCCCAGCGAAAGCAGAGGGTTTGCAACCCTACCCTCTCCCCGCAGCCAGGTCCAGGTGGGGAGCGGAGGGCGTGGGCTACTGCTGCCTCCTCACCCAGGCACCACACAGAGGCAGAAGCGGCTCCATCAGGCCTCCTATGTTCCCCTCCCGGGCCTGGCTGCCAGGGAGAGGGGCCGAACGAGCCCGGTGGTGGGAAAATGCCTGGGGACGAGGAGCAGGGGGAGAAGGACAGTGTCCCTCCAACTCCGGCAGGCCGAGCAGAGCAAGCCCTGCAAGGGAAGCTTGGCACCCGCTGAAATCCAGATGGGCACACAACCCCATGTGCCTCCCTCACGCATCATCTCTGCTGGGAGGGGCAAGAAGTACTCCCTACTCACTGGCCAGAGTAACTGGCTGTGTGCACACATGGAGGGAAATTGGTCTGTGGAATGGGGTGAAGCAACTTGGCCCAGATTCTCAGCAGATACTTAGGCACCTAAAGGAATTGAGCCTTCTTCTGTGTGGATTGTAACTTTAAAATCTAGCCCCCTGACCAGTTTTAACCACAAGGAGTCCAACATCTGCTACTCATCGCCTCTAAAACATGCCACTCCCAGCAGCACAACCCCTCAGTTCTGACCCAGGCATTCTTCCTCCGAAATACTGCAGCCTACAGCTAATTCAGCAAGAGCAGAGCTGCACGTACAGAGGTGCTCTGCGGCCTTGGCAGACTTTATCCTGACATCAAACGTTGGTGGCTGGCTTCGCCCAGGTGGCAGGCTTTGGGTACGAAATAAATATGGAAATAAGAGGGCTCCTGGAGATGGAAAATGAGATTGAACTTTCCATTTTACTGATGCAGCCTTTCTAATCCCTTAGTGGGTGGGAAAGAAAGAACAAAAAAAATGGACAATGGAGACCCATGGGGGGTAGGGGAAATCAGAGAGGGAAATGGCATTTGGAGGAGGAAATGAATTAGATTCAGTAGAAGCAGGGCAAAGCAAGCAAAGGGGAACAATACAGCCTCAGCTTCTCAGAGGGTAAGATGCCAGTTGCTGGGGTGGTGAGCAATAATTCTGAACGGAGAGGGAGAAGTGGTTATGGGACACCCTGCCAAGAACGACTGCAAAGAAGCAAGCGCAGAATTTGAGGGGGGGGAAGGAGAAGAAAGGAACGAGGGAAGAGCCATCACCCTAGTGAAGCAGATGGTGGCCTTCGAATCAGGGAGCTGGGGAATGGATGATCCGGTGGGGCAGATCTGTACAGAGGAGGTCCATAAATTCTGAGCCAGAAGGAGCCATTCTGATCCTCCATCTAGACTCACGTTCTGTGCAACAGGCCAGAGACGCTCACCCACTGATTACTGCACTCAGCCCTGTAACTCGTGCTTGAAGTAGGGCAAACCACTATAGGCCCAATCCTGCAATGAGTGCTGCATGGGCAGACCTCTGTGCATTGGAGTGAATGGGGCTGTGTGCAGGGCCCTTCACAGGATCAGCGCCTATGGCTTGCCCTAGGTAACTGTAGCATTTTGGGTTACTGATGGAGAATGCTGTACCGTTTTATAAGGAGGGGACCTGGGCCCTAATTCATCAAATGTGGGTGCACCTCAGCCTAGTTTTCAGAGGTGCTGAGATCCTCACAATGATGTAATGGTAGATTTGCTGGCAATGTAAAGAGATCTTAAAACGCTTTAAATGATCCAACTTAAGTCCCTTTGCACTGCCACAGCAGTGTATCAGGACGTCAGTGTAAAAAAGAAACAGTCCTTCTATGTCTAAAATGCTACTTCTTACCCTCCCCGCTGCCTTCAACACAGAATTCAGACACGTATCACTCTCCCAGGAGAGCAAAGTGGCAGGCCTTAATAAAAACCCTCCAGGAAAGTGCCGATCGGGGTAAATGACATATCTTCTAAAAAAAAAAAAAAAAAATGTACATTTTCCTTATTTTCTGAATTAACACATTATGTTGTGATACATTGATTTTGTCTTTCATGCTGAGTTCATTATACCTTTCAAGCCACGAGTGTTAAAAACAGACATGAATAGTTTCATACATAGTTTTAAACACATGACTCAGCATACACATTGCACGAGCACAATCACTGGCACGTGTTCACAGGGATATAATTCACACGTCTACAGGCACCCATCAGATAAAGCCAAGTATTTCTCCTTTAAAATGCAAGGGTTGTATTCTTCCATGAGAATATGTGATCCCACATTCAGGACAACTTCAAAATGTTGAATGGAAGGAATTATCTAGGGTCCTTAGTATTAGATCTTCTGTTTGCACTCTTTCTACTATTAGTAATGCTTCCTGCTTAGAGATACTACTGGGTTTTAAGAAGAAAATAGTTTGGATAAACATAACAAATCATTACATCACTTACTTTTACATGTTTTCAAACAATTCTTCATTGGAAATATAACGAAGTGGTGGTGGTGGTAGTGTTACAACGTTGGATGAAAATCAGCTGATTTTCAAAAGTGGATGGCTCAGTCTTCTATTTAAGACAAAATCAAAATTAAATATACAGATAAGTGCGGTCCCAATAATCCACTGCCCAATTAGCTAACTGGAGGCAATTTGGCTCCCACAATAGCATAGCACACTATACATCTCACACACCCTTATCCAAAAAAGCCTGCTGTCTCCAAAACCCAGAAATCCAGTTTGTGCTATACACAATATGGGGTAAAAGTGAAGGGTCCTCTTTGGTTACTATGCAACAGTCAGAAAATCCATGACAAACATCATGGAGGTGAATCAAAAGCATCATTTCTATGTGAAGGATCACGGACACCTGTGGATACTGTATCACTAGGGAAAACTATGAGAAGCACAGTAAACAGTAGAGGGGGGTGGAAAAATTTAATTCAAAACATTAAAAAAAACCAGTTCAGTTTCAAGAAGAAAAATCTTGTTGAAAAGTTTTTTGTTTCAAAAATTTCCAACAAAATGAATTTTTTCCCCTTCTTCTCTCCCATTTTCCGTGGCAAAAGGAAAGAGGAGGCAGAGGATCAGGAGAAGAGAGGCAAATGACATCTGAAAAACCAAAAGCTAAAACACCCCCAAATTTTTGAGTGTCTTTGAAAATCTGAACATTTTCAGGAAAAAAAAAAATCACAAAAAATTTTAAAAAGATGCAATTTTTTTTCTAAATTTGTGGCATGAAAATTTTAGAATTCTTGACTTTTTTTGTATTACAAGGATTAGCATTTTTTTTTTAGCAGCGCTACCAAACACTAGCTAATCAGAAGGGCTTCCAGCTGGCTGATGTTTGAATAACAGCAGTCTCCTTTTTTGTCTCCCATCATCTCCTACAGATACCCCTCCTTCTAACTGAGAAGGCCTGTATTTGCTGATTAAGGAAAGAGCCTTACTTCCCAGCTATTAAAAATACGTGGCGTGCTGCTACTGCGCATTCCTCCCTGCTAAGGGATAGCTGTGGCTTTTACACCACTGTGGAGCTGATATGCCACAGGAGCCGTTCTGGGGAGATTGTGCCTCAGGCAAAGACTAGCGAAGCTGCTCCTTGCACATGGGAGGGGGGCACGGAGTTTGGCCTACCCCACCCAACAGATTGCTCCCTCTTGTGTCCCAACCTTACTCCACAGAGCAAAGGAGCCTGGACCATCACTCCACCTCTTGACTATTCATCCCTTTTAGTCAGCTTGCTGTCCAGGGAGAAGAAGCAGGAGCAGTAAGAGCCTGCATTCCCCACAGCACCAAGAGCACAGAGACCAGCTGCTAGTGGGAAAGGCCCTTTCCCCATTCAGCAAAGGGTTGAGATGAAGTTTCTTCCATCCCCTGTACTGCCGAGTAAGGGCCTCTCACAAACTGCTCTCAGGAGTGTCCACGAAAACCAACGCAGAGCTTGATCCTGCCAAGGAATCAGCCTTTCCCACAGGGGTGGGTACCACCTGCTGATACCAATGGCATTGCTCATGTGAATCAACACTACTCAGCCAGTAATGATGCTCACAATCAGGCCTGCAGAGTGCCCATGCACTTGGGATCCAGCCACTTGCACGTGAGAAACACAGCTAACATTACCCAAATCTGCTTTCACTCGGGGCTTTTGATGGGACATTTGTTGAAACCTCGACTGCAGTTGCTCTAACCTGGGATTGGAGAGAGGGGTTTTTTCTTGGTCCTGCTTTGAGCAGGGGGTTGGACTAGATGACCTCCTGAGGTCTCTTCCAGCCCTAATCTTCTATGAGTCTTAATTTGGTAATTCTCAAAGACATGAATATCATGCAGACTGACATGCAAGGAAAAAAGTAAGAAGAATGAAGATGAAAACCCTGAGATGTCTTTCTGCTGGGTATTTTTCCTTAGAAATCCCAGAAATCTTTAAGAGGGCACTGCCTGCAATTGATATCAAACCTTCAGATGATTCATCGCCGGGGATTTCTGGCTGTTACCACATATCACCAGGTCTTAAATTCTCAGATATCATTTCCTGGACCCCCTATGTCCCCCCCCCCCCCCCATTTGGGGCTCAAGACTTCATCTGTGGGGTGGGGAGGGATTCTCAGGGCTTTAGCTCCATGAGGGGCGAGGGGTACCAGGGCTTAGGGCTTCAGCCCTATGTGGGGGGGGGGGGCACACAGGGCCTGCTTGGGCTTGGGCTTTCAGCCCTGTGGGAGGCACCAGGACTCCCACAGGTTTGAAAATATTTGCCAGTGCTCCACTCCGGTTGGCTCCGGCTGAATTTAAGGCCTGCTTATCACTATGTTGCTCTCAGCAGCCCACAATTTTGATAAAGTTGCTTAGGGCAATAAATAGCTTTCATGTTCCCAGTTCATTCACACAATTTCTATTCTGATCTCATGACACATTAGAATCAATAGCATCTGAACCCAACTGTCTCTCACCAAACAGAACAGACCTTTAACGCAATAAGCCCCACAAAACTAAAGCCTGGTGCAGTCAGGGCCATATTAACCACAAGCTTGATCAAACTTGGTTGCTGCTAGCAAGGTTTCCCCATCTGCTATGGGCTTGGATTTATTTCTAAGATCTGAGTTAACTAAACATGATACAGACTAACCCTCTAGCTACTCTACAGCATGATTTTATAATAACGAGGTCCAAAGATGACCAAAAAAAAATCTATTCATGCATATTAAAGAAACCTGGCTCGAATCAGGTTTAACAAGTGCTTCACTTTCTTGAAAAGGGGCAGGGCACAAAGTTGCCCTAACTAAAGCTGCAATTCAGAAAGGAATGCTGGTTGGAACTCACATTGCACTATGCAACAGATAATCAGAAGTATCATTATTATTAATTGTCGTACTGGGGTAGCACCTAAGAGCTCCAGTCCTGGACCAGAACCCCAGTGTGCTAGATGCTGTACAAACACAGAATGAAGACAGTCCCTAACCTTAAAAATAATGCTCCTGATTGCTCGTTAAGTCCAGGGAATCTGACCCAAAGCTGTTTGGGAAACAGAAGGTTTGACTGACTAGAGAGCATGGTATTACTTTGATATCCTCGAGGAGAAACAGGTAGTCTACATACTTCTATCCTAAGTGTGGATCTCACTAGACAATCACATTTGCAACTGTTTCCGTTTTTTGTTTTCATCCCAGCTCATAGTAGAAGGCTCACCAAGCATCTGCCTCCCTTTTAATGAAGGGACTATCTGCAGGTGATAAGATAATTCTTACAAATTGGAGGTGGGGGGAAATGGGAAATATCACAACAGCAGCACCTTTAGAAACAACTTGGAAATGACAGGCTTCAGAGTGGTAGCCGTGCTAGTCTGTATCAGCAAAAAGAACAAGGAGTATTTGTGGCACCATGGAGACTAACACATTTATTTGGGCATAAGCTTCCGTGGGCTAAAACCCACTTCATGGAAATGACAGCATGTGCTGTGCGGATGAAGAAGGCTTTACAATTCTGTGGCCCAGAAGAAAGAATTTCTCAGGTACATAAAGATCACCTGCTGAATTCCAATCCAAAGTTAGAGCAGGGGGGAAAAGATCCAGAAAATAATACATGCATGCAACTGTGTACCAAGTATATAACACTGACATTAGTGGAGCACTCCCGGTACCTCAGACAAAGCCTGCCCCTCTGCCGTATTCCCTGGACCTTATCTGCCCCCTGGCAGTACAGCTCACTCAGAAGTCCAGTGATCATTGTCTCCGCAGCTGCATCACTTTGCACTGCCACGTCTCGGAGGTACAGAGCAGGAATTAAAAGGGGGGCAGTGAACACTGATCTCTTGCTGGAACTTGCAATAGGAACTCAGAACATCTGCCTGGCCATAATGCCCACTCCAGCAGCTCTGCCCCTCCTTTAGCTGACCGCTCCGCTCTAAGTCCTGATCGCTCAGCGTTCAGCCAGAGGTGGAGGATGTCTGGTCAGATCTGCTGCCCTCTTTCTGCGCTCACCTCTCAGATCCGGCTGATTTCATGCCCCTGAAATTCAGACATGGCCCCGAGCCAATGATCATCCTAAAACCAAGATAGAAGTGACAGGCCATGGCTTGGTTCTTAACAAGGGCCAGTGACTCATCACTCCTGCTCATGAGAGGTGACCCAAGGAGAAGAGCCCAAGGCAAAGCTTTCTTGCTTGCCCAGACTTTTTCTCAGCGGCTGCTTGAGGGGGCCGGATGCCTTGTTTGGTTTTTTGGTCTTTGTGGTCACAAAGCAGGTTACAATTTTTAAAAATGTTCTAATTGTTCAATGTAGGCAGATTTATCAAAATATTTGATAGTTGGATATAAGACCTGCACCAGTTGTTCATTTAGAAAAATGAAGGTTACTCAAGGTAACAAGTAGGGCAATCTCCTGGATAAACCTTAGTGAATTACGCTTAATATCTTTGGGGTTCTCTGTATTAAAAATGCAATTGTTCATGCGTTATTGTGGGATTGGATAGAACTTCCCTAGGAGACGAGAAGGAGGTAAACTTTGGGAAATGTTAAGAACTTGAAAAGGACTTTTTGAAACAAAGTACATTTTTAAAATTCAGTAGCTTTCCCAGGAAATCTCTAGAAGGAGAAAAGTATGCTAATATGCCCCCTCTGGTTCAGCAAGAGCCCAGCTGATTGAAGCTTCATCTAGCTGATTACCTATTCACAGTCTCTCCAAAGACCCCAAAACTGGCTAAAGGACTCACTCACAGACTCATGGGGGGTTCTCATTTTGATCAAAGAGTATTAGGAAATTGAAACTACAAGAAAACCCCCAGGTGGTGTTTGAAGAACTGCTCACCTGCCTGAGCCATACTGGAGTTGGGGTGATCTCCTGTAAGCTTATTAGGATGTGTGTAGGTGCCTTTATTGTTTGTAATATGTTTTCTCTGTACTGCTTTTACCTTATGAATACAGGGTGCGTGCATAGAAATAGCAGTGTGGTCACTTAACTGTGGTAATTACACTGAAGAGAAAGCAAAACAAGCCTACTTAAGCAGCCTGTCTTTTGCTGGGGATATCACGGGGTAGGCTGGGAACTGTTGAGCCTGGAAATACACTGGTCAGGAAGGAGAGAGACACGCAGGTCACCCAAGAGAGGTGATGGCTGAGGAGCCCTGAGCCTAGAGTGGGTGCCCGTGGGGAATACAGGTGCACTTGCCCTGAACGGTGACAGTTAACTATAACCTGAGTTCTTTGAGATGGACTCTGGATATATACATTCATCAGATGCTCCAGCCTACTGCAGCTGAGACAGTGGATCCTTAACTACGATAAAACTATTAATATAAATGAGGTATGTTGGTCCAGCCATCCCAGTCCCCTCCTACCCTCTCCTCTCCTCTAGGCTATGCTGAAGACTGAGGAAGAGAGGAAGGTGGGCAGGGAGTGTGAACATGAAGAACTCCAGTTACAAGAAAGTAACCTTCATTTCTACTTGAAGTGGCCTCTGCATCTCCCCACTCCTGGGATAGATTGGCAAGCAGTAGCCGCATAAAGGAAGGCAAGTCGGAGTGCTAATTGAAAAGTGATTGCAGGAGTGCTCTGCCAAACTAAGCATCAGATGTGGACACTGGCTCCAGAGAATATTATTTTGCAAAAGTAGGAGTGGAACGCCAGGTGGCAGCTTTACAGATTTTCCTGGCTGGCATGTGTCTGAGGCATACGGCTGAAGCTGCCCTGGCCCTGGTAGAGTGACACATTATCCCTGGAGGAAGAGGGATGGCAGCTAAATGGGAGAGCCTCTTGGATATGGGGTTTGACCCATCTGGATAATGTTGAGCAAGCTATTCCCGCTCCCCACCCCACACTCAACATAGGAGGAAAAAAAAAAGACAAAAAATTGTCCATGAGTAAATTAAGGCTGGAAATTAGAGGCACGTTTCAGCCCATCAGCAGAGAGATGGAAGGACAGTGGGAAGGAACGGAGGTGGTTGGAGCACCACAACCCCACTGATGGGCTCACCTCTGGAAATGTAAGGAACAGTTTTCCAATGGGAGCAGTGGGAGAGATGGGGAGGAGCAACCTAGCCAGCATTAAAATGAAGCTTGATATATTTATGAACGGAATTACATGACTGGTTGCCTGCAATAGAAAGAGGCTGGACTTGATTACGCAGGAAGTCCCTTCCAATCCTATTTTCTTAAGTGTGTGAATGTCTGAATATTTTAGTCCTATCTAATAGTAGGCTAAAGGTCTCTTAACACCTAAAGCAGGCAAATTAGCTTCATCCTTACACACATGACCCTTGGGGGGGGGGGGAAACCAAGGCAAGTTTATAGATTGATTAATATGAAAACCTGTAATTACTTTAGGGAGATATTTTAGATTCAGATGTAAACACTACTTTGTCCTTATGAAAAACTGGAAATGGTGGTTCGGCCATAAGTGTCTGTAACTCGCGTACTTGTCCTGCGGATGTGATTGCAACCAGAAATGCTGTTTTGACAGACAGAGAAGTAAAGGACAATCCCCCATTAGCTCAAATGGATGTTTCATTCAATGCGTGAGAACTCAATTAAGGTCCCACGAGAGTTACCGAGTTTTCATAGGAGATAAATCATTGTTAAAGCATTTAGAACCGTTTTTTAAATGTTGCACAAGAAACTACTGATTTATCATCAATGAGACAATAATAGACTGATGGCTGATAAGTGGTCCTTAATCAGAATATCAGCCCCACAGATTTATTTGAGCTGGTGCAAGTATTGAGGTATGATTTGGATTGTGGCCATTGTAGGAGATAGAGTAATATCTGTGAAAGCTCTCCATTTTAAAACTAACATTTTCTAGAAGATTTTTTGTAGAGGTCACTAATACATTCTGAACAGAAATGGAACAAGATATTTCCAAGTCCATTAAACTATCACCTACATGGGGAGGTACAGAGAGTTTAGGTCTGGGTGATAGATTTGACTCTCTTGTTGGGTCAGTAAAACCAGGAGGACAGTCAGTGCCTTGCTGAGAAGTGCAGTCGTTTTGGGAACCATTGTTGTTTTGGCCCAGCTGGGTGCTTAAAATTATTTTGGCCTTGTCCTGTTTTATTTTCCATATAACCTTCTGTATAAGAAGGATTGGATCAAAGGCATACAGGAGCCCTTGGCCCCATGATATGAGGAATGCATTTAATACTAAATGCTTGTCTCTCCAAACTCTTGAACCAAACCTTTGATGTTTTGCATTCTGTTTGGTTGCAGAGACTTCCATCTGTGGGTGCCCCAGCATGAGAAGATTTCCACTGATGCTTTCAGTGACCACTCCTGGGTCTAGCTGCTCTGCCAGATTGTTTTTTCCCTGCAGAGTGACAGGGTATATGTTGTGGAGAATGCACCATTCCCATAATGCCATTGGGTCCCTGCAACATTAAGCCGGGAGGTGCCCAGTCTAATCATTTATATAAACGTTGCTGAGATGTTGTCCGTAATCATCTGGACAACTCTGTGCTCCAGATAAGGTGAGAATGTTCTTAATGTCCAGTGATTTGCTCTGAGCTCTAGAAGGGTTATATATAAAAAACTTTGTCTGCTAGGTATTCCAGTGTCCCCATGCTGTGAGCCTACTGCAGTGAGCTCCCTGTACTGTGTAGGATGCATCTGCGGTAACTTGGAGATGAAAGTGGAGGGTTGAAGAGCATACCGCTGAGGATGTGGCAATGTTGAGTCCACCAAAGTAGGGATAACAGCACCTTCTTTGGAATAGTTAACTTTTGCTTCATGCTGTCTCACTATCAGCCAAATTACAGCCAATGCACAATGTTGTAAAGTTCTCCTTCTGAGATGTGGATATCAGGAGACATATATTGTTGAAGCTAAAAATCTCATCAACATGAGATAGAACTTTTCTTGAGGAAGAAGAGCTCTGCTCGTGTAAGAGTGTATGACGGCCTCTATCAAGGCAATCAGATGAGTGGGTCGTAGAGTGACTTCTGATATATCATGAAACCCCAACTTTCAAAAGACAGCACATGCGCAGAAGATAACATTGCAAAGATATTCATTTGATTATGCCTTTATTAACCAATTGTCCAAAATGAAAACATGAATTCCTTCTCTTCCTAGCTGAGCTGTCATTGCAGGTACATATTTGATGAAGATTAATGGACTTCCCCTAAAGCAAAGGGGAGGACCTTATACTGAAAAAATGATCCTTCCCTACTGTGAAACAAAGGTACTTGCAATAAGTGCATGTCATGAAGATATAAAAATTGGTGCCCTTTAAATCATGAGCTGTAAACCAATCTTTCATGGAAAGGAAGGCTAAGATAGAGGCAAGGGTTAGCATATGGAAATGAAATTTCCTGATGAAAGAGCATTGAGCTTCTTGAGTTCTAGTATACGGAGAAGGCTTCCATCTTTCTTGGGGACCAGGAAGTGCCTTGAAAGTACCTTCAATAAAACCTCAGAGTTCCTCTATTGCCCCTATTTTGAGGAGAGCAAGGGCCATTCGTCTCAACAGATTCTCATAAATAGTCCCTGAATAGGATGGGAAGGAAGAATGAGTTGTATTGCATATCCATTGTGAATAATCACTAAAAACCACTTGTCTGTTGTTATAGATGTCCAACAATGGGAAAAAATTATGCAGTCTGTCTCTGAATGGAGGAGAATGAACTTGTATTCAGAATGGACTGCAGCTCTTGCGCAGCCTGTCAAGCTTGTGACCTAAGGCCCAATACTGTAGCTGTCGAAGCTGACTGTTTGCCTCTTGATCTTAGTTTGAAACTCCTTCTCTTTTGTTATGAGACGGTTTGAAGATATTGTTGGCGATATTATTATTGCCTCCGAGTAAGGTGAGAAGAGGAAGATGATGGGGTTGTCAGCTTTGGTACCTGAAAACTGGTACTGCATGTCTCCCCCTTGGGCTGTTGATAGATGCACAAGGCAGTGTACCTGGTCTCCATCTTTTCCAGAGGTAGTCTTTGTCCATCAAAAAGGGAAATCCTCCACTTTAGATTTGGTTTCTGGAAGGAGTCCTGAATATTTAAGCCAAGTGTACCTGCTCACAGAAGTCCCCAAACCTACAGTTCTGGCTGAAGAGTCTGAAAAATAATCATCAAAAGATGCTTTCAAAGTTTGCTACCTGCAGACCCTCTACAATGGTTTTTCTGAGTTTCCCCTGTTTGTCTGGGAGAGGTTTAGTGAACACTGACATTTTGTCCCAAAGAAGGCATTGGTAGCACAGTATCCCGGCTTGGTAATTGATGCTATTAGGCCTAAAGTGGAGGATATGACAACTTTTCCTCCCAATAAATATTTTTTCCCATCTTTATTCGAGGAAGTAGAGTGCACTAATACACCTATAGACTTCTGAACAGACACTTACTTCTATTAAGGAGTTTGGCGCTGGGTAAAAATATAAGGAACCCTCTTGGGATAAGTGATATAATTTGTCTGCTTCTTCGGTCATTGGCTGAATCAAAACTGGACTTGCCCAAATGAGCTTTGCAGGTTGTAAAAGTCCATCTGATAATGGCAGTGATACTCTATTCAAGGAAAGCGGAGTGTGTCAAAGACTGTACGTGAAGTCTCTTCTGTTGAAGTGGTCAGTCATTTGAAAGGGGTCGCCATTCTTTCCATTAACTTTTGAGAGACAATAGCATCTTCATACAGCAATGCAACAGAAGTCATTTGTACATTTTCCTCAGGAGATATCTGATTATCAAAATTCAAGGATCAGTCTCCTGAAATTCATATAAAACAATTTGCCTTCTTCATCTGACAAGGTAACAGATGCTAGAGTAGGAAACTAGTCTCTCTCCTTTTGTTTTGCAGATGGGTCCAGTATCTTTGGATCTTCAGGGAATTTCCCTGGAGGTGGGGGAGGGGATTGGAGTTTCCTGCTGTAATGCATGTGATGTGGATCCGGATAATGAGAAGGAGTTAGCCAATAGGGCCACCTTCGTGATGAGCATCCATCACTCAGACCATTAATCAACAGTCAGATCAGATACATAAAAAGCTCCATAATAAGGGTTGTGTGTGAATAGCTGAAAGACAGAACTTTCCTTTGGAAACTCTGGAGAAAGAAGGAACCAACTGCTTGGACTCTGTTTCAAATTGTGGATCCGATCCGGACGGCGAAGGGAACATTAACTGTTTCAGACAAATAGACATGGGAGAGAGTAATTCACTAGGAGGACCTGATAGAGCATTAGACGATGGAAGTGGAGGCGAAGTATGGTGTTCCTCTGCAGTCCTCCTCTTCACTGCTGCAGAAGCTGAAGGAGGAGAGCCTGGTGGTTCGCTCCTTATGTGGCAGTTCTTTCTGGAGCAGACAGCGGTGGAGGCATCAGATCAAAATGATGGACCTGAACCACCACTCGATGGGAGGTTGGCTAAGAAGATCTGAACCAGCACGCGCACTGGGTGTAGTGTTCTCAACCTCTGACTATCTTGCTGGTGAGAGATTCAGGTCCTTTGATTTCAAGTTCAGATCCAATGCTCTGGGATCCAAGGCTGTAGCCAGTTGTATTACCTTCCTCGAGTGCTTCTTCACTCTGCAAACACAGTCCTCGTGCACTGCATTGCTGCTGGGTTCTTGGAGCTGAAGAGGTTCTTTTGGTGGAAGGGATCTGCTCACAGAGGGTCATTTCCACTGATATCTCCATCTTTACATCTCAGGTCTGTAGTTTGGGGATCCTTTTTTAGATATCTTCATGTTCTTAGAGGATGGAACCAGAGCGGATGTAGGAACCAAAGACAGCATCTTATGATGCTGCTTCTTATTCTTTTCCAAAGATGTGTCCAGAGCCAAAGCTAGTCTGTGCACTCTTGTTGTGTTGGATCCAGTGAGCTTGGCTGCTAGCGCTTCTTGAAGAAGTAGAGCCTACAGTTTGCTCTGGCTCTTGTCACTCCCAAATGGAGTAAAGGTGCTAGATTTGGAACACCTCAAAGGGTCACGTCCCTGTCTGAGAAGGCTGAAGGGCAGGAAGCGCAGCACTGAAAGCCTGGCTTCTTGGTCTTCGGATCCACCATTGCGGTCTCTTCCAGAATGGAACCGATGCTCAGAACTGTCAAACTTTCTAACACTGAAACCTAACATACTGAACAGAAACCTTATACTAACCATGTACAACAGTATCTCTATGTAAAACCATAACGTAGCTGGGCGCTCCTCTAAAGAAGGGTCTGGTCCAGAGCGGTTCCTAACCCATCCCTGCAGGCAGTTGGAAGGAACTGAGGCAACTAGAGCTTCATGCCCCCTCCTTTGGGAATGGGGAGGGAAGGGGCAGGAGAGTGCTCCACTGGGCACGACTAGTTAAGGTTCCACTTACTGAGGTGCACCTGGCCAGTGCATCCCATGATTGGGAACATGTAGAGCCCACTCGAAGGAGAACCGTCTTTTTTCCCCAGTAGAAATATAAGGAAGTGTGAGCTATTTTATAACTGCCAGCTAAGAAAGGACATTTTACAGCAATGTCGAGCATCTATAACAATTCATATCCTCTGTGTATCGGGCACAGAGCGGGACTTGTAACACAGAGTCATTGGTAAGTGACATTAACTCCGTTTTCTTAAGGAGCTGTATTCAACTTTCCACCCAAGCAGCTGCATATGTGGTAGCTGTTAGGAAAAATTGTAGATCAGCCAGATAAATGAGGATATTGATAATGCAAATAGGACTATTAAGCTCGTGCAAGCAACAGAATACAAAAGCGTGTTTCATTCTTATTTTGTTAAGAGCTCAACTGAGCTTTAAGTTACCCTTGTGTAAACACAGAATATCTCCACTGAATGAAATCTATATTACAGCAGAATGAGTGAAAGCAAAACTCAGCTCTGAAGTTTCCCTTTATGAGCTAAACAGAAGAAAACACAAATGGTGAGTTGTGCTCCTGTTCCCAAAGCCCAGTGGGAATCTTTCCATAGACATCAATGAGCTTTGGATCAGGACCACAGAGAAAACAACAACACAAAGCAACGTGTCGAAAAAAAGGTGAGAAGAGGAGATGGTTAAAAAAAACAACACAAAATCTGAACATTTTCACAAACATTTATCAAAAATATGTACTAGATTCCCCTCCCCCATCCCCTCTCTCTCTGGTTGAAACCCCCCACCCCAAAATGTTGATAACTGCCCCCCCCCCGCCTCAAATCTGAGCTTTATTTTATCATCCACATTTGAATTTTTCCAGTGAAAAGTTTTGTCAAAAAAGGGTTTGAAGTTTTTTTGACCAGTTCCAGTGATAAGGACCTTCCCTGTTTCCTAACACTGCCACCTGTCTGGGCACCGACTGCTTCCTTTGGGCCTGGATTACACGAGTGTGAAGGAACATTACAAAGAAAGGTCTGCAGAAACAAAGCATCTCAAACAGTTATGTGGGAATGTAATTGCTATCAAAATATTAGGCTCCCATTCTGAGTCCTCAAGAGGTGGAGGAAGGCTGGCTAAGATTGGGGCGGGTGTGAAAGGTCTACCTGTTGTTTGAAATTCTCATTGATATTATGTCTCCCTTTTCCCAATAAAGTTTGTTCCTAGTTCATTTTGGACTGGTTCACTGAGTTCTCACAGTTCAGTATGAGCTACACTTCATACCGAAATGGTGCACCCATTTGCATACATGCTCCATAAGGATGGGAAATACAGCGTAAAATACCACTAACTGATGCTGTCAGGCCGTGTTACTAATGAACAGGTGACACCGAGAACAAAGTTAGTTACCCTCTGACCAAAGGAGCCCGGCCTCTCACTCTTAGCTAGCACTGCCTGTTAGGATAAAAGTCTTCTAGGAGATCACTCAGTAATGTGATGGGAAATGGAATAGTTACTAGAGCAGGAAGGATGTTCTTGGTAAGGCACTGCATGTGGACCTTTATTTCAAGCTGAAGTTGCACGAGCTGTCCGAGGCCTGTATCCCAAGAAAGGGGAAACGGTTAGTGGGCAGGAGAATTAGACCTAGCTGGATGAGCGGGCGTCTCAAAGGGGCGATTAAGAAAAAACAGAAAGCTTACAAAGAATGGAAGAGGGGACAGATCGGCAAGGAAACCTACCTTATTGAGGTCAGAGCATGTAGGGATGCGGTGAGAAAGGCCAAAAGCCGTGTAGAGTTGGACCTCGCGAGGGGAATTAAATCCAATAGTAAGAGGTTTTATAGCCATATAAATAGGAAGAAAACAAAGAAAGAGGAAGTGGGACCGCTGAAGCATGTAAATGGAGTGGAGATTAAGGATAATCTAGGCATGGCACAATATTTAAATCAATATTTTGCGTCGGTGTTTAATAAGGCTAATGAAGGGCTTAGGAATAGAGGGAGCCGGACAGAGGGGAATAAAGGAGGGGCGATTGACATTACAGTATCAGAGGTGGAAGCCAAACTTGACCAGCTAAATGGGACTAAATCGGGCGGACCGGATGATCTCCATCCTAGAATATTGAAGGAGGTGGCGCGAGAAATTGCAAGCCCCTTGGCGATAATTTTTAATAAATCTGTAAACTCGGGGGTGGTACCAATGGACTGGAAAATAGCTAATGTGGTTCCTATTTTTAAGAAGGGGAAAAAAAGTGACCCGGGTAACTACAGGCCTGTTAGTTTAACTTCTGTAGTATGCAAGGTCTTGGAAAAAATTTTGAAGGAAAAAGTAGTTAAGGACCTTGAGGTGAATGGCAATTGGGACAAATTACAACATGGGTTTACGAAAGGCAGATCGTGCCAAACCAACTTGATCTCCTTCTTTGAGAAAGTAACAGACCTTCTAGATAAAGGAAATGCGGTGGATCTAATTTACCTCGATTTTAGTAAAGCGTTTGATACTGTGCCGCACGAGGAATTATTGGTTAAATTGGAAAAGATGGGGATCGATATGAAATTCCAGAGGTGGATAAAGAACTGGTTAAAGGGGAGACTGCAACGGGTAGTACTGAAAGGTGAACTGTCGGGTTGGACGGAGGTCACCAGTGGGGTTCCTCAAGGTTCGGTTTTGGGTCCGATTTTATTCAATCTATTCGTTACTGACCTCGGAACCGAATGTAGGAGTGGGCTGATAAAGTTTGCGGATGACACAAAGTTGGGAGGTATTGCCAATTCGGAGAAGGATCGGGATATTCTGCAGGGAGACTTGGATGACCTTGTAAATTGGAGTAACAATAATAGGATGAGATTTAATAGTGAGAAGTGTAAGGTGATGCATTTAGGGATGACTAATAAGAATTTTAGTTATAAGTTAGGGACGCATAGGTTGGAAGTGACAGAGGAGGAGAAGGACCTCGGAGTCTTGGTTGATCGCAGGATGACTATGAGTCGGCAATGTGACGTGGCTGTGAAAAAAGCTAATGCGATTTTGGGATGCGTTAGGCGAGGTATTTCTAGTAGGGACAGGGAGGTGCTGCTTCCGTTATACAAGGCGCTGGTGAGACCTCATTTGGAGTACTGTGTGCAGTTCTGGTCTCCTATGTTTAAAAAGGATGAACTCAAACTGGAACGGGTACAGAGAAGGGCCACTAGGATGATCCGAGGAATGGAAAACCTTTCCTATGAAAGGAGACTCGAGGAGCTTGGTTTGTTTAGCCTAACCAAAAGAAGGCTGAGGGGGGATATGATTGCTCTCTTTAAATATATCAAAGGGATTAATACCAAGGAGGGAGAGGAATTATTTCAGCTCAGTAGTAATGTGGACACGAGAACGAATGGATATAAACTGGCCATGGGGAAGTTTAGGCTTGAAATTAGAAGAAGGTTTCTAACCGTCAGAGGGGTGAAATTTTGGAACAGCCTTCCGAGGGAAACGGTGGGGGCGAAAGACCTCTCTGGCTTCAAGATTAGGCTTGATAAGTTTATGGAGGGAATGGTTTGAAGGGATAACGTGATTTTAGTCAATTAGGCATTAACGTGCCATCGCGGGTAAAATGAGGGTCCGGCTGTAGAATCTTGCCTGTATGCTCGGGGTTCTGCTGATCGCCATATTTGGGGTCGGGAAGGAATTTTCCTCCAGGGTAGATTGGCAGAGGCCCTGGAGGTTTTTCGCCTTCCTCCGCAGCATAGGGCAGGGGTCGCAGGCTGGAAGATTCTGTTGTGGGTGGGTCAGCTTTTGTGGCCTGCATCATGCGGGAGGTCAGACTAGATGACCATATTGGTCCCTTCTGACCTTAAAGTCTATGAGTCTATGAGACCCAAGACAACTGGGCTCTGTTCCTGGCTCTGCTGCAGACTGTGTGCGCATGACCTTGGGCAAGTGACTTCGTCATTCTGTACCTTGGTTCCCCAGCTATAAAATGGGTATAATACTCCCTTGCTCCCACTATTTAGCTTAAAAGCTCTTTGGAGCAGGAATTGACTCTTACCCTGTGTTTGTAGAGGGCCTAGCATAATGGGACTGGGGCCTCAGTTGGGGCTTCTAGATTCTATGGTAATAAAAGTATAGCTTCCTCTTTTAACAAACTTGTCCTTTTACCAGGAATCTAACCTACATATGAGGCTTCTGTTTTTAGGCACCAGGAAGCAATTGAATTTGCAGCAAATAAAACTGGTTCAATGCAATAGGACCCTGCCATCTCAAAATTGATGACATGCAAGTGGAAGTTAATGAGGCCATGTTCTTACAACTCACGTTTTCACTGGTTCCAACTGGCAGTGATGTTTCAAGGTGGGGCAGCAGCCAGGTAATCCAAGCAGCTCTACAAACCAGATGGAGACAGTGGTGTAGAATTACAATGGTAATTAGAATAGGCATTTCAAAGCTAGCCGAGTATTAATGAATAGCTAGATTAGTCTGGTCATCTGTAAATGTGCCCACTCTCTAGCCAGTGGCAGGAATAGTTATAGCAGGAGTTTAGATAACATTAAAATTAATGTATGTACTCAATGTGTGTTCAGTCACGCTCTCTGGACTTATATCGGCATTATAGGAGTATGTGACTTTTCTTCTATATAAATCAGGGGTCTCAAACTCAATTTACCTTAGGGCCAGTTCCAGTCCTCAAAGTCTCCCAGCGGGCTAATAATGTCATTGAAGATGGTGTTCAGAAAAGAAAACATTTATATTGTATTTTTATTTAGAATTTCTTAGAAATACAATTCTTCGCCTGCCAGAGAGTTGTTAGTGTTTGCCAGACACCTGGCAACGCTTCAGTTCTGTCAGTTTGTTGATGTTTGGCCTCAGTGACGGAGCAGTTGAACCCTTCAGGATAGCAGCAAGGGGTGCATCAGATAGTTGTGTTCGGTATTTTGACTTGTTTATATTCATTGTGGAAAAAAAGTGACGCTGACGCTGCCCGGCAACTAATGATGCTGCCTCCATGGCTGACTCTGCCCGGTGACTAGTGATGGTATTTCTGTTCCTCTCCCCCAGCCAATGGGAGCTGCAGGGGATGGTGCCCACAGCAGACATTGGGCAGTGTGTCTGCATGTGTCTCTCCTCCATGGGCCGCAGTGGGGAGGTTCTCGGGCCGCAGATGGCCCATGGGCCGGGACTTTGAGATCCCTGATATAAATAAAGTAGTTGGCTATATGAACTCAGAAGGGGCAGTTACTTTGTTGGCCCATGTTCTGAATTCTATAAAGGTGAGTACAAAACATAGTCCTATTATTCAAGCACATGGGTCATAGGATTTGCTACATCAGATTAGACACCTGGTCCATCTAATCCTGTATCACTGACAGTGGCTGACATCAGATGCTTCTGTGGAAGGCACAAAACCCCCTGACGTAATAATAAAGCCTAGCTCTTTTCAGGTATCATTGTCCCTATTTTCCCCAAGAGGAAAAATGGATTCAGGAAGACAAGGTCACTTACCCAGTATCACACAGCAAACTAGTGGCAGAACTGGGCCTCGGACCCAGGGCACCTGAGTCCCAGTCCCGGTTTCATTTGCTAGGCTACACTAACTCCTGTGGGACAGCATGCGATAACCTGCCTCTACGCAAGTCTCTTTCTAACCCCAACAGTTATTGCTCTAATCCCCGAAATCAGAGATTCTCTCCCTTCCAATAAGTGTTTTTAAAATATTTGTTATTCTAACTCAGAATAATCTTGTTATCCATACAAAACGTCAATCTCTTTTCAAATAGCGTATGATAAAGAGTAATAAAATCATTAATCAGAGCCTTGCGCTTTCACCCAGTGAAGCTCCTTTTCAGGGGATTGTGCAGAAAATAAAACCGAGATTTCCCTCACTGCCAATTCATTCACTGAACCCAAAGAATAGCTTAGCAACTGTTTTCCAAACAGATGGAGCAAACAAGACACCAAACTTTCTAAGTCTATGAAGACACAGGGAAGCATTTACTGGGTTTATGGAATTGCAGTGACATTTTCTGCCTTGCTCCCCGCCAACAGTCTGGCAACCGAGACCATTGTGTAATGACTTCCATATGTTTATCACATCTAAACAAGATCAAATCGGTATGGGCCCCAGTAGGATTGTTTACAGTATGATTTAGCCATGACATTTGTTTTGTTTTTTTTTTTAAAAGGATGTTTGGCAGGGGGGACCTAATGGTTTTTCACAATCCTTTCACTGTTTGACATTGAAATCGGGGGTGTTGCCAAAAAGGGGGCAGGGGGAAGAAATAGATTAGTTAAAAAGCAACAAGGTCAAAATACCAGGAAGGGGATTTATGGTAGGTCTGGCCGGAAAATAAGAATTCTGTTTTGTGGAAAATTTGAACGTTTCAGAATTTTTCTTCCAATGCGGAACGAAACGGTGACCTTTCAAAAAATTTGGGGGGGGGGAAAGAGATCCACAATAGAACAGCAGGAACATGAATCTGGGTGTCCCACATCCACATGACTGTCCTAACCCTCGGGCTATAGAGTCAGTCTCTGTGGTCCAATGAATTTTTAATAATTTACATAAAGCAGAGAAGCTCCAACACATGAGATTGACTATGACTTGGTGCTTAGGTGCTCCCCTAGGATGTGAGAGATCCAGGTTCAGGTCCTTGGTCCAACTCAGCTAGAGCAAGGACTTGAAGCTGGGTCTCCTCCATCCCAAGGGAGTGCCCTAATTCCTCTCTCCGCGTTTGACGTGAGATTCCATCCTGAAGAAGGGGAACGTTTTCTTGAGACGGATATGTTTCTGTTTCCACTAATTGACATTTTCCAATGGAAAAAAAAATATATTTAGTAGCAGAATTCCCAATCAGCTCAAATTCATGATTATAGGTGGAGCTCATAACACCTCCTACAGTTAATGGTTGCCTGACATTTTAATTATAAGACTCTGTTTTCACTTGCTGACAACTTTGCCAAATGGTAACTGTTCAGGCTGAAGTTTCCTATGCTGAGTGTCTGTCTCAGGCAGATTTTTTTCCCTGAAAGTTTCAGCAAAAAAGTGGTTCAGCTGTTTCCAAGAACAATGTTAGGGGAAAATCCCTGGTTATACCATGTAAAAAAATTCTTACAACCTTTACATTGAGCTCCATGCACCCCATGCCCAACTGGGGTCGAGTTTTCAGTCGTTGATCTCACACTTGCTCAGTAGAACCTTGCAACAGTTTAGCAGCTGAGGTCTCTGAAGATTCTGTCCACACTTAGGACGTTTGAGCCTCTCTCAGCTCCTGCGTGTGACTAGACGGCACGTGCAATGATGTGCCATCCCCACTGAGTGACTGAGCGTGCTCCAGGACAAAGTTACCATGGCAATGCCAGACTTCCCCCGCAATTGCTCCTGCCAGCAGGTAAAGGGATGATGTGGTACCAGGCACTGGTATCAGGCAGCTCATCCCTCCTATGCTCTCAGTGATGCCCCTGCTGGTGCCTGGGCAGCACGCAGAAGGAATCATTCCTTGGAATGATACTATTATCACTGCGGCGATTGTTGTTAATTATTCGTATTATAGTAGCACACAAAGGCCCCAGTCAAAGCAGTGCCCCTGGTGCTAAGTGCTGCATGCACGTGTAAAACAGGATCGACCCTACCCCCCAAAGCGTTAACTAAATACAAGATATGGATGCATCGGTGCATGAGGGCCCTTGGGCGGGGGTCCTCTCCTCTCATCTTACAAGCTTTACAGCAGTCTGGGCAATTCACTCCCCTGGCTGCGGGGCACGTTGAGAATGCAGGATGCTCTCTGAGAGCCCAGGCAGCAGGAGCAGCATTTGGTAGAAGGATAATGGGGCCTGCTTCCAATCCCAGACCATGCCCTGAGTCTGCATCTGTTGACCAGAATTTCCCCTGGTACCACCTGGGTGTGGAGCAGGAGGGATAGGATTTGAATGGAAGCCAGCTGGGGCTTTCTCCTACTTCCCCCAAACCCCACATCACCAAAGCCAGCCATGGGCCCCTTACAAACTCAACACCCCAGCAACGTCAGCTTCACGGGCCCTGTGTTATCTGCTCCCTGCCATTCCTCGCTGGTTGCTGCACACTCTCCCTTCCATCTAGCACTCACCCTGTTCTCCTTGCCTGCTCCCAACTCTTTCTATGCTTCATCCGACTCCTGATCTCAGTGCTCCCCTTCTCCACCATCCCCCTTGCAGCTCCTCCTCCATTATCCCCTGATCCTCCGGCTCTCTCCTTCTGTCATGCCTATGTTTGCTCCAGCAGCAATTCCCGCCTAAGAATATGCACATCCTATTAGTCTCTTCACCCTCCCCAGTCCACTTGTTTGTCTTACCCAGCTGTTAGGGGCACGAACTGTCATTGACGACATGTTCGTACAGCGCCTAGCATGATGGGGTCCTTACAGGTTTGAGGCCTCTAGTCACCACTGTAACAAGTATTAAATAATAAGAAATCCAGGCCCAGAAATGTGCCATCTCTATGATCTCTAAAATACATAGAACGCTCTAGGTTTTATTCACCTAATTAATAAATATATAATTAATCAATCCTAGGGCAGGCCAGGTGGCAGAGGAGAAACTCAGATGCCTTTAAGGTGCACAGTGGCTCGGCAGCATGGAAGGGTTCCTGTTTGATGTATGAACCTGCATAGGGTCAAATCCTGGTGGTTCTCTTGCAGAAGTGGTAAAAATTCTTCAACGATTTGGGAAGAGATATTAGATCTCATGCTTAAACCCCCCTCTGACTATTAGAGACCAGGATGGGACTAATGGGAGGGCAGATTGTCCCAGGTCTGCCCGCTGTGGGGTTCTTACGCCTTCCCCATGAAGCTTCTGGGATACGGGGATACATGGACTGATCCACTCCGGCAATTCCTATGCTCCAATCTAATAACTAATGATCAATGTTAATATGATTTTTTATGATTGCACCGCTGTTTTTCCTGTATCTTTCACTCCATCTTTTTTACTCCATCTGGTTTAAGTGTATGAAACTGGTTTGGAACAACAACAAATAACCCTGCCCCTAAGCACAGACCTGAGCCAGAAAAATATAACCTTATTTCTTCCTTGCCTTCCTGTCCTCAGAGACCAAGCTAGCTAAGATCACCTTTGAAGCCTTCCTCCTGTCTTCTTTGGTTCTGACTTCAGTGAGCACTCTCTAGAGACTGCTGACTTCACAGCAGTCACCTGAGATGAATACACTTCCTGCCTGGTGAGGAGGAGAGAAAGCCAGAGAGCTCTAAAGTGCAAATGACTTACTCTGTGAACTGAACTCAAAGCCTCTACCTTAACCATTAGCAAGATCTGAAAATCCTCAGTATCTGCAAGAAATGTTTGTGCTTAATCCAGGTTGGAACTTGTCAACTAATGAACAATACAGGAATGAGGGTCAGGTGAACTGCAGCAACTTTGCAGGGTTTCTCTCCTCCTCCCCCCAACCCATATCCAGGTTAGAAATAGTTACACTGAGCATTGCATGAAATGTGGAATGCAAGGACTGAAACCACTGTGGGCTTTGTATCTTCGGATAAATACTGCACTGATTATGGCCCCGATCTTGTAGTTAGCTCTCTGCAGACAGAGCCCATGGCCAGTGCAGAGTCCCATTGATTTCACTGAAACTCTGCATGATCCGGTTGCAGAAGTGGGGCCTATGACTGTGAAAAATGTGGAATAAAAATTGAAAAACATTCACATTTCATTCCTTCATCCACTTCCTCTTTGGCTCTTGAAATTGACCATTTTTTTGGAGTGGGGGAGGGGAGAAGTAAACAATGACTTCACTGGGGAATTATGCTTATAAACTGTTCTCCTGCCATAGCCCTCTGAAATTCCAGTTTGAATCATTCTTGAGTGACAGACCATGCCATTGTTGTAAATTTGAAATGCAAAATTATCAGCATTACTTTTTAGATGCATCCAGGATGGAAAAGTTTGAATTGATCATGTTTTGCCTGCATGAATTCCCCCCCCCCCCCCCAGATGCAGAAGGAAATCAGTGGGGGGGGAAATGTGTTCAACAACTTAGATGCCTATTTGCAAATGCAAGGATCCTGGGGGGGGGGGGGAAAGAACTGAATGCATTAATACATAATCTAAACTCTGACTTAACTGGCATCACAGAGACTTGGTGGGGTAAATCTCATCACTAGGATATTGATGTAGAGGGGTACAGCTTGCTCAGGAAGAACAGGCAAGGTAAAAAGGGAGGCGGTGTCGCATTATACATCAGGAATATATACATTTGTTCTGAGATCCAAAAGGAGATGAGAGGCAGACCAGCTGAAAGTCTCTGGGTAAAGATAAAAGGGGTAAAAAATAGGGCTGATGTCATGGTAGGGGGTCTACTATAGACTATCAAATCAGGAAGAGAAAATGGGATGAGGCATTTCTAGAACAAAACAGAAATATCCCAAATCACAAGACCTGGTAGGAATGGGGGACTTTAGCTACCCAGACAAAATAATACAGCAAAATCTCCCAGTCAATTCCTACCGTATGTGGACGACAGTGTTTTGTTTCAGAAACTAGAGGAAGTAACCTGGGGAACAGCCATTTTAGACTGGATTCTCAACCAACAAAGAGGAAGTGGCAGCAAAGTTGAAGGTGGATGCAATTTGGCTGAAAGTGATCATGAAATGATAGATTTTCTGATGATCAGGAAAGGAAGGGGTGAGGAGCAGAATAATGACAATGGACTTCAAAAAACAAACAAACTAGATTTTAACACATTCAGAAAAATGGTAGATAAGGTCCCATGGGAAGAAAATCTAAGGGAAAAAGGAGTTCATGATAGCTGGCAGTTTCTCAGCAAGACACTACTAAAGGCACAACTAAAAACTACTCTTATGCAAAAGTATCAGAGGGGTAGCCGTGTTAGTCTGGATCTGTAAAAAGCAACAGAGAGTCCTGTGGCACCTTTAAGACTAACAGATGTATTGGAGCATAAGCTTTCATGGGTGAAGTGGGTATTCACCCACGAAAGCTTATGCTCCAATACATCTGTTAGTCTTAAAGGTGCCACAGGACTCTCTGATGCAAAAGTAAGTTAGGAAAAATAGTAAGAGGCCAATATGGCTCCATCAGGAGCTCTTTAATGACCTGGCGATCAAAAAGGAATCCTACAAAAAGTGGAAACATGGACAAATTGCTAAGGAGCACGAAAGAGTAGCACAAGTATGAAGGGACAAAATCAGAAAAGCAAAGGTACCAAATGAGTTACACCTAGCAAGAGAAATAAGCCACAATAAGAAGGAGGTCTTTTAAATACATTAGGAGCAAAAGAAAGATGAAAGAAAGCATAGGTCCTCTACTTGGCAGAGGAGAGCTAATAACTGATGATATCAAGAAGGCAGATGTGTTTAATACCTATTTTGCTTCAGTCTTCACAAAAAGGTTAATGGTGACCAAATACTCAACACAATTAATATTAACAAGGGGAAAGGTATTTTAGCCCAAATAGGGAAAGAACAGGTTAGTTAAGCTCTGGAATCGGCTTTCAAGGGAGGTTATGGAGTCCCCACCATTGGAGGTTTTTAAGAACAGGTTGGGAGATCCCCTGTCAGGGATGGTTCAGGTGTACCTGGTCCTGCCTCAGCGCAGGGGGCTGGACTTGGTGATTTCTCAAGGTTCCTTCCAGCCGTACGTTTCTATGATTCTGTGATTTAATGCTTGCTCCAAATCCCATTGAAATCAATGGAAGGATTTGAAATGAGATCAGATCAGGCCCTTACTGCATATGAATGTTATCCTAGGAAATGGCCTTGAAAAGTCATATGGGGGAAACAGGCCATACTGGCCACACCCAAAGATATGAGGGGCAGGAGTGGTAGAAGGCTCCTGTCTCCTTTCATGGAAGCAGTGCTGTCGGATTGGGCTGCAGAGATCACAGAGTTAAGAGACCCGCATCCTGGCATCAGTGGTTTGTCTGGAAATTGACCTGATCAAGAAACAGCTCAAGGGGAAGGATGGCCTCAGACTACCTGGGTACAGCTACTTCTGTGCTACAAACTTCCTGTGTGACCTGGGACAAATCACTTCATCTCCCCGTCTCTTAGTTGCCCTTCTGTAAAATGAGGATGGTACCCCTTCCTTTCTTTGTGCGGTCCATTTAGATTGTAATCTCTTGGGAGCAAGGACAGTCTCTTACTATGTCTGTACAGCACCTAGCGCAATGCAACTCATCAGGGTTGGGGTATAGAAGCAACCAAGCACAGATCAGTTCCTCCTTTTTACCCAAGTACATCAAAATGTCAGGGGCACGCGGTCAGACCGTGGTGTTATCCCAAGGCTTATGTTAAAACACTAACATTCTGTTGAAATATTAAGAACCCTACTTATGTTTTTCAGTGAAAGCAGGCTGGTTTGCAGTCCCTGCCATTGAACTGGACAGCACTGTCCTTTTCCAGCAAGAAGGTCTCACAGATCTCAGGGAGGCAAAAATCAATTTCCCTGCAAAATAGGGAAGGTAATAAAGGAGGCAGCTTGGAAGAAGATGGGCTTCATTTCTTTGCTACGTATGACGTGTTCTGCAAGCTCATTTCATGAGTCAGTATTTCTGATTATAATAATTCCTTAGAGGGCGGCTCTCCAATAGCGCAGAGCAAAAGTGTTAGCAAATATACGCAACGCCAGGGTAAGGGGCTAGAAAACAAGGAAAGACAAATCTTGCTCTTTTAAAAGAAAAAAGGGACTGAATACAATGCAAACTGAAAGCACTTGCCTTCTGTGGGAATGCTACCTGCATCTATCTCTGGTCACCTCATCCATCAAAGTAGCACCTGAACTTCTCCCTTAACGCTGAGCAGAAATCAGAATTTCCATCCTGTGGGAAATTCTGATCTTTTTCATTGTTGTCCCAAGTCAAGATGAAAAGTTGAAGTATGGACATTTTTTGTCAACATTAAACTGCATCTCCCTGTTGTGGCATAGTGCCCCGTGGAGGTTGGACTTCAGGTCCAATGCCCCTATTCTCCCCTATGGGCCAGGCTACCTGGCTGAACTACATCTCAAAACTATACAGTGCAATCTCCACTAAGGATTGCTCCAAGCAGAGTAGGCCGTTCCCCAGATCACCCCTGTCCAGCCCATGGCACTGCCCTTCTACTCAGGACCTAGGGGAGATCTCCCCTGTGGGTCAGTATTCATGTAGACAAGCTGGGGGAGGAGAGAGAAGTGGATACATCAATGTTGGGGGGGGAACCACATAATTTCTCCACTAACACCATGGAAGTGAGGCATCACTCAGCTGGGATGTAATTCCAGTTCCAAGGGATCCATCCATTTTGGGTACCCTCCTTCCAGAGCGGGGGCACTGGGACCCTAGAACCTGCATGGAGGCACAGGGGCTCTGTGCTGAGGGCCCTCACTCTCTTGAGATCTGCATAGATCTGTGGGGGGGGGGGGTGCACCAGGTTTGTGCATGGAGCCTTGTGGCACATTCCACAGAAGGCCAATGTTGCCCACACCAGGATGGAATGATCGTGACATTTCCCTCCTGGACTCCTTCCCCTGAGCACTCCCATCCCCCTTAAATTACTTGTGCTGGTTTAACCACTCGATGGGGTGATCTGGCTACAACTCCTAGTCCTGTGTCACTGAGGCCTGGTATAGTTCACGAAGAAACAGAATCTGAAAAGCAGGATCTCATCTCAGACCTTAATGTAATGGGCTTCTGAGCCCTGATTGTTCATATGAAATGGGCCAGATCTTCAGCTGGTGGAAGAAGACATAGCTCCACTGATGTAAACGGAGCGTCACTGATTTCCACCAGCCAAATATCCAGCCCGCTGTACTTAGCTGTGTTTTTATTCCAGATTTTTCTTGTTTTGAATCCCCTGCTTTGTACCTTTTATTCCTGCCTTACATCTTGGAACTGAGAGCCATGTGTAATAAAGCTTTCAACTTATGTGGTCCCAAGAAATACCATTTGCTTTTATTAATGTACAGCAACAATGTAAATCCCTTTAATTTCATCACCTCTGTGGCTTTTATTCTCTTCTCCCAGAGGTGCCCACCATGTCTGAGTAAGATGAATATACCACACATTCCTTATACATTTATATATTTATATCAGAAAAACAGGTCTTCACTTTTACTATGCACAGACTGTTCCCACCTTCTAGGATAATAGAATCAGATTGCTACAGCGCTCTGCGCTTTCTGGTGGTTTATTTGCGATCCCATTGGAACACTTATTTTTACTTTTATTTTCCAGCCCGGGGAATTGACTCTAGCAAACCGCACACACTGAGTAGCCCCTGAAAACACAGCTAAATCCAGCACCGATTTTATTAAAATACAGCTCGAATTCATAACCACATTACCAAAAAACCCACAACCCAAGAGGTGCAGCTGGTGATGCGTTACTTTCATTTCATTTCAGGGATCAATAATAGTGTGCTAAAGGGGAAACAACTAGAGAGTGACAGAGCTGACTGCCACATCCCCTTTAATGATGCCAGGCAGACTCACTCACTACATTGCGAAGGTGTGAAGATGAATTGGCAATGCCCTAATCCTGCTGTACAGCTATGGCTGGAGGCATTGCTGACGAATTAAAGCCCTGCTAGAGTGTGAGAATCCTGGGCATGCCTGTGGATTTAAACACAAGCCAAGTTCTTGGGTTCATCGGGTCTGATTCTTTTTTCATCCTAATTTTAAACAGGGGTAACTCACATTCTGGATTTGTCTACATTGCCCCGCAGTTTGAACGACAGAGGGGTGAACAGTAATGCACACCGAAGTGCTGCACTAGAATTCCCCCGGGTGGACACTGCAGATGTGAACTAAAAGGTTCCTAGTTCACATTAATGTAATCCCGTTTGAAGAGGATGGCACTGATGCAAACTAGGCATGTCTTTAGTTCACACGTCAGCATCCACACAGGGGAGTTACAGCGTAGCACTTTGGCGCGCACAACTATTTACACCCCTGTAGTGTGAACTGCAGGGCAGCGTAGACATAGGCTAACTTCAGTGGAGTTAACCCTCAATCCCACTGATGTAAATGAATGGATGGGCTGGGCTGGAATTGTGCACAGCCAGGGGTCTACCCCCTTGATTGCATTCATCAGCACAGCTGAGCCAGCATGGAATGGCCCGCATTGATGGCTGAGAAACTTCAGTGGAAGCGAATTCCCATGGAATATACTGTTTCACCTCAATCCAAACATGGTGCATTTTCAGATCAATTTTGCCGGAATTTCACTTTGAAAGAAAACCGGTGAAAAAAAAAAGATCCGACAATGACAAGTCACCTGTTTCAATATTTTCAAAACAAAACCACCTTTTGATGGTTGTATTGAGATGACTTTTCTTTATGAAATGGTTTTTATTTTATATTATAGGATCTAGGATGACTTTGTTTTTTAAAAAGTGTCAACGTTGAAATGCAATGTTTTGATCAACCCAAAGTGATTTTTTTCCCCTCTGGAATTCAAAATGTTGAGGTTTTGTTCCGCTTTGGAATGCAGCTCCGTTTCAAAATCTGAAAATCCTGAAAAACAGAACTTCTGTCCTTCCGCCAGCTCTAGTGGGACCGGACTTGTGCCAGGCAGACAGCTACAACACATTACTGCCTGCCCTAGAGCAATGGGGACTCTCACAGTATGGACCCTGCCCTGCTCTGGATCAGCACAGCTATGCCCTTTCCCTTCCTCGGGGCTTGTGGCAAAGCTATGACTAAGCCCAACACGGCTACTATGTTTGGCCACAAGTCCCTGCATCATCAGTGTCCATGGTTATTCATTGCTCTTAAGGATGTTTGAGGCACAATTAAATAGACACATCAAATTAATTATAAGGTCAACGGACAATGTGCAGAATCATTATTACCCCATTACACTATGTGAAATACAAACACAAACCCTTACAAATCATGTATACTATAGTGCCTATAACACAGCTAGACACCGTAACACAACACGTCCTGCTCTGGAAGGTCCTATAACATTAGATTATATTCCAAATGCAAAGATACATCTAACATTAGAATGGCATATGACAAGCAATGCATGCAATATGCATCTTTCTTTATATACAACACTTGATTTACATTTGTGCTATCAATGGTATACCATAGGGTGTTATCTTTTACCCTTCAATAGCAAGCAAAACACCCCAACAGTTAAGCAGAACTGCAGCTACAGCTGTTGATAAGAATTACTTTTTATAGGACCAAGAAAATAAAATAATAACCTTCTATTTTTATAAATTATAAACATATTATACATAAAGGAGATTTTCCAAACTACCTAAGAGATGATTTAGGATCACTCCATTGACTTTCAATGAGATTCTTGCTTTCTTTTGGACACATCTGAAAATTTTCCCCAAAGCCCCTTCCCATTCCTACTTCATAAACAGCAAACATTTTGCACTGAACGCATAAACCAACAGCATGCCCTAAGAGCTCACTCCAGCAAAGCACTTCACTATGTCTGCCCACATGCTTAAAATTAATGCTTTGCTGGGTTATGGCCTAAAGGCAAAAATCAAAGCCAACATCCTTTTGCTCCTTCTTTATAACTTATAACTATATGGCTGTCAACCAGCTTTCTTCTTCTACAGAATAAACACCCACTAACATACAAGTCTCGGAAGATCATGCCAGCATATAATCAGCAAAGAGAGAGACAAGACCCCTGCTACCTCTGATATTTATGGGAGTTGAAAAAAAAATCAGAAAACAGTTACTTGAGGCTGTCTTTCCATGTTACAAAGGAGTAATGCAGGGCAAAATAAATTTTGCTTATTGTTTTTATTTTACTTCAAGGTTCACTTTAAGCATAAAACCACAGCATCATGGAGGATTACACATAATCCTTCTCCATGGTGCTGAAACCTGGGTCTATAGTCCATAATTCAGCAGGCCTGGACAGGTTTTTAAAAGTAGTTAGGTTCATAAAGATTCACATAGGTGACTAATGAGACTGGTTTTAATGGGAGCTAGGCATCTAAGAGGCTAGTAGGATTTTCAAATGCACCTATCTGCATCTTTAGGCACCTACATACCTTTAAAAAAATCTAGCCCAGTTTAAGTGCCATCAGTCCAAAGGTTAAGCTCATGATTTGTAGCACAGGGATGGATTGAAGCACATGCTTAAGAACTGGATGCTGAACTGGAGACTCAATGACTTTCAAAATTCCATAGTAATTAACATAGGTGAAATTAACCGCTGTGTATAAAGCCATCACAAAGCCTATGTATTTTTAAGTCCCAATTAAGCCCTTTAAGCCCATATGTATGGTTATGGGACAGATAAAGGTTGATAACTAGACCTGATTCATTAGTAGTACATATACTTTCCATAATCTTTAGACATTAATTTAGGCAAAATGTTGTTCTCTTTTAGTACCCAAGGGGTATTCTAACCTTCCAAGATCATGAAATCAGATTTTAACAAGGTTCTGTGCTTTCTAACAGTTTATTTGTTGGGACCACACAGTAATCACAGCAACTAGGCAAAGGAGAAATTGACCCAGAGTTAAATTATGCCATCCTGTTAAAAAGAGTAATAGGCAGGCTGGATTCAGGTGGAAAAGCCTGAGTCGCTGGGACTCTGGAGTTTCTGATGCATTGTTCCAATGGAAAAGAGGGAGTTGCTTCTTTTTGTAGTAGGCAAGGGACATGAGCATCCATCCCTATGGATTTCTCAAGATCTCAGGGGAAACCCCATGCATCTTGGTACATCTAGGAAAGAAGGGGTGGGGCATTGGTGGAGAATTCTAGGGTCTCCATGGTCCCCTTCTAAAGCCAGGTGTTTCCTGGCTACATCAGGGACAGCCTCTTCTCCTCAGGGTTAGATGGACATTGCCAAATGGGGACTCCAGCCTCCTCTTCCATGGTGAAATCTCTGTGGGTTTGTGCAGGGATGATGTTCCTGAGACAGGCTGTCTCCTGACTTTGAATTATCTCTAACCAGCCCTTAAAAGCCACAGAGCCCCAAATGCTTCAGTTGAGGCTTTCATGGCATCACAAAGACAGGGATGAGACTGTGTTGGAAGTTTCCTCTCCTTTCATCATCTTTGTGACCAAAGGCAGAGCATACTGCTATGATATGGCCAATACCATTCTACCATACCAAACATTTCTAGAACCATGTGGATTTTATATATGGCACACACTTCTACACAAAAAACAAACAGAAAATCTCAACTACACTGACAAAAAAAAATTCACCAAAAAAGATCATTTTTGAAGGGGAAAAAGCCATTTGTGACAGAAAAAAATACTTTTCATTCAAAAACTCTCATCTGACTTCCAAAAATTATTTTAAACAACAAAAGAGTAATTGAGAATGTTGCAGGAAAGCCCACTTCATTGGTAGGACATGAAAAATAGTGACAAAAGAGGAAGCCAGTTTAAGGTAAGAACTTATGAAAATATATCCAGGGAACCAAAAAAAATGTTTGAACGAGTCACAGTATCTTGAAGGCAGCATAATGTATTATTTATTGAGTGGACTTAACTCTCTTATGCAGTGTGAAAATAGTTTATTTTCTCTCTAGATGGAAGGCATTGGTAAGGGATGTGTTATCAAAATGTATGAATAATTTTCAGTATTTTTAGGACTTCAGATGGGAAGGATACTGAGACTTAACACCTCATTGGGACTTTGACGGCTTTAATTATATGGAACTATACACCATGGAGAGTTTCAGTGTTCCTTTGCCAGAAATGGATTACAAATTCATACAGTGGGTTCTGAAATTGTGTGATCAGTTAAAAGGACTACGTCTCCCCACTGTGTGGCCAGATATCAGTAGTTCCTCAGCCTATCATGCTTTTTACTTTGTTGTTGGATGAAAGACTCCCTCTCGTGACTATTGGGGCTGGTCAAAAACTTTCCACAAAACACTTTGTTTTTGTCAAGACCCCAATAATAAGTGCCTCCTCGCCTCAAAACAGTGTGATTTGTCATCAGAAAACATTGTAGGGTTCCAGGTTGGGGGGGAGGGGTTCAATGAAAAGTCATTTTTTTTTCCACAGAAGACAGTCCACCATTTTCCACCCACCTGTACTCTTTGTTATAGGACAACTTCGTTTCAGAGACAAACGTCCAGAAACAACAAAGGTAAGTGAAGGAGCAGTGCAGATTCCTGCCATTCTGAGTCTTCCCCGCCACAGTGAAAGGCTTCAGCAACAGGGGAAGGCCCTGGCAAGGAGAGGCAGTAGGGAAACCCTGCCATTTAGACCACACGGCGTGGATGTAGCCTGCTTTTCGCTGTAGCATGTAGCTACACATACGTTATATGTCGCCACCCCTGGTGTGCAGTGTAGATATGCCTCTAGTCTCCTTGTGTGGGTTATACATGCAGTCTTTTTTTGAAAAGGTCAAGAAAGCACGGGAGGAAGAACGTGTTCCCTGTGAGGAGGCTAGTCTGTGGAATTCATTCCTTGGAATGCTTCATCCACTGCACACTGGTATTTATTTGAACAATGATTCCTCACATGATCTGTGCATGTATGGTCCCTTCTTTAAGGGTTAATTGCAGTGGGGCCAGCTTCCAGTCTACAGCTTCCGCCTACTGTATTCCCAAGGGGCTGAGAAAGGGAAACTAAAGCGCTACCCAATCAATTGTTGATCTCAGTGCGACAACAAGCATTCCATTGTTACTGACTTATCTCTTGCATGTGCTTTTGCCTACAGTTTAATTTATACCCCAGGCTTTATTTACTGACCAAGTCAGGCATGACTGGATTCTTTCTGCTTCAAAGGGACTAATTCTTGTTTGGCTATGTCTAATTAATTTTGTTTGTTACTTTCATTTATTGCTCTGGGCTGTGATAACTTGAATAAGGTCTAAAAGAAGTTCATTGTTTATATTTCATCTCCTTTGTTCTTTGACATACTATACATTGGATAGACTCTGACCATTAACAGGAAAGCACCTTTGGCCAGATAGCTGCTGACTTCCATGAGTGCAACAAACATTTTCAAAAGCACCTAAGTGACTTAGGAGCCTAAGTCTCATTTTAAAAAAGGTTCTTAGGGGCAGACCTTAAAGGGATTTGGGCACCTGAAGATGTAGATAGGCCCCTAGTGGGATTTTCAAAAGCACCTAGGCTCCTCACTTCCATTGATTACACACACACACACACACACACACACAAATAACTGTCATTAAAGTAAGCAATATACTGAGCCAAATTCTATCCTCCCTTACACACCCTGGGCCAAATCCTCAGCTAGTGTAAGTTGGTGTAGTTTCATTGAAGCCCTATTATAAATCTCCAGTATAGTCAAAGAAGCCACCCAGATGTAACTGAAAAGAGAGAGACTGGTCACTGCATTTTAACCTTTGGTTTTGTTAGGCAACAGGTTTCCTTACATTTCTCAGGCTCACTGGGCAAGTTTGATTAATTTGGAAATAAGTGGTTTTGTGAACACTCAGCCGGGATGTAAACTCTACTCAAGGATTGTTCGGTCCTGTTTGTTTTGTCTTGTTTTAATTGCCACTTCATTAGATCAGGCTGCACATGTACTTCCTAATTATGTAGGGGTGGAAACTATTAGCACTGGTAGTATTTCAGTACTACTTCATTTCTTTATGAAGCGTGGCCTTTGGGATTTTTCGGCTCCTAGACTGATCTCTCATTCTCCCTTGCACACTCAAATGCATGCATCTGATAACTGCCCTACTTCTTTGTCTACAAAAATACATGGATTTTTCTCTGAGAGCTTTTTGTACATCACATGCAGTGATGAAGTTATATTTCTTCCTTTCTCCTTCGTAATATAGGAGCAGATATGGGGGTTACTTGAGGGCTACCGTCTTAATGCCTTACACAAGCTCAAACCAACCATGGACCAAATGATACTTCAGCAGCAAGACTGATAAATTCCAGCATTACATATTCAGATGTAACAATTTATCAGGCCCTTTCTAGCTTACTGGACTCTCTGAACACCTGCAACATTGTGAATGCAATCCCAGCCTTTCCACATGGTCTTAACAGATTGATACACAGATGAATAGCACTGGCATATGCAAAAAGCAGAAAGCTTTGTAGAGTCCAGGGTATGAATTCATGGAATCATAGAATATCAGGGATGGAAGGGACCTCAGGAGGTCATCTAGGCCAACCCCCTGCTCAAAGCAGGACCAATCCCCAGACAGATTTTTACTCCAGTTCCCTAAATGGCCCCCTTAAGGATTGAATTCACAACTGTGGGTTTAGCAGGCCAATGCTCAAACCACTGAGCTCTATCCCTCCCCCCAGATAGGCTGTACTTTTCAGCTTGATGGCACATGTAGATGTATTGATTCTAAATCCAGAATGAACCACTGTGATAATCTAATCTGATCTTCTATATAACTTCCCAAAAATAATTCCTAGAGCAGATTTTAGAAAAACATCCAATCTTGATTTGAAAATTGTCAGGGATGGCTGGAGAATCCACCATGACCCTTGATAAATGTTTCCAATGGCACAGCTGCAAGTATCACTTTCACAGTATAGCTTTGGGCAGTAGCAATAATATAACCAGTAAGTCATCTGAGAAGTGAGTGTTGCCAATGTACATTTTTCCCAGTTGCTGAATATACTGGAAGACCAGTGTGTAGTGTAAACAATTGTCTGTGTTAGTAGAGTAAGGTAGAGGCAGATGTTGCTTATGTAGCTATCATTATACAGAAGTCCCTTGATAAATGGCCGGCCTCCAGTCTTGTCTTCTGACAGGCATAGAGAGTACATCTAGCAAGATACCATCCACATAGTATCTGACATAGGTATAGGATGTAGGTAACACCACCGGTTAAGAGTAGGTGAGCATACCTACTGCCCCCTAATAGGGACAAGATACATCTGATCCTAAGTATATATCCAGTGACGGACTGGTGCTGCTGTCAAATATCACAATACATTTGGAGATGGAGCTGGGCACATGAAGACAGTGCCATGCCACAATGCAGACCTCCATCCATCTAGACTCACCATGTTGGTGGACAGTTGGGCAGGATCTTGCTTAGTTAGGTGGGTTCAGATTTCTTCTCAAACCGTTGTTTGTTGTAATCATTTTAGTAACAGCTGCAGGCGCTGAACACCTCTGAAAAGTCAGGCCAAATTTATTTGGGAGCCTAAATATGGAATTAGGTGCATAATTTTAAGCACCTGAGTCTGAAATTGTGGGCCTCTTTTTGTGTGAAGAAAACATAGGTCTCCAGCAAACATTTGGTGCCCTATTCTAAGGGCCAATGAGGCCTTGAACATTTTGCCTTGAAGAACAACAACATAAAGAATAACAACAAAGACATGGGCGAAAGCCTGGCCTCACTGAAGTTCAAAGGGGCTGGGATGTCACCCCTATGATGCTAAAAGATACAACAGAAGACAGAATTTTGATGACAGCTGTATTTTTTCTTTTGAAAGCACATCATACTGTAGTGCTTCGATGTTTTTAAAGCTTTTCTGGCAGAATGCAATTGCATTTATTTTGTCAGAGTGGCCCCTTATTTCTGTCAGGCATTAATCTCTTCACACACACACCCCTCCCCAACCTCATCCTGCTCAGAAGTCCTAGCTAGAGAAGTTTGCAGCTGTTAAGCCTTTACAAAAGGAGATGTTAATTACTTTGCTTTGTGGAGGGCTGAATGCTTAATTATTATAGATTTGCAAAGCCCTGCTTGGCATTTGGAACAGAGTCTGTCGCATTTCTCTCAAACATCAGGTGAGTCAGAATGCAGCATACTGAGCAGGGTGTGTTGTACAAAGGCATAAACTCAGCAACATCATGTGCCACGGTGCAAAGAAGAATGAAAAGCAATGTATAAAATACCAGAGATTAAAAACTTGCCTTAGGTCTTTTTTCATCTATCAGAAAGAAAGAAATGGATTTTGATACACATCTTGGACTAACTGATGTAAATCAGCATGCCCACTGAGAATCTGGCTGCACTCTTGTTTTCAAATACCACATATATACTTTCCCCAAATGTGAATTCTCCCTTTGCGCACACATACACCCTCCAAGCAAACAACAGTGCTACAGAGGATCTAACCAACTCTGTCTAGGCACCAAGCAGAGTTACTTCTTCTAGAGAAAGGGAAATACTTTCTCCTGGAACTACTATTGTGCTTTTGTTCTATAAAACATCTTAATGTCCAAGACTGCAGTTTCCAGCAGAGGTCAAGCAGAAGTTATCTGCTGTCAAAAATCAAACAATGCTCAATGATCTCTGAAACCTTATTCCGTGTGATCTTCCCACTAGGCATAAGTGCAGTTAGATGAAGTTCAGAGGAAGTGTTAATACCACTCTTACTTGAGTTCTTAAGTTTGGGCTTTTTACATGTCAGTTGGTTAGTACAAGTCAAGCTTTCTAATGCATAGGATTGGGAGTTAAAAGGAAAGGACATAGACTGACGGCTGACGTATCCTTTGCGTTTCAGGTAAAATCCAACACATTAGTCCCAGAAAGAGTATTTTTTGTGTCATCCAAACTAATCAGAAAAAAAATTCACTCCACCCTGTCACCTTCCTTCCGGAAGATCACTTCCCTGACCAGTCATGTGATGCTTCATGAGGCAAAGAATTCCTGGTATGCAAAAATCAACGTATAGGAACCTCTATGGTATGTGTAGCAAAGAACAGAGCCATGTTACTGCAGGCAGCCGGGCAATGCCACTCGTGCTTACTGTCACCCAGTTCAGATTAATAATTGTGTTTTCAGATTGTGTAATATCATTTTGAATGCTACACACAATCTTATTTCAATTTGCTGTTTCACAACCCCTAAGGACTTCTCCTGCTCCTCCCTATCAGAAAGCTATGCTCTGCTATGCTCTGCCTGCCCGAGAGAAGAGAGATATAACCCCACATTGCAGGGGTAACATCGTTCTCTGTAATCTAGCTAGGATTGTACAAACTCAGCCAGCACAGATTGCTGGACATCAATCAGAAGGGCAACGTTACAAAGCGCATGTTCATTCTGGTGAAAGAGGCAAACCATAATGAAGTAACAGAAAGTAGCAATGATTCTTCAGTGCTTTGCTCATTCTAATCCTAAGTGACTCATCTGATGGGGCTTCTATCATTTCCCTTGGGACATGACTCTACAATCGAATGAATTTCAGAGTCCGGAAATCTTCTCTGGTATTTTCCTTAATTTAGTTTCAACCAATTTTCTCAGTTATGTCCCCCTAACTCAGCCTAAATCAATGTGGTTCCTGAACATTTCCATGCCTAGACACACTTTACCATACCAGCCCTCCCACTCGTCCCTGAAATTCACAGTTGTCAAATCTTTGACTTTTTGGCAATCAATCAATCAATATTTTAAAACAAAAAACCAAACATTTTCAAATGAAAATGTAAACCTGAAAACTGGGCGCGGGGGGGGGTGGGGGTGAGGGGGAGGTTGAACAAACACAATCCACACCGATATGGTAATTCTGGTGCAATACCTCATGGGAGCAGTAGTTTAGGGGCCCCCATTCTCTATGGCCTAGGCTCCTTGGCTGGATTACATCTCCCATGATGCATCACAGTCTCCCCACTTACTGAGCTATTGCTGTGCATCATGGTAGTCCTTGATCACAGTGCATCATGGGAGACGTAGTCTTGGCCCATAGAAGAGATTGGGAGCATGAAGCACCTGAACTACAACCACCAGGAGGCACTGCAGTGAAATTTCTGAATAGAAATGTTGGGGTTTTTGGCCAACAATGAACAACTTTTCAGCTTTTCAATTAAAGTCAAAATATTCCATGGAACACAAACTTTTTTCATGAAAAATTTCATTTAGATAAAAACCTTTTTTTTTTTTTGAAAAACAGTGTAGATCAAAATGTTTCAGCCAGCTCTAATTAGCATATCTAGTGCAGAGTTGCACAGATAAATTAATTGCCCAAAATACAGCTTTTTTTCCAGTGTGAAAGTTACAAAGCAATGGGCCAAGTAGGATTTGAATATTTGTGTTATCCCAAATTATCCCAAGAGGAACCTTTTACCCATCCAGTATTATAGAGAGTTAGTCCCTTTTAAAACTCATTTATAAGCCCTTTGATTGTGCATCTAATTTTGTCAGGTCCTTGTGTCTTTTATCTAAAGACACAATTTAGTTGATTTATCAGGTTTCTTTGAGAGTGAACAGAGCTTCATAAGCCACATCACGAAGCAGCAAATACTATGCAAACAGTGCTTCTGAACATGACCTTTCCTAGATGGGAAAAAGTTTAAATATATGGTTTGCTGGACTTGATACTTCAGTTGTCACTTTTAATTGTTTTCTGTCTTAAGAAAAGGATGAGTTCCCTGTTTGGTCACACTGATTGGAACCTTGTGCAAGTTCAGTTATCATCAAGGAGTACACACTTTTTTCTATCAATGATTTAGAAAGGTTTCTGGTGAAAAACATCTCTGGAATGCACCAGATGCACCCGAACATCTCCAGATGGAACAAATTTTACACAGAGACCTTATAGGATATGTTACTTCTGTCTCCCTGTTATACAGCATCTAGTTATGGTGTTATTCCTCCTCTTTCTTACTGGTAATAAAATAACTCCCAATCCAACACTACACATTTGATATCAACAGGCTAACCAAACAGGCAGTGAGGCACCTAAGTACCTTTAATGCTCTGGATGATTTAGGAGCCTATGGGTAAATCTACACTACAGCAGCTGCTGCAGCATTGTTTTATGAAAATTCTACGTTAAAACAAACTGACCTGAATTACACACAAAAATAAATTGACCAAAGCCTTCTACGGAACATTGATTGCAATGGAACTAATCATGCACTTAAAGTTAGCCAAGTCCTGAAACACCTGGAAGAATCAGGGTCTGTTTGACTTGTTAACGTAAGCACGTGACTTACCAGCTGGTGTGCCCTCTTCTGGCTGGGCGTGATATAGCTTCTTTTGGTGCCCCCTGCTGACTGTCATCCCAGCCCCGCGATGGTCTGCTTCTTCTAACGACTCATCTCCCTGGCCAGGTCACAAAGTGCCCCACCCCTTCTGGAATAAACCAATTGTCCCACTCATCAATTCACATTGGACCTTCAGTCCAACTCTGGACACACTAATTATTATCCCTTCTATCAGGGTTTTTGTATTGTCCTAACCCCTTGTCAGAGGGTTTCTGCCCCACTTTCCTCAGCGGGCTGGTAGGGGCATCCCAGTCCCTCCCTAGGGTGACCAGATGTCCCAATTTTATAGGGACAGTCCTGATTTTTGGGTCTTTTTCTTATATAGGCTCCTATTACCACCACCCCCTGACCCGATTTTTCAAATTTGCTGTCTGGTCACCCTAGTCCCTCCCTCACCACGGGGTTCTGGTCCAGAGACCCTTTAATAAGCAATCAAGGCCTGACTATATAGACTTCTTAGTGCCTCCGTGGAGCACTTCCTACCTTGCCCTGTTTGGGGCCTTTGCCACACAATCGTCCATGGCTCCTAGTAGGTCAATGGCTCCCTCTCCAAACCTCTTCCACCGGCTCAGTGCAGAGCTTCATGGCATTTTCTATCACCCAGCTGGTTCTGCTGCAGGAGATTTGTCTCCACTTCCACAGTCCCTGACCCAGCAGTATCTTCCAGCTCCCTGTAGGCCCCTCCACCAGCACAAAGAACACTGGGCAGAGACATTTCCTCCCTCTGTCCTTCCCAAGTGCCCTGGGCTGCCTGTTGTAGGCCTAGGTTCCTTCAGAGAGGTTCTGCCTGCCAGCAATCCAGCTCTGCTCCCTGACTCCAGCCAGGCTTCCCACACTGAGCAAGAGCCAGAGACCTACTCACCAACCTGGTCAGCCCCCCGCTGCACCAGGTTCAGCTCTTTTATCTCCTCCCTCCAGGCTTGACACCTACTGCAGGTGTAGCAGGGCAGGGCTGATTGCACCCACAGGCTCTCGTTAACTCCTTCTGGCCCAGAGTGGGGCTGGTACAGCCCATCACCGTTAGTTATTGTAGTTTTACTGAAAAAATAGAGTTCAAAATGCCATTTGTCCACTATCTTTTGCATTTGCCATTTACTTGCCAAAAATATTTTCCCCAAGCCATGAGCCTCGCCTCCCTTCACAAGACCAGGCTCCTTGGGGGCAGTAGTCCTTTGTTCAATGCTTTGTATGAACTGATGCCAGAAAGGCTTGCAATCAGAAATTAAAATTAAATACTGGGCCACATTTGTTCCTGATCTCCACAGAAATATAGTCATTTGTTCCCTTCTGCTGTAGTTCTGGTAGATAATGCATTTTTGTAGCAAGACAATATTCTTTGGTCATTACTTTCCTGGCCTTAGATTATTCAATCTTCATTCTTGTTTGTATCCAATGGTCCCTTTATTCCCTCCCACCCCATTATACTTCTTTTAAACTAAAATAATACCAGTGGGGCTATTGATAATAAGGTCTCATCCATCATTTCTTTTATTCTGGTCCAACAATGGCCTCCTTCAGTTCTAGACTAAAGGATCTTTCTTTGGCCTGAAGCCCAGTCCTCAGCTTGGTAATGCAAGAAGTCTAATACAAGCTGATCCTTTCATCTCTCAGAATTTTTCCAATGAGGAGGGACCAGCTGACAGAGTTTTGCTCATCTCCAGGAATGGGTTTCAAGAAACAAATAAAATAAATCTATTCAGGCTGTAGGCAATGCAAAAAGAAGATGGATAGAGGGATAGGTCAGGACAGGTAACATTTTCAAAAATCTCTCATTTTCAAAAGCACCTAAGTCACTTAAGAGACTAAGTTCCAGTAAAACTCAAAGTTGTAAATTATACCCTTAATGCTCCTAAGTGACTTAGGTGCTTACAAAAATTCTACCTATTTCACCTCAAGTCATCTGCATTTCGGGGAACCCACATCTAAAATCCATATTCTGTCCTCACACAGGCTAAAGTCCCATTGAACCCATTGGGAGTTTTGCTCAAGTGAGGGACGTAGGTCTGAAGTTCTCAGCCCCAGCAAGCCCAAATAATAGGTCTGAGTCTCCTCCCACTGATGTCAATAGGAGACAAGGCATTGACTATGATGGGAGGAGGAATGGGCTTTCTGTGGGGGGTGGTCCATTAGGGTGCGGGGAAAAGGCCCTCTGCAAATTTCTTGGAAGATCCATATAGCAGCTCCATGAGTGGTACCACAAGCTGTAACATCCATGGTCAGTACACCCCTCTCGCACATGGGAGCATTTGGTCAATTGAGCCACCTAATCATGGTCACTCAGTCCAACCCTCATTCCCCAGAACACCTGTGCTCTGGGGTGGATTGGGCATCCAAGGAGCACTACTCTACAATACCAACATATTCTTGCAATCTTCTGCCTACAGCCAGTCAGGAAACTACTCACCCCCACCCCACACACATAAAACATTAACCCTTTTCCAGTTTTCAAAAAAAAGTTTAAAATTAAAGAGTATTCTTGTTTTTTAAATGACAAAAAATTTGACAAAACCCCAAAAAGTTAAACAAAAATGGATTTTCCCCCCTCCAAGAAAGGTCTTGGAAAGTTTTCAACCAACTGTACTTTGCCCCCTGTTACACAGAAGTTAAACTATTCCATTGCTTATCAAAGTATGGATAAAAGGAGAGGAAGGAGCATATTATGCCACTCGATACTAGTAGGATGAGGGATGAAGGCTTAAGCCAGGAGGGTTCAAAAGATGCAACACCACATAGCAGTGCTGCAGGTGAAAAGATGCAATAGAGTTCATTTTCCAAAGGAGCTGCTCAGTTTTCAAATCTTTGGGACAACTGCCTTTAAGGCATCTCTAGTTGGGCAGTCAAAAACTCTAGTCACTTTGGAAAATTTAGGCCTACGTGTTTATAGACCCTGATGTCATGCGTGCAGGACTGGCCTCCCTGTGTAAGTACATGTCTGATTTAAAAGTAAATAAATAGTCATTAGAAAACATGAGTGAGACAAGGTAGGTGAGGTAAAAAACGGTTACTTACCTTCTGTAACTGTTGTTCTTCGAGATGTGTTGTTCACATCCATTACACATTAGGTGTGCGCGCGCCGCGTGCACGAACGTCGGAAACTTTTCCCTCAGCGGCTCCCGTCGGGCCTGCAGGGTCTCCCCTCCCGCCAGAGCGGCGCCTCGCTCTAGCGTATATATATCCCTGCTGGCCCGACCCTCCCTCAGTTCCTTCTTGCTGGTGACTCCGACAGAGGGGAAGGAGGGTGGGAAGTGTAATGGACGTGAACAACACATCTCGAAGAACAACAGTTACAGAAGGTAAGTAACTGTTTTTTCTTCTTCGAGTGATTGTTCACGTCCATTACACATTAGGTGACTCACAAGCTTACCATTGGAGGAGGATAGGAGTCAAGGAATAACTGATTGAAGCACAGCCCTGCCGACCATCGCGTCATCTCGGGTCTGATGGTGGATCGCGTAGTGGGCTGTGAACGTATGCACCGACGACCAGGTGGCTGCCTTGCAGATTTCCTGGAGCGGAACCTGTGCCAAGAAGGCCGCCGAGGACGCTTGGGCCCTAGTTGAGTGAGCCCTGATCTCCGGGGCTGGTACGTTGGCGAGCTCGTAGCATGTGCGTATGCAGAGCACAATCCATGCCGACAAGCGTTGTGTCGAGATAGGTTGGCCTCTCATTCGCTCCGCAACGGCAATAAACAGCTGAGTCGATTTGCGGAATGGCTTGGTGCGGTCTAGATAAAACGCCAAGGCCCGACGGACATCAAGGGTATGCAGGCTGCGGTGGCTGGGGTCCGTATGGGGCTTGGGGAAGAACACCGGTAAACAAATGACCTGCCCCATATGAAAATGCGTGACCACGTTTGGAAGGAATTTGGGGTGCGGCCTCAGTTGCACCTTATCCTTATAAAAAACTGTATAAGGAGGCTCCGAAGTGAGGGCTCTCAATTCCGATACCCTCCTAGCCGATGTGATGGCCACGAGAAACGCTACCTTCCATGAGAGGTGCAGGAGGGAGCAAGAGGCTAGGGGTTCAAAGGGCGGCCCCATGAGCTTAGTGAGGACCAGGTTGAGGTTCCACGCAGGGACCGGTGGGCGCGAGTAGGGAAACACCCTCTCCAACCCCTTGAGGAATCGGACTACTGTGGGGTTGGAGAACACCGAAACCCCCAACTCCCCAGGGTGGAACGCCGATATGGCAGCCAGATGCACCTTAATTGAGGCGGGGGCAAGCCCTTGATGCTTGAGGTGTAGCAAGTAGTCTAGAATTGATGGGATTGAGGCCTGCAGAGGCCAGATGTGGTGAGGCTCACACCAGTGGGAGAACCGTTTCCATTTGGCAAGGTAGGTCGCTCTTGTGGAGGGCTTTCTACTACCAAGGAGGACTTGCTGGACCTCATGAGAGCACCCGTGCTCCATATCGTTTAGCCAGAGAGAAACCACGCCCTGAGATGTAGCAACGGTAGGTTCGGGTGGAGTAGGCGACCTCGGTCTTGCGTGATGAGATCGTGATGGAGGGGGAGGGTTATCGGAGTGGTCACGGACAGTTCCAACAGGGACGTGAACCAGTGCTGACGTGGCCACGCCGGGGCGATAAGGATGACTGTCGCCTTGTCCCTGCGGGTTTTGAGGAGGACCCTGTGGATGAGCGGGAATGGGGGGAAGGCATACCTCAGGCTCCCACCCCACGGGATTGCGAAGGCATCTGCCAATGAGCCCGGACTGCGGTTCTGGAATGAACAAAACTGGGGGCATTGGCTGTTGTCCTCGGTGGCGAAGAGATCCACCGGGGGAAACCCCCACCTCCGGAAGACTGAACGCAGGACGTCCTGCCTCAACGTCCACTCGTGCATGAGATAGGACCGGCTGAGGCGGTCCGCTAACCCGTTTTGGACCCCCGGGAGATAAGTCGCTAGTAGGTGGACTGAATGGGCTATGCAGAAGTCCCAGAGGCGGAGTGCCTCGTGACAGAGGGGAGAGGACCGGGACCCGCCCTGCTTGTTTATGTAGAACATGGCGGTAGTGTTGTCCGTCAGAACCGATACGCTGTGGCCTCTTATGGTAGCGTGAAAGGTCTGGCAGGCGAGGCGAACTGCCCTTAGCTCCTTCAGGTTGATATGAAGCAACTTTTCTTCCCTGGACCACAAGCCCTGAGTGCGCAGGTCCCCCAGGTGCGCTCCCCAACCCAGGTCCGACGTGTCTGTTACTAACGTCAGAACGGGCTGCGGGGCGGCGAAAGGGACCCCCGCGCAAACCTGCTGCCGATCGAGCCACCAACGGAGGGCGTTCGACACCTGAGCCGGGATAGTCACGACCAGGTCTAAGGGGTCTCTGTTGGGGCGATATGCTTGGGCCAGCCACAACTGCAGCGGCCTGAGTCTGAGGCGTGCGTGTCCGACTATGTGGGTGCAGGCCGCCATGTGCCCCAAGAGTTGTAAGCAACATCTGGCCGTGGTCGTGGGGAATTGCTGGATGGAGCTCACGGCCTTCTGAATGGCCAGGAACCTCGATACGGGAAGACTCGCCCGTGCCGCCACTGAGTCCAGGACTGCCCCTATGAAGTCCAGCCTCTGCGTGGGGACCAGTGATGACTTGGGTACATTGACCAGTAGACCGAGTTCGTGGAACACCTGTAGCGACAATGCCACATGGGAGCGAACCTCGGCCTCCGACCGGCCCGCTAGGAGCCAGTCGTCCAAGTATGGGTAGATGCGCATCCTTCTTTTTCGAAGAAAGGCTTCTACCACAGACATGCATTTCGTGAATATGCGCGGGGCTGTTGCCAGGCCGAAGGGCAAAACTGTAAATTGGAAATGGCGCTGGTTGATAGTGAAGCGCAGGAACCGCCGGTGGGCCGGGCGGATGGCGATATGAAAGTAGGCATCTTTCATATCGAGGGCAGCGTACCAATCCCCCGGATCCAGGGATGGAATGATGGTACCAAGGAAGACCATACGGAAACGTGGTTTGAGCAAGTACTTGTTTAGCTTGCGTAGGTCCAGGATAGGACGGAGGCCCCCTTTCGCTTTGGGAATGAGGAAGTATCTTGAATAGAACCCTTTCCCCTTGAGGTCCGGAGGAACCTCTTCCACCGCTCCTACTGCGAGGAGGGTCTGTACCTCCTGCAAGAGGAGTTGCTCGTGAGAGGGGTCCCTGAAGAGGGACGGGGGTGGGGGGTGGGAGGGAGGGGGCGAGGAGAACTGAAGGGTGTAGCCTGCCTCCACCGTGCGTAGGACCCAGCGGTCCGATATTGTACGTGACCAAGCATGGTAAAAATGGGACAGGCGGTCCCTGAAACACAGGGGGGGATCCGGAATAGAGGTTGGTACACTGTCCTCGATCGCAGCTTCAAAACCCTTGTTTGTTTCCCGGCTGCGGTTTGTTTTGGCCCTGATCTTGGCCTTGGTTAGGCGTGTTGTTGCGTCTACGCCTGTTATCCCTGCCCCTCCTGCAGTACGGTTCCTGTCTAGGACGAGGGTGGTACTGCCTCTGCGGAGGTTGGGGCTTGAAGGGCTTCCTCTGCATCACTGGGGTGTGCATCCCCAACGACTTGAGGGTAGCTCGAGAGTCCTTGAGGCTATGTAGTCTGGCGTCCGTTTGGTCCGAAAACAAGCCTGAACCCTCGAACGGAAGGTCTTGGAGGGTGTTTTGCACCTCTGGGGGAAGGCCGGAAGCCTGCAGCCATGCCGAGCGTCTCATTACCACTCCTGACGCGATTGTCCTAGTGGCTGCGTCAGCGGAGTCAAGTGAGGCCTGTAAGGAGGTTTTGGCTACCGCCTTCCCTTCATCTACTATGGCAGCAAACTCGGGTTGCGAGCCCTGAGGCAAGGCTTCCTTGAACTTGGACACCGATGCCCAGGAGTTGAAATTGTGCCTGTTCAGGATTGCTTGTTGGTTCGCGATCCGCAGCTGGAGGCCTCCGGACGAGTAGACCTTTCTCCCAAATAAGTCCAAGCGTTTTGCCTCCTTGGCCTTGGGGGCCGGGGCCTGTTGGCCATGTCGCTCCCGTTCGTTTACCGCAGAGACGACCAGCGAACATGGGGTTGGATGGGAGAATAGGAAATCAAACCCCTTGGATGGGGCGAAGTATTTCCTCTCTACGCCCTTTGCGGTAGGCGCCGTGGAGGCTGGTGTTTGCCATACAGTCTTATAATTAGATTGGACCGTTTTTATGAGCGGGAGCGCGATCCTGGAGGGGCCCTCCGGGCTTAGAATGTCGACCATAGGGTCTTCCTGCTCGACAGTTTCCTCTGCCTGCAACCCCAAATTGAGGGTTACTCGGCGGAGCAGGTCCTGGTGTGCCCGATGGTCAATCGGGGGAGGACCGGACACTGTTGTGCCCGCCACGGCTTCGTCTGGTGAGGAGGAGGAGGTCATGGCCTTTTGTGCGTCCTCTTCCTCCTGCAACTCCTCATCAGCAGGGTGCTCCTCCGGAGTGCGTTCCCTGACGTGGGCCTGGGACGGTGCCGGGCTCGGTGCCGAGCCAGCCCTTTCCCTTTCTGGCAGCCTGGAGACCGTGGCCTCTTTGCGGGAGGGTGGGCGCCACCGTGGGGAGCGGGACCGGTGTCCTGAGGGGCCCGATCTCGAGGTCCTGGATGGGGGGCCTTGTTGGTGGTAGGCCCAAGGGGTCCAGAATGGCCATTGCCCTGGGTGGCCCCACTGTGGTTGCCAAGAGGCTTCGTGCTCCCTACTGGCCTGCGCTCTGTGGGCATATTTGCTGGAATGGCCCGAGTCCACCTCCGAAACTATGGACGGTGATCTAGAGGGCCACGGCGGTGCCGTGGGGCGGTGCCGGTCCGGGGTCGGAGAGCGGTGCCTTCGTGACCGGGACCGGGAGTAGCGCCGTGCTGACCTGGACCTGGATCGGTACCGGTGGCCCCGGGACTGGGAACGGCTGCGGGAGGACGGTCTCAGGGATCGCGCAACCGAAACGTCCCGGTGCCTGCTCGAGCAGGGCTGCTGGGCCGGTGTCTCGCGCCTGTTGGGGCCCGACGGTTGTGCAGCCCGCTGCGCGGAGGGAAGCCGGGAGTCCACCGAGGCGGAGCTCGACCGGGATCGGCGCCGCGAACGGTGCCGAGATGGCGACCGTGATGGGCGCATCATCGCCAGCTTGCCTTTGGATGGCAGTCTCGGCGGAATGTCCTTAGCACGGAGGGTGCCTTCAGCGGACAATTCAATGAGGTCCTTTGCTGCCTCAAATGTGTCCGGGGTGGAGGGCTGTTCCAACAGTTCCTCCAGCCCTTCCTCCTCACTCGACGCGCCTATCCCGGGGCTCGACGGGCCTTCCGGCGCCGGAGCCACTGGCACCGGGATCTGTGCTGGGACCGCAACGGCCTTAGTAGCACTTGCAGTCTTCGCGGGTGCTACCCTCTTGTGCGGGGAGCGTCCTCGGGCCTTGGGTTGGCCCTTCGACTTAGCCGGCGAAGAGAACCGGTGCCGGAGGTGTTCCCTCCGAGTCGGTGCCGCAGGCTTAGGCTGCCCCGCCGGCGTCGGATCACGAACCGATGCTGGGGCACTCCGCACCGAGGTTGACGGTGCCATTGAAGTGGAGGGCTGTAACGCCGACTCCATGAGCAGCTGCTTAAGGCGAAAGTCTCTCTCTTTCTTAGTCCTGGGCTTGAAAGCCTTACAGATCTTGCAGCGCTCCTTTTGGTGTGCTTCCCCCAGGCAACGGAGACACGAGTCGTGTGGATCGCTCAATGGCATAGGCTTGCGGCACGTGGCACAAGCCTTGAAGCCTTGGGCATGCGGCATGCCCCGCCGCCCAGGGCCGGTGCCGGGGTTGGCCAAACACCTAACACAAAGAAGTTTAAGTCTTTGTAAAGAACTGATAACTGCTAGCTTAACACTAACTACTAACGACCTGATAACTGTAACACTAAATACTATGCTAAGGGACACTCTCAGATGAGAGACAGAGTTGTTCCAACGTCGCCACGGACGGTAAGAAGGAACTGAGGGAGGGTCGGGCCGGCAGGGATATATATACGCTAGAGCGAGGCGCCGCTCTGGCGGGAGGGGAGACCCTGCAGGCCCGACGGGAGCCGCTGAGGGAAAAGTTTCCGACATTCATGCACGTGGCGCGCGCACACCTAATGTGTAATGGACGTGAACAATCACTCGAAGAAGAATAGCTTTTATTGGATTAGTTTCTCTTGGTGGAAGGTACACGTTTTTGAGCGACACATAGGTTTTCTTCAGGTCTGGGGAAGGAAGCAGAGTGTCTGAGCAAAATACAATTTGGGACAGATTGTTAAACAGAAGGGGTAACACATGTTGGAGGTCGTCACTTGAAATCAAATGGACAATTGAGAACATAAGAATGGCCATACTGGGTCAGACCAAAGGTCCATCCAGCCCAGTATCTTGTCTGCCGACGGTGGCCAATGCCAGGTGTCCCAGAGGGAATGAACCTAACAGGTAATCATCAAGTGATCTCTCTCCTGCCATCCATCTCCACCCTCTGACAAATAGAGGCTAGGGACACCATTCCTTACCCATCCTGGCTAATAGCCATTAATGGACTTAACCTCCATGAATTTATCTAGTTCTCTTTTAAATCCTGTATTAGTCCTAGCCTTCACAACCTCCTCAGGCAAGGAGTTCCACAGGTTCACTGTGCACTGTGTGAAGAAGAACTTCCTTTTATTGGTTTTAAACCTGCTGCCCATTAATTTCATTTGATGGCCCCTAGTTCTTTTATTATGGGAACAAGTAAATAACTTTTCCTTATTCACTTTCTCCACACCACTCATGATTTTATCTATCATATCCCCCTTTAGTCTCCTCTTTTCCAAGCTGAAAAGTCCTAGCCTCTTTAGTCTCTCCTCATATGGGACGCGTTCCAAACCCCTAATCATTTTAGTTGGCCTTCTCTGAACCTTTTCTAATGCCAGTATATGTTTTTTGAGATGAGGAGACCACATCTGTACGCAGTATTCACGATGTGGGTGTACCATGGATTTATATAAGGGCAATAAGATATTCTCCATCTTATTCTCTATCCCTTTTTTAATGATTCCTAACATCCTGTTTGCTTTTTTGACTGCCGCTGCACACTGTGTGGACGTCTTCAGAGAACTATCCTCGATGACTCCAAGATCTCTTTCCTGATTAGTTGTAGCTAAATTAGCCCCCATCATATTGTATGTATAGTTGGGGTTATTTTTTCCAATGTGCATTACTTTACATTTATCCACATTAAATGTCATTTGCCATTTTGTTGCCCAATCACTTAGTTTTGTGAGATCTTTTTGAAGTTCTTCACAGTCTGCTTTGGTCTTAACTATCTTGAGCAGTTTAGTATCATCTGCAAACTTTGCCACCTCACTGTTTACCCCTTTCTCCAGATCATTTATGAATAAGTTGAATAGGATTGGTCCTAGTACTGACCCTTGGGGAACACCACTAGTTACCCCTCTCCATTCTGAAAATTTACCATTTACTCCTACTCTTTGTTCCCTGTCTCTTAACCAGTTCTCAATCCATGAAAGGATCTTCCCTCTTATCCCATGACAACTTAATTTACGTAAGAGCCTTTGGTGAGGGACCTTGTCAAAGGCTTTCTGGAAATCTAAGTACACTATGTCCACTGGATCCCCGTTGTCCACATGTTTGTTGACCCCTTCAAAGAACTCTAATAGATTAGTAAGACATGATTTCCCTTTACAGAAACCATGTTGACTTTTGCCCAACAATTTATGTTCTTTTATGTGTCTGACAATTTTATTCTTTACTATTGTTTCAGCTAATTTGCCCGGTACTGAAGTTAGACTTACCGGTCTGTAATTGCCGGGATCACCTCTAGAGCCCTTTTTAAATATTGGCATTACATTAGGTATCTTCCAGTCATTGGGTACAGAAGCTGATTTAAAGGACAGGTTACAAACCATAGTTAATAGATCTGCAATTTCACATTTGAGTTCTTTCAGAACTCTTGGGTGAATGCCATCTGGTCCCGGTGACTTGTTACTGTTAAGTTTATCAATTAATTCCAAAACCTCCTCTAGTGACACTTCAATCTGTGACAATTCCTCAGATATGTCACCTACAAAGAATGGCTAAGGTTTGGGAATCTCCCTAACATCCTCAGCTGTGAAGACTGAAGCAAAGAATTCATTTAGTTCCTCCGCAATTACTTTATCGTCTTTAAGTGCTCCTTTTGTATCTCGATCGTCCAGGGGCCCCACTGGTTGTTTAGAAGGCTTCCTGCTTCTGATGTACTTAAAAAACATTTTGTTATTACCTTGTGAGTTTTTGGCTAGCTGTTCTTCAAACTCCTTTTTGGCTTTTCTTATTACATCTTTACACTTAATTTGAGGGTTAGATTGTTGTGCATAAAGGATTTGAAGTGGGCAAGTAAGGGAATTAGGCAGTGTGATGTGTTATAAATTGTTGGAATGAGCCATAAAGCCAGTGTTCCCTGGTTAAGTCCCTGGTTTTTGGTGTCCAGCAGAGTTATGAATTTAAGTTCCCAGGCTCACGTTGAAGGTGTTGTGCTGGTTTCCCTGAAGGACAAGTATTGAAAGACCAAATATGGAGTGATTGCTTTGTGAAAAATGTCCACCATGTGTGATAGGGTGTATTTGTCTTTTGTCATTTTATCAGTCAAAGCAACCCCAGACCAACAGATGCAAAACCTGCAGTCATTTCTCCACTATGATGATCAATACCCTACAGAACACAGCTTTCAAGATCCATGGGTCCTATACGTGCTTATCACAACATGTGCTATACCTCATCCGGTGCATCAAATGCCCCAACAACTATGAATGAAACCAGACAGTCACTACACTCTCAAATGAACTCACACAGGAAAATGATAAAGACAAAAACCCCATATCAACCAAGGGTGAACCCTTTTCACAAATCAATCACTCCATATCTGATCCTTCAATACTTGTCCTCAAAGGAAACCTGCACAACACCTCCAAAAAGGCGAGCCTGGGAGCTTACATTCATAACTCTGCTAGACACCAAAAACCATGGATTCAACAGGGACCCTGTTTTTGACTAATTCCAACAATGTGTAACACACCACACTGCCTGTTACCCTTAATTGCCCACTTCAAACCCTTCTACTTAATCTCTGCCAGCTATCTAGCTCAGACACACTGCTTCCTTCTCCAGACCAGAAGAAGAGCTCTGTGTAACTCGAAAGTGCTGCCACCAACAGAAGTTGGTCCAATAAAAGATATTACTTTACCTACCTTGTTTCTCTCATATTCTGAAACCAACATGGATATAACACCACTGCAAACAACTAGAAAACATTGCAGTCTAGTGAGGAACACTTCTAAAATTATCCCTTTCAGACACCAATACAGCTGAGAGGCCTTGCTAATCTCTCCCTCCCAGAATCACAGCCACCCGCTTTAGATCATTGCAATTAGCAACAGCACCAGATGTTCATTTACACCGTTAGAGGCTGGTTTGTAAACTAAACATTCTGTGTTAGTATTACAGTCACACCAGCACCAAACTGCTTCCCCCCCCCCCTCTCTTTAACTCTGCTGATTTATGGTGCAGAGCAACCTTCAAAAACGCCAAGAACTCATTTTAGGTCCTTGCTAAAGTGAAGGCCTAGAAATGTTAGTTTAAGACATGTAGGCTTGGAGTCTGAGGCACAGTCATGAACCAAGGGGAAAATTCATCAGCAAATTCCTGCCACCTTGGGGGTGAGAGGTGCAGAGGGGACAGATGGGGGGCAGGGGCTGCTCAGTTAACAATAGGGAACAATCCTACCTTAAATTAACCTTGGCATTTTTTGTCCTAATAACTGTTAAATGAGAGATGTCATGCACTGATTTCTGAGGTGGGCATCTTTTTATCCAGACCAATTTTTGAATAAGGTTGGATAGGAAGAAATTGTAATGGGTACAATGAAGCAAATCAGCTACTGTAGATTGGCTTCAGAAAAAAACCTGCTCTGTGTGAACACGACAATGACGATGATGATGAAGAAGAATCAGATCATTTAAATTACCCTGGAATTCTAATGGTAATTGGAAATATCTTTTTTGATTGCAGCCATCTATTTCACTGTGTATTGCTGGGAGTTCTTTGTTTGTCCTTTTTCGGTTTAAATTGATTCTCTCCAAGACACTTTTTCCTCAATGAGCTGTTTGGGTGCACTAGACATCACCATTATGGCTGGAGAGGCAGATTGTCTTCTAAACAGAGGCCAAACAAAATATACTGGATTATTATTACATCAAAATCTCTTCTGGATAAATTATGGCTGTCAGACTGGATGAGACCCAAGGTTCATCTAGCCCGGTATCCTGTCTCTGACAGTGTCCAGCATCATCTGCTTCAGAGAAAGGTGTAAGGAACTATGCAGTAGCAATTACCGGATAGCCTCCCCCCAAGGGAAAGTTTCCTCCTCACTCTCGATAGTTTGACGTTGGTTCATTTTCTGATGTTTGCGGGTTTAGATGCCTTCCAAAACTCCAGGTTTTTGTTAGTAATTACTATTGTAAGTGGCTATTCTGGTTAAAAAAAATTGAACTGGACAGCTATATGGATAATCCTGCTAACTCAATGATAGCCAGTGGAACTTGCTGCCGCTAGGTATGAGTGTGTTGCTTTGAATTTGATATAATGGCACCCTTGAGCTAGATTATTGCATTTCTGCCACTGCCTGTGCAGGGGGAGGTTGCAATGTGAATCTGCACATGAGAAGCACCAGATTGTCCCTCAGGCAAGTATCATCTACTCTGGGGCTGCTCCATGTGCATGGGGAGCAGGCAGGTTGTGCTTTGTATCAGCCAGGAGGCTGGCACAGACTGTTTCCCCTGGTGTGCTGGCTTCACTCTGTAGGGCTGTGCAAAGAGGGATGGGGCTCCGACCATGCCTTCCCTCTACTCCTTCTAAGTCTTTTTCCCCCCTGGGGGAGGCCCCAGAATCAGGAATTGCTACTTTGGGAGGCCCTTACATAGCTGGATGAGGGGTCTGTTTTCTTGCATAGCCCCATGCTGTGCAACCACAAAGCTCATAGGAACCTGGCTGTGACCCTAAAAGTCCCTTTGTGCCAGTTGGCAAAGAGCACACTTATGTAACAGTATACCCCAGCCGTTCTGACAAACTCGCTGCACCCAACACACTGGTGTCAGAATAGTTTGGATATCATATGAAAACTGGTGACATGCTGTTGGGTGGCTACCTGGACACAGGTAGCCTCCTGCTGGGCTTCCATAGCTTGTATCAGTGCCCGCACTATGTCATCCATGGTGGTGAAAAAAAATAAACCCTCTCCCTTTTTTTTGTTGTTGTTGGTTTTTTTTTAAATCACCCTCCTTCTTCCGCCGCGCTGTGCACCCCAAGATCCCACCCCTGACACCAGTGTGACAAAGTTCCTCCTCTATCTTGGTGGGTCCTGCGCTTATTGGCGGATTTTCTTGCCTCAGAGATTCACCATGTGGGTTGGGGAACAGCCCAGAGACCTTCCCCTCTGGAAGAACCCACAGTCCAGGTCAATTGGGAGGTTTGGGGGGAACCCGGGCCCGCCCTCTACTCCGGGTTCCAGCCCAGGGCCCTGTGGACTGCAGCTGTCTATAGTGCCTCCTGTAACAGCTGCATGACAGCTACAACTCCCTGCGCTACTTCCCCGTGGCCTCCTCCAAACACCTTCCTTATTCTCACCACAGGATCTTCCTCCTGGTGTCTGATAACGCTTGTGCTCCTCAGTCCTCCCACAGCACACCCTCTCACTCTCAGCTCCCTGTGCCTCTTGCTCCCAGCTCCTCACACTCTCGCACTACAAACTGAAGTGAGCTCCTTTTAAAACCCAGGTGCCCTGATTAGCCTGCCTTAATTGATTCTAGCAGCTTCTTCTTAATTGGCTCCAGGTGTCCTAATTAGCCTGCCTGCCTTACCTGGTTCTAGCAGGTTCCTGATTACTCTAGTGCAGCCCCTTCTCTGGTCACTCAGGGAACAGAACATAAGAAAGGCCATACCGGGTCAGACCAAAGGTCCATCTAGCCCAGTATCCTGTCTACCGACAGTGGCCAATGCCAGGTGCCCCAGAGGGAGTGAACCTAACAGGCAATGATCAAGTGATCTCTCTCCTGCCATCCATCTCCACCCTCTGACAGACAGAGGCTAGGGACACCATTCCTTACCCGTCCTGGCTAATAGCCATTAATGGACTTAACCACCATGAATTTATCCAGTTCTCTTTTAAACTCTGTTATAGTCCTAGCCTTCACAACCTCCTCAGGTAAGGAGTTCCACAAGTTGACTGTGCGCTGCGTGAAGAAGAACTTCCTTTTATTTGTTTTAAACCTGCTGCCTATTAATTTCATTTGATGACCCCTAGTTCTTGTATTATGGGAATAAGTAAATAACTTTTCCTTATCCACTTTCTCCACATCACTCATGATTTTATATACCTCTATCATATCCCCCCTTAGTCTCCTCTTTTCCAAGCTGAACAACAGAAAACTACTCATCCAGTGACCAGTATATTTGCCCTCTACCAGACTCCTGTACCCCACTGGTCTGGGTCTGTCACAAAAGTTACATACATGTGCTGGAAATAGGTTCTTAAAATATGCTTTGAAAGCAGTTGATAAACAAGCCCACCCCTAGGCAAAGGAATGTGGCTGTGCCTGTGTGCCTAGCTCAGGTTAACAGGTGGATGGAAAAACAGAGGACAGTGAAAGAACATTTGCATCTAAGGTACACAAAGAGATCAGACCAATCGAAAAAGCAAATTGACCAGAGGTTGAAGAAGGGACCTGGCGTTTGCACCCCAAAGATCAACCACCAACCGAGAGGAACAGTGTCTGGGCTTGCTTTGAAAAGAATACATTTCTGGACTATAAAGTTATCCATCACTTAAAGGACAAAAGGGGCCACTGCTCTTGGATTCTATGAAAGGTGGCTCCCACTGCCAGGGGGCCGAGGACACTGAGAACTGGCAGTAGGTGAGAAATTGCCTGAGACCAGGATTGTAATCTGTTCAGTTTTAGACACTAGAAAGGGTGTTTTATTTGTAACTATTTTCTGTTTCTATTTGTATCCTTTCAATTGCTGTTCTTTATTCATAAACTTATTCTTGTTTTAGCATAAATCCATCTCAGTACTGCTGTACTAAATTAAGGTGTGAGTCCTTCGTTGAGCCAACAGGAGCCAATGGACTTGGTTATTTCTGTGAGCAGCCAGTGTTAGGGGCTGGTTACCGCAGAGGAACGCTCTTCCAGCAGGTTTGGGAACTCTGATTCACTGAATGTTACCTGCAAGGCAAGGTTAAAACTAGCAGAGTTGCTGAGTGTGCTGGTGAGGCAGACAGGCTGCTGACACATACAGTTTAAGCTCCAGCAAAGCTCTCTCTTGCTGACACAGATGAGAAACAGTGGCTTATGGTTCTGGGCATGCCAAGCAAACATCACACTGGTCTTTTGCATTTATTAGCAGTCCACTGAACATAAATATCTAGGGGCACATTGAAGCCCAGCCTCTAGCATAGAGACCCATATCATAATGCCCCGCATACATCTTAAGGGAGGCACTGTCATCCTTTCCAGAATATAGCAAGCCCTCTGTCAAAGAAACAATTAAAATGCTTGGGCAATAAATGCTTAGCACATGATGCATTGACAAGCTGCTACTATTACAAAATGTATTTTCAGCAGATATTGTTAATGTTCTGTACTCTGTGCACACAAATGTTATCATCAAATCCACTATAAATCACCCTATCAATTATTGAACCACAATAACGTATTTATAAATGAGCCTTTAATATAAAATGTGACCAAGATATTTTTAAATCACAGCAAGTGTCGGGAAATGTGCTTATCTTTTCATTAACAGAAATGTGTGGAGTTTGCTTTAACTCATGCTTCACTTACTTTATGTTTCCAGTAGTCCTCATTTTTAGTGGAGTAAAAAGACTGAGCAATGTCTCAATTTTGCCAGATTCTATGTAATAAAACAACCCATTTAGCAGAATACTCTAATATTATCAGGAATTACAGCTGCAATTGGCAAAGGCAGTTGGTAGGTTAAGAGGTTTCCACTATTAAGATTACCAGGATTATGAGTAGTGTCAAGTTGTCTGAACTATATTGGAACTTCAATTTCTCACAGACAGAAGCCAGGCTTTAAACCACTGCATCATTGTGTTTAATTTAGATTTGACTAATAGAGCTCATCAGAACGTTTTTGATTAAACTGCCCCCCCCCCATGGAGACATATCAATTTAAACTAAGTTTTTGCTGAGGTTTCTGAGGTCCAAGATGGACTTTCCAGTAACTTCCACAGAGAGATACCAAGACTCAAATAAAATACCTGACCTTTACAATCGGAAAAGAGATGTTTTGACACAATTCTGCTTCTTGAAAATGTTCAAAAGGTTTTGTTTTCATTCCAATTGGGAATGAAAAACATATTTCAAAACCTCAAAAGATGTCATGAAATGGATTTGAGAGACACGGTGGGTGAGGTAATATCTCTTATTGGACCAACTTTTGCTGGTGAAAAATCAAAGGGAATTGTCATTCTACCGCCAGCTCTAGTGACTAAGTTTATCATCTGAAAGAAAAATAATCATTTATGAAAAAGGTTACTGAAAGGAAAGGATACAGAGTTCACTTGTTAAGCTATAAGGTTAAATTCCCCCAAGGTATTTGGCAATCATAGAATGGGTAGAAAGCATTCAGAATACCATGTCCATCTAACCTACTCCCATGGTGCTACTACTACCCAGCACTGATGGTAAACCACTTTCCAGAGTGGCAATTTGCAAGTGTACCAGTGGGACCTATAGAGAGATGACGTTGTACCCAACCTGCCCACAGTCACAGGGAGCAAACATTGTGGGAAGGGATGGTTGGGGAAAGTCGTGTGTGCCCCAGGGCATGGGAGGGGGGCAGGGAAATCATACAGCTGGAAGTTCAATGTGCCAATGAGCTATACAGCAATATAGCTAGAATCACTGAGGTCACCCAGCACCCCCTGTGGCCTGTGAAGCTCACGATGGTTCATCAGTGAGCTTTGTGAGATGACGCTCATAGGCAGAAGACTAAGCACAAAGCCCACCTCAAATCCATCTGCTCATGGCACAAACATTCCCTACTGGGCTACGCTGCTGCAGTAAGGGAGGTACAGAGAGCTGCCTTCTCCTTTGTTAACATAGCCACAGAACTGCAGCCGACAGTTATTCTGAACAGCAAACCAGATAATTAACATGGACTGCATAAGCCAGACATCTGGCACTAATACTCAGTGCTGAAGACACCTTCATCCTACTGTGCAGAACAAGATCAATTGAATACACAATAATCTTGCCAAGGCAGAAAACTCTATGCCAGACATTGCATAACCCACCCCCACTCACATAGCTGATGATGGAATTTAGCCCCATCACAGATGGTGAAGCTCAAGAAGCCCTCAAAAACATGAGCCATGCCTGGTTAAACAGGCCCATGGCCCTCTTAGCTGGTGAAAGCCAGCGACCAATACCTGTGCCCACTGCTAGCAGAAATTCACAATGTTTCCTTCAGAGAAGTGGACCTCAAAAGGACCCTCAGAGAGAGTCTAAAAAGAGCCCACACTGGATGAAGAAAAGCTACCCAGCTTTCAGCCTGTGACCAGCCTCCTATTCCTAGGAAAAGGAAACATAGGGCTGGAAGTAATCTTAAGAGGTCATTTAGCCCAACCCCCAGCACTATGGCGGGATTAAGTAGACCTAGACCATCCCTGACTGGGATTTGTCTAGCCTGCTCTTTAAAACCTCCAATGACCAGGATTCCAAATTATTGAGAACCAAGTTCCAACAACACATGGCATCAGCTGACATCTTGCATGCTTTACAATGGGGCTTCAGACCAGGACATGGCCTGGAGGGACTCCAAGGAGGGATGAGCTCCTCCAGGCAGTGAATAGAGGCCACATCTAACTGCTCACTACGCAACCTATCCAGCAGTATTTGTCAGAGCAGACCACAAGTTATTACAGGACGTAGCCAGGGTGGACAAAGCAGCACTGCAATGGCTCTGGACATTGCTCTCCAACTAAATCCAAGGAATATGGTGGCAAACTGCTCCTCTTCTCTCCAAGCCTTCCCCTGCAGCAGTCCCATGGGGATCCCTCCTGTCATCGTCTTCAATATCTGCATGAAGCTACTTGGGCAGGTGATGACACACCACAGGCTACACTGCCAACAAGACACTGACCACACTCAGCTGTCCACCCTTTTCCACCAGTGTGACCAATGCTATCACCATGATGTCAATGCCTGCAGGATGTCTGCTCCTGGATGAAAAGCAGCCAGCCCACCCTCAACCCACGCAACGCTGGTGAGGAGGAAATGTTCTGCAGGACTGACCAGATTGATAGTGTCCAATGGGTTGACCTGGTGGCTGGTTTGCTTTCTGGCCACCAAGTCAACCCATTGGGTCCATCACTGTCCTTTCCAGTGAAGGCATCTGCCCCCCATTTGTCAAAGTGATGAAAAGTTTTGTGGTCAACTCTCCTCTTATCCTGCACACAAGCAGCTAGTGCCCGTGGGGAAAGAGTACCTTCTGCCTCCTTTAGCTTTCTCGGAGACTGGCCTCAGGGTCCATGCTTCCAGCTCCTACTGTAACTCACTATACCTGGCACTTAAAGAAAAAGCAATTGAGAGGCTCCAGAAATCCACATCCCAGCAGGCCTGACAGCCATGAACATATCACTCCCATGCTTCAACCCCACCTCACCTACTAAATTCCAGTTGATCTCTGTAGCCAATTTAAGGCCTTGAACCTGATCTTCAGAGGTAGTGGACCAAGTCTCAGTGCATGATCTGCCAATACAGCTGCACTCCTCTGGGATGATGGGGCTTACAAAGCCCAGGATGAAGGGCACAAGAGCTGGAGAGAAAGCGTTCTCCAGCAAAGGGGCTCTGCTGTGGAATGAGCTGCCAGAGGAGATGTGACTGATCCAGAGTCCAGATAGGAGCTAGATCTGGCTCCTGATTGGCTTAAGCATTCACAGACAGCTACACTTGTCTTCAGGGTGTTTGAAGAAATGGCAAGATAGGTGGAGAATGCGCTGCTATGGTAATGATGCCAACTAGGATAAAGGCTCAATCCTAAAAGGTCTTCCCTGAGGAAGCTTTTTTTAGAGGCAGTGAAGAGCTGGGGGAAAAAGGCTCTAGGTCTAATCTGATCTTTTTATTTTATATTATTTTGTTGAAGTGCTCTACACAGAGATGTCCTTCCTTCTTCACTACTTCCTATTGTTTCACTAGCTTTGCAATAGGACGTCAAACATTTTTTCTACATGGAATGAAGAGTTGTTTAGTTTCCCTTTAGCCACTTCAGCATCCTTTGTGAATGGACTCATTACAGCAACAATCTTCAATATGTTACAACGGATAACCTATGCCTCCTACAGCAGTGATATTTGAGTGGGGCTATTTTACCTGTTTTCCCTGCAATGGAGGAATGCAAAGCTGTGCTAAATCCCGATGCCATCCTTTTTTCAAGTGGCTCTTACAACAGAGCTAACAATTGCCTAGAGACAACCTATCAAAGACAGCCATGATAGTGATACTGCCCAATCAGGAATCATTGATTCTTTAGATCATGGGTTCTCAATAAAGCTGGTCAAAGAGCAGTTCAGATGAATAAAGGGATTTTTTAAGATAATTAATATGTTTGTGGGGGAAAAAACTTTTGGTGACATTTTCTATTATTTTTCAACCAGACACAATCTGGGGCCTGGAGTTGTGCCCACTGCCTTTCCTATAATGATAGATGGGAATGGGGTACCAGATAGATCCCAACCAGTTGGGAAGGTGAGGCCTGAGAACATGAGGGGGTCCCAGTCTGGAAAATGGGATCCTGGCATGGAAAAGGGCGAGAACCATTGCTTTAGATAAAAGTTATGTGCTGTAAAATTGTCTACTAGTAAAACTTTCCCATTCCTCAGTAACATACCCCCTGAGAGATGTCATATATAGATTAGCCAGGTCTAACCACATTTCAAAGAAAGAAATAATCCAGTAGGTATTTAAACAATAATCTAAGGGCCCAATTGCATAGTCCTCACCTGAGATTGTATCTCCACTGCAATCACACTGTTAGATCGCAGCTCATGGAAACATATCTAAGATAGCTTTAATCTAGCTAGCGCAGGTACCAAGGGCAGCAAAGCCGCGGCAGCCTGGGGTAGCCATGCAAGTATTACCTGCAGTTCCAGGCTGGCTCATACAGCCTGCACTGAAGCGCAGTTGGATTAAAGCTAGCTCAGGGATGTCTGCTCAAGCTGCAATCACCCCTATGACTGCAGCCTAGGCAGATGCTAGGCCTATGCACAGAAGTAAATGCTAACTAACGCAATGAAGGGATCCACAATGTGGCTGTTACGAGAGCCAGGGCTGAGGAAGATGGCATGCCAGTCTTTTCTTTAACAAAAATAGTCACATTACTGTTTAGAAGTTACTAGATAAAGTGAAAAACTTTAATTTCTCAACCTGCTCCTGAATACCATTATCTCTTCATTAGCAACTTTTTATCCAGTTCGTCTCACCTTTTACACCCTTGATACATTCCTCCTCTTCCATTTGGTACCTGCTGCTCCAGTATTGTAGAGGATAAGGACTCAGAGCAACACTTCCCAGGACAGTGAGAGAAAGAACAAGTTGCTCGCTTTTGGAAAAGGCAATGCTTATGACACCGAAGCATCTCATAAAAATAATAGATGCTGTCCATTCCGGGGGTCACACAAGTGACAGCGGCAAAGCTTGGTCTCTTAGAACACAGAGGCACATTTTATGACATCTCTTATGCATCAGTAGGACATGACATTCATTAAAAACCAGCGTGACTGATGTGCGGCAACAGATCGCTCAGTCAAGGTATAAATCAAACGTTCAGGAATTGGAAACTTGTGAGATGCAACGAGCTAGCTCATTAAAAGCGAGGTAGCAAAGTTGTTGTGCATTTCCCCTCCACCCTCTCTCCATTCCCAGTGAGTTGATTAGACATTGGAGTGACTCCGATTGCTTTGGCATTACCCCTTTGCAATTATCGTGCTCACCGTGTTAACTGTTTTTAGCTCCAGATCTCATCTAGTCCAAATGCACCTGTGCAGGGAAATACAGGACCTCCATGCCTTTTGAGCTGGGCAGGTGAGGAGGTTGGGGCTATGTGCCCAGCATACCACACCCAGCCCTCCACCAGGTGGGAGGGGAGTGCACAGATGGGGTGAGGAGTAGGCAGACTCTTGGCTTTGCACCCCTAACGTACCGGTCAGCATAGCTGAGCTGGTGCAAGGTGTGTTGCATGCGGCACCCAGAAAAATGGTTGCAGCAAATGACTTTCCCCAGGACCAGGGGAGGAGCAGGAGATGCTGCAAGACACTCTCTTCCTAGGGCTGCACGTGGAATGGCGCAAGTGTTCATTGTCTCCTACTCAGGGCTGGAGAGGAGTAAGAAAGCTTAGTCTAAACACAGCCCCCAGCCAGACCTTTGATTGCAGCCATAACAGCCAAAGACAGAGCCATTCTGTTCTGTTCAGGGTTTAAAAATGCCCCCCTCCACTGTGGTATCTGAGCTTCTTTAGGCAGAGTGTGTGAAAACTGGGAAATCCTAGGTAGATTCGAGGACTATTTCAGGGACGCTGCCTTCAAGCCCCCTCCCAGATGGAAAGGCCAAGCTCTTGGAGTGTTTTATCTAAACTGATTGTTACTTCTGTAGCCCATAGAGCTAGCTTTAGCATTTCTTTTATTCAGCAGTAATGCAAGGAACCTACAAGCCTGTATCCTGTAAGACACGGGCTTCAGCAGTTAGCATGAGGCCTATGAACTCTGGCACAAAGAAATGGCCTGACGGTCACCACTAAGTTTAAATGAACTGGGACAGAGTGTTTAAGTGGAAAGTTGGTCCATAACGACACCAGCCAATCACAGGAACATGAGCGAACACCAGCTTTTGGATATTTTAGGATAGGAACATCTGCAGATGTCTGACCACAAAAGTGTCATGGCAAGGAACTGACATAGATGATAATAAATTGAAATCATTAATATACTAACCTATAGGAGAAGGGCACCCCAACATTAGCAGGATGAGGAAACAAATAAGGAAGAGGGGAAGAAACCCCTACTGAATTTGCATTAGGCATAGTGGGGTCAGTAACATATAAAAGTTGTATCCCACTCTGTGTACAGGAAGAGAGATATGTAGCCCTTGAGAGGTGCCAGGATTATGGCCACTGGTGATGATGAGGAAGGTGATGGTGATGAAGATCATGGCTAACATTTCAGGCTGTTCTGCAAAGGACGGTGTGAGTATACAGATGTACATTCTGTGTTGTCTCTCTCTACCTTGCTGGGTTAGAGTGTTTGTGACTTTGCCAAATGTATTAATAAATTACTACAAATACAGAAGTGTTCCTAAAGCGTGAGTATTGCAGCTATGCACATTGGGGTTCCCAGCTGAACAGTCATTTTAATAATACTGGGCCTGATCTTGGGACATTAACCTGTCAGAGTGATAACTGGGAAATTTTAAGTAATCAATATAATTAACACAATCCATAGATCAGGCTACACTTCTTTGCATTGATTTGCGATGACAGCTTCAGTACTGGAGCCAACAGGGCAGAGGCCATCAGTGTGAATACTGCACCCATCAGGTATAGGAACATACCGGAGCAAAGGATCTAACTACCTTGCTATCAGAATTCTAAGGCATCTGTTACCTTGGTACATAAGCATAGGGATTTGCTATACAGGAGATCAATGGTGCATCAAATCTATAGTACACTTCTGAGATAATAACAAAAACAACTTCATATTGCCCTATTGTGCTCTGGCAGTCACAAATAGCTAATGTTTTAGAGGAAGATGAATACACCCCCCACCCTCCCATAATTCACCTAATGCTGACTGGGGGTAAGTGTCAGAGCTGTCATGTAGAGTAGCCAATCAGTGAGGGTGTAGGTTGGGACTCAGAAGACCTAGGTTCAAATTGCTTTTCTATCTCAGACTTCCTGAGTGACCGTGGGCAAGTCACTTGGTCTCTCTGTGCCGCAGTTCCCAATCTTTACAGTGGGGATAATAGTACTGCCTTACCTCACAGGCGTGTTGTGAGCGCTCAGATACTGTAGTTTAGCCTAGCACAGACGGTTAAGAGGTGTCGTGATCACAGTCTGTAAGTTCCTGCGTGGGGAACAGAAATTTGATAACAGAACTCTTCAATCTAGGCGGCAAAGGTACAACAAGATTAAAAGGCTGGATGTTGACACTTGATAAATTCAGATTTAAAAAACTGCACCCTATTTCTAACAGTGAGTAATTAACCACTGGAACAATTTACCAAGAATTCTCCATCACTGGACATTGTTATATCAAGGTGGGATTTGTTCTAAAAGATATTTGCTAGTACAAACAGGAATTAGTTCAGGGAAATTCTCTGGCCTGCGTTATGCAGGAGATTAGATTAGATGATCTAATAATCCCTTCTGTCTTTATAATAGTATAATATACAAGTGCAACACATGGTCTGGTGCCAATTTATGTCAATGGGAGCCTTCCAATTGACTTCCCAGGGCACTGGATTGTGCTCATAATAGCCGCTATCTGAATCCCCCATAAACAAAGAGCTCTTTCCACCTCTTGGTCAATTCTCAGTAGCTAATGCACACGTAACAGGTTGTTTACAGATGTAAAGTATCAGAGGGGTAGCCACGTTAGTCTGGATCTGTAAAAAGCGACAAAGAGTCCTGTGGCACCTTATAGATTAACAGACGTATTGGAGCATAAGCTTTCGTGGGTGAATACCCACTTCGTCAGACGCATGCTTATGCTCCAATACATCTGTTAGTCTATAAGGTGCCACAGGACTCGTTGTCGCTTTTTACAAATGTTAGTTATTTTCTATGGGCCAGACTTCCAAAGTGCTTAGCCCCCAGCATCTGCTGTTGTTGGGTGTTGAGTCCTTTTGAAAATGCATCCACTTAAATTAAGAGCTTAAGTAGGAGACAAGGTCTTTTAAAAATCTGGCCCTACACACTTGAACACTCAGAATTTTCTGAAATCATGGATATCATTGAAGTAAATGTACACTACCAATTTTATTGCATTCAAGTGACTTTTTCATGAGACTCCTAAATACATCCTGGAAAAAACATCAGATCACCAAAAAAAGCACTCTCGAGTCATCAAGATATTCTTCAGCAGTGCCACATCTTTAACAGATTAGATGAATTCAAAACACACTTTTTTAAAAATCCCTTCCAATCAAAACAGTCATTAGATTGACTTATGAAGAATAAAGATGTGGGTATATGTAATTTTGGTTCAAAGTTAAATGCGAGTGTGGGTGAATACAGTATTCTGTTCAGAGAACACAGCATGTTCCTGGAAATTAAGCAAAACATCAATATGCAATGGAGAACTGTGCCTCTACTTTCCCCATTTGGATTGTGTGTCACAGTTGGAGAAAAGTCTTGTGCAATAAAGATAATTGCCCAGAAGCAAAGCAAAGAACACACACAGGCAGCCTCCGGCGGCTCTAATATGTAACCATTCACTTGCCTTCCCCCACTGTGTGGAAATAGAACGAATGTGGTGGAACTATGGATAAAGACAAGGGAAGAGGAAAACAGAGCATCTGCACGTGTGTTTGACTTTGGTTACACTTTCTCTACAGTGTGTAGAGTACAGGCACTACGGTGTAGCTATATACCGCAGTGAAAGTGGGCACATCCACACTTGTGACTAAGATGCCTAACTGCACACCTCAGTGAAAAGCTCCAACAGCCGGGACCTTCCAGAGCCTTTCCTTGATGCCTCCCTACCACCAGAGCCTTTCACTGTAACATGGAAAGGGTCCAGCCATGGGGAGGCAGCAGGACACTATACTGCTACAAATAGCAGAGCAGATTTGGGAGGCAGTGCCTGGGCACATAGAGAGCCATGCAGGGTACATACCCTAGGGTTCAGGGGTGTTGGGCACTCTACTCCCCAAAGCTGTGCATCACCCCCTACATTGCTATTTATAGTGGTGCTAGCTGGGCATGCAGTGTCTGTACTCTACATGCTGCCACAAATGTACATGTACTATGTGTGCGTAAGTCAGTAAAAGAGAGCATGGTGGGTTGCACTCCCCTAGGGAGTGCCCCCCTTGTCATCACAGTGTTGCCATTCTCATCAGCTACCAGCATCCCCTGCAGGTTGTCAGCCTGCTGCTGTGGGTCGTCTGATTCGGCCCTCCAGCTGGGTGTCCCAGTTCAAAACCCAAACTGAAAAGATAGAAACAGACCCTTGCTTTTCCAGGCCAGTTATAAACAAAGCAGCTTCTTACCCTTTCTGCATTATATTCCCTCTGTGTGGCTAAAGCAGCAGGGTTCCTTCCTAGCCACTGCCTCTGGCTAGTAAGAGGCTCTAGCCCAGAGTGGCTCCTGTGACTGCAGCCTGGAGAGAATTGCTCCTCACCCCTCTGGCTCCAGCTAGGAACTGACTTGCTGACCGCAGCCAGCTCCTTTTATTGTGGCGTGGTGAGCCCTGATTGGCTGCTGTTGGTCCCCAGCCCTTCTGGGTGCTGGAGGACCAAATCTCACTAGCTTTCAAAATGGCTGCTCTTTTCTTCCGTTTCCTGGGACACGGTGCAGCAGAGCAGTGGGGCTTCTGGCATACCCCATCCCAGACAGACAGACATTCAAAACCCAAACTGCCCCACATGCAGAAGGGTGTATAACTAGGGTTCTGATTCAGCTCCATAGCTAAGAAAGCCCCCCCAAAGACACTGCTAAATAGGATTTTTAAGTGGACTGCATTTTTTCTCATAAAACACCAAGTATGTTAAGGGTCTCCATGAATGTTCTGAATATTGTGTTGCAACCACAGCAAACTATAGCCAGGGAATGCTTCTGGCTCCCCTTTGGGCTCCCTTAACTGACATAATATCATCACTTCTTAGCCTGTAAGCTCTTTGGGACAGGGACTGTCTCTTTGTTCTGTGTGTTCATAGGGTCTTGCGCCATGGAGTCCTGGTCCATGACTGGGACTCCTAGGTGGTACTACAATACAAAGTAATAACTTATTTCTAAAAATGAACATGCAATAATAGAGTATTCATTTGTTTTATGTATTAGAAGGATGGAAATGCAAAAAGGGCATCTCTCCGTCTGATAACGATAATAATCGCTACCTCCTATATAGCACTTTTCATCCATAGATTTAAAAGCACTTTGCCGCTGGGAAACTGAGGCACAGAGCGGTGATGTGTCTAGCCCAAGGTCATTGAGCAGACCAGTGGCACAGTTGGGTCTAAAATCCAGAGCGGCTGAGTCTGGCTGCTGCATTTCACTGGTGAGTGAAATATCTCTTGTGCTAAACAAATAAATATGTTTCACCCTTCAATGTAATGCAGCAGCCTCTGGGGTGTGACAGCATAATGCTGCCCCAGCAGCAAGATTTTTTGGAGTTGCAGTAAAGAACAACATCCCAACTGAAAGTAGAGAGAGCAATGTAGGTAGCTGAGATGTAATTACATGAGCTAGAATCTGGGAAGAACATTTACCTCCTAATCTTGTGAAAAATTGCCACTGCTGTATATCCATTACCAATGGAGGTCTTGGCTTTATGCCTCATCCAAACGGTCCCACTTCCAATAGCACTGTGACAGGTCAGGGAATGGGCTGGTGTCAAGGGAAGAATGCATCTATTGCAACTTCCTCAATTACCTGAGCTTTCCTGGCAGGTGTCCTCTGTAAGGGCTGGAGCAGCTGAGTATGGAGAACCTCCCCCTTCTCCAGACAGAAGGTTGGCTCAGACGGTTCTGGGGTGAGCCTCAGGTGGGGGAATTCCCTTTGGTCCCACGGAACTTACCCCGGGCGCTGCTGTAGCAAGGGGTTAGGTCCTTGTTAGCAGTGGTCTGACAGAGCTGCACTGTCCGGGAGATGGAGAGAGCCACACGAGAGGTGATAGCGCCTCCATGCAAATGGCCTTGGCTCTTTGCTGATCCCCTAAGTTACCCACAAACCCTTGGGGATTCCCCCAGCTTTAGGGGTACACATTTTAACTGGGCATGCCTACCTGCTGATGGGAGAATGTGTAGGCAACTCCGTGAGGTGATGCTTGGGTAAATTTCCTCTCACAGAGCCGTTCAAATGTCTCTTAACACAGGTGGGGAGAACCTGGCCACGTCCAACCTTACTTAATTCAAGATCTCTAGAGGATGAAGGCTTCCGGGCTGGATACATAAGGGGCTAGACTATTGGACATGGACTCTGCCCCCCTTACTCACAGTGAGAGACTCTTGACTGGTGCCAGTGCTACTCAGTAGAGGTAAGGGTGGTGCTTTGGGGATTTGTGTTTGATAATGTCTCGTTAGGGAGGGGAAGAGGACTAAGTCCTGATCCTGCCAATTGCTCTACATGGGCCAACCCCTCGGCCTGTGCAGAGCCCTATTTTAATCATAATTCCACACAGACCTAAGAGACCCACTACTTAACTCACAGAATCCAGGCCTGATCCTGGCAGATCTTCAGCTCTGCTGAGGTCCCGGTAGCAACTTGTCCTTACAGTTAAAGCAAATTTAAGGCAGCAGAGTTCTTTTGGAAAGGCCAGAACCCCGGCTTCCATCTTCCATCACGCGCTTTCTAATCCTCCACTCCTGGCATTTTGCAGGAAGTTTTAAAATCTGATTGTAAAACAAGCTGTTAATTTGATGCTTCTCGTTATGGCTGTTTGTCAGTAAAAGTGTACGCCTTCTCGCTCTGGCTGTAGGCGAAGCATGAAGTGTTGTCTCCCCTCTTTTTAATCAGATGAGCTGTCTTATTGCTATATAGCCTAGACCGGGGTGGGCAAACATTTTGGCCCGAGGGTCACATCTGGGTATGGAAATTGTATGGCAGGCCATGAATGCTCATGAAATTGGGGTTTGGGGTGCAGGAGGGGGTGAGGGCTCCGGCTGGAGGTGCAGGCTCTGGGGTGGGGCTGGGGATGAGGGGTTTGGGGTGCAAGAGAGTGCTCCGGGCTGAGACCGAGGTGTTCATAGGATGGGAGGGGGATCAGGGCTGGGGAAAGGGATTGGGGTGCCAGAGGAGGTCAGAGGTGCAGGCTCCAGGTGGCACTTACCTCAAGCAGCTCCCGGAAGCAGCAGCATGTCCCCCCTCCGGCTCCTATGCGGAGGTGCGGTGTCGGCCAAGTGGCTCTGCTTGCCACCCCATCCACAGGCACTGCCCCTGCAACTCCCATTGGTTGCGGTTCCCAGCCAATGGGAGCTGCAGAGCCGCCGCTTGGGGTGTGGGCAGCGTGCGGAGCCCCCCTGGCTTCCCTTACGCGTAGGAGCTGGAGAGGGGACATGCTGCTGCTTCCAGGAGCCGCATGGAACCACGGCAGGCACAGAGCAGGGCAAGCCCCCGCTCCGCTCCCCGGCTGGAGTGGAGCAAGCCCCTGACCCCGCTCCCCAGTGGGAACTCGAGGGCCAGATTAAAAGGTCTGATGGGCCAGACATGGCCCGCGGCATGTAGTGTGCCCACCCCTCACCTAGACCATGTCCAGTGGTCATCCCCATAGCTTTAAAAGGCCAATGTTTAGGGGCACTTAAAATACACAGATGTGTTTTAAAAACAAATATATGAAAATGTTTTTTATATCCCACACATTCTCTTAGCATCAAACGGTTTAGCATAACTCAGTATCATGTTGAAGTGTATTTTGTTTCTCCAACAGTGCATGTGATTGCATTTTTTCCCATATAAAACTGCCTAATAGCTCCTGCAACTTTACTATTTGCTGTTTTAATTAGTGCTTTGCCAGGGCTTCCTCTCTGGAGTTTGTGTGAACTTCTGTGTCTGTTTAAGGATGTTTGCATCTCCTGAGCTGTGCTTAGAGATTCAGACTCAAAGGAACCCAAAATCTCAGCTACAGCTGTGCAAATAATTGAGGTTTTGATTCATTTGCAATTTTGAAAGAAAAATAAAAAGGTTGTTTCAAAATTTTCAGCAAATCAGAGAAGTAATCAGGTCAAATGAAGTGTTTCAGTAGACTCAAAATGAAAGGTTTTTTTTTTTTTTTAATTTCAACCTTTTTTACTGTTTAATTTTAAAAAATTAAACTGAAGGGAATTTCAACTCATTTCAAATTGAAAAAAATCAAAATGTATTTAGAAAATATTAAAATAAAAAGTTTTAATTTTACAGAATTTATATTGCTTAGTTTTTTCCAACCAAAACAACTTGAGTGAATTCACAATGAATTTGCAAAATTTTGATTGACCCAAATCCGCATTTTTTACTGAAAATAAATGTTTCAGTCAAGTCATTTATTTCTACTCTAATCTCAACCCAAATGGCTAAAGTTTTGACAGAGTTTCTCATGGTTCCAATACCAAAACAAACATCAGCCCAGGTTTGCTCAGAACTCACCCTAATTCTGGTAGAAACAGCCCAAATGAAGAGGCGATGTTTCCTAAAGGGTAGAGCACTAGGCTTGCAGTCAGAAGAGCGGTCTTCTTTTCCCCGACTCTCCCACGATTTGTCTGTATGAGGTTCTATAATTTATGTTATGCAGGAGGTCAGATCAGATTAACATAATGATCCCTTCTGGAATCTATGCACATGAAGGCGGGCATGGTAGGCTGGTCAACATTTTTTCATTGCAATATTTGTTAGACTTAAAATGGCTTTTCCACCAAAAGTTTCATCATGATTGCAATGTTCCATTTATTTTTTCATGAATAAAAACAAGACATTTTGTTTAAGTTTATAATATGCAATGGAAACCCACAACCATCTGTCTAGGTACCTACAGGGTCCCAGTCATAATAATATCTGAGTGCGTCACAATCACTAAAAGATTTATCGTCAACACCCTGAGGAGCAGAAAAGTCTTATCCTCACTTTACAAGTGGGAAAATGAGGCAAAGAGAGACTGAGGAGCAGATCTCTCACATATTTCTAGGGAAATACAGTCTAGATGGAGCTACTATAAGGTTTGTGCATAACTGGTTGGAAAATCATTCCCAGACATCAATGGTTCACAGTCAAGCAGCAAGGTATATTAAGGGGGGGGGGGGGGGTTGCAGGGATCGGTTCTGGTTCTGGTTCTGTTCAATACCTTCATCAATGATTTAGATAATGGCATAGAGAGTACACTTATAAAGTTTGCGGACGATACCAAGTTGGGAGGGGTTGCAAGTGCTTTGGAGGACAGGATTAAAATTCAAAATGATCTGGACAAGCTGGAGAAATGGTCTGAAGTAAGTGGGATAAAATTCAATAAGGACAAATGCAAAGTACTCCACTTATGAGGGAACAATCAATTGCACACACACACAAAATGGGAAATGACTGCCTAGGAAGGAGTACTGCAGAAAGGGATCTGGGGGGTTATAGTGGATCACAAGCTAAATATGAGACAACAGTGTAACACTGTTGCAAAAAAAGGAAACGTCATTCTAGGATGCATCAGCACAAGTGTTGTAAGCAGGACAGGAGATGAAATTTGTGCACTCTACTCTGTGCTCACTACAGCTGCCAGATGTAGGGTCCTTGGACTGGAACCCAGAGTAGTGGGTGGGCCCGGGTTCCCCTACCAGCCTCAGGAAAAGAGGCGCTGGACCTGGTCTCGGACTGGAGGGCTGACTGGAAGAGCAAGTGGGCTGCTGATCCAGTTGGACTTTGATAGCCCAGAAGAGGAAGATTATAGTGACCAGGCTGGAGGGCTGAATCAAGACTGAGTACCCCAAGTCCCTGAGGAGAGAGGCCACAAGGCGAGAGAAGGAGTCAGACCGGAGTGGAACTAATCCCCGGAAGTGGCCACCAGGAGGCACCCCAGCAGTGAATGCACTCTGTGACATTCAGTCCCTTGTCAGTCCTACACTTCTGAGGTGTGGTCCTACTTATGCTTTGCCACTTAAACCTACAATTCAAATCTAACCTATTACCCATACCTTGACTACATGACTATATACATAATTAGCTACATGGTCCAGCGCCTTAACTTCATGCCCATCTTTCCTCTCTGGGGACATAAGTGAAGAATAGTGCAGTATTTTAGTTTTTCGATACCCTTAAATCATCCATCATTGGGGCTATGCACAATTGCCATAGCTCTTTCCCCTGTGTAAGCTCTTCAGGGCATGGGACACCCTTTGGTTGTGTGTTCATACGGTGCCTAGCACAATGAGGCCTTGATCCCTGCATGGGCTATGTAGGAGCTACAGCAATACAAATAACTAATCATCATCAGAATCAGCCAGGTTCAAAACACTGAAGGTAAAGTTTTACAAACGTGCTATTGAGTCAATACAGTGTTTAACGCAAGCAGACCCAGCTCTCTAAGGGAGGCAGCATGGCCTAGAGGATGGTGCACTGGAATGGGACTTAGAAGACCTGGGTTTTATTCTCAACTTTTCCACTGCACTGCTGGGCAAGTCACTTCACCGTCCCCTCTTGCGCCTCAGTTTCCCCATCTGTAAAATGGGGAGAGTGATGCTTACATCCTTTGTTAAAGTGCTTTAAACATCTATGGATGAAAAGTGCTATATAAGAGCTAAGTATCCATATCCTCCCTCCCATCCCCGATAAGCTTCAGGTGAAAAATATTGCAATAAATTATCATCCTGTCTAGAAACAAAGCAGATATGTTTTTTAAAAAGCATTTGACAAGACTGTAAACCTAATACACAGATCCCTATTGGATTGTTTCTGTTGAAAAACTGCTTGGCTTAATTCTTAGTACAAATGGGAACTTTGGAAAAACGCTTTTAGATGGGGGATTTTCAAAGAGCCTTGAGGGAGCTAGGTGCTTGACTCTTTTTGAAAGTCAATAGAAGTTGGGTGGCTAACTTCTTTAGTCCCCTTTGAAAACTTGGTACAAAACTAATTCGGAGTGCTTTCTTTTTGACTCGCCTTCTTTTAAATGAATACAACAAGATTGCAGTTCCAGAGAGTACGTCTCTGAAGACACCTTGACAAACTTTGATAGGAAAGCAGTTCAAACGTCTTCAGAGAAAAGGAGACTCATACAAACAACCAAAACCACAAAGTGAAGCCTCTCACAGCGGGATGAGAATAAGAAAGAGGGGGCTGCAGGCAACTGGGTATTGCCAAGGGATAAACTAAATGTCCTCTTGCCTCCTTGAGCTAACCTTCAAAAAAAAGTCAACAGCCTCCAAGGAAACTTTCTTTAAACTCCTTTCCAAAATGTACCCAGGAACTATCTTAATCAAAGAAGGGGGGGAAATAAAAACTCAGGAGTAATTTTAGTGGGAATAAACCCAAGCTGCTTTTCTTCTTTATAAAATGACTTCAAATTCCCTTTTTTGAATTAAAAATGAGGGTTTTATTTCCAAATAATAACCAGACCTCCGGAGGTTTCATTTCACTTGTGAAGTTCTTGTTACATTTGTATGATAGCGCACAAGGTTATTTTAACGCAAATACCAAAGGAAGCAGTTCTCTCATAATAATGAAAAGGGTCTGTTTACTACAGAATAGTCTTTGGGAACTTGTTTCACATTGCAGACTATCGTACATACAAGCTGAAATTATCCAACAGTGTATTTATAAGTCATGATGCTCAGCTGGTGTAAACAGATCCAACCCAGTGACTTCAATGAAGTTGCACCCATTTAAACCAGCGGAGAATCTAGCCCTTCAGACCCGACATGCAAGCCTGTACAATACTTAACTTTAAAATACATACATCAAGGTGCCACTTTAATGAAGGAATCTAATTCTGGCAGAGGCAGATCTGCCAAGAATGGACACTTGGCAAAAAAAGCAAGCTCACTATTAAAAGTTCTCTGCAGGATCTTATATTAAGGAGATATTTAGTAAAAAGGCCAATTCTAATCCGAAAAATGACTCTATGGGCCAGATTATGAGCTGGTATAGATTGCCATAGTTCCACTGACATAATAGAAGCTATGATGAACTATGAGAATTTGAGAATTTGACAATGGAAGGCAGGTTGGGTGAAAGTGATCATGAAATGGTAGAGTTCATGATTCTAAGGAATGGTAGGAGGGAGAACAGCACAATAAAGATAATGGATTTAAAGAAGGCAGACTTTAGCAAACTCAGGGAGCTGGTAGGTAAGATCCCATGGGAAGCAAGTCTAAGGGGAAAAACAATTTAAGACAATTGGCAATTTTTCAATGAGACATTATTAAGGGCACAAGAGCAAACTATCGTGCATAGGAATGATAGGAAGTGTGATAAATGAAGTGGGGAGGTAGCTTCCTTTTATAGACACCCAGATGGCCAGTTAGCTATAAAGTCCCTCTTGGTGGCTATTCTCTACTTGCTTTACCTGTAAAGGGTTAACAAAGTTCCCCAGGTAAAGGAAAGGGAGTGGGCACCTGACCAAAAGAGCCAATGGGAGGGCTAGAACTTTTTAAAATGTCGGGGGGGGGGGGGAGAAATTCCCTTGATTTGTGTGTTGTGTCTCTCCAGGAAAGAGGGGAACAGAGGGAAGCAGGAATGCTGTGTAAGGCTTGAATCAGGTACAAAAATTCATCTTCCATACCTAGAAGAAATTATTGGACAGGGCATGTTTAATTAGACACGATTAGGTTTATTTATTTTTTTATTTTGGCTTGTGGATCTCCTCTGTGCTAACCCCTGATGCTTTTGTTTGCTTGTAACCTTTAAGCTGAACCCCCAAGAAAGCTAGTTTGGGTGCTTAATTTTTGGAATTTCTCATTTAAAATCTAGCAAAAGCTTAAGTTCCAGATGTATTTTTTTTTTCCTTTTTGTTTTAAATAAAATTTACTTTTTTTAAGAACAGGGTTGGATCTTTGGTGTCCTAAGAGGTTTGTGCATGTTGTTTGATTAGCTGGTAGCCACAGATAATTTCCTTTGTTTTCTTTCTCAGCTCTTCCCCGGGATGAGGGTGTGTGAAAGGGCTTGAGGGTACCCCACAGGGAGAAATTCCCAAGTGCTCCTTTCTGGGTTCAAAGGGTTTTTTTTTGCATTTGGGTGGTGGCAGCGTTTACCAAACCAAGGTCAGAGAAAAGCTGAAACCTTGTGAGTTTAATACAAGTCTGAAGTGGCACATATTATTTTTTAGAATCCTTGCAGGCCCCCACCTTCTGCCCTCGAAGTGACAGAGTGGGGAATCAGTCTTGACAGGAAGTATGGCAAGGGACCACCCTGGCTTAACCAAGAGATCTTCAATGATCTAAAACTCAAAAAAGTCCTACAAAATGTGGAAACTAGGTCAAATTACAAAGGATGACTATAAACAACTAACACAAGTATGTAGGGACAAAATTAGAAAGGCCAAGGCACAAAACTAGAACAAACTAGCTAGACACATAAAGGGTAACAAGAAAACATTCTATAAATACATTAGAAGCAAGAGGAAGACCAAGGACAGGGTAGGCACGTTACTCAATGGGGGGCGGGGGCGGGAACAATAACAGAAAATGTGGAAATGGCAGAGGTGCTTAATGATTTCTTTGTTTCGGTTTTCACCAAGAAGGCTGGTGATGATTGGATGTCTAACATAGTGAATACCAATGAAAATGAGGTAGGATCAGAAGAGGCTAAAATAGGGAAAGAACAAGTCAAATATTACTTAGACAAGTTAGATGTCTTAAAGTCACCAGGGCCTGATGAAATGCATCCTAGAATACTCAAGGAGCTGACTGAGGAGATATCTGAGCCATTAGCGATTATCTTTGAAAAATCATGGAAGACGGGAGAGATTACAGAAGACAGGAAAAGGGCAAATATAGTGCCCATCTATAAAAGGTGAAATAAGGACAACCCGGGGAATTACAGACCAGTCAGCTTAACTTCTGCACCTGGAAAGATAATGGAGCAAATAATTAAGTAATCAATTTTGCAAACATCTAGAAGATAATAAGGTGATAAATAAGTCAGTCTGGATTTGTCAAGAACAAATTGTGTCAAACCAACCTGATAGCTTTCCTTAACAGGGTAACAAGCCTTGTGGATGGGGGGAAGCGGTAGACATGGTATATCTTGACTTTAGTAAGGCTTTTGATACTGTCTCGCATGACCTTCTCATAAACAAATTAGGGAAATACAACCTAGATGGAGCTATTATAAGGTGGGTGCAAACCTGGTTGGAAAATCATACCCAGAGAGCATTTATCAGTGGTTCACAGTCATGCTGGAAGGACATAATGAATGGGGTCCCACAGGGATCGGTTCTGGGTCCGGTTCTGTTCAATATCTTCATCAATTATTTAGATAATGGCATAGAGAGTACACTTACAAAGTTTGCAGATAATACCAAGATGGGAGGGGTTGCAAGTGCTATGGAGGACAGGATTAAAATTCAAAATGATCTGGACAAACTGGAGAAATGGTCTGAAGTTAATAGGATGAAATTCAATAAGGACAAATGCAAAGTACTCCATTTAGGAAGGAACAATCAGTTGCACACATACAAAATGGGAAATGACTGCCTAGGAAGAAGTACTGTGGAAAGGGCTCTGGGGGTCATAGTGGACCACAAGCTAAATATGAGTTAACAGTGTAACGCTGTTGCAAAAAAAGCAAATATCATTCTGGGATGAATTAGCAGGAGTATTGTAAGCAAGACACAAGAAGTAATTCTTCTGTTCTACTCTGTGCTGATTAGGCCTCGACTGGAGTGTTGTGTCCAGTTTGGGCACCACATTTCAGGAAGGACGTGGACAAGCTGGATAGAGTCCAGAGAAGAGCAACAAAAATGATTAAATGCCTAGAAAACATGCCCTATGAGGGAAGATTGAAAAAAATTGGGTTTGTTTAGTCTGGAAAAGAGAAGACTGAGGGGGGTCCATGATAAGTTTTCAAGTACATAAAAGGTTGTTACAAGGAGTAGGGACAAAAATGGTTTTTCTTAACCTCTGAGGATAGGATCAGAAGGAATAGGCTTAAATTGCAACAAGGGAGGTTTAGGTTGGACATTAGGAGGGATGTGCTGGCTGCCGGTTCCCGCAGCTCCCATTGCCTGGGAATGGCAAACCACGGACACTGGGAGCTGCGGGCGGCCATGCCTGTGGACAGTCAATGTAAACAAACTCTCTCAGCCTGACAGTGGATTACTCTAACAGGCTGTGTGCAGCCCGCGGACCGCAGGTTGACCACCACTGATCTAGATAATACTTAGTCCTGCCATGAGTGCAGGGGACTGGACTAGATGACCTCTCAAGGTCTCCTCCAGTCCTATGATTCTATGATTCACACTAGCTAAGGATCTGGCCCTATGAAAATTTATTTGTGGTGTACGGTTCCATGTTTGTTGATTGCAACTATATATAAATTCTGTAGGTTACAAGTAAAAATATTTTCCCCCTACCCTTCAGCCCTGCAAATACTGGGGAACAGCCCAATTTTAGAATGGTGAAAGTTGTTTTTAACCCTCATCCACATTCTCGGGTAATGTTGTACCTACAAGGATATCTCTTGCGATAACTCATGGACTAGTGGCCCTCCAACTATGCTGATTTAGGCCATTGTCACTGAGGCCCATGTACACAATTCAGCTTTAAAAATTTTAACTTTGCGTGAAAAACATTTTTTCTATATCAAAAAGGTATGTGGGGTACAATGTTTTTTTGCAGTGTAAGCCCATAGTTTTAGTGCAGTGGTCCCCAAACTGTGGGGTGTGCCCCCCTGGGGGGAGCAGAGGACCATTCAGAGGGGTGCACAGAGGCAGGGTCCAGGCCATCCCCCACGGAGGGGCAGAGAGGGAGCGCCACCCAGCCCCACTCTGCCCCAGTCCAGCCCCACCCCCAGCTGCAGCTCCACTCCACCCCCTTCTTTGCCCCCAGCTCAGTTCTGAACCCAGCCACAGCTCTGCTCTGCCCCCAGCTCCACCCCCAGCCCAGCTCTGCCCTCATTCCCTCTCCGCCCCAATGCCAGCTCCACCTCTGGCCCCAGCTCCTCCCCCATCTCCAGTTCTGCCCCCAGCTCCACCTTCAGCCCAAGCTCCTCTGCTGAGGAAGCTTTGGCTGAGCAGTAATGGGGGCGGGGGGAGGAGGCCCACAGTTTTTATTACTGTTAAGGAGCGGCGCGACAGGAAAAGTTTGGGCACCACTGTTTTAGTGGTTCTTGTATTGTAATAATTAACATATGCTAATGGCTAATGCATTGCAGTGACAGTGGCTGCTGCTGACCGCCATCCTAAGAGAGGTTGGTCCCTTCAATCCAGGCCTGTTAGATATCCTCAACACAGAGTGGCCTGATGCGTGATCTCGTGAGGGGATGTTGGACTCCAACCACCGCAGACTCAGGGGACACTTGAGAGGAGTTTTTATGTTACACAATTCAATATGGTGAACCAACAGGCACGATACTCTGCTTTTCCATCTGACCTTAATAGAAATGATTTGCAACTCTGGAAGCAAGTCATTGTGTGAGGACAATATACAACAGACGAGAGTGGGTTTGTGCCAGACAGTATTGAGAGCTGCTTTGAGAAGGACAAACACATTTCCATTGATTGTTCCTCTTCAGATACTGAGCAGCTTGTATTCAGCCCTGGTATAAGACACGAAGAAATTAGTTGGGGACATTTTTTCACCAGTATCCAGCTTCCTGAAGATCTACTCAATGAAAATTTGATTTGCGTAGGAAGAATCTGACAAAACCAGCCAGATAAACCCTAGTTAGATGCAGTTACATTGCAGCAATATAAATACTGTCATCGGTGTTCCGTGTAGCTGGGCCATTCACCCTGGCTTCCTATGTTCCAAAGAAGGGCAAGTCAGTTACAATGCTATCAATGATGCACCATGACAAGGCTGTAGAAAGATACAAAAAGAAACCCCACATAACTCCCCACTATGATGGCACTAAAAGTAGTGTTGATAACATGGACCGTCTTGCAAGACTGGACTACCTCAGGCACAAGATAAATACCTGGCTTTCATGGCGTACTTCTGTTCACCACCGGTCGCCCCCTTGTGGCTGCTCTGGGGATTAGCTCTGTTCAGGTCCAACACCCCCTTATGTCATTTTGCTCTCACTGCAGCCCCACTTCTTACTCTCTAGTTCCTGGTTTTACAGCAGCTTAGCCTGCCCCCTTGTCCAGCTGGGCTTCATTATCAATTAAAACTGGTCAGCCCTGACTCTCCTCCCGGTGCAGCCTGCCACGGGGTTAATTGGGCCTTTCATTCAGGCCTTGTTTGGGGTAGGCACCCCATCACAAAGGCCAATGGTTCTTTTCTTCGACATGCTTGATGTTGCTGGCATTGCAAGTTTCATCGTTTGGGTCAGCACCAATCCTGCTTGGCGCAACGCTCAGACAAAACAAAAAAGCTGCTTGTTCCTTGTCAATCCAGGAGAATGACTCGTTGATGCCTGTATAAAAAGAAGACTCCTTGGTACCCATCATCTCATCATGCCCATCAAAGTAGTCAAAACCTAAAATATACTAGGGCTGTCAAGCGATTATGTTGAGGAATTTAAATGAAGGCTGCGTTTTTCCTGAAAGGAGGACAGTCTTGTAGCTAGTCATTGGACTGAGACTCTGGAGGTGTGGATTCAATTCCCAGCTCTCCCATCAGCTCCCTGTGTGATCATGGGCTGCAGCTGTGCCGCTGTAGTGTAGACACTTACTACAGTGACGGAAGGGGTAGCTGAATAGTACACTTCCAGAATTATATGTAAGTTAAAGGAGATGCTGTGTTTTAAAAATACAATATTTCATGGTGCTACTAGGACTAACAGGAACATGCAGAGGGCTGAAAGGTCCTTTCTTATGAGATAACCCTAATAAAAGGTTTCCCTTTGGGTCTTCTTTTCTAAAGTGAAGGAAGATAAAAGGGATTCAGAACATGATAACAAATACAGCAGGCTCATTAGGAAGAGGCAGAGAAAAAAGGTGTTTCATGTATTATAAAAAGAAATAGGATTAATCTGTTTTAATTTATTGTGTCAGAATGCAAAATTCTGAATTTTTCATCTCAGATCAACACCTTGCAATGGGTGTTGGCTCACCAGCTGAGAAGCCATGTTGCTTGAATTCTCATTGGAATCCCAGATTAGGCTGGGGGTATTGATCAAAAGCTCTCCTGCTTTAGTTCCATTGCTCTGTACGTTACATAATTTACCATCTCTTTGCTGGCTTCCCCCCAGAGAAGGTCTTGACCCCCCGTAGAATGTTGCAGCTATTCCTTTTGATGTATATACTGTTTATCTTTGTTAACTTCTACCCTTGTAGACAGTCTGGCCATGGTAAGATCTGAAATATACTATTCACCAAATCTTTCCCCCAGCTTGATCCATGTTTTATTTATTTACATGGCATATGCTTTATTTAACCTGTGGCACAAAGAAGGAGTGCACTGAAACATTGGCATATATTAAAAAAAGTATTGATCACACTTATAGAGAAGATTGGATGCAGTTGGATGCAGAATAGTGCTGAATACGTACTCTGGGTGGATGCATTGTAAGAGGGTCTGTATTGTACCCAATAAAGCATTTATGGCTCACTGCATACACCTGAAGTCCATAAGATCAGGTTTTTGCTGCCTTGTGGAGATCAGCCCATATCTGCTGTACTTAAAGCAGATTATTCTCTGATAATATTGGATATAAGTAATGACAATGCAGCAGCAAATGAGAAACCCAGATTAAGGAGCTACCTTGGCATTCTGACTACTAATGGTCTAGAAAGGACTAGATGTAAAACAATAATTCTTTGCCATGTACAATTGGCATAAGTCTGACACCGACAATTAAGAGCCTCCACATTCTGTACTATAGCTTAGAGTTAGGTGAATGTGATCCTAGGGAGGTTGTGGAATCTCCATCATTGGAGATTTTTATGAGCACGTTAGACAAACACCTGTCAGGGATGGTCTAGATAATACTGAGTCCTGCCAGGAGTGCTGGCGACTGGACTAGATGGCCTCTCAAGTTCCCTTTCAGCCCTACAATTCTACAATAATATTTATATTACAGTATCACACAGAGGTCGCAACTGATATCCGAGCCCCATTTTGCTAGGTGGTGTACAGATACAGAGAGAGGGACACACTCCCTGTCCAGAACAGTTTACAATCTAAGGCAGTGATTTCAAGGGCGCTTAAGCTAATTAGGCACACTGGTTGAAATTCACCAGGAGGTAGGAAAATAGGACTTAGCCTTTTTTTAATCATTTAGATACATTTGAAATCTTACACCCAACTTTGTTGCCTGCCTAAATAGACAAAGGACGGGAGAGGAAACGGAGATTAACTGACATGCTCAAGGTCACACTGATGTGTCTAAGACTGAGGATCAGAACTCAGATCTCCTGTCTCCCAGTCCAGTGCCCTACACAAAAGACCCTGATGGCTGTAGTGCTTGGAGGGAGAAAAGGTTGGAGGTCGGGAGGGGGGCAGGGGGAAGCTGCATACATCATCTTTCACATATCATGTAGCATGTCAAGAACTACAGGCAACATTTACATGAAGCATGAACTAAAACATTTAGGAGGATGGGCAAATATATAGGGAAAATACATGCCGAGAGAAAGGATAGGTGAAAACCTCATGTCCCTGTTTGACTCTTCCCAATTTCCTTAAGTGGTAGGAAGCTCCATATGATTTACCTGAGTTCTCCATAAGGAAGGACCACCCAGAGGCAGGCTGGGCACACATGGCTCTAATACAAGAATAAGAGGAAAAAGACATAAAGAAGCAATGATTTTGATGTACCAATGTTAACACAGGTCAATGGGTTTGACTGGCATGGGATGCAAGTGAAGTAAAACTTAGGGAAATTGCTGGCTCAAAATGTATGGGTTCTAGAAAGAGTTGCTGATGAAACAGATCCAATAGCTAAGAGAACTGATTTGCAATTATTTTCACCAATGCCAGTTCAATTTGTTCTGATTTGCAGGGTCAAACTATTTGTTATTCACCAGCCTTTGGGCAGCTGCCAAGCATTCCTGAAAATGTTCATGAACAGTGCCATGCCATGACACGTTTAGGAAAGCATGTGATGCTACACTTGCTGCAAGTCATGACCATGCACGTATGGAGCATGCACAGTCACACGGTAGAGAGGATGCCAAATGGCATCCTCCATGTGTGATTGGCGACTGGACAGAATCGGCCTGCCACACAGCTGATCAGGAAGGCATGCAATCCATAGACAGCACGCCACTGCCTGTGAGTTCCGAAAGCTTCATAGATTTTAAGACAATTAACTGAAATTTCCCATCAGAAGGATGTTCGAGCGAGTCAGAAAATGGAGAAAATACAACTTTTCATAGAAAACAATTGAATATTTTACCCTGTTTTTTCTCATTTAATTTCAACCAGGCCGCTGGCTGAGGTATTCTAACAATAACTTTCTCAACGCTCTCAAGGATATCTGATGTTATGCTGAAGATGAACATAAGGAGTTTGTTCCTGAGAATATCTAATGAAAGTGGAAGTGATTAGGTTACAGTTTTTTCAGCCAACAAACTACATAACACATAGGCTACTAACTTAACAAATGATCTGAAATAATCACTGGAATTGGGATACTTTTGACACTCAGAAAGGCCCTTATTCAAGAAAGTACTTAGGCATGCACTTAAGTCCCTCTGAATTCAATGGGAGCCATTGGGTGGTTTGCTCTTTTGAAAATCAGGTGATGCAGTTAGGTGCCTAAATATGGACTGAAGAACTTCATTTTAGGCTCCTGTTTTATAAAATGTGGAGGAAGGTCTATTTTCAAATAGAATTAATTTAGAACCTAGAACTGTGTGTCATTGGAATGATCCATTTCAACCTGTGTACTACATTGCATTTCCCAGTCCCGCAGGTATATTGCATTGTATTAGTCAACACTGAATTTCAAATGCCAGTATACTGCCCCATCATCTCCCTTTGTTAAGGTTCCTCCAGACTTACTCATAGTCTTCTCTAGCCCTGACTATCCTAAATAATTGTCTCACACAAACCTTTTGCCACATCACTGCTCACTTCCTTCTTCAGATTTTGTCTTTGGAGGGTTGTTGTTTTTTTAACTGGTCTCCTCACTTTTCTAAAATCCCCTTTTCTAAAATTTAGTGTCACTGTGCTAGTTTCTGGTGTGAACCCTCTTCCAAGAATGCTGAGCTTAATCATCTTGCAGCCACTATTACTTAGATGCTCAATTATAGTTCCTCCCTGAACCAGCTCCTTTGAGTTCCTTAGCACGAAGTTGAGAGTAGCCTGACCTTCAAATCATGCCTTTTCAGAAGGCGTGCTTTAGTCCAGCACAAGTATTGGACTCAACACAAGAGTAACTGGATGAAATTTTCTGGACTACGTTACACGGGAGGTCAGACTAGATGATCTAATGGTCCCTTCTGACCTTAAATTCTGTGAATCCTCTTGTGTGCTCTCACACTAGCTATTTCAAGAATAATTTAAGGTGTCAGCAGTTTGATGTTGAAAACTGCAGTTATACTATTGTTTTCCCTTGACTACAATGGTGCATTGGTTGAATTTGGCTTTGGGAAATAGAATGTTAATTCCACAGGGAAGGGACAGCCATGCTGGACAGATGTGTTGTTGTCATGTCATTGGCTAATGTGAGAGTAATAGGCATGTGGGAAGGAGAGAAGCAAACATCTACAGAAAATAGCTAGGATATCTTTGTTGGGAAATTGCTTTAGACTATATTCTCCAGTGCCAAACCTGTGAACAATCAGAGAAGAATGCGCTTTCTGTGCCACATGGTCCAGTGAAGAGGGTGGCGGGCTGGGATTGAGGATACCAGGGTTCTACCTCTCGTTCTGTTACTAACCTAATGGGTAGAGTTGGGGGGATTTTCAAAATAGCTCATGGCCGCCCAAATCCCATTAAATTCCAACCGGTACTTCTCAACAGTTTCCCCATCTGTAAAATGGCAATAACAATACATAACCCCTTTGTAAAGTGCTTTGAGATATACACATGGAGATGCAGGAAGCTCCAATACCACATTGCATCATATTCTAGACACATGTGGCTTCTGTCTGATTCAACAGCCTGTGTCTGCAAAAACGGATCTAACCCTTGTTCCAGAGGTTGAGGAAAGGATGCTCCCATGGTGGGTAAGAAAAGGGAGCATCTGAGGTTTTGAAGTGTGGTAAGCAGACATGCAGCCTGGGAAATCCAGCCACAATGATCCCAAGTGCTCCTCTTTACTGATTTGAGTCACAATGGAACAAATAGTTGGAGCACTAAATGATACAAAGAGCCCCCCCCCCCTTTAAAACTTTGAACCTGGGGAATTCCAATCCTGATCACTTGCAAGAGCATGACTGAGCAAACAGTGGGGGTATGTTATGATGAGTAACTTTGAATAAACATTTTTTCCAGAGAGACTTTTGAAGAGAAAACACGTCTTTTTTCTAGTCAGTGTTATGTTTTAACTTGCATTCACCCATATTTAAAAAGGGTAAATGGGATGACCCAGGTAATTATAAACCTGTCAGTCTGACATCAGTCCCAGGCAAGATACTTGAATGGCTGATATGGAACTCAATTAATAAAGAATTAGAGGAGGGTAACATAATTAATGCCAATTAATCTAGGTTTATGGCAAAGAGATCCTGTCAAACTTGATATCTTTTTTTGATGAGATTACAAATGTAGCGAATAACGCTAATAGTGTTGATGTAACCTACTTAGACTTTATTAAGGCATTTGACTTGGTACCAAATGACATTTTGATTAAAAACCTTAAACAATATCAAATTAACATGGCACACATTAAATGGCTTAAAAGCTGGCTAACTGATAGGTCTCAAAATGTAAATGTAAACATTGCCCTGATGTAACCCACTGCTGGAATACTGTGTCCAGTTCTGGTATCCAACATTCAAGAAGGATGTTGACAAATGGGAGAGGATTCAGAGAAGAGCCTTGAGAATGAGTTAAAGGATTAAAAAATACGGCTTCTAGTGACAGACTCAAAAAGCTCAATCTATTTAGCTTAACAAAAAGAAGGTTAAGGAGTGACTTGATTACAGTCTCTAAGTACCTACATGGGAAACAACTATTTAATAGTGGGCTCTTCAATCTAGCAGAGAAGGGTATAATGTGATCCAGTGGCTGGAAGCTGAAGCTAGACAAATTCAGCTTGGAAATAAGGCGTACAGTGAGACTAACTAACCATTGGAACAGCTTACCAAAGGTTCTGATGGATTCTTCATCACTGACAATTTTTAAATCAAGATTGGATGTCTTTCTAAAAGATCTGCTCTAGGAATTATTTTGAGGCCTCTGTTATACATCAGGTCAGACTAGATGATCACAATGGTCCCTTCTGACATTGGAATCTATGAACCTATACACTGGAGCCAGAAATGCATACAAGCTGGTAGAGAGACTAGGTGGGTGAGGCAATACCTTTTATTGGCCCAACTGTAAGATGTGTAAGAAGTTGGTCCAATAAAAGATATTACCTCAACCACCTTGTCTGTCTAATATCCTGGGACCAACACTGCTACAACAATGCTGCATGCTACAGGTTGGTAGACACTTCTCAAGAAAGCTGGATGGTACCAGGTGTATTCAGCTACTCTTTACATGTTTGTTTTCTCAATCATACCCAGTCAGAAAGGATAGACCAGCGGTTAGGGCACTAGGCCAGGACTTAGAGCAAGGCATTGAGGTCTCTCCTCACAGACTTCCTGTGGGACCCGAGTCGTTTAGCTTCTCTGTACCTCAGATCCCCATTTGTATAATGGAGTTCCCTACCTTACAGCTATGTTATGAGGATAAATACATTAACGTTTGGGAAGTGCTGTGATATTCCAGTCATGGGGGTCATTCCAGTCATAAGCACCAGACGGATGTTTTCAGCACAAGTATCACAGAAGCTCAAATTAGCACATGGAACACTTAGCATTATAAGTGTGGCCATTAAATATGCACCTTGAGACAATGTAAAAAGGTGAGATCATGAGGCCATGCTTCAAATCAAAGTTCAATTCCTGAGGAGATTTGCCAGTTTCAAGCACATGAAGCATGCAAAAATATCACCTGGGATTTTGCTCTTGGCAGAAGTGCTTCTGTTTCCAGTTGTGTTGTGCATGTTCAGTTCTCTCGGATTTTTAAACACATCTTGAGAAAGTGCAAGCCAAACGATACCGGGATGTTTGTGATCCAAAAAAGGAGCTTCGCTATAGGACTGATCATTTAAGCAAAGGCAAATCGTATTCACATTTACCAGTTAAATTTGCTTTCTATGGCTTGTCTAAGATAGCACAGCCCGTGGATTCTTCACGCTTGTTGACCTGTGACCTTGTCTCATGTTTCATAGCGGATTTTAAGCTTATTATAAGTAGAATGATATTGTAGTGGTATATATTGAGTTGTGTAGTGCTTACTAGTTTGGAGCATACCTGGGAGCAAGTAGGTGAATATAAGGCCTGGTCCACACTAACCCCCCACTTCGGACTAAGGTACGCAAATTTAGCTACGTTAATAACGTAGCTGAATTCAAAGTACCTTAGTCCGAACTTACCGCGGGTCCAGACGCTGCAGGCAGGCTCCCCCGTCGATGCCGCGTACTCCTCTCGCTGAGCTGGAGTACCGGCATCGACGGCAAGCACTTCCGGGATCGATCCGGGATCGATTTATCGCGTCTAGACAAGACGCGATAAATCGATCCCAGAAGATCGATCGCTTACATCCGGACCAGGAAGTAAGTATAGACGTACCCTAAGTGACCGGGTTATTAAGGGCTTATGGAAGTAGTTATGCTAATGGCTGGATTTTAACTAAAACAGCATAGGCCTAAGGTCATAAATTCTGCATTCTCATTCGGAGAGACCAACAAGTGATCACAAACAAGTACAGTACACCACATAATTCTTCAAGAGGGAAGTTTGGGCATTAAGGTTACAAAACAGTAACTAGACAGTTAAACCACATTTATGTATAGGAATTATTAAGTGATGCAGTTGATTACTATTAATAATTGGGGACATGGCTACAGACACCCAGAAGGCCACATAAGGCTAACAGACAGGTAGCAATCTTGTTATGGTCACAGAAGGTGGTCAAATATGGTTATGTATCCGACAGGTTAAATAGAAGTGGGGTTTGCTCTGTTTGCTTGCCTATTATCCAGTTCCTTGGGGCTCTTTAATCAGTATCAGCTGCTCCAAGGCCACCTGTGTGGTGCTCCACTTAATGATTCTTCATCCCTATATTGTCTCATCTTTTCCAATGTATGTATGGAATGCAGTTCTCTCTACTTCTCTGGGTACACGGGTTGTTCAGAAGGATAAGCTTATGCTGGTTAGTAATTTTAGGTAATAAGTGGGACGCCAGCAACCCCTTCCTCCCCAGGGGCAGCTTCACCAGGTTCGCCGACTGTCGGTTCGTCCACAGGGCCCGACTCAACTGCGTTCCCCTCAACGGAGCCATCCACCACAGCAACCGAGACAAGCTCAGCAGGAAGTGCGGCTATGCAAACGAGACCCTGCCCCATGTCCTGTGTGGATGCAAACAGCACTCCGGAGCCTGGCAGCACCACCACAATGCCATCCAGAACAGGCCGGTGAAAGCCATCCCGCCATCCCTGGGGAAGATCACCCTCGACTCCGCCATCCCCGGGACAGACAGCAGACTGCGACCTGACATCGTTGTGACGGACGCAGAAAAGAAGGTCCTCGTTGTAGATGTCACGGTGCCTTTTGAAAACTGGTCACCGGCCCTCCACGAGGCCCAAGCACGGAAGGCGTCGAAGTACACCCCGCTGGCTGAGACCCTGAGAGCCCAGGGCTACGAGGTCCAGATACACGCCCTGATCGTGGGAGCCCTGGGCTCGTGGGACCCCCACAACGAGCCGTTTCTGAGAGCGTGCGGAGTTGGTCGACGCTACACCCGGCTCGTGAGACAGCTCATGGTGTCCGACACCATCAGGTGGTCCAGAGACATTTATACGGAACACATCACAGGACACCGTCAATACCACACTGAGTAACCGAGACTGCCGACCAGGGAAATAACCCACTTCCTTCCCTGACGGACCCAGGGACGCACCCCACCCATGTACTTATCCGCTACATTGATACTGACTTGGACTCCTTATTCATTCCATGGGTGGCGTACCCGAGCCCACTTATCCACTGACACTTTAAAAACCCTTGCACCCCAATCTGGGTCTATGCAGGTTATGCGATATGCATGTATCTTCTCATCCTTGCAAACAATACCTGTAACTCCCCATAACCCAAGCCTGACCCCAGATGTACAGTACCTTGCCTCTTAACTCGTGTATATTTCATTTTAAACATTCACTTTAATAATTATTTGGTTTCTTTATAAAGGTGTAATTGAATCTATACTTCTCTGTCGTAAATTATGTCAATCCCTTCATGAGAGAGGCGTTTCGGAGAGAAACTTCTATGTAGCCTACTTCAGAAAAAGAACCTGTGTTTGTGGATAAAATAAGTAAGTGTGGAAACTTTCTAGCATCATTATTTAACAAGGCTACGTTCTGGCCCCAACCCTGCTTCCGTTGGGCTGAACAGAAAAACTCCCATTGACTTTTGCAGTGCAGCCAGGCTCTCCCAGGCCGCATGACGACCAAGCTCCCTCCTGCTCTGTATCAGGCTCCCACCTCTGCTTCTCCCGTTCGATTCTTTCTGAACTCAAATAAATCCGCCCAGCTGCTGGTCCGCTAAGCGGGTGAGCCTGGCGCAGCCTGAGCCTGCCCTGCCCGGGGGAGCTGGAGTCTGTGCCGCGGAGAGATTTGCCAGTGTATGGGAATATAAAGCGGCTAGTGCTGTTTAGCAGCACTCTGTGAAAAACGCTGCACCCGGGGAGAACAAGGTCTCTGTTGCTGAATGGCAAGAGGGCGCCTGAGGGATGAAGGAGGAGGGAATGGGACTGTCATAGGTTTCACCCCCACTCTGAACTTTAGAGTACAGATGTGGGGACCTGCATGTGAACCCCTAAGCTCAATTAACAGCTTCGATCTGGTCTGGCTGCCACCACCCAAATAGTTTGAGTCATTTGGGAAACTCTGTCTTCCCCCCCAAAACCTTTCCCTCCCTGGGTAGCCTCGAGAGACTCCTCCACCAATTCCTGGTGAGTCCAGATCCAATCCCCTTGGATCTTAAAAACAGGGAAAATCAATCAGGTTCTTAAAAAGAAGGCTTTTAATTAAAGAAAAGAAAGGTGAAAGAAACCTCTGGGAGAGATTAGCATACCAGCTACTCTCACAGACAACAGATTCAAAACACAGAGGATGTTCCCCTGGGCAAAGCCTTAGTTACACAAAAGAAATCCCAATTTGATTATTCCCCTAATGCCAAGACAAGTTACAAAAAGAAAATAAACAAAACCTATTTATTCCTTTTCTAATACTCACTACTCTGATAAGAAGCTGATTCCTTGATCTTTTCCACTCTGGCCAAAACTGAACTGACCCAGACAAAGGGAACTTCCCTCCTTCCTTTTGAAACATTTTGTCCCCCCATTGGTTCCTCTGGTCAGGTGTCAGCTAGGCTAGGTGAACTTCTTAACCCTTTACAGGTAAAAGAAGCATTAACCCTTAACTATCTGTTTATGACAGGGACTCTGAAGGATGGTGTGTTCTACCCCAGGAGGAGTTGCTGAACTCCCTGCAGGGCGCGGATAGCAAGTGCAAGTGGCCTGGGCTTAGGGACACACAAAAGGAGGAAGATCCTTGTGCCCCACACCCTCCCACATGGGACATTCACAATCTGGCCCCTGGCATTCCCCTTGCTGCAGCCCCAAAGCCAGAGAGCAAAGTGCTACATCAGGGCACCTTTGTCTCTTCTCTGCATCAAGCATACGTGACGGGCAAATCTGAGAGGGGGTGGCGGGTTCTCCGACGCTTAATGGCACAGTCCTCAGAGCCCAGGGAAAAGACATGATCAAAATATTCGCGGCAGCAGTTAAAATCTTACATTGACCTCACTGGATTAGGGAAGCTCAGTGTATTATTTCCCCATAGCCCAAGCGCATGGACGTAAAGAGAGATTCCATTAAATGAGTCCTCTCTCATCCTCTGCACTACAGTAATAAAAGGCTGTAAAAACATGAAATCATGGGGTTGTTCTTAGTGGCTTTTCCCACGTAGAGTTTATCTACACAAGGACATCTAAGAAAGTTAATTCCAATTAACTAGAGGTGTGAATTTGAAGTGGATTAGTTAAACCGCATTCAACGCCAGTGTGAACACACTCATTGAGAATTAAAGGGCGTATTTACACTGCCCGGCAGTACAGACTGAGGGGATGCGAAGAGCAGTGAGCACCAAAATGCTGCATTGTAACACCCCTGTGTGGATGCTGCAGGCGCAAACTTAAAGGTCCCTAGTTCATATTAATGAAATGTAAGAGAGCCCCATCTCTACACAGGCCAAAAGAGGGCCTCCAAAATCTTTCTGTGCTGTGGTGGCCCTCCCTGGTTCTGAACGGTCAGGAGTGAGACCGGAGCAAGGTTGAGAAGGCATGGGATTGACCTTTAGAAGTGGATGTGGAAGGGCGACCAGAGTGCCCTGGGGTAGGGGAGGGGGAGCTGGCTGGGGAATGAAGGTTAGCAGTTGGCGTGGTGGGGACCAGGGATGTGAGCATGCCGAAAAGTGAAGAGGTGGATTTGCACGGGGCAGTATGTCAGGGAGCGATGTTGGGATCCAGGGGTCAGGATGGGAGAGGGTGGGGAATAGAACTATAGGGGAAACAGGGAGTGTGCAGGGCTGGAGGCGGGTGCGGGAATTTGGACTGTGAACAGGTGGAGAGAAGTAACAGTTGAGCTGGGAAAAGCCTGCAGAAGAGAAGTAGAGGGATCTGACAAACCACGGCAAATAAACAAACAAACGCACCACAGGCAGGGAGTGATAGTCAGCCTCCCTTGGAGACTGGAGGCTGAAAATCGATCTATGAGAGCTAAGTATTACTGTGAGTGTTGTCCTGCTGCTAGGGTGGTCTCACAGCCATGGCAAAGTACAAACAGCCGCAGACAGACTAAGCCAGTCAGGAAGTTAACCGCCTCCCAGGTGTGAGCCTCGTGTTTAAAAAGAACCCCAAAAAATGATCTTTTAGCTGAGTTGCATAGATTATGCAGTTTAGATGAAAGGAACAAGCAGAGTTAACTTAAGCTGTTAATGGAAGTGGTCTTAGGTACAGTTAATGGGTAATAGTTTCAAAAAGACCTAAGTGATTTAGGGGCCTATATCCCATTTTCAAAGGTGGTGCAGACACCTAGACCCAGAAAGTATTTAGGCACCTAGCTCCCACTGAAATCAACAAGAGTTAGGCACCTACATGCCTTTGTGAATCCTACCTTAGGTGCCTAAATCACTTTTTAAAATGGGACTTAGGTCTTTTTGAAAATAGCTGTTATGTATATTCTATGGGACAGCTGAAGGGCTGGCCCTTTAAACCGTCTATTTCATGCCTATGAAAGCTGACAATTACTGAACTCCTCTTTCTCGCTGTGTCATCCCGAGGTGCATGAATCTTAATCAGTGGCTCAAGGACAGATTGGAACATGTTTGAAATTAATTGTTTGAATCAAACACAGATATCATTTGTAAAAGATCTGCTCTCAAAATTCCTGGCGGCCAGAGCAAGCCTAATAAAACAGGGAAGAGAGGGGGAATGAAGCTGCAGGAGTTTTGGAAAGGTAAGGAACATTGCTGCAGCAAAGTATAGAATAAACAGGAATAATCTCCAAGAAGATTGGTGGAGATATATGTTCTGTTTCTTTAAATCTCTACCAGGCAGCTCAAGGGAATGCTGCTGGGAGAGGGAGGAGCCATTCTTCTGTTACACTTATCTCCTCCAAAACCCGGCACATAACAGGCAAGATTGCAGACTCCCACCCTTAGAGGAAATTCCAGTTGAACATTTTCAGTTGCCTTCTCCTGGATCTAGCTGGCTACTGGGATTTGAAACAGAACAATGGAGTCCACTCATCGGCGGCTGCTGATCCACCCGATAAAACTAGGAGTGGCCAACAAATAATGACATAGACCAATTGAAGGATTTTAATGGGTTCTACTGGGATTCCCAACACCTACCCAGCCCTAGAAACTGGCAGATAGATAGCACTACTCACCCACTGCAGGGTTTAATGTGGCTATTCTAACTGCCATCCTGGATTTATCCAGTCATGGAGCAGGATCACATTGTGCTAGGCATTGCACGAACACAGAACAAAAAGACCACCTCTGCCCCAACGTGCTTATTTGCCTACCTGAACGGAGTGCAAAGGTTGTTCGCGACCACGGCTGAAGTGACATGGTGCATCTGGTTAGCTGCAGCAAAGAGAAAGAAATATTTACTTCTGACACCAGAGCTGCATTGAGGAAACTTTTGCCAACTTTACAGAAGCTACAGACTTACGTAGTAGCATTGGGGATCTTGTTGGCCAATAGTTGGCTCTCTTTACATTATCTAGATACCATTCTAAAATAGAATTCGCTCGGCAGGAGGCAACGAGGTACCTTCATTAAAGGTGCTACACCTCAGACCTCCCAGCAGTACCAGGGTCTGTCTCACACTGACACCCAACCCTCCCTCCCCCCCCCCGTCCCAGTTGAAACACGATGTTTCCCACATTCAGGGCCTCCCAGAGGTTTGGCCCATCTGTCCCCATCTATGGAAGGGCAGATGGGCCAAATCTGAGTGGCACTGCATTCTGCTTTAGCCACCTGAAACATTGGGAGGTACAGTTACAAGTGGTGTTATCATGCTGTTACTGCTACCCCTTCTGAGGTTGTGGCAGGGATAGCGTGCAAGGAGGCTCCCACGCCTGGCATGGACCCCGCACGGCAGGGATTGGTGAACTGTGAGTGTGCCCTGGCAGGGGGTGCATGATGTCCTACAGCGGCAGGAACCGGTGAAAAGAGGACATGGATAATGGACCTTCCACTCTCCATAAATCCTGCGGAGGACACTGTCAGTCCTGCTGTGTGCTAGGACGCCTGGAGGAATTATTCACCCTGGGGACCCAACACTCCCAGGACTCCCTGTGACTCTGTGTCTGTGCACCGCTCCCTGCAAAGGCCTGTAGGTACCACACACTCTGCCCTTGGCTGTCTATAACAACTGAGGGCCTGATCTGCGCCCCACTGAAGGCAGGGGCAGAATGTCCAGGAGATCGCTGGGACCAGGAGGGACAGCTGGTCCTTATACTGAAGGCATTTAGGAATAGACTGCATCATTAAGGCGCAGTCCTGGGTTGGGAGCAAGGTAGGCTCCCTCACCCTGGGGGAATCTCGAGGAGAGCTATGGCCCCATTTACTTTGGGACAATGGTATTCCCACAGGAGCAGGGATTGAGAGTTTGACTGACCCTAGTGGAAGGTAGTTGCCCTGCACCCTCTCCCACCTAGCAGACACACACACAGGGGCTAGACACCAGCTACCCCAACCATACAAACAAGAGATTAGGGGCCTGATCCAGCCCCCATGAAGATGATGGGAGTCAACCCCTTGGCTTCGAAGGGAGTTGGATGGAGACCTTAGATTTTATAAGCAACACCATTTCCACACTCCTTTTGGGTTCCCTGCCAAAACGGAAGCCATTCATCTTGTTAATTGCAATAGGAGGTTTCAGGCTGAGGATAGGCCCTTGGTCATTAATTTTTGACAGCTCTAGATTGGCTGTTTTGTTTGGAGGGAAAAGGAAACATTGAAAATTGACAGGCAATCCCTGAGAAATCTGGTCCACTGCCAAATGGGTTTTTTTTACCCTAGTGTTTCTGAATGCTGGCCCAACACCACTGAGGCATTGGGCTAATCTAACATGACATCAATGTTTTGGTAATCATTCCCGGACCCATTCTTGCCAGTCAGCTGCCAAGTATGATCACATGTATTCAGGTTGTGTAAAGTGTACCTAATACTGGACTCGATACAAAAACTGTGCTTTACAAGAGCTCACAGTTATGGGAAAGAATTAAGGCAACCACCAGTAATTGTGTGTCTACAACTCTCTTGGAGAGTTATTCTAAGCATGCATTAATCTGCCATGCCTTATTAGTTACTAAGAAGTATTAACTTGACCTAGCAGGTGCTGATAGGGTAATTAAATAATGTGGGGATTCTTTTTTTTCACAAGTTTTGACTATATATGGAAAACTTGCGAGTGACTTCTACTCCAATTAACAGAGTTAGTATGTGGTGCTATCATAGCAATTCACAGCAGTGACAAAGAGGTCTTGTGTAGTTGTAGAATCATTAACCTCTGGGTCCACTCATGAAGTCCTTACTGAAGCAAAGTTCCCATTGATATTGAAGGGATTTTGGAGTGAGGACTTGGGGAATTGGGCCCTCTGTTAATTTCTCTGAGCACTGAGTGGACACTGCAATGTTTGATTTGCATGATGCATATCTAGCAATTGAAGAGCGCTTTCTGCTTAGTTTAGCCTCGTGAGTAGAGCTGGGCAGGAAATGGTTTTCCTATCACACAAAGATTCCCTATTCTGCATCAGGAATGAACATAACAACATAAGAACGACCATACTGGGTCAGATCAAAGGTCCGTCTAGCCCAGTATCCTGTCTTCCAACAGGGGCCAATACCAGGTGCCCCAGAGGGAATGAACAGAACAGGTAATCATCAAGTGATCCATCCCCTGTCACCCATTCCCAGAATCTGGCAAACAGAGGCTAGGGACATCATCCCTGCCCATCCTGGCTAATAGCCATTAATGGACCTATCCTCCATGCATTTATCTAGTTCTTTTTTGAATGAAACCAAGGTCTTGAGAAGTTTTCACAAAAAACCAGAGAGAAAGAATCCCTGATCTGAATCAGGCAGTGCAGGACTCCAACATCTCAGGTGATGGCCCTAACCATTAAGCTAGTGTGTATGTGTGTGTGTGTGTGTGTGTACCTGAGAAATCTTCCCAACAGAACTGGTATGTTCCCATGGAAAGTTTCAGTTTCAATGAATCAACATTGACAACAAAACCCATATTCCATTGAAAAATCCCAAATCAGCTTTAGTCCAACGTTAAGGACTATCTGCTCCTGGGAAAAACCTACCCCTCAGCTTTGCCTAGAGTTAGTCAAAGGAATTATGATTATCCTCTGCAGTATCTAAACACAGCAGCGGAACAAGTTAAGGTGATGGAGACCATGAAAGTATGGGACACCATGCATTTGTTTTAGGACCAAATCACTCGCTGCATAGAAATAAAAACAGAGGAGGAAACTGGAAATTTACTGTGTGCCTGTCTGATCATTATTTGGAAAGGAGATTGGCCTCAGAAGGAATGGGCCGAGGCTCCAGAAACACTTGACAGGTTGGGCAGAAGGACTGAGGAATGGGAAAGGACAATTCACCAGTGCCCTAACATGGAACTCTGAGCCCCGCAAGCCTGGGCATTCCAAATACCTGCCAAAGCCCAGGCCACAGACTGAACTGCTGAGGGCTGGAATACTGATACAAAGCACCAAAGCGTTGAGACAGTGAACTGGAAGTGGGTCCATGAAATGCTGCCAGACTCTGACTGGGACCCAATGAAGCTCCAAGGCAGTGAACACAAAGGGTCAAAGCACACCAGCAATGGACAGGCTTAAGCTGATCTGGAGCACTGAAAAAGGCACCACAGATCAAGAAAACCCATACATTTAATATGGAACTCACCAGAGAAGCAGATCCAACAGGGAAGGGTCTGTGGGAGGGGCAGGCTGCCTCAAAATGCTTACAGGCTAGATAGACAAAGGGTGGGGAGGGAAACAGAGGCAGAGAAGGGAAATGACTGTCTGAGGTCACACAGCAGGTCAATATCAGAGCCAGGTCTCCCAAGTCCACTCCAGTAGACCAAACTGCCTCCCGTTTCCAACAACAATCATGCAAAGGACCATATGCTTTGACACAAACATGATTCCCCCCGACTTCTTCCCTTGAAATGTAGTGGCCACCTGACTTCCAATGTGCTTGAAGGAACCATTGCTTTCTGCATTTATTACCCTTTATTATTTCACTGTGCCACATGGCTGCACACGTAATTAAGGATTTAAATAATGAATACATATTAGCATAATGTAAATCATCATTTACCATTAATGGAAACTGGTGTTAAGTGCCTGAGAATTGCAAATATTTGAAGGCATCCATTCAGCCTAATATATTTTTTAAATTAAAAACTATCTGCCTATTATAAATTGCAATAAAAAGGGGACTTTCTACTACCCTTAAATTATTCCCAACTCAATCTGCTGCACATCTGTTGACAAAACTATATGTCCAAGGCCCTTAAGAGAGCCCTGAATATATTAATGTCTTGAATTAAGGCAGCATGCAATGTTCAAACCATGATTATCTCAACCAAAATTAAATCCTCCGAGTTAACATTATGCATGTCTATTCAAATTAAATTTAGTAAGGTCAGTTATGAAAAACAATTGTGATCTCACCACTTACTGAACTCATCCATCTTTTTTAATAAACTCATTACTGAGTTATAATTGGAGAGGTCCGCTTATGCCAGGACTGGGAAGCATAGCTTTTCTGAGGCTCTGGAAATCCTGCTCCGTCTTCTTCTACAGGGGCTCAGAGCAGCATTGGCAGTCAATTAACGTCCCTAATAATGAATTCAGTAGACTCACAGGACAATAGGACAGAATGTATCCTGGAATTCTGTGTTGCCTGACTTCCAAAATGTAATACGAAATGTTTTAATTACTGAATGCAGGGCTTTATAGAAAGCTACTGGATCAGCACCAAAGGATAACCTGTATATCTTGACATCACTCTGGAGTGTTGGGGAGTCAGTGCTGATGCTCATTGCTAACTGCACAGTAATCCATAAGCAAACTGTACTATAAGTGATAGCTGAAGTCTTTAAATAGCCCATATTTCACACAACGGCTTTCCACAGGGCATGCAAAGAGCCCTGAAAAGCATCTCTAACAAGAGCAAGTACCCGATGCAGTAAGGTGTTGGAAATTGGGGATCCAGAACTGGAATTTAGGGGCTAACACAGCCCTTTCCTCCACAACTGCAGAGGGTCCTGTGCAGCACAGCTGGTGCTTTTCATCTATGTATCATGATGTCATGGCCATGTCTTGTGCAGCAGGACCATGCCACCACAAGACAGGAGTCAAGAGTTGGCTGGGTCAGGAGACAGGAAAGTCAGAATCAGGAGATAAACTGGAGGTCAGGAACACAAGTAAGATGGCAGGAATCAATCCAGAGCAGGGTGCACAAGTCCCATAGTCCAGAGTAAAATGGACCCAGGTGTTCAGACAGCTTCCTGTTCCCACTGCGGGCTTAAGTAGGGTCAAAGGGCCAGTCAGCTGCTCTGGGATGATGCCAATCAGACCTCAGGGGCAGAGCCTCACACTGGGGGTGGGCGTCCCAGGTGACCTATTACCATCAGGCTACCTGATAGGGTGTTGGAGTGTGGTAGTTCACATGAACCTTATGGGCATGGGGTTTGCAACGTGTGGGTCAGAGAAGGGGTGACATACCAGGGCACAATCCAGACTACTGAGTAGCTCTGTCATAGAATGTCAGGGTTGGAAGGGACCTCTGGAGATCATCTCGTCCAACCCCCTGCTCAAAGCAGGGCCAATCCCCAACTAAATACCATCCCTGACAGATTTTTGCCCCAGATCCCTAAATGGCCCTCTAAAGGGCTGATCTCACAACCCTGGGTTTAGCAGGCCAATGCTCAAACCACTGAGCTATCCCTCCTCCCTACCCTGTAGCCTTGGGGGGGGGGGGCTTTACAATGTCTTGCTGCTCACAAACAGCCTCCAGCATGCAAGTCACTCCCAGCTATGTCTGTGTGTGCGCTACAGCCAGCCAGCCACCCCTTGGGTCTCACCAGCCTTCCAGATTATCATGTGTTCCCCCAGAGACGCATGTCCTGTACTGCCCAGCCCTCTCCTGGACAGTGCAAATACACTGAGTGTGTTATTTCTTTAAGGGAATAATATGCATACAACTTGTTACCCCACATGGAGTTACCAGACATTTCAGTTTGAGCACACTGGATTAGATAAAACAATAAAACACCATTATTCCCTGCAAAGAGAGAGATTTTAAGTGAGTAAAAGTAATGAGGCATAAAAGTCAGAAATGGTTACAAGAAAGGTAAAGGTAAAATGCTTACTGATGCCTGACAACAAACTACATTAGATTCAAACAAACTTTTCTCACCCCGTGCTTTCAGCAGTCTTACTGACCAAACGGTTTAGGTTACGCTCCTTCCCCCCAGAGTCCAGCAGCTATTTCATTTGTATCTGCAGGTGCAGTGGGTGTGATGGGCAGAGGTCGAGAGAGAGGTCCTTACGGATGTTTGTCAGCCCTCTCATGAATAACATTTCCAGCTGAGAACCTGGAGCCAGTGTCTGTGTGGAAGGATGTTCCCTGCTGTTTTTTTTCACATGTTTAAACTTCCTTTATCTTCCCTTCCTACTTGATTAATCTGTTTGCTGCTTAAATGCAAATTAAGCATAGCACCCATTCCATTGTTTAGGACAGACCTGTTTGCCAACTGCTGTTTGGGCAGGGCTGTGGTTTGGAACATGTGTTAAGAACATCATGCAGAGGAATCTTATAATTTCACATACCGTGTTGCCACACTTATTTTTCCAGGACAATACCAACCAGCAAATTATGAGTTTTCAACTGATACCTTACAAGGCATACTTTGCACAAAGTTTATTACAATAGTGTGTAAGGTGTGAATACAGGGGTGTATTCCATCACAAAAGGTGAGAAGATCCACAGGAAACTCAGATGCATGTAAAGACTCTGTATTAGCTGCTGTAGTCAAACAGACTCAGCAGAATTGTACTAATGCTCTTCAGTGGCTTGGAGTAGATGTTACCTTGTCCTCTTCATATCCCCTCCAACCACTCTCTCTCCAGCCCCCAGCCTGATTTCTCAGGCCAGGATCTGGGTGTGCCCCTAATGCACATTCCTACCTCTAATATTAGGATATACTTTTTAAAAGTAAGATCACTGAGAGACAGGGAAATTGCATTTTGAGTGGGCTAGTAGGACTTGGAGAGCAGGTGGTTACCAGTGAGGGTCTTGTGTGTTCAGTGTTGTGGTTGGGAAGCATGAGAGAAGAAGACATGTTAACTGAGGCTGCTCTGAGAAGGTTAACTCACACTCGCTGCTCATCTAACATAATTCATGGAATAAGGTTGGGGTATTCAACGGTCCCAAAGCAGTGAGTAATCCAACTTCCATTGGAAGTTGGACACCAACCTCTCTTAGTCTCCTGTGAAAATAGGCACAAAGCATCGAACCTAAGTTGGCTTTGCTATCCTTACCTTTTGGAATTTCCTGAGTTTTGAGTGCTTGATCTATTATTAAATTTCAAAAGGAAGACAGAGGAAGGGAAAAGTCACCCAGAAGGCCCCCAAGGATTCCTGCTTGGGCTTCCCCGCCTGCTGTCCCCACAGACAATGAAATTCACCTTTCTACAGGTGGTCAGCGCAAGGCCTATGGGTTTAAGTGGTAGAGGGGCTGTGTGCTGTGTGTGAACTGTGGCCTAAAAGCCCAAAATATAACCCAGGTGTTTTGTAGATTTATTCACCAATCACTCAACTAGGGTAGGTAATTTACAAACAGTCCTATATTAATGCATTATGGTGATTTAAATCACAACTTGTAAATCTGCTCAGCCACTGATATATTGTGCTTCTTGCTGACCATCTTCTATTTCTAAGATTGCAATAAAGTAGTAACATGTTGATTTCCAAGTTATTATGGAACCTGGCAAGATCTCCCGCAGTCTCACCGTACATTTATTTTACCTAGTAGGACAAAATGCTATTATAAGATAGCTTTACTGTGAAATGTGGCACTCTTGAGGATTTTCATGGAAGCACTAAAATTCATGCAGTGAATTAGGTGTTTATATAGGGTGTCTGCCCATCACTTTAGAATCCAGGCGCTATTGTCTGTAGAGGATACAAGTTGTATTTGTCTCTACCACTCTGTAGAACAGCCTGGATTGCATCACAGTCAGTTTAAAAAACAGCACTGAATGGGTCTTCTCATGAGAACTTGCTTAGAGAAAGATCTCAGGTTCAACTAACAAAATGACGAGCATTAAATATTGTGAATCAACCTAGTTTTGGTTTCTTCTTCTGGCAAGCCTCCCATCAATGAGGCCTATTAAAACACCAAAGGGAACTTATATACTCAGGCTTCAAATGTTACACAAGCTTGATTGCCAGTGATATGCTAATTCTAATTAGAAATATCAAAACAAACGTTTGCAAAAGCATCATTCAACGAGCCAACGTTTTGCGAACCCCTGCTGTTCATTAGGAGCTGCAGCGTTGAGAAAGGGCCTCCCAAACCCACAGAACACAATTTGTCCCAGTTCTGATACAGTTACTACTAGAGTATGTTTAGACAGCTAAGACAAGTGAGGTGGTAAGTAGCGATGAATGAATCTCAATAGATCCAGAGACTCATTTGGTACACAAAGGTTCAACTGCTTTTCTAAAACACTGCCAAACCTTTAGATTTGGAAATCTGGGAAAGGAATATGACCTTCTTGGTAATATTCTGCGAAGATCACTCTAGTAGGGTGATCACTCCTGGCTCTCGGCTACCTTGTGTATCTCCCTACACTTTTTGGTCCATAGGGGCAATGGTAGTGAGTAAAACTATCAGCACACTGCCTCCCCTGCCCCCCTCTCCCACACACTTGTGGTTGTGTAATAACCCAGAACTTAACTACCCCAGAATGTAATCACCCACCCTTGATACCTCCAAAAAAGAACATCAGGCTTAGCTCTCTGCTAGCCCACAGGATGTGCCCATAAAGCAAACTTTCCAAAGAATTTAGACAACTCAAACAAGGTACATCCCAAAATCAGCAAAAACTCTAAAGGGTAGGAGAGTGCTGGTTGGCTTCCTTACTTCAGAAGCAGGTATTGCGGGACTGAATTTCACTGAATTGGGATGCCTCACTAGAATAGTGATTCGTAAACATATGCAGAACATGTAGCTGCCTCCAGCATATTTGAGATGGCAGCATACCTGATACTACTCTGCCCCTGACTGAATGAACCTTGTCACAGCCTTGCTATATCAAGACAGCCAGATCCTACCCATGCAAAATGAAATAGCCAGGTGGCCCTTTCAACATGGCCTTCTTGGAGTCAGTATTGTCCATGGCATCAATGCCAAAGGAAACAAAGCATTGGATGGACTTTCTAAGCACTTTGGCCCTCTCCCAGTAGAACTGCAATACCATTGCAATGCTGAGCATGTACCGCAGAGCCTCACTAGGATGGGCAAGCAGGCATTGGCAGGCTAAAGAAGGTGGAACCTCCATCACCCACTTGCAGAGGAATCTCAGCAGCATCCCCATTGCCATCCTACCCTTATAAAACTTGATATGCATGAATGAAGTGAAATCACCACTACCAGGGAAATGACCTGCTCTAGAAGCCAACATGAGGTGACAGGCACTGATTGGCTCAAAGGCAGTTTGTACCAGATTTGTCAGAACCACATTAATGTACCACACCTCAGGGGTGGTCTTAATGCATGAGGATTGGTTCAAAAGGCTTAAAGCCCCACCCCACTCACAGCAAAGGGTTGCAGATACACTGATCTACTCTTCATCTAGTTCAGGAGCTATCCTCGTGCCATGGCTCTCTACCACTGCCCTTAGGGACCAAAAAACTGTAAAAGCTCGGGGAGCGTGTGTTCCATTTGCCTTAAAAAAGGGAACTGAGAAACCTGTCCAGATAGCATCTTTAGAGAAGAAGCTGTCTCATAAAAGTATTAATACATCCTGCTCCTGGTTAGGAGACAGATGCACCAATATTACTCGCTCCTGTGGTATTTCAGCACTTACGCTCCTAAAAGGAACCTTGTAGCATAGAGCTGGACAAAAATAATGATCGTGACAGTGGAGGAAACAAACGTTTTCACACCACAAAGATGGTCTTTCTTGGGTTTGGTTTGAGTTCAAGATGAGATTTCAGAATTGTGGACTGAACTGTTATAATTCTACATGTACCATGGCAACAATAAAATGTGATGCTCCATTTCTATTTAATGATTTTCAAAGGGAAGGCTTAGAACTCATAGTCAAAAGAGTGGGAAATGATTTCACATCTATTATGATTTGTATCGCCTTAGAGTTTAGGAGCCTTAGTCATAGCAAGGGAATTCATACAGAAGGCACTGTATAGAACAAAAAGCCTGTCACTGCCCAAAAGCATAACACAAGAGACAACAGGTGGATACAGACCATGGGACACAGAAACAATGAGGCTAAGCAGTGATCTCGGCACAGCAGCTGCCTAACCGTTGACAAATCTGTCAAAATGAGTGTATGTCCATATTGTAAGACAAACACAAGCTTCATGGTTCTAATTTTATGCATCACGATTATCCATAAGGGCAAAACCTAGGTCAGAAAATCCAAGTCAACTTTCTGACTCTCAGCCATAACTAGATAAAATATTTAATCCCTAATTCTCTGTTTCGAATATAAAATCAATCTGGGTGAAAAGTTCATTTCTAAGACTGAAGCGGTTTGAACACGGTAGGCCAAATCTTCAGCTGACATGAACTGATGTGGTTCTGTTGGCTGCAGTCGAGCTATGCTGATTACACCAGCTGAGGATCCGGCCCCTTGAATGTGAAAGAGTGGAACTGGAGCCAAATATCACTTTATTTCAGAAGTGCACTTTCAGATTATTGGCTTCCCAGATCCTGCTGAGTCCAAAGGTTAAGCCACACTGCAGGCACTCTTCAGAGCACAGGAGCACCACTGAGATTGTTATTTTCAGCCTCTGACAGCTCATGGTTGGGGATGATGTGGTAGACGGGGGAGGGGGAGAAAAGGTATCTTGCTATCTTGGTTCCATCCTCTTGCCGCTCCCCCTAACAAGGAGGGAAGTAAAGTGAGTGTGGCATATGGGACACCCACAAAGGGTTAATTTTGTAAATGCTTGCACGTCCCACAAACTACTAGAATCCACGTTATGTCCTCTGGGAAAGATGGCCAAGGAGAATTTGATCCAGTGATGTAATGAGTCGAATGAGGTGTTTTACTAGCTACATGATTTCTCATGCAGAATGATAGAAGCTAGGCAATCGTTTATCCAGCCCATTTCTCTGCCATTAAGGTATAAAGCTGGGGGTGGAGTGGCCTTTCCCAAGGACACCACAGCTAAATGTGTATTAAAGGTTTTAACCCACTGAACCTTTCAGCTTTGATGAAACCAGAATCTCTTTCTAACTAGCTTCTGAAATTGTATTTCAGATGCTGCCAAAGACAGCAATGAGAAGTGTCTCTCTCACCCGTGTTCACCTCCAGGAAATAGGCACTGCTGCCTCCTGGGATATTCTGCGAAACACTCTAGAAGGCCCTTGGGGTCCAGAACCCTGGCCTGCAGAGCTCCCCAGCAGCAGTTGTGCTCCACTTCCCATGACCTGCTGCAGACACAGACCATGGGAAGCTGCACCTCAAGGGTTTGCCAGACAGCAGCCTCATGGCTCCTACCCTATATAAACCCAAGGGGCATTCTAGCAAGTGTCCAGGCAGCAGTGTGGATCTCCTGGGGCTGCCATGACCGTTCCCACTCCTTGCTCCTGAATTCCTGGTTTTGACCTCAGCGTGATGTAGATTTTGCATCCTGACTCAGACTCTGACCCTTGGTATTGACCCTGGCCTGGACTATGAACTCCTCTGCTACTCCCAGCCTCAGCTTTGCCCCTACTCTGACTCTTGGTCCTGGCAGCCCATGATGGGATCCTGACACAATCTATTTATTTGGAAACGGTTCTGCACTAAACAGCCTGAGTGATTCAGCACATGGAACAACCAAAGAATCAGCCAGTCTATTAGGCCCCCCCATCTTCTGCCTGAAGGCTTTAATTCATCACAGTGTTCTGAGAATATCAGTTACAACAAGAAAAAAATCGCTCACTTAGGCTGGGCTGGCGCAGTGGCCACTTTTGGTTTGTGGCCACACGACAGCCCTGTGCTTGATGGGTTATGGAGCCCAAGACACCTTGCCCTCCTCTCTCTCAAGCAGCTCCTCTCATGGGAGCTATTGGGTGCCTCCTGCGAAAGCTGAATTCCACTTACACTGCATGGACCTTGGCTCCAGCTGCAGGGAAACCAACTCAGAGCTCCATCTGAGACTGAGTCTCCTCAGCATTGCTTTTGCCCAGTTTATATACTGCCTAAAAAATGACAACCAGCTCGATTTTCAAAGCCTGGCACCAAGTTTTAGCCATGAATTCCCAGTGATGAGTCATGCTGCTAAAGCTCTGGGCTGCACTTTGAAAAATGAAGGGCTAGTTTCCCTTTATCCCTGATGTTAATAAGAGGCATACCTTGGGACATAGGCAAAAATGGACTCTGACCATTCTGCTCTGGCTAATGTCTTTATTTATTAAGTAAATATTTTGCTTATGCCTAGCAGTGTTAAGAGAGACTATGATATCGGACTAGGTACCATGTCTTAGAAATCTCAGAGACTGACATCCTTCCATCCTTTCAGTACTGAAATGGAGGCCATTTCATCTCCCATGAAGCATGGAGGAATAATCTCGACTGGAGAGCCAATGTCTCTGGGGCTGTTTGCTCAAGTTCAGCCACCATTATTTCTCTGCTTTTCTAAGGCCAGATATGTTCCTGAGAAAAGCAAAGAGAAGAGCTCACATGTGGATATTATAAACGGATCAGTGCCCAGCCTGAGGTCTATCAGCAAAGGTCTCCTCCACAAATCCTTGTCAAGGCTTGCATTAGATTTAGAGCCATTTCTTTTTCTCAGCAAACTCTGTTTGTAATTAATGAGGGAGCTTTTTCAGGTGACCCTGGAAGTGCCCCCAAATAGAGTTTCACTGCTGAGCTATCACCTCCTATTGACATTTTACCAGATCTTCTCCCAACACTACCCATGGAGACCTTGCCAACTGCTACAGTTGCTCAAGAAGAGCTGCGAGGGAAGTGGTTCCCCCAGCCAGCAAAAATTCTTGATTTAAAAAAATATATATCCTGTTCTACCTGGGGATGAAACCAAGCCCTTTTGAATGTGTGTGTGAAAAAACAGAGCTGGGGACCCACCCCTGGACAGTCAATAGCCCAGCAGTTATGGCACTCACCTGGGATACAGGAAAGCCCCATTCAACTCCCTGCTTTGCCTGCCTTGGAGCAGGGACTCACAGCCAGGTCTCCCACATCCCCAGACTAGACTATTGGTGTTCTGGGGTGGAGCTCACTCAGATTCACCTGTTGGAGGGATTGTCTGGGTGGGTGTGGCTGGAAAGGAATTAGCTAGACAGAGACGAAGAGAGGGGGCACTGAAGGGAAGGGAGGAGGGGAGCATGTGGGGCAGGTTGACTGATGTCTAAGTGAAGATGGTTGAGGAAGAAGGGGTCGGACTCAACGGCCAATCAGCATGGGAGGAATGCCCAGAGTGAACACTGTATCAAGCAGCCTGATTCCATCGTCTTTGCAGAACTTGCTGAGGCAGCCCCTTGCATTTGCTCCTGACCACTTGAGTTTCTCCGGCCCTCCTCCTCCTTTCTTCTCCAAGCTCACATGGATCAGGGGAGGCCCCCCCTGCATTGCTCTGTCCATCAGACCCCATGGCCTCCTCACTGCTCATGAGGAATTGGGGCTTGATTCTGCACCAATTGGAGGTAGTGGATAGATTCTGATTGACTTCAGAGGGCATTTGCTTGCTCACAGAAGTTACTTGCACACTACATGATGATACTAAGCCACTGCTGACTTTGCTCTCCAAGTTTAGCATTCATTCTGAGCTCTGTCTGCTCATTCTTTCCGAACAAGCTGCAATGATCTAAAAGCTGTCCAGCTCACAGCTACGCTTGTTACCCTTAGAGCTCTTAACACCAGCTGATGCATATCTGTTAAGAGCCCAGTGACTCACTCAAAGCAAACGTGTTTTGCTGAAGTGGCTCTCTTCTGCTGTATTTTAATAAGAGATATTTGTCACTCACAGCACAGGAAGGACATGTGAGCACTGGAGGAAGAGGGATGTGATGCCTTATTTTTTAAGCTTGTAGGGGAGTGCTAATAACTACAACCCAGCAAGCTCGCTCTTTCCATCGGCAGAGCACAAGAATGATTTATTAGGAAAACATTTGGATTGGTTTTCAATAGGGGTAGATCCTCAGTGTGAACGGTCAGTCTGACTCTGAAATCATGAGCTTCACCCCTCATTTTATGACCCATGTCTTGACAAAGGACTACTGATAAGTGTTCAGGGCCCAGTAGCTCCTACTTTGGTCACTTAATTTAGGTGCCAAAGGCCTTGTCTTCACTACCAAAAATAATAACAAAAAAAAAAAGTGTTCTTGAGTCTTAGTAAAGACAAGACAGTTTGTAGTTTTCACATGAGTTAGTAAGTCACAGTAAAACTTAGATTCCCCTAGATTCTTTAACTCAACCTGCAAACTTACATGAAAATTAAAAACTTCCTTGCGGTCTCTAGGATTTGAACTGGAGTTAATTCATTCAAGTTAAGAACATACTTTTTTTGCAGTGTACATGAGGCCTAAATGGAAGCTGTTCTACTTTAAGATGACACATGTGATGGGCTTTTCAGAAGCACTCAGCATTAGCCTGACTCTGTCAATCCCACTGACAGCAATGGGAGCAGAGTGAAGCCATGGCTGAGTGCTTTTGAAAAGCCCACCCTTCATCTGGGAGTTTAGAAACATACCAGGCACTTATACATACCAAGATAAGTCAGAACCTTTCATGTTTCAACCTTATTTCCACTCATCTCCTATTCCCACCATTCAGCATTCTTGCATGGCATGGGTAAATCCTCCGATCAAATCAGTTACACCAGTGCAAGCCATTGACTTTAAAACGGCACTAGTGTAACTTAGGGTATGTCTACACTGCAGCGGGGTAGACTGGACACTTCTCCTCAAGCTAGTGCTCAAAATAGCAGTGTGCTCATAGCAGCGCAGGCTAGCTGGCCAAATGTGTACCCAGTGGGCAGGCTAGCCCAAGCCGCCCCCCGTCCCACCACAAATACTGCTGTTTTCAGTGCACTAGTTCGAACAGAGCTAGCATGGGTCTGCCTACCTGCACACGGAAGCATGCTCCCAGCTGCCGGGTAGACACACCCTGAGAAGAGAATTTGGCCTTATAATCGCAGTACATAAAGCTAGCACGGCTGTGTGAGCTGTGTTTAGCCGATTACCGGGTACTATAAAAGCGCATTCACCACATTCATTGGACAAAGAGCGTTTTGTTTGCAGCATTTTTTGACATTATAGAGGATGGGTCAAGCCCTGGAGTGCGTTACAAGTGAGCAGGATTTGACCCCAGATTAGTAATGAAGTGCAGACCCCATAGTATCTGAAAATGGAATCTGAATGCGTTAGCACTTTCTGCCTTGGTAAAGTGCCTGTTTTAGACCGTTTTGAGGCACGTAATTTCTAGGCAATTATCACTAGATTCGCACCAGATGAACCCCTTCCCACGTTGTGTTACATTTCAAATCTTTATTCCATACCCATAGGCTTTCCCCCTGTGACTGCAAGGCTCCAAACACTGCAGTGCTCCAGTAATGGCTCTCTAGCTTAACACAACTCTTCATGGTCATTAAAAGAAAATGATTGAATTAATTCAGGAACTCAAGAGCATTCAGTTGAACTGAATTTAAACCTCAAAAAACAGACCAACCGAAGTGCACTTAGGCAGAGGAAGGGGAAAAAAAGTAATAAAAATAGCCACAATTGAGTTCTAATCAAACCAAACTCTCTAAGAAGAAAACACTCTAATGAAGCACTTAATGACTCCTTAATTTTTTTTAAACAACTGATACCTTTGAAAAGATTCTAAAAGAAAAATTCCAATGTGAAAGCTCTATGCAAAGTCACGCAAATCCGATTAACACTAAAAAGTAGGTATGGGTAAGTGTGTTTGGATAAGGCACATGGAAAGGACATGTGTGTTTCCTAGGTATAGATAGTATGTTGTGTGTCATGCGCATCTGAGGACAGTTACATGGCAAAGGGACTGCTTTCATATTAGGCCATACAAGAGATCATGGATTGGTTGTTCCATGGGGGAAATAAGCAGCCTCTTCCTTAAACCAAATCTGAATATCCCACGGCTACCCCTCTGATTCTAGAGTAGTTTTTGGTTAATGTTTTTAAAATCACATGAAGAGACGTACTCAGACTAGAACCTCAGATCTGAGAATTCCCTTATCCCCTTAATTTTAGAGGTAGCTGAGCTTCATGATCCTAGAGGGAACGCTGCCCTGAGAGTGCAGATCCTAAACGTCAGGGAAGCCTCATATCTCAATCCGATTCCAGTCTATCACTGAGAGTGAGGCCCTATTTGTCCCCTTCTTCTATAACTGCTTTGTTCCCTCCTATTGTATAGCTTCCCCTCCCAACTGTTTATGAGGGATGAAGAGAAGCCCCTCAACTCCTCCAGCTCTCCCTCTTTCTACCCAAAAGTGTGTGTGTGTGTGTGTGTGTAAAGAAATACTCCTCATCCCCTCTCCCAACCCCATCCAAAAGTCAGACAAGCCCACCAACCTTTAAACATCCAGGGTGTCTGGCTCCTCCTTCTCCACATCCATCCCAGACGGTCCCAATAACCGCCAGACCCTTCAGATCATAGAAACCAAAGAGTTAAGCTATGGTCCTAAACAACTGGCGGACGTGGCATTCTGCTATGAATGGTGTGCTCTGCCTGGGCAAGTTTCCAACTGTGTGGACTCTAGGTACCACGGAGCTGACTCCTTGTGTGCTTGCCTGGGAATGATGATCTAAACTAGCTCACAGTAAGACAGCCTGTTCAGCAATTCAGCTTTTCATCTAGGCTAGTCATGTAACAAAGCCGCCCTTCCGATACCTGATTCTCAGCAAGATATTCCCTTTACAAATGTGTTCATGGCAAACTGATTTCCCTGGTGTTTAACTGTACCTACAATCAGCACTGTTCATTTTCTTTTTCTTCCACAAGGTAATAATCTATTGCACACTTTACCTGGAAGGGAGAGAGTGCTCATACATGTCGCATCTCAGGAAAGCTTGATATTGGCGACTGATACAGATGAGCAAAGACTGCTCCTTAATGCTGAAGGAATAAAACACTGTATAAAGCAAAACGTCACTAGCTTAGCATACCGTAATTGCCTATATTAAGTCTATACTCCTCTTCACAGTCTTTAGATTGGTTTCCTTGGACTGCCTGTCTATGTAAATGGTACTTCGAGAAATTCTGTTACTTAATATTTTATGGCCGCCAATGGCCTGCAGTACAGGTTGAAACTCTTCATGGTGTAGCAGCTATTACAGTGTGATTCCATTCAGAAATATTCTTCTGTATAGTCTGAATGTGGCCACAGTGCCAAATTCTGACTTCCTTTGGATCTAAGTGATCCCACGGGCTTCGACAGAGCCATAGAAGCAGAACTAAGGATGAAACTTCATCCCCATTGTCCAAAGCTAGATTCTAATTGGCCAGTTGGGTGGGCATGATGAATGTGTCAGTCACCGCATCACTGAGACAGAGTGAATGGAGAAAAAAAACGATAGTAGAGAAAGATAATGGAGGCAGCCTGGAGTGGGGAGATAGAGAGGCAGTTGGGAGATGAGGAACAGTTTAAAATTGCTTCTACCCCTAATGGGACAGGAGGCCCTCTCAGCAAGAAAAGCTCACTCTTGTTTCTTCTTTTTCCCCCTTTCCACAGCTCACTGGTCTCAGGTCGCCAGTTTTGCTGGTCCAACGCTCACTCCATATCTATTCCATCCTCCCATACACATCTGTCCACTGTTTTCTAGGCCATCTCTTGTTCTCCAGCCATGAGTTCTAGTCTCAAATACTTCCCTAGTAGGTTTCACTTCACCCATCCTTTGCACATGCCCATACCAGCTCGGCCACCTCTCTTACAGCTTCTCTCTGACACCGCAGATTTTGATCTCACTCACAATGACATCATTCCACATGTGGTCCAGCAACGTCACCTCCTCACTTCCCTAAAACATCTCATTTCAATGGCTCCAAGTCTTCCCAACTGCCCTTCCTTGGTTTCCCAGGTCTCTGATCTGTACAGGAGAGCTGGTCTCGCCATGTTTTTTTCTAGCTGTCCCTTAAGTAGTCTGGGCATCCATTTATCATAAATCACACCACTTATCTTGTGCCAGATTTCCCCTGCACTCACCAGGTTTGCTTTCAGTTCTGTCAATTTCTCTATTTGCCTCTAAGCGGCCCCCAAGGTACTTAAATGGAGAAAAGTGCTTAGGTGCTGGCCCTCAATGTTGGTATTCATCTGTGTTGGTTCCTCACAAGTCACCCAGATGACTTGAGTCTTTTCTTCACTCATTTTGAGGCCACGGTTTGTTAGTTTCCTTTCCAGACATCAATCACCTGGGCCAAATCTTCCTCACTATCGGCCATTATTGCAATATCATCTGCATACATCAACTTCATACTCCTTCCATTCAGATTTTCTTCCTTATGAAGTCCATCACAACTATGAATAGTAATGAACTAAGCACTGATCCCTGGTAAAGCCAAACCTTCACCTTGAAACCCTCCTTTACTTGGAAGGGCATCCACATTTGTGTCAGAGGACTGTCAGACAATTCTACGGGGGTACCAGAGGACCTTGTCCAGATGATGATGGGTTTGTAACACAGGAATCAACAGTCACCTAGGTATTTTGTCATATGCTTTCACAAAAGTCAAGGAAATGAAACCTCCAAGTCTAGCAAACATGCCTGGCATTCCCTCCCACTTCTTTTCCGACTGTCTGGCAATGACCATACCATCTGTTGTCTCTTTTCCTTTTCTAAAACCAGATTGGCTCCTTTCCTAAAACGGACTCCACTATTCAATGAATTCAACTCACTGTTGTTTAAAGACCCTAAATAGGGAACAGTTCGGTTTTCCAGATTCAGGACCTGATCCAAAGCCCATTGAAGTCAATGGACAGACTCTCTGATTTCAGTGAGCAATGGCTTGTGCCCTTACTGTTTTAAATTAGAAATTGAGTTGAAAAGTAGTGCTGCCGAAAAGGCAGCTGGGTTTCCAGGGTGGGGATAGGGGAAGGTGTTTAAACAGTCTAGAGAACCATCAATTAAGAAAAGACATAATAATTAGCCAGCAATTCCCTCCCCTTCCCCCCGGCAACTGTGTTAAATATTTCCTGTAATTGGACTGGTTAAAAACTCCAAATATTTTCTGTGAAAAACAGAGAGAAGTGAAGAGTTGATATTTTTTTCAAAATTTCCTGGAACTTTTTGTCACAACATAAAGGACAATTTTCCAGTCTCTCCCATCACCTTTTGGTCTTTTTTCACTGGGGGAGGGGAATGGAGATAGGGGAGATTCAAATCAATGCAACAAAATCACATTTTCCACCAAAGTTTAAATTTCAGTCAACACGCCACCTTGATTTTTTAATAAGTTTCAGCCAAAAATGTTAATCACTTTTGCAGGTGCACTTAGTCTCTGTAACAGCACACGTTTGTATGAAGGCACAGGATTAATAGCCCTCTAAAGGAGACCAAAACAATATTAATTAATCACTAGAGCTGAGCAAAAATCCCCCTTTCCCCTCCATGCCCCAAATAGGCTAAAAAAAGTGACAGTATCAACATTTTTTGGCAAAATGAAAAACTTCAGATTTGGAAATCTCAGATCTCCCATGATGCACTGTAGTCATATGATTCCCATATTACACCACATGGCTTGGTCAGAGGTGATACCATCATGCATCATGGGAATTGTAGTCTGGCCAAGGAGCTTGGCCCATAGCAGAGAAGGGGGGGGCATGAAGCAGCTGAACTACACTTCCCATGATGCAATGAGGTACCAGAGGGAGATGCAGTTTCATGTTGAAATGATTCAAAATGAAATATTTTGTTTTTATTTCCCCCAAATGCAAAAACATTTTTTAAAATCAAAATTTTCTCGTAGAAAATTTCAATGTTGAGGAAACTGCATCTTTTCTATCTAAATGATTTTTTGGCAGAAAATTCCTGACCAGCTCTAGTAGCCACATATACCAGGTGCTTTAGCTTGGACCATATGAAAAAAATGAAACCACATCTGTGTGATCCAGTGGACAGACTTCATAAATACACTGCAGACTTCAGTTTCTGAGATGTACAGCAAGCAGAGCACAGAAAGGTGGTGCAGAGAGGGACTGAATGCAACATTGAGATACAAGGCAAACTCTATCATAAGGAACTTAACCTTTTCTAGACCTTTCATTCAAGAATTGAACTCAGCACTGCTGTGTCTGTGCTCACCTCGGAGCTTTGAAACTGAACATGTTTCTTTCCTGATTCCCCAAAGAAAGTAATGCAATGCTGCAATGGTAACCTCACACTCACCTTGGACTTTTTCCTCCAGTGAGAAAAGCTAACACAAAATAAGTTCCCACAGGATTTGCCTCTAAACTTACAAAAGTAAATGGACTTGGCATAGGAAAAGCAGGCAAGGAATGCAAGGTAAGGTGTTCCCCAGTATTGTACAACAACAGCAATATCTTCAACACAGGTTTTTTTAATGTGACTATTTGTAGGCATTGAGCACAATAAGCGAATTCATCTTATGGAGTCATTTTTATATTGCAGTAGCGCTTAGGGGGGATTTTCAGAAGTGCTCAGCACCGACAATCAGGGCCCTGTTTTTAAAAGGCCTCAGCACGTCAGGTGCTGATTTCTTTGGAACAACTACCCATAAGTGATGCAGGGGACGCTGCTGGGTACCGAATGTAGCTCTTTTTTAGTGCCTAAACGGAAGTTGAGATCTTTTGGAAAACCCGACCCAGACTGGGGGAGCTCAGAACTTGAGTATCTAGCCCTCAGGGTCCCCAAGCATAGATCAGGACCTCATAGTACTAGGCACTGTATAAACAAGTCTAATGAATCATTGTCTAGGAGTGTGAAAAGATGCAACAGGTGGTTATACAGGGAAATGCAGATGGGAATGTTCATGGTAACGATACAGATGGGTGCATGAAGGCTCAGTGGTCTAGTACCCATAGCCCTCACCTATTCCTCCACTCCAATAGCACTATGGGTTATCCCCCCAGGTCATCCCTGCCCCTTGGCTCTCTCCCATGGAGTTATGGCAGTTTGAAACAGGCACAGATCTGCCCCTTCATGGCCATGTCTGCACAAGAGCTAGTCTGGATGGATGATGGGTTGTCACCCAGAGCCTCGGATGGTCCAATGTGATTTTGTCCAAGCAAATGAAGAGGCAGAGGAGGCAGCTCTAAAGATGTTTAGATAGTCAGATGCTTACTTTTAAGGTCGCCTTTAATGATGATTTTGGTTAAAGATCTCTCCAAATAATTTTTTCATGAAAACTCAACATAATTCAAGGTTTTGAGTTTTGATGGTCCTGAAGTGCTGAATTGACAGGAGGGCTCACATAGCAGCAGAAAAACACATCCCCCAGTGATTATTAATACCACGGCGGGGCAAAACAGATCAATAATAAGAGGATTAATTGTGGCGCTAGTCTCCATTCTGTTTCAGCCTTTAATATCCATCTGAATCAGCATCATTTTATATTGCCAGTTCCATGGCTCATGAAATATACAGTTCATACCCTTGTGAGGTATTTAAGCCCCATACAGTATTCAATGGGTTTGATTGCTGCTTTGCATATTCCGAAAGTGTCAAAATAATAATAATAATAAAAATAACACTCATTATCCCTCTGCCATAATGAGCTCTGGTGGTGAACATAATAAACATTAGTAAATTGCATGGCATGCAGGTGGTATCCTCAACTAATTTGATTTAATAGCTGGGTAAACAAAGCAACATTCTTCATCAGGTAATCCCCCTTTGCCCTTCACATTGCTCCAGCTCAAAAGGTGGGGGAGTCAGTTTGAGAGCAAGGGACCATCTTTGTGTTGTGTTTGTACAGCACCTAGCACAATGGGGCTGTGGTCCATGACTGGGGCTCCTGGGTGCTACTGCTATTACTAATTGTTATTATTAGCACTCTCAGATATTCCAAGTGGGACTATTCAGTCTTTGGCTGGCCTGTCATATCCTGACTGGAAGTGTATTTACTTGGGCAAACTGTGGATGGGTACTTTTCATCTAAGGAGTTTCTAGAGTAGTTCATTCTAGTGCATTCTAACGAGCTAGATTGTGCTTTTAGGCCCAGCCCCGAGTGAGGGACGGTGGGTGACCTATGCACCCCAGGAGGTGCAGTGACTCAGCCTTTGCCTACCCACAGAGTTGAACTAGTTTGATGTAGGGTGTGATTTTAAACTGATGGCTTTAAATCAGTGTAAATGGCTGTGTGGATGCCCTCACTTAGATTTAAACCAGACCTGTTTCAGTTTGGCAGACACTGACTTGGAACAGGTTTCAGCTGAACCAAAATAAACCACTCAAACCAAAATGAGTGTCCACCCAATCCTTTCACCGAACGGGTTTACTTAAACCGGAGTATAGACAAGCTTCTTCCCTGCTTCCTTCTCGCTTTCCTGTGGCCCAATACCAGAAGCAAATCATCCCACCTCTGATCCCGCAGAGCTAGGGACGAGCCAAGAGTCTCCCCCTTCCCTCTCCATGGAAGCCCCTCCGGTCTGGGTAGCCCATTTAGGATGTAAAATGGATTCTTACCCCCCTGTGTGGGCACAGAGTCCAGCCAGGGGGGCGTAGCACTCCTCCAAATACCGCATGATGGGACAGTGCCACAGGGAAGGAGTAGAAAGCAGAAAAGCTTCCCTGTGACCACTGTATCAGAACTGCTCTCCAGGGAGACCAGCAGGAAAGCAGGTTAGCCCGCTATGCAGAAGGAAACGCACGGAGGGGGTAGCCCCTCCTGCTAACTATTTGGGGCTCAAATGGGGGTCTGGAAATATAGAAGTTTGAAGCTGACTATGTATGGGCCAACATGCAGCTAAATACATATGCCAAAATTCTGCTTTCAACAGTGCTGATTACACATTACCCAATTTTACTGTTATACCCAACAATAGGGGAGTGAGCGTGGTGTAGTTGATGGGACACCAAGCTGGAACTCAGATACCGGCATTCCAGTCACAGCTCTGCCATGTGACTGGCAAGTCAGTTCGTTTTACTTCCCCTCCTGTCTGGACTATTTGAACAGTAAGTGTTGCTGGGCAAATAATGGATTTTTCAGTTCACTGGCAATTTTGAAGAAAATGAAGAAAAATCGTTTCAGGTTGAACCAATAACCTTTTCCCCCCTCAACTTTCAGCAAATCAAGAAGTTAAAAAAAATTTATTTCTGGTCAAACAAAACCATTGGTTTCAATGTTGACCTTTTTTACAGGTTTTTGATTGATTTTAATCAAATTAATAGAAATTTTGAAACAGTAATTTCAAATAAGAAAAATCAAAACACAAACCATTCAATTTCAAAAACTGTTCATTTTTTCTGATTTTTTTAAAGCTTTCTCAAGCTGAAACAATTCAGAGAAATTGAGATAAATTTATGAAACATTTTGGTGTCACCAAATCTGTACTCTTTGCTGAAAAAAGCTTCGCTCAAAATATGACCTCCATGGCTAACTGTAAGCGCTTTGGGGCAGGGACTCTGTGTTTGTATGGCATCTCGCACAATGCTCTGCTCTCAGTTACAGGCTTTTAGTGCTACTAGAATACAAAACAATAACAAGTGAGGTTACCTAACTGAAAGAGCAGTGCAATAAATGATGTCACTCTCATTGGACAATCTCATATAGTCCATTAACCTTGCCCGCTAATTAAAAGAAAACTATCTGCAGAAATTTGAAGGGATCCCTTTCTGTTGGGGGTGTTCCTATGAACCCAGATTCATAGTTACATGTCTGAACCAGTCTACACTTAGGGAATATACTCTATATGGTGTTGCCGACTCTTGCAAAGATAGCGCAGTTCCAGCAATATTTGGTGTGTTTCTTCAAGACCCAGCTTCTGGAGTCAAGTGATTGAGGATCTCACCTCTCATTAAACAAAGGAAGCTTCTGATCGTCATGATTGCAGAGAAAAAACTTGAAATGTGATCCCTAAAGGCTCAAACCGATGGTAAATAAAAAGGACCTAAAATCTATTTTTTTAATCTTATGATTTTTAAGCCTAAAGACTTTTGGGGAGGGACTAAATCATGATTTTTGAGCACTAGAGGATGGCAACACTATCTGCGTGTAGTACAAACAAACAGAAAAGGGGGCTGTTGGTATAATGCCAGTGACAGCTGGCTGGCATACAAACAGACTTTAGCCAAAAACATAAAAATGCTCTTGCTGGAAGGTTGTAATGTACCACTCCTTTATTTCTAAGTATTCAGAATGATAACTCACAAGAACCCAAAAACAGAAGAAGAGAAAGCAGGCTGCTCCCTAAATCAGCAAAGCACAATTTATCTCACCTCACTCTCGGCCATCTGGCTGCTGAACTGACTGAAATTAGGCCCAGATCTCACTCTTCCCTTCAGAGCCCCTCAGGCTGGAAGCCAGACAAGGAACAAAACTTTGTGTGCCAAAGTGAGAGCTTACAATTTCAATACACCACAGGAATGTTGCATCAGAAAGATGGATTATCTTCTGGAATTACAAACCAAGAATTGGGTGATTCTCACACAGCTAACAGGGCTCCACACAAGCACGGATTGCTGCCTGTGAGGGTCAGCTCACAGGAACAGCATCTGAGAGCCCAGTCAGACAATCCTTGTGCAGGCCGAACTGTAAAGATTGCAAGAACATGGGCTAATTAAAATTAAGGAACATTTTATTCCTAATTATCATAATTGCCCCGTTAATATGAATTACAAATCAAGGATCTGGTCATTCCTGCCATGGCTGGGCATGTATGGGAGCAAGATCAGAGACATCTACGATGAGGTGCATAGAACAGAGGAGAACTTGTGTCTTGTTTACAACAGTCCTGTTAATGCATCCCAAAATGATATTCACTTTTTTTTTTTGCAACAGTCTTACACTGTTGACTCATACTTAGTTTGTGATCCACTATGACCCCCAGATTCCTTTCTGCAGTACTCCTTCCTAGGCAGTCATTTCCCATTTTGTATGTGTGCAACTGATTGTTCCTTCCTAAGTAGAGTACTTTGCATTTGTCCTTATTGAATTGCATCCTATTTACTTCAGACCATTTCTCCAGCTTGTCCAGATCATTTTGAATTATAATCCTATCCTCCAAAGCACTTGCAACCCCTCCCAGCTTGGTATCACCCGCAAACTTTATAATGAAACTCTTTATGCCATTATCTAAATCATTGATGAAGATATTGAACAGAACTGGACCCAGAACTGATCCCTGCAGGACCCCACTATAATGCCCTTCCAGGATGACAGTAAACCATTGATAACTACTCTCTGGGAATGGTTTTCCAACCAGTTATCCACCCACCTTATAGTGGAAATGGCAGAGGTGCTTAATGCCTTCTTTGTTTTGGTTTTCACCAAGAAGTTTGGTGGTGATTGCCATCTAACATAGTGTATGCCAGTGAAAATGAGGTAGGATCAGAGGCTAGGTGGCATTTCCCTAGCTTGTTTATGAGAAAGTCATGTGAGATAGTATCAAAAGCTTTCCTAAAGTCAAAATATACCACGTCTACCCCGCTTACCTCCTAGCCACAAGGCTTGTTACCCTGTCAAAGAAAGCTATCAGGTTGGTTTGACATGATTTGTTCTTGACAAATCCAGGCTGACTGTTACTTATCACCTTATTATGTTCTAGATGTTTGCAAATTGATTGCTTAATTATTTGCTCCATTATCTTTCTGGGTACAGAAGTTAAGCTGACTGGTCTGTAATTCCCCAGGTTATCCTTATTTCCCTTTTTATAGATTGGCAATATGTTTGCCCTTTTCCAGTCTTCTGGAATCTTTCCCGTCTTTCATGACTTTCAACGATAATTGCTAATGGCTCAGATATATCCTCAGTCAGCTCCTTGAGTATTCTAGGATGCATTTCATCAGGCCCTGGTGACTTGAAGACATCTAACTTGTATAAATAATGTTTAACTTGTTCTTTCCCTATTTTAGCCTCTGATCCTACCTCATTTTCACTGGCATTCACTATATTAGAAGTCCAATCGCCACCAACCTTCTTGGTGAAAACCAAAACAAAGAAGTCATTAGGCACCTCTGCCATTTCCACATTTTCTGTTATCCTCCCCTCGAGTAACGGGCCTACCCTGTCCTTGGTCTTCCTCTTGCTTCCAATGTATTTGTATTTGTGGAATGCTTTCTTGTTACCCTTTCTATTGCAGTATCACCCAGGGGACCGACACATGGACCAGGACCCCATTGTGTAGGACAAAGTCATGGGGCTACATGTGTTCAACTCCCTTAAGACATTTTTGAAAATCTCACCCTTATTGATGTGTTATTATTTTGGAAACCTTTCATAATTATTATTTGTATCATCATAACACGCAGTAGCCCCAGTCACGGACCTAATAAATCCATCACATCACAACTTGTTAAGCAGAAGGATAGTTGAGTTTGGATCAATGACGTACATTTGAGTCATTGGGAGGGTGGGGGGATTCAGGTGTACAATTCCCCTTCACAAATATGTTGCTTGTAATACTGTTTCTATCTCTGCTTTTCAGCCTTCCTATAATGACACAAACCTTGTGACTGTTCTGTGAGCTGGAGTTCATGAGCTATTGCCCCTTCATGTTTGGCAGTGGTTGGGTGCATCTTCAGATCTACTGCTTTTGATCATTGCTGGAGATAGTGCTGGCAGCACTGTGTTGATAGTAGCTAGGATTTTCAGATCTGTTTAGACTACTTCGGCCACACCACTGCTACCTTGAGAGCTAACAGGGCCTAATTATTCCAAATCCCCCTAATTTTTCAAAATTACCAAGCTCTCTCAGTTCCCCTAGAATCATAGAATATCAGGGTTAGAAGGGACCTCAGGTGGTCATCTAGTCCAACCTCCTGCTCAAAGCAGGACCAATCCCCAGAGAGATTTTTGCCCCAAATCACCCCCTCAAGGATTGAGCTCACAACGCTGGTTTTAGCAGGCCAACACTCAAACCACTGAGCTATCCCTCCCCCTGGAAGTCCCTGGATATTGTAGGTAGAACTAGTTAGGAAATTACTTCCCCCCCATCGCAAATTCTTTGGGGTTTTCACTAAAAACTTAAACGTCAAAACTATATTGGTTATAAACTGAAAATTTGGGGGTTTTAAACCAAAAATGTTAATTTTGATGGAAACCAACATATTTTAATTAGAAACAAATTCTCATCACAAAAAACTGTCTTTAAAGAAATGCCATTTTTCAACGCAAAACATTTCCATTGCAAAAAACTTCCATTGGCTCTAGTTGCAGGTACTTAGCAATTCTGCAAATCAGCCCAGGAGGGGTCTGCATGGTGAAGAAACTCGGAAGAATTACAGTTTGAACTGAAAAGTGTCAAAATTCCCCAGCACTGTCTCTAGGATTTGTTTAGAGAAACAGAGAGATGTGTAATTGTCAGGCATTGATAAATTGTGTAAGAAACTCTATTGATGATTCATACCAGTAGAACTTGCTGCAGAATAAACTCTGACCTTGATACTCAAGAGACCTACTTAGAGCATCCTGGAAGACAATGATATATTTCTGCACACTAACCTCTGAACAGTTTGCCTCTTCAGCTTCTTGAAACAAGCTAGTTCCAATTAAAGAGAAGAGGTGGAATATCTCAGACATTTGTTTTAGTGACAGGGTATGCAGGGGTTATGATGTCACAGCGCCAAGGCAGGAAAAGCTAGTGTAGGGCTCGCTTCAGTTTCAGAATATGTATATACAGAATATACAGAATACACTGAAGAAAACATTGCCCTGTTAAAAAAACTGAGCTCTTGCAGACAGCAAGAGAGAGAGAGGGGAAGGATGGTTTTGTGGCTAACGTAGAGGGCTGGAACTCAGTTCTTAGCTCTGCCACCGACTTGCTATGTGTCCTCAGGCAAGTCACTTCACCTCTGCGTTTCAGTTCCCCATCTGCAATGTGGAGATACTAATACTACTGGTAGGATATACGCTTGTTTGTTAGCCTGAGATAGAATTTGGGGGTTAAATTTTTAAAGCTTTTATATTTTATATTAATATGTGTAAAAAACAATAAACAAAGACACTGTGTGTTGCATTTTTTACAACCAGATGGGGCTCTTAGTACAATAAAAAAATAAGGAATACAGTTAAAGTGTCACAGGTCATGGTGAAAGTATAATATATGAGCATACACTGGAAGGCTGCCTGGCTCTTCTCTTAAGGCAAGGTCAAGCAATCAGTCAGAAGGAGCAAGAGGGGATTTAATAAAAGGTATAAAACACTAAGAAGCCAAAGTAATGCCTATCCCTGACTGTAGCACAACCTCACTTCTCACCCCTCCCATAAAATACAAAAGAGGTGGAACAAAGACTCTAGACTCACGACCCTTTAAAACGGAACATGACCGTAAGTTGTAAGGGGCGTGAGAAGGGGGCATGCTCTGCAGGTATATTTGGACCTGCTAAGGAGGAGGAGGTGGGAATAGGGAATGGGTGATTAAAGCAGGGGTGGGCAAACTTTTTGGCCCTAGGGCCACATCAGGTACAGAAATTGCATGGAGGGCCGGCTAGGGAAGTTGGGGGAGGCTATGCCTCCCCAAACAGTGAGGCATGGCATGGCCCCCGCCCCCTATCCAGCCCCCCAGAACCCTCCCATCCAACCCCCCCGCTCCCCTCCCCTGACTGCCCCCCAGGACTCCCGCATCCTATCCAAACACCCCTGCTCTCGCCCCCTGACCACCACCCCTGGATGCCCATCCCCTATCCAATCCCCCCTGCTCCCCATCCCCTGACCACCCCCAGAACCCCTGCCCCTATCCAATCTCCCCTTCTCCCCACCCCGACTGTCCCCCTGGGGCCCCCCAACCCCTATCCAACCCTCCCTGCTCTCCCCACGTTACCTGTGGGGTGGGGGAAAGGGGGGCTCAGTCCTTTGCCTGTGTGTTTCACCTGCTCGTTTGGCTGCTCTCCCTGGCAGTAGGGCAGGGCTCGCTCCCTGTCTGGGCTTGGCTGCTGGCGACAGGGACCAAGCATGCTGGGGGTGGAGGGGGGCCCTGGCTTGTTCTGCCCCTGTCCCCGACAGCAGGGCCCAGGCCCCTTGACTGCCCCCCTGCTCCGCACCCCCCGGAACTCGCCCTGCTCCCCGCCCCCTGACTGCGCCACCCCGGAGCCAGGGCCGGCGCAACCCATTAGGCGACCTAGGCGGTCGCCTAGGGCACTACAATTTGGGGGGCGGCGACCGCGGCGGTATTTCGGCGGCAGGACCTTCCGCCGCGTCTGTGGGGGGCGGCATTTTGGGGCAGGACCTTCCACCGCCTAGGGCGGCAGAAAAGCTGGCGGTGCTCCTGCCCGGAGCACCAGGTCTGGCGGCTCTATAGCCGTGCCGCCCGGCCGGAGGTGCAGCCACGCTGCCCAGGTGCTGGGGGAACTGTGCCTGCGAAGCAGAAGGGGAGGGGCCGGGGCTAGCCTCCACCCCGCTCACCACGCTGCTTGGGAGTTGGGCTGGCTCCTCCGAAAGCCTGTCCTGGTCCCGCTCCCGCTCCCTCTCCCCTAGGAGCTCGGGGGCCAGAGGGAAGGGTCCTGCAGGCTGGATGTGGCCCATGGGCCGTAGTTTGTTCCCCTCTGGATTTAAAGAGAAACTTAAAAGCATAGCTGAGGGTTTTTTTACAACTTAGAAATGCCATCCAGATATCAGTAGCAGTAAAATAAGACTGGTAAACTATTGCTAAAAACTTTTTATTCTATTCCCCAAATCAAGGTACTTTTTGCGTTAAAGCTTGAATCTCTGTCCTCAAACTTATAAGTGAGTTTGTGCTTGTTAAAGCCACCACAGGAAGCTTCATTATAAAAGAAACTTGGTACATGTGAGTCCAGGCCATTAGTTTGCCTAGAAGATAAATGGGCCTATTGATCTCTTTGAACCTAAAGGTTCTTATTACAGATACTAATTGTCTTATGGTGCCCAATTTCGTACTTGCCAGTTCTGCTGTCACCACTCGCAGCAGCTTCTTGGAAATCTTGCACACAGAAAATGATTCACTCCACCTGTCACCAGTATTTCTCAGAGGGAACTTTTATGCCAGAACTGATGGTTTAAAGGTTGTTACTTCTGTTTTCCCACTCGCTCTCTCTTCAAAAAGATTCCACATAATGCACTGCACAAACAAAACAAAGCCCACCCTATCTATACATAAGGGACACTCACACTTCCCAGTGTACTTGACTAGAGGCCGTATTGACACCTTGTTAGCAGTGGGAGGGCTGTGCCTAATATTCATTAACTGGAACAGATTGCCATGCACTCTCATGTCCAAGAGTGAGCTAAGGCCGAGGGAGATGTCTACAGTTCTTAGCAAGCAATGTTCTGAACTGATCCAAGCATCCAGGTCACTCAGGTCAAGGTTAAGCATTACAGCAGGGACACGTGTCTGCCATGGGCTATGCATTTCTGTTTTATAGACGAGGGAGGGTGCAGCACTTGGCTATTTCTCACATACGCCTCCTCATGTAAGATTTTAAAAACCATAAATAAAAACCAAACACACTCTATGGGCCTGATCCAAAGGCCACTGAACTCAGTGGAAGTTTCCCCATTGATTTTTACAGGCTTTGGAAAAGTCCTGATGAAATCAGAGGAGGAAAAGACTCATACAACAACTGAAATAACATGGGACAACTGCTATTCACTCAATAGGAGCACTTTAATGGGGAAATGATGTAGGAAAAGAAGACCTGTTATGAAAAAAAATCAATGTTATATAAGATGGAATTCATGCAAAGTTAAAGCAAAATAAAGCAAGCAGTGACATGGAAATGGAGAATAAATAATGATTTTTATTTCTCAGCCTAACCATCATTAAAACTAGAGCTGGCCAGAAACTGGAATTCCCATTCCCTGGGAATGGGAAAAAGAAAAAGGTCAAACATTTCCCACAGAATAGGAATTGAAAAAAAAATTGCTTAGAGAAAGTCAAGTAGGGTGACCAGACAGCAAATGTGAAAAATCAGGACAGGGGGTGGGGGTAATAAGAGCCTATATAAGAAAAATACCCCAAAATCGGGACTGTCCCTATAAAATTGGGACATCTGGTCACTCTAAAGTCAAGGAGCCTGGCACGTAAGGAGCATGGTGGCCCTGGAGACCCCAACTACAGGAATGTCCACCTGGTGGGATGGGGGGAAGGGGAGGAGAGCCACGGAGCTGGGAAACGTTTTCCAATGGCAAATCACAACTTTTTCAGCAACAGTGAGATTTTCCTGTGGAAAATTTTGATTTGCATAAAGTGAATTTTCTGTTGAAAAAAAATCATTCTGACAGAAAATTCCCCACTATCTCTTATTAAAGGACAGTAAAGGCTGAAAATGTGGCTCTTGAATAGAACCTTAACAAAATATTCTGAGGGAGATTTTCAAAAGGTCTCAGTGTCAGCCTAACTCTGCTGCTCCGGAAATCAAGGATAAAACTCCCACTGGCTTCATGTTGGAGCAGAGTTAGACCAATTCTGAGTGCTGCTGGAAATCCCACCCTATCATTGTTTTAAAATGCTGGGAAACTGCAAATTCACACTTCATTGATACCAGTGGGATTGATTCTTTATTGATAAGACATCAAATAACTCGGATCTATGAGTTTATTAAGCATAGATAAATCCGCACAATACAGAAAGGGTTCATAATTTACCCAACCTGGAGAACAGGTTGCTCACTGTTCCAAAAGAGTGAGCGTAATTTTGATCATATTTATACAAAGGGCAGTAGTAGCAAGCACAACGTAATTAAATTCAACATCATTGTGGGGGGAGGGAATAGCAAAGAAACCTACCGCCATAGCATTTAACTTCAAAAAGGGGAACTACACAAAAATGAGGAAACAAGTTAAATGAAAATCGAAAGGAACAGTCACAAAAGTCAAATGCCTCCAAGCTGCCTGGAAACTTTTTTAAAAACAGCATAATAGAGGCTAAAAGAAAATGTATACCCCAAATTAAAAAAAAAAAAAAAGAAATAAAAGGATCAAAAAATGTCACTGTGGCTAAACAGCAGAGTAAAAGAGGTAGTTAGAGACAAGAAGGCATCCTTTAAAAATGGAAAGTCAAATCCTAGTGAGGAAAACAGAAAGCAGCATAAAAGCTGGCAAAGTCAAGTGTAAAGCCATAATTAAGCAGGCCAAAAATAATTTGAAGAGCAACTAGCAAAAGACACAAAAACTAAACAGCAACATGTTATAAGTATATGAACAAGGAGGAAGCCTGCCAAGCAATCACTGGGGCCCCAGGACAACGGAGGTGCTAAAGGAGCACTAAAATATGACAAAGCTGTTGTAGAGAAGCTAAATGAATTCTTTGCACTGGTATTCCCTGAAGAGAATGAGATGGATCTTCCCACATCCTTTTTAGGTGACAAATCTGAGGAACTGTCCCAGACTGGGGTTTCAATAGAGGAGACTTTAGACATTGATAAATTAAACAGTAATAAGTCATCAGGACCAGACGGCATTCACTCAAGAGTTCTGAAGGAGCTCAGATATGAAATTACAGAACTACTAACGGTGGAATGTAACCGGTTGCTTAAATCAGCCTCTGGACCAGATGACTGCAGGATAGCTAATATAACGCCATTTTTCCTGGCAATTACAGGCTGGTAAGCCTAATTTCAGTACCTGGCAAGTTTATTGAAACTATCATAAAATTATAGACTCGTAGGACTGGAAGGGACCCCAAGAGGTCATCTAGTCTAGTCTAGCTTGGCAGGCTTCCCCCTTGTTGATTACTTATAAAATGTTGCTGTTTATTTTTTGTGTCTTTTGCTAGTTGCTCTTCAAATTCTTGTGTGGCCTGCTTAATTATACCTTTACACTTGACTTGCCAGCTTTTATGCTCCTTTCTGTTTTGCTCACTAGTAAAGTATAGTAAAGAGCAGACTTATCAGATATATAGATGAACACGATTTGTTGCAGAGGAGACAAGGTGGCTTTTGTAAAGGCAAATCATGCCTTACCAAACTATTAGAATCCTTCAAGGGGTTCAAACAAACATGTACAACAGTGATCCAGTGGATGTAGTGTGCTTGGATTCTCAGAAAGCCTTTGACAAGGTCTCTGATCAAGGCCTCTTAAGCAAATTAAGCAGTCATGGGATAACAGGGAAGGTTATCTCATGGATCAGTAACTGGTTAAAAGATAGGAAACAAAGGGTACAACTAAATGGTCAGTTTTCACAATGAACAGAGGTAACTAGTGATGTCCCCTGGGGTCTGTACTGGGACCACAGCTCTTCAACATATTCATACATGATCTGAGGGAAAAGGGGTAAACAGTGAGGTGGCAAAATTTGCAAACTATACAAAATTACTCAAGATAGTTAAGTCCAAAGCAGACTGCGAAAAGTTACAAAGGGATCTCACAAAACTGGGTGACTGGGCAACAAAATGGCAGATGAAATTACATGCTGATAAAAGCAAAGTAATGCACATTGGAAAACATAATCCCACCTATACATACAAAACTATAGGGTTTAAATGAGCTGTTACCACTCAAGAAAGAGATCTTGGAGTCATTGCAGATAGGTCTTTGAAAACATCCAAAAAATGGGAAAAGTATAAAGAAGGGCAACAAAAATGATTAGGGGTATGGAACGGCTTATATGGAAGCGAGATTAACAAAACAGACTGTTCAGTTTAGAAAAGAGATGACTAAGGCAGGACATGATACAGGTTTATAAAATCATGAATGGTGTGGAGAAAGTGAATAGGGAGGGTTATTTACCCCTTCATATAACAAGAGAATCAGGAGTCACCCAATGAAATTAATAGGCAGCAGGTTTAAAACAAACATAAGGAAGTATTTCTTCACACAGCAAAGTGTCAACCTGTGGAACTCATTGCCAGGGAATGTTGGGAAGGCCAATAGTATAACTTGGTTCAAAAAATAATTAGAGATGTTCATGGAGGATAGGACCATCAATGGCTATTAGCCAAGATAGTCAGGGACACAAGCCCTGGATGTCCCTCAGTCTATGACTGCCAGAAGCAGGGACTGGACAACAGTGGCTAGCTTGCTCAATAATTGTCCTGTTCTACTCATTCCTTTTGAAGCATCTGGCACCAGCCACTGTTGAAAGACAGGATACTGAGCCAGATGATCACTGGGCTGATCCAGTATGGCCATTCTCATATCTCACTTGTTTAAAACAGGTAGAAGACTGTACAGATTTTACTACATTACCACAAACCATTCATCCCTTTTCTTATATAGTTATCTACATATTTGTAAGATTAGAAATACATCTGTACCAATTATCCCATTGGTCCCTGGAAGATATAAAAAGTGTGCTAGGCACCGTTGGTTATTTGGCATTGCTTCCGACAGGTTCTGCATACACAAACAAACAGAGGTTACAGATAGTTCACCTGCTAATAAGTTTCCACAATAATGCTTAGCATGAGTACACAGCATGCTGGGAAATACAATTTGTAGTTGTACAACTTAGCATGAATACAGAACAGCCTCAGAAATGTGCTATATTGGCTAACATCAACCTTAACTCTGCCCCCGAACTGCTGGGCCCTATAGGCCAGAGACCCACTTAGACACCTACTGTGTTCACATTTCCAAAACGGGGCACTGACCACCATTATCCATACCCCAATTCTTCTAACAAACTAGCACTAAGGCTGCTTAAATAAGACACTGTTTGGCACTCACGGTACCAGAGCATATAATTTACAATGCATTTGGCACTGTCACAAACGCGACAAGGGGCTTAACCATGCACCAGTGCAACTCAACACTCCTTCAATGGCTAATGTAAAAACGGGGTGTTAAACACATTGCTTTATTGTGTACATGAGAATCAGCCCAGCGTCAAGATGAAGCGCTGACGTTATCTTTCAGGTCAGAGTAGTGTCTCCAAGCAAAACTAGCCGACTCTTCTAGCACAAACCCAACAGGCTGCTGGCGAAATAAGAGCAACTCTAGAGAAGTGGTATGATAAAGAGAAACTACTTCTCTGGACAAAAAAAAAAAAAAAAAAAAATCCAACCGCGTCCTACTCAAAAGGATTCACACAAAGATCTAGAAGGGTTTCACGATTTTATGAGCCATTCTGATCCCACTGAAAGACCCTGTTTTTCTTTTAAAAGACAACGTTTTCTCAAACTTCCTCTAACATCGCTGGAAGCATTTCAACAGATAGTCTTTCATTGTCTACTTAGAATGTAACGCTTTGAGGGACTATCTGTATATTATATGTTTGTACCGTGCCAAACAGAATGGGCCCTGGGCCTTCTAGAGGCTACCGCAATATACAACAAATAAATAATAGTAATTCACCTTATCATGCCTAGCTATTGCAATGGAAGGGCAGGTCCAATGAAAGGTGATGACGCTTCATTGGGCATGAAAGCTTGTCTCTTGAATTACTCATCAGTACTCCCAAAAGCAATATCCCAGCCCTACAAACCCTCTCTGCTTTCCATGGGAGATTCAGGAGACCCTTATCATTTTGACTGATCACCCATGGAGAGCAGGTAGTATCACGAGAGATGCAGAAACTTCAAAGGTTCTGGTAAAACCTTTCTAGGATGCTTGCCCTGAACATCAGTGGTCTGGAAGCAGAGTTGGAATGCTCACAGGAACAAGCTCTCTTCTCAGGTTTGTAGCAGTCCCAGGTTGATAAAGCCACATAAACAGCCTTTCTGGTATATCTGCTTCTACCCCAAGCCACAACATGCAGAGAGCGCAGTGTGACCATTAATACTAAACAGAAAAACATGCCCTGGACCTCAGAGGGTTTAGAAGTAGCTTCATAGGAAAGGTCAGTTCTTATTTTATCTGAACTGGCTCAACCACCCCGAAAAATCACTCATGAGGCTAAGGCCATTGAAATATTTCGCTACTACACAAGTCCGTAGGCACACTTTGAAGCACTCTCCCATTTCATATGTCTCTTGATGGAGTCTCCTCTACTGCAGAGATTCTCTTTCAGACAAACTCTTCTTAGAGAGAACCTTCCCAGCTAGCCCTCGCTCAGCCCTTTCACTGAGAGCCTTGTAGGAGGACCCAGGCTGTCTCCTTTATTGCTGAGTCTCTCTCTCGGACTCTTTCCCTGCTGGGTTTTTCTTTATTTTCCTTTTATTGTTCTTTTAAGATGGGGTTGTGCTCACTCTGCTTCTTATGACAGCTCTGAACAGGAGCTCCAGACAAGCTCTTTCCAACACAGAAGAACCCTGAGAAGAGCAGGGCCCCCGGGGGGGGGGGGCAAGTGGGGCAATTTGCCCCAGGCCCCGGGCCCCACAGGGGCCCCCACAAGAGTTTTTCGGGGGCCCTGGAGCGGGGTCCTTCACTCGCTCCGGGGGCCCCAGAAAAATCTCGCAGGGCCCGGGCCCCCGGAGCTTCTTCCGCTCCGGGTCTTCGGCGGCAGTTCGGTGGCGGGGGGTCCTTCCACCCTGGGACCCGCCACTGAAGTGCCTCCGAAGACCCTAGGCCCCCTGAATCCTCCGGGAGGCCCTGGAGAAGAGTGGCTACACCTGTGTGCAGAACTAAGCAGCCATTTTGTTCTCAGAGCTCAGAGAAGACTGTCAGAGGAGACACACACACTGTGCTCTACAATGGTGGGCCCAAATCTGTCCCTGCCCTTCTACAGCAGCTCAGCCACCACAAAGGGGCCACACATCTGGTTTAACCACATCTCAGGGAATACGCCCAGAGCAGGGGCAGAATAGCGCAGGCAAATTCTTGGCTTTGCTCTGCTTGATGCTTCTGTTGTGTCTTTGTTATCTGTTCCTTGCGGCTTATACTACTGGTGAGTTTTGTTCCCCCATGACCCAGTCCTTGTCAGTGGAGCACCACAAAGGAGGTACAGCATGGACTGGTTCAATTATTTCAGGGGTGATGGTAGTGGGAGCAGTACTGTAATTGCAACTGGTTCTTCTCCCTTATTCGCATTCTTTTCTGCTTCCCCTCCCTTGAAATGCTAAGTCGATGGACAGAGCTGCCCCTGTTACTTCCCGTTTACCGTTGATCTTCACCAGAGGCTGGAGGTTTACAGTTTCTAGTGGAGAAGGGATGTTCAGTTTGATCACAGCACTTCTTCCTCTGGTCTCTTCCTCTAAGGGGCACAAGAATAATACCTGTAGCAATGGAGCCATATGTAGCAGTAGGTATACACAGTAACCAGAGGCAAACAATTGACAGGAGCAGCAGTAACAGGCCCAGGCCCATTAGGAGGTGCTAGAATGTGTAGTGTCCCCTACTCGCCATCTCCCCTCTTCTACTGGACCAGCTACAGGTCTGCACCAGCTAGGGGAAGAACACACACGTGGGTATTTATTTACAAGCCTATCAAAATTGTGGGCTCAATATCCGTAGGCATAAAATAAGTGTGTGATGGGGGAGGGAATAACAAATCGTGCTTTCCAAAGTACCTACTAGATCAGGGATCTGTAACCTTTGGCACATGGCCCGTCAGGGAAATCCGCCGGCGGGCCGGGACAGTTTGTTTACCTGCAGCATCTGCAGGTTCAGCCGATTACAGCTCCCACTGGCCATGGTTCACCATTCCAGCCAATGGGGGCTGCAGGAAGCGGCGTGTGCCAAGGGATGTGCTGGCCACCGCTTCCCCCATTGGCCTGGAATGGCAAACCGCGGCCAGTGGGAGCTGCGATTGGCTGAACCTGAGGACACTGCAGGTAAACAAACCATCCCAGCCTGCCAGTGGATTTTCCTGATGGGCCACATGCCAAAGGTTGCCGATCCCTATACTAGAACCTAGCATGGAAACAACTCTTTAGCAAAGTTATTTGATCAATCCTAAACACAGCTTTATGACCTGAACTCGATTCCTGTGCTCGGAGACATCCTTGTTATGACCTTTTCCTCTGGCAGCTGATAGTCTGTTTCCCCCATCACCAGGCAGAATCAGTGGGGCTGATCCAACGATGTCAGTCAAAAGATTGGATCAGGCCCCACCTCAGCAGTCTTTTGACTATTAATGCTCTCTGGATTCTGACAATTTGATCTTCCACCATGAGATGCAATGATTAATAAAATAGTATTGCCTAGCTCTTTTCATCGGTTGCTCTCAAAGTGCTTTCCAAAGAAGGGCGAGATCATCATCCCCCATTTTACAGGTGGGGAAACTGAGGCACAGAGCGGTGATGTGCCTTTCCCAACCTCACCCAGAAGGCCAGTGGTAGAGCCAATAGCAGCCTTGGTCTCCAGAGTCTCAATAGCGCTCTAGGTCACACTTAACCTAGAAGCATCCGTGGTTACTACTGTGAGGTCATGGGGCCAACCGAACAGTCCACAGGATCCTTACGGTGTGTCTGTGCTGCATTTTAAACCCCACAGTGGCACGTCTCAGAGCCCGGGTCCCACAGGCTTGCCAGGCTAGGGCTGCAGAGCTGAGAACAGCAGTGTAGACGTTGCGGCTCAGGCTGGAGTGGGTTTCAGAGCCTGACCCCAAAGATCTACACAGCCATTTTCAGTGCTGTAGCATGTGCCTGAGTCTGGAGACCTGGGATCGGAGACTTGCTGCAGCAGTTTTTACAGAGCAGCGCAGACAGACCTGTAGAGGCTGTACCTTTAATGTCTCTCTCCTGCAAACATGGCACAATACTTCTGTGGCAGCAAAAGCATAATAGTAATTCAACAATTATGAAGTATCAAAGGGGTAGCCGTGTTAGTCTGGATCTGTAAAAGCAGCAAAGAGTCCTGTGGCACCTTATAAACTAACAGACGTATTGGAGCATGAGCTTTTGTGGGTGAATACCCACTTCTTCGGATGCATGCTCCAATACGTCTGTTAGTCTATAAGGTGCCCCAGGACACTTTGCAACAATTATGAAGTCTTAGCTGAAGGATAGCACCTCTGATAACTGGCTACTTCTCCTGGGAGCTGAATTCAAGTGCTCGTCCCCCAGCTCCCCTGTATTCTAGTGCAGTGCCCTTCCTACACGATCACACTGCCCCCTGAGCTTTAGCATGTGAATAGGAACAGAAGAGAGTTAGTTTCTGGCCCTTGTAACAGGCCTAGTTACTGCTTAGAGACTAGTTCTGGCCTAGTCCCCTATTCTAGCAATAACAGGCTCTCCCACAAACTCAAGCTCATGCATGCAGTAGCCACTTGATGCCAGCATGTATACTCGTGCCTGGATTCCCTAAATTGCATGTATTCCTCGCTCCTTAAATATTTCATATGGGAAGTGTGCTGTGTCCAAGTGGCATTGAAACCCTGTAGTCTGGTGAATAATAAATAAAAGCCTTCCGTCTTTGTTAGCATCGCACATCCTTGCTGACTGAGCTGCACGCTGGGCCGTCAAAGGGAGCATATGTCTTTGCAACAGAGAAGCAAGATGCCATACCCTTAACTTCCCTGCAGTCTCCGAGGAAGTCCTGCTGTGCACGCCTGTCAATTAAACCACCAAAGTCCCTCCTGAAGGCACCTGAAGCAGCAGCGCTGCCTCTGAACTGGAACTGAATTTATCTTTCTTGTTTTGGCACTTGCAGCCATATCCACACTTGAATTACTCATTTGGGGCTGGATCCTGCTCCCACACTGGCCAGCCTCTTCTTGGCTTCAGCGACAGCCAGATCTGACCCCCCCCCTCTCGGTTTTTAATGTCTCCCAGCATGTGACATTAGTTGAGCTGAGTGTGAATAGGTTTTTGCCAGTGATAATCACACTGAGGACAAAGTGATCCAAACAACAACCCCACCCACTTACAACAGGGCCGGATCTGAAGCAGTGCAATGCTTTAACAAACACGTACACACATTACGCTGAGAAGATTCTACATCTAGCTAGAATGGAGTGCCTCGCCCCGGTAAAACAGTGGAAAATTTTTTTCCAGCCATCTTCAACAGTAAAACAAGACACATTTTGGCAGCAGAACATACCACCTTAAAGAGTTACATCTCACAAAACCCCTGTTACAATGGAGGAAACAGATTTGCACTCTTGCCAATAGACAGCTGTTCTCTTTAACCCTATGCTTGCCAGACAGTGGGGCCAGCAGTTTGCAGTGTGGCCCAGTAAACAGGGTATTGGACTGGGAGGCAGGAGTCCTGGGGTTTAATCCCAACCTTGCCACCAACCCGCTGTGTGACGCTGGGCAAGTCCCTTCCCCCTCTTTGCCTTGGTTTTCCTCCTGCCCTTTGGCCATCTCTGTGAGGTCTTTGGGGCTGGCACCAAGCTTGCACAGCACCTACCCTAACAGGACTCTGGTCCAGTGGTGTGGTCCTACACTGCAGCATCTTCCCACCAGCCTGACCCTCTAACCCCAGCCCCCGTTGCGATGTAGACATTCGGGCTCAAGCTGGACCCCAGGCTCTGAGACCCTGCAAGATGGGAGGGTCCCAGAGCTTGGGCTGCAGCCTGAATGTGTACATTGCAATGACACAGCCCCCTAGCCCAAGTCAGCTGGCACAGGCCAGCTGCGAGTTTATAACTGCAGTATAGACATATCCTCAGAGTGTAACGACCTGAGCCGGAAATTAATCAGAGCATCAGGGCTAACACCCCTGCTCTCACAAACAGGTCGTTCTTTGTAATGCCTCTTTAGGGCTTTGGCTTTACATCTAAACTGAAAAACAAGAGCACAGAGCCCTCGAACACCATGTTGGGGCTTTGGCTTTGTACTGACCGGTGTCTTCTGTTGAATCACTGGCACCTTTTCCTAGAGCACCTGGATGTTCTTATAGTTTCCACATGCAGACAGGACCATTTTCACCATCTAGTCTGACCTCCCAGCAAACTCATAGAATCATAGAAGATTAGGGTTGGAAGAGACCTCAGGAGGTCATCTAGTCCAACCCCCTGCTCAAAGCAGGACCAATCCCCAACTAAATCATCCCAGCCAGGACTTTGTCAAGCCCGACCTTAAAAACCTCTGAGGATGGAGATTCCACCACCTCCCTAGGTAACTCATTCCAGTGCTTCACCACCCTCCTAGTGAAATTTTTTTTCCTAATATCCAACCTAGACCTTCCCCACTGCAACTTGAGACCATTGCTTCTTGTTCTGTCATCTGCCCCCACTGAGAACAGTCTAGATCCATCCTCTTTGGAACCCCCCTTCAGGTAATTGAAAGCAGCTATCAAATCCCCCCTCATTCTTCTCTTCTGCAGACTAAATAACCCCAGTTCCCTCAGCCTCTCCTCATAAGTCATGCACCTAAGCCCCCTAATCATTTTCGTTGCCCTCCACTGGACTCTCTCCAATTTGTCCACATCCCTTCTGTAGTGGGAGGACCAAAACTGGACACAGTACTCCAGGTGTGGCCTCACCAGTGTCGAATAGAGAGGAATAATCACTTCCCTCGATCTGCTGGCAATGCCCCTACTAATACAGCCCAATATGCCATTGACCTTCTTGGCAACAAGGGCACTCTGCTGACTCATATCCAGCTTCTCGTCCACTATAACCCCTAGGTCCTTTTCTGCAGAACTGCTGCTTAGCCAGTCGGTCCCCAGCCTGTAGCGGTGCATGGGATTCTTTTGTCCTAAGTGAAGGTCTCTGCACTTATCCTTGTTGAACCTCATCAGATTTCTTTTGGCCCAATCCTCCAAATTGTTTAGGTCACTCTGGACCCTATCCCTACCCTCCAGCGTATCTACCTCTCCCCCCAGTTTACTGTCATCTGCAAACTTGCTGAGGGTGCAATTAATCCAGATCATTAATAAAGATGTTGAACAAAACCGGACCCAGGACCGACCCTTGGGGCACTCTGCTTGATACCGGCTGCCAACTAGACATCGAGACATTGATCACTACCCGTTGAGCCCGACAATCTAGCCAGCTCTCTATCCACCTTATAGTCCATTCATCCAATCCATACTTCTTTAACTTGCCGGCAAGAATTCTGTGGGAGACCATATCAAAAGCTTTGCTAAAGTAAGATATATCACATCCACCACTTTCCCCATATCCACAGAACCAGTTATCTCATCATAGAAGGCAATCAGGTTGGTCAGGCATGACTTGCCCTTGGTGAATCCATGTTGACTGTTCCTGATCACCTTCCTCTCCAAGTGATTCAAAATGGATTCCTTGAGGACCTGCTCCATGATTTTGCTGGGAACTGAAGTGAGGCTGCCCAGTCTGTAGTTCCCTGGGTTCTCTTTCTTCCCTTTTTAAAATATGGGCACTATATTTGCCTTTTTCCAATCATCCAGGACCTTCCCCGATCGCCACGAATATTCAAAGATAATGGCCAATGGCTCTGCAATCACATCCGCCAACTCCCTCAGCACCTTTGGATGCATTAGATCTGGACCCATGGACTTGTGCATGTCCAGCTTTTCTAAATAATTCTTAACCTGTTCTTTCACCACTGAGGGCTGCTCACCTCCTCCCCATACTGTGCTGCCCAGTGCACCAGCCTGGGAGCTGACCTTGTCTGTGAAGACCGTAGCAAAAAAAGCATTGAGTAATTCTGCTTTTTCCACATCATGTGTCACTAGGTTGCCTCCCCCAGTCAGTAAGGGTCCCACACGTTCCCTGACCTTCTTCTTGTTGCTAACATAACTGTAGAAACCCTTCTTGTCACCCTTCACATCCCTTGCTAGCTGCAACTTCAATTGTGCCGTGGCTTTCCTGATTACACCCCTGCATGCTCTAGCAATATTTTTATACTCCTTCCTAGTCATCTGTCCAAATTTCCACTTCTTGTAAGCTTCCTTTTTGTGTTTAAGCTCACCGAAGATTTCACTGTTAAGCCAAGCTGGTCGCCTGCCATATTTGCTATTCTTTCTGCACATCGGGATCGTTTGTTCCTGTGCCCTCAATAAGGCTTCTTTAAAATACAGCCGGCTCTCCTTGCCCCCTCATATTAGCCTCCCAGGGGATCCTGCCCATCAGTTCCCTAAGGGAGTCTAAGTTTGCTTTTCTGAAGTCCAGGGTCCATATTTTGCTGCTCTCCTTTCTTCCTTTTGTCAGGATCCTGAACTCGACCATCTTATGGTCACTGCTGCCCAGGTTGCCACCCACTTCTACTTCCCCTACAAATTATTCCGTTTGTAAGCAGCAGGTCAAGAGGAGCACGGTCCCTAGTTGGAGAAGCTGCCCCCCATCTGGGCCTCAGTGACTCTCCCAAGGTCACACAGGTAATCTCTGACCCAGGAGGATCCTGTGCACGCTGACAGAGCTTCTACATTCACAGCAGAAAGGGTGTGGTTGCTATCCCCTGCAATGTGTGTTCAGACACCCAGGACATCAGTGTGAGCTAATTAAACACTGCAGTGATTAATAATAAACCCAGGCCTGCAAATTATGCTTTCAGAGAAGTGAGTTTGCAGGTGGGTGTTAAAGGGGTGTGAAGCAGGGAGCAATTGCAGCAGCAAGGTGGAAGCTAGGGGAAAGACTCCTGCCCTATACATCTGGGGCAACATAATTTAGCTGCGTAAAACACAAGGCTTGACTGTAGAGCATGTAGTAGCAGCTCAGAATAAACAATACCCCACATTTTGTAATGGATCACACACCATAAAATACATCCTCTCAGACCTCTGCTATATGCTCAGTTTGATGCGGTATACATTTAATTTTGTGATCTTCAGTAATGCAAATGAAGTTTCCAATATGCCCCAAATTTTGCATAGCCCATGTTTTACAGTGGACATTATCAAAGAGGTTCTGTTGCCTGGTGGTAAGTGTGTAACCTGCATTGCATGCGGGACCTTGCTGAAGTAACCTGCGCTGTGTCAGGTACGTTTTCCATAATCACATTTAGCAATGGAATATGGGCACCACTTACTGTTTGTGACAGGAAAGTCATGCAGGATAATTAATCACCATTATCTCTGGAGGGGAGAGATCCTTCTCAGATAGGTTTCTAGGCAATGGCAAGATTATGTTGAGAAGTTTGCGTTTGTGTGTGGGCGGGGTATGTGCCTAGACAGGGGCAGATTGCGAATTCATTGCTTGCATTGGTGAGCAATGACACACATTTACTTCAATCAGACTAGGACCTTATTCCAGTAATATTCAGTCTCTGCATCTGAAGCACACTCTGGGCCTAGACAAATAAGCCTCTTCCATATGCAACAGTGGAACCTTGACTGCAAATGTATAAAGCAAATGAAGCCCTAACATGTAGTGACATCTGGAATAATCTTTTTAGTGTTTCCTGAAACACCGTACAGTAGTTTAAGAGTCCCTGATTTTTTTCCTCCTAAGTGTTATGCAAAGAAAGTAGTATTTCAACATGACCTCTCTCACTGGGTTTTCTAGCACTTCATTTCTTCCACCTCTGGTATCATGTAGCATCTTACTAATTCATAGATTCCAAGGCCACAAGGGACCACTATGGTCATTTAGTCTGACCTCCTGTATAACCCAAGCCAGAGAACTTCCTCAAATAAGAACTAAAGCAGATCTTTTAGAAAATACATCCAATCTTGATTTTAAAATGGTCAGCGATGGAGAATCCACCATGACCCTTGGTAAATTGTTCCAATCACTTAAAATATTATGCCTTATTTCCAGTCTGAATGTGTCTAGCTTCAACTTCCAGCCATTGGATCAAATTAGATGTTTCTCTGATAGACTGAAGAGCCTATTATTCAATATTTGTTCCCCCGGTAGGTACTTATAGACTGTGATTAAGTCATCTTTTAATCTTCTCTTTGTTAAACTAAGTAGATTGAGAGCTTTGAGTCTATGACAATAAGGCATCTTTTCTAGTCCTTCAGTCATTCTTGGGGCCTTTCTCTGAACCTTCTCCAATTGTTCAACATCCTTTCTCAAATGTGGGCACCAGAACTGGATACAATGTCCCAGCAGCAGTCACAGCAGTGCCAAATACAGAGGTAAAATAACCTCTCTAGTCCTACTCAAGATTCTCCTGTTTATGCAAGCCAGGATCGCATTAGTTCTTGGCCACAGTGTCACATTGGGAGCTCATGTTCAGCTGATTATCCACTACAAACCCTAAATCTCACCGCTTCCCAGGATAGAGTGCCCCAATCTGTAAGTGCGCTTGCATTCTTTGTTCCTAGATGTATACGTTTAGCCATATTAAAACACAGTTCTAGCTCACCTTGTACGAGTGAACTGCCCTTTTCATTATTTACCGCTCCCATAATTTTTAAGTCATCTGCAAACTTTATCAGCCGTGATTTCATGTTTTCTTCCAGGTCACCGATAAAGATGTTAAATAGCGTAGGGCCAAGAACTGATCCCTGTATTCGTCCACTGGAAACAGGCCTGCTCAATGCCGATTCGCCATTTACAGTTACATTTTGAGACCTAGCAGTTGGCACACATTAAATGGATTAAAACGGGCTATGTTCAGTTTATATCGTTCTAGTTTTTTAATCAGAATATCGTGCAGCACCAAGTCAAATGCCTAGCAGAGGTCTACGTATATTATGTCAACACTATTCTCTTTATCAACCAAATTTATAAGCAACAAAAAGATATCAAGTTAGCTTGACAGGATCTATTTTCCATAAACCCATGTTGATCTGCATTAATCACATTACCCACTTGTAGTTCATTAATCATCGATTCCAGTATCAGCCATTCCTTTATCTTGCCTATGTTAAACTGACAAGCCTATTATTAACACAGAACATCCTATTTACCCTTGTTAAAAATTGGGACATTAGCTTTCTTCCAGTCTTCTGGAACTTCCCCAGTGTGCCAAGACTTATTGAAAAAATCAACATTATCGGTCCATCAAGCTCCTCGGCCAGCTCTTTTAAAACTCTTGGATGCCAGTTACGTGGACCTGCTGATTTAAAACTGTCTAACTTTTGTAGCTTCTCTTTAACCTCCTCCAGAGATACAAGTGGAATGGAAAGAGTGTCATCATCATCACTATATGATGAGACTGCATCGTCTGTTTTTTCCCCAGGTACAGAACAGAAATATGTATTAAATCTCTCTTCTTTTTGTGCATTATCAATAATTCTAACATATTGATACAGAAGAAACAACAGGAGCCTGTCACAGACTTAAAACTAAAAAGTCGGTCCTCCAAATATGGAGTATTAAAAGACTCTCACACACCAGATTACCTTGGTGTGTAATAATAAAAAAAGCCCATGAATGGTTACTAAGGGACACAGAACTGACACTAGAAAAAGCAATATGCATATGCCAAGCAGCAATACAAAAATCAGAAACACAAATTAAAGCCCTATGAAGAGGTATATCACTGAGTACAATAGTTTAACCAGCAAGCTGAAAGGATAGAAAAATGAAAAATTGGCCAAGGACAGAAACATGGAAAGTAGGAAACAATGCCAGTGATGTGGCAACCAGCATGCTCCAAAAAGCAATGGATGCCAGTTTGATCTTTATTTAGCACTACTCATTTATAAAGCTACAGCACTGCAACATGGACTGTCACCTGCTGAACTCCTCTACAACTGACGCATAAACACTCAATTGCCAAACATGGGAGAAAAATAGGTTGACCCCGGAGTCTATGATATTGGGGAAAAGCCTAGGAAAGTATAAGCAGACACAATGTACAACAAAGGCCTCTTCCTCAGTTAAAAACATACTTGGTGATAAACTGGCAAGCTGGGCACTGACCAGCCAATGCTACAGCAACCAAAGAAGAATCACCTCACTCATACTCAGCAATAACAGATGAAGGCAAAAATCTTATGATGGAATCGTAAGCATCTGCTCAAGATACGTGAGAACATGACTGAGACAAGTAAAGTGAGAGCAGACATACAAGTTCAAAACAATTTACAAACTGACCCTGTTATTGACCCCGAGACTAAACAGTCTGTCCTAGACAAGGACTTGCCTAAACAGGGTTTGCAATATGGCAGCCTGGGGAGATTGCTGAAACTTGCTAAGAGACTAATGGAGACATGTTAACGTTATGCTAAAGCACCCTGAAGGGTTGTTAAGTCTGTTATTGTGTTTGTTATAGTTCGCTAGTTTCATTTATTAGTGTTTCAATTCAATCAAGGAATTTAAAAGGGGGGTTAAAAAAGGGAAGATGAGCTATAAAGCGAGTCCTTCAAGAAGCGTAGAGATGCCACACTTCCTGGACACTCTTTATGCAGTCATTTGGTTTTCCCATGAGGTGATGGATTGTGGGTAGGAGAAGAAACAAAAGGAGCACAAGACAGGGCAGTTATAGGCTACAGCTAGAGAACAGTAGGAAGCTTTGGTGCATTATTTCTGTACATAGTTTCTGTCCTTAATAATGGGTTTATCTTGAAACCAGACTTGCTCATCAGTACCGTAACAACTGGTTCCCAGTCCTGTGTGTTCAGACCACTAACCCATACCAGTTTCTATTCAACATATGGAAAAATTCCAGGATGTCCCAAACTGGAATCTTTCCCATCTTAGGGTAGTCCATCAATATTTCAAATCAATTTGTATAGAGTTTGATCCAGTCCCTTGTGCCTACAGCATACTGTACAGGCTCCTCTAGCTACAAGTTTCATAACTGTGCCAGGCAGTACAGACTTTCTGAAACCCTTGCAGTCATGGTACCCACATATTCCAGCTTCCCTAATAAGGGGAGGCAATATCCCCTAGCAGGTGGGGAATCAGGATCCTGAGCAGCTTCCTCAAGTGCTGAAGGGAAGGAGATAGGATAGCTGATTTTCAAGAAGCACAAAGAAAGGGGGCATTGTCCTAAAGAGGCTGCTGCTGCTAGGACAATGGGAGTTAGGGGCCTAAATACCTCTGAGGATCTGGCCCTGAGAGCTTTTGGGGTTTTTCTGGTAGATCTATAAAATCCATATCCAGGATTCTTTCCCACAGGTTTTTTCCTCCATCCCTGTACCACAAAAGGGTCTCCTGTTATTGTCGGTGAGGAATTCTTACCTGGCCTTGGCCACAATGACCCCAAGTAGTACTACATACCCACAGGACCTTTATGTTTGACTTGGGGTCCAATTCAGGAAAGCATTGAAGCATGTACTTATGTCCCACTGAAGTTAAGGACATGCTTCAGTGCTTTTGTTAATTGGGGCCTTTGGGCCCAACTTGCACGGGGCTAAGAACTTCCCTCTAACATGCTCCCATCGCCCATTGAACCCTACTTTTATGGAGGATCCTGCTGAATTCTTCACAGGATGGAGCCCATAGCCTAGCTATAGGTAGGAAGGGATAGCCTGAAATAGTTTGTGCTCTAGCTCCATTGTACTGTCACAACAAACAGCAGCTATTTTAAAGGATTACCCAGTGCATGGTGGGAGAACTGGAGTTGATGCAGTGTAAAGACACGATTGAAAGGAAAATTCCATCTGGTTCTTTCCATCCAGCAATCTGAAAATTCAGAAGGAACAAAGCACTTCTCCCCAGGAATAAACTGAGAGATTTATTTCATGATGCATTTGAGAATGGTTAGAATCGGCGTTTCTGAGGCTCCTGCTGGCAGCAGCCATTGGGATGGATGGCATGTGTGACACAAACAGTGTGACAGCATTATGTAAGAGATTACAAAGCAGTTTCTAACCCACCTATGATACTGTGTTAACAATCAGTGGGGACAACTCTGTTTAATATTTCAACATGTTTAAAAGTTAAACTTCTGCTATCTCTTAAGCCCAAACAGTGCTGAGAGGGGATGAAGTTTATAGTGGCATACATTAGGCTTTCACACAGTCAGTGCCACACATGAGCTAGCTTTCTGGCAAGATGGCCGACAGCAGCAGGGGACTGAGGTATCCCAGCTTGCAACCATTTTTAAATGTATTTCACACTGTATTCACGGTGCTTTCATTTTCACCTTCAAGACTGCTGGGCTCTTTTCGATTGGTTATCAGTCTAAAGGCTTGAGTGCTGCCTGAGTTGAATGGCTGTGCAGAGCTTTAATGGGGAGAGAGACCCCACCCCGACCCCCCTTACTCTCCTGCTGAATGACTGGGCAAGGGTATGAAGCAGGAGAAGCTTCAGCATAGCTGAGACAACACAGAAGTGGTTCTATAGTCTAATTAGCAGATTACTTCCCCTGTGGGTAAGGAGAGAGAAGGGAAGGAATTGTGCCTCTTTGAGGCATTATTATTATGATGATGATTATTACCATTGCATCTAGGAGCCAGAGTCATGGAGCAGGACCCCATTGTGGTAGGTGCTGTGTAGACACACAACAAAAAGACAGTCCCTGCCCCGAAGAGTTTACAATCTTAATTTCTTCCTCGGGACACTCCTGAGGCAGTGCAGCTGTAAACTACCCCTTAAATAGAGCAGATTGTGCGTTTACACAAGCTAGCTAAGTAAAGTGGGTTGCATTTTCTTTTAAGAATGCTCTGAGAGTCTTAAGTAAAGTTTTTCTTGTTTGTGCAACTTTGTCCTCTGCTAAGGACTGATTTGATTGTGGGGTTTTTATGCTTACATTTTACTCCTCTCCTCTCCTCATAAACATGTTTCTTAACCTCTAGTTCTCAGGTGTGCTACCATTTCAGAGCAATGAAGCCGACATTGTCAATGTCTTTCTGAAAGAGATGCTCTAGCTCAGGCAGAAGTTACTTGGTCAGTTTCTCTGGCCTGTGTTATCCTGGAGGTCAGACTAGAGGATCACAATGGTCCCTTCTGGCAATCAAATCTATAAATCACGTAAAAAAGTGTTCCTGAGAATCTGTCAAATAAAAGGGCTCCCCCCACCCCCAATAGCTGTTTGAAATGATTTTCCTATTCTAATGGCCAAGGGGACATTCTCTCACTATTTCACCTTATATTTGGCATTCCCCTATATACATAATGGTATAGGACATTTTAAAGTGGCCTTATAAATGGCTTCCGATCGACTATTTTCATATTAAAACATCACAGTAAGTTGACAGTATTATAGCAGTGTGTTGATTACGCAATAGAGATTTTCCCCATGATTATTTACAACTATTAAAAAACTGTAATATATATTCCATAAATAAAGCAGATTGCAACACTGTCAAGAGACATATTACTACCTCGTAATTCAAAGGTTCTTTCAGATCTGTTTAATTTTTTTTTTTTTTTTTTTTTTTTGGTTTTTAAATAATTTGAACTCTGTTTTCCTGTCATAAATCTGGCATGAAAGTAAGTAACTAAGGGCCAGATTCAGTTACCTTCACTTCATGTTGAGTTGTCAAAATTCAGCTCATTGAAGTCAACAGGATTACTCATGCAATCACGTACTGACGTTACCACATAACGTCAGTGGAATTGTGATTCTGAATAGTTAAGAGTGTCCATGGAATACCATTCTGGGCATTTTCCTATTATTTTCTTATGGCAGCTCAACCCCATATTTTGAAAAATGTTAGCCACACTTTCTCCTTAGAACCTCATCATTATTCATAGTGCTTTGTGGTACAATTAAATCTGTTTAGACAATTTGGTCATGACTGCATCAATTATGTATGTTTTCTCACTACAAGAAGCTATGAACAGTCAATTTTTCCTGTTGAAACTTTAATACATTTCTAATAGGTAGTTTATGCAGTTTTTGATGACACACTAAATCATGCAGTATTGAACAGTGGCAGAGATTGATTCAGTTTTGCAGTTGCTAGTAAAATAACCATGTTGGTTAAAGTATTATCAAAACCTGAAAATACGTAAATGAAGCTCTGGTGATAGACCAATATGGTTGCGGGGGGGGGGGAGATTAAGGGACCTAGCTTATTCCCACTGAAGGCAATAGGAAAACTCCCCTGGACTTGGGCTAGCTCCGTATTTGGATGCCCAGTTTGAGACTGTAAGAGGTCGGACTCACCCCTGCGGCGCCTCCTGCTGGTTATCCCAGGAATTAGCTCAATCCAGCCCAGAGCGCCCTCTGCAGGCCGGTGATCCGCCTTGTCACTACTGGCTCCCATGTCCCTCCCAGGACCCCGGTGCCCCTTGCTCTGGGTGCTGCCCCCTGGTAGTACCCACACACGCTCTGGGTCTCCCCTCCCAGGGGAACCCCCACCCACTAACCCCACCCCGCCTCAGACTAAGGCCACTGCCAGTCACCAACTAGCCCCCGCTCCCTGGGGCAGACTGCAGTATCAGCCACTCATCACAGGCAAGGTTGGGTTTGGACCTGCTGCCTTGGCCTAGCCCTGGGCTGCCCTCTGCAACCCCCAGTACCTGTTGGCCTAATGCTAGGCCGCAGCCTGGGGCTTTCCAGGCTGGAGCCCCCCAGCTCCTCTGCCTTCCCCCAGCCCTGATCCACTCAGGTACCCTGTCTCAAGCTCCCTGCAGCCAGGCCCTTCTCTCTCTGAGTGCAGTGTCTGAGCTCCTGGCTCCCTGCCTTTATAGGGCCTGCTGAGTCTGTTTGGGGCATGGCCCCAGCTGCAGCCACTTCCCCCCAGTCAGCTCAGCCTTCAAGCTGCCTTCTCCCTGGGCTATCTCAGGCCCTTCCAGGCAGGAGCAGGTGTCCACCCTGCTACAGAGACACTTGAAAAATGCCAGATTTTCCCAAAGTGTTGAGCACCCACTTTTTGGAAATCAGGCTCCTTTAAGGCCTCTCACTTTGAGCACCTAACATTGCTAGTCAGTTTTGAAAAATCTTGCTTAGCACCTCTGTGATATGTTCATTGACTTCAGCTGCCATTGACCTCAATGGAAGCTGAAGGCACCAAAGCAATGGGATCTCGATCAGGCTTCAGAATCCTTGTTGTAGGTTCTCAGCTCTTCACAAGATGAAGCTTTGCCTGTGGGAGTATGTTGGACAGGGATGGCTATTGTGCCGAAACCAAGCACAAGCTCCCTGTAATAGCCAGCCACGTTGAGGAACAGTCATACTGTCTCATGGTTGAAGGGGCCGGGTATCTGGTCAGTGCCTGGACTTTATCCACCACAGGGTGTAGACGGCCCCACCCCATGGAGTACCTGAGGTATGTTATTTCTCTCTGTCCCAGTCGGCATTTGGCCAAGTTCACAATAAGCCCGGCCTTTGAGTGCTTGAACAACCACGGTGACATGATATAAGGGGTCCTCCCAGCTGTTACTATATATGACTATGGCATCAATGTAGACAGCCGTGTACTGGTCATGGGGCACAGCAATTGGTTCATCAGCTGCTGAAAAGTGGCAACTGCTCCATGTAGGCCAAAGGTCATGGTCACAAATTGGTAGAGGCCAAAGGGAGTCAGAAAGGCAATCTTCTCCTGGGCTACCCTTGTCAGCGGTTGGTCAGGTCCAACATGGAGATATTAGAGAGACTGGGAAGGGCTGAGTATAACTTATCCACCTAGGGCATTGGATAAGCATCAAAGCACGATATCGTGTTGACTTTTCTAAAATGTATACAAAATCTTGTTGATCAGTCAGGCTTTGGCACCAGTACAGTAGGGCTCCTTCACTCATTGTGTACATCATTGGCGACTCCCAGGGCCAGCATAGCCTGGAGCTCCTCACAGACCACCTCCCACATTTTGCTTGGCAGGAGTCAATGATTCTCTCATATTTTCTGCCCGGTCATCATAATGATGTGATGGTGGGTTAGATGCATCCTCCTCAGGAGAACAGAGAACACCACGAGGAAGCCCTTAGTCAGCCGTATTATTTGGGCCTGTTGTCTCCAGGTAAGCTCTGACCCCATCAGCAGGGGAGTCAGGTGCAGGGCTGTCAACACTTGAGGCCCAGTTCTGGTTCCAGGGGGCACAGGGCTATCAGAAAGCTCTTCTGAGCCTTCCAGGCCTTCAAGAGGTTGACTTGATAGATTTCCATCTCCTTCTGCCTCCTGGGCTGTGGGATCTTGTAGTCTACTCGTCCTACTCTCCTGACCACCTCAAATAGGCCCTACCACTGGGTTAATAGTTTTCACTCAGAGGTCAGGAGCAGCAACACGCTGTCATCCAGTTCAAATGTTTGCAGCTGGGCCTCTTGGTTGTAGGTGCGTTCCTATGTCTGCTAGGCTTTCAGAAGGTTTTCTTTAGCGAATCCCCATCGTGTTTTTAGTCGTTCTCACAGCTGGAGCATGTATGTCACTGAGCCCATGACTCTTGTTCTTCCCAGGCCTCCTGAAGACTATCTACGGTACAGGAGCTCAAAAGAGGAGAACCCTGTGAAGGCTTGCATTTAGGACATGAGGCACAGAAATTACTCACTTCTTGGTGGACACCTGGCCAGAAGAACCTAAGGGCCACCTCTCCAGTGTCTTTTCTCTCCTCAAGGGCTCGTCACATGGCACCAAATGGGCTAGGTGCAGTAGCGTCCAACAAACTTTTTAGGTACTAGCAGTTGGAACCATGTTTCCTGGGTTTGGGGGAGTCTCTCGGAACTTGGTAAAGTCATTCATAGCAGAGCTCAAAGTGGGGCCACTGCTTTGCTCACTGGGTTTCACCCTCGAGGATGGCTACCTGCTCCCAAGCATAGCTCAGAGTCTGGTTCTCGCATTGTTACTGCACAAAGTCTTTCTGGGCCCAGAGCTGCTCCTTAACCCTTTCCACATCAGTGTGAGGTTTGTACATCCGGTCACAGGGTGCTGGAGTGATTTTTAGAGTGGGGGTGTGAAAGCCATTGAACAAAACTGTGAACGCTGTTCATGTCCATGCATTCAGTTGCTCTTGTTACTTGGCGCTGGGAGGTGTTACAGCACACTCAGCGCCCCTTGCTCTGGCATTCCTACTTTCCTTTGCAAAAGCCATATGAACGACATACTTATATGTGGACACTGCATTATTATTTGTGTTGGAGAAAGGACAGGACTCAGTCCCAATGAACATAAAGGTGATGCTTTAATGAGGCTGCTGGAAGCAGACTCCACAGTATTTACTGTCTACCTGGTGCCCCTGCTGACTAACAGAGCTCTTGCTGCCTGTTGTCACCACAAAGTCTCCCCACAACCCAGCTTGCCAGCCATGCAGTGAAAGGCGGATAATGCTGCCTGTGCAGACCAAAGGTTTAAAACACCCACGCTCACTGAAGTCATTTTTTCAGTGCACCTGAATCTATTGCAGAATTTCCACCCAAGGCTGTAGAATGCAAAGGCCTTACCTCAAGTTTTAAGGGCCAGTTTGTTGTGGCATACCCAGGACCTGGACTATTGGTATTTGTACAATGGGAGTGCCCCACAGCCCTAGTTAAGATCAGGGCTCCATTATTCCAGGTGCTGTAACACCTCCCCAAAATTGCTTACAACCTAATGACCTATTCTCCGGGGTATCAAGGAAAGCAGAATATACTTTCTAGTTGTCAAAAGGAGAGTGTTCCTGTAACAGCCTGACCCACCGTGGGTGTTCCCTTGTGGCCTTCTCTGATAGTTTCCTGTGCTCAGGACCTGGCCCTCCCACCAGATTCTCCTGAAGGCCTGTCCCTTGCAAGACAATAACATCCTTCGAATCCCAAATAATGTCCTCTGCCAACTTTAAAGCATACCCTTAAAGGTCTTCCCTTTCTGGGCCTTCCCTTCAGACTGCCTCACCAACAAAAACAGAGTGCAAATCATAAATACAGTACCACTGCTGAGTTAGAGGTTTCAACCTCTCCTCTTCACTCCACCTCCCTCAGGACAGTGACTCGGAGCCACTTCCTTCAAGTCCTTCCCCTTCACAGAGCCAGCTACAGGGCTAGTCCTGGCTTCTGCAGCTATACGTCTTGTCCCCCTTTCCTTATTCACCCACTCCTCCCAGGAAAAGACTTCCACCCATGCCTGGTCTTCTCCTTTGACTGCCCTACACTCTTTCTTTTGAGTTCTTCCCTCAGCCTGACCACCCCTCTCGCCCCTGGTGTGCTAGTTGAGGTTAATAGAGCCCTCGGGCTGCCTTTAACCTTTTGTGGGCCTCTGTGGAGTTCATACACCCCACCACAGTTCCCAAACGACAGCGCGCTAAAAGGATATCTGAATCCGGAGCCTGGGAAAATATATTCACCTTTTATGAATGCCCTATGAACAGCCATGCAGTTTCCAAAGTAATTGTGTGCACACAACTAGAGGAACTGATCAGGGTGTGGCAAGAGCTACCAAATTCACTCAGAAAAGGACTTGGGTGTAGACCAACAAGGCAGCTTCTTTTGGGTTGGAAATATGCAAGGCTGCCACCTGCTCTCCAGTACATATCTTTGCTAAACCATTACAAGATCGGCTGCCAAGCACTGTCTGATGCAGTGAGTGGGAGGTGCACTAATTACAATGGGAATTAGGCACCTCAATACCCTTGAGGCTCTGGTTTGAAGTGTCTCTAGCTGAAAGCAATGGCTAACTTGAGTAAGTGCAGAGGTACATTGGGGTTAATCCACACACCGAGCGCCTGCTGACGTCAGCAAGAGCTCTGCCCTCTAACCTATCCCCCCCTTTCTACTTCCAGCCTTGGGAGCCCAACAGGAAACATCAGTCAGCCCTTGCTACAGACTCAGTTTGACACCCTCGTTTTAGCGGATGCACTGAGAGAATCTGTAATTACTCATTCATTCAAGTTTCTCTTCTTCTTAAGCCTTTGATTTCTGAGAATTGTTAGCTACATTTCCTGGCACAATAACTATAAATACTGCAAGATACGGTATGGAGATAAAAATTCTATTTGAAGTTTTGACACGCATTTGATATGAAATGATGCCCTGTTCTGTTTAGACTTGTATGCCACAGTAATTTTCAGAGGATAAGACTTCTGTATTTATACATTACTTCTCAGATCCCTCCTGATCTATCATCGTCTCTTAGCTTTGGGTGCCTCTTCCCAGCAGAAGCTTCCAGTATGGGTTTTGACATGAGAGGCAGTGTGACCTAGTGGACAGAACACTGGACTGGAACACAGGAGACCTGGGGTCTATTCCTGACTGTCACTGGCTTGCTTGGGCAAGTCACTTCCCTTCCCGTGCCTCAGTTTCCCTATCCCTGTAAAAGGGGTTAACGATACAGGCCTCCTTTGTAAAGCACTTTGAGATCTATGGATTAAAAGCACCATATAAAAATGAGGGCAATTATCACTTTATACATTTGAAAACCGGAAGACTCAGGGAGACTCAAATAGTGGAAGCACATTTGTCACATACACAGGCAAGTGAGAGATTCTAAAGGTGTTAGTTATGCCAAGCATGTAACAGATCATAAGCTACTTGGCACCTTTTATACGCAGTCAAGGAGTGCATACTCCGCTATACGGGCAGCATGGCCCAATGGGTAGGGAACCAGACTACAAGTCAGGAGACCTGCGGGCTATTCCTGGCTTTTCTATTAATGACCTGTTATGCGGCCTTGAGCAAGCCACTGCCTCTATTTCTCATGTCTGTCCGTCTATCTCTGTTTAGATGTTAGGGACTTCACAGCAGGGTTTCTCACGATATGGCTGTATAGTGCCTGGCACACTGGGGTGTTCTTCCTGGTTGGGGCCCCTGGGTGCTATTGTAATCCTCATAATGAAATAGTCACAGGCTGCAGTTCAGCAGCGCTGAATTCCAAGCTTCCTGGGGGTTCAAGCCCATCGCTTCCAGTTGCTGTCACCTACAGGGTAGCGAGAGCAACGCAGGCTGCTAAAAGAATCCTGCAACTGAGATCCTGGATTAGCAGGACACGACAAAACAGCAGAAAAGAGCCAATCAGGCAGGTGCAGTATCTAGGAAGAAAAAGGCCCAATACTATGGGGAACAATGATACAAAATTCATTTAAACTCCCACCTGGCTGTAAGTTATAAATGGACACAGCCCATATGACGCTGCTTGTCATGAGCCCAGCTGCAAGGACACAGCGGGGTGCAAGATGCTCCTTCGGTTCACTGTGTGGGCTACTCTCACTGCCAGACCCTGTGCCTGGAGAAAGCAGCTGCCATCAGGTTGCGTGTGGACAGGGGGAGTAGATGGAGCCTTGGGGGCACTGGCTGGCATGGAGGGCAAGGTAAGCAGAACAAGGAGAAAGGTTTGCCTCCCTCATGGATCAAGAGTCCAACTAGGGCAGTGGTTCTCAAGCTATTTACCATTATTTACACATACGCAGCCCACAACGTGTTATGTGGGCCGCATTCAATGCTACCAGGATGGCCCTGAGAATGTCACATGGACCACAGCTCTGTGCTGATTGGGCCGCAGGTTGAGAACCACTGAACTAAGGACTGCCATGTTTTGGTCCCTGCCTTGTTCCTGGGGCAGCACAGCTATGCACTCTCTCTTACTTGGTCTGCAATCTAGCCTGTATGCGCCACTCCTATTCTTTTCCATAGCAACGTCATGCCAGCATACTTCCATCTGCCCACAGAGAAATCACTCTGCAGATCTGTGTGGCTAGTAGGTAAAAAATCAGAAAAATTAGCAATATCAAAAACAGCTATGGTGATCAAATATAGTGAACAAGAGAACTCTCTCAAATAAGCAAGCAAAGGGATGACAGATTTCAGGGGGAAATAGAGAAATTGGATATATCTACAGTTCCTCAAATATCACATCCATAATTCTGAGGCAGGAACTGTCTGTAACTGGGATTTTTCTTTACTCACTTTCTTAGAGCTTTTATTACATTGTTGCCTAAGCTTAAAAGTTCATATTTACATTTTACATGGGGCTCAAGCTTTGTTTACAAAGCCAGCAGCCTCAATCCAAGCTCCGTGAAAGGTGAAGAGGAACACGAGGCAGTTTGGAGCTGAATACTGAAACTACCGAACCCCGGGAGCTGGAGTCTGATCCAAAAGATAGCTAGCCAAAATTGCTGGGGTTCAAACGCTCGCAGAAAGAAGATGAGCAGGAACAGTCAGGCTTAGCTTGCAAATGGATATTGAGTGTTGTCTTCTCAGCAAGTGGATCAATCTCAAACGTGCTTTCTAGGTTAACTTGAGAAAAGAGATCTGCTCTGTCATTTTTAAACTAAAACAATGAAAACCTCTTCCTCCTTTGAAATCTTCATTAGCATGCATTATATCCATTTCCAACACCGTAGCAGTACTGACATTTTTAGATTTTCGTGATTCCGAATGTCAAACTCAGACAGAAGCGAAAACCCCATTGCGATGATTTTTTTGGAGAACATTCTTAAAGAAAACAGAAAAGAAAAACAAGAGAGAGTGAGACTGACCGGAATGTTGATAAAGCAACCAGATCTTTACAGGAGGAAGAGAGATTATGAAGGATGTAGAAAGGAAGGCTCTTTAAAACCATACAGCCTGGTGAATTTCTGATGAGATAATCTCATTCTGCCTGAGTCAGGTAAACTAAAAGTGTGAAACTCTCAAGAGGCACAGAGGCTGGAAAATTAGAGACACATTTCTCACCTTAATGGTCTTATTTACAGGACCTTTACATGCCCCTTTGTACTAAATGAGGAGTGTTGGGTCAGAGCAAGTATTGTTTGCCACAAATCACAACCATTTACCCTTGTTTTTAAGAGCACTGAATCAAGCTGATGCAAATTCTTTTAACGTGCATGGATGCTGGCACAAATCAGTCACCTGTGTAGCCGGCATACAGGTCTCAAACAAAAAAAACAAACATAGCTATTACTGCCAAGTTTTCAGGTCATCAGTGTTGAAAATGAGCCTTTTCTATTTAGTCATTAATAAAGAAAAAGAAGTGGTAATGGAATCAACTGCGGTTCCATGGCTGTTTAAAATACATCGCTGTCAATGCATTATATTTTGATTCTCCTATCCAATGAAGCAGGGGCCAGGAATCTCACAGGCCATTCTGATTAAGGACATTGAATACGAACTTCTTTTCAGGACACTGGGCATTTTTAAATATATCTCTGCAAATATGAACAAATATAAGAGTCCTGACACTTTAGGATTCAACATGGCTTTACCCAATCCTGACTTAAGCAAAATCTCCCATTGACTTGGAAGTTTTCATCTAGTTGGGACTGAATAAGGACTCTGAGACAGACTTTTAAATGTATCTATGCCCCTGACTTCCAGATTGTTAGGCACTTCTAAAAACCTCACTAGGCACTTAGCTACATCTTTGGGCCCCTAAATACCCTTAAAATCTGGCCCTTTAGGATCTAGCTGATTGAACTAGTGAATATCAACATGGGCCAGTGATGACGGTAACATTGAGTTACACAAGCCAAGTATGTAGGTTTTAAGGCAACATTGGAAGTGTTTTGCATTTTGCCATTGAGCTATGGAATTTGAGGACACACTTGCAGGACTAAAACGTTATTCTGCTCAAGTTTGTTTGAAAAAATGCCAAATTACCACACACATGTAGGTAAAAAAAAATCATTGCAACAGTCTCCCTTTCCCCCCTCTCTCCTTATTGAGAACATAAGAAGCAGCAACAAGGCCCACAATCCCGCCCCTTCCCTCGCTCATGTTCTAGTGACACACTATTATTTAAGGTTTGGGACCTGCCAAGCTAGCTTCAAATGATTCTTTGTAATACTGACTGTCACGAGCTGAAGGGATCCATTGACTGGAAACTACAACTTGGTGGAATTTAGCTTTCTGTGCCATGAGATTCTGTCTAGAATCATCTTTGTACAGGCCTGACAAATAAAAGCAATAAGAAGGGGGATGGGAAGAAGGCAATTTTCAAGTCTTTGTGGCTTTCAGAAAATGCCAAATCCCCTGACTTACAGTTTTTATTTGGAGTTCTAGAAGCTCTACCTTCAAACGCTAGGTAGCATTATCCTAGTGTCATCATCCATCAGTGCTCTATGGTAGAAACTGAGGCTACGGCTACACTACAGAGATTGTAGTGCAGACTGTCCAAGCTGATGGGAGAGAGCTCTCCAGTTGAGTTAATTATTCCAGCCCCCACAAGTGGCGGTAGCTATATTGGCGGGAGAAACTCTCCTGCCAACATAGCACCGTCCACACCGGTGCTTAGGTTTGTGTAATGTACATTGCTCAGTGGGGTGGCTTATTCAATCCTGAGCAACATAGCTTATACCAATGTAAGCTGTAGTGCGTACATAGCCGCAGTAACACAAGGTGCTTAGCTTGGTGAATACTACAGCTGGGAGAGTCTCGGTTTGCAAATCAGATTCTGTATCCGGGCACATAAATACAAATGTAGGAGCCTCACTTTAGCTCCTATTTTAGATAATTGGATTTGCCCACAACAAAATAGACCATGTGCAGGTTGTCTTTGGTATGGCCAAACACGGAGTAAAGCAGCTACAGCTTGGTAACATTTTACCCCGAGAGCCCTTTGTCTGCCTCTTCTGTGCTAGGTCAAAACTGAGAAAACTCACCCCCTGATTCTCTTCCTCCCCCTTCTTCACTGAATGAGCCCCATCTCTTCCCATCCTGCTCTCTCCTTCTTCCTCATGCTCATGTCCCCTCCTGTGTTTCTACTCCTCCCCTGCCTTCTCCCTCTGACTGCCAGACCATTTAATCCCCTCCATACCCAGAGTCTTGCTTCACTCCTGCTGCTCCACAAGTCCCATGCCAGCTCACCAGGGCCTCCAGCCTCACTGCCTCCTCCTTTCCTGGTTGATGAGGCAAAGAAGGGGATTTTTGGTAGGGGTGAGGAAACCCACCCCACTGGTCTCACACGAGGCAAGAATCCAGCCCCACTCCCTTCACAGCAGCTACTGGAGTTCCCAAACACCTTTAGGACCTGCCCAGTCTTCATGATACGAAACCCCTGTGGCCAGAAAGGCCCCTCCATTCTGAGGTGAACCTTGATGGTTCAAGTTTCTCTGGCCAAGCAGCAGCAGCAGGGTTATACCACCTCCAAGACGCCATTCCACCTCCCATTCCTTGACCCCCTGGAAAGCCCTTTTGCTGGGATTTTGTGAAGAAATGTCCCTACAGAGTTTTATGGGTAAAGTAGCAGAGGACAGAGTAGGGGAAGTGTTGGTTTCTGCAACACCATAGATATCAGCCTGCACAGAATTCCTAATGGGAACTACTGCTGCAGGAAGCTGCCAGGGGTCTCAACCAATAGTAACACCTGTTGGTATCATTTTTTCTTGCCTTGTTACATAATAATACAGTATGAGCCACAGTGCCTTTGTATCGCAGGCACAACATGCACATCGCAAGGAAAGAAGAAATATGACTGCACTGGAAATATTATGGGATTCTAGCACACACCAGTCTAACTACCAGCATCCTCTGTAATATGTACCGATATCCCAGATGAGCATTGTCCATGTTACAGTAGCACCTTGAAGCATGGCCTCAGACATCAAACAAAGTCTAGGCTGAGATTTCCAGAAGTGCCCAGTGTTGGCCTAACTCTGCTCCCATTGAAGTCAACTAGTGACCAGCATTAGGCCAGTGCTGAGAGCTTTTGAAAAATTCAGCCCTATTCATGCCTACTCAATACTTTCAGATTCCTTCTCACTAGAACATTGTCATCAGCCATTATATAGAGCTGGTCAAAAATATACCAAAAACACTTCATGAAAAAAAAAAAAAAAACAGATACAATTTTGAAATTCTTCTACCCTTTCTCCAAGTAGGAATGAGGGTTAAGATGTTAACTTCTCTTAGGGGTTAACTACAGACTTGCCACCTTCAGATCATTTCAATATATTCACATTTTGGTTCATTACAGATATTTAAAAAAAAAGAAAGAAGCATAAGGCAGGTTGTAGCCTCAGATTATCTATGTGAAAACTTTCTATTAAGTCTCTTCCTTTTCCTTGTAGTATTTGGGTATATCTGACACTAATGACAACTCAATTCATTAAGGTTAATTGTAAAGGATCGGAGACAAGGATTAATTTATTGCTTAAGCGTACACAGTAGTTATTACTGATGTTAAGGAGGATATTTAATCATTAACATGCTTCCAGTGCATTATTGCTGGTGGCACTGGCACCAAACTACCAGAATTGTATCTCAGGATTCATTAATATCATGGTTACCATTCTTTTTGTTGTTGTTTTATTCTGTATTTGGGTTTTTTTCTCTTTTTTTTTCCTCGTGAATATTTGGGAACCACAAATAAACACGCAAACCCAAAACACTCAGTGGCCTTTGGCTCAAGACTTCAAAGTGCAAATGAGTCAAAAATCGATGAGTCCCACAGACACAGGAGTACAAACTGGCCCAAGTGAACTGTTAGGAGTGCTAGTGCCAATGCCTGTATTTTCACCTGAGACAGTATTTTGGGTTTTGCTTGCCTGTTTGATACATATACATTCTTACTAATATGTGTGAACAAAGGACAAAGACACTGTATGTTGCTTCTGACTAGCCAGATGGGTTTGTTAGTATAATGGGAACAGATAAGAGCAGTTAAAGTGTTATTGGGCATGGTGGGAGTATAATATATGAGCGCACACTTGAAGACTGCTTCAACTCCTATCTCAAGGCAAGGTCAAACAACCAGTCGGAGGCAGGGGCAAGGGGCGACTGGGGGGGAAGCTAAAACACTAAAAGGCCAGATAAATGCCTTCCCCTGACCGTGGCACAACCTCACTCCTTACCCATCCCACGGGGTACAAAAGAGGTGGGACGAAGACCCCAGATCCATGACCCCCTCAAAAGGAACATGATCATAAATTGTAAGGGATGGGACTGTGGGCGTGCATTTCAGGTATAATTATGCCTAAGGAGCAGGGTATGGGACACAGGGAAACAAGGCTCTGTGGTGTCAAAGTTATGGACATACTTGCTGGAAACCAACCCCAATAACATCGCATTGCCTGCACCCCGGACTGCTGGTCTTCTACTTTCTGTCTTTGTGACAAGAACCAGGGGAGAGGGTGAAGGGAAAGCCCTCGAACATGAACCTGGGCAGAATTCTGAGTTTGTAGTGAAACCCAAAACCATACCAGCAGGTTTCACATCAGACTAGCCACTGGATTTTCTCCAGTTCAGCCACAAAACCTGGGCTTGGTGCTCCTGTGTTACTCAGGAGGTCAGACTAGATGATCAGAGTCAAAGCCTTTTAAATAAAAATATGAAACTTTAGGAACACTTCGGAAATCTTTGGTTACCGTGTAAAGTTGTAACTTTCCATTTGAGCAAACAGTGGATTAATCCTTTGCCTGCATAAACCACCTGAATTAGGCCATGTCACACTAAGACATTCCCATTCTCTCCTCATCTCCCCTTTAATGGCAGTGCTCATCTACTGAATCTGTCAATGCTGCTGGCTTTTCCTCTCCTTCTGCTTAACCCCTTCCAGTTGTGTCCAAGCTCCTCTCTGGAGTACTGGCCCCATTCTACTTCCCTTCTTCACTTTCTGCCTTTTTAGACTTCTTTCTAGTAACACAGTCCTGTCTCTCCTCAAAAACTTCCCCTTCCAAGTGAGGCAGGGCCGGAGAGAGTCACAGTGCCAATTTATCCTACTGGCAGGACACTTCAGGACAGTGCTTCCTAGATTCAAGGGTTCATTCTGCTATCTGGGACTGGCTGGTAAGGCTGTGACCACCAATGGTGAGTGTCTGGAAAAAGGGAGATTTGCCCAGTTAAAGGGGACCTTTGACAAATTAAGACTGTAGCCACAGACAGCAGTTAAAAACAAACAAACAAAACAAAACAAAAACCTCCCACCAGCCCCAAGATCAATGGGGTGGAAAGTAGCTTAGAGCCCCTGTCTTTCCCCATCCCCCTTTCTTCTCCTCAGCTGTGGCAAGCGCAAACCCCTTATAGCTGAGAATCTGGTTTGAAACATCAAAGGCATGCCAATCCTGCAAACCCTTACCCATGTGAGTAATTTTACACATAGAAGTAATCCCATTGGCTCCAGTGAGTGTAGTTACGTGTGTCAAGTTAAACTTGTGTGTAAGTATTTGCAAGATCAGGACCCACATCATTGTGTTTCTAAAATAGGATGCTCTGCAAGAATACAAAGTGGTGTGTATTTTTCTTCCCATTAAGATATTTAGCATTAGCACATAGAGGTTGCACATTTGCTCAACAATCATACGAAAGTGCCTCCGGCAACCAGGCCCGACACAACACAAGGTAGCGTCTTCAAAAGGAAATCATATACACCCTGACACGCAGAGTAAGTGCTACCAATTTAAAAACAAACAAAGAAACAAACCCAAATGGTCACTACATCACCTAGAACTGATCTAACAAAAATAATGTGGCATATACACTTTTATTAAAGGCTGGAACGCAGCAAGAGTGAAGTTGCTAAGGAATATTTGCTACACGAAGTAATGCCATTGATTCTAATCTCACACCTATGTAACTCGGTTGACTTTGCTGAGTTACTCTTATTTACATCTGACAGAAGAATCAGGTTCAGTGGGAGCGGGTTGTTTTGTTTTAAAATGCTGGTTAAAACACACACACACACACACACACCCCAACCAGTTATTCATGTTAAGATTTCAATATAAACATCAAAGGTGCATTTTACATACATATTATATCATGAAAGAATAGAAATGCAGAATTAAGGACAAAGCTATTTTTAAAATGCATCTCATTATACACACTGACGCATATACGATAAGTAATGTTGCATCTGATTGTCTCTGTGCTATCTAGGTGGGGTTGTATGAATGAAAGAATGGGATTTCAGTTCAGTTCTTCCTTAGCCCAACGAGATCTGCAACATACTTTGCATGTCCGCAGCACCTTATATATGACAATCATAAACAGGATTTCTAATCTTATGTTTTAACTCATCAACACTGATAAAAAAATTAAACAGGTGTTTATCCAACAAACACTAGAAAAACAGCATAAATGTTTGCTTGCATCTAAGGTCTTGTCTGCACAAAGTAGTAATGCGGACTACAGGAGTGTGATTTCTAAAGCGTGCTAACATGTTGCTCATTAATTGGTCCATATCGCTCCTGTGGGTGCATACTAAAGGTTCCCGAGTGTGCTCTAACATAATGCAGTTTGAAACAGTCCTACATTAAAACACACTAGGGAAATTACTCATTACATATGTACTACTGTAGTGAGTAATGCATGTAGTGTATATTACTCATTATGGCATATGCAAAGGAAAAGCACCCCTCCCCCCAAAAAATCTGATTTTTGGACATGTACATACAACTCAAAAATTGCTAGAAATAAACCCATAAAATGAAAATAATGAACCCTGAAAAATGGAAGCCCTAATCATAAAGCAGTTTATAATAAGTCTCTTTCTTATAGTGAGCCTTTTCTGTATATCATAGAATATCAGGGTTGGAAGAGACCTCAGGAGGTCATCTAGTCCAACCCCCTGCTCAAAGCAGGACCAATCCCCAGACAGATTTTTGCCCCAGACCCCTAAATGACCCCCTCAAGGATTGAACTCACAACCCTGGGTTTAGTAGGCTAATGCTCAAACCACTGAGCTATCCCTCCCCCCCTAAAATTGTCATAAAATGCTTTACAAAGGAGGTAGGTGACACAGTTGAGGGCAACTGCATCTTTGCCCCCCCTCTGTGGTCCTTTGAGGGGCTAGGCGCCTAGAGTGTGTATCCTCAGTCATCACCTCTCTTGGCAGAGACCCACAGCTCTCTCCCTCCTGACCCTGAATTTTCCTGGGTGTACAGTTCCCTGCTTGCACTGTGATATTCCCAGCAAGCCAGACCGACTAAAACAGGCCACTGTCTCTATTTTGCTGTCTCTGTGAAGGCTAGGAACAACATAATTCCCAGCAGTTTATAAGCAAGCACATTTATTCTTAAAGGGAAAGCATTAGAGTGAAAACATAAAAACAATACAAGTTCCTATACACTTGCTAAAAGCTTACCAGAGGTCACCCATCAGTCTTTCAGAGCCTTATAGGCCAACTTTCTTCCAACCCTTCCCAGCAAGGATTGGAACCTCCCTTGGACAGAAAGTCTTGCTGGCCCTGAGTCAGTTTAAACTCATGCGATTTATCCAAAAGTCTCTCTGGAGACTCCAGTATATGCAATCCTCTCCAGGTGGTGGTAGCTCACTGTAAGTGATACAACCTGAGTGAGTTTGCCTAATCGTCTCCCACTGTTCTTAGCTCTCGGATGGGCTGCGATCCCCACCCCCTGGAATTACAGACAATACCTGTCCCACAATGGTACATTAACTTGACACAGTGAGAGCTCCCGAAGTTAATGCAGGAAGTTGCCTTATGTGTCACAGTTAGTATCTTTACCTCCCCTTTACAGGTTAGGCACAGAGAGGGGAGGTTACTAGTCTAGGTCATACAGAAGGTCACAGACTGAGCCAGGAATGGAACGCAGGTTTTCTGAGTACATGCCCACTGCTTTACCCATGAGGCTATCAATCCCTTTATGGCCACAATACCAAGGAGTAAGGTAAGTATTATTAGCCCCTTTTTACAAATGAGGAAACTGTGGCACCGAGAAGATAAAACCTAGAACCTCAAAAGGTATCAAGATGGCTAAATCCCATTGAAGTTAATGGGAGTTAGGCACCTAAATACCCTGGAGGATCTTGATTTAAGGATCTTACCCACAGTCACACAGGAGGTCTGTGGCAGAACTGTTACTAGAAGTCAGACCTAGTCCTGTAGACCCTGACTCTCTAGGCTATGGTTACATTGCCCCACAGTTTGGACTACAGGAGGTGATTAGCAACACAGACCAAAATGCTGCACTGTAACTCCCCCTTGTGGATGCTGCTGGCACCAACTAAAAGGTTCCTAATTTGCACTAATGTCCTTGTGTTGGAAGAGGGCTACATTAGTGCAAACTAGGAATGTTTTAGTTTGTGCCTGCAGCATCCACAAGGGGGAGCTATAGAGCAGCATTTTCGGTTTGCTGGGCAAGTCATGCTCCCATAGTCAGAACTGTGGTGTCGTGTAGACATAGTCTTACATGAGGCAAGAATACTAAGGACTATATTAAAATTAGGAATGGCTGAAGTAAGAGAAGTGGCCCAAACCTCATTAGTCTTAGTCTCAGTTAGTTCCTCAACGCTGTGCGTATGTATGCATATGCATTTCCCTGCATATCTGTAAAACTCACATAAGAATTGACATCAAGCCTACTTCTCTGCCAGTGTCTTTGACTGGCATGTCATTTTCTTTGTTCCAGTGGAAATTAAAGCATTTTCTTGTTTACTCTCATTAATAATGAGGTCAACCAGCCTCAACAGTTTTACTCTGGGAGCAAAGAAAACGAATTGCTGATAAAATGGCATGTTGGGAAAAACAAAAAACAAACAACACTAATTCTTCCTTTTTTGAAAGCTCCGTTTTACAGGAACGTAAACAAATAGATAAAATAATAGAAAGAAGAGAACTAGAAAGTGTTTCAAACTCTTAGATGAAATCAATGCTCCAGAAATCACACTTCTTACAATGCAACAAAAAACATCTCCGTGCAGTGAGAAACTTGGAAGCACAACAGAACTGGTGGAATTGAAGCTAGAGCACAAAATGACATATCTGGGCCTATGCAGCACCCATACTTTCCTCTGTACATCATTCAGTTCAACAGCACAGTAGAGAAAATATGGTTCCCGGTCCCTATTGGTGTTTTCTACTGTGGAAGGTCTCTGTAAAAGTCATCACACTACAAATGATGGCTAGAAAGTTTCTCTCAGCTTCGCCAGGACATTCATCAGCTATTAGCATTGCGTGATGCAGTGACGACAAGGGCCAGCTCCTCAGAGGGTGTAAATCAGCACAGTTCCACTGACTTTGGTGGGATTAGCGTGGTTTACACCTGCTGAGAAGCTGGTCTGCCATTTTCAAGGACAACTGGTCTGGCACCACCTACCAGTTCACTTCCTGGACTCTTCCCCTGCACCTAGCCCCTAACCCCGGCTGTGGGGCAGTGCTACTGTGCATGCTGTTGCAGTCATTCTGACTGGTGTCACAAGCCATTGGCAACTCCAGGAAGTCTGATACAGTTTAATGCAGCCGGCTACACCAGAGGCTGAGTTTGCCCTACCACAGTGCAGAACAGAGAAGATGCAAAGTAGTCTTAAAGCTACATCCATTGCCTCACCTCCTGCATGCACAGCATGGAATCTCTCTCTCCTTTACCAACATAGGAAGGGAAATAGGATACAATAGTTTTAATCTATCATACAGTAGGTTTTTTTTAGCAGAGGTATTGGGGGATGACAACTCATCTGCCTGCTTCTCAGATGCATATTGCCAATAAATGTTCTGAACTGTAGGAAGTTCATAGATTTCAAGGCCAGAAGTGATGAGTCTGATAATCTAATCTGACCTCCTGAATAACAGAGGCCACAGAATTCCACCTAGTTATTATGGACTCAATGCAGGACTATCTGTTTGAGCTATTATATAGCTCAATATATAATAACTATTGAGTATAGTTATGGAAAGACACCCAGTTTTGATTTCAAGACTCCAAGTGGCGGAGAATACACAATGGTTAATTACCCTCCCTGTAAAAATGGTGCCTTACTCTCAGTCAGAATTTGTCTATCTTGTTATACTGTCACCTGCTGAACTAGAATGTCCCCTACTATCAGAAATGTCTTCCCCAGGCAAGTACTTGCAGCATGCTGAGTCACTTTAATTGACAAAGCAGCCCGCAGTGCGAGTGACATCACAGCAGTGGCCAGCATGACCTCACTCCTGGAATTACACTCCAGCGCCTCGTTTCGGGACGGCACTAACAGAAATGTCTAAAGGAGGCAACACATTTTGCCAGTGGAAGGCGGGGGAAGTGCAAATGATTTACCAGAGACTTTCAAACAAGAACATTCCGCACAGGTAGTAATCGCTTAACTTTGGATTGGCGCCCAACTCTAATTATTTTGACATGTCAATATTTATAGAGAGACTAAAGTTTGCACATAAAATGTGCAGTTTTATATAAATGTACATACTCTGCTATTAAATGTTCTCTTTGTGCCTCGCTTAAGAATAAAGGAGATAGCATCATCCAATCAAAGGAAGCAGCAAGAGCAGTTCCAGGGGAGAATTATATTTATTGTAAATTTCCAGAGGGAATTAACCAATTTTCTGCATTATGATAGAATCAGCATATTGCCGATTGAACCTGTAGATAACGTCAAAGCAGAAGGGGCGCGTTCAGTTTTGTGTGCCGGCTGAATCCTAAATACACGAGGCGGCTGCTCTTCTGTTTGCTCTGCGGTTTTCTCATCCGTGCGCACGCTACTGGGCCTTGTTGCCACAGCTGCAGCGAGCATGTCAAGCCAGCAGCTGGCAGAAGCACAGATGCCCTTTTGGAGCGTGTGTGCTTTAACGCGGTAGGAAAACTGCCCCTCCCCCTCAATGTACTTGTGATGGGGAAAGTACTGGAAGGAAGCGAGACAAATGGCAGTCAAGAATGTACCATTTTACAAGTATGGGACCTTGCCATGCTGCTTAACCTTGAAGAAAAAAACCAAGTTTCATATATTATTACTGATTCATGATCTAATAAGTAAACTGATGGTTTTACGTGGCGGGGCGTTGGCATGGACTTAACATATGAAGGCAATGCAAGAGAATTCTTAACAAAAGCAAGAGAGGGAGTTCATAGTCTTTGGAACCTAAATTCTAACTTTTAGACTACGATATAATTTTTAACAGGCCACCTACAATATTCCTGATAGTTACTAAGAGTTTCATAGCACCCATGTAGAGGCCCATGATGAAAAAAGGTGAAACTGGCCAAATGAGAGTTAAAGGGGAGGTTTAACTGTGTTCCCTGATACTGATTCAACCCTGGGTTTTAGTGTGAGCAAGGTTTTGGCTTTTGTTTCTAAGCAGGGATAGAACGTACAGAGTAGAATGGCAGGGTGGTCTAGTGGTTAAGGTACTAGCCTACCACTCACAAAGCTTGTGCTAAATTTCCTGTGTCAGAGACTTCCTGTATAATGCTGAGGAAGTCAGTCTGGCCCGGATCCCCAAAAGGAATTTAGGTGCCTCACTCTGGCTGAATTCAAACGAGAGTTAGGTACCTAAATACCAAAGGAACTGGCCCTTAATCTCTCTACTGCTGTTCCCCATTCGCCTAATGGGGGTACCAGAACTTCCCAAGCTTGCAGGGGTACCGTCAGAATGACCCAGGGTGTGAAAATGACTGTGAGATACCGTGGTGCTATGGTACATAAATAAAGTGGACTGTTTTTCAGCCCAGGCCATTGCTGAATTGCTGACAAGAAAAGTGTTGAAAAGTCCTCATCACTCCAGCACGATGCAGTGTCTGTGGGAAAACGGATGAGATCCACCTTTTGAAAAGGCAGCTCTGTGAAGAGAGAAAGATTCCTAGAAGCGAAACAGAAAGCGGAGCTCCCTGTCAGAGAGAAAGATGAGAAGGAAAGCAGATGGGAAAGAAGATGGGGGTGAGGCTGACAGTAACAGGTGTAAGTGCAACACAGCAAAACCTGGCAACAGGGAGCTATGGCATAATTTTCAGGCGGAAAGTAAAAAGACTCTGAGATTTTACTTAGTGAAAGCCAAGAACTGGCAACTCGGTTTCAGTGAGTGGCAGAATTACCCCCTACACTAGATAAAAGCATCTCTACCCCTCTGAGGTTAATTCAGGAGGGTGTCTGTCCATTTTTGCTGAGTTGTGATGAATTCAGACAACCCCACACCTGAGGTCTGTGACTGGAAGAAAAGCCAAGCCAGTCATAGTGAGAGGGGAAATCTAACCTCTGTCCAGCTCTCTGTTTCCCCTTGAACTTCGGACCGAACACCTGGACAGAATAATGATTAAGTGACGCATTCCTACAGGCAGAATGCCTGCCTCGGGGCGGTCGATATGCCCGTTCTACCTGAACCTTCAGATAAGTCCCTTGATAGAATACAGTCTAAAGCAGCACAGATGGATTTTCAAACCTGCTCTGCACCCAGCAACTCCCGTTGTTCTCAGTGGGGAAGTCCTTCCCCATTGTTCCCAATGACAGCTGCTAACAGCACTTTTGAAAACCTGCCCAGGATCTGAAAAGCCCTGCAGTCTGTAGGATCAAAGACAACATCCATGGTTAAAGCCATGCATTGGGAAAAGGAGGATTGCTCCAGTCTGAGCTGTTTAAGTAACTTCAAGAGTTACCATGTCTCTTGAACGAAGCAGCCTGGCTCTTTAAGTATGTGACCTAACCTGCCTTTTGATCTATTTTAGTGGGTAGTAATACCTAGATCTTATACAGCACTTCTCATCAGGAGATGATCTCATTGTGCTTCCCCAAGAGGTCATCTTCCTCCTCCTCCTTTTACAAAAAGGGAAATTGAGGCAGAGAGGTGAAATGATTTCCCCAAGATCACTCAGCAGGCTAGTGGCAGAAGCAAGGATAGAACCTAAGACTTACTATTCACAGTCAGTAGTCAAGCTAACAGGCAATACTGGCTCCTTAAAAATAAGTTATATACCTTAATAATAAAAGTAGAATTTAATTCACTACCTCTGTGCAGTCCTGATTACCTAGAATGTTAATTAATTTGGGCTTCTTCTTCAGAAGAGGCAGCTTTCTCCGAAAGATTTTGCAGAGTTACTAAGACTTTGTTTAACTCGGTTTCCCAGCGACCAGGAACCACCGCACCCGGTTCTTTAAAAACTATTGTGTTTTGTCATATTACTCTGTCTGCTCCCGAAGTGCAGCCACTTCTGGGCTGGAGCACAGCAACTACAACAGGGCTCCTGCACTCCAGACCATTGTTTAGGGATCTGATCAAAGGAGCCCTCCACAACTGCAAAAGAAAAGCTGGGTCCCCCCCCCCACAGAATCTCCAAAGGTTTTCAGAAACAGATCTTCAGACACCTGCTGGCTTATTGCAGGCTCCCTTCCCTCTACCTTTGCTGAGCCACTGGGAAAGGGTCTAGTGAGCCGTTAGGTTGTTCATCCACCAGTCAGTGGGGCTCCATGATACCAAGAATACAAGAAAGGGAAACAACTTCTTGAGGTCAGAGGGACTGGACAGAGAGTCAGAGCTAACATGTGAGCAGGAGCAGTGGGCCAACACTGCAGTGAGGGAGAGGGAGGGAAGGTTAGGCAGTAGGCAGGTTGGGAGCTGGGATGAGAAGCAGCCTGCCGCTGGCAGGGGCCAGCGGTAGCCACTACAGGAGGATACAATAATGGGCAAGGGACTGCATGCAGGGTGGTGTGGATGGGTTACAATGAGTCACAGTTATCCTCATGTCCTGTGCTGGGCTGCCTGTAGGGTCTGGGTTAGGAACTCTTGTTGGTCTTCCATTGTAGCTTGAGTACAAGGACTTCAAGCTTCTTTCACCCTTTAGTTTCTGACAGCCCTAGTAAGGCATTACTCAGTGAGCATATTTATGGGAACCCACGAAGGCTGGAGCCCAGTGCTTAGAGCCTGGCAGGGCCTGCTTTGAAGCTCGTGGTACACGGAGCATGCTACCAGATATAGGCCTGCTGGAGCTCAAGGCATAACGAACAGTATGAACCAAAGGCTGTGAACCAGAGTAGGCCAGGCCTTTGCAAAATAGCAACACACCAGGTATTAGCCAACCAAGGAAACACATTCCTGACCTGAGAGGATGGTACAGGAACACTCAGACTTCTCAAATAACTACAGAAACGCATTCCTAGGAGATGGTACAGGGACCCACCGACCCCTCAGATGATAAGGAGGGGGTGACAGGAAAATGGATGAGGATGTTTTGTTCGAACTAGCAGGTATAAGGGTAGTAACTAATAATATCAGGAGCGTAACACGTAACTTGTTTGTATCAATGTATAAAAGGAGAAGTCACAGGAGGTGCACTTGGTGCTAGCCTAGGGGACAGCACACGTTATGTTGACTGAGCTGGTACCTTGTCGCAGGCATACATGTGCTAGTGTACCTGTAAGCACTGAGCTGGGGCACCAGGACCATGCGTGGTTGACAATGAACCTGGCCGAGCACTTTCACCACCCAACCGAGCCTGCAGTCTTTCTTTATGAACAACACTGAGGTCTGTTGAGTCAGCAAGTTGCTATGGTACAGCTAATACAGGAGCTCTGAGAACTGCACCAAAAACACCACTCTGCAGCACTGCCACTGCCAGACACCTAAAACTAACATCCCACAGCACTCTCAGCCACAGCCTGTGGAGGGGATGGCTAACTGGGAATCTCAGCTCCACAGCCTGTACAGGGCCCATCTTTGACCGTGGGGTGGTAGCACCAGTGGTGGAGAAGAAACATTTGGCAGGGGGGATAACCTAGGAGAGATGTGGCGGTAGTTAAAAAGGAAAGTGGCTGACTAGGAGAAACAACTTTCTCAGGGTGAGATGTATCAGTCTATGGGGGAAAAAATCTCAAGGCAAGCAGTGAAACTCCATTTTTCAGGGCATTCAAAATGTGACTGGACCAAGCACAAGGAACAATCCTGCATTGGCATGAAGCTATTGCAGTGAGTGACCTCCATCGCTAACCTCTGCTTTTCTATTCTTGGACTTTCTCCCAATAAGGCCTCTGCTTCCCCTCCCACTCTTTATCTCTCCAGTCTATTATACCTTATGCTCTTTGGGGAGTGACTATCTCTTCCTCTGTGTGTGTACAATGTGCTCCGATCTCTGTTGGGATTTCTAGCCATTAATGTAAGAGATAATAGATAGATTGTGCTTGGCACTGCTAAATATCAGCTACTTACACTATTGATTTTGGCTTCTTTCCACACAGGTGGAAATACAGTCTGAACTATAACGTACAGTACATGTGTTCCCAGGTATTTTAAGAATGCAAATAGGCTCAATATTGGCTGAATAAACTGGGGGCTTTTTTAATTGCACACTTAGTCTTATTGCAATTATCTACCAATAAAGAGCGCCAAACTGGGAAACATTGTACAACAGTAAACCCCAATCTAAAAAGACTGAACAGAATTATTTCAAGAATCCAGTATCTAATAAGCAGGATTCCTTTGTGAATGAGAATGCTAATCCTTTTCTACATTTATTTTGCCAAGAACTCAATATCAGCCCATACAAATGACTGTAATTATTCCTGTAGCCCTCAAAGAGCTCAAGTGTCAGAGTTTGGTTGAAAGTCCACAATGCGTGCAACTGAGATTTTTTCTAACTTGACATCTCTCTATTTGCTAAAGGTGTTTTTTTAATTGGAAATTTCTCCAATATGGGAGAGATGTTTTAATCAGGCATCAATCTCCAACTTGGCAGGAGGGTGGGAGGAAAATGTGTGTGTGTGTGTGTGAGGGGGGAAGGATTGTGAAACTAAATACTCCTACCCGAAAAATTCATTAAGTCAGGTCATTCACAGAGAGTTATGGAAAGAGATTTATACTTTAAAAACTATTTTTTAATTATGGAATACCTCTTCTGAACATCTCACTTTTTGTTATCAGCTAGCAAAATAATATACAGCATACGGTGTGCACATTATTCTCATAATTAGATAAGAGGCAAGGAGTTATGAGACATGAAGATTTACTACCCTCACAGCTAGGTCTGTAAAAATATGTTGTGTTCTAGACCATCCTGCTTTCCATAGTGATAGTTGACACGTCAGAGGAAGGAAAGACAACTCTCCAACGTATCTAACTTGTTTTAAAAATGCTTTAAGAGTGGGATTTTGCAGAGTGGTCAGTGTTGGCCTAATTCTTCTCCCAGTAAAGTCAGTGGTATAACTCCCATGGACTTCAACGGGAGCAGAGGGAGGCCAAAGTTGAGCTCTTTTGAATACCCCACCCTTGATGCATACAGCTCTCTAAACCAGGATGTAGCGTTAATTATCTGCATTTATCTATACCCTTTCTTCAGCTGGAGATGACTTTTTAATGGCAGATTATTTAGATGTGACTGGCTAGGCCTTCAGCACATTTTAGAAATGGTGGCTCTTTGCTGAGATTCAGTTATAATGCAAGGACGACAATTGACAAATACACCTTTCCCCAATGCAGTGTCCCAACGGGATCTCTGTGCCCATACAGGCAGGAGCAGGTAGAGATACGTGGGTGCTTCACAGATAAGGGTTTTATTAGTCATAACTCTGAAGTGACATAGGAGAGACAGCGCGACTTCTGGGATGTGCAAGACCTATAACATTCATATTTCAGGTTTCAGAGTAGCAGCCGTGTTAGTCTGTATCCGCAAAAAGAACAGGAGTACTTGTGGCACCTTAGAGACTAAAATTTATTTGAGCCTAAGCTTTCATGGGCTACAGCCCACTTCTTCGGAGGAAGAAGTGGGCTGTAGCTGAAGAAGTAGGCTGTAGCCCACGAAAGCTTATGCTCAAATAAATTTGTTAGTTTCTAAGGTGCCACAAGTACTCGTGTTCTTTATTCATATTTCAGTGTCCTGACAGAACATCTCCCTTCTGATAACGAAGGAGCACTTAATACTGAAGAGGCCTGACTATAAATTTAGGGCTTATCTACACAAGCGTTCAGTCTTGCAGCAAGCTGGGGTGTGACTCAACCCTGCATTAAGCTGCTGCAACCCAACTGTTCCTCTGGACTCTGATGACGTGATTGATACAGGACTAGATCAAAGTGCATTAATTAACTAGCCAACCACATCAGCAGGGTCCACAGAGACAGTTAGTCTGCAGCAGGCTAAGGCAGGGTAGATTCATACCCCAGCTTGTTGCAAACTGAATGTTTGCATCGACAAGCCCTTAGTCTACCTGAACCTCTGAGCCTGCAGTGTTGACAACTCTTATGATTTTATCCCAAGTCTTGTGATATCTGGTATTTTTCTTAAAGCCCCAGCTGCTGGAGTCATGTTATTACATAAGAACCTCTTAAAATATATGGAGGAATGGGGCAATTCATGCCTCCCTAGTGGCTATCGTTTCAAACTGCCATGCATTGGATAAATTCTTGATATTGGTTTCACATCCAGAAGGGCTAGACAATTAAGTCTGTATAAAAGAAAGTTTAAATTCTGGGGGGAAAGCACCTGCATACTAAAAAAATAAAAAATGGAGAGATCATAAACCTCCTTGCATCTCCTGGCCTGGCGATCTGGGGAAGAGAGCTGCTACTTTGCTGCCATAAGGTAGATTTCTCTGATTTGTCTAGAGAAACTAGATTTGATTTTTTTTTCTCATGCAAGATGAGATGATGGTAGTGACCTGAAGCCAAAGAGCAACGAGCATTACCATTATTATCTACACAGGCCCAAAGCCCATGAGGAATCTGTAGCATTGCCTGGAAATGGCAGGCTGACCCAGGAGAAGATGGTGGGGTAATACTGAGCAAGCCCCAAGAGCTCGTAATGTCAATTACCCTCAATAGGGAAAATATGCCATGGACAGAAAGCAGTGGAGAAGGGCAAGGAGCTCCCTGGGCCATAGAACCAGGGAGTAGCTGTAAGAGTAATAATGCCAAACACCCAGGCTGTTCACTTTTTCATGCTTTAATACAGACCTAGTGACCCTAACATCACATGTAATGTAGGCTGGAACTTGAAGGTCAGGGCAAGGCAATTGAACTTGTTGTGATAGACAAGAAGCCAGAGACGGGACTAGAGCTGGGAGAGGGGATGCGGTGAGAGGGATGGGAAAGGAAGGCGACTTTCATAGCAGTGCTCTGGATATACCGAGCAGGGGATCAACCAGCTAGAGAGATGCCTGAGAAGCAGCTTTAGCGTAGTCAAGCCACCAATGAATCACAAAGGGTTTGAGCATAGGAACGGCTAGGTCTGGATGCTTTTACCAAGGATGAAAAGTGACCGTTTAATGGCTAGACCTCCTGAGTCAGGAACTGGTGCTCAGTGTTCTCCTCCTGCCTCTGCTGCATGACCTTGGGCAAGTCACTTCCCCTCCCTGTGCTTTTGTTTCCTTTCCCACCTTTTGTCTCTTTAGATTGTGAGCTCTTTGGGACAGGAACTCGTATCTAGCACATAGATCAATGCTCTCTTCAGCTAGAACATTGGGTCTTCGGATTGGCTTTGATTGACTGTCCCTTAAAAGAAAACCCATAGATTTAAATTGCAATCCTGGGATAAAGTTTTCAAAAGCAGCTAAGTGACTTAGGCTGCTAACTCTGTAACCGTGGGAACGCACCACCAGGGCACCCCCTCACTCGAGGATGCAGCACTGTGGGGATTTTATCCACAACACTGCGGTCTGCGCCTTCTGGGGCCCAGGCCTCTGGCCAGGCTCAGTCTCCTTCAGGGGAAACAAAAGTCTGACAGAAAAGCCAAATAAGCCTCCCAACAAATTGTTTTCCTTGAACATTGAAGTTCCTTGTTCTGTGCCCCACACACAGGCCCTGCAGAGCTCTTCTTTGATTCCCCAGGCTTTTCCCCTGGAACCCTTCTTCCTAGCAGGTTCCCTCACATTCCGTCCCTGGAGCGTCTCCCAAGAACCTCCATGCTACTTACAGACCCCATCTCAGGGCCTTCCACAGGAGCCTAACCTGCTCCTTGGGTTCCTTCTGCAGCTTCAGTCACAACTTCCTCCTCCTAGCTGCATTCTCTCAAGCCTTTCGATGAGGCCCAGGTGTTTGCCATACTAATACCTGACCCCATTAGCCTCCCCTCCTCAGGCTGAGAGGCAGCTAATTATGGCTCAGCCAGGGCTAATTGCACAAGGTGGGCCCAAATCCTTCTGGCCTTTAAAGAAACAGGCAGGCCTGGTACAATAATATGGCCCAGTTTGGAACTGTATTTAGGTGCCTACACATAGAAAGGTGCCTAAATACCTTTCAAAATCTGGCTCTAAGTGCCCAAGTCACTTTTGAAAATAGGACTTAGGCTCCTAAGTCACATCAGTGCTTCTGAAAATGTTACCAGTAAAACACTAGTACCGGAGATTCACAATGCCTTAAACTTCATTATGATCTCCCATCTTTATTTCCAGAACTTCTACAGGTAGGATTTTCAAAAGTGCCTGCATGATTTAAGAACACAGTCACATTGACTTTCAGTAGGACTTGTGGTCTTAAATAATTTAGGTCCCTCTGAAAATCCCATCCTAGATGGACAAAACCGTGGTAATCTGTGTTGACCACTATCAGCAATTTTATATAGTAAATTGCCTTGTCAAAAAGTATGCCAATAACTGGCTTTATGGACAAGGTGCTATGAGCAGTGTAGAGCTGAAGGACTGGTACAAACATTCCTGCTCAATCTGTTCAACTCATCTCTGCATAAAAGTTGGTATGAGCCAAGTAACCAATGCCAGGAAATCATAAATGTTTGTGAAGAAAGATAAACAGATACCCAGGGGCTGAAGTTAATCCTGGCAAGATTTGACACGTTGACACAGCAGTGAGCTGAGAACATTTTCATGCTGTTTATCTATTTTTCCCCATTTGAAATGCTGCTGCTGCTCTGTTTGCAGATGAGCTTAATTTATTTAGATTTCTTCACCTGTGATACAGACTCACAGACAGTTCCCCACTTGGGAAAATGAGCAAATGTAATAATTCAGCATGGAGTAAATTGTAAATAGTGCCTGATTCTCAGGGCAACAATTATGGAATAGCACCAAAAGATGGAAAACATTAACACATTTGTGTGAAAGTAAGCCAATGTAGTATTCAATTACATATTATTTGATTCACCCATTCCCCCTAGCAACTGCTGAGATGAACATTTTCCTTTGATGCACTTACACATCTGTTTAGGACACAAGAATTAATGTGTCTGGCTGCAGTTTATGTTGGGAATATTTACTGTTTTGTACAAGAGAGAGAAAAATTCCAGAAGAGCCAAATTGGCACAGTCACCTAAGTTCCGGTTTCAGAAGTCAGGCTTTGTCTACGCCACACACGTCGGTCGACGCAAGATACATCAGCACAAAGCCACTGTAGTTAGTATATCACTTGCATTTGTGCACAGTTGGCTGCTTGCATTAGTGCTTCGTGTACTCACCGGGAGTGCTTGTGTTGATGCAAAGTGTGGTGCACCAGGGGTAGGAATCCCACTGCACCATGCACAATGTTTATTGGGACTTAAGCGCCTAAGCAACTAATACCCAGATCCTCGGAGGTGTTTCGGAGCCTAACTCCCACTGATTTCAATGGAGTTAGGTGCCAAAATCTTTGCAACTATGGACCTAAGATATTTTTCAAAATAGGACATAGGCACCTAACTCACTTAGGTGCCTGGAAATTGTCCCTGCGGTCACTAAATACTTTAAGGTGCCCATTGCTAAATAGGGCACTATCAGAAATCAGAATGGTGGTTGTGGCTGAGTAGAAGACTCCATCAGGCTGACGTGTGTCATATAGACTCTGACTCCTCTCCCCCTTTTTGTGTTGAGGTGGTACTCCAACAGCCGGTACTGCACTGGGACATCTCTCTGAAGCACAAGCAATGGGACAGGAGTAGGTATACATGCACAATCAGTGTGTGCATCTTTCCATATTGTCACGTCATGGATCAGTTTGGGAAACATCACGACAGAGTGATATCCAAGTGAACAAAGATTCTCCCTTATTTTTTCCGGCTAAATGGGGTTACCTACCTCTTACTGATGAGGCTTAGCTAAGAACTCTCCCCATGACACAGACCCATAAGACAGGTCAGTCACACTTGCTCCTAGCAGAGGCTGAATCATGGCTATGCCATGCGTCACTCATTACTTTTACTCTGTCTAGAGTTTGAAAGAAGAATCACTAAGTCACCCAGTTCCAGCTCCCCGGTTTAGTTGCTGTATGATAGTTATAATACCGTGAAGGATCTGGGGAGGGGGGTTGTGTGGGTAAAATCTCTCTTTTTATAGACCGCACAAGGGAGGTACAGATGTAAAGGGGAAGAACAAGGGCTCTATCAATAAATATAAAATGACATTTTTCAATTTTATTCATAGAACATAGATTTTTGTGCTTCCTTTTGGGAGCAGTAAATGAGACAAACAGTAAAGATGGCACAAAATGTAAAGCAGTGCTTGGTACCTTCTGGCAGGTGATGTGGGGAATGTAATGCGGTACAAGCCTCCTGTCAGCGTGAGACCGAACACTTGGAATTGGTAGGGTGGCCGTGATTCTGATTTCACACTGATATGACTCCATGGTCTCCCGTTCTACCACCAATATGCACTAGCATATGATCAAATCAGACCGCACAGGCCTCAGGCTTACACTCTGCCCATCTCCTCAGGGTGCTCAATTGTCCTTCCCCGCCCCTCAGTCACCTTCCCCCTCTTCCCACTCAACACAAAAAGTGTAGGGATTTCACATAAGACTGGGTGAAGAGGCCTCGGCTCATGGAAGTGACATCAGGAAAAAGATCCAACCAGCCAGTCAGAATATTGGTTTAGACTGGAGGTTCTCAAACTGGGGGGAGCATGGAATGTATTTGGGATGGGGGGGCATGAGAAGCTTTAGGGGGAAAACAAACACCCCCTCCCCCCCTTACTGCACACATTCAGATCTGGGCATCTGGAGAGTCACCAGCAGCAGCAGAGAAGTCAGGGTGGCATGGTATGGTGTATTGCCACCCTTACTTCTGCGCTCCTGTTGGCAGCGGGGCTCCCTTCTGTGCTAGCTGCTCAGCCAGCAGCCACCGCTCTCCGGCTGCCCTGCTCTGGAAGCAGCACCACCACCAACAGCAGCGCAGAAGAAAGAGCGGCAATACCATACCATGACACCCTTACTTCTGCGCGGCTGCCGACAGCAGTGCTGCCTTCAGAGCTGGGTGCCCGGCCAGCAGCCGCTGCTCTCTGCTTTGCCTTCAGAACTGGGCAGCCACAGAGTGGGGTTGGGAGGCGGGGGGCATAAACTCCTACAGACACAAAGGTGGGGAGCGTGATCAAAGACGTTCGAAAACCACAGACAGGCTCTAATGAGAGTTTGTTCTCCTGGTGTGACTGTGTCTTGATGACTGGGAATTCTCTCACGCTGGCTAATGCAGCATCCATGACAATCAGCTGGATTATTCTGTTAGGGCCAGGTATCCCCCTTTTGTTTCCAAGAGCAGAGGTCTGGTGGAGCCCCTCCAAGGGGCAGAAAAGGGGGAAGTACCAGTCCACTACCTCCTCCTCCTTCTCAGACCCTTCTCAGCCTGGGGCTTGATGTGGTTTCAGGAGCAGAAGCAGGTTGGGAGTAGCTGCTCTCTGCAGAGATCCACCCCACAGGTTATGATTACTCCAGCAACCTCAGTGCTGCCTGAAGGTGATGGTAGGATTTGTACAACTAATGGTTCCCTATGTTCTCTCATAGCAAAAGAGACACTTCACAGCATGAATATCACATGTTGCTTCATTCAGCCTGCGTATACCATGGCCCAACCCTTCCCCCATTGAACTCAATGGCAAAGATCCCATTTCCTTCCGTCTAACATGCATTGTAGAACATGCCACACTCTTGCCCAGGAGCTTTCACATATACCATGGCTAGGGGACATCTCCAAGCACTACCCAACCCTACACCTTCAGCAGCCCTTCTAGCTGCACCGTTAATTACAAAGGGGCAGGAGGCTTGTAGGAGAAGATCTTAAGAAAAATGAAGACACACTTGAGTAAGTAGGGGTTTGATGAATGAGGCCCCCTCAGAGCTTAATATCCAATTAAAATATCTATGGCATCTGTACAAGGAAGAGAAGGAAGGGGAGGGGGAACATATATATTAATGCAACACTTTAGGGAAGAAGCAGCTGCCAAGGAGTCCCATATATTTTAATTGCTATATAGTGTGGGTCTATTTTAACTCGGCAGTATGATAACACATTATTCACCATGTAACCACTAGGCTATAAAATGTGCTGTGGCACACAGCACCGGGCTGCACCAGGATCGGTTCTGCTGTGCTTCCGACAGAGATCTAGAAGGAACAGGTCAGAAGGTGGAGTCCTACTTGGAGCATGCCAGGTTTATTGGGCAAGAGACCCAGGTGGCTTTCCTCACTGACTTCAGAAAGGCAGGCAGCGCTCCCCACCACTGAAGCAGACCGTGTATAATACCAAACACTCCGCTTTGACATCTTGTATTTGCCACACTGTAAAACACAGAGATGCAAACATGCTGCATCACATGCTAGACTTCCACAAATCAGTTCAGCGCTGTGGGCCCTGTGAACATGGCACGTAGAATCAAAGGCTGGGGTGTTTCCTGTTTTCGCGTTAATTCAGGGAAGTGTAACTAATCTACATGTATTGGGATGTACTGACAGTCTTTAGATCACTAGTGGAGGGTATATTACAGACTATGGCAGAAAGTCTGGGGTTAAACTGGGGCAGGTGTTCTAATCGAAGACACAGTGGACCAACTTCTGCTTCTGGCTACACTCATGTCACCCTGTTGACTTCTCTTGCTACAAAGCCCAGCTGAAAAGAGACCATGAGTGAAAAATCCTAGGCCCTGGGATGTCAATATGATTTTTACCATTGAATTCCATGGAGCCAGAATTTCACCAGTTCAGTAGGCGCCTCACCAGAACTTAAACATTTTTCCCCCCCATGTGTAAGAATTTTAATTGCACAAAAGTTGGACACATATGAACCTCTTCTGCCTAGTTGGTGTGTCTGGGCCTGTGACCCTCTAGTGGCAGCCTCCCTCTGTCCTCCTCCTCTCCCCTCACCACCGCTGGCACCCCATGCCGGTCGCTCCGGGAATTAGCTCTTGACCGCACCGGGGCATCCTCGCCACACGGTAGCTTGCCCGTTGTCTCTGTTCTGCTGACCTAGGACCCACCTTGCTCCCTGCTCGGCAGCGTCCTCTTCAGGACAGTCTTCATCAGATTCAGGACACTGCCCTCCAGCAGTGCCCACTACTCTGGTCTCACCCCCTTCTGGGGCGGGGGGCAGGAGGGGTGTTGTTAACAGCAGTCCTCCTGTTTGCCCCTGCCTCGGTGGCCAACCACAACCTTAGAATCTAACCCCTCGTCTCAGGGGCAGGTCACGGTCTGACTCAGACAGGGGCAATGCAAGGGGGGGCACCCAGGCCCACCCGCTACTCTGGGTCCCAACCCAGGGACCCTCTAGTGGCAGCCTCCCTCTGTCCTCCTCTCCCCTGCCTAGTTTCCCTGGGCCACTTCCCCTTTGGCCCTATGCACCTTCTCGACCCCTTCTAGCAAGGGCCGCCACCTGGCAGGTATCTGGGCCGGAGCCCCGCTCCGCTTCCCCAAGCCTGCCCAGCACTGCTCTACCCAAGGTGCTGCTCCTTAGCTCAGGAGCCAGTCCTTCTCCCTTGCTAGTCAGGGAGTGACTGACTTCGCCTCTGCTAGGCAGCCTTTATACAGGGCCTAGCCCGGCCCTGATTGGCTGCCTCTTTCCCTGCCCTGATTGGCTCTCCCCAGGCCTTGGCTGATTGGCTGCTGGTCTGCACAACCTTTCAGGCCTGGTTCAGCCCTTTTCCTCAGGGGGTGGGGCACCGCCCCACCACATGTCCCTTAAGCAAAGGTCTCTCTGAGACGTCAGTAGACAGCAGACATAAAATGTGATGGCTGATGTGGGGGGACGGGGTGTAAAGGGAACCATGAGTTTGAGGCACAATGGTCCAGTGGTCAGGGCACGAGCCTGGGATTTAGGAGACTGAGGTTCAATTCTTTGTTCTGCCCATGTGTGACCTTGGATGAGTTTATTTAGCTTCACTGTGGTTCAGGTCCCCATCTGTGCAATGGGACCACTGGCACTTCCTTACCACTCATGGGTGCTGTGAGGAGAACTGCATTGAAGTATATGAGATATTCAGATACTACAGTAATGAGGCCATGAATCAAGCACGTAAGATATAGGTACTTTCTCTTATTACCTGTATGGCCTATTCAGAATTATCGATTGTTAAGCAAAATAAGGAGCCCAGTTTTCACAACTGGATGCCTAAATTGGAGCACCTATTTCTGCACTATGGTCTGCAAATTGGCTCTGGGCTATGGAAAGCTGGTATTTGGGCTGATACGGTGACTAACTTAAGCCGTCACCTTTGAAAGTTGGGCTCAGTCTCCACTGGTGAGGTCTGAAAGTCCATACCATCTCTCACTCACAACCCCAGCTGGTGGAATTCCCAATAACGCACAGGCCTTTACTGCCTAACCAACCCTTTGTCCGTTATAGTCACTTTACACAGGAGGGGTCAACATCTCGTCCCAGCAAAACTGATGTTTTCTCTGCAAATTGAAGGTTGGCCATGCGCCTCACAAAGGGATTGCTTCAGCTTCTGTCCGAGTCAATAGGTATCTTTCCAATCTCTTTTATAGCAGTTGGATCGGGCCATAAACAAGCAGGTACACAGACCAATTCATAGACTGATTTATGGGGTAAAGTCAAATCCAAATCAGAACCTGGATCCTCATCACTTGTAAGCAAGTGCTTGTATAGATAAGCTAAGGGGAAAAGCTTGTTCCTTTCTTCTAAATGTTGTCAATTCCAGACCTAGGTCAGGGAGCAAAGGAGGAGCTGATGACATCTGGGTGTCTCTAGCACTTATTCTTTATACAGTAGAATACTTTATAATATAAAAATTATGAAGATCTTTCAAATATATTGTAAAAAAAATATCAAAAGCAATTCAAATATATTAGGCAACTACTATTGAAATGAATAAAGAATAACCCTCATTGAGATTGGCAGCAGGCTCTCGAGTCTCCATTGTCGGCTTGAAGAAGCCGCAATTTTACTGAAAGTAAACTTGAAAGGTTGGAATTAAGCTTTAGTGTTTCCCGTCACCTTCTGCACTGACATAATGAAAGCCTTTCACCTCTTTGTTCCCATATCGGTAGGTACAGTCAATAGGGTGTTTTTGCTTTCCTATCAGAGGGGTAGCCGTGTTATTCTGAATCTGTAAAAAGCAACAGAGGGTCCTGTGGCACCTTTGGTGCCACAGGACCCTCTGTTGCTTTTTGCTTTCCTAGTTATCCTTGCGAGACATTGTTACAAGCTGGATTTCATTGGTACAGGGTGGCTTTTGAATAGCACTTTTCATATCTATTTTTTTCACACTGATGCTCATCAGATCTACTTATGCACTGTTATGGGATGGCCTGCCTTCAATGTCTGCACTGCCTATTGGTCAGCCCATCCCACCAGCTGGCATGGCTCTTAGGGATTTCAAAAGGCCCAATAAAGATACAAAGCACTTAAGGAGGGGGAGGGATAGAAAGGAAGCAGTTCCTGGAATAAGTAGGGATTGGGAGAAAGACAGGCACTGTTTCTTTTAAGGCCTGGGACCAGGAGTCTGGCAGCATGGGTGGAGCAAGATTGCCCTCTTCTCCAAACAATCCGGGGATGAACTGGGAGAAAGGGGCCAGCATAAAGGCTCTCAAGGACAGATGCTGACAGGAGAAGGCCGGTCTCCTGAATCCACCAAAGCGGAAGATTAATTAGAGTGTTCACCTGAAGGGAGCTAGCAAAACCCCAGCTCCAGGAAGAGAGCTGAGGGGGACTCCTTTCTGGAGGGACATATAGAATGCTCGAAAGGTTTAAGACAGAGGGACTGCTTGCAATGTAGACCAGCTGCTGCAGAGAAGGGATGAGAGCGGTCTCCATGAAAGCACCTTGTTGGCTGGCTCAGGAGAAGCTGTGAGGAACCACAGATCCAGGCAGAGACAGCAGAGCCCAGAGACGTGGTGAAGATGTTACGAGTAGCTCACGGCACTAGTGGGGTGGGGGGGGAGGGGAAATCAAGGAAACAGTGTTTCCCTGCCTAAAAGAGCATCCCTGGGCTGGAACTCAGTGGGGAGTGAGGGCCGGAGATCCCCTCCCCCTCCCCCAGACCAAGAGGAGAAGCCCAGGTATCAAGAATGGCAAGTGCCAGAGAGAGGCCAGGAGATGGGCTTGAAGGCCATTAGATTTTGAGAGTTTCTTATTTTCTGCACTTCAGAAGGGGAATGGACCAAGTAGTGACCTGGCCGGAGGGCTGGCCACAGAAAACAACAGCTCACGTTGGAACTGGAACGGCTAAAAGGGGCACTAAACTGAGAAAAAATCCCTGCACTACCACACTTGAACACAGGGTGGCGCTCTAGAGGCAAAATACTCAAACATACATAGTGCACTGATGCTGGTACATAGGTGCTGGAACGAGCGGTGATGGGAGTGCTGCTGCACCCCTTGGCTTGAAGTCATTATAACAACCCAAATACATAGTTTCTGCCTTCAGCACCCCCACTGCAAAAATTGTTCCAGCACCCCTGTTCTATTTCTCTGTCTGTCCATCTCTGTCACTCTTCAGCACCATGCTGAGGGGCAAGGGGTGAGGGAACAAGTGAGTATAATGATCGTGGATGTAAAGATGTCTCCAGACACAGTAAAAGCGGCATGCACACATTAGCAAAGGGTTACAGTTTGATGGTGCTGGTGCTGTTTTCCCCAAGGGCATCCAGGTGGCTGGTTAGGAGATTCAGGGTATGGTTTGTGGATTTCCAATATATAGCTTTGGAAGTTAATATAAAGCTTTATTCAGCTAGCTTGATAGTTGCAGGAAGTGGTAAAACCAAGGGTATGTCTATACTACCCGCCGGATTGGTGGGCAGCAATTGATCCAGCGGGAATCGACAGCTAAATCGACAGCTGAACCCTCTCCTGTCGACTTCTGTACTCCACCACCGCGAGAGGTGCAGGCAGAGTCGACGGGGGAGCAGCAGCAGTCGACTCACCGCCGTGAAGACACCATGGTAAGCTGATCTAAGTACGTCGACTTCAGCTACATTATTCACGTAAACAACAAGGAGTCTGGTGGCACCTTAAAGACTAACAGATTTATTTGGGCATAAGCTTTCGTGGGTAAAAACCTCACTTCTTCAGATGCATAGAGTGAAAGTTACAGATGCAGGCATTATATACTGACACATGGAGAGCAGGGAGTTACTTCGCAAGTGGAGAACCAGTGTTGACAGGGCCAATTCAATCAGGGTGGATGTAGTCCACTCCCAATAATAGATGAGGAGGTGTCAATTCCAGGAGAGGAAAAGCTGCTTCTGTAATGAGCCAGCCACTCCCAGTCTCTATTCAAGCCCAGATTAATGGTGTTAAATTTGCAAATGAATTTTAGTTCTGCTGTTTCTCTTTGAAGTCTGTTTCTGAAGTTTTTTTGTTCAATGATAGTGACTTTTAAATCTGTAATAGAATGACCAGGGAGACTGAAGTGTTCACTTACTGGCTTTTGTATGTTACCATTCCTGATGTCCGATTTGTGTCCATTTATTCTTTTGCGGAGGGACTGTCCGGTTTGGCCAATGTACGTGGCAGAGGGGCATTGCTGGCACATGATGACATATATAACATTAGTAGATGTGCAGGTGAAACCTACTGACCGCTATACGTACCTACATGCCTCCAGCTTCCATCCAAGACGCATCACACAGACGTGCACAGGCTGAAATTGTGGACAAACAACATCACTTGTCCCATAACCTCAGCCGTACGGAACACAATGCCATCCACAGCCTCAGAAACAACTCTGACATTATCATCAAAGGGGCTGACAAAGGAGGTGCTGTAGTCATAATCAACAGGTCGGATTATGAACAGGAGGCTGCCAGGCAACTCTCCAAGACCACATTCTACAGGCCACTATCCTCTGATCCCACTGAGGAATACCAAAAGAAACTACACCATCTGCTCAAGAAATTCCCAGCTACAGTACGGGAACAAATCTACATGGACACACCCCCAGAACCCCGACCAGGGGTATTCTATCTGCTACCCAAGATCCATAAACCCTTAAACCCTGGACGCCCCATCATCTCAGGCATTGGCACTCTTACAGCAGGATTATCTGGCTATTTGGACTCTCTCCTCAGACCCTACGCTACCAGCACTCCCAGCTATCTTCGAGACACCACCGACTTCCTGAGGAAACTACAATGCATTGGTGTTCTTCCTGAAAACACCATCCTGGCCACCATGGATGTAGAAGCACTTTACACCAATATTCCACATGAGGATGGACTACAAGCTGTCAGGAACAGTATCCCTGATGAGGCCACAGCACGCCTGGTGGCTGAGCTTTCTGACTTTGTCCTCACCCACAACCACTTCAGATTTGGGGACAACTTATACCTTCAAGTCATTGGCACTGCTATGGGTACCCGCATGGCCCCACAGTATGCCAACATTTTTATGGCTGACTTAGAACAACGCTTCCTCAGCTCTCGTCCCCTAGTGCCCCTCCTCTACTTGCGCTACATTGATGACATCTTCATCATATGGACCCACGGAAAGGAGGCCCTTGAAGAATTCCACCTGGACTTCAACAATTCCCACCCCCCCATCAACCTCAGCCTGGACCAGTCCACACAAGAGATCCACTTCCTGGACACTAAAGTGCAAATAAGTGATGGTCACATAAACACCACCCTATACCGGAAACCTACTGACCGCTATACATACTACATGCCTCCAGCTTCCATCCAAGACACATCACACGATCCATTGTCTACAGCCAAGCCCTAAGATACAACCGAATTTGCTCCAACCCCTCAGACAGAGACAAACACCTACAAGATCTTTATCAAGCATTCTTAAAACTACAATACCCACCTGGGGAAGTGAGGAAACAGATTGACAGAGCAAGATGGGTACCCAGAAATCATCTACTACAGGACAGGCCCAACAAGGACAATAACAGAACACCACTGGCCATCACGTACAGCCCCCAGCTAAAACCTCTCCAGCGCATTATCCACGATCTACAACGTATCCTGGAAAATGATCCCTCACTCTCACAGACCTTGGGAGGCAGGCCAGTCCTCGCTTACAGACAACCCCCCAACCTGAAGCAAATACTCACCAGCAACTACACACCACACCACAGAAACACCAACCCAGGAACCAATCCCTGTAGCAAACCTCGTTGCCTACTCCGTCCCCATATCTACTCTGGCGACACCATCAGAGGACCCAATCACATCAGCCACACCATCAAGGGCTCATTCACCTGCACATCTGCTAATGTTATATATGCCATCATGTGCCAGCAATGCCCCTCTGCCATGTACATTGGCCAAACCAGACAGATTTAAAAGTCACTATCATTGAACAAAAAAACTTCAGAAACAGACTTCAAAGAGAAACAGCAGAACTAAAATTCATTTGCAAATTTAACACCATTAATCTGGGCTTGAATAGGGACTGGGAGTGGCTGGCTCATTACAGAAGCAGCTTTTCCTCTCCTGGAATTGACACCTCCTCATCTATTATTGGGAGTGGACTACATCCACCCTGATTGAATTGGCCCTGTCAACACTGGTTCTCCACTTGCGAAGTAACTCCCTGCTCTCCATGTGTCAGTATATAATGCCTGCATCTGTAACTTTCACTCTATGCATCCGAAGAAGTGAGGTTTTTACCCACGAAAGCTTATGCCCAAATAAATCTGTTAGTCTTTAAGGTGCCACCAGACTCCTTGTTGTTTTTGTAGATACAGACTAACACGGCTACGCCCTGATACTTAATATTATTCACGTAGCTGAAGTTGCATAACTTAGATTGATCCCCCCCAGCGTAGACCAGGGCCAAGAGATGAAAGAGAGGCTGAGTACGTGGATATGACCATCAGGGATAAACACCAAGGAGGATTTCCAAAGGGAGGGAGGCAGCCTGTTCCCAGACAGGCAATAGCACTCGGGTGGGGAATGGGATGGGCTGGGCTGGGCTGGGCTGCCTTTCTATTATTTTAGATACGAGAGAGGTAAAAAGTGGGTGGACGCGAGATGGTGGTTCGAAACCTAAGGACTCAATAAGGGCCTAAGGTTACCTACACTATTGATTCGACTCTCAACTGCGGCAGTGTGGACATGGGCCAGCTGGAGTTGGTTTGGTCCCAGCTGGCTGAAGCTGCTAAACAAGGTCACTCCAGGGACTGTTCCCTCAGGGATATTAATTATAGGTCCAGGCTGCTGAGAAGGTGAGAGTGGAACCAGAAGGGGAGAACATCAGACTCCATGGCTTCTGTACAGGAACTTCAGCCTGAACTGGGGTATGAAATACGATTTCCCAGGGCTGGAAAAGGACAATGGGCACTGCCAACTGATCAGGGTTCGTTCATAGATGTGAATTGTAAACAATAAGTTACAAGTTCATTCATTCTGGAGAGGAGCTGTGGTGAATGGGGATTTGACACCCGTCAGGGCAGTGGTTTTCAAACTTTTTTTCTGGCGACCCACTTGAAGAAAATTGTTGATGCCTGTGACCCAGCGGAGCTGGGGATGAGGGATTTGGGGTGTGGGAGGGAGCTCTGGGCTGGGCTTGGGGTGCAGGAGGGGGCTCCGGGTTTGGGGGGGGGGGGCAAGGCTGTGGCAGGGGGTTGGAGTGCAGGAGGGAGTCAGGGCTCTGGGCTGGGAGTGCAGGCTCTGGGGTGGGGCAAGGGGTTGGCGTGCACAAAGGGGTTCCAGGTTTGGGGGGCTCAGGGCTGGGGCAGGGGGTTGGGGTGCAGGAGGGGGCCAGGGCTTTGGGTGTAGGCTCTGGGGTGGGGCTGGGGGGGTTGGGGTTGGGGTGCAGAAAGGGGCTCCAGGGTTGGGGGGGTTCAGGGCTGGCACAGGGGGTTGTAATGTGGGGTTGGGGCACAGGCGCAGTGGGGGTGCTAAGGCAGGCTTCCTTCCTGTCCTGGCACCGCAGACCATGCTGCGCCCCGGAAGCAGCCAGCAGCAAGTCCGGCTCATAGGCGAAGGCAGGCAAGCAGCTCCACACAGCTCTCACCCGCAGGCAACGCCCCACCCCCCCGCCCCCTTGCAGCTCCCATTGGCCAGTCCAGGGTGCAGCGCAGTGTCGGAACAGGTAGGGACTAGCCTGCCTTAGCCAGGCAGCACCGCCAACGGGACTTTTAACGGCCCAGTTGGTGGTGCTGACCAGAGCCGCCGCGACCCAATGCCTGACATGCTGCGACCCAGTACTGGGTCATGACCTGCAGTCTGAAAACCACTGGATCAGGGGACCCCATTCCTGGGGACAGGGTCCTTGTAAGAAGAGAGCAGAGGTTAAAATTTCAAAGTGAAATTGTGGTAGCAGCAGGTAACAGAGCAGATCATGAAAAAACCCAGTCTGGTGGAAGTTTCAATGGGAGTTGAGTGACTAACTCCCTTAGCCACCTTTGAAATCCCATATTGCAATTTTAGTTCTTGTACAAGCTTACCAAGATGAAACAGCACAAGGGGGGAGTGATTTAGGAGCACAAGCCCTGTTGAAAGTAGAGTTGGTTGAAATTTGTCATTAGCTTGTATGTGTCAAACATCCCCCAGAGTTTAGATGCTCAGCCTGGGCATTTGTGGGCAGAGGAGCTAGTGAGCAGCCAGGGGAGGAGGAGTGACTGCGTGACTCTTGGGGTGAGTCTGTTAGTTTCTGTTGAGTGCCTGCTTGTTTGCCGTGTGCCTGCTTGATTGACGTTTATAGTGTGGTCTCTTTGGGGTGCTGTGTGCTGAGCCTTGCTGGTGGCTAGGCAAGGCTGAGAGCTTTTTAATGAGGGTTTAGCTTGCCATGATTTGATCCCTAATTCCTCTAGGATCCCTTGACAAGAGGGCAGAGTTAGCTCAGGGTTCGAAAAGCCAGCTCCTAAGTGACCAGAGAAGCTAGTGAACAGGAGGGTTTTGCAAGGAAGCTTAGAGAAGGAGGATGAGAGCCAGATACACCTAATAAACATTCTCTAAAGGCACACACACACACACACACACACACACACACACACACACACACACACACACACAGAGAGAAAAGAGTAAAAATAATGCAGGCAGAAGACCAGCAGCAGAGTGGAGACTGTCCAGTTTATTGCACTGAATGCAGCATGTCTTGTGGGCAGGTGGTTTAGGAGTACATTCAGTACAACAGCTCATGGCCCTCAGAGACCACCTACAGGCTCCTGCGACCAGAGCTGCTTTCTGGGACATGGCCGAGCAATCCCATCCCCGTCTGACAGCCCCTGTGCTGTTGAAAAGGAGGAAAGTCTCAGGGAAGGAAATCAAGCTGGAGCAGAGGAAAACCATTCCATAGTTGGGACCCTCCTTCCAGAGGATGTTGTGGTATCCCCTCGCATGGAGGACACCCCTCCAGGGGAGGGACCCCAGTTATTAGGAAGAGAGGCATTAGTAATGGGGGATTTGACTATCAGATACATGGATAGATTGGTTTGTGATAACTGGAAGAACTGCATGGTGAATTGCCTGCTGGGTGCAAAGTTTGTGGATCTCTTGAGACATCCCAATAGAGATGTGTCCAGTGCTAGGGAGGAGACACAGGTTGTGGTACACGTAGGTACCAGTGATATAGGGAAAGGCAAGAGAGGTCCTGGAGGCCAAATTAAGGCTGCCAGGTAAGAGATTGAAGTCCAGGACCTCCATGGTAGCATCCTCCAAACTGCTTCCAGTTCCATACACAGGGCCAGTTAGACAGGCAGAACTGCAGGATCTCACTGTGTGAATGAGATGATGGTACTGGGAGGAGGGGGTCTTGGTTTATTAGGAACTGAGGAACCTTTTGGGAAAGGAGAAGCCTGAACCGAAAGGATGGGCTCCACCTAAACCAAAATGGAACCAGATTGCTGGCATGACTTAGCTTAAAAACTTCTCTATGACCTTTTTAAGTTAAGGGGCTGGGGGAAAGCGGACAGGAATAGGAGCACACTATTCTGACAGACACATCCCTTAGCTGAGGATTTATTAAAGGGAATACTGTACATCCTAGTAAAGAGAGGAGAGGATAAAAGTTGATAAACTACAGGTGGGAACTAAAGAGAAACTAAAAATAAAAGTCCCATTCAATTACATCATACATAGAAGATAACTAAAATATTGACACATTTTATAAGTGCTTGAATACAAAGGCTAGAACTCTTAAATACTAACATGAGTGAACTTGAGTACCTGGTATTAAATGAGGATATTGATATAGTAGGCATCACAGAAACTCAGCAGATTTATGATAATCAATGGGACACAGTAATACCAGGGTACAAAATATATAGGAAGGATGGTGTAGGTCACACTGGTGGGAGAGCGGTACTAGAGTCAGATATAGTAGAAGTCAAATAAATCAAATTGTATCAGAAGATTTATAGATAGAAATTGCATGCTTGAATACTGCGAGTATAGCAGTAGGAATATACTGCCAACCATCTGACCAGGATGGTGAGGGTCACTGTAGAGTGCTCAGGGAGATGAGAGACTACAAAAAAAGACAATAATAATGGGGGACTTCAAGTGTTCTCATATTGACTAGATACAGGTCACCTCCGGATGGGATGCAGAAATAAAATTTCTAGATACCATTAAATGACTACTACTTAGAGGAGCTAATCCTGGGACCCACAAGGGAAGAGGCAACTCTTGATTTAGTCCTCAGTGGTGTACAGGAGCGAGTCCAAGGGGTGAATATCCCTGAACTGCTCGGTAATAGCGACCATAATGAAATTAATATATAATATCCTTTTAGTGGGAAAATACCAACGTAACCTACCACAGTAGTGTTTAACTTCAAAAAGGAGAACTACACAAAAATGAGGAAGCTAGTTAAACAGAAATTAAAAGGAACAGTGAAATGACTGGAAGCTGCATGGAAATGTTTTACCACCACAATGGAGGCTCAAATTATATGTCCACTCCAAAGAAAAAAAAAAAGCAGCAAGAGGACCAAAAAATGTCAGCTAGCTAAACAGCAGAGTAAGAGAGATGGTTAGAGACCCCCCCAAAAAAATTGGAAGTCAAATCCTAGTGTGCAAAATAGAAAGGAGCCTAAAATCTGGCAAGTCAAGTGTAAAAGTATAATTAGACTGGCCAAAAAAAATTTTAAGAGCACCTTGCAGGAGACAAAACCTAACCAGCAATTTTTTTTAAAGTACACCTCTACCCCGATATAACGCGACCCGATATAACACGGTAAAGCAGTACTCCAGGGGGGCGGGGCTGCGAACTCCGGTGGATCAAAGCAAGTTCGATATAACGCGGTTTCACCTATAATGCGGTAAGATTTTTTGGCTCCTGAGGACAGCGTTATATCGAGGTAGAGGTGTATATCAGAAGCAGGTAGCCTGCTAAAAAAAAAAAAAAAAAAAAAATCAGTGGGGACACTGGATGATCAAGGTGCTAAAGGAGCACTCAAGACAAGGCCACTGCAGAGAAGCTAAATTCTTTGCATTGGTCTTCTCTACAAAGAGAATGAGGGAGCTTCCCACACACAAGCCATTTTTTTTAGGTGACAAATCTGAGGAATTCTCTCAGATTGAGTTATCAATAGAGGAAGTTTTGGAACAAAGTGATACATTAAACAGTAATAAGTTACCAGGACCAGATGGTATTCACCCAGAATTTTCAAATATGAAACTGCAGAACTACTAACTATGGTATGTAACCTATTGCTTAAATCAATTGGATGAAACTATTGTGAAGAACAGAATTATCAGACACCTAGATGAACACAATATGTTGGAGAAGAGTCACAGTTTTTGTAGAGGGAAATCATGCCTCACCAGCCTATTAGAATTCTTTGAGGAGGTCAACGAGCATGTGGAAAAGGGTAGTGACCCAGTGGATGTTGTGTACTTGCCCTTTCAGAAAGCCTTTGACAAAGTCCCACACCAAAGGCCCTTAAGCAAAGTAAGCTGTCATGAGATAAGAGGGAAGAGCCTCTCATGGATCAGAAACTGGTTTAGAGATAGAAAACAAAGGGTAGGAATAATTGATCAGTTTTCAGAATGGAGGTAAATAGTGGTGTCCCTCAAGGGTCTGTACTGGGACCAGTGCTGTTCAGCATATTCAAAAATGATCTGGAAAACAGGGTATGCAGTGAGGTGGCAAAATCTGCAGACGATACAAAATTACTCAAGATAGTCAAGTCCCAAACAGACTATGAAGTGTTACAAAGGGATCTCTCAAAACTGGGTGACTAGGCAACAAGAAGGCAGGTGAAATTTAATGTTGATAAATGCAAAGTAATACACATTGGAAAACAATCTCAACTATACCTACAAAATGATGGTGTCTAAGTTAGCTGTTACCACTCACGGAAGAGATCTTGGAGTCATTGTGGATAATTCTCTGAAAATATCTGCTCAATGTGCAGTGTCAGTCAGAAAAGTGAACAGAATGTTACGAACCACGAGGAAAGGGATAGATAAGACAGAAAATAGAATGCCACTATATAGATCCATGATAAGTCCACACCTTGAATATGGTGTGCAGTTTTAGTCACACCATCTCAAAAAAGATACATTAGAATTGGAAAGAGAACTGAAAAGGGCAACAAAAATGTTTAGGGGTACGGAACAGCTTCCATATGAGGAGAGATTAAAAAGACTGGGACTGTTCAGCTTAGAAGGGACTAAGGGGGGGAGAGAGGTCTATAAAATCATGAATGGTGTGGAGAAAGTGAAGTGTTATTTACCTCTTCACATAACACAAGAACCAGGGATCACCCAATGAGCAGCAAGTTTGAAAACAAACATAAGGAAATACTTCTTCACACAATGCCCAGTCAACCTGTAGAACTTGTTGCCAGGAGATATTGTGAGGGCTGAAAGAATAACTGCGTTCAAAAATAATTAGATAAGATCACAGAAGATGGATCCATCGATGGCTATTGGCCAAAATGGTCACGGATGCTACCCCATGCTCTAAGTGTCCCTAAACCTGTGACTGCCAGGAACTGGGACTGGATGACAAGGGATGGATCACTCAATAAATTTCCTTGTTCTGTTCATTTCCTCTGATGTATCTGGCACTGGCCACTAGAGGAAGACAGGATACTGGGCTACATGGACCTTGGCCTGACCGAATATGGTCATTCTTATGTTCTTGTGATACCTTTGATGCTTTTTTTAGTTTATTTTATTATTTAAAAGATTGGCCATTATTTTGTCCCCATTATTCTTTATAACAGAAAGAATTTTCTTTAGTGGTGTCTGATGCTATGGTGGGCAGGGGGAGAAGAAATCTAATGTGTCTTTAGACACCGGTTTCATCTAATCTGGGAAGGGAAACATTAATATAGAATCATAGGACTTGAAGGGACCTCGAGAGGTCATCTAGTCCAGTCCCCTGCATTCCTGGCAGGACTAAGTATTATCCATCCCTGACAGGTGTTTGTCTAACCTGCTCTTAAAAATCTCCAATGATGGAGATTCCACAACCTCCCTAGGCAATTTATGCCAGATCTTAACCACGCTGATAGTTAGGAAGTTTTTCCTAATTCCAAAATAAACTTCCCTTGCTACAATTTGAGCCCCTTGCTTCTTGTCCTATCCTCAGAGGTTAAGAAAAACAATTTTTCTCCCTCCCTCTTGTAACAAACTTTTATGTACTTGAAAGCTGTTATGTCCCTTCTCAGTCTTCTCTTTTCCAGACCCAATTTTTTCAATCTTCCCTCATAGGTCATGTTTTCTAGACCTTTAATCATTTTTGTTGCTCTTCTCTGGACTCTCTCCAATTTGTCCACATCTTTCCTGAAATGTGGCGCCCAGAACGGAACACAATACCCCAGTTGAGGCCTAATTAGTGTAGAGTAGAGCGTACGAATTACTTCTTGTGTCTTGCTTACAACATTCCTGCTAATACATTCCAGAATAATGTTTGCTTTTTTTGCAACAGCATTACGCTGTTGACTCATATTTAGCTTATGGTCCACTATAACCCCCAGATCCCTTTCTGCAACACTCCTTCCTAAGCAGTCATCTCCCACTTTGTATGTGTGCAACTGATTGTTCGTTCCTAAGTGGAGTACTTTGCATTTGTCCTTATTGAATTTCATCCTATTTACTTCAGATCATTTCTCCAGCTTCTCCAGAACATTTTGAATTTTAATCCTATCCTCCAAAGCACTTGCAACGCTTCCCAGCTTGGTATCATCCACAAACTTTATAAGTGTACTCTTTATGCCATTATCTAAGTCATTGGTGAAGACATTGAACAGAATTGGACCCAGAACTGATCCCTGCGGGACCCCACTTGTTATGTCCTTCTAGCGTGACTGTGAACCACTGATAACTACTCTCTGGGAACAGTTTTCCGACCAGTTATGCACCCACCTTATAGTAGCTCCATCTAGGTTGCATTTCCCTAGTTTGTTTATGAGAAGGTCATGCGAGACGTAACAAATGCTTTACTAAAGTCAAGATATACCATATCTACCATTTCCCCCTTATCCACAAGGCTTGTTACCCTGTCAAAGAAAGCTGTCAGGTTAGTTTGACATTATTTGTTATTGACAAATCCATGCTGACTTATTTATCACCTTATTATCTTCTAGGTGTTTGCAAATTGATTGATTTGCTCCATTATCTTTCTGGGCACAGAAGTTAAGCCTGTAATTCCCTGGGTTGTTTTTATTTCCCTATTTATAGATGGGAAATATAGTGCCATTTTCCAGTCTTCTGGAATCTCACCTGTCTTCCATGACATTTCAAAGATAATTGCTAATGGCTCAGATATCTCCTCAGTCAGCTCCTTCAGTATTCTAGGATGCATTTCATCAGGCCCTGTGACTTGAAGACATCTAATTTGTCTAAGTAATTTTTAACTTGTTCTTTACTTATTTTAGCCTCTGATCCTACCTCATTTTCACTGGTATTCACTATGTTAGACGTCCAATCACCAGCCTTCTTGGTGAAAACCAAAACAAAGAAGTCATTGAGCACCTCTGGCATTTCCACATTTTTGTTATTGTCCTCCCTCCCCCCCATTGAGTAACGGGCCTACCCTGTCCTTGGTCTTCCTCTTGCTTCTAATATATTTATAGAATGTTTTCTTGTTACCCCTTATGTCTCTATCTGGTTTGATCTCATTTTGTGCCTTGCCTTCCTAATTTTGTCCTTACATACTTGTGTTAGTTGTTTATATTCATCCTTGGTAATTTGACCTAGTTTCCACTTTTTGTAGGACTCTTTTTTGATTTTGAGATCATTGAAAGTTTCTTGGTTAAGCCAGTGTGGTCTTTTGCCTTACTTCCTATCTTTCCTACTCAGTGGGATAGTTCGCTCTTGTGCCCTTAATAATGTCTCTTTGAAAAACTGCCAACTGTCTTCAATTGTTTTTCCCCCTTAGACTTGCTTCCCATGGGACCTACCAACTCCCTGAGTTTGCTAAAGTCTGCCTTCTTGAAATCCATTGTCTTTATTGTGCTGTTCTCCCTCCTATCATTCCTTAGAATCATGAACTCTACCATTTCATGAACACTTTCACCCAAACTGACTTCCACTTTCAAATTCTCAACCAGTTCCTCCCTATTTGTCAAAATCAAATCTAGAATAGCCTCTCCCCTAGTAGCTTTCTCCACCTTCTGAAATAAAAAAATGTCTCTAATACATTCCAAGAACTTGCTGGATAATCTGTGTCCTACTGTGTTATTTTCCTAACAGATGTCTGAGTGGTTGAAGTCCCCCATCACCACCAAGTCCTATATTTTGGATGATCTTGTTATTTGTTTAAAAAAGCCTCATCCACCTCTTCTTCCTGGTTAGGTGGTCTGTAGTATACCCCTACCATGACATCACCCTTCTTTTTTACCCTTTTTATCCTTACCCAGAGACTTTCAACAAGTCAGTCTCCTATTTCCATCTCAACCTCAGTCAAAGCATATGCATTTTTAATATATAAGGCAACACCTTCTCCCTTTTCCCCCTGCCTGTCTTTCCTGAGCAAGCTGTACCCTTCTATACCAATATTCCAGTCATGCATATTATTCCACCAAGTTCTGTGATGCGAACTATGTCATACACCTCTACCTCAATATAATGCTGTCCTCGGGAGCCAAAAAATCTTACTGCATTATAGGTGAAACCACGTTATATCGTACTTGCTTTGATCCACCGGAGTGCGCAGCCCTCCCCCCCCGCCCCCCCCACCGGAGCACTGCTTTACCACATTCTATCCGAATTCATGTTCTATCGGGTCGCGTTATATCGGGGTAGAGGTGTAGTTGTTTATTTACTAGCATTGCAAATTCTTCCTGCTTATTCCCCATACTTCTCACATCAGTATACAGACATCTAAGATACTGATTTGATTCCCCCCTCATTCTTTCTGGTCTCTCCCTTATCCCTGCTATCACAGTCCATGCTCCCAAATTCCGACTCTTTTCCTGGGTCTCCATGTTTTTGACTTACCTGTGGGATTTGGTCACCTGCCCCCTTCAAACCTAGTTTAAAGCCCTCCTCACTAGGTTAGCCAGTCTTTATCCAAATATGCTCTTACCCTTCCTTGATAGATGGACCCCATCTCTGTTTAGCAGTCCTTCTTCCTGGAACAGCATCTCGTGGTCAAGGAAGTCAAAGCCCTCCTGGAGACACCATCCTCGCAGCCAGGCATTCACCTCCAGGATTATAACCTTATAACCATAATCATATGGGTACTGAATTGCATCACTATAGCGCAGAGTTAAGGTTATTTGAGTGCCTTAACTGTGCATTTTCATGCTTAAAATGTCTGGATTTTAAATTGAATCATAACTGAATTTCCTGAGTTTATAACCTTGTTTTGAAGATATACATTCGAGATATGGTAGTTTTTACCCTCAATTGCGGATATCTACTCTGAACCTTAATTTATCTTGTTATAGGAACACAAACACACAACCTCATCACCCTCTCCCCAATATCCTAAGAACATTAAACTTGCAAAGTCAATCATTTGGAAATTGGGCCATGCCAGAACTATGGTTGCCTGATATTTATTCAGCCCCCTTGTGCAATCTTAAATTACATGATCACATACTATTTTTTTCCCACAGAGCCCCTGCCTCATTCAATGCACTAAATTGACTATGATCACTTAATGAGCAGTTAATCAATATTTTATTTTCTTCTCATGTGTGGCCTGGGCTTTTTTCACTGCACACTGTTCAAACCCTGCTCTGAAGACACAATTATTGTTTTTCTTTATCGGCTTTTGTATAGTGTTGTGGCTTATTTAGCTTGATTGTTTTTATTTTTCCAGATGTGCTACAGGCATTTAATTATATTGAGATCTCTCTCAGCCACAATGGATACTTTAAGTCATTTAATTTCTTAGAAACAAATAATTTGTAATGTTTATTGATTCTTAAATAAAAAAGAATCAGATATTTAGTAAGTAACTGAATAGTTGAATGATTTACAGTTTGATTTCAGTAAATTACTAAATTACTAAGTAAAAATAGCATTAAATAGTAATATTTCATAACTACAACATATTTGAGTCTAAGTAATTCTGTTAAAATTCCCTGTTTTGCCACGCAACGCTTCAACAGCAGTGGCTGCAATGATGTTCTTGGCTTCCAATGGACATCACAATGTAAAAAAATACATACAAATCCCAGCACAGAAGGATTAAATGCTTCACGTCACTTTGCATGGCAAAAAGATCAGTAATCTATTTCTGCTGCCTTTGTGAAGGCAAACAAGAAAACTCACTAAGTTGTTCGAAGCAAATCAGAACTGGTCACATTTCAATTACCTATGATCAAATCACAAATGAAAATCACTCAGCTTTCAAAATACCCCAAAAGCTCTTCAATAGAATACATTCTTTATGTATAGCGGCAACTCACATGATTTGCTTTAAATTGATTACCACTAACTGTACCTATAATTAGATATAACTAATTCAATTTAAGGGGGGGAAAAACAATTATTTGAAACCAAATACTGTAGATAATTTGCTGCCTTGCAATTAGTTTCCAAGCAGAAAATATATTATCTCACTAATTTATTACTAGAAGCAACAGAGTTTTAATCTGGTCTCAAGACACAGTATGTTTGTTTTTAAGGGAATATTTCCCAGCTAGAATTCAGCGTGTAAATGAACTTGCTGGATGCTTGAATATGCCCCTAACACACATATCACAGAATGCACTGTAAGAGATGCATTGGGGCCCAAGTCATTCTAAGAGTGGCTGGAGATAATCAGCATCCATCCATTGGCGGCACTGTTACTCAAAAAAACCTGGAAATGACTGTGGCCAACTACAGTATTGCCAATCCAAAGTATTCAAAAATCATGAGCACCCAAAAAAATATATATATTTTTAAAAAAGAATTACATTGAGGTTTTTTTAATTGTTCTAGTTTCACAGCCTTTAGGGGTCATTTCATGTTTTCCATTTTCTTCTGTAAACATGAGGACTAAAGACTTTTCTTTTTAAATGAAAGCTGAGATTCACATGACTCCAGGAGCTGGGGCTTTAAGAAAAGCACCCAATATCACAACTGTCATGATAAAATCATGAGAGTTGGCAATCCTGACCCTAGGGATATGGCGAATGTGTTTGATGGAGAAAGTGGTCCGTGTGTGAGCACCAGGCTGAAGGCAGTTATCTACAGCAGTTCCCTACGCAGCCGCTCAGGTAGACACTCACTAGCGCAAGCAGAGCTACCCGAGCTGAGGATTTCATCTCCGAGCTGTTGTGTAGACATACCCTATGAGTTGGTTGAGGAGGGCAGGCAGCTTCAGAGTTGGAACAAGGTGACCCAAGATAAGTTGGGATCTGACCAAGGGAAGTAGCAGCAGACGAAAAGGGAAGAGTCTATAACCAGGACATGTCAGATAACTGCACAGCTCTTGTAAAACACCTAGCACCCTTTGGGCACTAGCACATTTTCAGAAATGATTGGTGATTTTGGGGCACCTCAATTTCTGGCTGCCCAACTTGAGACACTTTAAAGGGGACAGATGTTCAGAAGGCAGGTGCTCAGCTGTGCCTGAAAACCATCAAGCTCAGTAAGAGGTCTCAAGTTCAGCACCCAAAAACTGCAGCATCCAAAAGTCAAAATCATTTCGCAAGATGCAGGCCCAAACCAATCCTGCAGAAGGTTGTTCTGAGGCTTACAAATATGTTTAAAGCATTTTGGAATAAAGGCATTGCAGAAGTTCAAAGTACCATTACTACTATATTCCTATAAGGAAAATGCCTCTAAGACTTGGTACATTCCAAGGCCTGGAAATACCATATTAGTCCTGAGTCCTAGGAGGATGCTAAACAACCCTGAAGGGGTGCCCAGCACCAACTCCCATTGCCGTCACTGGGAGATGAAGGTGCGCAGTACCTCGTGTCCTCACAGAATCAGGCCCGGGGGGTCAGCTGGCGTTTAGACACCTAAAGATGCAGCTAAACACAGAGTGAGATTTTCCAAAGCACCCAGGTGCTGAACTCAGAAAATCCCACGATGTGCCTGTCTGCAGCCTGAAGTACCTAAAAATCAGGTTCTCAGTGAGGAAAAAATGAATAATGAATGAAATCCTTGGGGGAAAAAATCTTTAAAGATGTAAAGGCTTTGCTAAGGTTCATTGGCTCAAGTGACAGGTGTTATATATCCAATGTGCCTTTCTGTGCTGTCTCTAATTCAGCTAATCATTCTTCCGCAGCTTCCCAGGCTAATTATTGCAATGCACCGGTAACAGAATATGCAAATGTACAGATGATATTCCATAAAAGTTCTCTCCACTGGCCCATCGAGTTTCTCCCACACTAAGATTTTTTTTTTTTTAGTGTGCCTAGACCTTCACCCATGCATATTTCATCTTCCTCTGGGGCACGATATGCCATCGACCTTATTTCCTTTGCTGTGACATTAACCTTATATTAGAATTCCATGAGCTAGATTAGCCAAAACCAACAGAACTATCATTATTGCATTAACAATTCTCAGATTTATCATATTCTTCCCCCGCCCTCCCCCACCTCAGTCCACCTGGAATGATTCCAGAGAGTATTAAACTGGTTGTAGCCTTCTTTATTGGAGGCACAGGCCTGGCTATTTTTCATTTCCTATTAACGTAAGGAGGAGGTTGGATGTGTGGGTGGCCCATTAATCCAGGAACAACAAAAAATCATCCCAACTTGGATGCTTGTATAACTCTAGCTACTTCTCTAGAGCTGCTCTGAGCTGTTTAGATTTCCCTCCCCATAGAGTTTAAGCCCAGGGGAGCCCACCAAATTATTTAGTCTGACCTGTACAGCACAGTCCATTGACCACCACCCAGCCACCTCCACACCAGGCCAGCAACCAGAACTGGACAAAAATATTACAGACCTCAGAAGACTACACTGATGTGCCACAGGCAGAAAACAGAAGGGACTGAGGTGCACAAATGTCCAAAGCCTTTACAATGGCAGGGAACTGATGGATAGATCCCTCAATATACATCCTCCTCAGTGGCAGATTAATGCATGGGACCACAGGACCCTGGCCAATTTGGGGGCCCCCACAGGAGTGCTGGAACCTGTGCAAAAGTGGGGGAGGCACCGATGTGGCCCCACCCTCTGCTCCACTGCCTCCCCTCGGGGTCCCGCCCCCTGGCCAGACCAGAAGCCAGAGCCAGGCTGTGGTCAGAGCCACCCAGGGAGCCCAGGCTGCTGTGGGGAGCCCCAGACCCTCCACCTGCCCTGGGACAATGTCTAAGGTGGTGTAGGTCAGGCATCACCTGTTACTCAGGGCTGTCCTCGAGGCATAATTTATGCCCTAGTGGGCCTATCAACAAAGGCACTTTCATACTATATACATATAGGTAATGCAGGTTTTAGCTTGCTTGCAATTACAAGAAAATAAGACTGTTCCCTCCCATAAGCCAATGCAAGTGATCACTTCTATCCTGTTACACAACAGCTTCTGTTTACCCCAGGGCTGGAGCAGCATGACAAAGACAATGGGCCACTTATCAACACTGATTAAAGTCTAGCATAATGCTGGGTTAACCAGAGGAGGGTGGGATCTGAACTTGCCTATTACAGCTCTGAGCTGCCCTCCTGAACCAGACCACCACTTTGCTGAGTTTGGGTTCACTAGGCATCGAATCAGGGTATGATGGTATTGAAAGATTGGCAGACCAGGTCCCAGTTCATGCCAAGGCCCCAGACCTCACTGAATGCTGACAGATGCATAGCTGGAAACCAGTCTGGGTCACTTGTGGATTAGTAGAGTTAAGAAATTAGTGTTTATAAGAATGTGTTTAGACTTCATGCTTGTAGGATGTTGCATGTATGAATCCTACTTACAGTAGCTGTACCCATGTTATAAGGTGATGTTTAAATGTTTGCTCTAACTATAATAATCTTTGCTCAGACTGTAAATTCCCCAGAGTCAGGGGAGAAGCATTACCACCTCTGAAATGCTAGCTTACCACAAGAGGGGTTCTCGTCTCCCCAAGAAAAGATCTACAGACATCTGCCAAGCCACTGTGGACAAAAAAAACCTGTTGATTCTTCAGGGGTGTGGGGAAGCAGATTATGTGCACAAGCCTGCATCCCATTACAGCGTGAATGCTGGGGGAAGAGACTAAAAATGCCTTTGAAGAAGAAATTGGTATTTTTATGCTGTCTGGACTCGGAGGGGCAGAGATTCCTAAGCATAAGCCAGAGATCCCCATGCTGCTTGGCATGGGTCAGCCCTAAAAGACATAAAACCTTACTTATATTAGCAACTTCTATTACCTTTTGAACTTAAGACAAACTCATTTGTGTGTGTGTGTGTGTTTTTCCTTGCTTTAACCTTGTAAATAACTCATTTCTTTTTTCTAATTAATAAACATGTAGTTAGTTTATTATAGGATTGGCTACAAGCGTTGTCTTTGGCGAGAGATCTAGGGTGCACTTGACCTGGGTAAGTAACTAGTCCTTTGGCACTGGGATTAACCTGATTGAGGATTTTTCTTTTTTAAACAAAGGGACTATCTATCATAATGGTAGGCTTGCCTGGGTGGCAAGATAGAGCGGAGTACTCAAGGGGACTGTGTGGCTCCATGGTAGGGCCATTGTAGTCCTTAAGGAGTTCACACTTGTTACTCGGTTGGTGAAATCTAAGTCTAGAAAACACAGCCCGTTTGGGGTTCATGCCCTGTTTCTTCTCGCCGTGATGCTAGTTCAGAAGAGCTCTGCACTCTAGCACCCCACTCTTAGAGCACAGGTATGCTTGGGGTTAACCAATCCTACATCTTGCTAAGCTTTTACATAACCAAGCTAGCTGGCAGGGCTATTTGATCAATGTGAAGTAAGTGCTGCGGTTTCCAAGGTGATCTGCAAGACCTAAAAAAACCCACCAGTTGCACAGTGCGCTGGAAGCCTCACACAAACAGGTTCCATGCACTAGTTAGTAAAACTCGCCTTCTTATGTCCTGATTTGCAAGCCTGGATGTGCAGCCCACCACGCACTGGGCATGACTCAGCTATCTACCAGGCAATGGACTGAGCCCACCCACACATCACACAAAGGCCACAAAACAGCCATCAGATGGCAAAGAAATTGCTGCCATGACTAATCTGGCCTGGATTCAAACCAGTGACATCATCACCCTCTGTTTTTCAGTACCAGTGCCCCATTGCTAAGTTATGTTAACAGCATTTGGGGCAACAGCCTCAATTATTCATTTTATAACCACTACTTTAACATTTCCCAGGCTTTTTTAGTTACAATGACGGTCATTTTCAGTACTAGGTCTGGCATCAAATAAAGGAACTTACATTAAAAGGATACTTCTGTAGCATATGGGGTGGGGGACAAGGCATGAGATGGAGGGAAAGATACATATGTATAGGGAAGTTGTCAGGGTCTGATCCAAATTCCATTGAAATCAGGGGAATGAATCCATTGGTGTCAATAGAGCAGATCATGCCCTTAAGGGCAAGCTGCCCAAAAGGGAACCATTTTAAGAAAGTAATCTAGGTTTGGAAGCAAACTGCCCCTATCACCTCTCTACACCCACCTGCTCAAAACTTTGCCATCTATGATCAAGTATTTTCTAAGTGAAATTAGTGCTGGTTTCATAGCCCTGGAGAGAGAGTTTTCTTCTGGTTGTTCAGATGCAGGTAGAGGCATGTCTGTAATCTTTCCCACACCAGCTCTCAAGCAGGTCTCCTTCCACTGACCTGTATGGGGTCACTTCTGTAATTAGTCAACACGTCCATCCAGTATTTGGTGCCTCTGCTGCAACTGATGTGTCTCTGCTGAGTAGCAGACATTTCTGTGTAAGGGTAACACCACATTGGATGGACTGTCCATTACAGGGATCAAATGTGGGAACTCTGATTCTTAAAGCAGGAGCCTCCTCTACCGGAGCTGAAAGACCCAGATCCAGCTCTGTTAGCAAACGCTCCAGCTCCATTATCAACCTCTATGCATGGCCCAGCCACCGTTAGCAGGGAACAGAGCGCCACACTCAGTGTCAGTGGTTTATACAAGCATGTAGAAGATGGCTACCAAAGTCAAAAATAAAACCCTTGCAAAGACATTCACTCTCCTACAGAGGCTGCAGCTCCACAGCAGATTCTGGTTTCCTGTTTGTGCTCCGTGTCTGAAACTTAGGAATAAAAGAATGTATTGAACACAAGAACTTCTTTCTTGATTAACCACAGGGACGGATTTATGTCAATCAGCATTAGACAGCAACAACTTTTGGTCACTGTTCACCTGGACTGAATTAAAAACGGACTATTACTGTAGCTGCAAAAGGCTCTGTGTCATGTAGCTGTTCCCCTGAGCCATCTCGTCCCCCTAAATATCATGCATGCAGCAAATCAGTTGATTTTTTCTTGTGGATGAGACAGTGGAGGGCTAATAATGCCCACCACTCCAGTCTACTCACACCTTCTCAATAAGTGTCCAGGTAGAGCTAGATTTCCAGAGGTGCTCAGCCCTTTTGAAAATCTAGCCTCAGTTGTGAGTGCTGGGGACTTAAAGCCTCCCCTGAATTCTTTTGAAGTTCTCCCCCATAGTAACTAGGTACCTTGGACTGCAATACCTACAGCAGGAGAAGAATACCTGGCAGAAGGTGAATGGGAGCTAAAGAAGAAACTGCTTTCCAAATGCCGTCTGTGGTGACAGCTATAACATTTAATCTAGCAGCACCAGGATTGTAGTTTTTAGGAACTGCAATTTCTAGCCTGTAATAATAATCTCTGCCATTCATGTGAACAAATTAACCCTGACCTAACTAAAGGTGACTGCAAAGGATAAAGACCATGATTTGGGATAATATGCAAAGCAGTAAAGACAGGTGTAGGGAAATTAGCGTTATGCTTTTATAGATCCCGTGAGGATATTCAACAGCTGATGTTGAGTTGCATTGGACGCACCATTGGTTCGTTAATAGCAGCATTCATAAAAGTCTTTATAGGAAAAAAAATAGAATTCTGACCACACTAGCAGAATGGTATATTTTTCTTCCAATTTCTTGGAGGATTAGCTCATTCTTGTCTGCTTTTAGTCTTCCATTTCAGTCTGTCTTTCCTTCTCTCTTTTCCGGTTGCACTTGATTGCGAGCTGTCAGTCGACGGGGTAATAACTCTCACACTTGATTGTCAAAATATTGAAACAATTCTCTGTGTTTATCTCCTTGCTCTCTTTTTTGGAGTGTTTCCAATAAAAAATGCTTCTAAATTCAATGTTTGTGTTTAAGAGGCTGTGAGATTAGCTACAGAGCCTCAAAGTGGAATCCCAGAGATTTTACATACTATGAAGCGAACATAAAAGAAAGCCAGAGCTCTCTGTAGCAGACATTTTTCTATGTAACTCAGGAACAGACATTTTTTTCCCCTCTCTCCCTGAGACAGTTCATTAAAAAAGCATCAGAAATTGCCTGCTCTTTTTGTGATGGATTTTGTGCTCATGGAAAGTGACAGATAGTGCTAGTAGCCGCCGTTTAGTCACTTGGATGTTAGTCTGCCTGAGAAACTATCCCAATTCCCAGTTCAACAGTCAGGTTTATAAATTGCACAGTGGTGAGTTATGCTAAGCAGAAACAATCCGAGTATGAGGGTGCTCATTGCCACAAAATATTGTTTCCATCTCAGAGCCATTTGGTATTTTTAATGGGATCTTTCCTCTCCCATGGCCATTGTGTTTTTAATGGGTCTCTCTTATGGACTGTCAGACACGATACAGAGCCACGGAACAGCCAATGGAATAAACATTCGGATGGAATAAACAGTGGGATGCCAGGGTACTGGTATTATTCTGAGAGAATAGGATACAATTAGCTCATCTCCCCAGAAGTTCTGGGGAGAGCATGCCAGGATTTTCAGTCGAAACATGACTCCCAGAACCAGGGATCGCTCCCACAGCATGTGAGAAATCTTGTGGGGAAGCCTGATGCAATGAAAGCTCTGGATTCATATCAGTGTAACTGACAACAGAATCTAGCCTTCTATTTTTACTGAGGTTTCTCTTTCCCACCTGCTCTGGCAAATGCAAACAGTGGAACCAGGAAACCCCAAATCCTTCTTGGCTTTAGTTTAAAGCTTAAAGTTTAAATTACATGCTGTGAAGCATTCTGGGCACATGAGCTGTAAGGGGAGAAATACACCACCCTCTGACACCTCATTAAACTACAGCACCCTTGTAAGTAAACTGTAAAAGTAGCAGGTATATGGGCTTGCTCCAACTCCTGTTGACTTCAGTGGGAGCTGGATCAGGCCCCAGGACAGGGACTATGGTCGAGTGGACTAAACATTGGGTTGGGAACTAGGTGCTCCCAAACAGGCCCCCAAAGTTTTTGTATAGTAGAACTGCAAAAATACTAACACCAGATAAGGTGACCAGACAGCAAATGTGAAAAATCAGGACAGGGGGTGGAGGGGTAATAGGAGCCTATATAAGAAAAAGACCCAAAAATCAGGACTGTCCCTATAAAAATCGGGACATCTGGTCACCCTAACACCAGAGTTACCAAGTGACCAGTTAACTGGTCACCATGGGGAACCGGAAGTAACCAATCAGGAAGCAGCAGAGACAAAAAACAAAAACCAGCAAATACTGTACTGTGCCTATATTAAATCTTAAAGGTAGGCACATCTGGGCTGCCTGTCCCCATCGCCACCCCTACTCACAAGGGCACAGGGCAGCCACTTACAGGTAGGAGGTGGTAAATACTGTTTTCTCCCTCTCCTTCCCCCCTGACTGGGAGGGGGACAATCTTGCAAGCTCAGAGCCTGGGAAAGAAACTTCCTGAGCTGCTACAGAAACCTGGCGTGGAGTCTAAGCTGCCGGAGCTGGAGCCCAAGCTCCTGCCCGCACGCTGCGCTCTGGAGGAGCGGTTCAGTTTTAAACGGCCACATCCTGCACCCTGTGCCCACTGACCCTGCGGTACCGCAGGATGCCTCACTCATCACCCTTGCAGCCAGGGGGCTAGAACCAGCTGCCTGTCCTCACCCCCACTCGCCAGGCAGCCACTGCAGAGCTGTGAACCCCACTCCGAGCAGTCCGCCCTGAGGAGCATCCCATAACGGCTTGTTCAGAGTTACGAACATTTCAGAGTTACAAACAACCTCCATTCCCGAGGTGTCCATAACTCAGAGGTTCTACTGTAAAAATTAGGTCAATTAACATCCCCAGAATGCTGCACAAATGTTAAATGCTATGGGACAGAAGTGCTAACTGTGACGGGGCAGCTGCCCCTCACTGGCTGGCAAAGGGTTAAAAGCAGCCCTCGGAGCAGCTGCGCAGAACCCAGCCAACCAGAGGAAGGTTTAGAAGCAGCCAATAGGGGCCAGGCTGAGCCCTATAAGAGGGGCTGCCGGGTAGAGAAGAGCTGTCTCTCCCTGGAGCTTGAGGGAGGAGGACTGGTTGCCTGTAGAAAGAAGTACCTGGGACAGAGCAGTGCTGGGCAGGGTCAGGGGAGCAAGCGGAGCTCCAGCTGGCTGGTTCTCAGACTGTGGCCTTGACACAGGGGCTGAGTAGGTGCTGGGGCTACAGGGAAGTGGCCCAGGGAAAGCAGGTAGTGGCAGACAGGGAGAGGCAGTGAGCGTCTGCCAGCTATAGGGTCCCTGGGTTGGGGCCCAGAGTAGCAGGAGGTCCTGGGCCCACCCTCACTATGCCCCACTGGCTGCCGAGGGGAGTGGCCAGCCAAAGGACTGCAGTTTGCCCCTGTGGCAAAATGCCAGGTGAAGGACTGCCGGTTCCCCCGGAAGGGGGGAGACAACACAGTTGGGGCACAGCTGGCGGGGGATGCCGCGGTCTGGGAGAGACGCGGGTCCCCACAGACAGCGGAGACGGAGAGCAAGACACCACCAGAGGGGGTCCTGTTGGACAGTTAATTTCTGGGACAGCCTGCAGGAGGCACCACGGTGGTGAGCACAACGTGTTACATAACTAAAACTATATTGGTGGCAATGCCCAGCAATCATTGCTCACATCGGTCTATGGGGTTTATACCGTTGACCATCTTCGCAGTATCTGAGCACCTTCCAAATAAAATAAGTAGCAATGGTGGAGTCCCTAGAGGACATCATGGCACTTCAATTTTGGGGGGCAAATCTCTGCTTAGGGCAGGGTTTGATTTTTTTTTTTAGAATTTGTTTTTAAGGGTGAGTTGGGTTTTGACGGGAGGAGGGTGTGCCAATTTTGAGAGTTATTCTAATGGTACAAAGGCCTTTTCAAAGAAGAAGTCTTTGAAGAGTTTCCTATAAACAGTCAGACTTTGGCTGTGCCTGATCTCCTGTGGAAGTTTGTTCCCCTAGCCAGACCCTAAACCCAGAACGCTTTGTCCCAGCTCTCTCACTTCATCCTGACCTTAGCAATATGCACTGGAGTGCTGCAATCATGGTAGTTCATGCACGGACTGAATTCCCGTCTGTGGATGAACCTATATGGATTCGTTACCATTATACAGATAATCAGAGTGAGTGTGGGAATCAGTAACAGAATCCTTTAGGGGAATATTTTATATTCCCTTTGTTAGAATACCATTGCTCTCTGCAACTGAACTCTCAGGGATCCCTTTATATAAAAAACAGCTATTGATTTGGACTTGTAGCCTGACATGACAGAAGAGAGTCTTCTGAAGTTTAACCTATGTATCAAAATTACAAGAAACACCAGGCTTGTCAATTTCCCCTGTGGTTGAAATTGACAAGCAGTTGCGCATTGGGCTGCAGTACAAAACATCCAAGGATGCTGATTCATGAGCCCTTTTTTCCTGAACTCTGCCTCTGTGCCAAGCCTTTTCATTTTATCATCCCCAAATTCTGGGCTTCTTATATATATTTAGCACATTAAAATTAGGGGTAAATTACATTATAAGGTTGCCACTGAGACAGTTTTGAGAGCTCCCAGGTGCAATGTAAAGTCTCAGAAAATCTTGTGAGGTTACCAAGATATAAGGTTAGTTTTAAATCTTGTGAGCTGCCCACAAAGTCACTGCTAACAAGCCACAGATGGTACAGCACATAAATGGGTGTGATTGCCAGGAGTACCATAATGGTTCAGTGTCTGTATTAAGGTCATAGGTTGGTAGATATCTCATTTAGCTATATATCTGTGCTTACAATAAGCTATGGAATGTATAATCTTTCAGATACATAACCCATTGATTCAACTGTGCACTGTCAAATGTGTTTAGATATTACTGAACAGGAATCAATTTGACAAGGTATTGATGAGTAGATGAACTGTGTGGCTATTTAAACAGATAAAAAAGTACCTGACCATCACTCTCAAACTCTCAGTAGTATTCAGAGTCCAGAAGTGGGACACCATACCTCCCAATTCTCCCGTGTTCAGCAGATCATCCTGCCGTATACTGGTTTTCCTGATCCTACCCTGCCGTTTTCAAATTCCAGTGCGGGCACTGCTTGTGCATTTCACACCCTACTCAGAACGAACAAAGCCCCTGCTAACTTGCCCAGAATTCGAAGCATTGACATACCACTAGATAGGCTGTTCTCTCTCGTTTCCAACTCACTTTATTAGCTGCTCATGGTTTGAATGGATCGGACATGTCTGAACTGAAAACCGAAATGCTGAACCTTTTGAGGCTCACATATCACTACTCTCCACTTCCTCTGATGCACACACTGTTCTAACACAAGAAGAGCCACACTGGGTGAGACAATGGTCCATCTAGCCCCCTATCCTGTCAGTAGCCAATGCCAGATGCTTCAGAAGGAACTAAACAGAACAGGGCAATTGTTGAGTACTCCATCCCCTATAATCCACTTTGTTATGCATTTTCCCCGTATGCCACAAAAGAAAAGGGGGGCCCTTGGGGCAAGGCATGGGACAGGGCCTCAGGAGCTACAAGTTCATATTGTATTAAAGCTAGAGACATTGGACAAGGGTAGGGGGGGAAAGGAAGCACAGTGATGGCCTTTCACATAGGGAAGGCCTCTGCTCGGAGTACTTTACTGAAGTGCTTCATGGAGAGGTTGCTTTCGACTCCAGCTCGTTCTCCTGGCCTTTAATGACTTGTTAGCCCTTTTGGCAACAGCGGCCAAGCAGCTGAAGTAGCAGGTTCCCAGATACTATCAGTCTGTCCGTTGGAGATGAGTTACCCTAACGCTTCTCTTCTGTTTCCACCAAAGGAAAGTATGCCAGTAAGAAAGTGAAAATAAAATAAAGGCAGATGTTGATATTTTGAGGTCGTTTCCATTTTCCAGGGCTCAACACACCAATTTTTTGTTACGAGCATGAACAATATTGTGAGGTTGTTTATTTTTCCCAAAAAACTTTGACTGAGTTTATAGTAGACAAAAAACCAATAACCATCTCCATAAAAATCCCATTCTTAGACACCTAACTCCCCTGTATAGTCTAGGGAGCCTGGGCACCAAACTCAAGTCTGAGGATAGCCCTGGGTGACAGGGCACCTAGGAGTTAGGTGATGCGCCACCTAAGTATCCTTTACCTGTTCCGAGAGACCTAGGGGTAGATCCACACAGAGGACTCGGCTTCAGCATTGCAATGTTGAATGCTTAGGCACCTTGCTGCCTAGTGGACCCTAAAAGCCAGGAAGCGGAGTAGGGAAGATGCCTAAGCTAGCCAATAGCAAGTATAGAGGGGAGAGGTGGGTCCTAAGCCCTGCCCCTCAAAGGGACTTAGGTGCCTCCCATCAGCCCAGACTTCAGTGCCTGTCTCCATTTGGGATTCACAGCTGTGAATCTTCTTTGGGAATTAGGCACCTAAGCTAGTGCAGGAACACACATACCAACCACTGACTTTCTAGCCTTTAGCTCAGTGGTCAGACAGCTCACCCAGCATGGGAGAGACCCAGGTTCAGATCCCTTATCCTTTTTTGGAGCAGGCATTTGAACCTACATGATCCATCTCTGAAAGTATCTACGGGCTCAGATCATGCAGAGTAGTTAGATGGGGGGACCACTTGGTCCGAGGATCCCACCAGGGCTTAGGTTTTAGCTAGATGCCTATGCATCAAGTTTTCGGCAGCTGTGCACATGGTCAGCAGCAAAACTTCAGCCACCTATAGGGTTAGACTGGGATTTTGAAGTTCTCAAGTTCTAATGCAGGCACCTAAATCCCCTTGGTCACATCGCCCTAAGTGACTTGCCCTAGAAACCTGTGGTAGAGCAGGGAAGTGATGCCAGATTTCCTGACTACTAGCTAACACCCTAGCCCCTGGGACATCCTTCCTCTTGACTGAAGATTCAGCTCAGTTGGCGACCAAGGTGACAGCTGGAGCTTTGGGGGGACCTAACCACTAGACCAGCTGCCCTCCTCATCCAACTTTGATTAAACTGGAAGCAGAAGTTCTCTTCTATATATGCATAGAACAGATACAGCACTGCCATCTTGCACATGCTGTCCCACCCAGGGACAATGTGTCCATGCCAGGGGGTAAATAGGAATACACCTCCATGGAGGCCAACCAGACCTTGGGTTTGGGAGCCTAGGACGGAGGAGGGTGGGGCTGGTGGGGAATAGAAGAACATTGGCTTCAGTCCCTACACCTCATCAGTGCAGCTGACAGTGCGCAGGGAGTGGTGTCATTTGCTGCTGGTATAGACAAGTGGTAGATTCCTGTTGCCTTGAGCAAGGGAGAGGCAGGGAGGGAATTGTGCCTCTGGGGAGCAGGGAAGGGGCAGCATTTGAGGCACCCTATAGCTCACAAACCACCCTTTGCTCAGGGCTGCATCTAAAGCCACAATCTCACCCTCCGTGCCTCAACCTGTCCCTGCAAGAGGCAGTTCTTGGGCACTGAGGGCAGGATACAGTTCCCAATGAGGCACTGCTCGACCCCTGCGGACACTGCCAGGGGTGCCGACTTCGGTGGCAGAGTTCCTGTTTCTGACAGTTGCTCAGCCAGCATTGGACTAAGATAGGGTGACCAGATGTCCTGATTTTATAGGGACAGTCCTGATATTTGGGGCTTTTTCTTATATAGGTGCCAATTACCCCCCACCCCCGTCCCGATTTTTCACACTTACTATCTGGTCACCCTAGACTAAGAGGACAACTCATTTGACTTCCTTTAAGCTATCAACAGCCTCTAACTGGGAATGATTTTAGGTTGCTACAGCCCTGGGTTGATCTATTTTAATTAAAATAAACCTCAACAGTGGGGGAATATCAGCCACAAACCCATTGTATAACATCATTGATATGCAAAAGGGACATTAGGTAGTCTCATGTATCCTTGAGACGTGTAATCATCATCATCACAACACATCCAGCACAAGGATCTGCTTAGGCATTGCCACAGGGTAATAGGGTCATAATGGCTAATAGTAATAATTACAGCTAATGCACAACTCCCAAACAGCGGCATGCCTCAATCTGTCTACAGCTAGGGGGCTGGGGCTATTCTGACTGCAAGGAAGTGAACATAGAAAAAACACCACATTTTAACACCTTCAGTGCATGAATTCTTTAGCTCACAAAAGATGCAGGAAGTCATTTCCTGTATAATTATTCTAATAGGAAGTATGATTTTGTGTGTCTGTTTAATGGATTAAAGTGTAGTGCCTGTCTCCTGAATCCAACCAGTTTTAGCTCTGATTAGCATGCTCCCTGCAGGATTCCAATACCCCATTGTCTGAAAGGAACAGCATTTCAGGATCTTCTCTCACAGATCTCAGGGGAGACTCAAATGTTTGTAGGCAAAAAGATGGGCATGGGGGGGGGGGAAATCTGTGTGATTGCAATCCTAGATTTCAACAAGTCCTTAAATGTAGTCATTTATAACCCCAGCCATTTCTGATCCTTGATTGTTCCCAAGTTACCTATTGTGAAGTATATTGGATAACAAATCTATTTTTTATATCCTTGCCAGAAGAAAAAGAAAGAGGTCAACATACAGAAGCCCACAACTATAATCCAATGAACAGATTTTTGGTGCATTTAGCAAATGGAACATTGGTAAATTTTCATTTTGTGGCTGAGATCATTGAAGCAGTTCTTTCATTAAGTGAACTACAAATATGGCATGTCAGTTTAAATGGTCAATAGCAGGGAGTAAAATTCCTAACTGACCTCTTTCTCCCCTCCACCCCCTGGCATGACTGTCTTTTTAAGACACACAAAATAAGAGTGGAATTCCAAAAGGTCTGTCAAGACAATTTGTGACAGTGTCAATACAGAACCAGATATGGTACAGGCCCCAGGTGAACTGATTCCCATGTGGGAGGGGCAGACAAAACTTTGATGGCTCATCATCGAACTGAATTTCACAGCTATCACAATCTGATTTTTCAAAGAACAGAATGTGTATGCTGCATGGTTTGCCAACAACATCCAGATGTGAATGTTCAAAGCTTCAGTTCCTGGGTGGGGTGAGGTCTGTCCCCCCAATCCAGTACTGAGGGTCCCAGGTTCAAATCATACCAATGGCCCAAGCTCAGATGGTTGCCAAGAGAGCACCAAAGTGAGGCTTGTATTCTGGCACACTCCAGATGCTTTCCCCCAGTGCAGGCAATATGAAACCCATGCTAGGAGACAATGCGTCTTTGTGCCATCTAATGGCTGGTCCAAATAGGTGCATCTGGTATTTATGCACTATGTTTAAAGGAACAAGGCTCTGCTCCAATGAATGGGAATTCCAGCAAAGCCGGTCACACCTTCATCATTCTAAAAGGGGAGACGACCTTCTGGAAGAGAACTTAAAAACAAACTGCCTCTTTGTTCTGCATGGATATTAACAATCCCATAAACCTTTGGGAGAGTCAGTTTCCCCCACTGCTTTGGCCAACATGTCCAATGCACATTTTCCCTCTTGGGTTTGACTTTGCAGTGGGAATAATTGGATAAGATTCTGCAATTCAGAATATTGGATTGGGCTTTATTTGTTCCCCTTCCAGTCTGCCATTATTGGGAGTGACCCCTCTAAAGACCTTTAGCTGCCATGCATGTTGCCATACAGGTTCTTTCTACCGATCCTGGTCCGGATCTAGCAGTTATGGGACTGCACTGCTGACCACATGACAACTATGGTCTGTCAAGGACATCTTGCAGTGCTGACATTTAGAAAAAGCTTTCTCAAATGAATGATGCACTGTGTGTGCTATAGGTGACATTAGCTCTGAACGGTTATAGTATATGGCACAGCAGATGTTTGCACTACTGTAGAACATGGAAGGGAGCATGGTTTCTGTGATGTTTATAGTATTGCCATTAAAGACCCTAGAGAAGTTACAAAGCATCTGCTTTTATTAAGAAAGACCCAAACTATGCAAGTAGAAGAGCTGCATCCAGACTGATCAGTTAAGAAAAAACTTCCTGGCAGTGAGATCAACTGGAAAACTCTCTCAGCAGACATGGTGGAAGCTTTGTCCCTATAGACCTTTAAAGCTAGATGGATCAAAGCATTTTAAAAAAAAATCAAGATCCTCCTCCTATAGAGAACAATTCTGCACAAGTCCCTTCCCCTACCTCCTCCCCGCAACAGCAGTTACTGATAAAAGTTATTTCAATGGGAAATTTGCATGTTCCTTCCTCACAGCCACAGAGGCTGCTGATTAAGTGATGTATGCTTTGTAAAATCCTGGAAAGGTTTCCATGTTTGGTGTGAGGTTTAGTCCTACTGCTTTCTGGGCAAGGTCAAGAAACCTTCAGAGAAAAAAAAAGAAAACTGTTGGGATCGAAACATGAAAACCCAAATCTGTTTGAGTATTGTTGTAGAAAAAAATCCAGCAGAGAGGGTCACTCCAGACTCTTATTTGGATACACTTTTTTCAAGTTGTGTTTGTTTATTGCACCTTTTGTGCCTGGCTTCTGTTGCCCTGAGGATTTGGCATAGTTAGATGGGTTAAAAATGGCTGTTTGAGAGGATGGTTGGGAAAGGGGTAGATTAACAGGGAGAAGGAACAGGCAACGTAGTGTGATTATGAGGGGAAGAGACAGGAGTGGGTGGAGTTATGTTAAGAAACAGGGGCTTTGAGAAGAGATGGTCTTGTGGCTCTTGGATGATTTTGATCAATGCAAGATCTGCAGTCAACCAAACATTAAATTACTTCATCATTGAGCCCTTCTCCCCCCCGCCCGCCCATATAGCCTACATTACCAAGACCTGGCTGGATGACACCAAGAGCCCTGTACTAGCCCATCTCCTCTTCCCCTCCCGTCTGGAGAGACTTAATACATCACAGACCAAGATGGGAAAGGAGCTCATTGGTACCTTGTTGGTGACATATCCCAGACTTGTCATCCTGGGAGACTTCAAATCAGCTTTGTCAATATGCATCAGGCACAAAAAACCCAAAAGCTCCTCTCCTCCCCTGCCTCTGTGCCTTTCACAGATCCTCTCTGCGCCAACCTGCACAGCCCGTCACACCCTGGACGGGATACTCAGATGGATGGTTAAGATTGAGGACATCACAACCCAGACACTGTCTGGGACAGACATCACCTCATTAAGGCAATCGTCAGACATTCAAATCTCCCAAGCAACAAGACACCCCCACGGCCCTGATTGGACCATGAATATTGCATCCAATTCCAGAGCCTGCTAAAGGACAGCACCACTCCATTCACAGGATAAGGAGTCAAGGATCTAATGAATCATTACTGCTGTATGCTAGCCTTGACCATACACTGGCCCTGAATGCCCCTTTCTCCTCTTCGCCCACACGTATCTCCTTGGGGTTGTGACCCCCTGCAGTGCATGAAGACAGGTGGAGACTCGAGAGCCAATGGTGGGGGGGAAAATCACAGCTGATTCACACCGGACAAAACATACCAAATTCCTCAACATCTCTGCTGAGGCAGAATTACAGGCCAAAAGATCCTTCCCATCAGCAAGGTCACCAAATCCTGCCCCAAAGAGCTATCCTGGGTAATGAACCACTTCATCAGTCCTGAATGCCTGCAGCCTGCGTCAGAGCTGAGCACCAAGTGCTGCAAAGAACCATCGTCCTGTTCAGCAGAACTGATCACACATGTTCGGGAAGCCTCCTCAAAGCACCCGGGCCTACCCCACCAAACAGCTGCTCGCTTGCATTCCCAGAGATCAGTACGTTCACTCATCGAGTGAAATATCTGCAAAAGGACTTTTGAGCCAAAACTTAAGAACGGCCGTACTGGGTCAGACCAAAGGTCCATCCAGCCCAGTATCCTGTTGGCCGACAGTGGCCAATGCCAGGTGCCCCAGAGGGAGTGAACCTAACAGGTAATGATCAAGTGATCTCTCTCCTGCCATCCATCTCCACCCTCTGACAAACAGAGGCTAGGGACACCATTCCTTACCCATCCTGGCTAATAGCCATTAATGGATTTAACCTCCATGAATTAATCCGACCCCTCCCCTTCCTGGCTTGTCAAAGTCATGAACAACTGGTGCCATTGCTGACTGAAATAGCCAAGCCTCATTCAGAGCGGGAATATTCCCTTCCTCCTTCCAACACGCAATAATCCCCAGCGCTGAAGAAACCCATGCTGGATGCACTGGTTCTAGCCAACTACCACCCACTGTGATACCTTCCATGCTGGAGCAAGGACAGTCTGCCTTGGCTGGCTTCTCCAAGCCCATCTGGCACAATCTGGATTCAGGACATGGAACAGAAACAGCTTGAACAGCATTGATGAATGGTCTCCTCCTGTCAATGGATAGATGGCAGGCATCAATTCTCATCCTTCTGGACCTCTGCAGTATTCAATACTTATAAATAGGGGCCTGCATTTGCCATGGAGTTTACCCAGAATCTCAGCTGCCCCATTTATCCTAATAGGGGATATGCTCTGGGCAATTCCACAGCCACATCGTTTAGCCATTTTCAAGATGCCACAAAATTCAGTATTTTTGCCACAATATCTGCGGTTTTGCTATAGCCATTTTGTTTTGTCTCCCTGCCTGATCAGGACCTGCCTACATTTTCCTACTGCTCCCCAGCATTCCCTACATGAGGGAATTAACTGGATTAGAGTGCATGCTCCCAGCACTGCCCAATGGAGCCAGGCAGTCGGGGTTTGGTGAGCCAGAGATGAAATCCAGTTTGCATCCAGGGAAGCTAGACATTCAGGCCACCGATGCTAGCTGGAGAACAGCACAAGAGCCAAAGCCCAGGGAGAGAGATACAAGCCCCCAACAGAGCCTACAAGCTTCCCTGATGGAGCTTCTGTGCTGGGCTGCTTAGCCAGCACTGGGGAGCCAAGACCTGAGTGCCAGGTGGCTTGGAGAACATTGTTAAAAACCTCACAGTGGAGAGCAATTGCTCTGGGACATAATCTAGGGTGAAGTTCACCCCAGCAAGGTTTATATATTTTTTTTAATTCTGACCCACAGCTGTGAGAGCCATGGAATAAATTAAAACATTGCCACAGATCTAGGAGGAGGTGCACTGGAATTTGGTGCTGCTTTATCAGTTTACACAATGCCCTGGTTCTGCTCTAGTCAATCTAATAACCATAGTATCGGAAAGCCACCTTCCCTTAGTGCAGGACTGGGAGGCAAACATCTGTTGTATGTGGTTCATGTTCTCTCCCCCTCTCTCCAGGAGGAGAAGAGTGCGTAGTGCAGGGTTTTTAGCTAACTATCCCTGTGCTGAGGTTGCCTTAGAGAAGGCCAGTCAGACACGTGCCTGGATTTGGAGTGGAAGGTGGGGAGGTCTGTAATGGTCCTTAGGTCCTGTGGAAGTCTGGGCCCATCCCCTGCGATGCAAAATTTCCCCCCTTTTTGGGTTTGCCAGCCAAATAGTTTCCTACACAATGATTTTCTCCCTTTAAAAAAAAAAAAAAAATCCCTTTTCTGAAAACCAGAAGAAAATACGTTCTGCATATGTGTAGGTTAGAGTTTTGCTTTGCCTGCCAAACATTTCCCACAGTTCTCAGCATTCTGAGGCCAGGGCTGGAGGAACTAAGGCTAGGTCTACACTACCTGCCTGAATCGGCGGGTAGAAATCGATCTCTTGGGGATCGACTTATCGTGTCTCGTCAGGACGCGACAATCGATCCCCGAATCGACGCGCTTACTCCACCAGCGGAGGTGGGAGTAAGCACCGTCGACTGGGAGCCGCGGCAGTCGATTTTGCCGCCGTCCTCACAACAGGGTAAGTCGGATCTGATACGTCGAATTCAGCTACGCTATTCGCGTATCTTAAATCGACCCCCCCCCGTAGTGAGGATATAGCCTAACTCTTGGAGGCACTAGCTATTGCTCCTGTGTGCTCCTTGCCACAGAAGAAGTGGTGGGAGAGACAGTGATTGCTGACAGCAAGTCTTTGTTGAGGCCTTCTCTTTAAACTCTCAACTCTCTCAAGCACTCACATGGGTTTATAGGCATGGGCAATTCCTCTGTAAGACAGCCGGAACAATACAAACGTGTATACCTTTCCTAGTCTACAGTGGACAAGGCAGGTGGCAGTGCTGTGTAGATGCAAAGACTACATCTTTTTAAAATTCAAGAAAGACTCCGATTTACTTGTCTAGAGAACAAAGCCTTTCGGCATTGAGTTTATTTGTACTTTGGGTCTATTACCCTAAGGCCTAAAATAAGCTGCCAAGCATAGTGCTGCTGATTCTGTGCAACAGGTGTTCAGTTGTTAGCTAGGAAAGAAGATTACTGCAGCAAGAATTAGGCAATAAGCAAGTGGCAGTATTACTAGTTGGGTGCTACCCTGTTCATGGAGTACATCAATCTAACCCTTTATCGGAGGTACTTATCTGGCCCTTATTGCAGTGGTATCTGAGCACCTCACAATCTCAAGTGTATTTGCCATCACAAGGCTCCCATGAGGCAGGGCAGTGCTAATATCCCCATTGTACACGTGGGGGACCTGAGGCACAGAGACGCTAAGTGACTTGCCCAAAGTCACACAGCAAGTCGATGGTGGAACAGGGAATTGAACCCGGATCTCTGGCTAGTGGCCTAACCACTGGGGGATGCAGATCATGTGTTACAGCTGCAGTGCAAGTCAGACCACAGAATGGGAGTGAGGGCTGCACATGTACTTTGATCAAACAGTTGGAGGCACAGAGACATGAGGACTAGACACATTTGTATCAGTCAAACAGGGCAGTATTAAGTTAATACTGTTGCTTTGTACTGCCGTAGCACCTACAAGCTCCACTGCTGCTGTAGGAGGGGGAGATTTTGGGTAGCCCAGAGCCCAGGAACATGCCTAGACCACTGCATGCAGCTGGAATACCAATTGTTATGCTCCTTGCTGAAAGCAGCTAGAAAGTTATGCTAAGGCCTAAACAGGCCAGGGGGGGAAGAAGGGCAATGATGTCAGAGGAGTAAACATGACCCCATGCCCTCCTGACTTGAGCTTTTTGCCAAAGCATGCGGTTTTGCAAGATGTAAAGTCTGGCAGTAGTTAACTGTTGCAGTTGTATTTCACATAGGTTAACGGATGGAAAACTCCACGCTAAAGGCTGCAGAGCAGAAGTTAAATTGATGAACAAGCTACGTAATACTAACAAACTGGGTATAAAAAGGGGAAGAAATCTGAGCTCGGTGGATATTTGAACACTTGGACACCAAGTTCCCCTGCAGATGAATGGAATCCACTCGAGACCTCCTCAAGACCCTGGATAAATATTAATCTACTAACTTAAACAGCCGTGTTTAAGTGCTGGAGGCTAAAGTAGAAGCTTTGAGTGAAAGCATTTTTGTTTGCCTGGTTGCATCAACTATTGGCCTGACAGGCTGTGTCCCCATAGATGTATTTCCTGCCACCGCCTTTGCAAAGAGTAAAGTTACCAAGAGCTTTGGGTTCAGCAAAATCCTGGGTAACCCTGGATCAGAACCCCATTGTGCCAGGCCCTGTACAAATACATAAGGGGGAAAAAAGACTGGTTGTATAAGCTTTTGGGGGCAGGAGCTAAGTATAAGACAAGAGACAACAGGTGGATACAGCAAGGGAGCACAAGGAATCCATGACAATGCTGGTCAGCCTGGAAGGCATGGGAACAGCATACCAGCTGCCTGGCCAGTACTGGGGTTTTATAGGCATTCCAGCAGAGGAGAGTTTTAAGGAGGGATCTGAAATAGGACAGTGAGAATTGCAGCATTTAGCTCTGTGTTTTTCCTTCCATGACCCAGTAGGCCCTTTGTCTCATTACCTGCAGTGTGGGTTATTTACCCTAAAGCATAAACATGCTGTGTGCAGAATATTCCACAGAGTTTAAATTGCATTTCATACGAGCACACTTCTAGTCACCTTTTCTAGCCCCAGATGACATGACCGTCACTGCAAGCTCACACGTGCACTACACAGCACCCCCAGTTCCTAGCAATGAGATTTCCAGGGGGAATCATTGGGCTTCTGCTCACCTCCTGGTGGAAAGCCTGTTGCTAAGCAGTTGGACTGAACACACATACTATCCAGCCCCACTGCTTAGCACGAGGAGCGGATGGACGCTGCCATTGCTAATTGCTTTCAAGCATCTTTGGAAAGTCACCAGCTTGCTGGCAATTGATCCCAATGGATTCTCCAAAGCCGTGAAGGCAGCTAGCATTAATTGACAGCAATTATTTCAGGTTGACCCCTTGCAGCATAACTGAGTGCTAGGTGCCTCAAGGCCATAAGGCATGAAACACCTCAAATAGATTTTGAACAGTATCATTTAGCTTGTATAGAATGCTTTTCTACCAGTAGATCTCAAAGCTCTTTACAAAGGGAGGTGATTATTACTGCAGTATAATCCTCTTCACGGGGATGCGCTAATAGAATAAGCTATTTCTAAACTGCTCATCTCACTCCTGGATAGGCCCATGGAGGAGGTATCATCTGCATCAGAACAGGAACTGAGCTTTCTACATCTGAGCCTGGCAACCAGAGCAGCGGAGAGTAATTTGGCATGTGCAGTTGGTGTGGTAGTAGGAACGTAGCAGCAAGGCCTGATCCAAAGCCCATTGGAGTCAAGGGAAAACCTCACTGACTCCAGTGGACTTCCTTCTTGTAGTCTCTATGGACCACAGCTAAGGAGAGACTGGAAGCTGTCGTTAGAGGGACAAACGGAACCAACCTGAGTTTAGGTACACAGCCTGGGAGCACAGTGCAAGAACCTAAACAGAAGAGACCATGATACCCCTGAAAGCACCCCAACTAAGAATTGTTGTCTTCATTAACGGCCTTTTCTTGTCGTCCCATTAGCCAGAACTCACTGAAATCAAAGGCAGGTTCTTCTGACTAAGATCTGAAGGATCAGGCCCTTACATAGCAGACAACAGTACAGAGGATATTTAAATTTCAGACAGTCTTCTGAAAGCTGTCCCAGATCAGTGAAAGGACATCAATTGTTATTCACAGGTTGTGTGTGTTAAATAGCAAAACAAATGTTTCACTATTTTTATTTATTTTCCAGGGTTTTTTTGGGGGGTGGGGGAGGGTAATTTGTAATAGTCATTTCAGTATTATACTATCACTGCTACAATATACACCTGCTTAGATTCAGCAAGAGCATCTCCCATATTCAATATTAGACTGATACATGTGACTGACAGTGCATTACATGGGGCTGAATTCCTTGACCACCACCATTAAGTTGATACTTCTGCTAGTTAAGATAACGACATGGGTAATTAACCTTCATGCCTCATCACATAAGCTGATCAACTCTGAGGGTTAGGTGAACATTGCACAATTTGCTAAATACATGAGGTTGTTTCCCCTTCCATGGGGATTAGGTATTGGCCACTAGTAGAGACAGGGCAGATAAGGTAATTTTTTTTTTTAATTGGGCCAGCTTCTGCAAGCTTTCAAACTTACACAGGAGTTTCTTCTTCAGCTCTGTGTAAGCGCAAAAGCTTGTCTTTCACCAACAGAAGTTGGTCCAATACAAGATATACCTTCCTCCCTTCGTTTCTCTAATATCCTGGGAACACCACAACTACAACAGGGCAAACACCTATTAAAGGCAGACTGGCAAGGCCGTAAGGTGCCTAGAGCACTGACCTTGGAGTCAAACACTGGTTCTTTTCCTGGTTCTACCACTGACTTGCTGTGTGATGTCATGCCTCTGTTTCATGACCCACCCTTTGTCAGTCTTGTCTATTCAACTGAAAGCTGTTTGGGTACTGCACTGTACAGTGCCAGGCACAAGGTGCTACTACAATACAGACGTTTTGCTAGATCATAGAGTATCGGGGTTGGAAGGGACCTCAGGAGGTCATCTAGTCCAACCCGCTGTTCAAAGCAGGACCAATCCCCATTGGTCTGGAGCGGCAAACCGCGGCCAGTGGGAGCCGTGATCAACCAAACATGCAGACGCAGCAAGTAAACAAACCGGCCCAGCCTGCCAGGGGGCTTACCCTGGTGGGCTGCGTGCCAAACGTGGCCGATCCCTGGTCTAACCCATAGAATCCAGGATTGGAAGGGACCTCAAAGCAGGACCAATCCCTAACTAAATCCCCATGGCTCCAATCAACCTGGCCACCCGGGTCAGGTCTACCTGGGTACAAACAGCATAGTGCAATAAACAGAAACTGAATTAGAGTAAGTGAAATGACCGAATTTCCACTTCAGGGCCCCAATCCCACAAAGCACTTCAGGACATGTTTAACATGAGTGGCTGCCATACCCAAGTGCTCAAAAATCATGAGACAGCCCCTCCCCTAAATCATGAGGTTTTTTTTTTTTTTTTTTTTTTTTTTTAACTGAATACATATTGGTACTATTTGTTTTCTTCTAGCTTTTCTCTGCAGCCATGAGGGCTAGAAGTATACTTTATAAAATACAAACAATGATTCTCTCCATCACATGACTCCTGGAGATAGGGCTTTAAGAAAAAACACTAAGGATGACATCATCCCTGCTCAAACCCCTTTATGACACTTAAAAGATAGTTGTACAGCTACCTCCCAAAGCTAGGTTCCCCAGTGCAAGTAATGGGCACCTCATTTTAGCAGTTCAGCCCAGATTCTTGTCTTAAAGATCACAAGACTCACCATAATCTCATGAAAGCAGGCAATGCAAAAGGACAAATTTAATTTGTACTAATTAACATGCTCTCTCCTGCTATCAATGTAAAGATCACCACAGATATGACAGGAGTATCAAAATAGTCACATCATCTGAATGGGTCTTATATTCTGAAAAAAACACAGCAAAAGCTCCAGTTCTGTCATTTTCTCTGCATTTCCAAGTATGTAAGCATTAGTGAGACTTGGCAGGGGGTAAGGAAGAAGAAAAAAACCTCAGATGTACTGAAATCAATGTGAGTTTTGCCATTTACTTCAATGGGGCCAGGATTTCACCCCGGGTCTTAATTCAGATCGTTATATGCACTAAATGGATACCTTGCATCTTTGATTTTCCATGAAAAAATACACACACTTTTGTATAGTTTCCAAAGTGACTTGTAATTCCTGAATAATTTTCTTCCCACCAATTTAATGGGAAATAATGTCATAGGCGCTAAGCCAAAGTCATTGGTTTGCACACAATGCAGATGGTTTGGCCATTTTACTGGAGTTTAGGGACGGAGACTGTTGCTGGCTGATTTGCAAATGGATTTCCACTCTTAAAAAAAATCCACATTTTCTTTTGTAGCTGAAAAGATGAAGCCATATGTTGCTGCATTAATACTTTACAGTGTCAGGTACCTATAACTGGTACTGTGGGAGAACTGTTCTTTTCAAAAAGAACAGTTTTTGCACAGGAGCGCCTACCAAACCAACCAAAGAATATTTATTAATACAAAGATTCAGTTCCTTATTGTTTTATTGACATGGTTCCTTTGAGGACCTTGATTTAAGGTATTACTGTCTGGAATATCCACATTCTAATACCCAGTATGTTTTTATAGAGCTAGAAAAATTCTGATGGTATTAACATAAATACACTGAAGAGGTCTAACGTGGAATATTTCCTAGTCTATGTCTCTATTGTAATAGCCTCATGGAGTCAGATAGATATGTTAATTATATTGCCTTTCAAGTCAAGTGCCATGTATTATTAATTACTACTACTTATAGGGCTAGATCCTGCAAGGTGCTGAGTTTACTGGCCCCACCCTTCATCAGCAAAGCACTTCACCACAAGCATGCTATTAACTCTGCATGGGAAACGGTTTTCCACTCCAGTGAGAATTTCCCATCCAAGAATTTTTCCCATTCCCAGATCAGGACAAACACTCAAAAAAAATACAACCTCAAAACTTTTCACGAACTGAAAACATGGGAAAAAAAACTACGGTCATTGTTGAAGACTAGGATTAAGCAGCATCTTTGTGCTGACTGGAGAGCCAGGCCCCTTGGATCATCCACTCCAGATGCAGCTCCTAAATACAGGGACAGAACCCCAAACAGCTTCATCCTCCATCCCTCACTAGGGGAAGACAGACTAGGACCTATTCCCTATGAGTGCAACTGTGGCACTGAAGGCTGCGTTGTATGTACCCAGACTGATTAGACTGTGAGCAGCCTTTCCCCTTCTTGAAGGGAGCAGAGGTGTTAATTGTTGTAAGGCCCAACTCACCCACCCAAACCTATGATACAATCTGGTGACACGAGCCATTTTATAGTGTCTTTTTTTGGGGGGTGGGGGGGGATTATGGCATAAGTGATGGGAATGTAAATGTTCCCTAGGAGCGGCTAAATGCTCAGTTACAGTTGTTGAGCAAAGGAAAGTATCAGGCCAGATCCTCCGCAAGTGTAAAGCAGTGGAACTTCACTCTACTGAAGTCAATTAATGATGCAGATATGCCAGTACTAAAATATCTGGTTCTTATATAGCCCTTTTCGTTAGCAGATCTTCAAGCACTTCACAATCTTTAGTGTACAACAACTGAGACTGACTCAGTCACAATAAAACAGTTCCTAGTTTATTCCAACCACTCATCTAAGAAGATCAAGGACTGGTTATAGACTGTTTATCTAGAAGACTGCCCTCTGGTTTCCTCAAACTCATTTGCAGAGAGTGGGAAGACACTCACCCCTTTCTCTGCTTTCTGTCCACCTCGTTTGCCCTTCAAATCCTTCCTTTTTCTAACCCTCCTAGTCCTCTAATCTTACTTGATGTACAAGCAATTCCATTTGTGTTCCACAGTTTACTTTCCTTTATGGAGTTTGCTCCAAAGTGGCTAAGGTTAGGGACAAGGACAAAAAAATAAGAGCTCTGGAAAATAAATGATTAATTTACATGTGGGCAGCTTAAGAATAAAGTTTCATGATGGTACAATATCTCCTCTACAGAGCTGCAATTACTACTGTTTGTATTGCATTACACTATGCATTTGAATTAATGAAATACAAGCCTGTGCAAACCCACCTTCAGCACTAATACTTTGATCAATATGTTGAAAAAGCAATCCTCCAAAAGACAAGAAAGCAAAGGATCCAAATGAATCTGTGCTTCTCTATGACATTCACTGAAATAGATAACAAATGACCAGATATAGCTTCAGGGCACATTTTAACTAAACCACCTTTAAAAACAAGAAGGGATTTGGTTTACATTTAGAATCAGCTGCGAGGCCTCTAGCCATCCATATCTATCTGAGAACTAACAATCAAATTCAGTCACAAGCAATTTCTTGATATTTTTGCTTGTGTCACTAGTTAAGTTCATCTACCATTGCAAACAGCCAGGTGCTCCCTCGTTAGAAAGGAGAGGTATAAATGACCAGGCCAGTTTAAAGCCATGACCTCCCTGGTCAGCACAGCACTTAAACACCAGTAAAGTTAAGTGAATGCTTAAAATGCTTTACTGAATAGGGATGGACTTAAGCAGGTATGCAACTGTTTTGTGGAATGGGGCCCTGGCTCAGTGAAATCTATAATTAAATAGCTTCTGCTGTTTAATCAATCTAAAATACATCTGATACTTTCATGCTAACAGTGATCTTGATTTTTTTATTTCAAGTTTAAGTTCGATTTTGAGCATTAACCAAGTTGTATAGTATTCTCTTGAGAGAGAGACTGATTTAGAGAAATGATTAGATTAAAAATAAGCGTTTGTGCTATTACATGCTGTGTGCATATACCCCACTTTTCCCAGTCTCCCCCCGTTGACTGCTAGAATAGAAGTCCAGTGGGTTTGTCGTATGACCCAGTTCTCATTAAGCAACCCATGCCCTTATAAAACCACAGTAACTCATTCAACATCAGTTATTTCACAAAAGCCACAGTCCCAGAAATGGATTTGTTTTGTGTTTCTTTCATAATACCCCTCAGATGGTATTCTGCAGTACTCCATAAAGTTTAATTGGTCAATAATTAGCCTCTACCTCCTCACCTGTGATAAGTGCTAGCCCTAACAATAGTAGCATTCTCCCATGAAAGTCCCTTGAGCTCCTTCAATAATTTCATGCATCAATAATACTTCATTGAAAACAAACAGACTTAAAACAGCTCCAAGGTTTCATGTTCTTCTGCAGCCAGGGAACAGTCAAGGAGCCATACATGTACTGATTTATGGCCAGGCTGCCTAGTGACCCTTCTAATTACATCATTTCATTAGTGTATCCCCAGACGGCCCACATTTTCTTCAGGGTGACAGAGCATACGTGCTCAGCTAGTCTGACTGGAGAGGTGTGACTAAAGAAGGCAATGAAACCTAACGGTGTGGAACCTAGAGACTATAAATAAAGGTTAAGGTTCATTCAAATGTTTTGGGTGAGAGGCATGGACATCAGCTTGTGCTTCTGTATGTGGAGATTGGGATTTGTTTTGGTGGGGTTGCTCTGTCGCCTATCTTAGGGGCCTGTAGAGCACCTCTTTGGCTCCCAGTTATGGGCCAGATTCTGCCACTACCCTTAGACACACTGAACAGTATTTGCCTCAACTGTTTGCTGTAAGGAGATTGTGCATTGTGAAGACAGGCCCTGTCTCCCCTCCCTGCTTCCTTCAGGTCCCATGGAGACCATGTACATCTCATGCAAGCAGGGGGTAAAGACCAGGTAAGCCTAGGGGGAGGGGGTCCAACTATAGGAGGAAGTGCTTTGTCTCATCTCTGGCACTGAGGGCTACAGAGAAATCTTATAGCCCCTGCTTGTATTATCATCTACTGCAAAGTCCTCTCTGCAGCCAGGATCCTCGGATTAAAGAAGAAAAGTGGGAATCCCTGGCAATCCTGCTTTATCAGAGCCAGAGTCCTGAGCTGAAATGGATGCATGGGTCTTTCAGGCTCCTCACTTCCCTGGTTCATGGACTGGTCCTGCAGCTTGTTCCATTTGGAGGGATAGGAATAATCTTCAGTCTCCCCTGCTCCCCCCCACCCCCAGCCTTACTCGTGACACCTCTCCATTGTTCCTAATGTACAATGGGATAGAGAAGAACTGATACACGGCTCCTGCCTGTGTCAGGGTTATGAGCAGAACTGTGTGAATAATTGGTTTGTTTGTAGGTTTGGGGGGTGGGGGTGGGGGTTCAGCCACTGGACCAGAAAAAAGTTGGTTTGGGTCAAATCAAACTGATCTCATTTTCCCCTCAACAAAATGAAAATAAAAATGTCTTATTGTGGATTGAATGAAACATTTGTTTTCAGGTGTTTTTACCTTTGCTATACTTAAAGTTACATAACATTTTATAGTAGAAAAACCTGAAATCTTTTATATTGAAAATGGCCAAATGAAATGTTTCAATGTTCAGAATTTGTTTCTCCATGGTCAGTCAAAAGCATGTTTTTCAGATTTGACTCAAATTCAGACTCCCCCCCCCCCCCCCCCAGTTAAACAAAAAACTAGTTTCTTCCCAGAAAAATCATTCACTGGGAGGGGGGAAAAAGAGAAATAAAAAGGACCCAGCTCTAGTGATGAGGTCCTACTCAGCAAAAATTGGTGTAGAGTGCATGACAGATCATTAGAATAAGCAAACCATAAACACCAGGCACCCAGCCCAGTGCAGCTTTCCTTAGGCTACAGTTCACTTTGACATGGGAAAAATGCAGCCATTGGTACATGTAAATCCAAAGAATGGCAGCTTCAGGAGTCTAGGTGGACCAGGAACATGCTCAGTGAAGAGGGAATACTGAGATATTTTAGCAGCAAGCCTCTAACAAGTTCTGTTAAGCATGTGGAAATGGTGAGGTTTTTCTGTCTCAACGTGAGAAAATGAGGAAAAAGACCTGACCTCAAGACTCTCAATTTTGATTCCCTACTCCAAAGGGGATTCCAGCATGTACACCTTACAACTCTTTAGAAAAATGGTTGGAAAAACGGGTTAACATTGCAAACTCACTTGTTGGTTCCTAACTTCATTCTCAGAACAGCTGAACTGTTGTTGCTGAATCCAGAGGCGGAGACCATGGAAGATTTCAGACAGAACAATTAAAATTTAACAAAGTTACAAACAACTGAACACCAGGTTTATAAATGGAAAAAACCACAAAAGTGTGGCATCCTTAAATTTAGGTGTTGCCTTCAGTGCCCCAAAGCATAGATCTACACATAATGTACTATAGATTTCCAGTGCACATATATGTAAAAACAACCTAAAGGTATATTAGATGCATTCAGTTCATATTTATTTTGCCTTAAATTCAACTGCAATCATCCTACTCAATACTAAGAAGTTTTCCCTAAGTTTGTCATTAAACAAGAATGCAGAGGATTTTGTTTAATAGCATGCCAAAACGAACAGAAGAATGATAACATACTCCCATTATGATCCATTCTGCAATCACAGTGCAGAGAGAATAGCAATCTCATAATTTATTGAATTCTCAGAAACTCCAAATACTGAAATGTATATACTATCTGCAATTGCAAGATGACAAATACCGAAGATATACAAAAACTGAATTACCTGTGACAACAATTATGCCATTCTTGGGTTGCAGGGGCCTTAGGTATTGGTAGCACCTTGATTTCTCCCATTCTTTGGTTATGGCATGCAATTTAGTCACCCAAGATTGAAATGCTTTGGTCTAAAGTCCTTGGGCTCAGTACAGGATAAATGTAGTGATCTGTGTTATACATGAAATTGTCTGACACTTTAGTCAGGATGATGCAAAAGGCTTAGGCTAGGCAAAGCCTAGCTCTGTGGCACCAGTCATAGGAACGGCCATACTGTAACAGACCTAATAGCCACCTGGTCCAGGACTGTCGCCAACCGCAGCACCAGCTGCTTCAGAGAAAGCTGCAAGAAGCCATGCAATAGGCAGATGTGGACAATTCATCCCCCCCCCCCATATGAGGGGCATAAAGATCTTATCTTAATTTCAATTCGATATTCGTTTCAACCCTTCAACTTGAGGTTCTCTCTTCCCATACCCTTTTTGTTATTTAACTCTGAATATTGTTATCCATCTAAATATTCTATCCTTTGATTATTGCTAATTTCAGGAGGTCAGTGGAAGCCTGTGGCAAAGTTCAGTGGGAAAATAGTGTGTTTGTGTTTTTATGGATTTTGAATTTTCCACATTTCAGTTTAATTGAATGTCCCCTTGTGTTGTCTGACATACAGCTCCTGATCTTCCTTCTCTATCTCATTTATTCTCCTAGTTCTGGTTTTCCTTTGACTACAGTGGTTCAGTGAGCAGAAGTCTTCACTAAGTTGTCCATGTTGCCCAGATCCCTTTCCTGGGTTGACAGTTTATTTAAGGTAAATAAGTAATTCAAATGTTTCCTTCCAACATGCATTACTTTGCATTTATCAACCCAGAACTTCGTATTTTGTTGTGTTGCCCATTCACCTACCTTTGTTAAGTCCCTGTGAACTTCTTCAGGCTCTGTACATGACTAAGCTTAGTCTGATCTGACTATTTTGCTACCTTATTTCTTACCCCTTCCTTACCAGAGGGTTAATATATTTTAACCCACACTGCATCTAATACAGGCTTTTGATGCCCCCAGCGGTTAACCTTTTGCCATGCTGACAAAAAGTCAGCCATTTAATCCCATTCTTGTCTTTTAGCCACATCCCACAACTGGATCCATGCTTGTAGATCCTTGTGCCTGTGCAGAGTCCCATTGGTTTAGAGGATTCCATATATGCATAAGCACCAGTATCCGGACCCATATCAGCTACATAACATATTGTAGGCGATTGGTCACATGGCTGTGGATGTGAGTGGGCAGTGTCCTTTTCAATTCTCTTTTTCTTTACTAGTTAACGAAGAAATCCTTACCTTTGTTCCCAGTGCAGCTGGGTGAACTGTTAATATTACATTGCAAAATAACTTGCAAATATGTGTCCAGTTTGGTATGTGACAGGGGCTAGGTTGCTGGCCTGGCACCATGGAGACCTGTGTCTATTCCCTGCTCTGGCAGTGTGACCTTGAACAAGTTCTTCCACTGCTAGTTACCTTCCCCATCCTTTACTCTATTTAGATTGCAAGCTCTTCAAGGGAGGATTATGTATTTGTCCAACATTTACTACAAAGGACCCTGACTTTAGTTTGATCCTCTAGACTCTACTGTAATTTACACAAGAAGCAGCATGAATAATGATGGGGGATTGTCAAATAGTTTGAAAAAGACATTGTGAAATGCATCAGATAAGTTATTCAACTGGCTCCAGCTATTCTTCTGGCTTCTGATGGCAGAAGCCGTGATAGATGCTGGGTAAGTGATGTAGTCATTATCATGTAAGCATGCTCCAGAAGTCAAGCGCATCCATCCAGGTGATAAAGAGGGCAGTCCAGAACCATATGGCATGCTGCTTGTTCTTGAGATCCATAGGGAGAGGGTGGGGAACTCCAGAAACCCCAACAGTAAGAATGTAAATTAAACTGCCCACGACCACAACGTATCCTGTTGTAACAAAGATGGCTCTTTCAGTTCAGAACAGCCATATGAGGGGCATGCACGAGCTGATCCAGAGAGACTAGGAGATGCAGACCTGAGCTGTCTATCTGCCAAGAAGTGAACCATTGATCCAAGATCTAGTCCCACACCACCTGTTGCTGCAGTTCCTTAGAAAGGTTATGCCTGATATACTGAGAGACGCAACTATTTCAGAAAAGAGGTGTCTTGGCTTTAGTCAGCGTTTGATACTGCTTCAAGATGAAATTGCCAAGTCAGCGGTCTTGATAGTTGGCTGTGCACAGTAGTGTGGCCATAGCCACGCCTTCACACCTAATCACTGGAAGCAACTAGACCACTACCAGCCAGGCAGTTATCGATAAACTTAGATTCTTAACTCAGATAAAATTCATTTAACCATTTGTCTGATTCCTTCACCTCAGGTAGGTCAGTGACATTAGACAGGTCAGTTTAACTTTGTCTCTCCCACACTACACTCAGTGTTCTATTTGGATCTACAACACTGCAAGGAACTATTCATTGCAATGATTTACAATTTCATAAGAATATTTTTGTGTTCATATTAAATTTTATACAAGTTGGGGTTTATTACAAACCATAAATCTGGGGCCTAAATGACCTGACAAGCTACCTTAGCATAACTATGAAATTTAGTCAACTCTAGAAAATTTTAACCCTTATTCAAATACATAAAAATGTAATATAGCATGTTCCCAAAGAGAAACAATAATGCCAGAGCAATTTGCTACCGTGCCAACCTATGTATTGGCTGAACACAAGTTCACCTTTCATGCTGTATACATCATTGACCCAGGAGAGACGATCACACCCCTATCAAATGCATGAATAATAATGTCCCCTTCGATGCCATGTCCAAATTGTCAAGAGACAGGTGTTTTCTGAAAGCTCTAAGTCATTCATTTTGCTCTCCAGAAATGTGTTACCATTGAATGATCTGTCTTTGTTTAGTCAGCTTTGCCAGTGGCTACAATTCCTAAGACATTCCAGATCCTCAACCCCCTGCCAAGTTTACATGAGCAAATCCAAAGCGTTCCTAGACACTGTTTACATGTTGGTATATCATAACGGTGCAAGTGGTGCTTAGCATGTGGTTATTGATTGAGCCCTTTATACTAGCTCTGAACAAAGGAAGCCAGTTGCAGGGCACAACAGCAAGATTTACTGGTCCTACAAAACACAGGAAATCAATGCTACAGCAATATTTATGGGCACCTCCTTTTTAATTCCCAACTCTACCAACGGCCTGCTGTGTGACCTTTGGCAAGTCACTCCCCATGCCTGAGCTTATTCCCTCTGTAAAATGGGGACAGCAATACTGACCTCTTTTGTAAAGTACTTTGGTATCTACTGGTGAAAAGCAGAAGATACCAGCTAGGGATTACTGTATTATTACAGTGTCATGTCTTGTTAAGAAGGATCATGGGGTATAGTATCCAGCCCTTTGAAGAGGGAACTCTGTGCTGTTCACCAACTCCTCTTAATGGAAAGGGAACTAGAAGATTCTCTCCTTTCTCAGAGCACTGCTGATGACTGCCAGGCTGAAATCAATCTTAAGGCCTGGCTGGACGCCAAAGATTTCAGGAGTTCAAAGAGCATGTTAAGACTCCAATTCTGCAGACACTTATGCATATGTAGAGTCAGTATTTAACTCCATGTGCTCAGTGTAATCATTCCACTTGAAAAACCTGATTCAAACTTCAAGAACCCTTGCTTCCCCCTCACCCCGCATTGCTGAGTTAGCTGGTCCGCTGCTCCAGATAACATTGGTAAAGCACTTGTGTTAAGAGCTGCACACCAGATACCAGTTGCAGTGAATACCAGCCAACCAAGATAACTTTAGAGAAACAAGGTGAGTGAGGTAACCTATTTTATTGGACTGACTTCGGCTGGTAAGAGACAAGCTTTCGAGTCACACACAGGTCTTCCTTGGGTCTACACAGGGGTCTTCAGGTCTGTGTAGCGCAAAAGCTTGTCTCTCTCTCACCAACAGAAGTCAGTCCAATAAAAGATATTACCTCACCCACCTTCTCTCTAATACCCTGGGACCAACACAACAACTTTATTGAACCTATTGATTTATGAATGCTACACACTATGGGCTAGACTGACAACAGGGCTTGTGGCAGTTAGGCACCTACATCCCAGAACCAGGCCCCACTGGGATTCACAAAGCACCCATTCACCTGCCACCTACATTTGCTTGGTGCCTAAATGTTTGGCATAAATAGTCCCTGGGTGCCTATGTTTCTGCCTCTGCCCATGTGCACTGCAGCCCCAAGCCAGGCATGCAGACACGGGCCAGAGCAACACATTAACTGGGGAAAGATAGACATGCCTCCATCTAACTTGCCTATGGGGTCCAATCCAGTAGGTAGGCTTTGAGCTTGCCTACTGGATCAAGGCCCCCTCTAGAGGGGCTTACACAGAATGACCAAGGCAGGAGGAGTTGCCTCTTAGCCCAGCCATTAGGACACTCAACTGGGATGTAGGAAACCCCCACGTTCAAGTCCCCCCTCCACCTGAGGGGAAAATGGATTTGAACATGGACCTACCCTCTGTCCAGCAAGTCCCTCACCATTTGGGCTAAGGGATATGCTGATGCAGGGGTCCTTCAGTCTCATGCTTAAGCTGTTCCATTGTGAAATAATTTTAAAAAGCAGTAATGAGAGCAGGGGGACCTGCATCTGGGTCTCCCACCTCCCAGGTGTGGGCTCTAGCCACCAGGCTAGAGAGCCACTCTTGTGGTTGTTATTTCTGGCCAATGATTCTTTCATTATTTACCCAAAGTGCTGAGACAGCTGCGGCACCTGATCTCTACGGAGGGTTTGTATCTGACAATCCCAAGCAGAGGGAGCCGGCTCCCTGCAGCCTGGATTTAGGCACCTCTTTCAGAAGGAGGGAGAATTACCACACTCCTTGGCTTGGCAGTATTGCATTGGCTACTTTAAGCAAGGAGCTGCCCAGTGTGTTGGCTTCTATGAATCCCATTCTGAGTCACCCATCTCTCCCCATTCATTGTACAAGGAGCCAAGGTGCCAGACTCAGGCTGTGTGAATCCCAGTGATTTTTCTTGGTGCCTAAATGTGGGTGTGACTAGACTCAGCCTCACCCCCCACCTATTTTTTTTCTGGACTCTAGCCCTGTGTGCTAGTAGATGGCATATTCTTTTAGCCAACTGTCTACATGCACATAGAGTGCTATATACAAGAGAGGTCTCTCTCTAACAGTCACTTTTAAAGGAATGGACAAGTCAAAAAATCAGTACTGTTTCAAATAGAAATGTAGGTCATTGTATACTTTTGCAGGTTTTTTACAAAGGGCTGAGATTCCCAGTAAAGAAATTAGATGTTTAAACTGGGGACACCTTCAAAAAAGCAGGCAGTCCAAATTTAGCACCGATCAATGCTCTGTTCAAGCAATTTGGGTGCCTTGTGCATTCAGATCATGACAGATGGAAGCAAATAAGAAAAACTTGTTCTGATTCCTGGATAGAGGCTTGTTACCACTTACTGGCAATGAAAAATGTTCAGAATTAATTCCAAGTAGATTTATTGGGTGTTATGATTTTTTTTTCTGTGATTCCATTGTAATGATGCATGGCTGCCTACATCAAAACAGAAAAAACCCTAGCCACATCACAAGAATCTCTAGTGTTTTGAACAGGAACTTCAAATTGGATAGCAGGAGAGTCATGAGGGGTCTTTCGCTGTTGTCGTACGACCCTGCCTTATGTGCAGCAGAGACTGGAATGCATGTAGTGACTGAAGTAGAGGGTTGATACCCCTTATGTGATGGTAAGCAAAGCGTTGAGTGTGGTTCACTGGTTGTATGTTCCTCATTCTCTGGGTGACCAAGTTGAGACACCTGATGTCTCACTTTCAGAAATGCTGTGTATTCACAACTAAAGCTCCGCAGACAACTGTTAGTTTGCGAACAGTCCTGGAAAAAAAAAATCATCAGCAACAGGTGGAACTGAACCTGAAAATTAAGAAAAATTTCAGCAATTGAAATTGAAAAAATTCCATTTTGGGCTAAAAATACATGTCGGACCCAAAACATTTTGTTTTCATAGTTTTAAAGGATTAGAGTCACAAACTGGCTGGACAAGGAGATGGTGGAAGAGGTCATTCTGAGTGGCAATACACAGCCATTCATAATACCAAAGAAAGAGTGAGAACTTTAGCCTGGTGATGAAGGCATTCACTGAGCACATGAGAGTTCCTGGTCTACTTACTCTACTTATAAAGAGTAGAACAGATTCAACATGAGAGAGAGGGAAGCCCCACACTGAAATACCCAGAGCTGGCCCAGGTGCTTGTCTGTAATGTGGGAGATTAAAATTCATCTCTCCTCCTCACCAGGTAAAGGGAGAAATTGAACTCTGATCTCCCACATGCCAGGTGAATGCCCTAAGCATTGGGCTAATGACAGAGAGGAAAAAAGGGGAGAACATCCTCCAACCATCTGGTGAAAACACATCAAAAGCACTAAAAAATGGGGCCAAAATGATTTGGCAAATTTGTGTAAAATTCAATTTTCGGTCAACAGAAACTCCATTTTTTGGAAACTAAACTTTCTGAAAAAGATTTCATGTAGCTCTGCTCACCACTGCAGACAAAGGTCTCTGGCTTGTGTTATACAGGAGGTCAGACTAGATGATCATAAGAGTCCTTCTGGCCTTGGAAGCTAGGAAGGAATTTGAATGCAGTCAAGTCACCACTGGGGGGGGGGGGGGGAGAGAAGGGCCCTAGACACCCACTTCATTGAAGCTCTTGAAATTAGTTGCCATTTGTGTCACTTTTGGATTAAATATCTCCACGCTTCTGTTTCTCCTCATCTATACAATGGGGATAATACTCAGCTCCCTCGCAGCGGTGTTGTGAAGATAAATTCATTAATGTTTGTGAAGCATTCACATGCTATGGCACTCTTCATTGTAGTAGTGGCCAGAAGGAAATAATAGTCCATACTCAGTGCAGGATTTGAATGGCATGCAGTGAATAAGGCCTGGACCACAGTGAATGAAAAGCATAAAAAGATATTTAATAGCTGTCCATTCAGTGAGCCCACTCCACCCCATGCATGTTCCTGTAGAGAAAGTAGTATGTGATCATGTAATTAAAGGCTGTATTGGAAAGCATATGCACAAGGGGGGCATATTATGGATGCATGGGTAACCTTAATTCTAGCATTTCCTGATTTGACTGCTTGATGCTAATTTCTTTTAATGTAGCTTTTTGAGAATTGGGTCCTTAATTTATAAAGCACAGTACTCGTTCCTGCTGGCACCAGCTGTAGGACACTGCCAAAATACTTGGCAATACAGTACTGTTAGAGACATAATAGAAATAAAAGGTGATCATCTTTTTTAAAAGCCAAACCATGTATTCCGTGGGTGCATTTAGATGTTCAAGCCAGACTTCGTGTGAGGAGGTCAGACTAGATCACAATGATCCTCTTAAAAATGGGGAGAACTCCTTGGTCTGGCAATAAATCTAGAAGCATTATTAACTTAAATGGGACCATTGTGCATAGAATTAAACAGATTTTTTCCCCAAATCAATAGTGCTATACTGTTAAAAAAAAATCTTTACAGCTTTTTGGGGGCAGTTATGTTTGTCACTTGTAATCGCTTAAGAATTGCATGTGAGCACATTTCATTGAAGTACTTTGTCTCCGATGGGGATTGATGAGTCATTTTAATAAAAAAGAGCCAGACCTGATCATAAATGTGTAAGTATATTTCATTAGAGGGTGTGTGGCTTACAAGTCTTTGGCATGATATACAATGCCTTCGCCTGCTTGGGATGTGGCACAGTGAGTTTCTGACACGGACAGTACTGCATCCAGACACTAATGTTCAAATCCTTTAAGGTTTGAAGTGACAAAACTCTTGGGAGGCTGATTTATACATGCACAGTAGCAGCCAGAGAGTCCCCGCCTGCGCTTCTTCCATTGACCACAATGCTAAGTTATACAGTCCACTAATACTCCCATTGAGTTCAGTGGTAATTATACATTTCCTTACCTGGTGTAAACTTCAATGAGGCATGCCAACTTCAGAGAAGAAATAGAGGCAGGTATATGGAATTCAGGTAAGGAAAAATTTGCCTATACATACACGCATTTGTATAACAACTGATTCAAGGAAAGAAAAGTTATGGGGAGATTTTCAAATGCTCTTAAGCTTTGGCCTAGCTCTGCTCCCACTCAGGTAAATGACAGGGCTGTCACCATTGCTTTCAATGGAAGCAGAGTTAGGCCAACGTGCCCCACTTTTGAAAAATCCCACCCACGGTATATGTAAGAAATACAGTCAGAGCCAAAGACATCCCTCCACTTCAAATGCAGGCAGAGTTCTGAGAGGAGGTCTCCTCCTGAGGGTGTGGCCATTCTCTGGAGGATCTGTAAATCAAGAGGATACTTTGGAGGAAAGGGAACAGACCAATTTCTGATCCATGTGCCCATTGGAAAACCTACAACTGTTTCTGGCAGTCTTCTAGGAGATGTTCATATGAAACAAGCAGCAGTGTGTCACATGGATAACGTGCATCACTAAGGCAAAGACAGAGCTCTCTCGTGACGGGCCCTAAGTGTCATTCAGGGCAGGCTTTGCACACCAGTGGTCTGTTCTCGCTACAGATCTCGTCGCAGTTCAAGCAGTACTCAGCTAGGAGACCGCATGTGATTCGGAGGAGGTTGTTTCTCCAAAGGCACACGTCAGGCTTGCCCAAGCATACTAAATTACTGCACAACACTCAGCAATGCTAAGGCGGCCTCTGTAGCGTTTATTTCCCAAGCATAGACCCTGTTTTGTTTAAGCCAGGAGGCCAGCAGGCACAAACAGAAAGATCAGGAAGGATGAGATCCCCTTTTATCCTACCAACTATCAATGCCAGCAAGAAAGCAGTTCCTCCAGCAGGCTGGGCTCTGTGGCATTTTGGAAAGGATTATTTTTATCCCAAAGCAAACCTGCATGGAACAAGGACAGTTTCAAGGACAGTTCATTGTCTGAATGGGTAGCTCAGCTGAGTGATTCCAACAGAAGGGGGCTTACTTTTTAAAAGCTATTCTAGGAGGAAGGATGGGCTTTGGAGGCTAAGACTCCTTGCCTCCCCCTTTTTGTCTGTCTTGTCTACTTCCATTAATAATCTTCAGGGTCACGATTGTCTATTGCAGCAGTTCTCAAACTTCATTGCATCATGACCCCCTTCTGACAACAAAAACTACTACACAACCCCAGAAGTAAAAAGAACAGGAGTACTTGTGGCACCTTAGAGACTAACAAATTTATTAGAGCATAAGCTTTCGTGGGCTACAACCCACTTCTTCGGATGCAAGTGGGTTGTAGCCCACGAAAGCTTATGCTCTAATAAATTTGTTAGTCTCTAAGGCTTGGTCTACACTTACCCCCCAAGTCGAAGTAAGGTACGCAAATTCAGCTACGTGAATAACGTAGCTGAATTCGACATACCTTACTTCGAATTTACCGCGGTCCACACGCGGCAGGCAGGCTCCCCCGTCGACTTCGCGGTACTCCTCTCGCCGAGCTGGAGTACCGCAGTCGACGGGGATCACTTCCTGGTTCGATTTATCGCGTCCACACCAGACGCGATAAATCGAACTCGGAACTTCGATCCGCAGCCATCGAACTCCCGGGTAAGTGTAGACTAGCCCTAAGGTGCCACAAGTACTCCTGTTCTTTTTGCGGATACAGACTAACACGGCTGCTACTCTGAAACCCCAGAAGTGGGGACCAAAGACCTAGCCCACCCGAGCTCCACCTCCTCCAGGCCGGGGGCAAAGCTGAAGCCCAAGGTCTTCTGCCCAGGGTGGGGGGACATGTAACCATAGCTCTGGGCAGTAGGGCTTGGGCTTCAGACTTGCAGGGGCCCAGGGCCAACCCCAGTCTTGGCAACCCCATTAAAATGGGGTTGCGACCCACTTTGGGGTCCCGACCCGCAGTTTGCGAACCCCTGGTCTATTGCTCTGGGTATGTACAGCACCCAGCACCATGGACCTCTGATCACAGCTGGGGCTTCCAGGAGCTATTTCATTGCTAATGATATTTTATTGACTGAATATAGGACACAATCTTGACATTGGGGGGAGGGATAGCTCAGTGGTTTAAGCATTGGCCTGCTAAACCCAGGGTTGTGAGTTCAATCCTTGCAGGGGCCATTTGGGGATCTTGGGCAAAATCAGTACTTGGTCCTCCTAGTGAAAGCAGGGGGCTGGACTCAATGATGTTTTGAGGTCCCTTCCAGCTCTATGAGATAGGAAATAAATAAATATGGAGCTATACCTTACTCATTCCAAACTCCCTTTGGCTCTGTGCAAAGAAAGTTATAAAACTGTTTTAAAATTAGAGCCATGCCCAAAGGCTTAAGCGCCAGATTTCCAGAAGACCACAGTTTTCATGTAGGCACCTAATGAAATGGCCAGATTTTCAACAGGACCCAGCAGTCCATAGGTTTGAAAGTCAGAAGGGACCATCAGATGATCTAATTGGACCTCCTGCATAGCTAGGCTTGTAGAATTTGACTATTTCTTTAAATAATTCATAGATGGTGGGAGACAAAGCAGTCATGGAAAGGAGTCATTTTATAAGAGTAAATAGATAAAAACCTAGTATCAAGAATGTGACTATTATTTCAGATCACTGTAGGATTTGGTTTTATTCCCAAGCATTGCTATTCCAATAAATCCTCCTTCTCTAAAGTTATAGCAATGCATAGGATAGAAGAAATGAAACGAACAATCTGTTGACAAGAAGGCAATTTTGTGTTAGGGTGCTATTTCCAGGCAACAGTTAATCAGCTAGATAGTGCGACAAGATGACTGTTTCATTCCCAAGTTTGGGGAGGTCAGCAGGCATGGTGTAAGAGGGGAAGTCAAAGAGCAGAACTGCCATTCTCCTCAGACTATAAACAAATGCATTGAATTTTTTTTTTTTTTTTTAAATAAATTTTATTTTCTTGTAAGTTCCTCTTGAAAGGTGCTAAGGCAGAGGCCTGGAAACCAAAGGTGGGATTGTCAAAAGCATAGAGGGTTCCCCAGATGATGCTATGGAGGTCAAGGAGAGTTAGAGCAGCGCTGAGTCAGAGGGGAGTTTGTTTACCAAGCCCAGCCATGACATGACTGATGATTCTGCCAACAAGCCCAGTGCCAGTGGGTATGGTGGTTTATATGTTGCTGGCACCTGGCCCACTAGGAACTGAGCAGACATCTTGGACTCATTTTACACAGGCCAATCATTAGATGGTCATGGGCTGGATTCAAAGCCTGGTGGGCGCTGATGGGTTAGTCTGGAAGGTCTTGCCACACCAGGAAGTGGTGCTGACTCACTGCCTCAGTCCCAGGACTGCCTGTAGTTAGGTACTTGCCCTTCAAGTCACAAACCAGTATGTGTGCCCTGCTCTCACCTGCCCCACAACGTGACAGTGACCTCGTCCACAGCCAGACACTAACTGCACCTCCAATTTATAACTCATTCCCTAACCCTTCCTTCCGCCGTAAGGTGCCTGTGCACGGATTAGTCATCCAATTCCACAGATAGGTAAACAGCTACTAATTTATCAACACGCTTACAAAATCTAGACTAAGTAGAACTGATGGCTTCAATGCATTTTACTGAAGGGAGAAGAATATGGTTACAGTATTGTCAATCGACTATTAGCTCCATCAAAATTCAAGATCCTATTGTGATGGACCATGAGACAGGATCTGCCTGAGAGAACTTGCAGTCATGATCTTGGGCAAGGCCATCCCCTCTCTGTGCCCGTTTGCCCTTCCACACATTGGCCATCTTGTCCATTCAGAATGGAAACTCTTCAGGGCAGAGACTGTCTCACTAGGGGGTTGTATAATGCCCAATATAATTGGACCTAGTCTTGGTTGGGGCCTCTGGGTGCTACTATCACACAAAAGTAGTATTATTAATCTTGCTTTCTGAAGGGGGAATAGAGGCACAGATCAACTGACTTATACTAGGTCATGCAGACAGTCTATAGCAGAATTGGGGATTGAACCCACATCTCCCCATCAGTGCCTTCACCACAAGACCATCCTTACTCTACCATTTGTACCTGCTCCATTTGTGCCTGAAAATTCTACAGGGCAAATTCTCCTTTCACTTTTACCCCCGTAGACCCTGCTGACATCAATTCACTGGCGTATGCAGGCGGAGAGCTTGGTCCTTGCTTTATATGATCATTTGTTAGGTTCTCATTTATGACATTTGTCTAATATGTTCATTAAACACTGCTGTGGGGCATTCCAGAGCCTGCATTCCTTTATCTTGCTCAGCACACACCATGATAACATAAATGGGAGGAATTAAGCAATCTGATTGGTTAATCAGCATTCTCAGCTATGTCTCTAAGTAGCACAGCTCACTAGATCAGATGCATCAGTTTATATCCTATTACTTCATCCAGGAAAGAGAAAAATAAATGAGCAAGGAAAGATATTTATGCCTCCTCCTCCCCTGTTATTGCATTGGATTCTAAATCATTTTAGAAGCCCTGCTGGGTTCAGGGTCCTGAAGTGCCTGCAGCCAGTGAGATTAATTCCTCTGAGTCCAGCTCTCTATTGGCAAGGCCCCTTGTTGCTGCCAATAGGAAGTAAAGCTGTTTCAGAGCATCAGATCCCTCCCCCCACATAACTAACTTCATTTTCTGATCACAGCTGATTTTTAAGATACTTGAAAACCCACCCAGCATCCACATGTGGCTGCTTTGACAGCACCAACACTTGTAGCGTGCTGGAACTTTGAGCCTCTCCCTCATTCCCCTTGTACAATTTTTTGTAATCTCCTCACTTGATACAGTTACAGTATCTGTTGGGCTAGGGATGCATGGCCCTGGGGCTAGGACCTGGTCGGTCCACTTAGCCAAGGACCTGCCTATTGAAATAAATGGCAACACTCCCATTGACTCCACTGGGCTTTGGATCCAGCCCCAGGCATCTCTCTGGGTGGATGTTCATGCTATCACTAGTGGCATCAGCTTCCAACCCTCACCTCCACTGAGGCTGGAAAAGGTGTGGGCAGAGGAGCAATGGCAACCATAAGAGATGGGGAAACTAGGCAGCACCTTTGTATCAGCCCCTCCATGGGCTTGGGGCTCCTAGTCTCTGATCTTTGCAGGTTTGTAGGCTGCACCTCCTGCTTCTTGCAGGAGTCATTATTCAGCAGCTCCAGGAGGTGAAGGCCAGTATTCCCCGGGCTCGCTGCCCCCTTTCGGAGAGCTGGGCTGTGGCAGAGTACAGCATGGCCCTTGGCTACGTATTTGTGAACAGAGGAAGCACCTGCAGGGGTCTCTTTGTGATGTTCATGTGTGTTCTCTGACAAGCTTGTTACAGCTCGTGAGAATCTACGTGACCCAGCATAGTAAGCTACAATAGTGATGCCCCTGGTCAAGTCATCTGTGGGGACTGATCTCTGACCTCTAGATATTAAAGCATATGCCTTCACTGCCAAAGCTAGAGAACCAGGATCAGTAGCTCAAAGACTACAACTGACTCAAACCTCCAAACAGGGTCTAGCCAATGGAGGGGGACAAAGAGCCAAACTGTGTTAGCCTCGGTTAGCCAGCCAGTAAGAGCAGGAGTTTTCTATCTTCTTTGACTTTCTTAAAATGCTTCCAACATCCTGAAACGATGGCTTCAGAATGGGAATTGCCGCCAGCTACTTCAACCTTTCTGGCTTTTAAAATAGTGCCACATCCTTTCCTTCTTACTCATTTCCTGGTCTTTTTTTAAAAAAAGGAAAAATAAACGTCTTGCGATCTGTAGAGTCTCTTGCCATTGATTATTTTAACTATAAAGGAGAATACTTCCCTGCTCGAGGAAACCTTCCTCGGAAGCAGTGTCATTAAAGAAAAAAATCCAGGGAACATTCTTATCCTAGCTTAATGCAATTAAGAAGGACAAGAGGAAATCTAAAATATTGACTGTATCGTACTTGGTCTCTGTTCAACGAGATAGCGGGAACTAAAGGAAGATGTTTGCACTCTCACGTGGGATCATTTTATAGTTATGTGTCAGGGGAACTGTTCCTGGAGGTTTCATCACACGACAATCTAATTCCTGGAGACTCCAGGACAATTCCAGGGGGTTAACAACCCTAGCTCCAAGGTGCATCATAATTCCACCTTTGCTACTTATCTGCTCTAGTCTCTCATGTCCCTCACCCCCTTTCCACACTAGGTCTCCCCACTCCTCATTTCTCCCACACAGCATCTCTGCAGCTTTTTTCCAGCTACCCCTCTGCAGCCAGTGCACTGGGATTTGACTCACCCAGCCAGGACCCGCTCTCCATTCACAACACAATCACCTGAGTGATTCACTGACTACATTGCTGTGACCTGCATCCTTCTTTCCAGCCTCTCCCTGTTCATTACTCCCACATGTTGTGTAACATCTAAAATTTACCACTGTAAGCTGCTGGGGCAGAGACCAGGGGCCAGATCTGCAGCAGGTGCAAATAGATACAAGTCCATTGACGTTTATAGAGCTATGCTGATTTACACCAGTTGAGGATCTGGCTTTCTTTGGAAGACCTAGCACAATCTCCATGGCCCTATAATAAGTGATTATAGAAATATCCAACCTGGATAATTACTTTCTGCCTCTAAATTCTACCCACTCTCAGTAGACTACAGTTATTCTTATTTATATTGCAGTTGTAACTAAAGGCTCTGACCAGACCATGGTCTCACTGCTGTAAGTTCCTATAGACACATAGGAAGAAACAGTACCTGCCCAATATAGCTAGACAAGAGAGACAAGGGAAGTATTGTACCCCCATTTTACAGAGGGAGGAAAGGCACAAAGCAATTGTATTATTTACTCCAGATCACACAGGAAGTCTGGGGCACAGCTGGCGATTAAATCCAGATCCGAGTCCCAATCCAGGATCTTAATTATAAATCCACCATTCCTCAAATTCTTCCCTTCCTGTTACAATCCGTGGTGCATTGTTGGGTGCTGCTAACCCAGGACCAGACAGACAATGAGTAAGGTGGGTAATAAGAGGAGGGGGTCTTCACACTCCCAGTTGATTCAGTAAGTTGGTCAACGCAGAGCACTTCAGAAAATCCCTAGTGGGAATGAACAATGGTTTGTGCAGAAGAGCAGAAGTGGAGGGAAAGGGTGGTAGGAAGAGAGGAGATAATCAAGGATTAAAAGGACTCCACTAAGCTAGGAGGGGAGGGAGGTGTGTTTTATTGTAGTCTCATTGTGTTTTAGCTTCCCCCTCTCTTTTAGAAGAGGGAAATAAAAAGCCACCCAACCTCGACAACACCAGAGATACAGCTCATCTACACAACAGAACTGCCACATGCTCCAGAGGGACCTAGAAGAGGCAAAAGTCCTCTACCTGTCCCTTTCATCAATAGCACAGAACTCTAGTCAATCTGTGGGATCACAATCAAGATGCCAGTGGAAATTTTTATCTGATCAACTTCAAAAGGTGTTCCCATTTTGTGTGTTCATCTTTGGTGCCACTACAAAAAGAACAAGGAGTCCAGTGGCACCTTAAAGACTAACAGATTAACCCATGAAAGCTTATGCCCCAATAAATCTGTTAGTCTTTAAGGTGCCACCAGACTCCTTGTTGTTTTTGTGGATACAGACTAACACAGCTACCCCCTGATATTTGGTGTCTCTAGTAATTTTTCCATTGGTCTACAAGATTTGAGGGCTTGTGACCCTTTTAATATCTTACAGTGTCTTTAGAACAAAATATGACTCACCAGTCAGAAGCCATGACAAGGATGGTCTGGCCCAGGGGTCTGAAGCAGAATCAGGAGTCTAGAGAAGGGCTGCAGCAAGAGCAAGACTTATGGAGTCCATCACCACTATCAGGCAGAGGAGAGTTCCAACCCACAAAGCAACATTGAGCAGACTGAGTTGCTGGTTTGGCTGTGAGGCTTATATACCTGCCCCGAGAGTCATCACACCAGCTCCTGGCTTGCGGATTGGCTGGAGCCTAGCACAGGAATGACTCATCCCCGCATGTGGCTGAATCAGGCTCTAGTTCAAGAATGACTCATCACCTTACCTGACCCTGTGGAACATGGAATGGGTGCTCTCTCCTCCATCTTACGCAGTCTCATTGCCCTCTAGGGGAAGTTAGAGATGTTGAATTAACAGCGGGAAGCCACCCCGTGAGCAGTAAAATCATACTGAGAATTACAAATAAGCACAACCCTTTAGAGAGATTGAATAAATAGGCAATAGAAGTCAAACAACACCTGTTAGCCACAGTAGCTCATGACAAAATCTAAGCAAATGCAGATCCATATGTGATGTAGACTTTTAAACACAGGTCTGTGCTTTGCTTGTTGGAAAAAGTGTTCTCATTGTTAAAGTCCATTCTATTTAAATTAATTTGCCATGGTCATTATAGTGATATTTGAACCTCTTGGATGAGATTTTTCAAAGCAGCATAAGTAGTTTGGACACCCAGTTCTAATTCATTATAATGGTGTACAAATCACATAGGCAGTGTCGAGTATCTTAGCACTAATGCTTTTAGTGTTCTTGGATGGTGATGATAATGGACCCAATGCCACCTTCTGCTTCTGCAGCCTGTAGAATAGCAGCGTTTGATGTGTCAGTCCAAAGGGGAGTGCCAACTCCTTTGCAGGCTCTGGCATACAGAGCTCTTTCTCAGGTCTGGGAAAGGTACTCCCAGGATCACAGCTAAATGCAAGGTGGAACAGCTAGTTTAGCATACGGAGTTCATGTTGTAATGGACCATTCAAGGTAGAGTAGCCCGTTAACACCTCTGCAGTCAGAGGACAAAAAGAGGGAGTTAGTGGGTTACAAAATGTTTTAATAAACCAATAATCCAGTGTACCGGTTCATTCCTTGATTTTTAGTGTCCACCAGTGTTATGAATTTCAGCTCCCAGGCTCATCTTTTGAAAGTGTTGTACGGGTTTCTTTTGAGGATGAGGACTGACAGGTCAGATATAGAGTGATTTCACCCACAGGTGACAGGGTGTTTTTGTCTCATCATTTTCTTGCGTGAGTTCATTTGAGAGCGTAGTGATTGTCTGGTTTCACCCACATAGTTGTTGTTGGGCCATTCAGTGCACTGGATGAGGTACACCACATGTTGTGATAGACATGTGTAGGGCCCATGGATCTTGAAAGCTGTGTTGTGGGGGGTGTTGATCATTGTAGTAGTGGAGATATGTCTGCAGGTTTTGCATCTGTTGTTCTGGAAGGGTCTAGTACCGCTTTGAGTTGCCCTAATCTGTGTCAGAGGGGTAGCCGCATTAGTCTGTATCCACAAAAACAACGAGGAGTCCGGTGGCACTTTACAGACTCCCTGATCTGTGGGGAGCTTGCTTCTGATGAGGAGCTTGGAGAGGTTGGGGGGCGGGTATTTGAAGGCCAGAAGAGGTGGTTCAGGAAAGATTTATTTCAGGATGGGATCCCCATCGAGTATGGGTTGTAACTGGTTGATGATACCAAGTATGGGCTCCAGTGTGGGGTGGTAGGTGATAACTAGGGGTATGTGGTCAGAGGGGGGTTATTTCCATCTCAAAGGAGGTTGTCTTGGGGTATTTGGGTGGCCCATTCCACAATGCAATCTACTTTTCTGGTGGAGTGTCCTTGTCTGGTGAAAGTGGTTTCCAGTGTACTAAGTCCTGTACAGCTACAACCACAACAATGGAAGGTATCGAATGTAGCCGTCTGAAATGGGACTGACACAGCTACATGTAGTGTTGGCTGTGCAGCCTGCCCTGCGGCAGACTGAAAGGAGGGAGGGAAGCTTTGAGGCAGAGGAACATAGGGAAGAATGACTCACTATTAAAGAGAAAGGATTGTTCAGGGTTTAAGGTGCTTGCTTGGGACTCAAAAGACCAGTGTTCAGCTCCCTTCTCTACCACACACTTCTTGTGTGACCTTGGGCAAGTCACTCAGTGTCCCCGTGCCTCAGTTTCCCACCTGTGCAATGGGGATAAGAGCGGTGGCCTACCACACAGGAGGGTTGGGAGGAGAAATACATTATTGAGGGTGACGTGCTCAGACACTATGGTGATGAGGGCGCCACACAAATACCTCAGTCAGATCGGCAGGCAGTACTTGAGCACAGGACACCCTTCATATGGAGCCATTTGGGGTTTGATCCTGGGACAGAGAAGCTAAGCTGATATGTGGGCACCAGAAAGAGAGCCAGGAGTTCCCAGCAGGAGAAAGACTGAACCTCACAGCTCCTCCCATCCAGAGCTCCAAGGCAGGGAGGCCCATGACATCCTTAAACGAGCAATGTAACCCACATCCACTCAGTGTGGTGCTGTGTCCCTCTCTAGCGGTGGTTGGGCTACACGCAGCATTGATGATCCTGCTACTGCCTTCGTTTAACAGAGATGAGGCTCCTGGCTCAGCCAGGAGAGGTTCATACTTTTATACCCAAAGGTCCCAGATTCAGTCTTTACCCCCAACAAACCACTCATGGGCATAGTATTCCAGTGTTGCCATGGTTTCCAATATAGCATGCTTCTTTTGTTAAATATGCCACTGTCAACTAAAGCTGCATGAGGTGCTGCTGTGTTTCTCGGAGGATTTGAATCTCGTGGCATAACTAGTGCCATAAACCACTTCCCCTCCCATTTGAGCACATGGGAATGCAAAATAATAAACACTGCCATGCACAAAACGGCATTCATTGCAATTATTTATTGTGTTTTGTCGTCTTTCCCGATTAACAGAGCGGCTTCCCTGTTTGTGAAGAATACAAAGGGCAAAGCTGATCATTGCTATTATTATGACAACACAGAAAGTAGGCTGTTGTTACTATGACAATAGAACGAAAAAGGAGTCGATTTCCAAATATGTATAAACCTACAGCCCGAAGTCCTCAAAAGGCCTTGGGCACCTAACTGCCTGTTTTGGGACCACTGTGATGCCCAGAACTTCTGCCAAACTCTGTAGGCATCTAAATTCACTTGGCACCTAAGTTTCTGCAGTACAAAGTTCCCAAGATGCCTATGTTTCTGCCTGTGGGCATGGTACTCCTGCTCCACTCTAAGTGCCCGGGCACCTGTCTCCCACCGAAGCCCCAGAGCTATTCATGAACCAGGGGAAGATTGGAATTCAGCCACCCAAATCATGTGCCGTGGTTGCTCAAAGGTTGCCTCCTGGATGGGGCCCCTCAGGTGAATTCACACAAAATGTTCTTACTACTTGGCTAGCGGATCTTCTGATGTGGGGCTCCCTCAGGAGCAGTGTAACTGGGTCCTGGGTCTCCCAAGGGAGTGCTCTAACCACCGGCTGCAGAGTCATTCCCGCTCTCTCTCTCTCTCTGTGTCATTTGGGCCAGAGGAGACGGAATGACTCTATAGCTTGGATTTAGGTGCCTATCTCAGAGAGGGTCGGGGCTGAGCACACATGCCTCTCGTCGGCATCTCCCATTGGCTAGCTTAAGCAGCTTCCTGCCTGGCATCCTGGCTTTTCTGGATCCCATCCGAGGGTGCCCCTCTCTCTCCCCATTCAGTGCCTAGGAGCTCAGACACAAAAGTTTGTGAATCACAGTGATTTTCTAAGTGCCTAAAATTCGGCCTGGTGGTGCTCGGCATCGCAAAGCGTAAGTTGCCCAATTGCCTTACCATTTCTCATGGTGTTTCTTAATTAGCATGCAGCTCTACTCATGCTGTCACTGTACACAAAAGGGGGCAGGCAGAGTAAAAGGTCAGGATTTTCAAAGCCAGGAGACTAAACTTAGGCTGCACAGGGACCGGGTGGGATTTTCAAAAGTGGTCTAACTCTGTCCCCACTGAACCAATAGTTCAACTCCCCTTGACTCGAATGCAGGGCAATGAGTCAGGGCAACGCTGAGCACCTTTGGAAAGATCACTCATCATCTCGATTTGGGCATCTAAGTGAGGGCCCTGATTTTCAAACCTGATGAACACCCAGCAGCTCCCATTGATGTCAATGGGAGCTCTTGGGTGCCCAACATTTCTGAAAACCAGGCACTTATTTGAGTGCCTAAATATGGATTTCGGAGCCTATTCTTAGGCCACCATTTTTTACAAAATCATGACCCCGATAGGTGGAATTTTCATAAACACCTAAGTGACTTAGGATCACAAGTCAAGTCAATGCAACTTATGTTCCTAAATCAGTTAGGCACCTTTGAATATCCCACCTTATATGTACATGTGATTGTGGGTCATTTTAAAAGCCCCCAATTGATCCTCTCTTTTCCTCCATATTTGTAGGTCAAAGCCCCTACCTGCTCAGGTAAGATTATACCCCATCACCGTGGACGATGGCCATGTGAGTCCCCAAGACTGGAGAGAATTGGGTGGAGAAAGAAGCACCTTTGACCTGTCCATGCCCACTCCATGTCACCAGCTCTTGTGGTTTTATCATGAGTCTCACAGTATTTGATGTTTTATTTAATGCCCAGCTCCTGGCGCCAGGTGTTTGTGAGAGAATCTCACTTTCATTAAAAAAAATACATTTCTAGCCATCCTGGTTGCAGAGAAAATCTTTAAAAATGTGGCCTATGTGCACCCAAAAGACTCCAAACTTACATGGCAAATAAATAGAACTTCCAGCCGTATGATTGTTTTTAAATGCTTGGGATTAGCTCTACCACCCCCGGCGTCTGGCATAGCAAGGCACCCATGTCTTGAGGCAGATGGCATGAGCACACAAGCCCCGCTGGAGAGACAACAAGCCATCCTCCCTAAGAAACACAACAGGCCCCTCTGTGCCCCAAGAGGCCAAGACCCTGCTTCCTCAGGAGCCCAGCCCCTCACACAACAGGCAGAAATTTCAACCTCTCCCTCTAGTATTTATCTGGCTCCCATTCTAGAGCACCTCCCACTCTCTAATGTACTTACCCTCACAACCCGCGGGAGGTGAGGAAGTGCTCCTACGCCCATTGTACAGACAAGGAACTGATGCCCAGAAAGACGAAGTGATCGCACGGCATGACACAGTGGGTATGTCTACACGGCAATTTAAAAACTGCAGCTGGCCTGTGGCAACTGACGCGGGATAAGGGGCTGTTTAATTGTGGGGTACATGTTCAGGGTGGGCTGGGCCCCAGGTTTTAGAACCCTGCAAGATGGGAGGGTCCCAGAGCTCAGGCTGCAGCCGAAGCCTGAATCACAGAATCATAGAACTGGAAGGGACCTCGAGAGGTCACCTAGTCCAGTCCCCTGCACTCAAGGCAGGACTAAGTATTATCTAGACCAGAGGTGGGCAAACTACGGCCCGCGGGCCACATCCGGCCTACGGGACTGTTCTCCCCAGCCCCTGAGCTCCTGGCCATGGAGGCTCGCCCCCAACCCCTCCCCCGCTGTCCTCCCTCCCCCGCAGCCTCAGCTCACTGCGTCACCAGCGCAATGCTGTGGGCGGCGGGGCGGCGAGCTCCTGGGGCAGTGGAGCTGCAGAGCCCGGCCTGAACCAGTGCTCTGTGCTGCGCGGTGCGTGGCTTACTCCAGCCGGGCGGCGCGGCTGCCTGTCATGGTGCATCCGCGCCACCAGCCACCGGTGCTCCAGGCAGCACGGTAAGGGGGTAAGGAGCAGGGGAGGGGGGTTGGATAGAGGGCAGGGGAGTTCGGGGGGTGGTCAGGGGCCGGGGCTGTGGATAGGGATCGGGGCAGTCAGAGGGAGGGGAACAGGGGGGTTGAATGGGGGTGGAGGTTCTGGGGGGGTCAGGGAGAAGTGGTGGTTGGATGGGGCAGAGGTCCCGGGGGGGAAGTCAGGAAGGAGGGGGGGGTTGGATGGGGCGAAGGGAGGCAGTCAGAGGTGGGGGTTCTGGGGGTGGTCAGGGAGCAGGGGGGGTGGATGGGGCAGGGGTCCCAGAGGGGCAGTCAGGAATGAGAGGAGGGGTTGGATGGGGCGGTGGGGGGCAGTTAGGGGCGGGGGAAAGTTAGGGGCGTGGGGTCTGGGGGAGGTCAGGGAGAAGGGGTGGTTGTATGGGGCAGGGGTCCCGGGGGAGGCAGTCAGGAAGGAGAGAGGGGTTGGATGGGGAAGCGGGGGGCAATGAGGGGCGGGGGTCCGGGGATGGTCAGGGGACAGGGAGCAGGGGGGGTGGAAGGGGCAGGGATCCGGGGGGGCCATCAGGGAACAGTGGGGGTTGGATGGGGCAGGAGTCCCAGGGGGCCGTCAGGGGTGAGAAGCAGGGGGGGGTCAGATAGGGGGCAGGGGCTAGGCCACGCCTGCCTGTTTGGGGAGGCACAGCCTCCCCTAACCGGCCCTCCATATAATTTCTGAAACCTGATGCGGCCCTCAGGCCAAAAAGTTTGCCCACCTCTGATCTAGATCATCACTGACAGGTGCTTGTCCAACCTGCTCTTAAAAATCCCCAATGATGGAGATTCCACAACCTCCCTAGGCAATTTATTCCAGTGCTTAGCCACCCTGACAGTTAGGAAGTTTTTCCTAATGTCCAACCTAAACCACCCTTGCTGCAATTTAAGCCCATTGCTTCTTGGCCTATCCTCAGAGGTTAAGAAGAACAAATTTTCTCCCTCCTCCTTGTAACAACCTTTTATGTACTTGAAAACTGTTATCATATCCCCTCTCAGTCTTCTCTTCTCCAGACTAAACAAACCCAATTTTTTCAATTTTCCCTCATAGGTCATGTTTTACAGACCTTTACTCATTTTTGTTGTTCTTCTCTGGACTTTCTCCAATTTCTCCACATCTTTCCTGAACTGTGGCGCCCAGACCCGGACACAATACTCCAGTTGAGGCCTAATCAGCGCGGAGTAGAGCGGAAGAATTACTTCTCGTGTCTTGCTTACAATACTCCTGCTAATACATCCCAGAATAATATGTTGACTCATATTTAGCTTGTGGTCCACTATGACCCCCAGATCCCTTTCCACAGTACTCCCTAGCAAATCATGTCCCCATTTTGTATGTGTGCAACTGGTTGTTCCTTCCTAAGTGGAGTACTTTGCATTTGTCCTTATTGAATTTCATACTATTTACTTCAGACCATTGAATTTCATACTATTTACTTCAGACCATTTCTCCAGTTTGTCCAGATCATTTTGAATTTTAATCCTATCCTCCAAAGCACTTGCAACCCCTCCCACCTTGGTATAGTCTGCAAACTTTATAAGCGTACTCTCTATGCCATTATCTAAATCACCAATGAAGATATTGAATAGAACCGGACCCAGAACCGATCCCTGCAGGATCCCACTCGTTATGCCCTTCCAGCATGATTGTGAACCACTGATTACTCTCTGGGAATGATTTTCCAACCAGTTATGCATCCACCTTATAGCAGCTCCATCTAGGTTGTATTTCCCTAGTTGTTTATGAGAAGGTCATGCAAGACAGTATCAAAAGCTTTACTAAAGTCAAGATATACCACATCTACCACCTCCCCCCATCCACAATGCTTGTTACCCTGTGAAAGAAAGCTATCAGGTTGGTTTGACATGATTTGTTCTTGACAAATCCATGCTGACTGTTACTTATCATCTTATCTTCTAGGTGTTTGCAAATTGATTGCTTAATTATTTGCACCATTATCTTTCCGGGTCCAGAAATTAAGCTGACTGGTCTGTAATTCCCCGGGTTGTCCTTATTTTCCTTTTTATAGATGGACACTATATTTGCCCCTTTCCAGTCTTCTGGAATGTCTCCTGTCTTCCATGACATTTCAAAGATAATTGCTAATGGCTCAGATATCTCCTCAGTCAGCTCCTTGAGTATTCTAGGGTGCATTTCATCAGGCCCTGGTGATTTGAAGACATCTAACTTATCTAAGTAATTTTTGACTTGTTCTTTCCCTATTTTAGCCTCTGATCCTACTTCATTTTCACTGGCATTCACTATGTTAGACGTCCAATTGCCACCAACCTTCTTAGTGAAAACTGAAACAAAGAACTCATTCAGCACTTCTGCCATTTCTACATTTTCTGTTATTGTCTTTCCCACCTCATTGAGTAATGGGACTACTCTGTCCTTGGTCTTCCTCTTGCTTCTAATGTATTTTTATAATGTTTTCTTGTTTCCTTTTATGTCTCTAGCTAGTTTGATCTCATTTTCTGCCTTGGCCTTTCTAATTTTGTCCCTACATACTTGTGTTAGTTGTTTATATTCATCCTTGGTAATTTGACCTAGTTTCCACTTTTTGTAGGACTTTTTTTTTTTTTTTTTTTTGAGTTTTAGATCATTGAAGATCTCCTGATTAAGCCAGGGTGGTCTTTTGCCATACCTCCTATCTTTCCTATGCAGTGAGATAGTTTGCTCTTGTGCCCTCATTAATGTCTCTTTGAAAAACTGCCAATTGTCTTCAATTGTTTTTCCCCTTAGACTTGCTTCCCATGGGATCTTACCTACCAACTCCCTGAGTTTGCTAAAGTCTGCCTTCTTGAAATCCATTGTCTTTATTGTGCTGTTCTCCCTCCTACCATTCCTTAGAATCATGAACTCTACCATTTCATGTTCACTTTCACCCAAACTGCCTTCCACTTTCAAATTCTCAACCAGTTCTTCCCTAGGGGGAGGGATAGCTCAGTGGTTTGAGGATTGGCATGCTAAACCCAGGATTGTGAGTTCAACAACAAAACTGTCAGAGACAGTACTTGGTCCTGCTGTGAAGGCAGGGGATGGGACTCAATGACCTTTCAAGGTCCCTTCCAGTTCTATGAGATAGGTATATCTCCATAGACTTTTAGTGGGGGAAAGATAGCTCAGTGGTTTGAGCATTGGCCTGCTAAACTTAGGGTTGTGAGTTCAATCCTTGAGTGGGCCATTTAGGAATCTAGGGCAAAAATCTGTCTGGGGATTGGTCCTGCTTTGAGCAGGGGGTTGGACTAGATGACCTCCTGAGGTCCTTTCCAACCCTGATATTCTATTTGTCAAAATCAAATCTAGAACAGCCTCTCTCCTAGTAGCTTTCTCCACCTTTTGAAATAAAAAAATGTCTCCAATACATTCCAAGAACTTGTTGGATAATCTGTGCCCTGCTGTTATTTTCCCAAAAGACATCTGAGTAGTTGAAGTCCCCTATCACCACCAAGTCCTGTGCTTTGGATGATTTTGTTAGTTGTTTAAAAAAAGCCTCATCCATGTGAATGGCTACACAGCAAGTAAACAGCCCTTTAGTCCAAGCCCCACGAGCTGGAGTCAGCCAGCATGGGCCAGCTGTGGGTATCTAATTGCAATGTAGACATATCCAGAGAGTCTTTAGTAGAACAGGAACTTGATCTTAGCTCTTCCACAGGCCCATGCTAGCAGACTAACCATTAAACCGCCCTTCATCTCATCTAGCTCCAGAAAGGGGAGAGGGACCCGGACCTCCCTAAGTGTCCTTTAAGGCCATGTTCCTGCCGTCGGACCCATGTGAGGTCTGCACAGGGGGTCTGCCCCCATGGACCAGCGCCTAACATTGGCCATTAACTTATTCACTGATGTCAGTAAAGCAATAAATCCAGCTACACGTTGAGAGCCCACTCCTGCCACCACCTATACATGTGCCTCACTTTAGACACCTGGCACGGCCCATTGGACATTCTGAGTTATAAGTAGGTCCCTGCTTAGCTTTTAGTGCAGGTCAGTTTCAGGCGTCTCCGTACTCAGGGGAGATTGCAAGATGACAAAGGAAGTAAGGCTAGGGCAGATCTGGTCATCGCAGCAAAATATCCCCCAATAGCTGGGGCTGGGGCTTGAGAAAGAACCAGTTTGTTTGGCGATGTTGTCGTAGGGTATGTAAAGAAGGCAAGGTGCAGTAGGGCCCAGTGAACCACACAGTATTTATATAACGTTGCAGACTGGAGGGGCCCAGAGAGATCTTTAAAAGGCAGTGTGGTTAAAAAAAAAAAGAGATCAAATAGAAATTGATGGGGACAATCTTCTGCTATTCCCAGCACTACGTCCTGCTACACAGCAAAGATGGAAAGCATTGACCAGCATAAAAAGCGATTTAGCAGCTGGGGGAATTTCTACCTCCTTTCTCTTCCTGGAATAGCGCCGAGTAATTGACTTAGGGGAAGGAAAAAAGCCTATTTGTTTTCAGATGTTAATTCAGTCATACAGCGCCTATCGGAGAGCAACACCGAAATTCTGCTGCAAACAGGCCATGGGAATTGCCAGACAAAAGTAAACCAAAGGAGGTGTGGAGAGGAGCCAAGCTCTCAGCCATTAACTTGACAAAACACAGGGCTGGCTTGTGCCTGGTGCAGGACTCTTCCCTCCCTCGCAGCCCCAACCAGGCCTTCCTAGTGCCCTCAGGGATGCGAGTCACCCCAAAAGGTGAAGAGATGGGAACATGGCCCTGCGGAGCCTTTGCAGCAGGTGATCTCACAGGTGGGGCATAGGAGCGGGCATGCAACCCTTATGCACTGGGGAGCTCCAAGAGGGATTACGCCTTCCTATAGCATAACACCTCCCTGTGGGTGGTTAGCTCTGCTTTATTATGGGCTGGGCTGCTAGGCACAACTGCGTCCACCACGCCCTCCATCCTGCAACTGGATGCACATGAGCAGAGTCCACCCACATGGGTCCATTTGCAGGATCAGGGTCTACACCACTTATTATTAATCAACATTTATATTGCAGGACCACCTCGGGGCCTCAACCAGGTTGACCAAACATAGAGACAAGGAAAGCCCCTGCCTCAAATTGCTCATAACTGTTTCAACATATGTTATTTCTTGATGCTTTGAATTCCCTTTGCTTTTTTCTGTGGGCTGTTTCCCCTACTCTTCCCATCCAATTGCCTGACCAGCCCTTACAATTTCTTATTTGTTTGTTTAAAATGAAACAAGCCCAGGAGATTACTATGTTTCTGCATATTCTATTTGACCACACCAGACACTGAAGTATCAACTCCTGTCAATGATGTTAGTCTCAGGCCTGGTCTACACTAGGCTGTTATGTCGAATTTAGCGCCGTTACATCGAATTAACCCTGCACCCGTCCACACCATGAGGCTATTTAGTTCGACATAGAGGTCTCTTAAATTCGACTTCTGTACTCCTCCCCAACGAGGGGAGTAGCGCTAAATTCGACATGGCCATATCGAATTAGGCTTGGTGTGGATGGAAATCGACGCTAATAGCTCTGGGAGCTATCCCACAGTGCACCACTCTGTTGACGCTCTGGACAGCAGTCCGAGCTCGGATGCTCTGACCAGCCACACAGGAAAAGCCCCGGGAAAATTTGAATTCCTTTTCCTGTCTGGGCAGTTTGTGCCACAGTTCCCAGACCCACAAGAAGAACAGATTCATTTCTTTAAAGATCTTTGCAAGGGAATTTTCTTTTTTCTGTTCAAGCTTCCTGGGTTATTCTGGGTGAAAAATCCTTCATGGGTTCCACAGAAATCTTTAATTACAAGTTTCCATGCTATAGTCAACCACTGTATTGTACTGCCAAGACATGATGCAGATTTCAAAGCATTTTGTACAGTTTTCCTATTGATGTAATTGTACGGCTATAATGTCCTCTTAATGAAGTTTTTTGTATGGAATTTCCTAATGCCTTTTTCTAAAAAGAAATGAAGGAGAGGAAAAAAGAGAAAATTTAGAAAGAAGAAGCATCCTTGAGTGAGGTGATGTCTGTACCCTCCATGTAGGCGCAAAAAAGTGGGAGATTATTTGCTCCTTCTCCCCTCACTTGCAATTGGTGTAGGGCCAGACCCAATCTGGTTTGACCAAAGTTTACACAATAATCCAGCAGCAGAACATAAGAACGGCCATACTGGGTCAGACCAAAGGTCCACCTAGCCCAGTATCCTGTCTTCTGACAGTGGCCAATGCCAAGTGTCCCAGAGGGAATGAACAGAATAGGTAATCATCAAGTGATCCATCCCCTGTTGCCCACAACTGTAGAATAAGATCCTCAACTTGGAAATAAGATCCAAGGTCTTTAGACTTTCAGGCCTTTGTTGTAATCACTAAACTTTCTTGCCTCTTCCAGAAGGATGCTACCACACTTCTGATAGCCATGGCTGGGTGACCAAATGCTCATATATCGACATTTTTCTCTGTAAGACCAAGGTTGATCCTCCTGACTTTACCTGAGTCCTTTACCATGACTGAATTTTGGCAGCTAACTTCTACTCCCAATGCAGAAGCTCTTGCATCTCTAAGAGCAAACTGTGAGCCCACATCTTCAAGTGTGCCATCAATGGTGGATCATGTGACCTGCTATTGTTCTACATGTGCTTGGAGGCCCTGTAGCAAGGTAAAAGCAGCAGCCTCGAAAGGATTAAGAGGTCCCAGCCTGCCACATGGTTGGACAGGGTATATGAGGAAGAGGAAACAGGGTACAGAAGGTCAGATGCGAAGGGTGTGCCTTTCTTCCCTGGGTGCTGGAGGCAGGTAAGAGCCTGTGCGGGGTGTGGTTAGTGTTTTCAGTTGGACGGATTTAATTTGTTTTGAGGTTTTTTGGTGGGCATTGTTGTAAACAATAAACACTGCCTGTGACGGGTTGGGTCACAGAAACCCCCTTGGGACTGCCACCTGATGTGCTGAGACTACCTCTATGTTTTACCTGGGGAGCTTGGGACTTCAGTACCTTGCCTGGTTGTGCCAGACATGCTAGCCTGCTACAAACACAGACCCAGGTCTGAACCATGTCCCCCAAAAGCTGCAGGCTTAACTGAAAACAGCTTAAGAAATGCTCTTGTCTCCAGCACCCAGTACCCAGTTCCCAATGGGATCCAAACCTCAAATAAATCCATTTTACTCTGTATAAAGCTTATACAGGGTAAACTCATAAATTGTTCACCGTCTATAACACTGATAGAGAGATATGCACAGCTGTTTGCTGCCCCACGTATTAATACTTGCTCTGGGGTAATTAATAAGTAAAAAGTGATTTTATTAAATATAAAAAGTAGGATTTAAGTGGTTCCAAGTAATAATAGACAGAACGAAGTAAGTTACCAGCAAAATAAAATAAAACACGCAAGTCTAAACTTAATACAGTATGAAATTAGATGCAGGTAAATCTCACCCTCAGAGGTGTTCCAATTAGCTTATTTTACAGACTAGACTCCTTCCTAGTCTGGGTCCAGCAATCACACACACCCCCGTAGTTACTATCCTTTGTTCCAGTTTCTTTCAGGCATCTCTTTGGGGTGGAGAGGCTATCTCTTGAGCCAGCTGAAGACAAAATGGAGGGGTTTCCCAGGGCCTTATATAGTCTTTCTCTTGTGGGTGGAAACCCATTGTGTTGTCCTGTGCAGAATCACAGCTACAAGATGGAGTTTTGGAGTCACATGGGCAAGTCACATGTTTATGCACGACTCAGTTCTTTACAGGCCGACGCCATTGTTTACATGTTAGTTTGAATGTTCCCAGCAAAGCTCAGATGTGGATTGGCGTCTCTCAAGGTCCATTGTTAGCTAAGTACTCCCAATTACTTGAGTAACCCCTTCACACTATGTTAACCAAATCTGCCTTATGTGCTTCCTACAGCAAACACTTTAAATACAAGCATAGAGCCAATGCTCATAACTTCAGATATAAAAATGATACATGCATACGAATAGGATGAATACATTCAGTAGATCATAACCTTTGCAAAGATATGTTACATGGCATATCTAGCATAAAACATTCCAGTTATGTCATATTTACACTCATAAGCATATTTCTATAAAGCATTATGGGGTGCAACATCACAGTGCCCATAGGAAAGTGTCTTAAAAAGGACTTGGACAGAAAGTTTGCTTCTCTTGTCTGTGTAGTGTAAGAGCCCACCAGCCTCCAGCCCAGATTGGAGCCCCACTGTGCTAGGTGCTGCACACACACAGTAAAGTCTGGTCTACACTTAAAATTTACTGGTAGAGATATGTTGATTAGGGGTGTGGTTTTTTTATTTGGCATACCTATGCCAGTATAAACCCTAGTATAACTGCAGCCACACTTTGGGCTGGTCTAAACTAGCAAATTAGGTCAACCCAGCTACATTGCTCGGGGTTCTGAAAAATATATTCACACCCCGGAGAGAAATAGTGAACCTGACCTAAGCCCTAGTGTAGACAGTGCTACAGCCTCTCAGAGAGGTCGATTTACTACAGCAATGGAAGAATCCCTTTTGTCACTGTAATATGTGTCTACACTACAGGGTTTTGCTGGTTCCACTACATCAGTATGGTTAAACCGACAAACTGTTTCAGCATAGACAATACCTAAGAAATAGTTTCTACTCCAAAGATTTTAGTGTCTAAACAGAGACTAAAGGGAAACGGAGGCACAAAGAGACGCAGTGACTTGCCCAAATTCACTCAGCGGATCAGCTGTAAGTAATGTAGCTGTAGCCATGTTGGTCCAGGAGAGTAAAGAAACAAGGTGGGTGAGGTAATATCTTTTATTGGATTAATATAACCTCACTCACTTTGTCACAATAGATCAGGAATAGAATCCAGAGCTCCTGACTCCTACACCACTGCCCTATGTGCTAGCCCGGGGATCTCAAACTCGAATCACCACGAGGGCCACATGAGGACGAGTACATTGGCCTGAGGGCCGCATCACTGACACCTTTTCATATAAAGGTACAAAAGCACCCCCCGCTCCCGGCCCCACCCCTGCCCCGCCTCTTTCCACCCCTTCCCCACCCCATTCCAACCCCTTCCCCAAAGTCCCCCCGCAACTCTGCCCCCTCCCTGCCCCTATTCCAACCCCTTCCCCAAATCCCCGCCCTGCCCTGCCTCTTCTCCGCCTCCTCCCCTGAGCACGTGGCTCCACGCTCCTTCCCCTCCCTCCTGGAAAGTGCTAAGTACCGCCAAACAGCTGTTTGGCGGCGGGAAGCGGCTGGAGGTAGGCAGAGGAGCGGGGATGCGGCAGGCTGGGGGAAGGGGCAGCGGGGGCGGGAGGGGAGCTTGGCGGCTGCAGGAAATAACAGTGTGTTTGAGACCCCTGTGCTAGCCCATGCTGCCTCCCTGTTAGGTCTCTGGCTCTGGATAGATTGCATTAACCCATGCTAGCCCAAGCTTTCCCAGCTGTCAGGGCTTTCCCAGGCAATGCCGTCACATCCACAACGGGGAGGGAGCAGCCACGCTATGAAAAATTGTTCAACTGACTTAAAGTTAATCATGATAAAAGCAACACTAAATGGAGCAGAAGCTCAGCGTATCAGCCATTTTTCACAGCACAGAAACATCCCCTCCCACTGAAGAAAAAAAACAAACCTTGTGAGATAAAGGCTAGGGCAGCTAGCTCCCCTTAATCACTTGATCATAAAGCTTGTAAAGAAAAATGAGTCAACAAATCAGAAATACAGCCAGGGCCCGAGACACAAATAACTTTAAATGTCAAGGCAGAATGCTGATAAGTTACTGGTAGCCATTGTAAGGATGCTGAAAGGAGGGGTGAGATAACACGACAGCCTGACTTGGCTTGCAAGAGGACGGACGCAGTAGCAGCAGTCACATTTCGATAGAGAAACGGGAAGGCTGGAATTCAGCATAGCAGCAGCAAATGAAAACATTACATACTCCATTAGCATCCCCAGTGCATGCTTAGCATGGAGGTGAAGGCCATAGAAGGAACTCTGGGAAAAGTTCCTGCAGGGAAAGCCCAGTCAGGACTGACACCCACTTGGATTTCACTTCTTTCTGGGAGCAGGAATAGAATATCAGGGGTGGAAGGGACCTCAGGAGGTCATCTAGTCTAACCCCCTGCTCAAAGCAGGACCAATCCCCAAACAGATTTTTGCCCCAGATCCCTGAGTGGCCCCCTCAAGGATTAAACTCACAACCCTGGGCTTAGTAGCCCAATGTTCAAACCACTAAGCTACCCCCCGGGTGCATGGGTGAATTTAGAGCTCATTAAAATAACGAAGAACTCACAGTGTTGATTAGTCAGAGACAGCCATAGAGTGGGAAGGATGCATAGGATGCCATGTTTCATGGTGGGTGCAGGAGGAAGGGCCATGGAGTGGGGTCTGCTGGATGACTTGGGAGGGCCATGGTTATCATGGCAACAGAGGCAGAAGGGCCTAGAGTGAGGAGAAGGTTGCAAAGCCAACTGCTGGTGAGACCAGGGACTGGGCAGGAAACAATGGAGGCTGGTGACATCTGAAAGGCAAAAATGGCACTTGACTTAGCTAATCGAGATCATACTGAAGCCCTTGGAGGTTGCAGCCACCATGTTGGCAGCCAAGGGGTTAATTCTGAAGGGCCACCATTATAAGCCAAATTTTGGAAACAGGAGCCCCCTTTTGGCAGGAGCAATTTGGGGGCTGCCAAGTGTGTGCCGGGAATTGTGTAGCACGTGCAAATCTGAGCAGTCATGCTCCCCCTCCTAATTCCCGGGTGTAGGTGTAAACTGCATCTCGAGGCAGTATGATCTAGTGTCAGTCAGCACATTGGAACTCAGGTGACATGGAATCTATTCCTGGTGCAACCGCAGACTTGCTGCGCATCTCCAGGCAAGTCACTCCACCTTTTCGTTTCCCCTTCTACCCTTTGTCTGCCTTCTCTGTTCCGACGGTGAGCTCTTCAGAGCAGGGACTGTCTCTCACTATGGGTTTGTACAGGGCCTCATGCCAGGGGGCTCTGATCTCCATTGGGATCTTTGGACACGACTCTAACACAACTATTCAGATTTCCACCATCATTTCTTGTTTATACTGGCATAAAAATACTGATGGGAATTGTACCCCTGTAAGAAAGTCCTTCTAAAAATCCGCTCCATTCATGTTTGTTAAGTCCTGCAGCTCCTTGAACTGAGTACGTGGATTTCTGCCAGAGGGAGATGTGGACAAGATTGGTCTAGTTTTATGTTTGTCTTGTTTGTATAGAAATCAACGTTGCGGTCCCAATCACTTGTAAAACTGAGAATTAAGGAGCCCAGGGCAGGTGTTCAAGAATTGTAAAGGCTGAAAGATTGCCTGCATTGCCGTTAGACAGCAGTTCAGCTAAAGAAATTAACAGTGCTATCTGCAGACTCCTCACGACATCTTTTCCTACCCAGCGAGTCCTCAGCTTCCTTCTGCCAAAGGCCAACACTGGTTAACCGGGGATGGCTGACCTCTGAAAGATTGCAAGGAGATACTACTTGGGCATCCCTTAGACCTACATCGACAGGCGGCTTGAAGGCTTTAAGATGGCTAATTTGCAATCAGTAAAAGGTTCTGTTGGTAACAGTAAGTGTGATTCTGATCCTTTTAGCTAAACTGCAGCACAGAGACCCCAGAGGCATTCTATACCTGTCTCGTCACAAGAGAGTAGGGGTGAAGTTCCTAATGTTAATGGCCGAAGATATTACACTACCCAGCAGCATGTTTTTGGAGAAATGACCTAATTAGAGATAGGATTTTGACTGTCTGTAAGAGCAGAGACTAACACAGATTAGCTGTACAATGGAACAGAAAGCTGCCTGCTTATATATCTGCTGAAAGCAGCTTTTTAGTAAACTCATAGATAAATGTGGGATGCTCACTAAACAGACCGCCAAAGGCAGCAACGTGTGTCCGAAAGGTCACATGCATGAATGGACATCATGACTTCTGGTTTCTGTTTACAGCCCTGCCACTAATCTGCCATACAACCGTAAGCAAGTAATTTAAGGTGGTTAAGGCTAGGGCTCGGTGAACAACAGACTTTTCAGTTCGTTGGCGATTTCGAAGTTAAAAAGAAATTCATTTCTGATCGAACTAAACATTTTTTTGCCAAACAAGTTTCAGATCAAAAGTTTCACCCAGCTCTAGGTAGAGCATTAGGCTGCACCCAGATCAGCTTGGTTTAGTTTCTGTCTCTGCCAGAGGTTACTTATATGACCTCAATAAGTCATATGACTTCCCTGTGCCTCAGGTTCTCCTCTATAAAATGATATGATAAGATTTACCTACTACACAGAGATATTGTGAGACTTAGTAAATAGTTCTAAAGTTCTTTGAGGTCTGCAAATTATTTTGCTAAACCAAAGGGATGGGCTTAGTCGCGTCCAGTATATAACCCAATAAGAGTAAAAAATAGGGATCAGGCAATATGGTAGGGAATAAAGATAAAGCAAGTACACCAGGATTCAGAGATCACATTAAAAATAGTATTTCACCAACACTGATTGAAATGAATAACTGAGAGCATCAGATACATACTTTTCCACCAAGGAGTGAAACTGGTAGATATAAAGCATTGAGCTGCTATACAAACATATCCTCCGTGACAACAAAAAAATCCCTCCCTGTATCTCAGTGTGCTCAGGGACGTTAGCTGACTGTGTGGAACACACAGAATTGTCAATTTGGGAAGGATACACTATTTTTCATGCATAACGGAGATCTCTGCTTTCAAGACAAAAAACAAAAACAAGAACTCAAGCGTTAGCCACTGCTGGGGCCTCCATACTAACAGGAGGCCCCAAACATATGTCTGAGCCCATTGGGACGTAGAGTGGGAGGGAGTGTTCATTTTTCTTCCCCCACCCTTTTATTTAATGATTTTAGTTTTATGTTGTTTGTTTATTTTAAGTTATTCATGGATTGATTGATTGATGATTTGATCTGTATTTATTCATTTTACTCCAGCCTTTGACGGTGTCTAGGCTTTCTCCAAAGGGGAGCAGCTAGCAGCATCCCTGAATGGCTGTCAGACTCCAGAAAAAATAAGATACACTGGGTGTGGACCTTCCTGAATCTCTGTGACATAAAACCAGATTGTCAGACAGCGCTGCTAGCCACACAAAATCCACTACACAATATTGTCCATCACTGCTTTTGCTGTGTAGGGCCTGGTCCCCACTAACCCCCCACTTCGGACTAAGGTACGCAAATTCAGCTACGTTAATAACGTAGCTGAATTCGAAGTACCTTAGTCCGAACTTACCGCGGGTCCAGAGACGGCAGGGAGGCTCCCCCGTCGATGCCGCGTACTCCTCTCGCCGAGCTGGAGTACCGGCGTCGACGGCGAGCACTTCCGGGATCGATTCGGGATCGATTTATCGCGTCTAAACCAGATGCGATAAATCGATCCCAGAACATCGATTGCCTGCCGCCGGACCCTCCGGTAAGTGTAGACGTACCCTAGGTGTGAGCCACATAGCTAGCTATACAGATCAAAACTAGAAATGGCCCTCAGATCCAGCAGTACCTCAGGAGCCTGGCCCCTCCTCTTCACTTTGCATACTGTGAAGTTCAGAGATGTTGATGTAACCCACCATTCAGTGTGTGTTAAGTAAAATTCCCTGGGCCCAATCCAGAGGCTATGGATCTGTTACACGTGCCAGTCTGAAATCCTGTCCCTTTAGCTTGAACTGAAGAGACTGGGATTTTCAACTCAGGATCTCCCTGGTTCAAACCCTCATGATGACCAAGATAACGGCATTACATTACATCTAGGGTCTTCGTTTGGAGCGAGAAGCCAGCTCTAAAACCTTGTCCTCGATTCAGATCTGAAGTCTCCTTATAAAATTCAAACCTGAGATTTTTCAAACCCAGCTGGAGGATTTAAACAAGCCAACTCCTTAGAAGTTTTGACAATATCAAACCCAGCTGTACTGAAAATGAGAATTTTGAGGCAAGCCAATCTCTATGGGAAACACCCAGCTAAAATGACTTTTGTTTGTTAGACTCTAGCCTGTAATGTTTAAAGGTGGTATAATGCTGAACCACATGCTTTAAAGGCTATCTCTCCATACCTCTAGCTAAAAGATGATGTGTTAAACAACCAAAGTAAGCAAATAATTGTGCCTCGTAAATCAAGAGTGAATGATTTTGATCTCAGGGGGAGCAGTTTGACAAAAAATGAAATAGAGAACCTAGTGCCAAAAGCTGCAATATTACCATGCGCTTTGAGGTCACAGTGTAACCTCTCTGAGTAATTATTTTCCACTCTTGGTTGGAGAAAAAATAATTGATTTACTGTACATGATCAATAGGCCCCTGCTTCTGCTCTTTCATATTGTAGAATGCTTAGCGAATCCACATGGCAGTCTGTGCCTTTTTGCTAGGCAGCGAAACCATCCCTGCACGTCTTTGCAAAACAGCACAATTATCTTTGAAGGCAGAAGAAAGATGTCATATAAAGCTAGTGAGCAGCTATTAGTTTTATGATAAAAAAAATAAAGTTTCCCTCAGCCACTACATTTGATTTTTCAATTAAGATTTGAAATTCCTTGCTGGAAACCTCTGCCCTCAGTAATCCTTTTAATTAAGCAGTAGCCAGGATCCCACAATTTCTGTTTTCTCCACCTTAGTGAGTGCAGCACTGCTGAAAACATTGAGAAATAAAGGACACATTTCCTGGGCTGGAAAAAAGAACCTAGGCAGTTGGTCACAGAATACTAAGAGAGGAGACAGATGACCCCGGCAGTCCGTCTTCAAGCCAGGATATGGAATGGGTTTGGCACTCATGTTAACGGATGACCTCCTCTTCTCCAGAGGTTGGAGAAGGATATCTATACTTGTATTACTAGCTCTATTTATCTATTCTATTAAGGTTCTGACACAGGTTTTTAGGATGTGTGGATTTTTCTCTGGCATTCAGTACCTGTTCGGCATCTATCTGAAGCCAATGGGGGAGGAAAGTGGAGGGGAACAAGACTTCATGGTCTCAAATGTCAACACTATGCAGATAGCACCCAGCTGTGTATCTGACTCACTGGCAGGGCTTAATGGAGTTTGAGCCAACTAGCTCATTGCCCAGCCAAGATCAGCAAGTGGCTGAAAAGCTGAAGCTAGACTCAGACAAGAAAGAGGCGAAGATAGTAAGGAGGTGGAGATATTTCGAAGAGCTGGCCTCCACCACAGCATCTCCCACTAGTGAGGGAGTCTGGCCTGAAGGCTCATGTCAGTTCATAACCCTCCTGATATTTAGCTTTACTTGTACTCACTTGCTTATGGATTTCCACATTTTACCATCATCATGCACAGGAAGGGCTGCTGATTACTCACCCCTAATACCAGCTCCTTGTCGGCCGTTAAACATGCACATGGGTGTTTTTCTTAAAGTCCCAGCTCCTGGAATCAGGTGAAGAGATGAGAATCACACCTTTCCTTTTTTTAAAATAGTAAGTTCCGAGCCCTCATGGTTGCAGAGAAAAGCTGGAAAATGTGACCCAAGTGCACACTCTAGAAGCTTTAGACATCAGAAGACAATTAAAAATAACCCAAAATCGATTGTTTTAAAACAATTTTTTTGAGGTCTGACTCATGAGCTTTGAATGCTCAGGGCTGGCAGTATCACAGACTGTGTTACCAAACTGGTGTAAGAAAAGAAAAACCTCACAAATTCAAAATAAAAGCAAAAAGAGTCAAAGATACTTCCTGTATCAGTTCCTTCTGACACTTAAAATAATAATCCTGATCTTGGAAATTATGATACCTTCAAATAAAGGGTTTGCAACCAGTTCCATAAAGGCTGCACTAGGAGGGGGCATATTTTAAAGGTATTTAAGTAACTATGGATGCAGGTAGGTGCAACTGAAGGGTCTGCAGAGTGCTTCCACCAACAGACAGGGGCAGTTTCTGTTCTTAGAGCTATTGTGTCAGGCTGTCTACAGAGCCAGGCAGACGTCTTTGTATTCATTACACTTGGGACACGCTTTCAAGCTTTTCTTCATGTCCATGAGAGCTAGAAGCATACTGTTTTTTAAATGAAAGCTGAGAGTCTGATATAATCACATGACTCCAGGAGCTGAGATCCTGGGTCTGACCCCTGGGAGTTGAGCTTAGGTTTTCTTCAGCTCTTGTCCACTCAAATGCAGAATTTTCACACGCCATTTTACACCAAATTTAGAATTAAGGAAAGCAAAGGGTAAAGGAGAAGATCCATATTTAGCACTGCCCAGCTAGGGAGCTACATTACTGCAGTGTGCAAACTCACTGGCAGTTCTTCAACACAACAGACGTACCAGTGCTCCATTACCAGAGACGGGACACAACCAAAGGATGACAAATGACACGCGATTTTGGCAAAGCAATTGGGCAAGTCAAAACAGATAATAAATTATTACAGAAGCAAAAGCAATTTAAAGTTTTCTTTTAAAAATCCCAGTTAAAATTAGGCACGATGGTCACTGACCAGACCAAAGCTATAGGGATTAGAAATCCTCGTTTATATCCGGGGATCACAGAAAGTATTAATTATATGTTACGAAGGAATAAGACTGCTTCACTCCCACCTTATCTTTTCTTCACATTGGGAGCTACTAAGAAAGACTCCGTGTTGCTCATTGCCCCTGTAGCTGTTCCTTCACTCATTTTGTTAAAGAGGCAGCATTCCCTGGATTGATGGTCATTTGTCATTTCTCAGCCTGGGTTCACCTCGAGCAGATTAAAAAAAAAAAACTGTACACATTTTTACAAAGGTTTTTTGAAATGTCAACAATTGGACCAACTCAATGGACGGTCTAAAAAAAGCAGGGAGGAAATCAATTACTTTTTTTTGAAAATTTACCAAGTTTTTTTACTTGAAATTTTTATTTGTGACCAAAAAAAATTCCCTCAAAATTAAAAATGGAAAAAGAGCCAGCTCTAGTTTTGCCATTGTCTCCAACAAATCCTTGTCCATTCCACTCCTCGGAAGAGTGCTGGGTTGGTTTGTCCTCATCGGCCTCTGCCTGTTTTTTGTTTTTGTTTTTGGCCATTCCCGTAGCCCCAGCAGGTGTATTAGTAGTCATAACAAATGTCAGAGAATCATAGAAATGCAGGCCTGAAAGGGACCTTGAGACATCATCATAAAGTGCAACCCCCAGTGCTGTGGCAGGAGCAAATAAATCTAGACCATCCCTGACAGGTGTTTGTCCAACACATTCTTGAAAACCTCCAATGATGGAGATTCCGCAACCTCCCTTGGAAGCCAATTCCAGAGCTTAAATACCCTGATGGTTAAAGAGGGTTTCCTACTATCTAACCTAAATCTCCCTTGCTGCATTTTAAGACCATTACTTTTTATCCTACCTTCAGTGGACATGGAGAACAACTGCTCTCAGTCCTCTCTAAAACAGCCATTATTATATTTGAAGACTATCAGGTCCCCCCTTTAGTCTTCTTTTCTCAAGACTAAACATGTCCAGTTTTTTTAACCTTTCCTCATAGGTCAGGTTTTCTAAATGTTTTATAATTTTTGTTGCTCTCCTCTGGGCTCTCTCCAGTTTGTCCACATCTTTTTTAAAATGTGTCTCCTGGGGAATTGGACACAGTACTCCAACCGAGGCCTCAGCAGTACCAAATAGAATGGAACAATTACCTCCCATGTGCTATATACAACACTTCTGTTAATACACCCCAGAATGAGATTAGCCTTTTTCACAGCTGCATCACATTGTTGGCTCATATTCAATTTGTGATCCACTATAACCCTCAGATCTTTTCCAGCAGTACTGCCACCTAGCCAGTTATTCCCAATTTTGTAGTTGTGCATTTGATTTTTCCTCCTTCAGTGAAGTACTTTTCACTTCTCCATATTGAATTTCCTCTTGTTGATTTCAGACCAATTCTCCAAGGTTTTTTTGAATTCTAACCCTCTCCTCCAAAGTGCTTGCAATCCCTCCCACCTTGGTGTCATCCGCAATTTTTAAGCATACTCTCCATCGTACTACCCACATCATTAATGGAAATATTGAATAGTATCTGACCCAGGACTGATCCCATAGGAACCTACTAGATAGACCTCCCAGTTTGACAGTAAATCATTGATAACTACTCTGAGCATGGTCTTTCAACCATCTGTGCACTCACCTTGTCATAATTTTATCTAGAGCGCATTCCCCTAGTTTGCTTATGAAAATGTCATGTGAGACTGTGTCAAAAGCCTTACGAAAATCAAGATACATCATGATTACTGCTTCCCCCCTATTCACTAGATGAGTAACCCTGTCAAAAAAGGAAATTAGGTTGGTTAGGCATGACTTGTTCTTGACAAATCAATACCGGCTATTTCTTATTAATCTATGGTACTTATAAATGGATTGTATGTTCCAGTATCTTTCCAGGTATCAAAGTTAGGCTATAATTTCCTTTTCATTCCCCTTTTAGAAGATAGATACTATGTCTGCCCTTCCCCAGTCCTCTGGGAGCTCAGTCATCCTCCAGGAGTTCTCAAAGATAATTGCTAACTGTTCCAAGATTGCTTCAGCTAGCTCCTTAAGTACCTTGGAATGAATACATCTAACTTTTCTAAATATTCTTTAACCTGCGCTTTCCTTATTTTGGCTTGCATTAAACACCTCAGTTTTCTTGATGTCGTCAGTTATTAGCTCTCCTTCCCCACAAAGTAGACCTACACTTTCCTTCATCTTTCTCTTGCTACTAATGTATTTAAAGATCTTCTTCTTCTTGCCTCTTATGTCCCTTGCTAGGTGCAAAGCATTTTGTGCCTTAGCCTTTCTGATTTTGTCCCTACATGCTTGTGCTACTGTTTTGTACTCATCTTTAGCAATTTTGCTGTTTCCACGTTTTGTAGGATTCCTTTTTGATTTTCAGGTTATTCAAGAGCCATATAGGATTAATAGTAAGAGGTCAATCTTTCCTTCATATTGGGAAGTCTGGTGTTGGGTCTTTAATATTTTCTCCCTGGGAAACTGCCAGCTCTCCTGAACTACTTTTTCCCTTAGATTTTCTCCCCATAGGACCTTACTTACCAGTTCTTGGGATTAAAGTTTACTTTTTTCAAGTCCATTGTCTTTATTCTGCTGCTCTCACTCCTTCCTTTCCTTAGGAATCATGAAAGTGATCATTTCATGATCGCTTTCACCCAAATTGCCTTTCACCTTCAGATTCGTTACCGATTCCTCCCTGTTGGTCAGAATCAAGCCTAAAATGGCTGTCCCCCAGTTTACTACCTCCACTTTCTGAAACAGACAGCTGTCCCCAATACTTTCCAAGAACTTATTAGAAATATTGTGTTTTGCTGTATTGCTTTTCCAACAGATGTCTGAGTAGTTAAAGTCCCACATCACTAAAAGGTCTTGTGTTTTAGATATATCTGTTATTTCTAGAAATGTCTCATCTTCCACCTCTTCCTGATTTGGTGGTGTATAGTAGACCCTACCATGACATCACCCATATTTTCCCCCCTTTCTTCTTCACACACAGACTTTCAACTGATCTGCCTCTCACCTCCTTCTGGACCTCAGAACAAGTGTGTGTATACAGTGCAACTTCTGAACTCTCTTTACTGCCAATCATTCCTGAACATTGTACCAAAATTCCAGTCATGAGACTTATCCCACCAAGTCTCTGTGATGCCAGTGAAGTCATACTTTAGTTTATGTACTAATACTTCCAGCTCTTCTTGTTTATTTCCCATACTCCTTGTATTTGCAATGAAACTTGTACAGAACCTTGCACTCAGGAATCTCAAGGATTAACTAAAGGAAGGCTCAGAACACCCATGCTGCGCAGGTGTTGCTATCACCACTTTGCAGGTGGTTAAACTGAGACGCAGAGGTTAAGATGTACATTTTCAAAACATCCACTGATTACGAGTCCCTCAGTTCTTGGGTGCCCACATGTGAGAGATGTTAGTCACCATCACCTGGGCTATCTATGGGAACAACCTTCCTGCATGCAAAACCTTCATGATACGCTGGCGCTAACTATACACTAGCTATAGTGCTGCTAGCAAGCTAATGGGGAGTTGGGAGGAGCTCTTATCACCACACTGAAGGATGTTCTTCAGATGCATAATAGTGCCTGGGAACCGTCTCTGCCTGCTCTTGATCCAGCTAAGCAATAGTCATGGTGTAGCAGGGTGGTCACCCGCTCCTCCCGTGAAGGGCTTAAAACAGCCCTGGGAGAGGGCGGTGGCAGGGCGAAACAGCGAGCCTGGGCTGACTGGGGAAGCAGCCGCAGCTGCGCCATGTCCCAATCAGGCCACAGCTGGCCCTGTAAAGGGGCTGCTAGGCTGGAGCTAAGACGTCTCTCTCTAGCTGTAGAGAGAAACGGGCCTGACTGCTGGGAGCTGAGCAAGGCACCTAGAGTGTAGCGGGGCTGGGGAAAGGCCAGAGGAGCTGGGGAGCTCTGGCCTGGAAAGCCCCAGGCTGCAGGCCTTGACAAAGGCCGGAAGGGGTACTGGGGTTGCAGGGGGCAGCCCAAGGGTAGGTACAGGCAGCAGGTCCAAACCCCCCTTGCCGCCCCAGTGAACGGGGGCAAGTTGGTGACTGGCAGTAGCCCAAGACTGAGGCGAGGTGGGGATAGGGGGTTGGGAGTTCCCCTGGGAGGAGAGACCCGGAGAGCTGAAGGGATACTGCCAAGGGGCAGCACCCAAGGGAAAGGGGCACCGGGGTCCGGGAGGGACACGGGGCCAGCGACAGGCGAGACTCGGGCCTACAGAGGACGCTCCAAAGGCTGGAGAGCTAATTCCCTGGACGACCAGCGGGAGGCGCCGCAGGGTGACTTGTTGCCCCACTACACATGGCAATAGATTATTAATCATTAGAGATGGGCTTGAACCACAAAGCGGTTAATGAGACAACCATCAATGCTGGGGATTAAATTGAGGATCTCTAGAGCTACTGGTATGAGCTGAACAGCCAGGCTCACAAGCGAAGAGCTTTAACAGACCATATCCTCTGTGGACTGGGCAGAGATGTTGACACATCCTGCACACCGAACTGCCGGTGGCAATAAACACATGCCTGGAACAGAATATATAGACGTCTTGACTACCATTTCACTGTTCTAAATGTGACACCACATTGCCCACATGCTGTTTGTCATCTCCATCCAATACACTCATTTTTTATTTCTAGAGCCCATTGTCTGAATTCCTGCTCTGGTGTTTTGCTTTGATTTTTTTTTTTAAATGCTCATTGAGGCAAAGGAGACATGAGTGACTCCCATTCAACCAGCAGGTGTAAATGGGTCACTCTTCATTCAATTTAGGCTGCTCAGTTTGATCACCACCTCATTCACTTCAATGAAATCATCTTCCTAGAATAGGTTTGGCCAGGGCCTTTGAAAAGAAATCATGATAATGAGTGTCAGCCTTTGAATGAGACCTGAAATACATGACTGGAAAGAAAGAAGGCAGTGTAAAGCCAAAAGATTTAAACCTCCTCACACGCCTTCTTAAAACTAAAGCGATGGATCCACAAAGGATCTTGGCAAACCTGTAAATACCATTTTATACAGATCTAGAAGAACAACAAATCCGAAGCAATAGTTTTTCACAGCAGAAATGGAATTTCATGGGGCTTGTTAGTTTTATGACATCATATGGGCTCCTTGCTGTAAACAGAATAGTGTGGAAAGCTCCCCATTTAGAGCAGGCCACAGAAAAACACATCTACAGTTTATTCAAGGTTGTATACATTTACTGTGGGCAAAAGCTCACCAAAAGCTTATAAAAGAGGCACCTATGGCTTCTAAATTAAGTCTATTTTCTGTAATTAGCCTCTTTCTTTTTCACAAGTTTTCTCTTTCTCCCCGCATCTCTGCCCCAGTTCTTTTACACAGCAATGCTGGGAAGGCCATAAAACCCATGCACTTTTACTGGGCAGGGATTTGAGATTTTACTAGCCCGGTGGCAGAGAAGTGAGAACTCTTAACTCAACCCCAAAACAGGAAAAAGAAACTGGGCATTTTGGTGGACTCAGACCTGGTTGCCGGTAACGTAATCCTCGTAAATTTGACTGGCATTAATTTCTTTCCATCTGGTTACATTCCTAATGGATTTGTCCTTTCCTTGGAGGTTAATTCCCAACACAGTTCATGATTTGCAAGCAAAATTTCTTTAACCCTTTCCAGCTGATAGAACAAAACCACATTTTTAAAGAGAATTCTTACCTACAGCAATGACTACCTAACCATCTTATCAATACAAAGTAAGTGTAAATAGCAGACCTGTTCAAGAACAAGTCTCTGGCAGAGGAACTTTTAGCTAGACAAAGTGGCTGAGGTAATATTTTTTATTGGACCAAAAGATATTACCTCACCCACCTTGTCTCTCTAATATCCTGGGACCAACATAGCTATAACCACACTGCGTACAACAATGGAACTTTTAGCTAGTTAGTTGTTCTCATGCTATTTTAACAAATGGATTCTTTGGAGGACTGGATGGCTCTGGTTTTTGGGAATGGACTCAAGATCCAATCCCTTCTGCAGTCCAGAGCTCGGTTGTGTATTTTAGCCCTATGCTGTAGTCAGTGCATAACACCTCCATTTCAGACAGGGTACCAAGAATCATGACACTCCCCGCAGGAGTTTCCAGTTACGCAGGTGAAGCGTGCCTGCTGATGAATCCTAGACAAGAATGAAGTATATCACCCGCAGCCTACAGCCCTATTACACCCAGCAGAGCTGCCTGCAAATCCTTCACTCCCTTATTGTCAATGAAAACATTTCAGCCAGCTCTACTGGAAGCCAATGGCAGGCCTGAAGAAGAGATGCAGACAAAGGCCTCATCTGCACTTAAAATTCAGGTCAACATAACTACAGGGCTCAAGTGTTTGAAAAATCCACACCCCTGAGTGCGGTAGCTATGCCAGCCTAACCCCACGTGTAGACATACATAGGTCAACGGAAAAGTGTTTCTGTCGACCTAGCTACCATCACTCAGGGAGGTGCTGTTCCTACAGACATGGAAAAAACCCTTCAGTTGCAGTAGGCTGCGTCTACACTATAGGGTTTTGCTGGCCTAGCTATGGCAACATAGCTATGCTGCTATAGCGCCCATTGCATCGACAATGCCCAAGCCAAGAAGAACAGAGGTGGAGCCAGAGAGAGGCAGCTCCAGTGAGATGGAGATAGAGACAGATGGGAGCATGATTTGCAAACAAAATTTCTTTCACTCTTGTAAGGATTGCCTTGTAAGGAGTTGGCCACTTTTCAATTTCCAAACTCAGGGTCCTATGTTTTTCATATACTCCTTATGGTGACGCACTGGCCCAAGGGCCTACACCCATGTAGATTTATCCTGCTTCCAACAGAAATAATCTGGTGAGAGGAACTATCTTTTGTCCTCTTGCCAGACAGAAATGGGAACATGAATGCTCACATTTGCAACTTACATGTGCCGTTATTTACACAGACATAGGTAAACTTGGCCCACCGAACTGTTCACAGTTGAAGGGTTTGTTTCAGAGGAGCAGTAAAGGTACCACGCTTCCAGATATTTAGTCCTGCTTTCTTCCACTTAGGTAGCAGAGAAGAATAATTCCATCCATGAAATTCCATGGATGAAATAGTGGTCCTTTCTGACTTTAAAGTCTATTAATCTATTTATTGAGCACTCCGATGAATCAGGTTCTTATTCTGTACTAAGAAACATCTCAGTCACTTCAGCGTTATGGTGCATTTACCACTTCTGTAGTTCCTAAAAATGCAAAGAAAATGCCAATGGAAACACAAGGTGTCTTTCAATCAGTGCAAACATAACTGAATTTAATACATGATCACTTGAAAATCTGTGGTACCCAGATGCCCATACAGACTATGCTATGGGTGCTATGGAGTCCAGTACTTTTTGTTTTTTGTTTTTAGCAGAGACTGGTATCATCAAACTACATTGAATTGTTGATGCTGTGAGATTTGGTTCCTTCACTATTTCTTTGTCATTCGGGAAGTAAGGTCACCTTTTTCCTTCATGCACAGATTTTGAATTATGCCTGCTTCTGAAGCTAATGAGGCTGCTCCTAAAATAATGCAATGAAGCTGCTTAATAGCAATCAATCCCCTCAAATATCTGCAGAAATTAAAAATAAATAAGCCACAAAAATGACGGATCAGCAAGGTTTTGAAAGGATCACCTAGTACAGTGGTTGGTAAGTTTAATTTAAATACAGGAGTAGAACCTATCATCTCCTTCCCATCATAGAATTTAGGAGATTCTGAAGTCCTTGATTATATCGAAAGTGTCACTGGCATATTTATCAACACTGAAGAAATCCATTTAGCTACAGCAAGCTGTGCAAGTTACTCACAGATGTCCCCCCCCCCCCATAACCTTAAGGAATCTAGATTGATTTATTTTTTTTACATTTTATTTTTACCTTTCCTGCACTTTGGTCTGAAATTCTCTCGTCATTCAGTAGGAGATTTTTCAAAGCACCTAAGAGCTTCAGGAGCACAAGTTCCATGGAGGACAAAGGTGGGCTTTGTGCTCTGAGTCACTTAAGTGTTTTTGAAAACCACATCCACAAACACCACTGACATTCAGTGAAACTTGTGCTTCTAAGTCCCCTGAAAAGCTCCCTCTTTCATACCACGTATCTCAGCTACCGTGAAAGGGACTATAAAAATAGCCTCCACAAACTCCTAACACTGGGCTCAAATCTGGCCTTGAATATGCAGCAATATCCTTGTCAAGTGATCATAATAATAGCATAACAGTGTATCCAGACATTACTATTGTAAAATAAGCAAACCCTCCCTCAACCCGCTGTTCAGAGCCACACACAGAGTATTCCCCATGGAAAGAACCCACAAGAGAGATGAAACACACCTACTGATGCACCCAGCTCTCCATTCAGATCACTTCTCACTTTACAAAGAAACAAAAACTCATTTATGTGATTCAGTTGGTGCAGAGAGGAGGAACAATGGGGCTTTGTGGACTCACTACAGCAGAGCGGGAATGATGTGTGAAATGAAAACACCCAGCCCGCTGCCCAGAGAATATGGACAGCGAGTTAAATTCAGCTCTGGTGGAACTCCATGTACTTCAATGGCGTTACAGCAGGGATAGGTTTGGTTACACAGTAACTTCTTGATGCTGGCAGAACTGTGTGCTGCACAGACACAGACAATTCAGCTTCGAAGGAGGATGAAATTCACCCTGGGCAGAGAGACAACAAAAGGCCTACCCACCACTTACAGAGAGCTGTGCCAATAACGCACTTTTTCATTTCAAGGGGCATCCTGAAAAAATTGGAAAAGAAATATTTTCTGGTCAACCAAAACCATTTTAAAAAAAAATTCAGGAAACCAAAAAAAAAAAAAAAAAATTATTTTGGGTCAGACAAAATGTTGTGTTTTGTTTTCAAGCTTTTTTAACTGTTAAAAAATCTTTTCAATAAAATTGAAGTATATTTCCAGACAAGAAGTCCTCTTGAATCAACTATCAAAATGTTTTGTGCAAAAAATGTGAGAATAAAACATTTCGATTTTTTTCGGAATTCTTGGTTTTTAGGTTTTCTGCACCAGAACAGTTCAGCAAATTTGACACAAGTCTACGAAATATTTCAGAGTGCAGAATCTTCCTTTTTCAGTGAATAAAGATCTGGGCGAGAAATTTCACCGAGCTCTAAACTTAAGGGTAGCACAGGAATCATGGCAGGGTGAATTTCATTCGAAACAAGAGATCTTACGAAAACAAAAGAAATGTTTTTTGAAATGTTTCTTCTTTTTTACTTAATTTATATTAAGGGGAAAGTAATTTTCTCTCACACACAGGCAAATTCTCTCCCCAGGCAGCCATATGCTGTATGTAAAATATGTAAGAAGAGAAGCAAACCCATCACATGAAGACAAAACTATAGTTCTTCCAGAAAACTAAAAAGCCTTTTAAAATCTGATCCATTCATTTCTAACTAATCAGTCCCTAACAGCAGCAACAATAACTACTGACAACATCTGAAATATTGGACCAAGTCTGTCGCTGGTGTAAATCCACTGAACTGTATTGATTTACACTAGCTGCTGTTCTGGCCAATTCTACTCCTGTCTTTAACCTCTAAGAATATTCTACTGGGACAAACTGTTCTGGAAACATTTTATAAGTAACCCAAGCTTTGTCATACCGTGTATTATTTTTTATTTTGCTTTCAACATTTGCATGTATATATGTATTGCAATTGCATTTACATAGGCCGTGAAGTCATGCATGTTAGTCTAAGTCAACAGCTGAGGGGAGGGCATTGTGCAATCCACAAGGGAACCAGGCAGCCCTTGCCAATGGGTGCACCCTCCAAATACGTGGCCTACATCTTCTAACTGTTCGCATCGGCAAAGGGGGGAGTTACAAAGATCCCACCTATAGTCATTAGCAGCACATCTCATCGCTCCACATCTGAAGTGACTGAGCGTTAGCCAGTGATGGGCATGGAAGGTCAAAACCATGGGGCTAGACTGTTGGATCCATCACAAGATAGGCATTAGCTATGACTGAAGAATATTCTTCCCACCTAGCACGCCACCTGGAGGTGACACTGATGTTCCTTAAAGGAACTGACCAAACCAAGTGCCTTGTGCTGTGACAGCGGCTCGGTGGACTAAACACATCTTTAAACAGGCGTAGATGTGGCATGTCGTGCACCTTAAGGAGAAGATTCTACATGTTGCCTGATGTCAGGAGGGGTGATGTTGGACAGAACTGGCAGCCAGAATGGAGTTGAAACTCACCAGCTGGAAAACCTCACCATGGCTGGGCTCTGGCCCTGCTGCAATCTGCTGCTTCTCATGACTGTGCCCTTCAGCCTGGCCACTTACGCTCCCCCGCTCCTTCAAGGGTAACAGAGAGTCCCACCTAAAAATACTCCAATGACCTTGCATCTGGTCTTCCGCCCCGACTCTGGGCCCTGCGGTCCTTACACCCCTCGTCTCTGGGTTTCCAATAGTCCTCTAGCACCATTTCAGGGGGTTTCACACTACCTGGGTTTACTCGCTCAGACTCCTTCCTGCTTTCCTCGACTTCTTCTGACTTGGCCTGTCTCTAGGCATCTGGTTCCCACCCTTTTGTCAAGGCTCACTCCATCTCTGTGGTTTCTCAGTGTTTCTCCAAATCTACTGTCAGGGTTCCCTTTTCAAGAGAGGCTCCCAAGGCCAAATCTCCACCTGGCCTCTCCTCTCTACTGCTCTGAAGTCCTTTATTAGTCACACAGCTGGGACTTATCTTTAAATGGGCCTGGCCGACTCTCCAGGTGCAACCTGGTGCACCAATTGCTCTCTGGCTCCAGTAATCCTGGCTATACCAAAGTGGGGTATCTCTTCCCATCACCATAATGCACTGCAATACCCTCCACGCATGGCAATTTCTAAGACTTGGCAGTGGGGAGGAGAAAGCGGGGCAGCCTTGAGCTGCTGGGCTCATTCTGCTCCGTCTTCCCCCTGTGAGAATGGTGTCGGCTGCTTTCTCTTCCCCCTTCCTTACCCAGGAACTCCTCTGGCTCCTGAGGAGAGGAGAGAGCTCTGCCTGCCTCCTGCAACAGCCCTGCTTGGTTTCCTCTGGGCCAACTGGACGTGGTGCCTGCGAGGGGTAGGCTGGAGCTTCTGCCTTGTGGCCAGACTAGGGCCGAAGTGCCATGACTGGCTATTTCCTGGTGACAGTTGGCAGCAAGGCAGTTCCCTCTGTAAGGGTTGTGCGGCCTTGAGCTCCTGGTGGCAGTGTGTCCCTGTCAGTCACACGGCCAGTCAGGGGGACACTGCCACCAGGAGTCTCAGGGTCCTGGCCACTTTAGTGTGACCACTGGACCCACAATGGTGAACCCTCTGGCACTTAACTGGCACATTCCCACTGCCGTGCCAGCCTAGCATTCAAACATTTGCCCATTCCCACTTCATTACAACCACCTCCCCACCAAGCACCCCCTGACTGGATCTACCCCAGCCTCTCCCCCACACCAGACCCCAGCCCTGCCTCAATCTACCTCAACTCCTCCTCTCAACCAGGCCCCAGCCCTCTGAAATCATCCAGTCCTGCCTTGATCCCCTGCCTAACATGCCCCGTTCACCTGAGTCCTGGCCCTCAGGAATCACACACTTGTTGTGGTCCTTTCCCATCCATCCTTCCCCACATGTCTTGTGGTTCCCAACATAGTGCCATGGCCTTGCCATGGCATTCCCTCTCATCCTGTACTCCACTCCCCTCCCAAGTGCTGGACCTGACTCAATTCCCTCTACCATCTCCTGCTAACCTTTCTGTCCCCATCCCTTTACAGGGTTTATTCTGACTTCTTCATTCCTTTCCCTTCACAGCAGAAGTCTCTGGTACTATCTACAAGAAGCCTAGCATCTTTTTTTCCCCAGATAGCAGATATGATTGGAATGCCTTGAACCATCATCTCTCTTAAGGTAGGAAAAGTCTTTGGAGCCAGTCAGGGGTGCAGCCATCTTTTAGAAGAAATAAGAACCTTTACCTTCCTGTGAAATGCAGTCATCTCTGGAGTGGTACACAACAGATGTTTAACAGGGCAGGGATTGTCCAGAGCTGCATTCTGATTGGCTGGTTGGGACTTTTTGATGATGTCAGAAATGTGCATCAACTCACAATGGTGCATAGATGGGACCTCAGCACTCCAACAACAAAAGTATCCCTATGCCCATTATGTCTAATAGATGGAGGGGAAATAATAAGAGGAAAGATTTTTGGTTTTGCTAAATAATTTTCCCTCCTGCACAACCAAATTTCCCCCTCCTTATCCAGCTCCCCTTCTCTGCCTTTACCAACAGCTGCTTTTCTTCCTGCGTCCCAAGGAACTGAAGTCCCATGCATGCTTAAAATGAAGCATGTGCATAAGTGTTTTCAGGACTGGGGTTGGGCTGAGGTGAGCTAGTTTCGCGTGTGCTGTTTGTTTCTTATTGCACTGCGGATGTGGGGGTTATGGTGGTTGCCTGGATAATATTTACGCTGTGAGATGTATTTCTCAAAGGCGCAGCCCAATATTCAATGCTGCATTTTTAATAGTTATTTGATTTATTGGAATTAATATTTTTAAATTAACTGTTCTTTAAATGCTTGTTCTGTTGGTAGCATAACAACTTGTGTCACACCCATGGTTTTATCCGTTTCGGCACAATGCAATTTCTGTTCGTGGATTGGGATTGGGAAACGAGATTCAGGATGGTTTAACAGCAACACCAACAGGGATTTATAGACTGCTAGCTACCTAATAAGAGGTCTGAGTGATGACTTGAAGTCTAACTAGGCAACTTTGTTCATCCGTTATTGCAGTACACATTAGGGGTGTGAATTGACCTACACGCAAATGGCAAAGATCATGACACTGGTAATATCCTGGGCCAAATCCTCAAATAACATGATTCAGAGCAATTATCTTGTGACCCTGACTTTTTATCCCAAGCAGAAGTACTTCCAACAACAATAAACACTCTGGGGCACTTTTAGCGGACAGTGCAATCTGGTCCATCCGACACTATCTCTGTCTAGCTTTAGGGAGAATTAAAAGAGCACCAACCAATGTTGTGCCCACCTTGTATAATACCCAGTAAACCCTCAGGCCCAAACCCTCCAGTTTCCATTGAAAAAATCAATGGAGGTTAGGATTCAAAATATTTTTGAGGATCTGCACTTCAGACGCCCCGCCTGTGCATGACCACATAAATAGTGGTTTCTGAGTTACCTTTGGGGGAATACTGTCATCACAGCCAAGAGGGCATTATTTGTTAACAAAGGTTATCAGCATAAAGGCTGCATCTACAGTACAGTAAGAAACTCCTTATCTGTTTCACAGCAACATTACAGATGCCCCAGTGCTACCAATGGCGCAAGTTGTCCTATAGTCTGGGTTCATTCTTACCAGGATTAGATAATACAATGACAAAAACACTGAGACATGTGAATACTCAGTTTATATCACTGATAGTTGCAGTGTAGCTATACAACTGCTAAAAAAGAAGTAAGAAATTTCCTTGTGTAGACAAAGGAAAACAAGTAGGGCTGGTCAAAAGTTTTCCATCAAAACTGTTGTTCAACAGAAAATTGGACTTCCAACTAAACTAATATTTCCCACAGAAAGCATCTGCATATCACAGAAATTTTCAATTTTTCATCAAAAAACTGAACACCCAAAAGACAAAATATTTGGGCCTAAATCAGAAATCTTTCAATTTTGCTATACTGCTGCAGTGCCTCATGGGACCTGTAGTTTGGTTGACTCATGTCCCCATTTTCCTCTCTGGGCTGGATTTCCTACCAGAGGTCTTGGCCTATAGAGGAGAGTGGAAGCATGATGCATGCACAATTCCCATGAACCACTGCACCAGCATTTCTAAATTGAAATATTTCAGGTTTTAGCTAAAATATTTCAGTATTTCAATTTAATCTGAAAAATAAAAATTGTCTCAGAGAAAAAGATCCTTTTTTCAACCAGCTCTAGTATCTGGCTTTGGGAACAGCTGTAAGCATGAAAAGGGGTCAATTTTTATGAAATTGCCAAGGGGGCAGTTAGATTTTAAAACTGAAAACTAATAAACAAGGTTTGTTAATTGGATACGTGTTATAGTCAATACAGAATGGAATTTAATAGTATAACTCCTTGTTATTGAATCCAAGGCGCATTAGCTTACTAATTTTAACAATGGGTTCTTTCCATGCCAACTTTTAACTTGAAAAGTATTTCTTAGATCAGGACATTTACTTATTCTTAACCAACAAATTATTAATTCAGCTAGAACCACATTAATATAGAATATCAGGGTTGGTAGGGACCTCAGGAAGTCATCTAACCCAGCCCCCTGCTCAAAGCAGGACCAATCCCCAACTTTTTTTTTTTTTTTTGGACCAAGATCCCTAAATGTCCCCTTAAGGATTGAACTCACAACCCTGGATTTAGCAGACCAATGCTCAAACCCCTGAGCTATCCCTCCCTCAATCAAGAGCTCATCAGTCAAATGTAGACACAATCTATGTTTGTACTACACACACAATACAGTCTTGTAAGCAGTTATCACAGACTGGAGTTGAGGCACAGCAGTTACATTAAGAAACAATGAAAATTATCAAGATTTCTTATTACATTTACTTACGATCATCACTTCTCAATTCTTTAGTACCGAACACCTTTATCAAACTTTCAAGGATGCACTTGTCTTTAAGGCACTTTGAAGAGTGTGGTTAGTACAGTTTGAACAGATAGGGACAAGTTTAGAATATTAAAAGCAATTGTTTAAAGTTATTGTTTTAAGTCTCTCTTAGACCAATTTGCTTGGACTTATAAAGGAGTTAAAATCTAAAATATGCTTACTCAAGGTTTCACTACAGAGTGTAGCCTTAGCAAAATAACCTACAGGTATTTATATTAAAGAAATAGAAGGGGAAATACAATCTCCTCAACGAAATTTCACCACTTCTCAGCCTTTTAACCCTGGGATAGGGGAGAGCCCTTTCCACATGGCTGGTCTGGGTGTCGGTCGCATTTAGGATTCTGCAGCTTCTTCTTGGGTTCAGTCAACTCTCTTGAACACATGGTGACTTCAGTTTTGTATACCCTAGTTTCAGAGCTTCCTTTTGCACACATGCCAAGTGAGAGCTCAGATTTCAACTCAATCCATTTCTCTGCTGCTTCCGTCGGTATCCAGTAGAAGGCAATGGGGTAAACCAAATTTCTTCAATCCTTTTCTTATCGGAGGCTTTTTATGTTTGATTCATTTCAAGGATTGCATTTTAGCCCCTACTGTCAATTGGGATCCCCCCTTTTAAGCAATTTCTCTTAATGTTCCAAACTCATACTCTGGTTTATATCTTTCAACAGTCCTCCTTCCTTGTGCCAGACAATTCCTATTACATCTAGAGCACCACAATTGTTCACAGTGAAAATTAACAAAATCCCTTACAAATGTTCTAAATGTGGAGGACATCCTGCACACATTCTTTGGCTGTACATAAGCATTTTATGTTACTTAAGACTTACAATAGGACAAGAGACATTTTCCACATATAGAAGGATGTAGATCTGACTCACAAGGCAAAAACAGGTGCAGCTTCTAATCTGGGGTGGAAAACAAATTATCTCTGGTATATTTGATTTATAAGGAAAACAATGTATAGTTTATAATTTGGGGTGAAAACATGTGGTTTAGATTTCTTGGGGGTTACAGGCAGTTTGCCCAAACTGACCTTCAATTTTACAGCCAGACATTTCTAATTTGCTTAATTTGCAGCTTTCCCACCTATCTCTTGATCCACTCCCAATGTGCAGTGGGCCACTTTGCACATAAAAGCAGGGTGTGACCTTACTTAACAACTGGGAGTTCTTTTCAGCTAGAAGAACAGGAGTACTTGTGGCACCTTAGAGACTAACAAATTTATTAGAGCATAAGCTTTCGTGGGCTACAGCCCACTTCTTCGGATGCATATAGAGTGAAACATATATTGAGGAGATATATATACACACATACAGAGAGCATGAACAGGTGGGAGTTGTCTTACCAACTCTGGGAGGCCAATTAAGTAAGAGAAAAAAACTTTTGAAGTGATAATCAAGATAGCTCAGTACAGACAGTTTGATAAGAAGTGTGAGAATACTTACAAGGGGAGATAGATTCAATGTTTGTAATGGCTCAGCCATTCCCAGTCCTTATTCAATCCTGAGTTGATTGTGTCTAGTTTGCATATCAATTCCAGCTCAGCAGTCTCTCGTTGGAGTCTGTTTTTGAAGTTTTTCTGTTGTAAGATAGCCACCCGCAGGTCTGTCATTGAATGGCCAGACAGGTTAAAGTGTTCTCCCACTGGTTTTTGAGTATTATGATTCCTGATGTCAGATTTGTGTCCATTAATTCTTTTGCGTAGAGACTGTCCGGTTTGGCCAATGTACATGGCAGAGGGGCATTGCTGGCCACATGATGGCATATATCACATTGGTAGATGTGCAGGTGAACGAGCCCCTGATGGTATGGCTGATGTGATTAGGCCCTATGATGATGTCACTTGAATAGATATGTGGACAGAGTTGGCATCGGGCTTTGTTACAAGGATAGGTTCCTGGGTCAGTGTTTTTGTTCAGTGATGTGTGGTTGCTGGTGAGTATTTTCTTTAGGTTGGGGGGTTATCTGTAAGCGAGGACAGGTCTGTCTCCCAAGATCTGTGAGAGTAAAGGATCATCTTTTCAGCTAGGTTGAGAGAAAGACCTTTTACCCTTCTGCAGATTATGAGAGATTCTTGCCTAGGTAATTAACAATACTCTCACTTAGCCATTTTAGTTTCTATTATTGGGGGAAACTCCAGACCCTGCCTGATCTGTGGGTGCTTAGACAAAGTGTCTTACAAGATGTGAACCATTTTCTTATTGTTTTTACTTCTCACATAGATCCTAATTTGAGATAAACAGAAGCAGAGAGCTTTTCTGATGTTTGAAGGTCAGAAGGAATCAGTACTTATTAATCCTTATATCCCTTACAGAGCTGTCCCATACCTAGAAGTGGCAGTATGATGTTTGGTCTTGGTCACATATAGATAAACCCACAAGATAATGATGAGCTTTCTATCTATCAGAACCCCCATGCTGTAATTGTCTATTCTCATCCAAAATAAAAAACTCTGACTCAGAAGAATAGGGTTCCATTTTTAATTCAATATGTACAGACACTTGTGAGGAATATGTGGTAATAAAATGAACAACCGGGGCAAAAAAAAGTAAGTAATGCTGGTGTCACTTTCCTGACGGAGGAGGAGCCAAGGACTCATGACCCTGCCTTGAAATGTGTAGGCTCCCTATTGAGAAAGCGCTTGACAAACAAATGTAAACAACATTTGTTCGGTTGCCGGGCTGTCGGCTTCTGAAAAAATGCTGCTTAATTAAAAAATAAAAGGCCTGTCATTTTCAGGAAGCCCTCGATCCTGGTTCTCTTTCACTCTTTATCCCCCTTTCCCTGTCCACCTCTTTAATAACGGATGGGCATACTGATGTGAATAGTCTCAGCATGCCCAGTGACAATACAGTAGAATTCTGTGTGGTTCTATTAACATTAATTGGCAACATTGCCCTGATGGACAAGCTATTATCTTCCCGAGCCTTAGTTGTCTCATTCTGAATACTCATCTTTACCCAACTGTTAAAGTCACACTCCCCCTCTGTTGTTTTCTCCTGTAGAGGGTGATCTATTTGATAATATGGTTTCAAACACAATTTCTTCTTAAATTAGCCTATCCATTCCATTATTCCCTTTCAATTAGCCTGAGACTCCAGACGACTAAGTGAAAAAATGAGGTGCCAAATTCACGGGAAGTTTAGAAACTCAGATTGACATCTCTAAGTTCTTTGGATGAGATTCCGTGATATCCTTCTCTCCTTCCAATTAACTTTGAATGACACAGTCCTGATAAAAAGATCTGGTTGCTGATATTCTTTGAAATGTCAGGTAAATACCCCTGTATACATTTCATCTACATTTATCCATTATTGTTATTGTATTAACATGTCTTTTTATGCATTAAAGGTATTGCTCACTTTATACCCCTGCCTCAAAGATGTATGAAATGTAGTTGTAGCCATGTTGGTCCCAGGAAATTAGAGCAACAAGATGGGGGAGGTGATATCGTTTATTGGGCCAACTTTTGTTGGTGAGAGACACATTTTTGAGCTGCACAGAGCTTCAGCCACACAGAGCTGATCTGAAAAAAGAAAACATCTTCTTGTCTCTCTATTTCCAAAGCATTACCGGAGATGTGATTAGATAAAGTGAATCGGAGCAGTTATTATCATGTGGTTCAAGGTGCTTTGTTTACAAAGATATGGCAAAATATCTTTCTTTATTACTAGGATAGCCAAATCCTTAATGCATTATAGCATTTCAAACCTAAATCACTTTGTAGATATTAAAATACCCTGGGAATTGGAAACTCAGTGCAGAGTGATTTCAGTACTTTAGCTTCCATCAGTCACTTAGATCCAGAATTTATATTCCCTTGTGATGCAGTTGGGCTGTTTCTAATTCAATTGTGTAGGCATTGGAAGCTCCCCTGTAGTTTTCTGTGAACAGAACAATTTTTGTTGCACTGTTGTGTTTTTTTCCATTTATTCAAATTGCCTTCCTCTCTCATGTTGTCAGTAGAGCCCTACATGGATACAGAATTTGTAGCTGTAGCCGATCCATGATCTGCAAAAAGATCTGAGGAAATCGCAGATTTGCAGGGCTTTAAATATGAAATGGGGATCTGCATCCATCCGCGATCTGCAAAAATGATCCGCAGATATCCGCATCTGTAGATGTGGAGATCTGCAGATAAAAAGCAGATATCTGCGGATTTACAGGGCTCTAGTTAAAAGAACAGGAGTACTTGTGGCAACTTAGAGACTAACAAATTTATTTCAGCATAAGCTTTCGTGGGCTACAGCCCACTTCTTCAGATGCATAGAGTGGAACACACAGACAGAAGATATTTATACATACAGAGAACATGAAAAGGTGGAAGTATGCATACCAATTGTAAGAGGCCAATCAATTGAGATAAGCTATCAGTAGCAGCAGAAGAAAAAACTTTGAAGTGATAATCGAGATGACCCATAGAAGGTGTGAGGAGAACTTAACATGGGGGGGAAAAAATTCAATTAGTGTAATGACCCAACCATTCCCAGTCTCTGTTTAGGCCTAAGTTAATTGTGTCTAATTTGCATATTACATGATGGCATATATCACGTTGGTAGATGTGAAGGTGAACAAACCCCTGATGGTGTGGCTGACGTGGTTAGGTCCTATGATGGTGTCACTTGAATAGATATGTGGACAGAGCTGGCATCAGCCTTTGTTGCAAGGATAGGTTCCTGGGTTAGTGTTTTTGTTGTATGGTGTGCGGTTGCTGGTGAGTATTTGCTTAAGGTTGGGAGGCTGTCTGTAAGCAAGGACTGGTCTGTCTCCCAAGATCTGTGAGAGTGAGGGATCATCTTTCAGGATAGGTTGTAGATCTTTGATGATGCGCTGGAGAGGTTTCAGTTGGGGGCTGAAGGTGGCGGCTAGTGGCGTTCTGTTATTTTCTTTGTTGGGCCTGTCCTGTAGTAGGTGGCTTTTGGGTACTCTTCTGGCTCTGTCAATCTGTTTTTTCACTTCAGCAGGTGGGTATTGTAGTTTTAAGAATGCTTGATAGAGATCTTGTAGGTGTTTATCTCTGTCTGAGGGATTGGAGGACTCTAGTTGTCAACATTCTCTTCTGTTCAGAGAATGAGGCGTTCTTACCTCTAGTTGTGTATTTTAACTGACAGGCTGTCATTCAGGACATTCAAATGGCAGGGACGGGGGAGCAATCATTCCTCTTTCACCTTAGGGATCCAGAATGCAACACTGTCTAGAGACACCCCCTCCCCCCTCCTCCCACAATAATCATTGCCTGATAACAAGAACTCCAAAGTGTTCTGATTTTGGCTGGCTGACTTCATTCATCGTGGCTTATGGTCCACATCCAGAACCATTGCATACTTGGCCTATTTCCCTACATTTTGCTCAAGACAAGTAAATATAGAATGAGCATAGAGACTGGCAAATTACCGTATATACTTGATCATAAGCAGGTTCGTTTATAAGCCGACCCCCCCAAGATGGATAAGTAAAAATGGAAAATTTTTATAACCCGTTCATAAGCTGACCCTATAATTCAGGGGTCAGCAAACTTTGGCTCCCGGGCCATCAGGATAAGCCGTTGGCGGGCTGAGATGGTTTGTTTACCTCGAGCGTCCACAGGCACGGAGGTAAACCTAAGTAAACAAAGTGTCCCGGCACGCCAACTGCTTACCCTGATGGGCCGGGACAGCAACTGGTGGGGAAATTTTTTTTGTGGGAGGGGGGAAGCTGGGAGTCAGGGAAGTAACCCCTGTGACCACCACCACCCCCCCCCACCCCTAGCCCAGGACCCCCCCACTCTCCCCATCCCATCCCTTCCCACCTTATCTGGGAGGGCCAGGGGAGGGTGTCTCTGACCTGGCTGGAGCTGCTCCGGCGGGCCGGGCAGCACGGCCACAGCCTGCTCTGGGGGGCGGGGCCGAGCTGAGCGGCACAGCTGCAGCCAGCCATCCCCGGAGCTGCAGCTGCTTCGGAGGCTGTGGGCAGAGCAGCGTGGCCAGAAGCGGTGTGACTCTGGTCCCGCCTCTTCCCTTCTGGCTCTGCTGCCTCTCCTTAGACCCTCCCCCCAACAGAGGGAGCGTCTGTGTCCCACCTCTCCCTCTCTATACCCGTTCATAAGCCGACCCCCTTCTCTGGTGCTTCCCTTTTTTACTAAAAAAATTTGGCTTATGAACAAGTATATATGGTAAGTCATTTAGGATTCACAAAAGGTCTCAAACGTCATCAAAACTAGGGTCCCCACCCATCCTGAAAACACATGAGAGTAACTTTATGGACTTGAGTAGTCCCATTGAACTCAGTGGAAGTACCAACATGCAGAAAGTTACTCCTGTGTGTAAAGGGATCTAGGTTTATGAAGTTACTTTAGCCAAGTCCCCTCCATCAATGTAAATTGCTTCAAGTGGCATGCCAATGTATTAGTTTCATTTGGCCAGTTGGTTTACAGTTTATATACACAGGAACACTCAGAGTAGGTGTAGCACCTGGATTTCAGTGAGGTCCCTGCTTGTTGCCCACCTTTCCATCTGTGTTGACTGAAAAAAAGGAGGTCAAGTAAACTGGCCAAGGTCACACTGCAAGTCAATACCATAGGATTAGAATGCAGGAAGGCCCAGTTCCTCCTCAGCTGGTAGGTCTAACCCCCGGATCTATAATCTACCACTACTGGCAATTTGATGAAATGTAGGAATCCCGGGCAGTTGACTTATCAAGGGTGGTACATATAGATGCCAAGAACATGCAACTCCCATCAAAGCGAATCTCTGCATGGAAGTTGCTGGTGGCCCACCCCTTTTACCATTTGGACCATATTTTATAAACAGACTTGGAAAGAGCTGGTTTATTGGCAAGTGTCAATTTCCCTATACGCTCACAAACCAACAAAAAATATTCCCATTGATAATAGTGCCTAGCTGCCAATTTCCAAATAAGAAAAATGCTGCTTGAGGACTTATTAGAGTTTGATTTAAGGATATTTACTTTGTATATTTCGACATGTGATAGTTTTGTGTTTTAATAGTCTCTTAAGCTTTATTTTTTAGAAACGCAGTGTCTATGGTCATTAAATCAATATTACCTAACCCCTAATTATCTAAACCACCCCATAATTATCCAAAACTGTGCAAATTTTGATCCATAAAAATAAAAGCTTAAAATCCTTAATTTTGTGCAACTGTGAAAATTTAAATCAATAGCAGTTGAGCAAAATGCTCAGACTGAACTTCAATATTATCCGTTGAAATTATAAAAATCAAATTGTACCATGCCTACATATAAAGTATTTGGTGAAGCTTTCGCATAAAAAGGAAAATTAAAACATAGCAATATTTGTTTGGTCTTGTCGCCTAATATCTTCTCTTAGCTAGATAATAATAAACAGGGTGGTATAGTGGTTATGGCACTTGAATATGAGTCAGGAGTTCTAAAACCAACCTGTGTGACCTTATGAAAGTCTCTTCACCTCTCTGTGCCTTTGTTTCGCCTCTCAGCTTTTATTTCGATTTTAAGCAGTTTGGGGCATGGATTGTATCTCGCTATGAGTTTGTACAGTACCTAGTGCAGTGGGACCTGATCTCGACTGGGGCCTCTTTAGGACAATGAATATGTCTTACCTCTGTGCAGAATTATCATTGCTTTGTCAATCTGATCAAATAGTAATAATATTTACATTCCTATAATTTATGCAAATATTTACAACCATTCACCCATGACTGAAGCAGGCACAGCTCCATTGACTTCAATGGATATGTCCTTCCCTGTACGACATCAGCATTTCTCAGACGCTGGCCCACTGATGAATTTGGGGTTACTCTATGAGGTGGAAAGGGTATTTCACTGTCTGTGCTCAGGCAGCATTTTGCCTTCAGTGGTTCAGCAGTTTGGACTACTTTACAGGCCAGTCTCCCATTCATTTTAACAAAGGTTGAAGCACAGATGCAAACTCTTCTCCTTGTCATGTGTCCGGTTGGGGCCCTGGTGAAACTACTGCACATTTACTCCCATTGGGTACTGTAGGCCCAGCACCTCTATATCTTCAAGTCATGGCTTGGCACTTGGATGTCTCCCTGTCCAAACCATGTGCCCTTACAGAAGGCTCTATTAGCAGGGATTCTCTATGTCCTCCTAAGGAGAAGAGGATGGAAGTTGATAAAGCACAGATAGGAACTGAAGTGAAAAAGTCAAATACAAAAGAGTCCCTTCATAGATCACATAATGGCAGACAGCTAAAAGATGATAACTTTTATAAGTGCTTGTACACAAGTGCTAGAAGTCTAAATACTAAGATGGGTGAACTTGAGTGCCTGGTATTAAATGAAGATATTGATACAATAGGCATCACAGCAACTTGGTCGAACGATGATAATCAATGGGATACGGTAATACCTAGGGTACAAAATATATAGGAATAAAAGAGTAGGTCATGCTGATGGGGTAGTGGCACTAAATGTGAAAGAAAGCACAGAATCAGATATGGTAGAAGTAAAATGAATCAAATTGTACCATAGAATCTCTATGGATAGTAATTCCATGTGTTAATAATAAGAATATAGAAGTAGGGATATACTGCCAACCACCTGACCAGGATGGTGATGGTGACGGTGACATGTTCAGGAACATTAGAGAGGCTATAAAATTAGAAAACTCAATAATAATGGGGGAGAGGGGGGTCAACTATCCCCATATTGGCTGGGTACATGTCACCTCAGGGCAGGATGCAGAGATAAAGTTTCTTGACATCATAAATGACTGCTTCTTGGAGCAGCTAGTCCTGAAACTGACAAGGAGAGGCAATTCTTGATTTAATCCTAAAAATGGAGAATAGGACCTAGTCTAAGAAGTGAATATAGCTGAATTGCTCAGTAGTAGTGACCATAGTGTAATTAAATTTAACATCCTCACTGGGGGGAAGGTACACCAAAGAAGCCCACAAGAGTATGATTTAAATTTCAGAAAGGGGAACTATACAAAACCGAGGATGCTAGTTAAATAGAAATTAAAAGTGAAAATGCCTGTAAACTGCATGGGAATTTTTTAAAAACAGCATAATAGAGCCTCAGATTAAATATGTAACCCAAATTAAAAAACATAGTAAGAGGACCAGAAAAGTGCCACCATGGCAAAACAACAGAGTAAACGAGACGATTGGGGCAAAAAAGCATCCTTTAAAAATTGGAAGTTAAATCCTACTGAGGAAAATAGAAAGGAGCATAAACTCTGGCAAGTCAAGCGTAATTTAATAATTAGGAAGGACAAAAAAAGAAGTTGAAGAGCAGCTAGCCAAAGACTCAAAAACTAACAGCAATTTTTTTAAGTACATCAGAAGCAGGAAGCCTGCCAGACAATCAGTGGGGTCACTAGATGATTGAGATGCTAAAGGAGCACTCAAGGAAGATAAGGCCATTGCAGAGAAGCTAAATTAATTTTTTGCATCAGTCTTCACTGCAGAGGATGTGAGGGAGATTCCTACATCTGAGTCATTTTTTTTAGTTGACAAATCTGAGGAACTGTCCCAGATTGAGGTGTCAATAGAAGAGGTTTAGGAATAAATTTGTAAATTAAACAGTAATAAAGTCCCCACAACCAGATGGTAGTCACCCAAAAGTTCTGAAAGAGCTCAAATGTGAAATTGCAGAACTTCTAACTGAGGTATGAAACCTGTCATTTAAATTAGCTTCTATACCAGATGACTGGAAGATAGCTAACGTGACAACAATTTTTTTTTTTAAAGGCTCCAGAGGCAATCCTGGCAATTACAGGCTGGTAAGCATAACTGCAGTACCAAGCAAAGTACTTGAAAACAAAGGGTAGGAATAAATGTCCAGTTTTCAGAATGGAGAAAGGTAAATAGTGGTGTCCCCCAGAGGTCTGTACTAGGATAAGTGCTGTTCAAGATATTCAAAAATGATCTTGAAAAAGGGTTAAAAAGAGAATGAACACAATTTGCACATGATACAAAATTACTCAATATAGTTAAATCGAGAGATCTCACAAAACTGGGTGACTGGGCAACAAAATGGCAGATGAAATTCAATGCACACTGGAAAACATAATCCCAGTTATGCATACAAAATGATGGGGTCTATATTAACTGTTGCCACTCAAGAAAGAGATCTTGGAGTCATTGTGGGGAGTTCTCTGAAAACATCTGCTCCATGTGTGGCAGAAGTAAAAAAACTAGCAGAATGTTAGGAATCATTAGGAATGGGATCAATAATCATACCGAAAATATCATAATGCCACTATACAAATACCCGGTATGCTCACCGCTTGAATACTGCGTGCAAATCCGATCGCACCATCTCAAAAATGATATATTAGAATTGGAAAGGTACAGAGAAGAGCAACAAAAATTATTAAAGGTATGGAACAACTTCCGTATGAGGAGAGATTAAAAAGACTGGGTCTCATAGCTTGGAAAGGAGATGACTAAGTGGGGATATGATAGAGGTTTATGAAATCATGACTGGTGTGGAGAAAGTAAATAAGGAAGTGTTATTTACTCCTTCATATAATACAAGAACCGGGCGGGGGTCACCCAATGAAATTAACAGGCAGACGGTTTAAAACAAACTTCTTAACACAACACAGTCAACCTGTGGAACTCGTTTCCAGGGAAAAGGCCAAAAGTATAAGGGGGTTCAAAAAAGAACTAGGTAAGTTCGTGAAGGATAGGTCCATGAATGGCTATTAGCCATGGTCAGGGGCACAACCCCATGCTCTGAGTGTTCCTAGTCTCTGTTTGCCAGAAGCTGGGAATGGGCGACAGGAGATGGATCACTTGATCATTGCTTGTTCTGTTCATTCCCTCTGGGGCACCTGGCATTGGCCACTGTCAGAAGACAGGATGAAGGGCTAGATGGACCATTGGTCTGACCCATTCTGGTTGGTCTTGTGTTCCTATGTTCACTATCATTTGCCTGGTGAGCTGCAATGAGGTGACTTGAGCCAAGGCAGAGTCCTCTTCATAAGATCTGGTATAGAACAGGTCTTGTTTTATTAGGTACCTCCTTCTTCCATCCATCTTTTACAGGCTCACACAAAGCTCTCTTCAATGGGATATGTACAGGAGCCAAAGCCACCCTCTTACCCATCTGTGAAATGGGGAGGATGCTCCTTTGTAAAGTGCTTTGAGATCTGCTGATGAAAAACTCTATATAAAAGTGAGGTGTTGCTATTATTACCCGCCCCTCCCACCACGCTGACTGATGCCATCTTAGACCTGCCCTGGGAAGAGCCAGCACATGCCCCAACGCTGTCCCGGCACTCTCTGACACGGCCATCTTCCTCTCCAAAATGTCAGTTCTCAAGTTTCTGTCTATGCTTGTGGCAGGAACTTCACAATGTGACCTAAGCATAACAGATACAGAGATGAGCCTGGGCCAGTGGCTGGGAGAGGTGTGACCAGCCCTGTCCACCCAGCTGCCCAGCAATGATCATTTAAATGTCACCATTGCTAACTACTTTGTTCCTCATGCAAGAGAGGAAGAGTCACAGAGCCACGCTATTTACCGTGAGTGAAACTCATTTTGGTGGCACTGAGGAAACATCACCACTCGTCTCCTTCCCCAATCAAAGAGGAGATTGGCAGAATCCATGAACAAGCCCCACTAGGGGAAGCAAAGCCCAGAGAGCACTCATAAGCATAGCGTGAATATCAACACAAACTCATGAATGGGGCTGGGAAGAGTGCCATCTCTTCCCCACCCCAACCTGATACATCCCAATAACCCCTAGGAGCGTGAGCATGGACATCCCTGTTGTCTTAGCCAGACAGCACTGGAATACAATAACTGTAAGTTCTCACTGGCTAGGTGTTTGCATCTGCCTTAATTTGTGGGTTATAATGCTTTGCTGTTTTCCTCTCACCTAAGGAGAGGGCTCCTCTAACTCACTGGCACCATCCTACAGACAGTCGAGAAGAGATCCATGCGTTCACCACCATCTAATAAGCTGGATTCTGCAGCCGTGATTTGAATTTGCTGCCCCCAAAAGCAGGGTCAGTGTGTTGAAGCAGAAGGCCTCTGAACATGGAGCTATCAGGCTGTCTACAAGCAGATTAGGGAGAAATGAATTTCATCAATACCATACCTTCTCGGGCAAAAGGTCACAATGAAAGAAGAGATTTGTACGATATTCCTCTCATCGTAATTGGCTTGGAGCCGCTTTCCACCACGCACATGCAGGCATGATGTCAATAAAAGTCATGCAAAAGCAGAAACTTTTAATTATTTTTAAAAAGCCTGCTTAATCTTGGATAGCTGTTATTTGAGCCGGGCAAGTACTGATAAAAAAGAATGGACAGAAGTTTGTTTGAATAAAACCCCATTCATTTGCTTTCACACTATGCATGTCCCAACTTATTCTCTCCCTGAAATTTAGTGCAAGGGAATTTTTGTTCACAAGAATGTTTGCAGAAAGAGAAAATACCATAAACACACATGGAAATGTTACATGAGGAGTGGCACTTGAAATGTCACGGTACTGTGACTCATTTAAACCCTGTGCCTCGTTATAAATTCTTGGTGATCCAATAAAGGAGCAGAATTGGTACCGTGTGCCCATTCCCATAGCAAACAGAAACTGTGCAATGTCAGTTGACCAATCACACAACATGAACAGTGAATATTTGAACTACTAGTCACAGCAAAAAGTTCATGGGCAGTCAACAGACCGAAATATATTCACAGGACATATTTGATGATCAACAGTTTTGAAAAATCAACACATTTGGAACAATCCAAATTTGATCTGGAATAAATGACAGAGAGGGGCTAAATTAGTTACATAAATTGCTCATCATCATCACAGAACTCTGGTTGCATCAAGTTTCACAAAACCACAGGTTAAAACAGAGACAGACCTGCGTCCAGAGACTCCAGTCACTTGGGAGAGAAGCAGTCAAAGCCAGGACTTCTGGACATTGCAGCTATGTCTACATTGCAATTAGACACCCATGACTGGCCTGTACCAGCAGACTCGGGCTAAGGGGCTGTTTAATTGTTGTGTAGATGTTCTGGCTCAGGCTGCAGCCCAAGCTCTGGCACCCCTCCCCCCCCGCCCCACTTCGCAGGGTTCATAGACTCAGACTCATAGACTGTAAGGTCAGAAGGGACCAATATGGTCATCTAGTCTGACCTCCCGCATGATGCAGGCCACAAAAGCTGACCCACCTACAACAGAATCTTCCAGCCTGCGACCCCTGCCCTATGCTGCGGAGGAAGGCGAAAAACCTCCAGGGCCTCTGCCAATCTACCCTGGAGGAAAATTCCTTCCCGACCCCAAATATGGCGATCAGCAGAACCCCGAGCATACAGGCAAGATTCTACAGCCGGACCCTCATTTTACCCGCGATGGCACGTTAATGCCTAATTGACTAAAATCACATTATCCCTTCAAACCATTCCCTCCATAAACTTATCAAGCCTAATCTTGAAGCCAGAAAGGTCTTTCGCCCCCACCGTTTCCCTCGGAAGGCTGTTCCAAAATTTCACCCCTCTGACGGTTAGAAACCTTCTTCTAATTTCAAGCCTAAACTTCCCCACGGCCAGTTTATATCCATTCGTTCTCGTGTCCACATTACTACTGAGCTGAAATAATTCCTCTCCCTCCTTGGTATTAATCCCTTTGATATATTTAAAGAGAGCAATCATATCCCCCCTCAGCCTTCTTTTGGTTAGGCTAAACAAACCGAGCTCCTCGAGTCTCCTTTCATAGGAAAGGTTTTCCATTTCTCGGATCATCCTAGTGGCCCTTCTCTGTACCCGTTCCAGTTTGAGTTCATCCTTTTTAAACATAGGAGACCAGAACTGCACACAGTACTCCAAATGAGGTCTCACCAGCGCCTTGTATAACGGAAGCAGCACCTCCCTGTCCCTACTAGAAATACCTCGCCTAACGCATCCCAAAATCGCATTAGCTTTTTTCACAGCCACGTCACATTGCCGACTCATAGTCATCCTGCGATCAACCAGGACTCCGAGGTCCTTCTCCTCCTCCGTCACTTCCAACCTATGCGTCCCTAACTTATAACTAAAATTCTTATTAGTCATCCCTAAATGCATCACCTTACACTTCTCACTATTAAATCTCATCCTATTATTGTTACTCCAATTTACAAGGTCATCCAAGTCTCCCTGCAGAATATCCCGATCCTTCTCCGAATTGGCAATACCTCCCAACTTTGTGTCATCCGCAAACTTTATCAGCCCACTCCTACATTCGGTTCCGAGGTCAGTAACGAATAGATTGAATAAAATCGGACCCAAAACCGAACCTTGAGGAACCCCACTGGTGACCTCCGTCCAACCCGACAGTTCACCTTTCAGTACTACCCGCTGCAGTCTCCCCTTTAACCAGTTCTTTATCCACCTCTGGAATTTCATATCGATCCCCATCTTTTCCAATTTAACCAATAATTCCTCGTGCGGCACAGTATCAAACGCTTTACTAAAATCGAGGTAAATTAGATCCACCGCATTTCCTTTATCTAGAAGGTCTGTTACTTTCTCAAAGAAGGAGATCAAGTTGGTTTGGCACGATCTGCCTTTCGTAAACCCATGTTGTAATTTGTCCCAATTGCCATTCACCTCAAGGTCCTTAACTACTTTTTCCTTCAAAATTTTTTCCAAGACCTTGCATACTACAGAAGTTAAACTAACAGGCCTGTAGTTACCCGGGTCACTTTTTTTCCCCTTCTTAAAAATAGGAACCACATTAGCTATTTTCCAGTCCATCGGCACCACCCCCGAGTTTACAGATTTATTAAAAATTATCGCCAAGGGGCTTGCAATTTCTCGCGCCAGCTCCTTCAATATTCTAGGATGGAGATCATCCGGTCCGGTTGTAGGAATCAGGCACCGCAATTAAACAGCCCCTTAGCCCAAGGCCTGCAAACCTGATACAGCTGACGTGAGCCAGCCTTGGTTTTTAACGCAGTGTAGACACACCCTTGGTGACCTTTCCACCGTGGTGATGGGACTTGCCCCACCCTGGGCTAATTGGCTGTTTGCTCAAAGTCTCCCACTCCCATCGCTCAGAGGCTACATCTGTGCTCAGAGCTAGGGGCACCATTCCCAGATCACGTACACCTACTCGCACTAGCTCAGTGAGACCGAGACCGAGTACAAATAGTAGCATATGCGCGGCAGCACCTGGACCCTATGGGTACGTACTGGACGTGGCCTCTGCTGCCACTCCCCTTACGACAGTGTTAGTCACACTCCCGCTAGTTCTTATTGAGTCAGTGCGAGTATGTGCACACAAGCTAGGGTTCACACTCCCAGCTCGTAGTGTGGACATGGCCACAGTCTCTTCACCACCGCTTCTCACCCCTCCTTCCCCCCTGCCCTGTCTCCCTCCCCCCTCCCCTTTTCTTTCCATTCAGCTGATCCTATTCTAACTAAACCCATCCAAAGTTATGGAACTAGCCTGCCATTTGCTGCCATGCTGCTTGTGTATTCTACCCCTTCTTCACCCTGTGTCCGTCTGGTCTATTTGGATTGTAAGCTCTTCAGGGGAGGGACCACCTACAACTCAGTGTTTGTACAGCACCTCGCACAATGGAACGTCATCCTTAACTGGGCTTTAGAGATCTACTGTAAGAAACCCATTAAATAAATGAAACTATTGATTCGCGCTGGTCAAAAAGTGAGAAAGACTGTTGGTGGCAAATTTGGAAAATGTAGACAGAGCTGTTATTCTGTGGGTTTCATAAAGGAACCACTCTTTGATTTGAAATCTTTCATGACTATGCTAACAAGTGTGCATGACTGGCACTGTGCAGTGGTGTGTTTTAGATAAGGAAATCTACTCCAGCCCACCTCTGGGAGGTTTGCATTGTCCTAAAACCCCTAATTTGGGGGGGGGGGGGATTTTCAAGAGCATTCATCATAAGACTGATTCATCTCCCACTGAAGTTGCCAGGAGTTTTATCCTTGAGTCTGATGGGAGAGATGTTAGACTAGTCCTGAGAGTGTTAAAAAAAATCCCACCCTCCAACTTTTGGCCCTATGGAGCTCGGAGGAAATGTCTGCGCTGGACCAAATGTGGATTTATTTCAGTTAAAAATATGGCCCAGATATGAACATCTGCCTGCAGTATGTGCACAGACCTGTTTGCAGCATCAGTGCCGTTCAGGACTTAGTTCCTCATTGCAAAGTGTTTCAGTGTTACTCTTCTTTACATATAGTATTAGTACGAACGGGACAGAGAATTTATGAGAGGCAGAGTGGTTTAGAGTACAGGACGCAGAAGATGTAGGTTCTAGCCCCTGGTCTGCTGGGTGTTTTGAGGCAAGTCAAGTCGCTGCACCTCCCTGTTCCTCGGTTTTCCCATCTGTAAAATGGGGATAACGATACTGACCCCCCCCCCACTATAAAGTGCTTTGAGATCTCCTGATGAAGCATGCTATATAATATCTATCGGTTATTATTCATAAGACCAAGCCAAGAGGAACTCCCCAGAAGCGCTCCTAATACAAATCATTTAGAATACAGACGATCTTTCAAACAAAGCATTTTTTCTTTAAAAAAAAAAAAAAGGGGGGGGGGGGACAAAATAACCAAAATGTTCAGGATTTTGCCCCCATCACCCACAAACCTCCACAATGAAACAGTCAGTTTTCAGTGGCAAAACAAAACTAAGGAGATAGGAAGAAAAGGTGGGTGGGGTCTGAATAAACCCACCCCACAATGAACATTTTCTATACAAATGTTTGCCAAAAAAAATCAAATAAATGAAAAATCCTCTTTTAAAACCTGTGGAGTGAAAATTATTTTGGCATTTTAAAAAAAATAAAATGTGAACTAGCTCTACAATCACTCCTATAGAAATGAGATACTGCACCCTGCAATCAATTATCATATACTTTTTCATCTGAAATCCCCCAAATCCTTGTGTCATGCTGTGCTGCTTCTCCAAAACAGCACCTGGGATTTAATGACCAGAATTGCATACACTGTCTTTCCACTGGGAGCTCTGTCGTTCCAGATCATTACTCAATATGAAGAATCTCATTCAAATGAGCAAGGATTCCTGAAGACATTATCATACAGCATTGTAGCTTCATAGCTCAGCCCTGATCTTGCAAACAGCTGCTCACGTGTGTAACGCTTGGAACTGTCCCCAGTGCACCAAGTTAAGCACGTGTGTAAATATTTGCAGGATCCGGGTGCTATGTGATTGCCCTGCTCAATGCCCTGCAAAGAAAGCTCTGCAGAAACCATGGCTTCTGTGCAATATATAAATAACCCATTTTCTGTTTCCTTTTTTTGGGGGGGGTGCATTTTTATAAATGCGTATAGAGTTAAAATAAACACCGACAAAACAATACATAAGAGGGGAGCCAAGTGGGAAAGAGAGAAATTTTAAAAGCTGACAAAGACTCAAGCAATGTTTTCCCCTTTTAATACTGTGCAACCGCTATTTGCAGAGCATAGAGAAAAAACTAGCTTTATGTTGGGCCTGTGGACCCCGGGGCTTTATCGGTAGAAGGGATTGTGCAGTTGTTACTTTTATTTTCCTGACTTGATTCTGCTTGATCATGTTCCCACAAGTTCTTTGTCTGACTTTCTTTCCTTTCCTGAGCGCTGTTTGGTAAAATCCCCAAGATGCTCCCCTGCACCTGTTCTGTAACTTGCATTTCTTCCAGTTCTGGAAATCAGTGGCTTTCTTTGCTTTCATTCTACAAGTGCTGTTTTGTATTTTGCTGGGCAACAAGCCATGCTGGCAGTGATGTTGAATTTGTTTTATTCAGCGATTTTCTTGTCATGCATGTATAAAAGTTATTTTCCCCCCATCTCTCATTCAAATGTTGTATTCCCCTCTGTTTTTCTGCAGTTGTGCAGATTCTGGGTTTGCTTTATGACCTGCTGCTCAGACTGGGAGTTGGCTGATGTTTGCCTTGGGCTGCTTTCTCATACAAAAGTTATATTTCTCTCAGCTTCAGCAAAATTGGGATTGTGTTGGTTTTTTGTTTTAAGTAATCACAGCTTGCACCGGGTTTTGAGTACCTTTGGTTTTTGTAGATACCACTTGGAAATCTGGCTTTAAAAAAAGATCAGGCAGAAACCATGTAAAAGAACAAAACCAATAGCAAAAACTATCGCGTATATCAGAGCAATTAAAATAATATAATTACTGTTTGGACACTTCTGTTCTCTTCCTTTAGCACAGACTTGAGTCTCTCCCCCTCCCCCAACTGAAGACAATTGGCAGCTGAACTGGATTTTAGTCTGGAATGTTCAAAGGAGCTTAAAGGAAGTAGGTGCCTAATGCTATTGAATTTTGGCTCCTAACTGCCTTAGGCTCCTGTGACAATCCCACCCTTAAATCTTACCAAAGAAGGAACTGGGATTTAAAGTCTCAATTGTGAGGGTCACCCAGAAGTGGTGTCAGAAGAGGGCTCATTGGCCATTTGGCTTGTAGCTAAAAGATTTTTGAAAACCCGCCATGCTCCTCCAACGCCTTTCCGCACTTGTTGCTATCGCTCTCTCCTCCTCTAGCACGTACCTTCCGGGCATCCAGACACACTGCATCATCCAGTACCCCCTGCAGCAACGGCGACTCACTGGGAGACACGGACCCCACTGCTTTCTGTACTCGCTATAGGAGGCATTGGTTTCTTTCCACTGTAAAAGGAGACAAGACGTTTGCAGTAACAGATCACAAGGAGCAGCGGGATTAATGGAGAACGTTCAGCGTGTTAGCAGGAATGGCCGAGTGTGGCTCACGGAGCTCCCCATGTCCCCGCCTCCACCGTTCTCTGCGTACCAGACTGGGAGCGGGGAGCTCAGGGCTTCTGCCCTGCAGCAGGGTTGTGGGGCTAGGACAGGGGTGGGCAAACTTTTGGGCCCAAGGGCCACATCTGGGTGGGGAAATAGCATGCAGGGCCATGAATGTAGGGCTGGGGCAGGGGGTTGGGGTGTGGGAGGGAGTGCAGGGTGTGGGAGGGGGTGCGGTGTGCAGGAAGGGGCTCAGGGCAAGGGGTGGGGGCAGAGGAGGGGTGCAGGGTGTGCGAGGGGGCTCAGGGAAAGGGGTTGGGGTGCAGGAGGGGTGCGAGGTGCAGCAGGGGGCTCAGGGCAGGGGTGAAGGGAGGAGTGCGGCAGGGGGTTCAGGGCAGGGAGCTGGGGGGCAGGAAGGGTTTTGAGAGGCAGGCTCTGGCCCGGCACTGCTTACCTGGAGCGGCTCTGGGGTGGCAGCGGTGCGGGCTCCGCACCACTCCCGGAAGCGGCCGGCACCACGTCCCTGCGGCCCCTGGTGGTTCACCATTCCCGGCCAATGGGAGCTGCAGGGGGAGGTACCCACAGGCGAGGGCAGCGTGCAGAGCCCTCTGCCCCCCCAGGGGCTGCAGGGACGTGGTGCTGGCTGCTTCTGGGAGCAGCATGGGGCCCGCGGCACCATGGGGATGGCAATCCCGCAGGCCGGATCCAATGCCCTGACGGGCCGGATCCAGCCCACAGGCCGTAGTTTGCCCACCCCTGAGCTAGGGGTGTCTGCCAGAGATAACTGGTGCCTGCTGAGAGTTGGGAGGGCACAATTTAAAGGTGTGCCCCCCCCCCCAACAGCTTGAGTCATGCCCCACCCAGCATGCCTCCCCTCTTACCCTCAGCGGCCCCTCCCTCCAGCTCCCAGGTGTTAGCTCCCCATGGAGAGGCAGCGGCAAACAGCTGGGAGCTGCACGGAGGGGCCGCTGCTTTACCTCCGTGGGAAGAGGCAGCAGCAAAAGCAGCGGCTCTTCCTGCAGCTCCCAGATGTTTGCCATTGCCTCTCCCCATGGCCGCAGGTCCCAGCTGAACAGATGTTCAATGGTGTGCAGGAGGCGCTGGGAGGGAGTGGGAGGAGCGGGGACAGGGCGTGCTTGGGGGAGGGGACGGAAAGAGGCGGGGTGAAGTGGGGGCAGGAATCGGTGGGGTGGGAAGAGGTGGGGCCTTGGGGTAGGGGTGGCATGGGGGTGGGGCCGGGGGTGGAGTGAGGGCAGGAAGAGGTGGGGCAGGGGCGAGAGGTTGGAGGAAGGGGTGGAATGGGAGCGGGGCCTGGGGCTGAGCAGGGGTTGAGCATCCCCAGAGAAAATTAGAAGCCGGCGCCTGTGCAGAGCAGGGAAAAATCTGGGGTGCCCCCACGCGCCTCCCTACGCGTCACCTCTGGCTTCTGCCCAGCAGGGAGGGGAGACTTGGGGCTTCAGCCCCGGCAGAACTTCTGAAATTGGTTGTTTGTGGCTTGGAGGGTCAGTGAGGTTGGCCACGCCGGTGTATAGCTATGTATTTGGTATCTTCCTGTCGCCCCATTAAGTCTCTAAAGACTCTGGCATCTGCACAGAGGCAGCTATTGTGTGTTCAGCAGGGGGAGCCTGTTCCAGCAGAGATGCACACGGCGTGCTCTCACACAGGCATTTCACTTCTGTCCTTTCTCACGGAGTTTTTCTCTCCGTCTGCAAGACTGAAAGTGCTGATCTCCACTTGTGAATGGAACACACAACCGAACCCAGCTGGAGGGGCCTGCCAGAGGCCCAGTCTGGCAGTGCGGGATCCCTGGCGCTTGATCCGGCTGCCCCCTGCCCTGCAGCGCTATGAGCAGGTGGTACAGAGCCAGGTCCCCGTGCAAGGGGAGTCCCTAGCTGACTGAGCCATTTGCCTGTGCCCTTTGCACTGCTGGATTAGAAGAGTTTGGCCAGTTATAGGCACCCGACAGATACATCTACAGCGCTGTTCCTCTGCATGTGGAGAGATCATTGACCAATCTTTAGTACGGTGGCTGGTGATTGGTCTGTTTCGCATTTTAGCACACGATACTGATTGTGCCCCTGTCGCACCCAGGAGCTCTGCTCTTGGATCAGGACCCCGCCGTGCTAGGCACTGGACAAACACAGAACACAGAGACGGTTCCCGCCTCAGAGACCTTCCGCTCGCCGCATTCGTTGTGCCACACACCAGGTGCTGAACCTAAAAGAGGATTTACCTCATGCCTGGCTTGTTTGCCAAGAGCGCAGAGGATGGAAGCTAGAAGCTAAATTCTGACTCCACAAAAAAAGGCCCCCATTACGCGGCCATGGTGCCACTATTGTATATCTGTAGCCCATCCCCACCCTAAACACTCTCACACAGGCAGATTATTCCTCACAGCAGCATAAATGGTCTGTGGAAGTGGTTGCCCATAGTGACCCCTGCTAGGGCGGTGAGCATACCAGCAAAAATATGCAGGCTGCACCATTCATCTATAGCTCCTGCTGGCGAGAGTCCCTCCATGGTTCTTGTTGCAAAAAGCTGGCAAAATAGCCTCTCTCTCGCTTTCAGGTGACCTTGTATACGGGTGCTGTTTCGTTAGCAATAGGTGATGCGACAGGCAGGCAGAGTTGTAGAAAGGAGATGGGGCAGTCCGGACTCCACTCACATTTAAAAACTCCCTGATATCAATGAAACTAGATCCCTTCTGAAACCTGACCTTCTCTCCCAGGACAAGTGGTACATTTCCTGTACGTGCTCTCTTTGGTCTACCTGGGTTCCTCCCAAGCTTTAACAAAGGGGCACGATCTAGCAGAAAGGGCCCCTATGTAGTGCCCTAGCCGCCTGGGTTCAATTCTGGCTTCTGCCACACACTCCCTGACTTGGGGCAAGTGGCTTAATCTCTGTGCCCTACCTGCAAAATGTGGGTACACATCTCTGCCTTGCAGGGGAGATGAGAGACAAACTCGTGTGTGATGGCAACACACTCAGATACAATGGTAAGGAGAATTCAAAATGGCTATACTGCTATTTAAATGTGAAAGTTGAAGTTTCATTTTCTACCAAGACTTTGCTAAATCTTACCCTGCACACCTCCCATTTTTAACTTTCCCAGGACGACTGTCCAACTACCTATCCTATTCCTAAGGAAATGGCTGCATTATACTACCTCCAAAGGAGAGGTTGCCCACAGAGCTTTGTCGTCAAGTCTCCATGCAGTGAAGGGGGAGGGGGAATTCCACTGAGGAAGTTTCAGAAAGGGAAATGGGTATTTCTCCAGCAGAATCAGGTTTAAACAAAACTCTTCTCAAGATCACGGTGTTTAATCTAACAAATTTCAGAGCTTTGTTAAAACTGCTTGCAACATACGCTGCGAATAACACTTTGCTTATTAGTTTTCATTTCAAGTTTTCAAGGAACAGAAATAATACTTTAAAGGATAGATGCTCCCACCCGTACTCATGCTGAGTAGGGGTTTACTCCATGAGTAAGCCTATGGCTTTAATACCAATGCACAACTATACCTAGCTACACTCCCCCATCTCTTTAACCGTGCATAGCTGTCCAGTCCGTTTATGTACAGTAGACGATTTGGAGATGACCAGAAGATCACAATTCGGTTTCACTGCAACTTTCAAGGTTTCAGAATTTGGTTTTGTTCTACACTGGCATGAAACCAAAACCTTCCAAGCATTTTTATGAAAATGGAGTCACATAAAAATATCTGGTGCTGGATTGAAACCAGAGCTTTGTATGTAACACCTGCTCATCCAGGCACTGCCTGGGGCAGAGAGAACTCTGGTTCAAGTCCCTACATTGCCTGATTCAGAGGCAAGATTTTTGAATTCCACTCACTTTGAATCAGGGAGAGTAGGGACTGGAACAAGGGTCCCCCACCTCCCAGACCAGCATCCTAATCCCCAGGCTATAGAGTATGACTTTTTCCTCTTAAAAAGCCTTCCCGATGAAAACGTCTTCAAACCCAATACTTCTCCATGAAACGTTTCAGTTGTGGCCAGAGAGCCTATTTCAGTGACATTTCAGTCAATTGGAAATGTTCCAACTAGCTATAGTATTGTTACAGTATTTCATCAAAAGTACTTCTTGCCAGCATCAGGGAATTTGACTGAATTACAGACTAGACTTTGTTTGGGGATCCACAAACAAAATGCAGTCACCTCCAGGATAGAATGTGCGGTCCAGAGACTCAGCGGCTTCAAATCACTAACTCCACAGATTTATATCAGCTGTGAGTCCACCCCAAGAGGTCCAAGTCTTGTTATTACTTACTAAGCCAAAAGATGGAACGTAGATACGTGCAGAGGTGCTTCTGATATTATGTGCAACTATCTAGGCATTAAAACACACACTCATTTCTTTTTTTTCTTTTCTTCTTCTTTTTTTTTTTTTTTTAAAGTTATGCATTTGGAAAATTTAGGGATCCAATCCTGGGAATTTTGCCTGTGCATGAAATATAGAGCGGGCCCCAACTTTTAGCCAACAGCTATAAAAAAAGCCAAACAAAAATAAACCAAATCTTGAAGGATCCATTTGGCTCCTTGGAAGTTATACAAGAGGAGGAAAATATCACAATTTGGACTTTTAACCTTTCTTTATACTTATAAGACTCTAAAATTCTTATCATGCTGCAAAAGGGAACATGCACTTCAGGGAAAAGCTATTTTGCAAAGTCAGAGTAAATTGGAATGAAAATAGATAAAATCTTCTCATAGTTCAACGTTAAGAATAATCACACAGCAATCTGCCTTCTCGTCTATAGTGGCATTACAATGAAGGACATGCTCAATCTTTCAAATCATTCATTTCTGGAGTGGCTTATCACCTCCTACCTCTCAAGTTGATCCTTCTCACTCGTTTAACGTGCTTTGCTGTTGACTTTTCCCTTTCTTTCCTCTCCCCTTTGGAGCGTTTGATTACACCGACTGCTGTGGAGCCCTAACATTAAGATCTTGGTCAGTATGAGAGGGGAAAAACTCATTTTCAAAATCTCTTTGCTTTGACATGTATTATTAAACACTGCAGAGAGGGTTCAGTTTTGAGCAGCACCCACAATTGGAGCTAGATTTTTCAAGAGATCTCAGCTCCCACGTAAGCACCTCTAGTGGGGTGTATCCCCTCCTGAGTCCCTCCTCATGACCTGGGATGGCTCTGCATGACCTGTTTCAGTTTCCCCTTCCCTCAGGGCTCCTGAATAAACTCCAGCCCAGCTTCCTCATGGCTCACACCACCCCAGCTTGGGTCTGGTTTGATACCAAACGGTTCAAAACAATCCTCAAAGTCCGTCACCAGAAAACATACATAGCTCTGGTGCCCTCAGCCAGGCCTGGAGCTCTGCTTCTGTCCCAGTCTTCTCCCCGCATCCACTCCCTGTCCTTCCTAGATGGATCTCGACCTTCATCTCACTCGCATGCTCTCAGACTCAGGGAGGTCAGCCGACAAAACCCCCTCTGGTTCATGAGGGTTTCCTGCTCTCTGCAGCCTCTGCCACGGCTTCTTTTAGCAGCACCCTGACCTCCCTGGATTGAGAGAGGTCAGTGGATAGCCTCCTCCTTTATAAGCCCCAGCTGCCTTCCCATAACCCCGCTGGACAGCAGGTGCACTGGACCCTGCATAAAGGACCTCATCCAATTCAAGTGGCCAGGTTTTCAAAAGGACCCAGCACCCAACAGCTCATGACAAATGGGAGCCGCTGGGTGCTGAGCTCTTTTGACATCCTGCCCACTCATGTAGGTGCTTAAATAGAAACTGTTGGGTTCTGAGTTCTTCTAAAAATCTCTCTCTGCTTTAAGGGGCTTTTTAAAAAAAAAAAAAAAAAAAAAGTTTACCTTCTACCTCCCCTTTTACAGGTTCATCAGCAGGTTCATATTCTGGGAAGTGGTTTTGTTTTTTCCACTTTAGTTTTTGGACCAATCTGTGCAGTGTATTTGTTGCTGGTTTCTTTTAAACACCTGATGTCAGGGACAGCAGCTAATGTGGCACAGTCCTAGATTTGATCATTATATCTCACCTCAGCTGCTTGGTAGTATTATAATTTGAGACTCAACAGTAAGTATTAGTGGGCTTCCTTTTCCCCTGTGTTAGGTATCTGCTCCCTTCTTAGTGGTGTTGGAATTCCGACTCATGGCCAAGAGGAACTCCCCAGAAGCGCTCCTAATACAAAGCATTTAGAATACTGATGATCTTTCAAACAAAGCATTTTTTCTTAAAAAAAAAAAAAAAAAAAAGGGGGGGGGGGACAAAATAACCAAAATGTTCAGGATTTTGCCCCCATCACCCACAAACCTCCACAATGAAACATTCAGTTTTCAGTGGCAAAACAAAACTAAGGAGATAGGAAGAAAAGGTGGGTGGGATCTGAATAAACCCACCGCACAATGAACATTTTCTATACAAATGTTTGCCAAAAAAAAATCAAATAAATGAAAAATCCTCTTTTAAAACCTGTGGAGTGTCATCTGCAAACTTTATCAGGGATGATTTTATGTTCTCCAGCCTGATTAATACAGACACATTGGCTTACGGTAAACAGCCATGGTTTCCATAGGAACTTCCTACAGCTCCTGAGAATGTGACCGAGCCTGATCTGGATTACAGGGAAGATATTAGCTCACTGCTGTGTATATGCAAAACTGATTACATGAAAGTGCACATGTCGCTAATCTATACATGTGTTCCTGCATGAGATCTGTAGTATGAACACACAGAAATGGTTCTATGGAAACAGAACCTCAGCCAATCGATGTGCAGGGATGCAGTACTGTGGCTAACCCAGAGCAATGCAATATCCTGCTCTCTGGTTGGCTGAAAGTGTTTAGGGGTCAAAGTTAATTCTCAACAATTCCAAGTAAGAGTGGCAGAACTGGGCCCAAAGTGGCCATGCTAATCTCTCTACTCTGATTGGCAGTAGCCTTTGGGTTACATTATCGGTCAGATGATTGTAATACACCGGACCCTTGCTCGAACGCGGGATTTGGGATCCATGCGTGGTACCGCGTTAAGGCAGGGACCGCGTTAAAATGAATTGCAATTAAAGTAATTAAATTTGGGATCCATGGCCAAGACCGTGTTATATGCGAATTCGAGCTATATAGACGTGCGATCTAGCAAGGGTCCGGTGTAGTCCCCCCGATCCTGTTGGGCCCATCTGGGCAGCAGCAGAAGAGAGGGCAGGAGAAACCCTTTAAGTGCTACTCCAGCATCACTGCTCTCATTGTCTGCAGCTCCCCAAGCTCTCCCCGGGGTGGGGCAGCTCCACCTGGCCCCTCTGCAGGGCTGTGGTCCAAAGCCCAGAGTAGCTCTCTTAGCTAAAGCTGTTGTTTAAACAAGGTTCTCGCTTTGCAAAGTCGTTTGGTGGTGAAGGGATATCAGCGCTCTCTACGTGTAGCATCACAGCAATGGCCATGGCAACAACATCTCATGCGATGAGGTCACGGCCGACTCAAGTAGAAAAGGAACTGAGAGGTGAAAGGTTTAAGTCCTTAGTAAATAAATGAAGAAGAAATAAATATAAATTTCACTAGGAGGGTGGAGAAGCACCGGAATGGGTTACCTAGGGAGGTGGTGGAATCTCCATCCTTAGAGGTTTTTAAGGCCCGGCTTGACAAAGCCCTGGCTGGGATGATTTAGTTGGGGATTGGTCCTGTTTTGAGCGGGGGTTGGACTAGATCACCTCCTGAGGTCCCTTCCAACCCTGAGATTCTATGATTCTATGAAAGTGTAGGTGGGCAAGGAACAAGCTTTCTATGAGAACTTGATTCAGGAAGCATTCTGATTCAGGCAAGCACTTAAGCACATGCTTACGTCCCATTGATGTCAGTGGCGGAGCTTTCCAAAGGTACATGTGAGAGTTGAAAATGCTTAAATCCTATTTCTTAATTCAATGAGTCTTAAATGCTTTCCTGACTTGGGGGCCTAAATGTTCTTGTTTGCAAAACTGGCCACAGTCTCTCTGCATGGATTAGTAATAATACCATATTACATTCATATTGAGCCCATAATAAGTTCCTCCTCAGTAGCATGCCAAGGGAGTGTGATACGCTCAATTTTTTATTCAAACACTTAGGAAATTATTTTGATTCCAAAACTAATTACCTGGACTGTATCTTAATCATTCTGCTTAGTCTTACACAGACTGTAGGCGTCCTATCATACGAGTCCCTAACAGACTGATATATTTCAATTTAAACCTAACTTAATAATTGCTGTGCCAATTAGTTAAAATGTAAGTAGGAAAAAACATTGGATGGAAGCATCTTAATTTAAATATAATCCATTAAGTAAAAACTGCTATTCTAATTAGTGATAATGTAGCACAATTAGGAAATAAAATTTGATTGGTACATTGGAATTTAAACTTAAGTAGTAAATGCTATTCTAATTAGTGAATGCAATACGTTTAGTGCAGAGTTTTATCTGGGAGAAGCATTTATACAGTAGAGATGGCAGTGCAGGAGGATGCAAGAGAAGAGTTGGATTGTTGGAATTTCTGCGGAAGACATCTGATGGCCAAAAGTGTAAGGGTAAACTATAGGAGTGTCAGAAATCCATGCCTGAGTTTGCTTTGTGGCTTCTGCTTTTCTTTCAGGTGGCTGTTGTTAAAAATGTACACCTTATTTCCAGTCTGAATTTGCCTAGCTTCAACTTCCAGCCATTGGAGCATGTTAGACCTTTCTCTGCTAGATTAAAGAACCCATTATTAAATATTTGTTCCCTATTTGTTAAAGACTGTAATTAAGTCACCGTTTAACCTTGTCTGTGTTAGGCTTAAGGAGCTAAATCTATTGAGCGTATCATTATAAAGCATGTTTTCTAATCTTTTTATCATTCTTATGGCTCTTCTCTGAACCCTCTGCAATTTATCAACATCCTTCTTGAATTGTGGACACCAGAACTGGACACAGCATTGCAGCAGCTGTCACACCAGTGTCAAATATAGAGGTAAAATAACCTCTCTGCTCCTACTCTAGATTCCCATTTATACATCCAAAGACTGCTTTAGCCCTTTTGGCAACAGTGTTGCAGAAGGAGTTCATGTCCAGCTGACTGTCCACCATGACCCCAAAAATCTTTTTCAGAGTCCCTGCTTCCCAAGATAGAGACTCCCTCCCTGTAAGTACAGCCTACATTCTTTGTTCCTAGATGTATTCATTTTGCCATATTAAAACACATATTGTTGGCTTGCACCCAGCTTACCTACGGATCCAGATCACTCTGTATCAGCCACTTGTCCTCTTCATTATTTACCACTCCCCCAATTTTTGCGTCATCTGCAAACTTTATCAGGGATGATTTTATGTTTTCTTCTAGATCATTAAATATTAAATAGCATCCGGCCAAGAACCAAATCCTGCAGGACCCAATTAGAAACACACCCATGTGATGATAAACAGGGAATCAATTACATTTGAAGACTTATCAGTCAGCCAGATTTTAATCCATTTAAAGTGTGCCATGTTAATTTTTCATCTTCCTGGTTATTTAATCAAAATGTCATGTGGTACCAAGTCAAATTCCTTACAGAAGTCTTGTGATCTCCCCCAAAAGGGTATCAAGTTAGTTTGATGGGATCTATTCGCCGTAAACCCATGTTGATTGGCATTAATTACATTACCCAACTTTAATTCCTCGTTAATCAAGTCCCATATGTGCCACTCCATTACCTTGCCCCAGGATCAATGTCAGCTGACTCGCCTATAATTACCTGGGTCATCCCATTTATCCTTTTTTAAATATTAGCACATTAGCTTTCTTTCAGTCTCCTGGAACTTCCCCAGTGTTCCAGACTTATTGAAAATCAACATCAATACCTTTGTCTGTTAAAAAATCCTCCGCTAGTGAAAATGTAGGTGTGCGCCATCTTCACCCACCCCTAACTTGAAAGATGAACATGAGAATTGACCTTTCCTGATCCATCTAGCAGTTAGCTACTGGTCCACCTTGCACCTCCACCAGCTGCCCAGACTCCCCCCCGCCGCAACCCAACTCGTTGGCTGTCTCTCTAGACATGTAACACATGTATTTGAGCACAGCATCTCAGTCCCAAGTACATCAGTTCCCACCGACCTAGCAAAACTCTCTCCCACCCTGTTGGGACAAGAGTCTTCATCCACCCCCAGCAGGGCAGGTCACCCCAAAATGTGCTACAGTGAAATCTGTCAGAATCCGCCCACAAGCATATCACAGAGTTCATCCAGGGCTGCAAAATTCCTATTACCAGCCCATGTTTGTAAGCCATCAGAGCTGGAAGATTCGCTGGGGATATCTACACTGCAAAGAAAAACTTGCAGCTCCAAGTCTCAGAGCCTGGGTGAAGTGGCTTGGGCTGCGGGGCTGAAAATTGGAGTGTACACATCCAGGCTCAGGCTGGAGCTGGACTCGGAGGCCTTCCCCCTTGCTGGGTTTCAGAGCCTGGATTCCAGCTACAGTCCAAACACTCGCATTGCTATTTTTAGTCGCACAACCCGAGCCCTACAAGCTTAAGTTAATTGACTTGGATTCTGAGACTTGGTGCCGCAGGTTTTTCTTTGCAGTGTAGACATCCTCTGCGGCCTGTCTTGCAATACCCAGTCAGGTTTGAATGCAGGAAATCACTTAAGCATTTGCTTCAAATCAATCCATCCCTATGCAGCAAAACACTTAAGTGCATGTGCTAAAGTCCCATTGACTGCTTTGAGGCTTCAGCATATGCTTAACTTTCAGCACATAAAGTGCTTGGCCAAACAGGGGCGCTTTCTTGAGCCTCACTCAAACAACGCCTCGGCCACCTGCCCAATGAACCCAGAGTTCTAAGCTACTAGGCTCTTGCTGTTGTGTGCGTGGTTTAGAAAATGAACACAATGCTGATGTCAACGACTGTAATACGTTTTTTAACAACAGCTTTTTGGCCAGTCTTGTGTGCAAGCTGCCCGATTCATTCTGCTCCCTTCGTTTTGCAAGAAACAATGCTGCTTGCTAAACAAGAAAGCCGCGGACCAGGGGGAGACCTTCGGAGGGAATAAAAGCAACGGTGGCAGGCCATCAGCTTCACAAATTGCTGTTAACAAACTGGAGTCGAGATAGAATCTCAGCCACGCTATTGAAAAGCTCCCCCTGACCTTGGTTTAACACTCCTGGAGCCCCTGGAGGCGTGTGCATCAGATTAAATGCACCTGCGGTTTTAAAAAGTAATTATATAGTTTTAGATTGCCACTGATAAATTGGTATTAAACAAGGAATGTAGCCCTACGGTTTATACCTGCCTCCATTTGTTGGCAGAAGTAAGAGCAGCCTGTTTGGATAGAGGTTCTCCCCTTGTCCCCCACTTTCATTGCCTGTGACGTCAAAACAAAACAGGGACTGATCTTCACTTGAAATTAGGGGGCTCCCCGCTAGATGTCTGAGTAAAGGCACCCAGATAGCACGGTGACAGGCACAGTATAAAAACCTACTAGAAAGCGAGAGATGTAGCTGTGGCTGCCCACTGGTAGCCAAATGCTGGGCAAAATTCAGTTCTTTTAGTGCCTTCAGCTGCCATGGAGCTGACTTTGCATTTATATATGAGGCCTTTCATTCCTTCAGAGCTTCACAAGCTCTTTGGGACAGAGTCTGCCATTTTGTGCTGTGATTTGTGGTAGGTGCTGTACATAGGGCCCTGTCCATGACTGGTGCTCGTAGGCAGGACCAGAACACAAATTATTGATGATAATTATAATTAATAAATAAATAAGGCTCCCAACATCCCTCTCTGGCTGGTAAGTGTTGCTGTATGAACATCATGGGAAGTCGGAGACAAAGATTTGACTTGCCCAAGGTCACAAAGTGAATTAGTGCCTAAGCCAAGACTAGGACCCGGCGGTCCTGGACACCAGTAACTGATCATTAGTAACACTCCTTCTTTGTGTTCACATGCCCACATCCAAGCGCAGAATTTGGATCCTACAGTGAATTTGAAATTAATACACCACTCACGGTTTCTGGAGTTCTACCATCATGCCTTAACTCTCCAGGGGGATTTATTCTCTAAACACCCACCTCAGTTATTGATTTTTAATTGGAGCATCACAAAGAGGCCACCAATCAAGGATCAGAGCCCCCCAATGTGCTAGGCATTGTAGACACACAGAACCAAAAAAAAAAAAATTTGTTAGTGCCCTAAAGAGTTTACAATCTAAATGAATCTCTCCCCACTTTTAAATGACACTTTCTGTTCCAATCTCCAGTAAGCCATGGGTCAGCTGTCCCAATATTAATGAAGCAATTCGGATTGCCATAGGCATATTTTGTATGGAATATGTGTGATATTTTAATTGGTGCTGTTTGTTTAATTTAAAGGTGTAAGTGATGGCAAGGTAGGGAAAGGGAAACTTTAAAAATAAAGTTGTTAAATCTTAAAAGTATGTAAGGTGAGACACTGAGTTAAAAAACAGAGATAACAGCATATGAAATTGTCTAAATGCCTTACAAAAGTCAAATACTGCTAGTCTTCTCTTTCTCTTATCATCCAAAATGTCAAGGTGTAGAATTCATCAATGACTTACATTTGCTCTTTACTCAGGAATTTTCTTGTGCCTCTATCAGAAGAGGCCATACAGCCATCAGTTTAGTGAACAGGCAGCTGTGAGCATTGTTGTGGATTACAGTTTTCCATTTCCTTACTCCACACTTACAGATACCACAGTTCCCAGCCCAGGGAGGATGTGACACAGAGCAATGCTAGAGTGTAGTCTGCTCAGTTGGGAAATGGACAATGTCAGCTTTCTGAAGACAAAGAGAACAGTGAGCTGGCAGCAACTTTCCCTATCAGTGACTGTGGAGAAGGCAGCATTGTGGCACGATATTGAGTGTTGATCAAACAACTTTCTCCTTTCAGTCACTTCAGATGCTGTAGCAGCTGTGTTTATGGCTTGTTTTCCCTAAATACTATATATGTATTGTGCAAAGCCCATTAATAGGGAAAAAAAACCCCACATAGTAGAGTCTGTTATCCAGAATGGTGGCTGTACCGCAAAGCACCTACACAAGAGGATTGGATCTAGCTCGCTTTAGTTCAGATAAACATTTAAACAGATTCAGCAAGAAAGGCAGAATCCCCCAGGGAGTGCAAAACACTCTAAAGGAGAACAGAAGAGAAAAGTGAACAAGCTGCATGGGAGAGGGACGCTTCTGAATGTATGGTGCGAAAGAAGAGTTCCAAAACCTGTGTTTTGCTTGTGCACCAAGCAGTGCTTTCATCAGCCTTCACAGGGAAGAATGGGTTCTTGCTATCTTTTGCCTAGCGTTTCTTGCTCAACTTTAACCTTCTCTCATTGTGGGTATAAGCATAGGGAATAGACTTGCGATTCAGATGGTCTGCTGCTGCAGGAATACTACACAGAGACAGATCCAGATTTATGCCGGTGTAACTGGAAACTGAAATTACTCCAATGAAGTTACTCCAGATGTATATGTTCCTGGAAGTCAGGGGAGCTGGGGGAAAATCCTGGTTCCATTCAGGTATAGCAACTGCCCCCAGGTGTGGCTCAAGCCTCTGCCCCGTGGCTTGCTCCTTGCAGGGGTTTCTCCCCTGTCCAAGCACAGGCTGGGTTCTAGGCTCTTTTTTGTCACGCCTGGTGCCTCCACCCAAGGTGATTCCTCACTGTGCCCTGGACACATGGGGCGCTGCCCATAGGGAAAGTGATTAAAGGCTACCACTACTGACAGCGTATAAAGGCCAATACACACAAAACAATAAAGTACTTCAACACAAACCCCAGCAAAAAAGAGACACACCCCAAAACAACAGTGAGGGCTTTCCTGGGGGGCAGGGAAATAGGATCTGAGGAAGGAAAAGTTTAGGGTTAACTAGTAAGTACTAAACATCAACAAATTCCCCACTTGCCAACACTCACAATTCTTCCCAGCCCCCAGCTCTTCCCAGGCAGATGGGACACTGAGAATGAGTCCAGAGACAAGTGCTGTAGCACTGTGAATGTTAACCGGCTTAAACAAAAAAGGGTCCCCTTTCGGGTCTTCACCCCTAGATGGGGAAGGGTCCCCTCCTGGCTCCTTGGTCCAGAGTCCTGTGGAAGTCTCAGAGGACTCTCAGTAGCTGGCACAGGGTGGGATCCCTGCCACTCTGCAGGGTCGGAACTGCCTGACCCATGCACTAGATCCCACTGCAGTTCTCAGACTCCCTTCGTGGGGAGTGGGAGTTAAACCAGGACTCCCTCAGCTGTTTAGCTTCTCACTCAGCTCCCCATCTCAAAACCAAAACTAACACTAGTCTCTTGGGGCTGGTCTAGGCTGCAAAGTTAAGTTGGCTTAACTACATCACTCAGGGCAGCGAAAAATGTCACGCCCTGTGCGATGTAATTACACTGACCCAGTGTAGACGCTACTGGGTTGATGGGAGAATTCTTCCCTCAACCTAGCTACCATCACAGAGGACAGAGAAGCACTCTCTCCATTCACTGTGGGGACATCTTAAGGACTTTTGTGAATATTTGGATCCCTGATTCTTGTGAACCAGCCAGCTCTGGAATAGACTGAACTTTAGGGGGAACCCTACTTTGGGACAGGGAAGGTGACTATTGATAAGTGTAGACCCAAGTTCACGTTTTATGACTTTGTGTTGTAGCCAGTTATTTCCATTGCTTTCTCTCACTTCTAGTTTAATCTTAATTCTTTCTTAAATAAGCTTACTTCTGTCTTATTCAAGTGCTGTGTGGTTTACAAGAGTGGTGGTTTAAGGTAAAATGGGGTACGTTGCCCCTTTGGGTGCAGAGGATCTGGGATTTCTCTCAGAAACCAGTGTCAAGGGCTGCAAAGCACCAGAGAATGCTTCAGAAGGACTGGGGTCGTGCTTACTGTTAACCTGAAAGGTGGAGTGGGGATGCATAACCTAAAGGAGAGGCTGGTGTTAGGAAGCTGACATCCAGCCAGCTACAAGCAAGACTTTCGCATGCTGGAGGCAGGGGCTAACAAGGTGACTCTCAGTCATGGATGTCCTGAGAACCATCAAATATGTGTCTCTGCAACACCTAGCACAAGAGGAACCTTCTCTTGCTTGAGGTCTCTAGGTACTACTTGAATATAAGAAACCAAAGAGCTATCCTGGGGTGGTGTTTAGCAAATAAGACTAGGAGGAGCTCGGATATCCTGCATGGCATAGAGGGGAGCGATCCAAGACTGGGTCTTTAAATTCTGGGTGGTTATTTTAGTGATGGATGAATTTTTAAAAAGTTTGGCTAGGCTTAAGTGCATAACCAAAGGCAGCATATCCAAATTAAACCAGCCTTTTGCATCTGCAGAACTGGGTGGAATGTCAGCAGCAGTGCAGGTATGCACACTTCCACCAGGAGCTACTGCAGGAGCAGATTTTCCTCACAGTGTCTTGGGTCTTGTGCTTAAGGAAAGGTTGTGAAGGAGACAAGGTGGCTGAGGACAGATATTCTGTTGGAGGAAGAGACAAGCTTCCCAGAGCTCTTCTTCAGGTCTGGGCAAGGTAACTAGAGTGTCACAGCTAAATATAAGGTGAGACAGCTTGTTATGCATAAGGGGTTAACACAGGTTGCAAGAAATCACTTAAAATGAAGTGAGCAATTAACATTTCCTCAGTGATAGGACAAAGGGTCCATAGGTTACAAATTGATATAATGAGCCATACAACCACTGTGGTCTGCTGGAATCATGATTTTTAGTGTCTAGAAGAATTATGAATTTAAATTCCCAGGCTTATCTTTTCAAGGTGTTGTGCGGACAAGGACAGTGTAAGGGGTCGGACTCACCCCTGCAGCGCCTCCTGCTGGTCGTCTGGGGAATCAGCCCAGAGCACCCTCTGCAGGCCGATGATCCACCTTGTCCCTCGCACTGGCCCCCGTGTCCCTCCCAGGACCCCAGTGCCCCTTGCTCTGGGTGCTGCCCCCTGGCAGTACCCCTTTCTCTGGGTTTCCCCTCCCCAGGGAACCCCCACCCACTATCCCTACCTCGCCTCAGGATAAGGCCACTGCCAGTCACCAACTAGCCCCCACTCTCTGGGGCAGACTGCAGTATAAGCCACTCATCATCGGCAAGGTTGGGTTTGGACCTGCTGCCTTGGCCTAGCCCTGGGCTGCCCTCTGCAACCCCCAGTACCCGTTGGCCTCCTACCAGGCCGCAGCCTGGGGCTTTCCAGGCTGGAGCTCCCCAGCCCTACTCTACTCTACTCTACTCTACTCTACTCTACTCTACTCTACTCTACTCTACTCCACTGCAGCCAGGCCCTTCTCCCTCTGAAGGCAGAGAGAGACTCCTAAGCTACTGGCTCCCAGCCTCTTTATACAGGCCAGCTGGGCTCTGATTGGGCCGTGGCCCAGCTGCAGCTACTTACCCAATCAGCCCAGTAGCTGCTTCTCCCTGCCCCAGCCTTCTCCCAGGGCTGTTCCAAACCCCTCAGGGCAGGAGCGGGTATCCACCCCGCTACAGACAGATACTTCTGATATGAAGTGATTGCTCTGTGAAAAGCATTTGCCCACAGGTGATGGGGTGTTTTTGTCTTCAATCATGTTAAGGAAAGTTTGTGTGGTTTGGGACTTGAGAGATCCTCTTTCTGCTATTGACTCACCGAAAGACCTTGAGCAAGTCATTTTGCTTTTCCGTGCCTCAGTTTCCTCATATGTGAAATTGGGATAATATCTGTCTCACACGGGCAGTATGAGGCAAAATGAACTAACATAACAAGGACTATAAAGCTTGTGGGAATTCATACATCTATATTTCAGACCCTGACAAGAGATTCATCATTGTGAGCATGGGTGTAAAAATATGTGCACGTGTGGTGATTTGCTTTAACCTAACTGTAGAATGTTAAGAGCCTTCCTGTTTCTTTCCATTTGCGTTTAGGTTGTTTACTCCAAGTATTCATTTGTTTGCTTTGCTGCGTTTCCACTCTCTGCATCTGTTCATTTGTTTAAGTAACATTCTCTTAGTTTTCCGCTTCTGTTTCCTCTCATTACAGTGCAGCAGCTGTTTAGCATTTTTTTTTTTAAAAAAATCAATTAAAAATAAAATCCTAATCCTATATTGAAGAGGAAAGTTTCTGAGAGTTTGGCTGCAGAACTTTAGTGTCTGCATATTTCATTCATTATTATTTAATCAGGGGCCGGTCTGATGCAGTCTCCACACCCGAGAATGCCCATCTGAAGCATTGGGTGCCCTTAATATACATTTTAAAAGAGAAGAAGATGGTAGATTCAAAGGAAGGGGGCAGTAATCAACCTGCGCATCAACACTTCTTCGCATCATTCTAGCACCAGTCATGGGAGCAATACAGGTTACAAATCCCCACAGTTCTTTCCCACTAGACAGAAATGCAAAAAGAAAAGGCCTTTGGCCAATTATTTCTTCACACTCAGCACAGGGCTGAATTTCACCCATTCAAACAGCCAGTGCAAGGCCTGTGCATCACAGTGGCTTTAAGTGGAACTTCACTGACACAGACTTCGTGGGACTTCAGTGGCGTATTTTTCACCATGTATTGGAACAGCTGGCTGGAATCCTGCGAGGTTCAGAGCAGCGAGGGGTTTGGGCCACAACGTTCCCCTCAGAGGCTGACTTTCGGCATCATCTGAGGATTGTGATTTTGGCCCAGCCCTAGTTCAAAGCTTTCAGTCACCTCATCAGGCCAAAATCTTTATACTTTGGCGTAGTTGATCTAAAGTAGCTGAACTTTTTTCAGGCCTTGCCCCCATCTCTGTCAACTCTTGTACCTCACCATTACCCTCTAACAGCCCCTGTCCCTTTTCTTGATCCCTGCCAACCCAAAATACAGAGCCTAGCTCACTATCCTCCAGTCTCAGACCCTCTCTTCATACTACCCAACCTTTGACAAACTGGTCATTGTGCCCTCCCCTAGCTCCTGGAGGAATCATGGCTCTTCAGGACAACCTGGGGATGAGCCCCTGAGAAAGGAAGAAAGGAGAGAGAAAGCCATGCATTTGTCTCTGCCTCTGAATATTCGGGACAGACACATATTCCTCTCCCTCCCGCAACTCTGAATGGAACAAATGGGTCCCCCCAAGCCAGGCAGCAGGGTTTTACAATGGGAGGCCACCCGCCCCTCTTCTACCATTTGATGGCAGGAGCCTTCTGGTCCCCTCCTGTCTGGGGACAGGAATTTTCAGAGGAAACATCTTCACCAGTCTTCCTGCAGGGATAATGGGGGAGATGGTGAGGAGGGGAACCAGCCAATTCCCAGGAGCTCTCATGGATTGTTCACAAAGATAAATCTCAGTCTGACCATGGGACATTTACAGGAAAATGTTTCGCTGAGTAAAGAAAAATTGAGGATTGGGTAAATGTATGTGGGGAGCATGTGAGGAGGACCCACAGTGCCCTCTCCCTGGCTAACCAATCTGGGCTAGAACCATTCACTGCTGTAATCAGGTCAAGTGAAATTTCAGAGTTGCATTCAGGAGGCTGGCTTGGGTGATTACACTGAGCGGCAGAGAACAGCTCAGCCACATCTATCACTAAGGGCTCAGCATTACTAAGGCCACACAAATGAGGCTTTTAAAATAATTACCTTACTCTGTCCTGCCTGCACATAGAATCCGGTCACACTTTGTATTAAAGTTCCATATATGAATGGTTTCTAATGGGTTAATATATGATTGATAGGCATCTTACAGACTTGAGCGCTATAATATCTAGGTGTTATAGATGGCCTGAAACATAGTGTCAGCATGTGTTACAGATGGTGATAAGCCGGAGTTGCAAGCAACCTATTGACCTATTAAACTGTCTATTAAAACATCTGTTCAACATGTATTAATTCTTTATAAACGGAACCTCAATACAAAGTGTGACTGAGGATCCATTCGGTTGGCTGCAATAAGCTTGCACTCCATACGGAGTCACCTCTGAACACAGAGGGGAACACAGAGATTGCCAGGCTAGGTTGGACCTGTTTCCAAGAGTGGCCAGAGCCGGTTGGGTCAGACCAATGTGCAAAGCACCCTGTGGCAGACATTTGTGGGATAACCTGCTCTTAAAAGAAGTCAGCTAAATATAGGGTGACCATATAGAAAGTGTAAAAAATCGGGACAGGGGTGGGGGGGGTAATAGGAGCCTATATAAGAAAAAGCTCCCAAAATCGAGACTGTCCCTATAAAATGGAGACATCTGGTCACCCTAGCTAAATAGGCTCAGCTGTTTCCATCAGAGTCCATTTTTAAGGCTAAGTAAAGCAGTCTAACCACCGGAGAAAAACAGTGGAAAATTGCCTGGCCACTCCCCCCCCCACCCCCCGACTCTTCCATTTTACGACCTCATGTTTTCTAAACAACCTTCATGAGAATGGCATTGCTATTTTTCAAGGACAGAATAAGGAATGACTCGTTGGCTCAGTTCAAAGGTAGGGGAAGTCATTCTCACAGCCCTCTGCTCCTAGACTCTCCCTCCTCTGTTCTCTAGCTTGCCACGTGCCATACTTGCTTCTCTTTGTTTGGCTTTGCACAGTTTTTTCTTTTTTTTGGACACTCTCACACCATGGCAGAGGGAGAAGGGAGTGGCAGATTTTAACTGACACTTTGAGTTCACTGGAAAAGTATGCTGCAAACATGCCAAGGGCTTGTCTATGGAAACGTTATACCAGTAGTAGCTAAATTATTAATTTAAACTGCTATAATTAAACCTGCCTAACTCGCCATGTGGACACACTTACTCTGGTATAAGAGTGTATTTTTCTGGTTTAATTTATGTTGTGTACGAGACGATTGAAGATAAACTGAAAAACGCCACTCTGTACTGGAATAAGTATGTCCACATGGGAGTTATAGAGGTATCATGAGAGTGGTGTAACTATACCCTGTATAATTTAACCAGGGTAACTGGTTAAGCTTTACCATGTACACAAACCCTCAAACATGGGCATACATCCTCATGAAAGGGTCGGGCTTCTTTACTTGTTGGCAAGACTAGTGTGCTATGGATGCAGTCCAAACAAACCGCCTTTGCATTCCCCAGATCCTGGGGTCCCTGGCGTGGAGTGGCCTCCGTGTTAGAGCCAGGACAAGAGCCTAGTCCCGTGCACAGACCATTAGACTGAACCTCCCACTGAAAGCTGATCTTGGTCTGCAGCTGCTAGTGGAACATAACGGGGCCTGGGTCTAGGCAACTCGAAATGGCATTTTGGCAGGGAGCACCCATGTCTGCGCAGCGCGTGGCGCTGGAAATCCGAGTGCTGCTGGGGAATAGCACCCATAGGTGCTGTGCACTGCTGAGCATTCCTGCAGCCCTCCAGCGCCGGCGTTCATGGCCAGCCCAGAGCGCCTACAGCAGCCCCACCGGCTGGCAATGCAATGTGCTGGCAGCAGGGACTCTGGTTACACCAGCCTGTTCAGAAGTGTCAGTCACCTGCAGTGGAGTCCCTGGCTCCACGTTGCAATGGGCACCATCTACTGCACCCCATGGCCTGCGCAGTGCTGCCACATCATCCACTGTCCACTCTGGGCTGTTGGCATCAGTAGGCTCGCTATGGTGAGGGAGAGGTCCCTAAGCATGGCTGTATCCTGCCCGGCATCTCCCATGAGTGAAGGAGATAAATGCAAGTGCATTAAATGAAGAGACACGATGGCAGTTCTGACACCGCTCCTCACCTGCCGCTGGACATAACCGCTCCCACTGGGCCAGGGCACAGAGCAGGGAGGGCGACAGAGCATGCCTAGCGCTCTCCAGCTTTCGGGCACGTTTCTCCCCCCGTCAGCCCAGCTCAGGAAGTGAGGGGTTGCAGCTTGTGCTCTCACTGTGATTGGGGTACTGCTGGCTATGGCACTCCTGCGGCCTGCTCTAACTCACACACCGCATTGCTACGCTCCTGTGGGACCTGTGGCAGTGGGGAAATGCCGGGGCACAGAGCCAGTCTGACTATACCTGCTCCCACCCTATCCAGCATTGACACTCCCCACCCTCCACCAAGCTTGTCCCTGTCCTGGAGGCTACTGGGAGGGGCAGTGCACCAGTGAGTGTCACTAGACCTTCCCACAACTCCTTTGTAGCAGCACAGCTTGTGCGATGGTGCCTGACAGAGTACACAGACCCCACACCAGGCCTGAAGGGGGTGGGAGGCAGTACTGGGCCCAGGTACCCCAAGCCTCCAGAGCATGCTGTCGCTGGAGGACTGGGTTAGAAGGGGCTCAGAAGCCCAGGCAAAAGGTGGTGGACAGGCTGCAAGATGGAGGATCCCTTTTTCAGGCCATACAGCCTGAGAAGGGACCATCAAGCAGGTAAGGCCCTGTCACAGGGTCCGCACAGGTTTCCCCTTTCTCGTGCCTGTGCCCTGTGTTGGCTGGTTAAAATAAAGAGTCCCCCCCCCCCACGCCTTCTTCGGTGCCTCACCCTTGTGTCTTTATTTACAGTGCAACAGTGTTGTACCCCTTCCCCCAGCTATCCCCAGACACCCCCTTCCGAGGGTCTCCTGGCCCATGAGTCTCTTTTCCTCTGGTGAGGAGACAAAAATATAACCCTCCTACCCCCTCCCCAGCTAGCTTCCTCACTGAGCTTTCCTCTGGGCTTTTACAGCCCTCCTCCTCCTCAGCCCAGCTGTCGCTACTTAACTCACCTCATAGCAGTGAGCCAGCCCTCCTTAGGGCCTGCAGCTGGGCTCTCTGCTGACTGCCTGGGCCCCCGGCCCTGGCCTCCCTACCAGAAAGCAGGGCTTAGCCAGCATTTTAGCAGGGCATTCCAGGGGTTTACTCCAGCCCTGCCACAGGCAACTCCTTCTCCAACCACCATTCTCTTTGAGCACCAGCAGGTCCCGCAGGGCCCTGATCCTTTGGACACTTTTTGTTAAGCGATTGACTGTTTGGACACAGGGGCCATGGCCCAAACTGAAGGGACATATAGGTAGGAAGTAGCCCAGAACAGCACATTTAGACTCTCTGCAGGGAAGGTCTGCCCATGTTGCTTCCCATAGCGCCCTGGGCTGGGACCTAGTGGAGAGGGAGGGCCCAAGTCTCCCTACCACATCCCCCTAAGGGCCAAAGCCCAGAGGCAGCTGTAGGTCAGAACATTGCTAACTTAGGATAAGGAACGAGGCACCTGTACTGCTCAGACAGAGAGGCAAGGGGCCAAAGGCCAGGTGCATTAACCACAAGGTTGCCTGGCCCTTCAAACACCCTATTATGTGGTGCCACTGGGAAACATCGCACCTAGCCCTCAGCACCATTTTTTGTGCCTTGAGTGCTTTTTTGCCTGAATGAGGATGATCTTGGCCCTCTTTGAAATTTACTAGCTTGTACTTTCCAGCCAGTGGCACGGCCATTGGATTATTCTGTACTGTTCTGCAACCCATGTGTAATCTGCCATTCATATGCTAGAAAACGTGTTCAATCAAAGCTCCGCTATGCTCCAACAATCCAAAGGAGGATAGTAAGAGAGAGAAAATCTAGGCTCCATCGTGGGATGAACCTCTGCCTCATGAATAAAAAGACTCATTTGAGCATCTGTACTTATTCTAAGCTGTTTATTTAAACATTTCTTCCTCCATTAGCCTCTCTTCTCCTCTCCCCGAAATAAAACAGGAATTAGGTTCTACAATGTTAGATAATACTTCCTACATAAAAGTGTTGTTTCTCTAATTAGCTGAAATATTCAAAACAATGAGGCGGGGTGTGGAGGCTTTTTCATTCTGCCATAAGGATATGATATCATTCACAACATCGCTTAATTAAATACTAGAAATGAGCTCTCATGGAAATGAGGACATTTTGGAAATGAATAATTCTTTCCTTAAACAATTCTTCCCTATGTTCAAATATTGGCAAGAGAAATTTAGCTTTGTCACAGTGATCTGGTATCATTGATTTTTTTCATTTGATTCAATATTAAAAGCATGAACTTTTGATGAAAAGGGAATGAATTCATTGGACCATTTGAAATGAATAATTGTGCAGTACGTTACCAAAGTAAAACCCCAACCTCCAGAAGTCCTTGTAATGCTTGATCTGCACTCCCCAATCTCAGCATCCCTTGTAAAGCGGACTCTGAAGGCACTTCTTTCACATGACAGCATCAAGGGGAGGATTTTCAAAAGCATTCAGTGTGGGTCAAATCCTGCTCCCACTGAAATCAATGATAAACCTTCACCAAATTCAAAGGGAGCAGAGTCAGACCAACGCTAACCACATCTGAATATCTCACGGTCAGTCAATAAACGGCCAGTTTGTACGATACTGACAATTTATGTCAGTATATATGGGAGCACAGGATTCAGTAACATCCTTGCTTTAGTTCTTTTATGCAACACATTAGGGCCCAGTCCTAAGCTTATTTAGAGCTGAGTGAATAATGGATTTTTTAAGCTGCCATGGGATAAAAGGGAAGGTCCGTTCATGGATTGAGAACTGGTTAAAAGACCGGGAACAAAGGGTAGGAATTAATGGTAAATTCTCAGACTGGAGAGGGGTAACTAGTGGTGTTCCCCAAGGGTCAGTCCTCGGACCAATCCTATTCAACTTATTCATAAATGATCTGGAGAAAGGGGTAAATAGTGAGGTGGCAAAGTTTGCAGATGATGCTAAACTGCTAAAGATAGTTAAGACCAAAGCAGACTGTGACGAACTTCAAAAAGATCTCACAAAACTAAGTGATTGGGCAACAAAATGGCAAATGAAATTTAATGTGGATAAATGTAAAGTAATGCACATTGGAAAAAATAACCCCAACTATACATACAATATGATGGGGGCTAATTTAGCTACAACAAGTCAGGAAAAAGATCTTGGCGTCATCGTGGATAGTTCTCTGAAGATGTCCACGCAGTGTGCAGAGGCAGTCAAAAAAGCAAACAGGATGTTAGGAATCATTAAAAAGGGGATAGAGAATAAGACTGAGAATATATTATTGCCCTTATATAAATCGATGGTACACCCACATCTCGAATACTGCATACAGATGTGGTCTCCTCATCTCAAAAAAGATAAACTGGCACTAGAAAAGGTTCAGAAAAGGGCAACTAAAATGATTAGGGGTTTGGAACGGTCCCATATGAGGAGAGATTAAAGAGGCTTGGAAAAGAGGAGACTAAGGGGGGATATGATAGAGGTATATAAAATCATGAGTGATGTGGAGAAAGTGGATAAGGAAAAGTTATTTACTTATTCCCATAATACAAGAACTAGGGGTCACCAAACGAAATTAATAGGCAGCAGGTTTAAAACAAATACAAGGAAGTTCTTCTTCACGCAGCGCACAGTCAACTTGTGGAACTCCTTACCTGAGGAGGTTGTGAAGGCTAGGACTATAACAGCATTTAAAAGAGAACTGGATAAATTCATGGTGGTTAAGTCCATTAATGGCTATTAGCCAGGATGGGTAAGGAATGGTGTCCCTAGCCTCTGTTTGTCAGAGGATGGAGATGGATGGCAGGAAAGAAATCACTTGATCATTGCCTGTTAGGTCCACTCCCTCTGGGGCACCTGGCATTGGCCACTGTCGGTAGACAGGATACTGGGCTAGATGGACCTTTGGTCTGACCCGGTACGGCCGTTCTTATGTTCTTATGGTTTCAACTAAGCTGAGTTTGTTTCATGCCAAAATGAAAAACCAAGCAGGAGTGGGGAGGGAATCATCTGGAGTTGGATGAAACATGTTTGCCCCAAAATGAAGTATTTTGTTTTTTTGTTTTGTTTTGGTAGGGGTATTTTGGGGGGGGGAGGGGGGAGAGAAGTTATACTTTTAACATTCACTTCAAAATTTAGCTAAACACCAGTTCTAAACAAAACATTTCATTTAGACATTGTCAAAATGAAACTGACATTTTTTGGAGGGGAAAAAAATAATCTTTTTTTTTTTTTTCAGGCAAAACTATTTGCCAGATTCAACCCAAATAGTTTTGGTGACCTCAAAAAATGCATTTATTGGTAAATGTACTCTTCATCAAAACAAATTCACTGAGCTCTCCTCCCACTGATTTCAATGGGAAATAGATCAGGCCCTTATATACCTGATTGTGTACATTTTCCGTTGCAGAAAAACAGGAGCATGTAGTAGGAAGGAGGAGTAAAGATAGGGACAGTGAAGGAGCAGGGGAGCAAGAGAGATGAACCAAGGTGAGTGTTGTGCATATTGTGATGGACTTATATACCTGGTAGCCAGCTGGATGCACTTTCTGAAGAAAAGTCTCTGGATTCAGCAATGCATACTAGAAACTCAGTTTCACGCAGTAAGAATACACCTTTTTCCATAGTGAAGACAAGGAAAGGAGAGTCACACGAAAAGAAAATCACTCAATGGATGCTGAGTTTTGATAACCCGTAGCCTGTATTTCCGTCTATTATCGCTAAATAAAAGCCATTTTGCTGTGTCTTTCAGTACATAAAACACTTGCAGGTCCTTTGCTGCACCATCTGTTTTATCCTTCTAAATTTAGATATTAACTATGTTTACTATTTCTGATAATTCCCTTAGGAAACTCTACCCAATCATTTCCAGGGCCACCTGGGGGGGGGGGCAAGTGGGGCAATTTGCCCCAGGCTCCGGGCCCCACAGGGGCCCCGCGAGCCCTGGCTGAGAATCCCTTTCCTCACCCGGCGGCGGTCCAGGTCTTCGGCGGCATTTCGGCGGTGGGGGGCCCTTCAGTGCTGCCAAAGACGCAGAGCGACTGAAGGGCCCCCCGCCACCGAAATGCCGCTGCCGCAGACTCGGAGTGCCGCCCGGTGAGTACAAGCTCCCCCGCTTTGCCCCAGGCCCCCTGAATCCTCTGGGCGGACCTGATCATTTCTTTTATTTATTAAAAAGAATTGAAAGTTTGTAACCCATATCTGGTTTCTTTTATCCATCTTTTATTTCTTTGAATTGCAGCAGTGACTAGGAGCGCCAGCTATAGACCAGGAGCCCACTGAACTCGGTTCTGTACGAGCACAGAACAAATAATCGGAATACATATATAGCACTTTTCATCCATAGATCTCAAAGCATTTTACAAAGGAGGTTGCTTTAAATTATTCCCATTTACTGATAAGGCAACTGAGACAGGAAGTGATTTGCCCTCACTCACACAGCAGGCCACTGCCTGAGCTAGGACTAGAACTCCTGAAACCCAGCCTAGTGCTTTTCCACTAAGCCACATTAGATAGTTTTGCCCTACTGCTAGGACAACCTGACAAGAAATAATGAGGTACATCTGAACGGGAGCACAAGGAAAGGAGAAGAGAATATTGGTCAGCATGATCGGTTTTTAGACGGCACCTGTTCCTCTAGTACCTAACAGTGAGGTACACTAGCACATGCCTAATTGTAAGCACACAATTTGCATTGAGACTACTCATGTCAGAAGCGTGACACCTTGCTGAGTTGGTGCTAAGGAGATTTTCAAATGCTGTTGGGCACATAATTGCTATTTGTGCCTTTGAAAATCAACCCCTAAGTACTGAGCTTCTCACTCAACAAACCTACCCACTCTTCCCCTCCTCTCCTCCAGCAGATTACATTAGATTAGTGACTTCAGAGTAGGCCCTGTCCAGACCAGTTCAGTAGTGACCTTAACTAATGACCATCAGCTCTTTGTTCAGTTGTCCACACGGAATGAGTTCTTCCTCTCAGTCTATGTCCTAGCACTCATAATTGGGAGTCTCCCTAGGAAACCCAAAGGATTAGGACCTTAGCCTGCTAAGTGCTGACTGTTTGAAATTGTTGGTGAATCAAAGAGTGATGTTGTTGGGTTTTTTTAATGTGTTTCAGGTGGAATGAAACAGTTTGTTCGACCCAAAATTAAACCTCTTGGTAGTTCCAATCTTTTTTTTTTTTTTAAGCTTGACTCTTTAAAGAGGAGAAAATTAAAGGAAGTTTTGAAATAGAAAAAATTGCTTTGAACTGAAAAGTGAAATGTTTTGATTTTTAGGTCTTACTTGTTTTGACTGAAACAATTCGGTGAAACCGACATGAATTCGTGAAACGTTTTGGTACTGCCGCATCTGCATGTTTTGCCGAAAAAAGTTTCAGATGAAAAATGTCACCCAGCTGCACTCTGAATAGCTCGAGCACAGACAGAGGCACACAAAACGCAGCACTATAGAAGTAGTGGACAAGGGGGCCCTTTGAGTTCTGTGGAGCTGCAATTTCCCAGCAGACTCCAAATGCTGTGACCGAAATAACCTTAGAAGGACATTGGCAACGTCCTTTTGGGATTGGTTCTCACAGCAGTCAGCTAGGTGGACAGGGTAGTGTTCGGTGCTTAAAGTGCTTGATAGAGCTCTGCTTTATTTGGTGTCTGGCTCCAACTGGCTGTGCAAAGAGCTTCACCATGCCCTGTCCAGACTCTTTGTCTGGGAATCTCAGCCCTTAAAGGCACAGCCCCTGCCACCAAAGATACCAGTTCTCCTGTGAAGATGACTTTCCCTTCATTATCTGCCAACAATAATGCTATTGAACTTAATAGGTTCATCTGACAAATGAACAGCCAACTGCTTCGCATTATGCCAGCTAAAGAACAGCTAAAACAAAAAAGACATGCCCTCAGCATCTGAAATCAGAGCAGTGGCCTACAGCTGCAATGTCTTCACAGGAGAGAGTGAGGAATGGTCTGTGGGCAATCTGGCTTCATAAATCCCCATGCTGCAGGTTAACATTGATACCAACAGAAGAAGAGAAGGCAGGACAGCAGTCCCATTGGCCCCTTGCCTGAGATAGCTTTGCAGGGCCATATCCCTCAGCCATTCTGTCTGGGTCCATCTTCCCCACTCCTCTCTCATTTACCCGGGCCCTTTTCTGAGCCTCACTGTTTCCAGTCAGTTATTCTCTCTCTCACCTCTCTCTCTCCCTAATACTCCCCATTACTGATTTCCACTTCCTCTGGGCTCCCTATATAAGGCATTCCCGTGCTCCCAGCTTCTGCTGTCACTTCCCAGGGAAGTTTGTCTGCAGGACTATGGAGAGATACTCACTGGGGCAATCAGTTCACTGCTGAAGCTATCTCAGGCAACATGCCATGGTGCAGTGCGCCCACCTTGCTGGGCAACAGACGTGAGTTGTGTTTGGGGAGGTTTTCAAAAAGTTTGGTTTTGAAAGGCTATTTCAGCTGCAAACAGCAGCAGTAGTGCCCTTCAGCTGGCTAAAAGAAGCATTCCTAATGGCAGAGGACTGGGAAGCCACCCTCTTGGATACACTCAGCTCTTCCATTTTGTGCACCGTCTTGGGTGATTGCCTCTCTCCATGCCTCAGTTTCCTCCGTTGTGCACTGAGGGTAAAAATAATGCTTCCTTCCCTTCTACGGCTGTGGTGAGATTTCATTCATACCTGTGTAACCCTCTGCCGCTCCTGTTCACCGGCCCAGTATGAGGTTGTGCAGGACAGGGTAAGTCTGCCTTGGGGCTTTTTTTACACAATATTGGGAAACAGGGCTCCTCAAAGTGCTCTGCAGTGCATGTCAGTGTGTGTTCCCCTCAGACCAGACCCACTCACCCACACCACCAGAAACAACGTTGTATTCTGTAAGGAAACAGAACAGGATGACAGTCCAGCCACCTCCTCTCAGCTTGCTTGCCCCATGCTCCCAGATTCAGTCAGTGCCGAAACCTCCTGCTGGGAGGGCGGAGGGGACCAGCTGGCAGGAACCCCAGGAAGTTCTCCCAGTGTGCAACAGTTTGGAGTCCGGAACCTGTAGTTTCCACTGCTGGAGCACACTGGACCTTGGGCTCTGCGTAAAGCACTGAGATCCATGGATAAAAGGTGAAACCTAACAGCAAAGTATTTGTTCTAGTATAAAAGAATTATAATTCTCCTACCCCAATGTAAGCCCACCTTCCAGTATCACGGTTAGAGCCATCGAAGATAGTAACAACCACCAAAAACTGTTACGGTCCAACTTGTTTCCATAATGATCCAAACACACACCAACAAAACATGAGATGGGTTCAGAGTCAGAATTTCTCATAATACATGCAGCTCTTCGCCTGTAATGAATAATAAAATCCTCCTGTTTTTCTGTTTTCAGAATTAACAAGGAGGTGGGGGGAAGGAGGGGGCGGAAGAGAGACGAGGAGCTGGCTGGGTGCCATGGTTAAAAGATAAAAAAAAAAAAATCACACATGCACACAGAGCAGGGAAATGCAGAAATGCCATATGTAGAGTAAACAAGCTGTAGTGACCTTCTCGGGCTTTATCAAATATTCATGGGGAGTAGACTTGTGGGGATACAGAACTAATAATAATGAACTCATAGGCGTTCTGGCGGCTCTGGTTCCCTGGCATTCTCCAGTCCCCGTGCACAGAGTTGCATCTCCGTGTTACGCTCACAGATGCCTCTGAGCAAACTAACTTGGGTTAGAACAACACTAAGGCTGCTGGCAGAATGCAGCCTTCTGTTTCTAACAAGCTAAAGCAAAGACGGCAGGCAAATTGCTTGACGGGATTTTGTTGCATCTGCGCTTTGTTATCAGAGAGAAGTCTGGGACAGCGAATCATCCTGTGGACGAGTGACACTCAACGTTTAACAGTGGAAGAGACATTCTGCAATTGCAGCAGAGAGCCGCAGGGGAATTCAATGTATGTAGCATGTGCAAATGCACATGACAGTCACCACAACAGTTAAATAAAGTTTACAGCATGAGGACACATGGTTTAAGAACTCAAAGTTTCACCATTTTTGAAAGGTCAGGGCTTGTCTATACATATAGTGATGCAGCGCGTCTGGTGAAGACTCTCTATGCCGATGGAAGAGAGCTTGCCCGTGGGCATAATCAGATCACTTCCGCGAGTGGCAGCAGCTGTGTTGGTGGGAGAATCTCTCCCACCAACGTAGCGATGTCCACACCAGCTCTTAACTTATGTCGCTCGGGGGGGGGGGGGGTTATTCACACCCCTGAGCGACATATGTTGCCGACATGAGCTGTAGCGTAGATATAGCTTCTGACTCCACTCTTCACTAGAGAAGCTCTTCGAGCGTTAGAAGCAAGCAGGTAAAGGTCCCCCAGTGGTAGATCACTTAACTCCCTCCCAAGATGGCTGTGGGCAATCAGAGATCGTTTCAGAACAAGCAACATATTCAAAAACCTTTTCCACAGGAAGAGCAGCAGGAGCAACACCGTCTACGGTGTGCACCCCAGAGCCGAGACCACCTCACAACCCAACTGCCAATAGGGAGTAGTGTCTGGAAGTGATCCCCAAAGGTTAATGAGTGAAAGTCAGGCAGTCAACGTGGCCTTCTCTCTGAAAATATAGCAGCTTTTGTCAGGGCCAGAATTAGACTCTCTAGAATCTAGGCTCCAGCTACCCAGTGGAGGTCAACCTTAAAGGGCCAGCTCTCCCCATCCCGTCCCCATATTTGTTCCAACGGGTGTCCAAGACAAAGCCGCACCAGAGTCAGTGAATAAAAGTCCAGAGCTCTCATCTCGTACCTTTCATTATCCTTGATGTTGGCAACATGGATCTCACTACCCTTTTCACGACCACTGGGGAGGCCTTGCCACCTATGAACAGCACATTACAGAATCATCGATGCAGAAAATCATGGAGGAAGATCCACTATGGAATAAGTAGTGTGTCAAGGCTGAGAACCTGAACACATCAGCGGGAAATCTTTTAAGACTCATAATTTGAACTAGGGCCTTAGTTCCTCTGCTTCTGTGGAACGTGACCCCATTGGGCACCCATTGGACTCAAGCGCAGCTAAGCTCTATGTTGGCCAAATTACTGGCCTTTGACAAGAAAAACCCATCATAGACCCATGGGCTGTTGTAGCATGAAAAAAGGAGAGAGAGAAGACAGACATGCGGGGGGGGGGGGGGGGAGAATCAAATCAGTATCTTAGATGTCCATATACTAATGCGAGAAGTATGGGGAATAAGCAGGAAGAACTCAGAATGCTAGTAAATAAACACAACTATGACATAGTTGGCATTGCAGAGACCTGGTGGGATAATACACATGACTGGAATATAGGTATAGAAGGGTACAGCTTGCTCAGGAAGGACAGGCAGGGGGAAAAGGAGGAGCTATTGCCTTATATATTAAAAATGCATACACTTGGACTGACGTTGAGAAGGAAATAGGAGACAGACTTGTCAAAATCTCTGGGTAAGGATAAAAGGGATAAAAAACAAGGATGTCATGGTAAGGATCTACTACAGATCGCCTAAACAGGAAGAAGAGGTGAATGAGGCTTTTTTTAAAAAAAACTAACAAAATCATCCAAAGCACAGGAGTTGGTGGTGATGGGGGACTTCAACTACTCAGCCATCTGTTGGGAAAATAACAAACAGGGCACAGATTATCCAACAAGTTCTTGGAATATATTGGACACATTTTTTTTAATTTCAGAAGGTGGAGAAATCTACTAGGGGAGAGGCTGTTCTAGATTTGATTTTGAAAAATAGGGAGGAACTGGTTGAGAATTTGAAAGTGGAAGGCAGATTGGGTGAAAGTGATCATGAAATGGTAAAGTTAATGATTCTAAGGAATGGTAGGAGGGAGAACAGCAAAATAAAGACAATGGATTTCAAGAAGGCAGACTTTAGCAAACTCAGGGAGTTGGTAGGTAAGATCCTATGGGAAGCAAGTCTAAGTGGAAAAACAATTGAAGACAGTTGGCAATTTTTCAAAGAGACATTATTAAGGGCACAAGAGCAAACTATCCCACTGCGTAGGAAAGATAGGAAGTATGGGAAGAGACCACCCTGGCTTAACCAGGAGATCTCCGATGATCTAAAACTCAAAAAAGAGTCCTACAAAAAGTGGAAACTAGGTTAAATTACCAAGGATAAATATAAACAACTAACACAAGTATGTAGGGACAAAATTAGAAAGGCCAAGGCATAAAATGAGAACAAACTAGCTAGAGACATAAAGGGTAACAAGAAAACATTCTACAAATACATTAGAAGCAAGAGTAAGACCAAGGACAGGGTAGGCCCATTACTCAATGAAGGGGGGGAAATAACAAGAGGAAATGGTAGAGGTGCTTAATGACTTCTTTCTTTCGGTTTTCACCAAGAAGGTTGGTGGTGATTGGACGTCTAACATAGTGAATGCAAGTGAAAATGAGGTAGGATCAGAAGAGGCTAAAATCAGGAAAGAACAAGTTAAAAATTACTTAGACAAATTAAATGTCTCCAAGTCACCAGGGCCTGATGAAATGCGTTCTAGTATACTCAAGGAGCTGACTGAGGAGATATCTGAGCCATTAGCATTTATCTTTGAAAAGTCATGGAAGACTGGAGAAATTCCAGAACACTGGAAAAGGGCAAATATAGTGCCAATCTATAAAAAGTTTAAATAAGGACAACCCGGAAAATTACAGACCAGTCAGCTTTACTTCTATACCGGGGAAAATAATGGAGCAAATAATTAAGCAATCAATTTGCAAACATCTAGAAGATAAGGTGATACATAACAGTCAGCATGGATTTGTCAAGAACAAATCGTGTCAAACCAGCTTGATAGTTTTCTTTGACAGGGTAACAAGCCTTGTGGATAGGGGGGAAGCGGTAGATGTGGTATATCTTTACTTTAGTAAAGCTTTTGATACTGTCTCGCATGACCTTCTCATAAACAAACTAGGGAAATGCAACCTAGATGGAGCTACTATAAGGTGGGTGCAAGACTGGTTGGAAAACTGTTCCCAGAGAGTAGTTATCAGTCATGCTGGAAGGACATAACGAGTGGGGTCCTGCAGGGATTGGTTCTGGGTCCAGTTCTGTTCAATGTCTTCATCAATGATTTAGATAATGGCATAGAGAGTACACTTATAAAGTTTGCAGACGATACCAAGCTGGGAGGGGTTGCAAGTGATTTGGAGGATAGGATTAAAATTCAAAATGATCTGGACAAACTGGAGAAATGGTCTGAAGTAAATAGGATGAAAATCAATAAGGCCACATGCAAAGTACTCCACTTAGGAAGGAACAATCAGTTGCACACATAAAAAATGGGAAATGACTGCCTAGCAAGGAGTACTGCGGAAAGGGATCTGGGGGTCATAGTGGACCACAAGCTAAATATGAGTCAACAGTGTAACACTGTTGCAAAAAAAGCTAACATCATTTTGGGATGTATTAGCAGGAGTGCTGTAAGCAAGACATGAGAAGTAATTCTTCCGCTCTACTCTGCGCTGATTAGGCCTCAACTGGAGTATTGTGTCCCGTTCTGGGTGCCACATTTCAGGAAGGATGTGGACAAATTGGAGAGAATCCAGAGAAGAGCATCAAAAATTATTAAAGGTCTAGAAAACATTAATTATGAAGGAAGATTGGAAAAAATGGGTTTGTTTAGTCTGGAAAAGAGAAGACAGAGGGGAGACAACAGTTGTCAAGTATATAAAAGGTTGTTACAAGGAGGAGGGAGAAAAAATGTTTTTCTTAACCTCTGAGGATAGGACAAGAAGGTATGGGCTTAAATTGCAGCAAGGGAGGTTTAGGTTGGATAGTAGGAAAAACTTCCTAACTGTCAGGGTGGTTAAGCCCTGGAATAAATTGCCTAGGGAGGTTGTGGAATCTCCATCACTGGAGATTTTTAAGAGCAGGTTAGACAAACACCTGTCAGGGATGGTCTAGATAATACTTAGTCCTGCCATGAATGGAGGGGACTGGACTAGATGACCTCCCGAGGTCCCTTCCAGTCCTATGATTCTATCATCTTGGAAAGCTCAAATTCAACAATAGCAGGATGTATTTCTTCCAAAGCTTCAGCCCTGAACTTCCATGACATCAAGCATTTTCAGAAGGAGAACTTCGCTCAGAGATCATCTATGCACCAAAAGTCACCATCCACTGGAGAAATGAGAAACTTTTCTTTACCACCCCAGCTGAGATTACTTTTCCAACGGACAATGATGTACTTGAAAGCAACACAGGAACACTGAGAGGGAATGAGAAGAATGATATCAATGGGACTACTTCATGAAGTCGAAAAGGTGCACGTCTTTGCAAGATCAGGGCTTTGGCTTGAATCTCTTAAGAAAAGAGGCAATGCTGTAATTGCTTGCAAGGTACATGCAGTATCTTGATTTCAGTATTCTTTGCCTCTTTTTTAACTGCCTTTCTTTCTCCTACATATTTAAAATACCTATATTTAGCGAAAGGGTAGGTGGAAAGGAGAGAAGCAAAAAACAGGCAAAGACAAAGCAGTAGAAATAACCATAGAGAAGATACAAAAAACACCTGGTCTTCTAACCGAAAGGTCTTCAAACTTGTTGAAAAACATCCCCAATGGTGGAGAAAACAGCTTAGGGAAATTGCAGAAATTATCAGAAGCTCAATATTAAAAGGCATTTGTGATTTGTTGTTGGCTGAATACCATTTTTGCAGTGACTTAAGGCCTGATCCAAAGCCCAGTGAATTCAATGGGAGTTTTTCCTATTGATTTCAATGGGCTTTGGATCAGGCTCCTTAATGAGTGAATTTCATTCCTCAAATTCCAAATGGCATTCTCAAAACATCACTTGCAGTATATTGGGGTAAGTGATATCCCTATTAGTTCCATTGCTCCTAATAATCAACACAGTTGAAAGTTTGTGCTGCTTGCATATTGGAATCTTTCCAATGATTTAATCAGATCTTGAATATTAAAGAGTACATCTCCTTCTGGGCAGACTCCTGTGGTGCCCGGCAGCTCAGCATATGCCTCTCTGATGTGGTTAGCCAGCTTCTGTAACTGTTCTCTTTCACTGCAGCAACAATTGCTGGTTAACCCACAAGACTCCATCGGAGTCCTCTGATTTCCACTGCGTATGATCCGGGCTTGTGATTCACTAATTGAACTTCTCCCCATCAGAGGCAGGAATGAATCAATGCCCCCAAACAGAGGTAAGGGGTATTGCTAGATGTGTGGAGTGAAATTACATGATAAACTGCAGAGCCATAGAATAAGCTGCAAGTCTCCGGCACCTTTAGCCACCAAACCTGCACTCTGCCCATTAATTCAGTTCACCTGGGACTATTTCTAATATTCCAAACCTCTAAACAGCGGCAGCTGACATTAAAAAAAGAAATAAAAGCCAGCTAGAATACACCAGATAAATATTGCATTCTACCCTCCCAAAATGTGGAATTTCTGCTACAAAAGTCACACCCGCATGTTTCTTTCTGAAAACAAAGTGCCAAGATGTTTTTCTAAACAGGAGGAGTTGTATTCATTTTACAGGTAGAATTGCACTTCACATGATTTCATTGAAATCAGAGCAGAATTCAGCCCTTCAACTACAACGGATTTAAGGAGAGGGGAAAAAAACCTGTGGCAGAAAAAGACAAAAAGGGGGGAAAAGTGGAAGAGGCTGGAGGTCCAGGAGGTGCTAGAGACAGATAAAACAACACAAGGGAAAAAAATGTGCTGTGTAATCACAGCTACACAATCACATCCCATAGGCGTACGTGACACCACTTATTGTGCTCATTAACTCTGTTATCCCCCAACTGAAGTTAGCATGTACACATGCACACCTTCTCTTCTGTATTAATGACATGCACTAGCTCAAAACCAACTACATCCACCTCCCCAGAAGTAGCCCATGACTTTCTGTGACCCCCATTTGTGACCCAAGATCCATGTGAAAAAGAAATTTCAAACAACCAGAAATGAAGGCTCTTGGGGTACGTCTACCCACAGCAAAAGCGAGACTCACCCTGGGTCCACTGATTGGACTCCTGTGGCTCTCTTGGTGCAGACATTCAGGCTTGGGCTGGAACCCACATTTCAAACCCCTCCCTGCCTTGCCAGGTTTCAGAGCCCGGGATCCAGCCTGAGCCAGAATGTCTACATGGCTCTTCGTAGCCCCGCAGCACAAGCCTGAGTCAGTTGAGAGCTCTGAGAGGTTGGTGCCACAGGGTTTTTGTTGCTGTGTAGACATATTTCCTAGAAGCCAGAGGCAACCTGTGGCTGCTGATAGTGGGAGGGAGAGGGGGACAGAGTGAGGGCAGCCGGCTTCGGGAGTTTTACTGAGCATGCTCAGTCCATGTGCACATGCTCAGTACAAGCCAAGCAAGAAATCAGTGGGGGGGGGGGGGGGGAGACACATACCCCCCATGTGTTGCCTCCGCTAGAAGTAGTGGCCACTTCTGAAAATGCTGGTCTTAATCTCTATATACTTGTTCTTTCTGCTTCCATTCCCCCAAGCCCCCAACCCCTACAGGCAACTAATAAACTAAAAGGACCTGCAGTAATTCCATGGCACTTCGGCCTCCTGCTCATCTTAATATCACAAAAGAAGCTGCCTTGTAGCCCCTCCCCCTATCTGATTGCTTCCTTAGGCTTGGGTGATGCCATTGTTTGTTTTGATGCAGCATTTATAGTGTGTCATGATTAGGGAAAGGGATGGTCTAGCAGGCCCTGGAGCATAATGCTCTAATTTCTTATTTGTTCAAGCCAACACCCCTCCCCTGTTGCAACAATGGGTCCTTAACACTGTTTTGTATGCCATCTGGCCTCTGGAAGTACTATAGGCCTTATAGTACTTGTATAGTATAGGCCTTGCATCTGAAGAAGTGAGGTTTTTACCCACGAAAGCTTATGCCCAAATAAATCTGTTAGTCTTTAAGGTGCCACCAGACTCCTTGTTGTTTTTATAGGCCTTAGTTTGAATTCAAGCCACCCTTCCCTTCTCTTTGTTATTCTTTGTTCAATGTCACAGCAAGAGCAGATTCCTGATTGCCTCTCTACATGTTTATAATTAATCTATCTCAAGAGAATTATAGCCAATATTACCACCAATGCATTTTCTAAGTATTGAATCAACAGTGGTTCCAAAAAATATATATAAGATTTATTCCCCCCCCCACACCCCTCCAGGGAGCAGTCATTTGTAAGAAGCAGATTACAGACATTCTGTAGCTGGCAAGAAAAACATATTAGCAAGTAATACAGTATTTTGAAAGGAATCTTGACAACTGTAGAACTCTCTTGATGGCAGGAATGTAATAATATTACAGCATTGTGAAATATGCAGCAGTGATCAAGATAACAAACAAGACTAGGACTAGAAATTTTGATTGCAAACTTTTTGGAACAGAGACCATTTTTTGTTCTGTGTTTGTACAGCGCCTAGCACTCTAGGGTCCTAGTTCACGATTAGGGCTCTTGGCACTATGGCAATACAAATGATAATGAATAACAGACGTGTGAAGATGTTTGTTATTTTCAGATGGTTAGAAAGTGGTAAGTAGTTTATGTCAAATTCTGTGAAAAAAAAGATTTTTCAGCTTTTTCAAACTCTTTCATGGGATTTTTAGGGTGGAGGGCTCAGAGAAACTGTTGCTGCATTGCTCTTGAGTTTTGAACATTTTTCAGGTTTTCCTTTTTTCAATCAAAAAATACAACCTATCTAGCCAATGCAAATTTTCTGTGACAAATTCTCCTTTAGAGAAAGGCTATTTTTCATTTTTTAAAAATCCCTAATTCCAAAGGAATAGTTTTGACCAGCTGTAGAAACGACAAAGCAAATGGCCACAGAACGATCTAGTGGATTGTATGAATCAGTAAACTCACAATAATACGTCGGGCCCAATCCCTTACCCAATTCAATGGCAGTTGAGCGTTAGGGCTAGACTAGTGCCTCACTTAGCCAAGCCAGGTGGAAAAGGGACATGACGTCCTGCACCCACTGTTTGATCTTCCATCTGGGTCTGATGTGTCCTTGCTTCTCTAGATACCCTCCCCCTGGGAGCAAGTTGGCCTTCGCTCTATCCCTCCAACCCACCTGCCACAGTTGCTAACCAGGTCTGAGGTGAGGGAGTAAGCTACACCCTTTCAAAGGCTTCAGGAACTCACCTCATCCCTTGATTGAGGGACAAGTAAGTGAGACATTGCTAAGACAGCAGAGAAACCATTGATAGGGCTAGGGTGTCCTTTGCTAATGCTCTCTCTACCAGTTACTAAGCAGGCTGGAGAGGGTTAAAGATGGAGTTAGTGGGTGATTTCAGGAGTCCATTGACTTCTGTTTGCCCATCTGTAAAACTGGCATTATAGCCCTTACACACCTCACTAGGGGCTGGAAGAGCTAATTAATGAAGGTCTGTAAAGTCCTTCGAGAGCCCAGATGTAAGATATAAACAAATTACACACTATAAGTAAAGCATTATTAATTATTGTTATGATTAGACTATTGCAGCTTTACAGATATTTCAAAAGGTCATGCCCAGGCACCACAAAAATCTGCAGCTGCGAAAAGTCTGCAAATTCTGAGAAATTAGGGTCTCCCCAGGGATTTCCTGTTTTCTACAGCCTCTAAGCTTTCACTTAAGAAAACACTTTCTGGCTGTGAAAATAACTATCTTAGTGTAAATTGCTGACTTTCTGAGTCTGCAGGGAGGCTGAACTAATCACACCAAGAGAAAAGAAAACCTCCCCCCCTCCCTACCAGAGTGGTCTGCAAGATTTTCAATCTTAATTATGAACATTTAAGGGGCAACACTCTTAACCTTTTCAGTTCCAACCACTGCACCAGAACATCCAGCTACTGTGCTGCTTTACCCTGCTTGGCTGTGAATCCTCAGATAAAGGATGGCCTGTTACAATTCACCCCACACGTCCGGACTACGAAAATAGCATCTGGGTTATGGTGATGAATGAGAAGTTTGCTTCTCTCTTGAAAATTAGAATAAAAGGAAGGATTATCAGGATGCCAGCTTAAAAAAAACCAAACAAACACAAAACGTTACACTCATCCCTGATCCAAAGCCAATCAAAGTTAATGGGAGTCTTTCCATCGACTTTAATGGGCTTTGAGTTGAGCCAACAGTAAAGTTTGCATAAAAGTTTCTCTTAAACTTGTGCAGTAGCTAAGGCAATTCACTTTAATAAGCCAATGGATATTTTTCAATTATCCTGCTTGTCTCATATGGTATTACTTAGCATTAAAATATGAATAAAGGCAAATAGAATAGAAAATGAAAAGCATCATCCCTGCTTTAGGAAGCCTACAGATTTGGGGGGGGGAAGGGGGGTTGGAAATCTCTACAGATTTTGCCAAAGTGCTTTGCAGATGTCTTTTGACCTTGGTTTAATTAACTGAGCGTATTTCCCAAATCATAACAGCTTGGGTTAGGCCATGTATGATGACTTTGTTCTGCACAAATATGGCTGTAGCGTACAGACATAAATGAAAAGTTTCTTATATAGAGGATTTTATACAATCTATGGAGTAGATGTTACTGAAGACTCTACAGTGGAATTAGAACAGTCACAAAATATATTTATTAACAGCTAAATTCAACTGCTTAGTTGAAACTCCTAGCAAGATGAGCTAGTTGCTTCATGGAGCAAGATGGGGGGGGGTATATATATAATTTGTTTGATTTTTCAGGGATTTTGTGGTCTTCACTTTATCTACATGGGGGTGGAGATACTGGGGCTGGAAGGGAGGGGAGGACCACATGGGGAGTGTTGCAGAGCATACCTGCTTTGCAGTCACCCTGCAGCAGCAGCAGCTCCTGTCCCGTGGGGCTGGGCTCAGCTCTCCACTCTGGGGATGGAGGGGGAGCCTGGCCAAATGGGAGTGAATGGCGCTGCAATGCTTTGCAGCAGGAAACATGGGAGAGGAGCTACCACTGTTGGGCGAGTGTGGGGCCAAGCCCCTGCTGGAAGAGTATGCAGCTAACACCAAAGAGAGAAGCAGATTCTCCTCTTACTTACCCTGGTCTACATCAAGAGCAGCTCCCCTGAAGTCAATGGAGCAAAACAGCTGGTGTCAAACTAGCTTAAGCAAGCGGAGAATCAACCCCTGGGCATCAGGCATAACCTGTCACTCCCCTGGCATTCCAGTTGGTTTGTGTGTCCTACAGGCTCTGTCGGACTTGATTCCAGGCTGCATCAAGTCCAAGTTTGGCCTCTGCGAGTGGCCTATCCTTGATGCTTCTGAGGGAAGGAAAAACTCCCCATCAACAATATATCTAAGCCCTCAACTGTGCGGAGCTGTATGTGATGTCATAGCCCGACCAGTACACATCTCCAAGGCAACCTAGAGGAACGTTCTGGGTACCTTTCTCTGGGGAATGCCTGGCCCTGAGCTGGGCACAGGTGTGCCCCTCAAGTTCAGTAAGAGGGCTGGCTCTAGCTCACTGGCTCCTGAAAGGGGCTGAGACTGCCTGGAATGCCTTGTGCAATGGCTGGAGTCCTCCATCAATGCCTCCTCTCAAGCCAAGCAAGAGAGAAGGGAAGGAAAATTGGAAGGTTTTCCAGTTTCAGCTGGTGATGACATGCAGAAGAGAACTTCTAAGAGAGACATGCTGTGAGTTGGAGCTGGCACTCTGCTTGGTTTAGCTATCAGGTTTAAAGAACAGTACAAATATTTGTGTTAGGAGAGGCAGGAGGTGCGGTGCTTCATGGCTTTGGCAGGTCAGTAGTAATGAGAGTTGCCACCCGAAGGTGCATTAAAAATGTTAACACTTGCTTGTAAAAAAACCCAGCATTTTTCAGTCCTCCAAACAGGTTCAAATCTGAGTTTTGAACAACAGCTGGAGTCAATTGTCATTTGAGCCAAACCAGTTTGCCCCTCCCAAGCACAGAGTTGATCCCACAATTTTCTGACCTAGACGTCAGAGCGATGGCCAAGGCGCCATGCTGATATGCCATCAAGGGCACCCCGTGGTCTCCATTACTGCAGTGTTGGAGCACCTCAGTCGTTAACATGCTTATTCTCAAAACACCACTGTGAGGAAAGGAAGTGCTATTACCCCCATGTTGCAGATGGGCAATTGGGGCACAGCCTGAACAAGACCCGGATCCTTCTCTTGATTTCAAAGGGAGTCAGGTACCCAAATCTGTTTGAGGATCTGGCCTAAGCGACTTGCCCAAGCTCACACAAGAAGTCGATGGTCAAACAAGAAATTGTTGACTTCTGAGTCCCAGCCTAGCCCCCAACAAACTAGGCTAGTGACCACCCCCTTCCTCCCCAGCTAGGAGCACTGCATACAAAACATGGATCTTTACTGGGCAATAAAAACACATGCAGAGCAACAGTGACCTCTGAGCAATTCACGGTCCCAGTTGCTTGCAATAATTCCTGCTGCTTTATTTCATCTCCAAAGTATGAATTCAAAGGACTAGCTCTTATCCCTCACTATGGCCCTGTCATGCTGCTCTGGTGGACCAAGAGGACCATAAAGCTGGCTTAACCAGCTAACTAGGAATTCCTTCAGCATAAGGTGAATCCTCACATAGCGTAGCGCCAGCGTCTTACCCTACCGCCTTGCAGTTCCTAGGGAGAGTGCCACAGTTCCCAAAGAGGCTGCTTGGGGCCATAGGAAGTATGGCACAACCTAGAATGACTCTTACCTCCCTTAGTTGGGCCAGGAGTGGATATAAAAGCGGTCCTAGGTTTGAGGGGCAGTGCACATCACAGGGTCCTTCCTTAGCCTTTCGCAGCACAACAGACTTGTGTATATCATGCCCTGATTCTGAGACAGCTCTGCATCATTTGTGTTTCTACTGTCCCACCTTTTTATTCAGTAACTAGTCAGAGTTGGGGCCACAAGGGAATCACTCTAGCATCTGCTCTGACCTCCTGTATAGCAAAAGCCACCCACACTACCCAACACCTGCACACTAAACCCAACCACTGGAATGAGACTAAAATATTACAGCACACACAAGCCTAGATTTATTATGTGCCACAGGCAGAGAATAGAAAGGACCAAGGTGAACCAGCATCCGAGGTCCCTGCAATTGCAGGGAAGTGATTAATAATTATTTCACTGCCTTGGAGTAGTTTCTTAAAACATTGTGATTAAAATATGCACATGTCTCATGTTGGCTTAGTGTAATAAAGTCAATGGCAGTTAATACCATCTTGAAAGATTACTGCTAAAAGTTTCTCTCCAGGCATATTTTAAGAGGAGAAAACTTGGTAACAGTTTTGGAATTCTGCTGTAAAATAATCATTCCTTTTGTATCATGTCTCTTTTCCTTGTATTGATCTTCCAAGCACCAGTTCTATCTAACTCCAAAGAGCCAGGTCACAGTGTGTAAGCCAGCGGCAACCTTAGATTGTGAAGGACATCAGTCTTTGGTCAAAAATATATTCTGAGGCCAGGTCTACACTACCGCGGTAGTTCGACGGCTGGCAATCGAAGTTCCGGGTTCGATTTATCGCGTCTGGTCTGGAACGATCCCGGAAGCGCTCGCCGTCGACTGCGGTACTCCAGCTCGGCGAGAGGAGTACCGCGGAGTCGATGGGGAGCCTGCCTGCCGCGTGTGGACCGCGTCTGAACCGCGGTAAGTTCGAACTAAGGTATGTCGACTTCAGCTACGATATTCACGTAGCTGAAGTTGCGTACCTTAGTTCGAATTTGGGGGTTAGTGTAGACCAGGCTAGTAGAGAAGGCTGGGACAGGATCCCTTCATCACAAGTGTTCCTAGAAGTTACCTAGTAAATCAAAGCTCTTCTGCACATTAGTCTATGTCGCTGCTGGCTTCTCTATGTGAATAGTCTCCTGTTAATTTGTTATCTCCAGTCTCCCTTTAAAAAAAAAAAACAGACCTTCCTTTAGCATCCATCTACTTCTCGGTCAGTTATTTCAAAAGAGCCATTTCAAAATGGATGATGCTCTCTTTCAAGGTGTGACGAAGTGGAGATTTTCCCTTGTTATGTTGTATGTGAGTCTTACTGTTTTGCATGAATGCTGTGTGCGCCTCAGTTTCCCTTTGTATTGCACCAACGTCTAAGTGGTGGGAATAAGCGTGTGTGAGACTTTTGTGGGGGTTGCTCCAACTGCCTGCAGGGATGCTATGGTCACCCCTTCATAACCTGAGACCACGGAGGGGGATGCGACCAGGTGACTCTTGGCTTGGGAAGCGAGACAAAGGCCGGAGGAGGAGCAACGGACAGGGCAGGGGCCAGGCAGCTGGAAGCGAGTTAGTCTCTGCTGGCTTGGGGCACAGGGGGAGGGCCAGAGCCCTGGCTCTGGGCTCCCTTCCCCCCCAAGATGGACTTGGCAGGAAGTCACTGATTTCTGTGCTAACAAGTTCTGTTCTACACGGTGTTCCTGTCGACTAATAAACCTTCTGTTTTACCGGCTGGTTAAGAGTCACATCTGACTGCGGAGTTGGGGTGCAGGGCCCTCTGGCTGCCCCAGGAGCCCCGCCCGGGCGGACTCACTGCGGGAAGCGCACAGTGTGGAAGGGGATGCTGAATGCTCCGAGGTCAGACCCAGGAAGGTCGAAGCTGTGTAAGCTTCTTGCCCTGGAGACTGTACGCTCAGAGACAGGAGGCTCCCCCAGAGTCCTGACTGGCTTCGTAGGGAGTAGTTCTAGAGCATCCCCCGGTGACTCCGTGACACAAGCATCCCCCGGTGACTCCGTGCAACATGCCCTTTTTTAATGGGACAATACGGGGGCAGGAGGACCACTAAGCCCAGTTAGAAATGTAAAGGCAACAACTATTAAAAACAGCAAGCAAGGGGAAAAAGCTGGTCATACACTTTGTTCATTTCATACCTAGCTGCCTCTATTCCAATAAGCAATCATCCAGTGCTAGAGGCTAGCATAGACTGCATGACTGTCCAAGAAAATAAAAGTATGTGTAAGAAGATGATTCCTAAGCAGCTGTAAGGCAATGCAAGCAACATGGATGAATGCGCATGTAGAAATCTTTGCGGAAATGTTTTGTCCTAAATGAATTGCAGGCTAGTTTGATTAATCCCAGCTGCAGGATCTGTCTCTCTTCCCTCCCTGCCTGCAGGGTTTTTTTTAATAGTTTCTTTTCCTCATCTGTTCAGTTGGAAAGGATAGCAATCCATTGTACATGCTGCACTTCAGCAAGAACAAAGGTGCTTTAGAAAATGATTTTCATACATCTCGGATAGTTCATCTTTCCCTGTTTTGCATGTTTGTTTGCAGTTGTTGGAAGTAACAGAAAGCAGAGGGCTGCATTTGTGTCTTATTGTTAATCTTATTTCCATGGATCATAAAGGAAAGTAGCTGATCTAGTTTTCCTCACTGATGTACAAGCAGTTTAAAGCATTTTGCATAAGAACCTCGACATTCTCACCTTAAATTGTGCTGTTTGTCAGATCTCCCAAGCCAAATAAGGTGGATCTCAGTCTGGGGGTGTACCTAGAATACTACAGAAAGTCATGCTGCAGCTATAGGAAGTGGCAGTCTCTCTCTCTCTCTCTCTCTCTCTCTCTCTGCATCAGGCTGTGTCTGTACTATGGAGATTATACTGGGGTAGCTATGTCAGCATAGTTATACCAGCATTACCCCATAGTATAGATACAGCCTTCACTGACGAAAGGTTTTTTCATCGGTATTGGGAACATCACCTACTTGAACAAAGCTATCTCCATTCAATGGAGTGTTCTTCCATCAACAGAGCTGTGTCTACACAGGGGTTAGGGCAGCATAGTCAGGGGTATTTCCCACACACACACACGCACACTCACCAGACCGACCTAGCACCACTGACCAAATTTAAGTGTCGAGCAAGCCTCAGTGCTGAACAAGTGTTCCAGCATAATGGGGGGGAGGGGAACTGTGCTGCAAGGGGGTGCTGCCTCCCATAAGAATGGTAAAACCAAGTCCCTTTCCACTTACATTTGTTAAGGAGCACGTAGCAACTTTTGCAGGAGAGGGGATGCTAGCCCTTGTTTCCTGGCCAAATTCCACCTTGAGTAGTTGCATTGCGACTACCTCAGATTCCCCCTCCACTTTCAATTGGAGATGGCATTCCTCTTCATTGCCTAAATGCATGCTGTTAAGACAGCTACCACATTTCACCCATAGGGTAGCTGCAACTGAGTTCTGGATGAACAGATTCTGTTTTATATTTTCCACTGACTGGAGTTGCTCCTGATTTGCACTGGTGTAAAGAGAAGAGAACCAGGCTCCCGGTTTGAAAAGCACTTTGGACCCCTTCAGAACAAAAAGGTGCTGTAACAAACATGAGACATATTAGAAACCCTAGTCACACAAATCTAACCAGTTTCCAATTAAGTGGCTATTTTAGTATGTTTTTGCCCACCTAGATATATGCCATATAATTAGGAAAGCGATCAACTGAATTGCAGGTACAGAGGCATCAACTTGTTATTTATATGCACTGCATGACATTTAGATGGGAAACAGTAACTACCTGCGTCACCTGAAGCCTCTTTCAGCTACCGCCTAGCAGCAGAGGAAAATTCTCCCCCTGAAAACAATGTGCAAGAATCCACATTACCCATTACCACAGTGTGCAGCATAGTTTCCTCCCCATGCCTGGATCCTCTGCTCCTGGGGAAGCAGCACTTATTATTTGCAGTCATTGGATTTAACAGTGAGTGGACTATTATACGTTTCCCTCTTGCTCGTTTCTTCCTCTTTTTTCCCCATTCTATAGATATTTTTTCCCTTGGGTTGATTCCTGTTATTTGCTTGTCATAACTCCCACTGAAAGGACCCATAGCTACCCCAAAGCCCTAAGCCACAAAAAGCTCCCCCTCCCCAGAAGAGAGGGACAGATTGTTTTAATTTCATAATAAAATAGAAACATTGTCCTGAGCATGTATAATGTACTAGCATCTGGAGCACAGAGCAGCAAGAACGGCCTACAATTTCCTGTGATCTTTCTCTGGTCAAGTCCCAAAAGAAAATCCTTTTAATCTTGAGATTCTGATTGTAAGAAGAGACCGAGCACTGGTTTATAACCCCTGATCAAAGAGTGTGCAGCCCTCATCTACAGAGCTCCTTACAGAAGCCGAAATCCTATTGACGTCTATTGGAGTTATACCTGTGCACATAGTAAGACCCCAGGTTGCGATTCTCAAAGCTGATGAAATTTACCCAGTCAGCTCCCATTCTGTTCACTGGGCTATTTCCTCTAGTCATCTTTCAGCCAAATCATTGATCCCCGTCCTCCTTTGACAGGGGAAAGGACTGAAAACCCGGCCAATTCCAAACCCCAGGGGAACCAAGGCACAAAATGAGGAATGTTTCTTTTGTTGCCTTGATCTCCTGATCCAGGCCCTGCAGAAGACCCTCTGGGGCTATGTGGGAATTGGGATCTGCAGCTGAGAAGGGTGGATGGCATCTTTCCCCAGACAGCTCCACCGTTACTTCCTGGCTAAGATTAGTTTGAACACTTTTCCCTGTCTGTACTGTAGGTTGCAGGAAGATGGCTTCAGGGCCATCTGCTGGGTGGGGATTTTCTGCCAGAGCGCTGGGGCAGATGGGAGAGTGCACAGATGGCCAATGCTTTGCAGAGACAATTCTGGTGTCTGGGAGTGCCTTCACATGGAGTTGGCAGGCCAGGCCCTCTCAGCCTTCCACACAGCGGAGGTAGTCCTTCCCTTGTGAGTGATGGGCACGAACTATTGCTGGATGAAATTTCAGACAAATAGTTTATTTCCCCAAAAAATGCAGTTTGGGGCAACCTGAAACTATTGGTGCATTTGACACAAAGTCACAATCGTTTTGGCCAGAAAAAAAGGTCAGGACTTAGCTCCCATTCACAAGTGGCTGGAGGAAGAGGGGATACTGCCCCATGGGCAGAGCTCACCTGGGATGTAAAAGACACAGATTCAATTCCCTCCTCTGCCTGGCAGGGAGAAGGGATTTGAAAATGGGTCTCCTACCTCCCAGCAGCTTGCCCTAACCACCTTGGCTATCCTTAACTGATGCTCGCTCTCCCCTGTTGAAGTTGCTCTACGGGGTTTTAAACACTTGAATAGTCAGTGGGCCAGAGTGCGCATATGGGAGACTAACGCTGCAGCCTGGTAGTTAGGTCATTCACGCGAGAGCAGGGAAAGCCAAGTTGAAATTTGTTCTCCACATCAGGCAGAGAAGAGAACAGAAGCCAGGTCTTCCGCAGCCCAGCTGAACGCTCTAACGTCTGGGCCCCAGGCCGAGGTGCTTCTGGCAGTCTAGCCCTTTGCTTTTATTTTAGAAATGTCCAGAAGCAAAGTGATTATTTCGACCAAAACAAGTCGTGTCAATTTTTTCAATTCACTGACTTCTTTGGAATTTTCCACTGTGGTTGAACCGAGCCCCCAATACTTTTTGTTTTTCAGAACTGCCAGCAAATCAACCAAATGAGCTATTGGCCCAGCTGTAGGAATGACCCAGTGAAAACACCGCAAGGTTCCTCTTGCAGAAACTCTCCCCCATACAGATTTCCCCCATGTAGGGGATTCATCTTACCATCCATTAGTTTAGGATCAGGCCTGCACTCTCCAGCCAGGTTCAAGGGGTAGACATTTATTTCACTGTCACTTTAATCTCCCTCCAGGTATCCAGTAGCTACTGTTAGGCAGAGGGAGGGGTCTTATACATTGAGGAGTGTTCAGAATAAAGATCTTTAAAACTGCAGTCACCCCGTCCTTTTGTAGCTAGAGGGCAACAGAACAATTTAAGGCACAAGGAGTGGAAGTGGCAGCTGTGTCAAACTCTCGGCATCTGAAGAACATGTGGTGTGAGCAGGTCATGTTACCTGCTAGATCTTAGCGATTGAGACCGGCAGTAGCTCCGGATTTCATTTCCGACCAGGGCCATATGTTTGAACAGGAAGTCTAGTTTCATCTTCTACTATCCCAGTTACCTGCCCAGCAAAACAAGTTCCTGAGAAACCTGTGAGTTTCAGAGAGCTCGCACGTCACACATTCCTTGCTAGTATCAGGCTGTGTTTTGTTCTTCAGGTTCGCGTTCTGTTCAGCATTTCAGAAAAGCACAACAGCTATCCAGCTGCTGCAGCTCCTACGTCTGAGCTCGGGGTGGCACAATGCATGTATGACGTGAGTGCGGGACAGTGGCACTGAGCCACCTCTGAGGACACAACGTGCCAGGCTACTGCTGGGTTCACTTGTTACAAGGCATCCCTGCAGTATTTTCAGTAAGCCTCTTCAAAACACCTCATTTTTCCCTGGGGAAAATTATCCCTCCTCCATTCCTGCAGCCCTTACATATCCAAAGCTAGCCCCAACCAGCCTGTCAAGGTTCTGCCTGGGATTCTGGAAGATGCCTATGGAAGTTGAGTGCCCAACTTCCTTTAGTTCCAATGAGTTGGGTGCCTAACTCCCTTAGATGCCTTTGAAAATCCCACCCCCTACCTCTTTCCTTTGCTAAACTCTCACCTCAAAAAACAGATTTTAGCCAAGATTTTCAAAGATAGACCTTCCTCCACTAATGAGGCCAGCTTTGATTCCCTTTTTTTCCCTTCTCCCACTCATATCTACACCGTCTTCCAAACTCACCCTCCGTAGGTAACCCACGAGGCTGACCTCTACAAGTCCCGCTTGTCTACAAGTCCTACAAATCTACAACTTGTTTAGCTGGCACAGAAGCTCCATCGCATAGGTCTTTCAGCTGATTTCTCTAGGGCACAATTTATGTTCCATTCCCTCTGTATATGCCCTGATCTTTCCCTAGCCCTTGGGCTTAGGGCGCACCCACTAGTGTCTTTTAAACTAATAAAGCATATGATGAGAGGCTGTGTAATCCAATGACATCTGCACCAGTCTGGCTTGCAGGAGTGAGTCTAGGCCTCTGCTTCTGACCTGCTGTGTGACCTTTGTCAGTCTTGTCTATTGTGATTGGAAACTCTGAAGGGCAAAGATGGTCTCCTACTTTGTGCTTGTACAATGCCTGACAATGAAGTCCCAATCTCAGCTGAGGTTTCTGGGTACTCCTGTAACAGCCTGCTTGGGGATTATTTCTATCTAGTGACGGGTGGGGTGTATGAACCTCACACTGGCAAGGGTTAAGGGAAGCCAGTGAGCACAGTTAGTGTCCCTGATGGCACCTGGAGGCTGTGTATCAGGTTTAATTAAGGATGAAACCCAGATGAGACAAGAGGGAGGCTGATGTAAGGGGAGGAGTTGAGGGAGGGAGTTGGTACCCTGGGATTGGCCTTGACTGGAGAAGGTAATTCCTGAAGCACTGAGAAGATAGACTGCAGGGCAGGAGCCTGAGGCGCACTGGGCCTCCAGGGAGAAAGCCCTGGGAAGCAGCCCACTGTATCAGAGCAGGAAAGAACACCGCAGAGCATGGGATGGCGGCAGAGTTTGCTAAGGACTGGGGCAGGAAGGGTGGAAGAGTGTGTGTCCCTTTGCATTAAGTTTGGACTTTGGGTAACTCAGAAGGGGTAGGACAAAATGTGACCAGGCCAGTGGTCCAAGTCATAAGACAAAGTGGAGCACTAGCAGGCCTGAATGGTGTTTGATTGGGGCAATGGAGAAGGCCCTGCAAAAAAAATTTATCTTAACAAAGAGAAGGTTAAGGGGTGACTTGATGAGTCTAAATATCTATATGGGGAACAAATATTTAGTAATGGGCTCTCCAGTCTAGCAGAGAAAGGTCTAACATGATCCAATGGGTGGACATTGAAGCTAGACAAATTCAGAGTGGAAAACAAGGTGCAACTTATTAAGCAGGGAGAGTAATTAGGGCAATTTTTAAGTCCAGATTGGATGTTCTTCTAAAAGAATTATTTTGGAGAAGTTCTCTGGCCTGTGTAATACAGGAGGCCAGACTAGATGATCAAAACAATGGTACCTTCTGTCCTTGGAGTATATTGATGCTGTGCCCAGCCATGAGGGGTGCTTTAACTAGTGAGCTGCTTTTGTAGAATTTAATAATCAAACAATCACCGTTTAAATTAGAGATAGACACGCATAAGCAAAAGATCTGCAGGAAAACTAAGTCACATGCTTGGTTTGTATCTTGCCCCATAAGCCTGCCCGTCTGTAGAAGGTTCCAGTACTTTCCACGGGAGACAGAGTTGTGAAATAAAAAAATAGAGAGATGCTTTTCATTCATTTTCACTTGGTAAAACACAATTCTATCTACTGCGCACTGAATATTCTCTACCTGAATCTGCTTTCACCGAGTCATTCTACAAGTGGAAATGAGCCAGCATGTAAGTCAGCTAATTTTTTTCCTTATCAGGTCAGTTTCTAAATATTCCAAAGTGTACCCATTTATTTCCAATGGAAAAAAAATCCTACCAAGCCCATGTTTTTATAATGAAGCATTTGGCTATTTCTATATCCTAAGGGGAAAATGCCAAGACACAGGTTGGGAACCCTATAGAGGTGGAGAGGGAAAGAGTAGAGAAGAGAGGATCTGAAATCACTCTCACACATACTGCACACTTCCATAATTCAAAAAGGCTTGATCCAGTTCATTTCAAGTTGTCAAAGGGCCAGTATTAGGATTAATAATACTGAGAAGCCCCTACCAAGATCAGGGCCTGATTGTGTGCTAGGCATCGTACATACAGAGACGTTCCCTGCCCCAACGAGTTTACAATCTAAATAGACAAGACAACAGGTAGGAAAAAGGAAGAATTATCCCTGTTTTACAGATGGAGAACTGAGGCACACAGAGACTATACCCCTTGAAGACAATAGAAAGGGCCTCATTGACTTCACTGGGCTTGGGATCAGGCCTAATGTCAGAGAGGTTCCTCTGTATAGGCCATCTGTTAATGGGTCAGATCGAGCAAGGGACGAACCACCTGCTGAAGTTTGCTGAACACTTTCAGCGCCCACTGAAGTCAATGGGCCTGGTTCCCACCCCTGAGTAGTCATTTAGCGCCTGATCCAGAGGCCTGTTTCCATTGGGCTTTGGGATCAGGCCCACACACCATTCTCAATTTGGGGGCATCTTCCACCCACTTTCCAGTGGGGTAAAAGACTGCACATGGGCAAGGCAGTGGCGAATCAGACCCCAAGGTGGCAACTGAGAGCACGGCCAGAGTCACTTATCCCTTTGATAGATTAGGCCCTATGACAGAGTCCAGCCGGCCATTTCATGGCTGAAAGCCCTCTCAGTAAGAGGTGGCTTTAATATTTACATAGCAAAGCCAGAGAAGAGATTTATGACACAATAAAATCCCAATCTCATAGTACATTTCATTAGTAATAGTAATTAATCAATCACTTTGCTTAATATTTCATATTACAAGTCCTCCAGCCACCACTCCCCATCATCCCCTCCTCCAAGGCAGGCATAAGTCAGTCCTGATACTCTCATTTTACTTGCTTGCACTCCACTATGTTTCTTCCCATTTAAATTAAGAATAATTAAAAGTTTGTCATAGCAAGAGCAGATAAAATGCACTTAAAAGTCAATCCAGAGCTCATACAAGCCTTTCATTTAGGATATTTTTCAAATTTGGTCAACCAATTTTCCTAAGATATAAATTTTTATTAGAGAATATTTAAAAATAAACGGTACAAAAGATTTGAAGAGTCAGTTGTCGATCATTGGGGGAACATACAGAGTATGGGGGGGATGTTGTTATGTCAGGGTTGGCAGCACACATAATACATACAGACTGTGATGTCTCCAATGGGGGGGTAAGCGGTGGGCGAGATCAAGACACAGTTGGTAAGCGGTGAGGGTCAATCATCCGCATAGGGGGTACAAATAGTCATATTATGTAACCCTTCTGCCCATCTAAGTTGGCAGCGACAAGGGCCGGGTTCTGTATCTAGGGGTTCCGTTTCAATAACACAATGCAAAACCGGCTCGAGCCCCCACCCAGTGACCTGGGACAATTACATACCACCCCCCTGGGTACCTCTAAGAGGCAATACTTCCCCTCTCGCAAGCACGGAGTCTGAGTGTAGCAGAAAATGTTTAATAACATGAGGTAAACGACATCAGCATAAAATTGGAAAAACACCACAAACAGGATTCATAACAAACCATGAGCAAAACCCACCCCAGCAAATTGGGCTGTGTCCTTTCCCTTTGGTTCTTGAATCCAGCAACCCAAAAATCACCCAGAGTCCCCAAAGTCCAACACCCCCAAAGTCTCTTGGGTCCAGCAACCACCCAAAGTCCCAAAAGTCCAACAACCCCCAAAGTCTCTGTCCCTGGTCAGTGCAGCCCCAGAGTAAAGGGGGGGGGCACGCAGGGTGTTAAGGGGCACCTTACGTGATCCGAGGCTGGCCAGCCGTCTGTTTCCCCATGGGGGTTCCGCTGCAGCCTTCACCACGAGCCAGTCCACTTTCCTGCCATCCCACGAACTGCTCCGCTCTACAAGCTGCTCCGCTCCGCTCACCGACCAGTGAGCCGTTCCAGCCGTCCCCGCAAACAGCTCCGCTCGCCGTTCCTTGGGCCACCCCAACCGGCCCAGCAAGGCTCCACGCCGCTCACTGCTCCTCCAGTCGTCCCCACAAATTGCTCCGCCAGCTGCTGAGCAATATAGCTTCAGGCTCCCCCACTAGTTAACACAGCACTCAGTGATCTCAGCTCTTAATAACTTTAGCTCTTTTGTGATTTCAGCTCTTAGCAATTTCAGCTCATAGTATAGTAGGGGAGCCCCAGTGCTAGTGCACCATTAGCCCAAAGTGAATTCAGCTCAGCAGCCTGTAACTAGACTCCTAAGGGAATCAAAGTTAGCTCTGACATTCAACAGTGGAGAGAGGAGGCAGTGCAATTGGTGTTTCAAACCCTCAGAGGGGGCCCATACCATCAGGTACAAATACCTGTCCCCATCCTCTCTCAATTCACTGGGTTTTGTAACCCATGCCCCTTGTCAAGCAAGTGCTACTTAGGTAATGGTGAAGGACTCACTCAGTCCTTCTGTCATACAACAGTTCCACTGGCCTTGATTCACAGAATCAGGGTAACAAAACTTTATTCTTCCTGCCCCAATAATAGAGAAACTGGGGATCCCACACCAGCCAAAGTAACCACTTTCAGTTGCTGTGTTTCATGCCAGGCGAGTGGGTGTGCCTATGCAAACAAGATCAGCCCCTGGAGTTCTTTTCCACACTCGCCATAATTCACCATCAGATGTCAGGGTAGAGCTCATCCTGACTCTGCTTACAATTATATGGAGATATACCTATCTCATAGAGCTGGAAGGGACCTTGAAAGGTCATTGAGTCCAGGCCCCTGCCTTCACTAGGAGGACCAAGTACTGATTTTGCCCCAGATCCCTAAGTGGCCCCCTTAAAAATTAAACTCACAACCCTGGGTTTAGGAGGCCAATGCTCAAACCACTGAGCTATCCCTCCCTGTAAGGATTTCTGGATTTTAAAAATCTTATTAGGCTCTTTGGGGTTTGTTATCCTAAAGGAGGATGTTTTTGCTTTGGGTCAATGATATTCTATATTGGTTATGCATAGTTATCTATGCAACAGCTTTGCTTTTGCTGCACTGCATCTTTAAGACTCTGCTGGAGAATCTGCTGTTATGTGAAGCTGAATGACACAGCTTGGTACTGAGGAGACACCGGGCTCTCTCTCTCGCGCGTGTGCATACTTTACTTTTGTTCTTTCTTGCTTGGTTTTATTTTCTGAAACTGAACTAAAAGTCGATCAAGTTGGAAGTACACAGTTGCTCTTTGCAGATGGATAAACACAGCAATGCTCACTCAGTAACTTTTTCAGCAAGTATTTGGGGAGGGTTGAGGTGATTGCTGGTGGTGGTTATGCAGGGAACTTGAGTGGGGGAAGGGATTTTGATTTGAAATGTGTTTGCTGCTTGGTGGTTGTGTGCATAGGGGAGAGGGATGGGTGTACAAATGCTACGCCATTTTGTTTCGGTGTAGCGATTGTAGGCCTGTCTTGTTAATTGAGGGTAAAAGCATCTAGGGCCTGGGATCAGCGTTGTTCTGGCTGTTTAGAACCAAATGAAGAATGGTGGGATTTTCAAAGATGCCTAAGGGAGTAAGGTCCAAACATTTAACAAGACTTGTGCTCCTAAACCCCTTAGGTGTTTTGAAAACACAAGGTATGGGCTTGATGCAGGAATCACTGGGTAGAATCCTCTGACCTGCCTTATGCCAGAGGTCAGACAAGATCATTATAATTGTCCCTTCCGGCGCTACAATCAAGGAAAAGCTCCTCCCAAGTCCCTACATTTATATCAATCCAGCCTCTCATTTAAAAAACAAAAAAGATCTTTCTCAAATCCAGATCTTTCTTCATCTCTGTAATTGGACAGAGCAAACAGTTTGCTTCCCATTTAGGGGACTCTTATCCCATGCCCCCGAGGCTAGATATACTACATAAATGCTTCATCAAGATGTTTTGACTATATGCCATACATAAGCTGCCTTCAGCACTATAGGGGATCGTAAACGCTCAATGTCTGTTTTGAATCAGCATATGCCAAGTTCCAATTTAATAGAAAATATATCTTGCTTTAAAGATGACATAATTCCCCATTATACAGAGAACAGGAAGAAAAATAAATCAATAAATAAGTTAGGATAAGAAAAAAAATCTTCTGAATGGCATAAAACTGCAATAACTGCTACGGTAACTGTTTTAAAAATCTATACAGCCTCAAAAGTTAGATGGATTTCAGACCGCTTTCCTTGATTTATTGAAAACGTTTAAGAGGTTGCAAAAATGCATATTTACTGAGCTGGCAAGCTTAAATTCAGCATGCACAAGATTTCAGAATCTTCAGGCCATACTACATATGCCCGGTTAGTTATATTGCTACCCCTTGTAGTCCAAAGATCATAGAATAATAGAATATTAGGGTTGGAAGAGACCTCAGGAGGTCATCTAGTCCAATCTCCTGCTCAAAGCAGGACCAACACCAACTAAATCATCCCAGCCAAGGCTTTATCAAGCCGCGCCTTAACAAGCTCTAAGGAAGGAGATTCCACCACCTCCCTAGGTAACCCATTCCAGTGCTTCACCACCCTCCTAGTGAAATAGTGTTTCCTAATATCCAACCTAGATCTACCTCACTGCAGCTTGAAACCATTGCTCCTTGTTCTGTCATCTGCCAGAACTGAGAACAGCTTAGCTCCATCATCTTTGGGACCCCCTTTCAGGTAGTTGAAGGCTGCTATCAAATCCCCCCTCACTCTTCTCTTCTGAAGACTAAATAACCCCAGTTCCCTCAGCCTCTCCTCGTAAGTGATGTGCCCCATCCCCCTGATCATTTTCGTTGCCCTCCGCTGGACTTTCTCCAATTTGTCCACATCCCTTCTGTAGTGGAGGGACCAAAACTGGATGCAATACTCCAGGTGTGGCCTCACTAATGCCGAATAGAGGGGAATAATCACTTCCCTCGATCTGCTGGCAATGCTCCTACTAATACAGCCCAACATGCTGTTGGCCTTCTTTGCAACGAGGGCACACTGCTGACTCATATCCAGCTTCTCATCCACTGTAATCCCCAGGTCCTTTTCTGCAGAACTGCTGCTTAGCCAGTCGGTCCCCAGCCTGTAGTGGTGCATGGGATTCTTTCTTCCTAAGTGAAGGACTCCGCACTTGTCCTTGTTGAACCTCATCAGATTTCTTTTGGCCCAATCTTCCAATTTGTCTAGGTCACTCTGGACCCTATCCCTACCCTCCAGCGTATCTACCTCTCCCCCCAGCTTTGTGTCATCTGCGAACTTGCTGAGGGTGCAATTAATCCCATCATCCAGATCATTGATAAAGATGTTGAACAAAACCGGCCCCAGCACACTCCTGAGCCATGTAGTTATACCAACTTAATCCCCCCCGGTGTACACAGCACTCCATCAAAGGAATGTCCACATAGCTACCACTTCTTGGGGAGGTGGAGTACCAACGCTGATGGGAGAAGCTGTCCCGTCAGCATAGGTAGGGTCTTCACTAAGTGCTACAATGGCGCAGCCGCACCCGAGCATGGCTGTAAGTGTAGAGAAGCCCTAAGCAATCTCTGATTTGCTGCACTATTGACATTAGCTATCTTGAGCTTGGCTCCTGCAATGGGATCTGCCTTTGTGAACAGTGAATGAGGCTGTGGCCAGGCACCAAGGCTCAACCTTTGCAGATCCAGTTCCAAGTTCAGGACCTAACTGATCCCTGTTTTCATTTCAGAACTATCCCACCGCTCTAAATTTAAGCTAGAGTCTCCCCTATCGTCTGCAGAACTTTCTCTATGGCTTCAGAAAAGAAGTCATATGATGATGCATAAAACTTCCAAATACTGGAGCATGAGGACAATGGGAGTTGTAGGGCTTGACTTATCTAAGGTCTAACGGATGCTTGGCAGACTTCAGGGAATAAATTGCATTTGTTCTTTTAAAAATGTGGTTCTGTAAACAAATAGCACTGGGGTTAATGACTGTGCGGCTGTACTTGTAGAAGGCCTGCATTATTTATCTATAGGCGAATGTTAACGCACAGTAGGAATGGATGAATTTGTTTTTAAAAATTTAACAACGCTATCATTAACTTTTTGATGGATCCATTCCAGAGTTGCACCATCAGCCTGGACACAGGGGTCCCCACTCCACCGAGGTTCAGAATTAGGGGAAAGATAAAGCAAGAAAGGGAGTGCGCATGGAACTTTGAGTCAGGAGAGCTAGGTTCTAACCCAGCATTGCTACTACCCTGGTGCATGACTTTGGGTGAGTCATTTCACTTCTATGTTTCCCCTCCTACACCTCTGTCTGTTTAGGCTGTAAGCACACTGAGGCAGAGATGGTCTCTCACTATGTGTATGTAATGGTACCGAGCACAGTGGAGCCTTGATTTTGGTCAGGGCCTCTTAGCATCACTGCAATACCAACAGGAGCGCCGCCAGCTTTTCCGCCGCCCTATGGCGGCGGAAGGTCCCACCCCGAAATGCCGCCCCCCCACAGAGGCGGTGGCCGAAATACCGCCACAGTCACTGCCCCCCAAATCGCAGTGCCCTAGGCGACCGCCTAGGTCGCCTAATGGGTTGCGCCGGCCCTGAATACCAATAATGGGATTTTGTGCCAGTTCTGACTCACTTTCCAGTTGGCCATGTTCATAGCCCCTTTGTGTGCTAGGGGCAAGCCTTTGTTCACCTAGCTCTTGGATATTCATTATTCATGCCAGAATCACTCATCCCTGTTTATAAAGCCAACCAGAACTGAGAGTAGGAACAGCTGGGAGAAACAGAACACAGGGGAGCTATAATTAATGGCACAGAGATGATACTGTACATGGAAAGCTCCTATTTACCCCACTCAATGCAAGAGTAACAGGCTGCTCAATGAAATCCAAGTCACATGAGCTCACTACCAGACTCTGCTAGCCATACATATTCACTTGGCAGCTGATGGATATGACTTCCTGTCCAAAAGATCCAGATATTTACCTCCTTCTCCTTTGGAGTAGAGTGAGGACAGACTGCTTTGACCTCATCTGGGCTACAGGGACAATGAGATTGCCTGGAGACTGGGTGTGCATCGATAGCCTCTAATCCCTTCTGCAGGATCTGCTAACTGTCTTGGAAGAGGAAGGTTCAGAAGCAGGGAATTGGTCCTTTGCTCTTTGCAGAATGCCCTTGTTAATGGGAAGCGCCCGCCTGCCTGGACTGGAGAATATCAAAAGGGCAGTGTGATTTCTCCCTTGCCCCTGACTATTTCCACATGCATCTGGTTAGGCATCTGTGCTGGCTTATTTACATATGACAGCAGATGCCCATGCAGTTCGCCATAGGATTTTGTTAGGTCCCTCGCGTTCGCTGTTGTGCTAGACAGTGTCACTTTAGATTGGCTCCAGCCATTTCTGCCTGAGTCTCCAAAGGGTGTGATCTCCCGTGTGGTGTTCTGAAGGGCTCTCATCCGACTGTTCAGGGTCTTCGAGGCTGCTACAGGATTTTGCAAGGTAACCTGGACGCCCACATGCAGCGGACATGCCAGCTTTATGGCTTGTTGTCAACACACCCGACTGCTGTGGCATGTTGGATTTCTTGTGCCTAGCTGAGAGGGAGACTTTAATGAGAGCGAGATGGATGAAGATGAAAGAAAAGCCACTAGGCTAGGGAGAGGCCCTGAGAGTGTGGCAGGTCGCTCCTTTCCCCACTCCTGTGGGTGCTTGCTAAAGTGTTTGGCAGTAAAGTTCCTCTTGGCTCTCTCTAGCTTCTAGCATCAGCCAAGGAGCAACAGTATCCAAGGTGCCTTTATTCATCCGCACCACAGCTGAGTCCTTGGAGCAGTGTCCCCCCGATTCAGATCTCAGCACAGCAATCCCTGCCTCCGTAACCTCCAGACCAGACAGTGTCTTGCCCATGATGTACTCTTATGTGGGACTCCATTTACAGGGAGCTTGGAAGTGGCAGTCCGTGCAGCTGTCTGCCTGCTAGATGGGGATGGAAGATATAGTAACTCCTCAGTCACTGTACCGGGTTCCTAGTCAATTCCAATTGCAATTCAAAGCCTTGATTTGAGCTACACAGCTCTATCGGACTTGGGCCACAGCTGCTTAGGAGGCAACATCTCTCCCTTTGATGACAACTGAGGTCAGCCGAGACATTTAAATAAAACGCCCCAGATTTAAACATGAGGGAGATGATGACAGAGCCAATGGTGGTGGAGTCTTACGTGCAGAACTCGCTCTCCCTGGTGGCCTGAGGGAACCCGGTTTATTGACCTTCCAGGGCCAGGGAACAGGCCAACTCCATTCTCAGACATTTGCTGAGAGATACAAGGGCCTGGAGCTGGCTATTTGCAGGACATGGTCTTCTTGCGCCACCTCTGAGAGGTAAGCTGCATGCACAGGTACATGCTCATGCCATTTCGTCCATGTCCCCAAAGCTTTATGGAAGGGAGCAAGAGAAACAGATCTGAAAAACAAAGAGGGTTGCTCTTTCTCTCAGTATCTGCCTGCATTTCTGCAAGAACCTGACCTTCTTTTAGCTGCTTGGAACTGATTCTTTGTACGCCCTGGCTGTCCTAGACATGTTCCGGAGGATAGGAACAGTACTGACAAGCAGCCAGCCTTTATTTTTGGTTTTAGGTTGAATACAGCAAAAGTGCCCTGCTTCTACAATGTGCACTGTCTACAAGATTCACGTGTCAGCCGGACGGGAAATCAAGCCTAGCACATCTCCTAGGGAATCTTGAAAAACAAGCTAGACGTTATAGGCACCAGTCCTGTTATTAGGAAAAAGCTGATAACAGTCACATTTGCCCTGAAGCTTCCACTGTCTCATCCTGCAGCTTGGCTTTTTTCTCTCTGCCTCTATTCAGTCAACTGCTGCACGGAGCCTTTTCAATCATCCCCGCAGAGAGCATATGCAGTATGTTAGAGCCTTTCAACAGGCTGCCCAGACCCAAAGAGACAAGAAGCAACACGAACAGTGGCACAACTCTTTGGGTCAGACTTGTGGAAGATTCTGTTAAGTGATGGGTTTGCTTCTCACATGGAGAAGACTAAAAATGTGGAGCTATTCCTCCTGCCCTCCCACACCGCAAACATATGCCTCCATCTGCCATGGTCTGACAGTTATTATAGGCTCCACAGCCTATTACTAAGTAGCTCACTGTCTTATTACTTGTTTCCTGCCAGGTTATGTTCAGCTGATTCCCCAGTGTCAATTCAGAAAAGCACCCCACAGGCATACAAACCCACAGCCACCGGGGACTAGTTTTCAGATTGGAGTGCTTAAATTCAGGCACCTAAACACAGATTTGGCGAAATGCCGGTCTTAGGCACCCAAATACTCGTCTAGACTTTAAAATCAACATGTAGATGCTTAATTACTGAGTTAAGGGCCTAATTTTAGGCATCCAGATTTGAATATTGAGCTTCAGTCCCTGTGTTCTTAAAGCCACTTGATATAAAAAACAAACAACAAAAACTTTTGCCTGTTACGCTAATCTCCTATCATTCCAGACACGTAACACCTCTTCCCCTACATCTTTGTAAGTATAGATTCCTATTACTGAAGCTATTTATGGGGCCAAATTCAGTTTCTATTTCCACCCATGAAGCATCATGGACTAAAACCCTAACTGCTCTGACTTTACTCCATCCTCCATTCAAACTGGACACTGGGATAACAAAGCTGCCTAAAGGCTGCTATAGCCTACGCCACGTGAAGCTGTCCCACAGGGACCGTTCTGCCCACTCCTGACCCTCCTTGCCTCCACACAGGTTGATAGAGTGGGCGACACTGAGCCAATTAGATCAGCTTCACATCACCCAAGGTGTCAAGTATCAGAGGGGCAGCCGTGTTAGTCTGGATCTGTAAAAAGCGACAAAGAGTCCTGTGGCACCTTATAGACTTATGCTCCAATACGTCTGTTAGTCTATAAGGTGTCACAGGACTCTTTGTCGCTTATCACGCAAGGTGATTCCTGTACACTGGGGAAATCTCTGGTTGACACTTTAGGAGAGTTTTCCAGGAAAATAAAACCAATTTATTAAAATATACATAGGATTAAGTGAGTTGAAGCATAAGGAATGAAGATAGATGGGTATTTTGTATTGTTTTACTTTTTCTAAAAGCCTAAAACTTAATCTGGCAAGGTACCGGCTTTGTTCAAGACAGTTTCTTTCACCAAACTTCCTTCTTCCCAGCCATGGCTGACTTCCACTCAGTCAGGACATTCCAGAGAAGTGAAAGGGGCTGGTTTCCCTTAGTGAAAGATCTTTGCCTAAGAAGGTTTCTCACCCTAGATTCAGTTTCCAGAGATGCCAACCCCCATGTTTCTCAGCTTGAGAAAGCCTTGTTCCCTTGTGTCCATCTAGTGATGAGTGCCAAAGATGGCTTCTGTCTTTGCTTAGATATCCTAAAGTTCAATGACCTTGTTTCAAGAAGCAGGATGCTGCTTTTCCTTTCCTGTGGGCTTCCCATCCCCCTGTATGCAAATAGGGCTTTCATAATTTTGATTACACCATGCTTAATTTACATAGGAGACAGGTAAATAGATTTGATGTTTCCTCCTTTCTGGGAGACCGGTTCCTCTTTCTGATTAGACTGTAAAGCATTATATTAATGAGTGTGCATAATTCCTTATATAGTATTAGCATACATTTTATTATATTAATTGCAGTGTGTCATAGGCTTTCATAAAACAAATCTATACACTTTTATAATAGAGCAATATTGTATACACTAAGTTGATTCAATAAAAATAAAACAGTAGTAGTCACAAGGACTAGGTGGTATTCACCCAAGAGTTCTGAAGGAATCCAAATATGAAATTTCAGAACTACTAACTGTGGCAAGTAACCTTCCATTTAAATCAGCCTCTGTAGCAGATGACCGGAGGATAGCTAATGTGACACCAATTTTTAAAAAAGGCTCCAGAGGCAATCCTGGCAATTACAGGCCAGTAAGCCCAGCTGTAGTACCAGACAAATTGGTTAAAACTATAGTAAAGGACAGAATTATCAGACACATAGATGAACACAATATGTTGGGGAAGAGTCAACATGGCTTTTGTAAAGGGAAATCATGCCTCACCAATCTACTAGAGTTCTCTGAGGAGATCAACACACATGTGGACAAGGGGGATCCAGTGGATATAGACTACTTAGATTTTCAGAAAGCTTTTGACAAGGTCCCACACCAAAGGCTCTTCAGCAATGTAAGCAGTCATGGGATAAGAGTGAAGGTTCTCTCATGGATCAGTAACTCGTTGATAGGAAATAGAGGGTAGGAATAAATGGTCAGTTTTCAGAAAGCAGAGAGGTAAATAGTGGTGTCCCCGAGGGGTCTGTGCTGGGACCAGCCCTATTTAACATATTCATAAATGATATGGAAAAAGGGGTAAACGGTGAGGTGGGAAAATCTGCAGACGATACAAAACTACTCAAGATAGTTAAGTCCAAAGCAGACTGTGAAGAATTACAAAGAGATCTCACAAAACTGGGCAACTGGGCAACAAAATGGCAGATGAAATTCAATGTTGATAAATGCAAAGTAATGCACGTTGGAAAACAATCTCAACTATACCTACAAAATGATGGGGTCTAAATTAACTGTTACCACTCAGGAAAGAGATTGTGAAGTCATGGTGCGTAGTTCTCTGAAAACATCTGCTCAGTGTGCAGCAGCAGTCAAAAAAGGGAACAGAATATTAGGAACCATCAATAATGGATAGATAAGACCAAAAATATCATAATGCCAGTATATAAATCTATGGCATGCCAATTCCTTGAATACTGCATGCAGTTCTATTTGCCCCATCTCAAAAAAAGATACTTTAGAAATGGAAAAAGGTACAGAGAAGGGCAACAAAAATGATTAAGGGTATGGAACAGCTTCCATAGGAGGAGAGATTAAAAAGACTAGGACTTTTCAGCTTGGAAAAGAGACGACTAAACAGGGATATGATAGAAGTCTATAAAAATCAATAAGGAAGCATCATTTACTCCTTTACACAAGACAAGAAACAGAGGCACCCAATGAAATTACTAGGCAGCAGAGAGGTACACACAACAATGCATAGACAACCTGTGGAATCCTTTGCCAGGGGATGTCATGAAGGCCAAAACTAGAATGTGTTCAAAAGAGAATGTGATAAGTTCATGGAGGATAGATCCATCAATGACTATTAGCCAATTCAGTGAGAGATGCTCTGGGTATCCCTAGTCTCCGCCAGTAACTGGGAGTGGATGAATCACTTGATCGCCTGTTCTGTTCATTCCCTCTGAAGCACCTGGCATTGGCCACTGTTGGAAGACAGGATACTGGGCTAAATGGACCATTGGTCTGACCTGTTATGGCCATTCTTATGTAATTGCTTATCACTTGAGGTTTACACACACATCCCATCTTTATAGTCCAGCAAACGTTTGCATTGTATTCCTTGAAAAGCCAAGCCCAGACCAAGCTTCACTCTTCTGCTGGGGCAAAGATGTTATGCGATCTCCTCCCCCATTTGGTAGTTTGATAGCTTTGTTTACCCAATATATAGACGTACCTAGCTCAGGGTTTATGCCATGATAAATACCCTATTTCATTATGCTCATAACACATCAAACCTGCAGGATCCATCTTACACACATTTGTACAAAAGAGGTTGATCACAAAATACCAACACCTCTTGATCGATTTATTCATCATAAACTGAGCCCCCATAGAAGGAAACTGATGTCACACTCCATATTCTTCATAGAAATATTGTTATGAGAGGAAAATGGCATAACTAAGATATGTGTTATGCAAGATGGGTCGCGTGAGGTGTCATTGAAAAAAGTTATGATTTGCTGAATGTGATTATCCAGTTTGTATGCATGTATCATTTCTGTAGCTGAGATTAAGAATATTGCCTATGTAACAATTACAACCGTGTGTGTACTTGGGGGAACGCCCACCAGACAGCAGGCAATCAGCCTGAATGAGCCATTTCAGAAGGACAATAGAACTTTGAAGATACTAATCTCCCACCGTCCTGAGGAGCTTCCTGGGTTGTTGCTGAGACACTGCAGTCATCTGATAATGTCACCTGGTACGGAGTACCACCTTGAACACTGCTGGTATTTTTCCACCAGAAAGAAAGGGTTCCTACCTTATGTAAATTCTATTTACAGCTGGGGAGTAAATCAATCAGCACTCTTCTCTATTGCCTAAGGAGATTGCAAAAAACACCTGAAGGGAAAGGCAGAGATTGAGTCCAGGCTGAGACAGAGGCCAGTCTGTAAAGAGAAATAACTGGAACTCTAAGCTACAGAAACTCTGCAACTTGCCTAAAACAACATTTGGGGGGGGGGGGGGATTACATTTTGTAACCTGTTTCTTCAGTGTATTAAGCTTCATTTGCGTGTTTTGTTTTATTTGCTCAGTAATCTGCTTTGTTCTGTTTTCTATCCCTTATGATCACTTAAAATTTATCTTTTATAGTTAATAAACTTATTTCTTGTTTATTTCAAAACCCAGTTTGTGCAATTCATATCTTGCAGGAGGGGGGCAAAAAGCTGTCTGTCTCTCCACATTGAGGGAGAGGGTGAATTTTTATGAGCTTGTGCTGTGCAGATCTTTATAGCGTAAGGCAATATTATTTTGAGCTTATACCCCAAAGGAGATGTGTATGTGAGTGCTGGACAATCCCCAAGCTGATTCCTCCCACACAGAGCTGATCTCAGTGTGTCTGTGTCCATTTGCAGCTGTGTGTGTGTACTGGAGAAGGCTTGAGGGCCTGGGTGAGGAAACCCAGGCTGGTGGACAGGGTGAGGAAACCCAGGCTGGTGGAATGGGCAGAATCAGTGGAACCCCAGCATATCAGGTGGCATATCAGGGGAGTCCAACCCATCACAGAAACTTTTTTTTAAATGGAAACTTGGAAAATATTTTCCAGCTGTCTTGATCTTTAAAAAACAAAGAGAGGAGAAAGTGCTACAAAAGAGTGAGGCTGTGGGTGGATGGGGTGGGGAGTAGCTAGACATGAGTTAACATGGTGAGCAACAGACAAGAGATATAAATAGCCAAATGTTTGAATAATGTCTCTTGAGAAGACATAGAATGTTTCATATGCTCCTCCATCAGGAAGAGCCAGAATAGTTTTGCTGACATTGGGTAAGAACATGTATTGGGGAAAAGAATGTCAGAAACATGAATTCAAATGTCAGAAGACTCAGACTCTCTGCAAATACCTGTTGGACTTGGGCAGGGACTCTGCCTAGCACAGCGGGCGCTATCTTGGTTGGAGCCTCTCGATGCGACCCTAATCTAAATCTAATGCCTGAAAACTAGGGAGTTCCCTATAGAACAGGCGGAGCATGGGCAGTGGCAATAAGTGTTTCCTCACTGCAATTGGGCCACAACATCTTCTCCTCCGGGGACCAACTCTCAGCATTGGAGTAAGTTGGTCTCTCCATGCCCACTCCATGCCTGGCCTCTCTGCTGAACTGACTGAGAAGGTGTCATGTGTTGCCAGACACTAGTCTATGAGCAGCTGTACTGAGACCATCAATTCGTTTCTCTCGGGCTAATGAATTGTTATGGGATATTTATTGGGAATGGCTGAACATGAAAAGCTTTGGATTTCATATCTTTTGGACTCCTACCCCAACCTTATCCAAATTAGCCAAACCCTGTATTTTTAAGCCCTTAGTCTTGTTGGCCCTAGCTATTTGAAATCTGTTTATTCAAAGGCCCGGAGTAGCAAAGCACTTACGCACACACTTGAATTTAAACATGTGAGTAGTCACATTAAGCTCATGGATCGGCCCACTGAAATCACGGGCACACGCTTAAATGCTGTGCTGAACAACTTACATGTTTATAGTTAAGCATGTGCTTAAATGTTTTGTTGAATCAAAGCCTTGTACTGCACTCATATCTGAGCATGTAACAAAATCTCAAAAATCCAAGATATTACAGCAAAACAGGAGACTAAACTCTGATCTCAACTACCTCTGTTATGGTGGCATCTCAGCACCCCAGTCACAGACGAGGACCCCATTCTACTGGCACTATACAAACAAAACAGAGACAATCCCTGCCCCAAACCGCTCTGTAAATCTGGCATGGCTTTGGCGAACTTACTCCAGCTTTACCCAGGAGTGAATGAGATCAGACTCTAGCCTATGGTTTCATTTTGTCCCTTCTTGATAGCAAGTTTGATGGCTCTGCGAGCACTGAACTGACAGATACCTCACACCACACCTGATGTCAGCAGACATGACATTCACCTAATGTCTTCTCACTCGCCTTAAAACTTTTATTTGCCTTAAAGGGATTTTTTAGAATGACCCAACTGGCTCTATATTGATTCCCTTCCCCTCTCCCCTTTATACTGGGCTCCCTCGCTTGTTTTTATGAGCTTGCATTCTAAGATGGTGGCATTTGATGCAGTTTGCCATTAAATACAGCATGGTTCAGGGAGTGTTATTATGGAAACTTCCCAGCAGCCCTTGCAACCTCCCCCATCTGAGTTTTCCCATTCACTCAATACCCCCATGATAGGAGTATATCTATATACAAGCTTGTCTCCCCAACAGACTACTGCTCCCACCATCTGCTCATTTCTTCTCACACTGAAATGGAGGTCTGTTATTCCCTCAGGCCTCCTGGTTGTGCCAGAATGGAAAGTCCTTGAGAAGGCTCATGAGAAATGCCTTCCACCCAAGCTGTACTTATTCTGTGGATAGAGAGAGGATTTAAGTCTCTGGGACCAGGTCTATACCCAGATTTTGTACCAGTATTGCTATTTTGGTTAGGGGTGTGATTTTTACTCAAATTGTTACATTACAGCCCCTAATGGGGAGGCAGTTATACCAGTATCAAAGTGCTATATATCACTGTAGCGTATTCCCCTTCCCATATGGGAATAAATTATAGTGACAAGCACATTTATATCTGGAACACTATTTCCACTAGGCATGGTTGTCCTGCTTTAACGAGAGTGATATATATGAAACCAGTACAACTTGTGTGTTTAGACAAGGGCACAGGCTCTCATTCCATGAAGGCTAAATTCACATCTCTTTTTAAAGAAAACCCACAATTCCCTCCTCTTTCACACACAGTTTTCTACAGCAATGTCTGCCTTTGGTAATATCTGAGCTTGGTGAAAATGTTTGCATATGTTTCCCAAATAAATAATGGTAACAAGACAGACGGAGGCCTTGTCTACATTTTGGGGGGAGATCGATCTAAATTATGTAACTTCAGCTACGTGAATAACGTAGCTGAAGTCGACGTACTTAGATCCACTTACCGTTGGGTCCACACTACGCGATGTCAACTGGAGACGCTCTCCCATCGACACCCCTTCCGCTTCTCGTTCAGGTGGAGTACAGGAGTCGACGGAAGACCAATCTGTGGTCGATTTAGCGGGTCTTCACTAGACACTCTAAATTGACTGCCGATGCATTGATCGTTGTGTGTCGATCTCCCGGTAAGTGTAGACAAGCCCTTAGTGTTTGCACATTACATTTCCAAACCTCTTGACTAATATATTAGTAGTACTAATAACTAGTAAATAAACATTACTAATCATGTATTCCAGTACCAACAAGTATATATTGAAATTATTCTGTTACACTAGATTTATTGCTACTTGCATCCTAGCAATGAGCTACAGAACAGGTCATTGTTGTAAGTAATTTACACTTACTGTACAGTATTTCTTGCAGAGATTTAGCTCTAATCTGAGCTGATTCCCTGTTTTACTTTTCACAGAGTCCCCATGCACAGTACTACTATTGTATATTCCTTTTATTCCAAATACCAGATATACATCTCTCAGATCAGTTCACTGCAGACTCAAACAGTGAGGAATTCAACTGTCTAGGTCCTCTGGCAGTTTAAAATATTGTCAGAGCACTGGGAAAGCCATGGCTAGATCTGAATTTGGTAAGGGATTTGATATCAAGCTTGAATGAAATAAATCAAATGGAAAAAGAATGGAATCAAATGCACATGGCAAAGATCACAGGGGGTTAATTGGCAGCCTTTTTGTTTGATCACTGTCCAAGCATCATTGAAAGTAAAACCAGATGTTTGCTCCCTGCAAAAGGGGCAACTGGCCTGCTTAGACATTAAGAAAATAATTCATGATTTAAAAAAATACATAAGAATGTTTACAACTTTCTATGCAAAAAGCCTTCCTAGAGGCCTTGAAATAAAGCGAGTTTGAGAGATTTTGCAGAAACAACTTAATAGATCATTTGGATCCAGTAAAGGTTTTGTTCTATTTAAATTGTCTTTAAAGTTTCAGAGGGATTGACTGCCTTTTCACTGGGTTTCTTTTCTCACCTTGTAAATGGCTTTTACTGTTCCTTAGTAGAACAGTCACTAAAGCACATGGCTAATTATGCACTCAGTACAGTTTTCTGGGAAGAAATGGTTTATTGTGTAGTGTCAGCAACATTTCTAGGCATCATTCAGAGTTGTGCAATGTACATTATTTTAAGTGATTCTCACACCACTTATTTATGTCACCCCTTCTTATTCTTGACAGACAGTTTAGTCATTTTATAACGGAATGTAACTCATCACACTAAACATTTAGGATAGTCGGATAGGATCTAAATTACTGCTGCACATACAATCATATCTAATCCAATTAACTGAAATGCAATGAAGCAGTATATGAGAGGTATATCAGGCAACCTGCTTTGCTTTTTCAAATCTCTCTGATAAGCAGCAGCTAAACAAGTTTGTCAGGCTAAATATAGGCAGATCAACACTCTTCTGCTTTTAATTTTAGATTGACGTATGCTATGCTTGCAGAGACACTCCTGCAAGATAAGGCACTTCTTTTGTGGAAGTGCTTATAGATTTTTACTTCCTTTCCCTCTCCCTATTACAACATGGGACCTGTATCTGCTTGCTTGTGTCAACTATAGTTTTGTTACCTACAGTGAAGTCATCAATCAATGAAGTGGCAGGATACAATTAGCTTACAATTAAGGTCACTCTCTCCCAATCATTAAAAAGCAGGGAAATTGCCAGTTATGCTGAAATTTATGTCCCCATCTACCTCAGTTCACATCTTACCACCCAAACACTTAAAGAAAATGTCCAAAGGTCCCTACAATTCATAACAAATTCTCTTTCCATTCCACCGTGTAACCCAGCACACAATACCTATCCAGTCCCTCAGAATCATATTGCAAAGCAAATGTACCCTGCAAAGCCTTTCGGACCTTGGTCACTTTTCCAGCACGCAAGCCTCTGCCATTTCTCCCCTCCTCCCACCGCAATGGTGGCTCTGAATGCCCTTCTCATGGAGAAACCCACGGGAGTGTATCCCACCTACTGCTGACACCGCAGTGCAACTAAGGTCAGGGAGGTCAGAGCCTGACTCAGGTGAGCTGCAGGTATCTGCTGAAGAGTGAGAAAGCTCCTAGGGACTCCAGAAGCTGCTTCGTTTGTGATCCCAGTTTTGGCACATTCCTCATTTCCCGAGTGCTGCTGGTCCCTTCTCCCCCCTCCCCCCCCCAGCTGTGAATGGTGGGAGACAGAAGAGAAGAAACACCCTCTCCCTACAAACAAGGGGAGGAGGAAGGACAAACCAGTCCCAAGAGCTACAGGCCTAGGTCAGTGAACGATGAGAGGCCCCTGTTACGGGGAGGATATGCTGTTGCTGCCTAAGGATATGCTGTTGTTTGTCTCAGCTGCCTGTTTGCATGTTAACACCTCAGCTCTCCATTGTACCTCAGCAACATGAGCATTGTGTTATGGTAATGGTGCTAAGATGTGGCTACATTTGGTGTTAAGGGGCGGGGCTCAGGTCATGTTAACTTACTTCACTTTTAAAAGCTTCATTTTTCCAAGTCTAGACAGAGCCGGGGTAGGCATGGTATCTGTCCCTGCCCCTAAGAGGTAAAGTGATGTAGACTCTACTTCAACTAGAGGGAAGCCAACAAAAATGAGATTTAATCAACACAGTTTTTAAAAGTGAATGATTTGTAATTGTTTTCTCATGAAAACTTAGTTATGAATTTATCTCCAATGTGTCAAGGGAAATTCAATTATCCTCTGAACAGTAATTTTGTTACATTTCTAGACTAAATTCACTGAACTGTGAAATAGAGGAATTTTAATCCTGCTTTTAGTGAAAGGCTCAATTCAGCCTTAGCTATGAAGTCACCAGCAATGTCTCAATACTAGCTCATCTCTTCTGCAGGGCTGCTTATTCCAGAGGTCATGTGGAAAAATTCAGCCAATACCCTGAGAATTCAAAAGGTAACGTTTTTTGATAATCTTTTGCATGCTGGTTTGTTTAGAAATGTGGTATAGACAACCGAACTAAATTCCTTATCTAGATACTGTATTGGTAAAATAGTTCTGATAAAAATAGAATGATAAACCCTTATTGTCCCTCCTCACCCTAAAAATAAATAAAGTCACCCAAACTTTTGGGGAGTTTGGAAACTGTTTTAAAATGACCTACCATCCCACGTTAAAGGCCAGGCCCCTTTCTGCTTCCAAGTTCCAGACAGACTCAAAGACACCTACACAGGGCCAAGAAGACTGTACTTAATGTAGATTCAGATAATTTGTCATGCTTGGATAAGGAGCTGAGCATTTGGATGCTTGACTGAACGGAAGCTCCAAGCCCTTTGAAGTTTTCTCATCACTAATTATTTTAGGGTCTATGTTAATTGCCTATACAATGCATGAAAGTGATGGTATACAGAGTCAGCCTGGCTGTTCTGCATGCAGCTATCGGGGCACAGGACTTCAGCCTCCTTCATCAGTCCAGAAATGAAACAAGTGCCACAACTTATTTTTAAACACTGTCTGTCATGGGTGTAAGTCAAATCAGATAGCTACCAGCAAGAGAGACAGTGGACTCAGATGACATCATGATAGAAATCCATAGGCAGCATTTTTTCTTTTTAATTAGTAGCTTCAAAAGAAACTCGGTGACATTATTACAAGCTTAAAGGGGAAGCACAATACCTTCAGACAAGCACTCTCTGCAAGAGCCAATTTGCAAAATTGATACAAATCGGAGACAAAAACTAACACATCTAAAACAAGTCTACACAAACAAAGACAATAGCACTCTTCCTTCCATCCAAAGAAAATGAACATATTAACAATGAATCATGCCAAAAGCTGTTCACACTAAGAAACTGACTAAGTCCAGCTGCTAATTAGAAGTTAACCTAATGTGCAACATTTCTAGAATTATAGTTATAGAATCATAGGACTGGAAGGGACATCAATAGGTCATCTAGTCCAGTCCCCTGCACTCAAGGCAGGACTAAGTATCAACTAGACTAGCAGTTCTCAAACTAGGGTCTGAGAGTGTACTCCAGAGAGTCTGTGAGTCATGTCCAGCTCCAGAGGGTCCGTAATGCCCCACTGATCAACTTCTCCCCCTCCCTCCCAGTGCCTCCTGCATGCCAGGGAACACTGTTCAGCGGCATGCAGGAAGTGCTAGGAGAGGGGGGAAGGAGCGGGGACCGGGCACGCTCGGGGGGTGGGGGTGGAAAGAGGTGGGGAAGAGGAGGGGGAGGTGGGGTAGAGGAGCAGCGTCAAGAAGAGGTGGAGAAGTGGTAGGGCCTTGGGGGAAGGGGTGGAGTGGGGGCGGGGTTTGGGGCTGAGCAGGGGTTGAGCACCCCCGGGGAACATTAGAAGCCAGCTTGGGGGTCGGCAACAGTTTTTTAAATCAAAACAGGGGTCCTCGGGTTGCTAAAGTTTGAGAACCGCTGAACTAGCCCATCCCTGACAGGTGTTTGTCCAACCTGTTCCTAAAACCTCCAATGATGGAGATTCCACAACCACCCTAGGGAATTTATTCCAGTGCTTAACCACCCTGACAGTTAGGAAGTTTTTCCCAATGTCCAACCTAAACCGCCCTTGCTGCAATTTAAGTCCATTGCTTCTTGTCCTATCCTCCGAGGTTAATTTACCTCCCTACTCCTTGTAACAACCTTTTATGTACTTGAAAACAGTTATGTTTCCTCCTCAGGCTTCCCTTCCCCAGACTAAACAAATCCATTTCTCCCCCCGTCCCATCTTTCCTACAACTTTCATCATTTTTCTTGCTCTCCTCTGGAGTTTCCCCAATGTGTCCACATTTTGCCTGAAATATGGCACCCAGAACTGGACACAGTACTGCAGCTGAGGCCTTGTCAGTATGTCTTGCTTACAACACTCCTGCTAATACATCCTGGAATTATTGCTCTTTTTGCAACTGCGTTATACTGCTGACATATTTAGCTTTTGATCCACTATAACCCCCAGATCCCTTTCCACAGTACTCCTTCCTAGGCAGTCATTTCCCATTTTGCATGCATGCAACTGATTGTTCCTTCCTAAGTGGAGTACTTTGCATTTGTCCTTATTGAATTTCATACTATTTACTTCAGACCATTTCTCCGGTTTGTCCAGATCATTTTGAATATTAATCCTAGCCTCCAAAGCACTTGAAAGCCCTTCCAGCTTGGTTTTGTCCACAAACTTTAAGTATACTCTCTATGCCATTATCTAAATCATTGATGACGATATTAAACTGGACGCCAGGAACAATCCCTGTGGGACCCCACTCGATATGCCCTTCCAGCTTGACTGTGAACCATGGATAATTACTCTCTGGGAACAGTTTTCCAACCAGTTATGCACCCACCTTATATAGTAGCTCCATCTAGGCTATATTTTCCCAATTTGTTTAGGAGGTCATGCAAAACAGTATCAAAAACCTTACTCAAGTCAAGATATACCTCATCTACCACTTCCCCCCATCTACAATGCTGGTTACTCTGTCAAAGAATGTACACATCACCTAAATAGCCAGAATCCTACATACATTACACATCCTGATCAATGATGGTAAAACTATATACTAAGTAATGTGCATCTGTAACCCACTGGGCAGTATGTCCTGTGTGTCTGTGTCCGATCCACAGAGGATATGGGTTTGTTACAGCTTTCGCCACAAGACCCCATCTGTATGATTCAAGCTGTAAAGGCCTCTGCTTCCAGCCCTGGAAGTTTCCAGTTCAATGCCTCATGTCAGCCATATAAATTAAGATTTGAACTGCTGTAGGCCTTAGCTGCTTAGGGGGAATGTTTTCTGTCCAACAGTCTTACGTAAACTATTGACCACTACATTATATGCCCTTGTCTGTAGCTGACCAGAGGGTAAGTGAGTACAACAGCATGTGACTCTTCAGCTCAAGCAGTAGAGACTCTTGCTTTTAGCTCTGGAAGCCCCTGGTTCAATCCCCCGTGTTGGCAGCTCTTACACCACTTTCAGCCAACACAAATACACAGCCAGATCCCATCAGGCACTGAGCACCTGCTTGTCGGCCACACATCTCACTGGATCAAGTCTTCAGGTCCTTCCACAGCCAATAGGCGTTTGTCTGAGTAATGGAAGGAGTGTAAAATGTAAGAAAGAAGTCATGATTTGGCCTATTTTCTTCAAAAGGCGCTGCAGCTATTTGGCACTTCTCAGGTTTTAGCCTGCTATGAATAAAGATCCTAAAACTGCACACACAAGATGATTCAAAAGACTAAGGGACGGAGGAGCCCAAGACCCACTGATTTTCACTGAAGGTCAATGGGACTTGGGTACCTAAACCCTTAAGACATACTTGAAATCTCCTCCAGAATCCATAGCAGGAGTATAAACTATACTACCTGCCTGTCCTAGGTGACCAGAGCTCAGTGACAGTGGGGACTACTGCTGAGAATGTACAAAACCCTGCCACGCTTCTCCATTACTTAGCATACAGCATCTGATCCAACACCCCCTGAAGAACATGGAAAGTCTCTGGGTGCCTTCAGTGCTCCTTGCATCAGATCCACAAAGACTGAATTTCTGTAGCCTGTTGAAAGGAAGTCTGGTTAAACAATAGTAAATATAGCAGGAACATATCAGAGATCCCATTGTTCTATAAGCAGCAGTGTTTCAGTTAATCATCTTGTTAGCAGGTGACATTACCACCCTGCTCCAAACAATGTTGGGTTTGGCTTTAGTGGTAATTCCTACAGTAATCACAGGACTACCTCAGACTCTGCTTTCTCCCAAGTCTGGTTCTTCCTAGGGCTCTATGCAGGACCTCCCTGTCTCTGCCCCTCCAATTGCCTCTGTTCAAAGGGACATGCTCATCTCTCTCATGCCCTTGTGGTGGTTAACAAGCCGCACGTGCCAGCACAATTAACTTAGCAGCTTCAGGCAGAGTTCTTCCTTGTGCTAACAGAAGGTGGGTCAGAGGTACCCTGCCTCCCTAAGAGGTCCTCAGCCTTGATCTGAAGGATCACCCACGAGACATGGTTCATTTATTGTGTCCAGCTGATCTTAGACCTCTGGTTGGTAGTTTCAGCAGAGAGGTCAAGGTGACAGTGGTTTTATGATGCAACTCCTAGGAAGTGGTCCAAGACCACCATATTATTTCAAATAGAGTAAGCCACCGAACAGTCATCAGACAGCAGTAATCCTATTTGGTTACCACCAGCGTAATTGGGCCAGATCTGAACCAATACCTTAAAGGCTCCAAAGCTCATTCACAATCACCCCCCCACACACACAATTATCTTGTCCTCCCCTCCGTTCTGTTTTGATATGTGCTACTTGGCAAATGCCAAATGCAGCGGAGTGCTGCTCTCACAACTTAATCCTAAAAGGCTTCCAAGAGACCTATAGGTTAGCCTCCAATAATAGGAGGGCACAGAATATGCACCCCACAAACACAGGCAAAATAAGGTTCTGGTTATTCCAATGTCAGACAGATCTTACTATGATTGGCCATCCTCAGTTCTACATTGTATTTTATGGCGCTACCTTCTCCCACATCCATCATCATAATATGCAAGTACCTACCATAGTTACTGAGTGGGGGGATAGCCCCATATTTAGATATATCCTAAAGGAACATTATTGCATTCCTAGGTGGAGGTTTTACTTATAGCTTTTGTCTTGCATTGGCTTCGGGTGTTAACGCTACAATGTTGCTTAATTCTTCTGCCAACTATAATATGCTTCTTCTTGGCAGCAAACAAAGCGGGTGCTAATTTGAAGTGTTTACACTTGTTTCAGCGCCTGTAACAGTATTTATATCACTCAAAGTCTAAGTCACAGTGTGGTTCCAGTTTCTCTCTAGTCCTTCGTTATGTGTACACCTTCACGAGCAACACACTAACAAATCAAAACCACAGATATGCTGGAAGGAATACTTGGGCATGTTGGGTAGAACAGTGTTTTTCAACCACTGTTCCGCGGCACACTAGTGTGCCGCGAGATGTTGCCTGGTGTGCCGTGGGAAAAAAATATTAAACCCAGGTTGCGCACTGAATAAAGTATTTTATAATTTTTCATATTTCTGTTTACTTACTATTTCATAATAAAGTAATTATAAAATACTTTCTTTGTGTTTATTTGATTCCTATTCAAGAGAATTACTTTATATATAGTCAATATAGGCACAGAGTTAAATTTTTTAACATTTTCTAATGGTGGTGTGCCTCGTGATTTTTTTCATGAAACAAGTGTGCCTTTGCCCAAAAAAAGGTTGAAAAACACTGGGGTAGAAGACACTTGTGTTACTTCAGTTTCCTCAAAGGTTTGCACAACAGGTTATCACCTTCTATTCAACACTGGAAAGGTTTCAAAGTATTTTTAACCTACTCCTAGTTCTCCACAGTTCAGCTCATTGGCTGGGATGTGGGGTGGGGTGGTCTGGGGTGGTTGTTTTTTTGCAATGGTTGCTGACTGCTAGATATATTTGTTTTATGTCCCTCCCTCCCCCTGCCACACAGAAAATGTGTGTGGGTGTGTAAGCAGTTCCACTGGCTGCCATGGCACCCCCTGCTGTCAGAATGTGGCATTGCAGAGATATTTGTCTGTAGAGCCCCTGTTGGCCATTTTTTGCCCCACAGTAGCCTGTCTCTGTCTACAGCTTCCATGGCTCAGCCCTCTGTCCAGGTCACCTTTTAAGTTCAGTCTCTTCCTGGGGTACCAAAAGTCCAGACAAACGGACGGACAGTCTTTCTGACCTCCAAATGTCCCTGCTCTGCACTCCTGCTCCCAGGCCCTGCCGAGCTTTTCTAGGCTCCGCTGGCTGAGGATTGCTTCCCAAGGCTTCTCCCCAGCAGGTATCCAGTACCTCCCCTTCCCAAGGACGCTGGCTATTTCTTCCAGGGACCTCCCTAATTCTTGCTGGCCCTCCCACAGGAGCCTAGCCTACGCCATGTGGGCCTTTTTCAGCCTGCTGTCACCCAGCCCTTCCCAGAGAGGGCTATTCCCTTGCTCCTCGCTCCTGGGTCACCTTGCTCTGACTGAGGCCCAGATGCTCATGAAGTGGTTTGGGCTCCAAATTTCAGTTGATTTCATTGGACGTTAGGAGCCTAAATACTTTTGAGGATCTGGGCCCAAATTTTCTTCCCTCTCCATGTTGTCTGTCCTGGCCATTCCATAGTTGGGATCAATAGCTGTGATTAAGTCACCAGAGTCGGCTCAGCTGGGGGATAATTTCTACCTCACAGGAAAGGCTGAGTTCACTTTCCGGAAAGGCCCAGCCAACCTGTGACAGGGTGCAACGCAATACATTGCCTGTATGGATGACTCTACAGCAGCAGTTCTCAAACTGGGGTCCGCGAGGGTACTCCAGGGGGTCCACAAGTCATGTCCGGATCCAGGGGATCTGCGAGTCATGTCCAGGACCGCCGGCCCCACTGATCAACTCCTCCCCCTCCCTCCCAGTGCCTCCTGCAGACTGTGGAACAGCTGTTCAGCGGCGTGCCAGAGGCACTGGGAGGGAGGGGGAGGAGCGGGGACAGGGCGCTCTCAGGGGAGAGGGCAGAAAGAGGTGGGGAAGAGGAGGGGCAGGAGTGGAGTGAGGGCAGGAAGAGGTGGGATGAGGGCGGGGCTTGGGGCTGAGCACTTGCAGGGAAAATTAGAAGCTGGCTTGGGGGCTCCACAAAAAAAATTAAATCAAAATGGGGGTCCTCAAGTTGCTAAAGTTTGAGAACCGCTGCTCTACAGCAAGCTCGGCAAAAGGTCTGATCTGGTCAATAAATCTAGTTGTGGATATGCCCCTCTCATATGATCCTGGTGATTTTCAAATCATTCTTAATTCCTTGTATTATAGTAGCACCTAAAGGTGCCAAACAAAACTCAGGGCCTCCTTGTGCCTAGTGCTGGACAGACACTTTTTCGGAGACAGCACCTGCCACAAAGAGCTTAGAGGCTGAAATGACAGGACTGACCCAGGGTGGGAGGGGAAGGAAGCCCAGCGAGGTGACGTGACTGCCCGAAGGTCACACAGCAAGTCAGGGGCAGAGCCAGAGCCAGAAAGGGAACTCAGGTCTACATGAGGATGAGGATTCTTCACAGGCCTTTTCATTTTGTCTGCTTCATTATGCCACAACAGTTCCATGCTGTGTGCAGTGCTACAGAGAGGGAAGTGACTTAGACCAACTCGACTCCTCTGCAGCGTAGCCTGGAACATATTTCCTCAGCAGTGACTGCTGGGCCATGGCATGGTTAGGAGAACGGTTTACACTGATGGGGCTATTACAGCAGCGATCTCCAGCCACGCTGGCACCACAGCAGTGAAGCATGGTAGAGAGCAACCCATTGGCTAACCAGGCTTGATGCCAGTCGAAACGAAAGCGTGGCTGTAATCCCAGGCATTGTGTGAAAAGCATGTGTGTGTGTGTGTAGGCACAGGCGTAACAAGAGGGACCACATGAGGGTTAGCAGCCATGTTGCTTTAGGATCAGCCTCTGAATCTAGCCAGAAGACCACTTTGCTTCTTCTGCAGAGGTCCAGCCCATCTTCTCAATTGCAAGGATGTGCTGATATCGTATCAGCTGCATCACTCCCAAATGATCAGCTTCCCAACACTGTCTATTGACCACCTGGTTCAAGAATGCTCTGGAGCCTCCCCTTTCCTGTTCTCTTCCAATTGCCTTTCATCTCCCTCTTCATCTGTATATCAGTTCAGTCTCTCAGCTTTCTTTTCTGACAGAGGCTCGGTAGCAGCCCTGTTACACACCTGGGGTCCCATTGGGCGATGCTCTTTTAACACAGTTAAAATATTGCTTCTGAACAGAGCGGGTGGGGGGGAGGAGCGGGGGGTGGAATGACCAGCTTGGAGAACTCCTGCCAAGATGAGCAGGATGCAAACCAAAACACTGCATTTATGTGGCCTGGGAGATTTCACACTGAGATGTTCTTTCCTTCCTTCACACTCTAGCATCCCAGAAAAAAAACAGCTATCAGAGGATTCTCTTGTACGTTTTGCGGTGTCTTGACAGCTCATTAATATCTTGATTTTGAACTCAAAGACTGTACTGAGCAGGACCTGAAGGTTTATATTGTCATGACCACATTTATTTTGAAGAAACATGTGCAAATATACTGCAACCCTTGGACTAAGACAGATTGTTCATGAGCACTGCATTCACGCAGCTTGCTCTTACACCCCCCCCCCCCCCCCCCCCCGTCTAACACAGTTCCTTTGCTTCTCTCTTCTGTTAGGTCGTATTTTGCTGTGCTCAGATCATCCTCTTCCCTCCTGTGCCCACACTGGCACTGAAAGGGTTAAGGAGAGCGGGCACCTGGTGGCAGGTACAGAGTGCGCGTCAGGCCCAGCTGAGGGAGGAGCTGGGCGGTGCTAGAAAGAGAGGAAGCCCAGCATTGAAGAGGTTGCAAGGAGAGCGTTGAAGTCCCTTTTTGGTAGCAGAGCTGCCTGCAGGGCCAGGGAAGGAAATCAGCACAGCAAAGAAGAAGCCCGTGGGAAAAGTAGGTCTTGGGATCCTCCCCTGAGTTCAGGACTCTGACACGGAAAAAGCCACTGGGGAGGAGCAAGCTTTGGTGGTGAGGCCGGATCTGGACTTCCAAGAAAGAAGTCCAGAGAGGCATTCAGTGGAGCAATGGAGCACAGGGGAACTTAGGAGAGATGAAAGTTTCTGCCTGAGGAGGGCAGAAGTAGTTTACATTTACACTGTCAGTTGGGATTTGCTGGAGGACTCCAGGGAGCCCTATTGTAAAAAGATGCATAATATGAGGCTGTGGACCTGGAGATAAGGGATGCAAGGACCACTGGGCCCAGAGCCAGGGGCTACAGACCTGACAAGTTCTTGGCGAGGACATTCCCTTACTCTGAAGGGGGCAGGAATAATACGTGAGCTGGCTGGAGGGCTGAGTTAAGAGAATCAGCAGATCATCTGCTGTCAGCTGGAAGGGGAGGAGCAGGGGAAATAAGCCTGCTGTGCCACACCCAGCCATGAGGGGGCACTCAAGCACTGGGTCCACTCTTCTGCACCCCATATTTACCCTTAGCTATCCAACCCCATCTCTTGTCCTGCAGAGAGCACTGCAGAATGGTTTTTTTTTAAAAAGCAAGTAGATGTAAGAGAAATCAGCAGTCTGGAGTTCCCCTGAATAAAGCAGGCATTAAAACACTTCTCTAGAATAGATAACCCCCCCAAACACACACACACACACACACACTGCAGAGTGTACAACCTAAATAATCAAGATATCCACAAGGTTGGAGCAGAAAACCACAGGCACAGAGGTGGAGGTGGATTTTCAGAAGCCCTCAGCATTCGCCCACCTCTCCTCTCAGCCAATGGCAGAAGTCCCATTGATTTCAAGGGAAGCAGGGTTAGGCTGACATTGAGTGCTTTTGAAAGTACCACCCAAGGTCACAGGTGGTAGGCCAGGAATAGACAGTCCTCTAGAGTCTCAGTCAAGGGCCCAATCCATTAGACCACCCTCCTTCATTTGAGGGGGAGCCTCAAGAGATTGGAGTGAATCAGACTTCTCAGATGAGCATCTAAATGTTCCAGGGACAGAGCTGCAGCGGGAGCAAGTCAGCACTGCTCTGCTGAAGTCACCAGGGCTGTGCTGATTCACACCGTTGATGATTTGGCCTCCGCTGTTTAACCACAACTTTTCTAAGCTGTTCAGCCCTCACATCTGCAAACTGGGCTGGAAGTTGAACAAGAACAGGATCTCTCCTGGCATTTCTGCATCTGGTCATGGAGAGAATGGAGGTGAACAACAACAACAGCACCTAAGATACTTCAATTCACCAAAAGGGTTTGATTAGGGTTGCCAACTTCCTAATCGCACAAAACCGAATATCCCTGCCCTGCTCCCTGCCCCGCCCCTTCCCAAGGCCACACCCTTTCTCTGAGGCCCCGCCCACCACTCGCTCCATCCCCCCTCCCTCCATCACTCGCTCTCCCCCACCCTCACTCACTTTCACCGGGCTGGGGCAGGGGTGCGGGACGGGGGTGAGGGCTCCGGCTGGTGGTGCGGGCTCTTGTGTGGGGCCGGGGGTGAGATGTTTGGGGTGTGGGAGAGAGCTCCGGGCTGGGGCACGGGAGGGTGCAGGGGGGGTATGGGCTCTGGGTTAGGGGTGCGGGTTCCAGGTGGGGCCAGAAATGAGAGGTTCAGGGTGCGGGAGAGGGCTCTAGCTGGGGGTGTGGGCTCTGGGGTGGGGCTGGGAATGAGGGGCTTGGGGTGCGGGCTCCAGGAGGGAGTTTGGGTGTGGGAGGAGGCTCCGGGCTGGGGCAGGGGGTTGGGGTGCAGGAGAGGGTGCAGGGTCCCAGCGGTGCTTGTCACAGCTCACAGGAAGCGGCCAACAGGTCCCTGCAGCCCCTAGGTGCATGGGCAGCCAGTGAGGCTCCCCACGCTGCCCTCATGTCTGCAGACGCCGCCCCTGCAGCTCCCGTTGGTCGCAGTTCCCAGCCAATGGGAGCTGCTTAGTCAGCACTTGGGGCGCGGGCAGCACACGGCGCCTCCGTGGCCGCCCATGCTCCAAGTGGCTGCTGGAACCCAGCCCCTCCTCTACGCCACCAATCGGATTTTTAACGGTCCTGGCAACCCTAGGTTTGATCCCTGAAATAGGGGAGAGCCACTGGTCACCTTATTTCCCCCCAAATATTTCACTTCTCCCTCCTTAGGACTGCTTTTCACTCTGTTGGTCCAAAATACCTCATATTCTGCATCTGAACTCCATGCAAAAATATTTATTATATTCATGAAAGTGTATCTGCTTTCTGCAGACATTTAATTGAATTACCAGTGTCACTGCTGTGGTTAGACTCCCCCTGCTGGGCATTGACCAGGCTGCTGTGTCTGGGTCCCACATTAGGGCCCCTGTGCTTTCAAGCTAGGTTTCAGCCTCGGTCTCTCTTTGGCACACTTCTAGGCCCCCAGGACTAGGGCGTGCACACACTCTTTCTCTCACACACTTGTTTAATCACACCCTTTCCCAGAGAGCCAGACTTGTGGGCACCCCATTAGAGCGTTTGCTTCTCCAGAGACATGTGAGACTTGGAGCACATAAGCAGAGCCTTTGCAAAAGGTTCCAAAACCAAACGCTTTTTGCTTTAGATAGCAGAAGAAATGCACAGATCTAGGCAAAATAGTGAAACAAACACCCTTTCCTGCCTCAGTTTCCTCACCACTCAAGCAGCGTATGCTATTAGGTCAGGGTCCTCTAGGCGGTCCAGGATACTTCCTCTCTCCTGCTCATGGCTTCTCCTCCAGAACAGACGATCTCTTCTCACACTTTCTAGTGGCTGAGATGAGACCTTTGCTTTTGTTGCCCTCAGGCCCCTTTCTCTTGTGACTCCCAGTCTCATCAGGTGACCAGAGGCCCTCCAAGTGGTGGTATATGGCTTAGTTACCACTCCCTGCGGTTCAGCCTTGAAGAGCTGATTTGCCCTGGGAGGTAGTCATGTCCTCATCCAAAGGTGCTCCACTTAAGTGGGTGACTGAAGTTTTAGGACTGTGACAACTGTGACAGGTGCAATAATCACCCCGTGGGTTTTAGCTCAACAGGGAGGCAAAGAAAAGAAAGCAAACACGCCCTAAATTAAAAGTGGAGTCTGCCATCTGACAGATACATACAGCGTCCCCCGTATCAAACAAAACCATTCATAAGCTGCACACAGATCCCCCAAATTGTTAAACCAGCAGAAAGGCTTGTGGAAAGTGAATTGAGTTTGCATGTACAAATATCCCCACTGGAAATTCACCCAACCAGGAAACAGAAAAAATAATATTATGCCATGAGGCACAATATTAACTGGTGCTCCGTGTGCAAGGCACTGGACTAGAACTCAGCTCCCTTACGTTCTCTTCCTGGCAGCTTGATATGTGCCCTGGGGCAAGTCATGTCCCCTCTCTGTGCCCCTTCTCCCCTTTGTCTGTCTTGGCTATTAAGATTTCAAGGCAGAGCAGGGATAGTCTTACTGTTTGTGTGTACAGCACCTACCTCAGCTGTGGCCTTGTCAGCATTTCTGCCAGCTGAAATACAGAAGAAATAAAGAGAGTGTGAATTTGGGTTTTAAAAACCCAGCCTCCGGCCAGCATAGCCCATTAATGTGAAGTGTTCCCTAGAATGAAGTCACAGTCCAAGATACACAGATGCGAAGTGGTCTCATCGCACCAATTGAACTCTGCCCAATATTTGCCAAAGAATTGTGAAGTCTCTCTCCCTTCACATCATTGAGTACAAGAGAGACATCTTTCTCTGGTCCTTTGGAAAGTGCAGACAGTCCTCTGCCCTCTCCAGTTTCATTGTAATCATTTTCACTCATATGCTTGCCAAATTCAAAAGGCTGCATTAGCCTCAACTGAGTAACTTTTATCATCATTTAGCCTCATCTGGTCATTCTGCAGATGCAAGTTTCCTTCAGAGCAACAGAGCTTTGCAAGCTTTCGTAATGCACAAAGCAACTCCAAATAAGGAAGTTGGAACAGGCCTTTAAAAATCCAACAGAATCTGATTCAGGAGAGAGTGATGGTCCATTTACATTCATGGAGACAACAGACCTAAAGGGCTGGCAGAACCTTCCTGGTTATGTTGCACTTGGTCCCATGTAAAATGCAGATGTGGGACAGCAAAAATGGTTGCTCTATAGACAATCCCCAGTTACTTTCATTCTCCCCCCTCCCACCACCGTTATAACTCATCTGTTCCCTAATGCCCCGCTTTCACACCTTTTACTGTGGACTATTTCCCATGGCTCTGGTTGGTTATGTAAACAATACTCTAAGAAAATCTATGCTACTCGGCATATCTTTGGTCAGATCTCTCCTCCCATGTTACGTCCTCTGTGGTGCCCTTTGTGCTAATCAGATAACATTAAGGTAATGTAGCACTGCTACCTGGCAACATTTTTGAAGCCGAATGGTCATTGACTAAAAGCTCAGTCCTGTTCTCTAACGTTTTGGGTGACAGACACATGCCGAAATAGATTGACAGTTGACTATATGTGATCTTTATAATTATAATTAATGGAGATATCCCATCTCCTAGAACTGGAAGGGACCTTGAAAGGTCATCGAGTCCAGCCCCCTGCCTTCACTAGCAGGACCAAGTACTGATTTTTGCCCCAGATCCCTAAGTGGCCCCCTCAAGGATTGAACTCACAACCCTGGGTTTAGCAGGCCAATGCTCAAACCACTGAGCTATCCCTCCCCCCCCAGTCATTCCCTGACCGGGAATTGAACCCCGGGCCGCGGCGGTGAGAGCGCCAAATCCTAACCACTAGACCACCAGGGAAAAAATTCACAGAGATATCCTATCTCCTAGAACTGGAAGGGACTTGACAGGTCATTGAGTCCAGCCCCCTGCCTTCACTAGCAGGACCAAGTACTGATTTTGCCCCAGATCCCTAAGTGGCCCCCTGAAGGATTGAATTCACAACCCTGGGTTTAGCAGGCCAATGCTCAAACCACTGAGCTATCTCTTAAATGAAGTCCCCTCTGTCTGTCCTGAACACTGGGATCCAGATTTTCAGAATTGCTCGGCTCCCAATTCAGTGCTTGCTGACTGGAGGAACCACATTTTCAGAAAGGGCTTAGCACCCAGCACCACCCAGCGAGACCAAGGGAGATGGTTGGCTTCTGAACTCTTGATTCCATGGCACGTTTCATAGGCCAGGGTTCTTGGCCAAAATATACCCTTCCCATACTGCAATGCAGCACGCTCCTGTCATCCCTCCATCCAGTTTAGTTGTGGGTCTGATGCTTGCTGTAAAAGATCATCCTGGAACAGCACCCCAAAGCTGAACCTCACTGAACTTGGGGAACGTTCTGTCTGGATCTGACCTTCACAATTTGAGCCCATCTCTTTGTATTGCCCTTCAGCGGAGGGAAGAGGAAATCAGACAAAGAGTGTGTATGTGAAACTGACATCTGGCATTGTTTTATGCCCCAATTACCAAATCTTCAAGACAAAGAGGAGGGAATTAAAGCCAGTAGAGGTCACCCTGCTACAGACCTCCCCGCTATAGTTCAAATCCCCATGCCTGCATTCAGGAAGGTCTTTTCCAACAGAACCATAGAGTTTGGGAGGCACTCTGAGATCTTTCTGGGTGAAATATGCTATACAAGTGCAAGTTATATTAATCCTTATGTAAGTCACACCAGCTTGGTGTCCCCCTCTGGTGGTGGCTAGGACACAGGTTCAGGTTGATGAGCCTGCTACAGGCTCAGCTATCAGAGCTGGCTCTCTTAGCTCAGACAGTAAACTAGTGCTTTTTAGATCTAGAGATCCCAGGTTTGAGCCCCAATCTTGATGACACACCGAGGGGTTTAGCATTACAATTATTACGCATTGTGAAGCGTTTTCTGCAGGCCAGACCAACGTTAGCAATAAATAGCCTGGTTCTGTTAGCACTGTGTGCACTTGCAGCAAGCAAAAATAAAAATAAAATTGTTTTGATTAAATAAAACACCCTTGCAGCACGAAGTGTTAGCAGTTCAGCCACTGTCGTGGGCATTCAGTCCCCTAGGGGCTTTGCTATAGCAGGCTACCGCACACTGATTAAGAACTCTTCCCCTGGGCTCACAATCTGCCTTGCAAATGGGATTTTCCCCCCTCCCCCCAAGCCAATGTGTGTGTTTTAAAAGGCAACTGAGAACACCTTCTGATGCAGAGTTCAGAAGGTATAACATGCTACTAATGGGCAAGAGCCATGAATTTTAAAGAGTGCTTATCAATTTTGGGGCATCCAATTTTAGATTCCTTCAAGGAATCTGAAAATACCAATCACCCACCCTCTGAAAATCAGGCCCTTTTAAGATGACTCACATTGGAAACCTAGACACCCCATATCACTTCAAACCTTTGGCAATGTTTGCACCACATTCCTTGGAGTGCTGCTCCATGTGCCAGCTTCCTGCCAGCTTTCTAGTAACCAGCTGCAACTTACCCGCAATAGCCTAGTCTTCTACTGTATGTCTACACTGCAAGCAGGATCCCCCAGCAGTGAGACTCAGAGCCCAGGCCTACAGGCTCAGACTCATGCTACAGTGCTAAAAAGAGCTGTGTAGATGTTTGGGCTCAGGCTCTGAAGCCCACCCCTCTCCCTAGACTTCAAAGCCCAAGCCTGAACGCCTACCCAGCTCTTTTTAGTGTCCTAGCACAAGCCCAAGTCTGTAGATCTGGGCTCCGAGACCGGCTGTGTAGACATACCCTTAGAGTGGAGTGGAGCACACGAGTTGCAAGGCATTCGGCATGTGCATTAGAACTGAGGAACATATTCCAGAGGCAAAGATGACCAGTTATGCAGTCACTGAATGATTCAAGGGCACCTCGTGAGCTGGTGTAATTTGTCACTGCTCCATTGCCTTCACTCCAGCTGTGACAATTTACAATAACTGAGGATCTGTCCCCAGTGTTGACTGTGGCACAAGACATCACGAATGGCGGAGATAGCGAGGAAATAGTGGTTTTCCAGCTCCCTATAGGCCAAGCAGTGGCAGTAATGAAGTCCTCTTTATAAGGGAAATAGATTTTTGTAGTGTTTGATTCTCTTACATCTGAGGCCCATCAGGTTTATGCAGCTGTGCAGGGCTGCACATTGCCAGGGGCCCCCTACCAAGCCTGCACGCCCCAGCCTGCCAAGCAAAGTGCAAACACAGCTCCCGAGATGCACTCCACCTGCCTGATACCAGGAGAGCCGGAGTTCTTTAGTCACCCTGACCTGCAGACATTGCAGTTAGCCCCCATCTCCTGCCTTCTCCTTGAGGCTCCTGGGCACCTCAGGGAGACCCTGCAGACAAAGTCCTACAGCCCCATAATGGGACAGGGGGTCAGCACTCCACATGGTGAGTGACACCAGCTCAGCCCATCCACCCCGTGCTGTCACGCCCAACTCTGCTTTGTTGAGTCCTTGTCAAGGAGCGGGCCCTGCTGGGCTTAGTGCTCAGGAGTCTCTGCTCCCCTTTGAGGCCGGCCCTAGGGAAGTGCAAGTTCCAGATTCATCAGGGGTGAATCAGCCTTAATTCTCCTGGGCTTTGGAGCTTTCTTCTCTGGCTGGGGGAAGGTAGAGGAACCCAGTCCCACCCACTCCACTGGACTCCAGTTGGGGAACAGACAGCAACCAATCCTCCACAGTACTTCACAGTCGCCTGAGCTACGGCCTCCCTTTGCAATCTTCCTCAGCTTCTCCTACTGCTTCTCCCTCTTCCAGGCGCTGCCACACTCAGTGACTTCTCCCCAGCCTGTTGGAGGGGTCCCCTCACTGTCCCTCAGGCTGTCTGGTAGCTGCCCTGCCTGCCCTGTAGCTCTTTCATCCTCAGTTGTGGTGAAGCTGCCAATCAGCTCTGGTTGGGCCTGTGGGCAGATGCTGTATTCAACCCTTTGGTTGCCGGGCTAGCAGGGGGTACACTCACCCCACAACAAGCCCAGACAGCAAATTGCAAACAGCACACGCTCAAAGCAGTTGTCACAGGTGACCATTTGCGAGCTAACTCTGGGCTGAAATATGTTCACATGAATCTTCCATTGAATAACTGAACAAATTAGAAAAAATCAAAATCTGTTAACAGGTATTTAGGAAACAGAAAAAGGCACCAAGGCACCAGATTTTTCAAGGTATAGGCCCACATTCTCAAAGATATTTAGGCACCTAACTCAAATCGACTCTGATCAAGTTAGATGCTTAAATACCTTTGAGGGTCTGGGCCATAATGCGAAGGAGCTTTTATAAATTCCAGTAGGTGTCTATCTGCATCTTTAGGTACCTAAATGCCTTTAAACATCTGGTGTAAAGGCTTCATCCGATGCACACTGAAATCTATAGAAAGACGCCCATTGACTTCAGTGGGCATTGGCTCGGGCGCTAAATTGACAGATAAATTGTTCGCTAATACTTAAGCCAGCTCTACTCCTGAAGTATATATCTAAATTTTGAGAAAAGCAAATCTAATAACGCATTCACTTCACTTATTTTATTCCTCAAAGCAATTTTTTTTCATGGCAGTATGTTGCATTTGGGGAATCATGCAAAGTAAGAGAAGTGGCATGGTAAATCTATGCTTGTATAAAATACAGCCAAATTGTGATTACTGAACTGAAATATAGCTCTCCTACCAATGGTGTAAAGAAAAAGTATATCAATAGGTTTTACAACAATATTATAGTTCTTATACTGTGACTAGCTTTCCTGACATTTACTGCAGTTTTAAATCGACAGACCATAGAATTGTTGAAACTTTTATTCTAACTGTCACAGTTCTAATGATATAAACTATAATTTTACTGTTGGATAAAATTTTTGTGATATAAAAAATAAAATAACCTTCTAAATTTCAGTTTTATCTGCAATTCCACTTAAAATGTCACAAATTCACAACTGGTGGGCACAAGGACACAAGTTTTCAGATACTCCCGGAACAGGAGAATCACATTGCTGTGTGTTTTGCCCCCCTCTTCCACTGGCACTTGTGGCATAAGAGAGATTGGGAGAATGGAAATCTAGATCAAGCGTTCTTTTTGAAGGTGGTGCTGCCTACTGCCCCCTGCTGGGGAGTCTGAGAATGTTGGGTGGGGTCTGGCTGCATATGTTATGTCACCGTACGGTCTAATTGTGGTGACTAGCACAAACAGGCATTCCTGGCTCTGCTCTGTGAGCTTGGGTAAGTCACTTATTCTTTGTCTCCCTCCCACTGTATTTGTCTAGCTCACCTAGTCAGATTGTGAATTCTTCAGTGCAGCCAGACAGTGCCTAACACAACAGGGCCCTGATCTCAGTTGGGGGCTCTGGATCCTACCATAGTTCAGATGATAATAAATGCTCTTTTAGATGCTGTCATAACTATAAAGGGAAGGGTAACAGCCCTCCTGTGTACAATACTATAAAATCCCTCCTGGCCAGAGACTCCAAAATCCTTTTACCTGTAAAGGGTTAAGAAGCTCAGGTAACCTGGCTGACACCTGACCCAAAGGACCAATAAGGGGACAAGATACTTTCAAATCTTGGTGGGGGGAAGGCTTTTGTTTGTGCTCTTTGTTTTGGGGTTGTTCGCTCTTGGGACTAAGAGGGACCAGACATCAATCCAGGCTCTCCAAATCTTTCTGAACAAGTCTCTCATATTTCAAACTTGTAAGTAAACAGCCAGGCAAGGCGTGTTAGTTTTATCTTTGTTTTCTCAACTTGTAAATGTACCTTTTTACTAGGGTGTTTACCTCTGTTTGCTGTAACTTTGAACCTAAGGCTAGAGGGGGATTCCTCTGGGCTTTTTAAGTTTGATTACCCTGTAAAGTTATTTTCCATCCTGATTTTACAGAGATGATTTTTACCTTTTTCTTTAATTAAAAGCCTTCTTTTTAAGAACCTGATTGATTTTTCCTTGTTTTTAGATCCAAGGGGGTTGGATCTTGATCCACCAGGAGTTGGTGGGAGAGAGGAGGGGGGATGGTTAATTTCTCCTTGTTTTAAGATCCAAGGGGTTTGGATCTGTATTCACCAGGGAATTGATGAAGAGTCTCTCAAGGCTACCCAGGGAAGGGAATTAGCACATTGGGAGTGGTGGCAGCGGACCAGATCTAAGCTGGTAGTTAAGTTTAGAAGTTTTCATGCAGGCCCCCACATTTGTACCCTAAAGTTCAGAGTGGGGAAGGAGCCTTGACAGATGCCATAATAAAGAATTGCTTTAAACTTTATGGGTGAAATCTGCTACTGCCGCAAAATGCCCAAATACTTGGTCTTTATATGGGTCTCTGCTATAAAAGGGATCAACACAGGCACAAGATGCATGGCTGCAGCAGAGCCATTATTCTGGCATATGAGCTGCAACTGTGGTCCCTATCCCTATGTGGGGGCTCCTAGATGAACGATCCATATAAAGAGCCCTTCTCCATCCTGTCCCTAGGCCACCCCTTCATGCCAGCAAATTCAGAGCCATCTCAGCCTGTGACACAACAGGATTCCAAAGGCCTTGCTCAGGGTTGTTAACTCATGCTTTTATCGTGAGTCTCACAATACTATGTGTTTTTTTTCTTAAAGCTCCATTCATGTGCTTAGGTGAGGATCTCAGCTTTCATTTAAAAGAGAAAAAGTCAGTTCCTAGCCCCCACGGTAGTGGAGAAAGCCTTGAAAACATGACCTCTGCAGTATTCAGTGCCAGAAAGCAAATAAGAAAACTCAAAAATAATTGTGGCTTTTTAATCTCAGTCTCATGATCTTTGGTGGGGCGCCTGCCTCATGATAAAACCACACAGTTTGACAACTCTGCAATGTGACACGCTGTCCTCTGTATTGAATATTGACCTGTGTGATGCAGACCCAGCTTGCTCTCAGCAGCAGTGTTTGTAGTTAACACAGCCTGAGAGTGGATTAAAATAACTTCCCAGCACACACTGGAAGTTTTCTCAAGTGGACTTTTTTCATTAGAGGTTTTGTCACAGTCGCTTTCTTCAGCGTTTATTTTTTCCTTTTCTGCTGTTGGGATTTCTTATCTTATATCCTGAGGCAAACCTGGAAATGGTGGCTTTGCCACTGTCCATGCAATTCAGAGCTTGAAGAACACAAGACACTGCAACCTTCTTCAGACTCAAACCACTGAAACGATCAGATAGAAAAACTTAGTGTTAGCTTTTTCTTGGCCACAATGCCTGCGGCTAGTATTATGATGCTGAGGTGCTCTGTAAGAGTCCCAGTAGCTAGCATCACAACAGATAGAGTGATGTCTTCTGAGCTTGTATCATGGTTCATGTGCCAGATCCGTTTTTCCACCCAGCAAACTAGCTAAAACCATTTGTTCCAGCTCTCTTTGTCTTGAGAAGTTTGAGGCCAACATCTTCCAAAGTGGCCAATAATTTTGGGTGCCTGGGGCCAATCTGAGACACTGTAAAGGGGCCGTGTTTTCCGAATGAGTTAAGCTCCCACCCTCTGAAAAATCAGGCCGTTTGAAGGTCTCTCAGATTAGGCTGCCCAAAATTAAGGCACTCCAAATCACTAGTCACTTTTGAAACTCTCCTGTCATGATGAGTTTAGAGATCTTGTTTTGATTTTTTGGGATCTGATTCAAACAGATTCAACTTCTCTGTTTAAAAAAAAATGTTAATAGAATTTGCTAGCCAATATTTCAAGGTTTGCCAAGAAAAAAAGAGATTTTTCTTTGTGCCGCATCTCTATTCCTTTGTCTTCATTTTTTATCCCTTCCAAGAATCTTCAGGTTATTATCTCAAACCTTTGCTGACAGAAGGAAATTTATTATTAGATTCAGAAGATCTCTTCATTATAACCTTCTTGGTTCCTAATGCACAAATCCAGCAGTGAGCTTGTAGTCTGTACATAAGTTAATATAGACACATATCAGTCTATCTAGCCATTTGTCTATCCATATGTCCTATATATCAGTGCAGAGTGGAGAAAAAGTTATTATGTTGAATGTCCCTTGCTTACACAAAAGTTCATACTGAATTTGATGTTTCAAATCACACTCTTGACAATTTTATTGTTGTCAGTGATAAGGGAAAAGCTTGGATGAAACAAATGTCCTTTGCTGTCAGAGACAAGGGTATCTCCTGTCTCGAATGCCATCGCAGGCAGGAAATTGCCTGTGCTGGTTTCAAAGCCAGAAGAAGAAAGGAATGACTTCTTGACAAACTGCACCTTTTGAAAATTGTCTGTCGATCAGAGAAAATAAGCGTAGATTAGATTTTAACTCTTTAAGGATACCAGCCTAGATCAATAGTTGTCCATGCAGAACGCTTAATTGTGTCCCTTACAACACTGGCTCCTAACATTTTTGGCCAATTATCTGAGTTTACTACTTGACAGTATCAGCCAGCATCTATCATCTCTCATTCATCTGCATTAGTTCTCACCAGCAATGGATGTTGGGCTCTGGTTAGAACATACACAGGTGACTGGAGTTCAGAACCCACCAGGGAAATAAGCAAATGTAGTGCACAGGGTCCCAAAGTTATTAAGGAAAGGAGGAGGAGCCTAAGTCTGCTGTTCCAGTGACTTCCTGTGCAACAGTGGTTTTTATTCACTGCCAGAATACTTGACTTTATTACCACAATATGCGCTGATCCAATTGGAATCTACCAAAGGAAAGAATGGGGACGATATATGTGTTCGCTGGAAATTCAAAAAAGAATTCATTGAGTATGGAGAAAAATGATTAATGATCCCAGAGGAAAATCAGTGATTGATTAAGAAGGTAAATTCAGCAGCACAAGAAGGCTAGAGAACTGGCCTGTTCACTCAGCTGCACAGAACCAGTTCAGACTAGTGTTTTACAGAACTCTAGTCCTTTAGAGGAAGGATTGTCCCAGCACTCAGTGGGGCGTCAGGCGATCTAGGGTTAATTTCTGGTACTGCCAGAGGGAACTCCCTGTGACTTTGGGCTAGTCAGTGAAGGCCAGACTTTCAAAGTGTTCATCTCCCCCTGAGAACAACAGGAACCTTTTGAAAATCCGGCCTTTAATCGCTCTCTGCTGCCTCAGTTTCCCATCTGCAACATGGGGATCACAACACTTCCTTTCTCCCATCTTTTGTCTGGCCCGTCCATTTAGACTAAGTTTTTTTGGGGGAAGCAGCTGGCTCTTGCTATGTGTTTGTACAGTACCTAGCACCAGGCTTGTGATCTCAGTTGGGGTGGAGAGACCTCTGGCCACTGCTAATCTAATACAAAATAAATAACACCAACACATTTTTCCTTTCCCCCTTATCCATCATGAATGCCAACATTTTCGCCTGTTGCCTGTGCTATACATTCCGAAGCTAATGCAAACAGAATGTGATAAATGGGGAAGTTCTTCCTTATTGATTGTAAAGCAATTCTTGAGTTGTAGGAGGTAGGTATACTTGTACTGTGATGGGGCAGACAGGCCCCAGAGTGGCAAGAAGAGGGCTAATGAGAACCTGTTGACCCAAATGGCCCCATTACTAGAGCTGCTTGTTGGTTGGGCGAGCCTAGCCAGACCCTGGGTCAAAGTACAGGTGATTGGCAGAAGGGTCCTGAAGAGAAGGTTTGTTGGATGTCTCTGTTCTTAGTGTGGTTTTGCCAGATTTTTGGGACTTTAACACCATGGAGGGGTGGGACTGAACTGTGCCTTGGCTCGAAGGCTAAAGCACTGCTCCACTGGATCGCAGGAGAGGCAGTGGCCAACCAGCGAAGACCCATGCCTGGATAAGCTGTATCCTTGTGAACCATAAGGGGGTGCTGAAGAAGCAAACCTGGTCAAAGGCAAATGGCTCAATTTATGATATTCTTACAAAACCACAAAAAACGTAAGTTCATTCAATCAGGTCAGGAGCTTTCTTGGTTCTCAATGACAGCAGGACTTCCTTGTTAGGCAGAAATGACTGGATTACATAGTCACTTATCAAACATTATCTGAGGAGGTAGCCAGCAACAGTCTTGTCATTGTATGGTGCCTCTCATATCCTGCACCAGCCCAGAATTTTCTGAGCTGAGGTCAGCCAGGAGATTTGGTGATAGGAAGTACAACTGTCAGGCGGTTCTAATTGCCGTGAAAGGTCGATAGACAGTAGATCGGGAACTTCTGGTCTCCCTGTCTCACATAAAGAGCAAAAAGACATTCAATGAAATTGAAAGGTGGCAAATTCTAAACCCCACACCAAGGGACTTGGGACACTTTGAACTATGGGGGGATTCAGTATGTGAGCGAGGAGTGCCAGCTCTGGAGACCAGTGATCAGAGGGGCAGAGAATCAACCCGGCCAGCCAAGACCTCCCCAGGACTCCAGACCAGGGAGCCAGGAGAGGACCCCACCCCACCCCAAAGTGAGTACACCATAAGGGAACCCCTTTCTTTCTGTGGAAGCCAGCCAACCTTCACAGTGCTGCAGCACTCATCACAGGGCTTATCCTCAGGCTAGGTCTACACTAGGGGGTGGGGGGTCGACCTAAGATACGCAACTTCAGCTACGCTAATAGAGTAGCTGAAGTCGGCGTATCTTAGGTTGATTTACCTGGCCGTGAGGACGGCGGTGAGTCAACCACTGCTGCTCCCCCGTCGACTCCGCTTCTGCCTCTCACTCCAGTGGAGTTCCGGAGTCGACGGCAGAGCGATCGGGGATCGATTTTATCGCGTCTACACTAGACGCGATAAATCAATCCCCGATAGATCGATCACTACCCTGCCTGGAAAGGTGCTAGGGAGGGTGCTGGGAGGGTTGCATGCCTTGGGGAAAGCAGGGAGGTAGGGAATTTGTTATATTGTTGATCTTTTAGTATTTTAGTTCATCTTAATCCTTTCCTTCCCTAGAGCCTTTGTTTCCTGTCCCCAGTAAAGTTCCCTGCGTTATATTGTTAGTTCTGAGTGTGGCATTTCATTTGTAGGGGTTTGTGTTGGTGTATTTTATTGTTTGTGTGCTGCATCTTACTCCTTGTTAACAGAAAGGAGTAGGATTAGTTATTTTCCCCAAGGACAGGCACAGAGAGGAGTCACCTCAGCTAGACTAGAGGCACCCGATGCTGAGCTCGGGGGAGAAGCCACTCCAATTAGCAAGCACAAGGGAGGAGGCTTGAGGAGGGGCAACACATGGCTCTGTTATCGCCAGGCATCAAAATGCCCCATTTCCTCGATGGGTAATCAAATTATCCATTACACTGCTTGATCTTGCACCCAGTCCGGCACACAGGCCAAATCCCTCGTCATGTGAAACCTACCCATAGAGCTAGAGAACCAAATGTGTTCCTCCCTGGGACTACAGTTCCTCTTGGAGGAACGTAGGGTGAGAGGAGCTAAGCACCCAACTACTCAAATGTTGACAATCCCACTCTGAAATATTTATAAGTCATAGTCATACTGTACAAGGGGCTTCATTGCTAAACAAACAAAATCCTCATTATTGTGTTATATATCACAGCAGCGCCCCTGGCCTCAATCAAAGTCAAGGCCCTATGTGCTAAGTGCCGTAAGAGGCACCCAGAAGGGCCCACTCCTAAATTTCAAATGAAGAATTGGCTTGAAAAATACAGGGGTGAACACACGTTTCTACGGTGGAGGAAGTGTACATACGATCTGCGTTGCAAGGCATGTTTGTATGAAGTTGGAATCCAATGTCAAGTGAGCAACAACAACAAAATAGGCTAATAGATCAACACACTTTCTAAGGAGGAAGTAGGGTGCCTAACCCCCTTAGGCTCTTTTGAAAATGCCAGCCAAATTCATGACTGATTGGACACGGTGGTGACTCATCTGCGTCCTAATCCTTTTTCTTCTTTGCCATTAAGTCCATTAAGGATTCCCAGAAGAAGCCATGAGTGTGGGATTCGGCTAACAATGTCTGCAAAGTGAAGGCCTGCCAAGCATGATTCTGACAACTTTAACAGCCAGAGGTCAACCTTTACGGTAAAGGAATGCTAACATTAAAAACACCCAAAGACGTGCTTGGAGGTACAAAGTGATGAGGGTTTTTCCCCTCCTCTTCCTGTTTATTCCCTTTGGAGCTCTTTCATCTGCTTTGTAGAAGTACTGTACTTTGAGGGTTGCCTTTGGGAGTTTGGAGAGGGAAGGGCTTTTGTTCTAAACTGCAGCTGGCTACTGTTCAATATTGCAGGTGATGGCCCCAGAGTCACCTCCCTGACTTCAAGGCCCCAAGGCAGTAGCTCTCCTGTCCCAAATAACACCGAGCAGGAGACGATATGTGACCCGTTTGGAATTGGAAGTGTGGGACAAGAGAGAAGTGCAAAAAGCAATTGTAGACAAGCCAAGCAATAACAGTGCAGGTGCCATATGACATAACCTGTCAGGAAGTGGAAAGCTTGTAATTTTGTGGTAGGTAATGACTGAAAAGCCAACATAGTATTACAAGCGTCCTCACATCCCTAGCAGCAGATAGATGAATGCTTCTCAATCAGCCCTTGAAAGCACCTGAACGCTTTAAACTCCCTATCCCCCAGTGTTATCCGCTGGTGCGTTATATACTGGCTAACAAAGAGACTACGTATTTAAGGCTGTTACTGAGCTGGAAACAATACCGTCACTAATGGAAGACAAGGCAGAGGCTTAATGTATTCCATCTTATGCAAGAGTCAGCCGGGCAAGAAATATAGGGCCAAAGTGAGACATTTAGCCACAGGCCTGAATAACGGAAAGTGCTGAGACACTCTGCCCATGGGGAGCTCAGGGAAGGACTGTAATCCGGATTATTAGAATTACATGAGCATCGAAGACATGCCTATACTGTAAAGGAAGAGGTGATTGTAGTACAGGTAGGCATACCCACGCTAGCTTTAATCTAGCTAGCATGGGTAACAACAGCAGTGTAGACATGGCGGCCCAGACTAGCCATCCGAGTACATACCCACAGTCCGTGGCAGGTTTGTTTCACTGCTGTTGTTACCCATCCCTATTTGAGACAGGAAAATGTTTTGAACTCTCAAAAATATTCGCAAGATGGGAAAGCCACTTCCCACACAGCTCAAAGGATCTTTAAAAGGTGAGGGTTGGGCTGCCAACTTTCAAATCGCACAAAACCAAACATCCTAGCTCTGCCCCTTCCCTGAGGCACCGCCCCCAGCCCCACCCTTCCCTGAGATCCCACCCCCACTCACTACATTCCCCCTCCCCCAGTGACATGCTCTCCCCCACCCTCACTCACTTTCACTGGGCTGGGGCAGGGGGTTGGGGTGAGGGCTCTAACTGGGGGTACAGGCTCCAGGGTGGGGCCAGAAATGAGGGGTTCATGGTGTGGGAAGGGGCTCTGGGCTGGGGCAGGGAATTGGGGTGCAGGAGGGGGTGAGGGCTCCAGCTGGGGGTACGGGTTCTGGGTGGGGCCGGGGATGAGGGGTTTGGGGTGTAGGAGGGGGCTCCAGGCCGGTGGGGGGGGCCAAGAGATTCAGAGTGCGGGAGGGGGCTGCGGGTTGAGATAGGGGGTTGGGGTGCAGGAGGGGGTATGGGCTCTGGGCTGGGGTTGCAGGCTTTGGGGTGGGGCCATGGATGAGGGGTTCAGGGTGTGGGAGGGGGCTCTGGGCTGGGGTAGGGGTGCAGGGGGGATGAGGGCTCTGGCTGGGGATACAGGCTTTGGGGTGGGGCCAGGGAAGAGGGGCTTGGAGGGGCTCAGGACTGGGGCAGGGGGTTGGGACTCGAGGTGGCTCCTGGTCAGCGGCGCAGCAGAGCTAAGGCAGGCATCCTGCCTGCCCAGGCACTATGCTGCGCCCCAGAAGCGGCCAGCAGGTCTGGCTCCTAGGCTCAGGCCCAGGAGGGTCCGCACGCTGCTCTCACCCACAGTGTGCGCCACCTCCCCCGGTCCCATTGGCTGCGGTTCCCGGCCAATGGGTGTGCGGAACTAGGTGCCAGACCTGCTGACCTCCTGCCTAGGTGCTGTCGCTTCCAGGACAGGTAGAGACTAGCTTGCCTTAGACCCACAGCACCGCCAACCGGACTTTTAACGGCCTGGTCGCTGGTGCTGACCAGAGCGGCCAGGGTCCCTTTTCAACCGGGCGTTCTGGTCGAAAACCAGACACCTGGCAACCCTTGGTGAGGGAAGAGGTTAGAGCCCTGACGGAGAGTCACAGTCAGAAGAGACAGAAGCCCGGCTGGCTGTCAGAGAGGACTATCTAAGGATTGTGTAGACAGCTGAAGAGATAGACCAGTTTCAGCTGGTTGGAGGAAAGGTCACGAAAAAAAAGGCAGGTGAATATGTGGAGCTGATATTGTTATGTAAAGATGTGGGGTGTGGCTGCAGAAACCAGATGTCAGCCTTCAGTTTGGAAGACTGGGTTGTGGACTGCAGGGGCAGAAAAGACAGTGGCTAGTTGAATCTTCTTGCTGCTGTGTTACATAATGTTTTAATAAAAATAATGTAATTGTTAAATGCAAGATCTCCATACTTAACAACACAGCACAAGGCCTGACTGAGGAAGACGGCTTCCCAAATGAAGCAATCCTGAACCTAAAAATCGATTCAGTCTGGAGAAAGGTACTCAGAAATGCTCCATGAACCCAGAAATTTTGATGAGTCCATCCAGCTCTGCTTTTGATGCTATGATTTGCTGGATCTCATCTTAGCCTTTAGGAGTAGGAGGCATCATTACCTGTAGAAAAATAGATTATTGTTTTTTTCCCACCCAGGAGCAAAAGGTAAATCTCTTTTGAATTCAAAACACATTGCCAGCTAAACTACCACATGCCGTTTGGATAGATTAATTTACCTGTTTCCAATACTCACTGTCCAATTCTCTCTCAGCCCAAGCTATTATACAATAGTCTTCATCATTACGCTTTGAAAGTAAACAGTGCCTGTGTTTGTATATCCTATTTTACCAGAGCCCTTACCTAGCACTGCTGAATACGATCGAGCTTTCATATGAGAGGGTGACTAAACCAGATTCCATTGAAGCTGACACTGTCTCATCCTGGATTGACCAGTAGAGGGCGTGTTAAGAGTGGCATGACACCAATCGCTCCCTGAGCAGATTAGCATAGAACACCCATTACTCTCCGCACTATTTCTTGCAACCATTAACACTGAATGAACCATTTATACTTAATAGAAAATGGTGACTTCAGTTTGCCAATGACTTACTGTTTCCTTGTTACTACAGAATACAGAGAGAATAATTATTTCTTGAAGGCTTTTTCATACTCCAAGAAGTATTAAATTGGTAACAATGGATTCCTCTTGTCTAAATTGTTTCCCATGTCAAGGTAAATTCTATACTCAGCTTCCCTCTAACTTACACATTTCACTAAGCTTTAACAGATTGATTCCATCTTGCCAGCCAATTTTGCCCAATGTAACATAAATCCATCATCCATTAAGAGGTGTGGGCTTGCATTTATTTATCTGGATCAGGAATGCTATAGATAATGGGTCATTAAGAACTATGCTTTCCAAGCCACAAGATATCATGAGCCTGACTGCGGAAGAATGAGCTTTGAGATAAGAAGGAACTCTTAAGAGGGTCAATTAGGTTGTAATTGGTTTGGATACTTGCCCTATCATACACCAGTTTTATTAAAACCCTACAGTGGGAGACAATTGCTTATCTTTGCTTCAGCACAATTATTTTAAATTGGGGCTGCACAATTCTAGGATTGCTGACACATGATATCTACTACTGACGAAACCCCAGATTAGCAAACCTCAGAGACTATCAGATTATAAAGCTAAAGGTCACCTCAGAGAGAAGATTGCGGGGACAAAAGCTCTCTTCTTTGCAAAACTGAGCTCAAGCCTCTGCTAAATGTGACTGACTTCTGAAACAGGAGACCCTTCCCCTCAGCAGAGTGAAACATGCCAGGTGTTACACGAGCCCTATAACTGAGATGTTCTTCCTGGTATTCAGATGAGGTTTCCACAGCCTGAAAATGCCGAGTCAGCTCAGAGAGCTGCTCTGAAATATTCTCTGCCGTGTGTCAAGGGTTAAAAAAAAAAAAAAAAAAAAAAAAAACTCCTAGCTTTTTGGAATCTTTCTCAGCATTGTCTCTGGATGTCTATTTAAGAGCTAATGAAAGAAAAAATAGGCTCTGTAATGAAACAGCCCAGTTAGTTAAAAAGCCCTTTTGCCGCTGATGTTGTATGTTCCCCTTCCCCGCCCCCCAGATTCAAATTATATTTTTCTAGCTGGACCTTCAGAATTGAGTTTCCTGGTCGATTTCCCAGGGATAGTCCTCTAGTTTCTGGGGCTACAGGAAGCTTGATCTGAGCTACCTACTCAAACAACTTGATGACTACAAATAAAAATTGACCAAATCAGAGTGATATAAATATTAAAAAATGAATTTCCACCATAGCTATAAAGCTAGTACAATGCTACACAATCTGTGTTCAAGAACATTGTTTTATACTCTTCTTGTGGCATTGCTCATATAGCAAACTCCCTGCATGGCACAACTGGTCTCATTTGGACTTGTGCCCAAATCCACAAAAGGACTTAGCTGCCTAACTCCCTGAGAGGGGCAGGGCTTCAGACACACCCTTCTCCTTGGCATCTGCGATTGGCTACCTGAGGGGGCTTCCCACCTAGCGTGCTGGCTTTCTGGATCCTGTTCTCCAGGGCATGTGGCTTCCATTGGGTGGCTCAGCCTCCGTGCTGCAGAGGGGTCTAGAGAAAGGAGGACAGGATTGGGAGTCAGGGACACTCTCTCGTCACAATCCTGACTCTGCTACTGCCTTGCTGCGTGACCTTGCTCAAGTTGCCTCACTGTAAACTGGGGCTAATCTTACTTATCTACACACTTCCCAGGAGTATTGTGAGGATAATCAGATCATGGCCGTAAATGGTTTGGAAGTGTAAACTCCTATATAATGCCACACGCAGGACAATAATTCTTATTATATGGTAAACCAGGCCCATACCTGGGGCTTCACAACAGTGCCAGAGATTCTAACCAATCCAACTTATATCCAGAAACAATACACACAGTGGTGGTTTGAGATAAGATTGAATGGATCGCCCAGCTGAGGTCACCTTTCCACAGGATCCCCAAATTGTAAAGCACTCATAGAAGCAGAGTGGATTTGGGGACTCACATTTTTAAAAAAAAACATCAATCCAGGCCATATTTACTCCTGAATTACCATTTCAAGAATTCTGTCTCACCAGCCACACTCCTAGTCAATAACCAACCCCCTTGACAAGGATCTCTTCTTTTGCAATTCTTTCTTCTTCAGCTGACAAAGGCATAACTAGACTGAATGGCTGGAAGTTGAAGTTAGAAACATTCAAGTTGGAAATAAAGGTGTGGCGTTTTAACAGTGTGGGATATTGACCATTGGAACAGCTTACCGGGTAAATTTATAACCACTTGGATGCTCTAAATCTAGATGGCAAATGTTTCACTGGCACGCTAAGGACTGACCCTTAGTGTGTAAGGCCCCAATTCATCAGAATGCTTAAGCATGTGATCAACTTTATGCATACGAGTGGTCCTATTGACTTTAATTTGATTGCTTAAGGGCTTTGATGAGGGCCTAAACCTCATGATAATATCCTTCCTCCTGCTATTTTAGCACTTACAGTTCTTACCAGAGTCCTAGGCACATGGATTACAACCTTTTATTGCTTTTCCTTGAGGAGGGACAATTTTATGATTTTCCCCTTGACTGTAGTCCATAGACAAGATTCACCACTGGCACTGAAATCAATGGAGTTGTGTCCATGTACAACACTGGTTAAGTTAGCCCCTGTGCTGTATTTTTCTCCTAAACTTCTTCCATTCATAGCCTTTTCTTTCTTTTTTTAATATTATGGATAAATAATTATTCTATTATTTCTCTTCCTTTTAAATAATCCTAAAATATTTGATCATTTTGAGCTGCAAAGTGGTACATGTCAGTTCTTATTTTCTCTCATGTATTTCATCCAGCCCTTACCTGTCGTGTATGTGACAACACTCAAAATAATGCAAAATTGGCCATCCTCCATATTCCATAGGATAGATGCTTGTATGCTAAGCAGCAGATTTGGCCTACATATGTATATTTAATTTTAAAAATGCTTTTAATAAGCAATCTGGCCCAATTTCTATATGGTATATAACCTGCCAACTACACTTTCCCTATATGAGCAATAGGCGTGCATTTAAATATAGAGGAGCTGCATGAATTTTTTACCCACGTTTGCCCTGAAGTGGATTCACAATTTATTACCTCAGTTTGCTGCTGCGGTGATTGAGTGCTGGAGTAATGGAAGCCTCTAAGCAAGGATCATGGGAATAAAAAGGGAATTGGCACTTGCAAGGAGCTGAGAATGTCTCACGCTTGTGGCCTCATTTTGACTCATATCAATGCCAAGTGTAAAATAATAGTCTGACTCAGAGCTAAATGTCATCTAGATTTCCCACTGAGTCTATTAATTTTCTTTTTTATTGTGGCAGGAAGTATTAAATACCATACTCTAGAATCAGTTTCAAGCAGGATCCGTTTCTCAATTAAAAAGTATTCCTTTCCAATTGTTAATACAAACCCTCCGCTCTCTTTTTTTTTAAAAATCACATTTTTAATTAAAATGGGCAAGTCACTCTCACTTTAGCCAAATGGCAGAATTTGTCACAAGCCCCCATGTGTCAGAATCAGCCCTTAAGTGAGGGAAGTGGCGGGGTTACAAAGGGATATTTGTACACATTGGCTTTCTTTTGTCTGATTAGATCATCTCGCTGCAATCTTTGGAATTCACAGTAGATTTTCATCTTCAAACTGACATCTGTCAGAGATGGACCAGATAATTATTCACAGGCTTCTCTGCTTCTGCTGGAGTTCTGGCAATGGGCTTGTAATGACTCGGGGCTGTGTTTCCACAAGAAAGCTCATCTAGGAACTATATGAACTACTTTTTCCATCCAGCACAACTGAGATTTGCCTCTCTAGCACCAGGAAGGTGATACTGTATTAAACAGCTGTTCCACCAGTCTTATTCCAAAGCCACTTCAGCCATTGACCAGCAGACTTACATAACGCTAAAGCTCTAATCCTAAACACCAGGGCTGAACTCTGTAATGGAGACTGAGCACGGTCTTGAACTCCCAGTTCCTCATACCCAAGGGAACAGCTGGTAATATTCTGGGAGGAAATAGTTAGCAGGAGCCAATGCCATTCATTATTTTAAAAGGACAGTGGCAAATGATGGTTTATAGTTTAATTATTTTGCACACTTTGTGGGAATCAGTCACTTGGAAATATTAGACACTGAGGGGCTTTTATTTTTCTTTTCACTTGGCAAACACAGGGGAGGGGGCGTTAACGTGCATTTGAAAGAAGGATGGAATGAAAATGGCTGTTTTGGCTTAAATGCCAAGCAACCTAACACCCTGACAGTGATGGGAAAACATCTTTGGCCATGAGCCTTGTCAGTTCCCATCAGCCTAGGTCTGGGAGCCCTGGGGCTGATTCTCAACTATGCTAAGGCTCTTTTATGCCATTCTGGCAGCATAAAGAGAGTGGGAAAGGGCCGTGATATCCCTCCCCCGCCCCGTGCAGGAAACCTCCTACCTGGGATAGAGCTGGGATTGAGCTGGTTTAAGGGCCCTACGTTGGCCCAGTCCAAGCCTATCAGCTAAAGCTGGTTGAAAATTGTCTGCTGGAATGTTCTGCCATCTGAAAATTCCAATTCATGGAAATAGAAACATTCTGCAGCACTGTCTCAATTTTCATGAAATTGATTTTAAAATAATGAAACAAAGCCTTTTGGTGAGGTAGAAAAAACTCAGCATCATGAAGAGTGGAGTCAGCGGTCTGCACCAAATCAAAGTCATATTTCTACAACTGAATAACCCACTCCTGCAGCCTCATACTCAGCAGATTAATGGCTTTCTAATAGATGCCCAGAATAGGCAAGGGATCCACTTCTAAGGTGAAACGTCTTCTCACTCAGTAGAACTTGAAGCATACAATAGCAGAAACCATTGCCAAGAACTCTAGCTCTACCTTAGAATACCTCTCTTCCTTCGGGGTGAGAGTACAGGATGCAAATATAACCAGCCATGTCTCCTGGAGCAGAACTGTGCCAGACCCCAATTGCACACGTCAGTCAGAATTGCTACAGGATTCCATGGATCAAAGCATGGGACTGGATCCGACAAAGGGCTTGACACAGGGTTTCAAAAGCCTGCTTTGCTTCTTACCAGGGATCCATACCAGGGATCTCAAACTCAAATCACCTCGAGGGCCACATGAGGACTAGTACATTGGCCCGAGGGCCGCATCACTGAAACCTTTTCATACAATGATACAAAAGTATAATAAAAAATGAAAAACATGAAGATACTATAGTATACTATTACAAGTCAATGTATTCACTTTTTTAAAACTCCGGAATCTTCTTTAAAAATCCTGAACTTCAGGATTTGATATATGGTCAGTATTTTTTAAAAAAACATAATAAAACAACAACTGGAAGACCTTTATAGCCTATAGGATTTCTATTTAAATACACCTCTACCCCGATAGAACGCGGTCCCGGGGAGCCAAAAAATCTTACTGCGTTATAGGTGAAACCGCGTTCTATCGGGGTAGCGGCGGCAGGGCTCCAACGGTGATTTAGAGAGCCCTGGGCTCCGGCCGCTGCGGGGAGCCCCAGCCCTTTAAATCTCCACCCGAGCCCTGCTGCCGTTACCCCGATATAACGCAATATAATGGGGTAAAGCGGCCCCGCCCCCCAGAGCGCTGCTTTACCACATTATATCCGAATTCGCGTTATATCAGGTCACATTACATCGGGGTAGAGGTGCATGTACAATAGAGTACCTGAATTTGAACGTATCTTATTTAAGATGCTGAAGTTAAGCCAATGCATAAATTTAAGTTCAATTAATAAAAATCTTAGTATGTTTGTAGACAATTCACAAACAGAAAAGCTATAATGACTGAATAGTTCACCCAACTCTGCTGTCAAACAAGCACCTTCTCCTGTTATAATGAGAGCATAAATGTCCCCTCCTTTGCCCCCGGTCCCACCCTCACTCCACCCCTTCCATGAGGCCCCGCCCCTGCCCCACCTCTTCCACCCCTTCCCCGCCCCCATTCCAACCTCTTCCCCAAGTCCCCGCCCCAACTCTGCCCCCTCCCTGCCCCTATTCCAACCCCTTCCCCAAATGCCCACCCCGGCTCCGCCTCTTCTCTACCTCCTCCCCTGAGCGCAGCATCCCCGCTCCTCCCCCTCCCTCCTGGAAAGTCCTAAACGCCACCAAACAGCTGTTTGGTGGCAGGAAGCGCTGGGAGGTAGGCAGAGGAGCGGGGACACAGTGCGCTGGGGGGGGGAGAAGGGGAGTGGGGGGGAGGGGAGCTTGGTTGCCACTGGGTGCAGAGAACCCACTAATTTTTCTCTATGGGTGCTCCAACCCCAGAACACCCATGGTGGGCCGCAGGAAATAACTCCGCGGGGGCCGCATGTTTGAGACTCCTGGTCCAGACCAACTGTCCCTCACCCTGAGTTACATCCCACAATGGCTTGGCAAGGGTACTAAAATGGGGCAGGGCATAGCCACCTATATATTGAGCTAGGCCAAGGAATGAAAAAGACCACTACAATTTGTGGGTAATCTTGCAAAGCAACACCTTGTAGCCATTCAAGTGTCGATTTCACCCCATCGGCCGACAGAGAATGCCCTGACAACCACTTTATGCCAGCCTGTTGCAGTCGGATTAGCAACTGGTCCAGAATAGCATTATGCTTAGGAAGGGTCTTAGCGAAGACCAGAATGTCATCCAAATAGCAACATGCACCCTGGATATTATCCAAGAGTTGCAAGATCACGTTCTGAAATATCTTAGGAGCAGAGACTAAGCCAAAAGGGCGTCGTTGATACAGTACCTCCCAAATGGTGTGCTGCCAGTCAATAAAAGCTGCAGACTTTCAGCCACACGTATTTGCCAATAACCGGATTGTAATCCACCAAAGAGAAAATCCGGGATCCACTTACATGGAAAATCACTTCCTCAAAGGTTGGCAATTGAAACTGCTCATGTTTTACATACATATTAAGAGTCATAAAATCTGTGTTTAACCTCCTTTTCTTTTCTTTTGTGCTTGGGGCAGGGGGAACAACACCACACCTTATTGCTGTAATTACAGCTGCTGTTTCTACTTGCTCTGAGTTGATTTGGAAATATTCCCAGACAAGGTGGCAGTAGAGGGTCTTGAGTGACCGCAAACAAACAGCTGCTATTTCAACACACTAGAGAGAGGAAAACATTGTGAACCATGCTTAGTAAAGGTTTTGAAGCTGGTGTGGAAGGTTTCATTAGCAGCAAACATTCCTGCCTGTACACACATAGCCCCTCCGTTAGAAGCTGGAAGCTCCTGGCCAATCATAGCGAGTTCTGTCAAAGGTACAAAACAAATAGCCATTCTGAGCATCAGTCAGATCCAACCCAACCCTGCCAGAGAAGGTAGCATGGCCAGAGGTAACCCAGACTGAATCTGTGGGTTGTATCTCAATACACTTTCCTGTAGTTTTACAGAATTCAGTGGGATTGAGATAGGGAAAACACCATAAAGGAGGAATCGCAGACTGGAGGTCAAATGTCTTTGTGAGCTGTATTACAGCACTGAACCAAAGACAGCGTGTGAGCCTAACCCCTACAATAATTGTCCGTTTTTTCTTATTTGAAATTGTGGGAGTGCTCAGTATTGTGGATGCTGAAACAACTGGTTATGCGGTATAGCCAAACGCTTTGTATATTTATCAATATATCAAGACTCAGGGTAAGTCTACGTGAAAGTAGAAGATCTCCAATTGTCAGAATTCCCAATCCCTGTATTTATTTGATAAGGTATAAAGGCATATTTTAGGACCTGTGTTATGTTATTCATTTTAAAGGAAAATACCAAATCTCTAATTATTGATGTTAGTCTAGCGAGGGCACCTGGGAACACCTGTGCTGTAATGGTTTATCTTTGGAGTGTTATTCAGGTAAAAAAATTGAAATTGCTAAGTGTGTGTCTCTCTGTAAAGATTGATACTTGATTCCTAAGAAGAGAAACAAAGTGAATCCTATTATAATTTCCTAGCAGCACTGGAGACTTGCTTGATCTGCACATAGTTCCAAAAATTCCAACTGCAGTACCACCAGACAACAGCCGAACGAAGTGCATGCGGCATGGGTTGCGGGATAGAAGCACTCATTGCAATAATGTTACACTCGGATGCACTACAGAATAGCAATCCAAAACCACACACACAAAACACACAAAACAAAGCAAGACATGCAGGTCAGGAGCCAATCAAACCATGTAATAACCATGAACCAGTTAGGTCAGCAACAGTTTGAACAGAACATAACCATCCGAACAGCAGATATGTAGCAATGGGCCCAGAGTAGCTGCTCACACCCAATGCTATGCACAACACACAGCCTTAAACAGCAACGGGAACACTGAGTTTAGGGAGCAGGAACCAGGAATAGAAAACACGAATGGGGAGCATACACACCCCAGTCACCACACGCAGCATGCTCATCTATAAAAAGCGTCCGTTCATTCCTAACTAAGTCAAAGAGATCATGTAAACCTTAACGACTGTTTGTAAAGTGCTTTCATCACCTCAAATGAAAGGCACTAACATAAGATGTAAAGTGACATTTGGTCACATTTTGAGTCTAAAATCTTTGGCAGTGTCCCTTTACAGAAGAAAAGTAGCAAGGAATACACCCTTTATGAGGCAAAACCCTCATTAGCTTCATAGCAGCAAAGAGTCCTGTGGCACCTTATAGACTAACAGACGTATTGGAGCATGAGCTTTCGTGGGTGAATACCCACTTCTTCGGATGCATATATCCGACTCTTTGCTGCTTTTACAGATCCAGACTAACACGGCTACCCCTTTGATAATTAGCTTCATAGGCATTGCCAGACTTGATCAGGCCCGTGGTTTATCTAGCCCAGTAACCTGTCATCAATGGAAGTTTGGATTCAGATTGAAATCCTCACTATCTGTTTACATGGCACCTGAGCGCCTCACAAACATTAGGGAATTTGTTTTCACAACACCCCTGTGAGGCAGGCAAGTAGCATCACCCTCATTTTACAGATGGGGCACAGCGAGATTAACTGATTTGACCAAGGTCACACAGGAAGGCTTTAGCAGAGACAGGAACTGAACCCAGGTCACAGGAGACATTGGCTAGTAACAATCACAAGACCTTCCTTCCTGCCAAGCTTAGCTCCCGCTGTCCTGTGTGTCCAGACTAAGGTAAACCCCATCAAAAGTTTATGCTTTAGGACAGATTTTTCCCTAATGTATTGCTATGATCTGTCACGTTGGGAAAAAATCAAAACGTAAAAATAAGACTTGCATGGGGAAGTAGCTATAAACACATCTCAGATGTCAAATTAGAGAGCCGGATATGGAAGAGAACAAGGGAAAGGTACATGCCTCTGAACACTCATTGATAGAGAGGCAATCTAAAATGTTATTGTAACCATTTAGCTGCTGGGCTTCTACCTTCAGGCATTAAGGCATAGGGCAGGGGGAGGAGGGATATTTACTGCTTACCTCACATAGGACAAAGTCAGGTAATGATTGAGCCTGTCTCAGTTGGCTCTTTTCTGGTGATGGCCTTTGGAATCGCTGGTGACGGGATTCCATTTTTGTTCTGTTCCGACATTCCCGGGACATCAGAGTGACATGTCTTGGTGGACGTGGTATGCTGGGCAGCACTGAAGCACCTAGCAGCAGGGCATAAGGGGGACAGCAGGATAGGTAAAAAAGGGGAGTTCTTCACAAGGAGAGAAGGGGCTCTCTGGGTTTCTGCTTTGTCCAAGGGAAATAGGGACAGGACTGCATGCATGGTGAGAGCTCTGTATGTACAGGGGACCTTCCATGTGTGTGATATGGGCCATATTTAGGCATCTAAATAAGTGGCCTGATTTCAGAGGGGTTGAGCACCCAACTACTCCATTTGATTTCAGCTGCTTTGAGTAAAATTAGATATGTATTTGGATTCAGGGCCAAGATTTTCAAAGCTGGGATGATAGAGCTGGCTCTTAAATCCATATTTAACAGCATGATCATTTTTAATAATCATATACATGATCATTTTCAAAAGTGCTGAGCACTGAGTGTAAACAAGGGTTTTGGCTACATATGTGTGTGTGTGTGTGTGTGTGTGTGTGTGTGTGTGTGTGTGTGTGTGTGTGTGTGTGTATTTACAAGGATGAAAGACACAAGCATTGCCAACTATTTAAAAAGCTCCTATTGATGATTTAATTATATAATCTGTTAGCCACTGCATACACGTTAGGTGTACTATACACCACATTAATAGGTATTATGCACACAATATTAATATTATATACATTATAATAAAGTATTGGGAAGTTATGTTAACTGAATGTATTATGTTCTTCCCACAATTCTGTTCTTCCCATGTCAAGTATCCCATAACACTCTGCAAAACTGTCCCATTTTCATCCAGCCCCAGTTTCGAGAAATCAGTCTTAGGGACACCCAGAGCATGGGGTTGCATCCCTGACCATATTGGCTAATAGCTATGGCTAGACCCATCCTCCATGCGCTTATCTAGTTCTTTTTTTAACTCAGTTATACTTTTGGCCTTCAAAACATCCCCTGGCAATGAGTTCCACAGAGTGACCAGGCATTGTGTGAAATACTTTTTTGTTTGTTAATTTCATTGGGTGACCCCTGGTTCTTGTGTTATGTGTAAGGGTAAATAAAACTGTATTCACTTTCTCCACACCATTCTCTGCACTCATGTCAACGCAGTTTACATTATACTTATATCAGGCCACCAAGGCTCTGTTCCAGCTGTCAGATGATGCATCAGCAATTAGCATTAGACCTGGTCATTTTAAATGTTGGATAAAAGAAAATAATTGAATTGTAGGTATTGAAATGAAAAGCATTAATCCCTTAATGTCAGCATGGCACATTTTGCATGTGGTAGCAAAGAATTCCGAGGGTTAAAAAAAGAAAAGAGAATGGTGGAGATTAAAAGTCATTAAGAGGCTAACCCGCCCCCTCCACAGAGGTAGCTCCAAGAGGCAGCTGAACCCAATCTGAAAGAAGATGTGGCTCTCTAGGTTTTGCAGTGTTAGGCAAACCAGGCAAAACACACACGCTTACCAGGCAATCCAAACAAATAGTTACCAAACATTTTGCTCACCCGAAAATTTTGCTACTCAATGGACTGTTGTGCATGTCCTTTATTGTGAAGCCGGATCTGCCAGGGGGCTATGGCCCCTGATACATGGATGCTCTGAGCATATCCCCATGCAAAGAAGAGCACACAGCATGCTTGGACAGTGACAGGGATTAAGCCTCATTCCAATTAGGATTCTCTGCTGAGGGCCCTCTCTTGGCACGAGGCACCTGCTGGCGACTAGGGGAACTCCCTTATAACTTTTATCCCAGTGGTTAGGGTACTTGCCTGGGATGTGGGAGACGCCTCGTTCCCTCTACCACTTCAGAGGGAGAAGGGATTTGAACTGGGCATTGCTACCTCTCAGATGAGTGCCCAGCTACGGGCTATTCTGAGGCAGGGCTCCCTCATCTCTCCTACTGAAACTTTTCCACTGTGGATAAATAATTAAAATGAGTCATTGGAGCAGGGGGACTGGATCCTGGGTCTTCTACCATTGGAACCACCAGGCTGCAGAATCATGTGCATGGTCACTCCCTTTCTTTCTGAGCCCATGATTCTGGGATTTAGGTGCCTGAAGTGGCAGTTAGGTACTTAAATCCTGTTGTGAATACAGCCCCGGTTTTGAAAACCTTGACCATCATTCTTAGGTAAGTCATAGTAAACAGAAGGGGGGAAAGTAATTATTTTATTACGTACCAATCATTAAAGCGTCCTAAGTAATTTGTCTACTATAATTATGTAATTCTCAGTAATCACTTGTAAATCAAGAGTAATTATTTTCCTTGGTATTAGTAATTTAAAATTGTTAAGTAATTTCTAACAACAATTCTAAAGAGTTTTAATAATTCTGGGCCAGGTTCTCAAGCTGTTGTAAATTGGCTTAACCCTATTGTCTTCAACAAAGCTTTGCCACCTGTGGAGCTGACCTTCTAAGTTATCACTAGTAATTAAGAAGGAATTAGTATTATACACCTCTACCCCGATATAACGCTGTCCTCGGGAGCCAAAAAATCTTACCGTGTTATAGGTGAAACCGCGTTATATTGAACTTGCTTTGATCCACTGGAGCGCACAGCACCGCCAACCCGGAGTGCTGCTTTACCGTGTTATATCCGAATTTGTGTTATATCGGGTCGCGTTATATCAGGGTAGAGGTGTACTTGTTTTCAGTAACCTGAAATTACTAATTACGTTGAGGACTTTTTGTCTCTGAGTTCATGAATGGACTGGTGCAGATATGTGCTCTGTGAATTTCTGAAGTTGATTCAAAGAAAACACTTCGATTTTGACCATTTTAAAATGTTTCAAAATTTCTTTTAATTTTTTTTAATTCAAATTGAAAACCATTTCAAACTATGAAAACAAGTCATTTAGAAATGTCAAAACAAAACTTTGGAGGGGTTGGATTTTTTTTTAATTAACAATTCAATGTAATTGTAAAGAATTCCCAAAACATCATGTATTCGCAAAATATTTTGATGTTACCTAATCTGCATTTTTCACTGGAAAAAAAATGGTGCAAAAAATGTCACCCAGATCTACTCTGAACCCTTTCTTCAGCTGAAATAACAAATTCAGCAAAGTCAGTTCACCAGTAGGTGACGCTCCTGGGACTGGGACTTGAAAGAAAAAAAAATATTATGCACATTTCACTCTTTGAAAGAAATTTTGGGATCATCATAGATGTAGACAATTCCATAGGTGTTGTCTAGTCTAATAATCAAGTATTGAGTAAAAACATAGCTATGGAAGCATTTTATAATGTGCTGGGCTTTCAAAAAGGCTTTGCACATTTGGTACAATAAAAGAAGAGTTCTTTAGCGACCACAAGTGTAATGAGACAGGCTGCATAAGTGGAAATTCTGCTATTAATTATCTGAGCTTTGTTTTGTATATCATTTGGCAACAAGTATATCTTTTAGTTTAGCTTTCATAGAGCATGACTGATTATTTATCTGGTTCATTGTTTACTTAGAGATGTGTAACAGCATAAAGTAACATATTCAAGAGTCTTGTGTTGTCTGAAATATTTTATTTCCATACTGTAAAAATAGCACGTTATTTATATATGACTATGAATTATTTTCTAGGTCTAATCTTTATAAGATATTACTATAAAATGCTATTATTACAAAGGAATGAGCAAATTTAATACTGATATGGATTGAAGCTATTAATTACATGTATGGTATTTCTTTGACAGTAGCAGTGGAACGCCACAGTATTGCTGGATTTTAGGCCAAGCATTTCAAAAATGACTACAGACGCTCCCCGAGTTACGTAAACCCGACATATGCAAATCCGAGTTTATGGAAAAAGTTCCGTAAACTAGAACTAGGAGTTGTGGGTTTTTGGTTTTTGGCGTAATGGTCAGAGATACATTTCGACTTACGCAAAATTCGAGTTACGCAAAGTGTTCCGGAACAGAACGCTTGTGTAAGTCGGGGAGCGTCTCTAGTTATTTTGGGTGCCTGTGAGGGGATGTATAAACCACAAGGGTTAACAGACGCCTAAGAGCCCAATTAGCCCACCTGGTTGCACCTACAATTCAGTATCAAGCCGAGTTGGGGAGGAGGTGGGTGGTTGCCATACAAGAAGAGGTTCCGAGCAGTTGTGAGAGGGGAGCCAGCGGAGAGAAGACCCTGGGTGCAGAGGCTAGAGAAGGACCTAAGGGGGAAGAGAGGCATAAAGCTGCAGAATCCAGAATTAGCTTCCGAGGTCAGCTGGTAGGGAGGGGACAGGACTGAGGGAAAGAGACGCGCAGATCAGTGTTCTGACAATAGGACAGATGACACAGGGGAATCAGGAGACTGAAATCCCAAATCTGTTGGCTATTGTTTTGTTTGATGTCACTCTGTGAAGGGACAGGAAGTGAAGGAAGACCCCAGATCGGACAGAAGATATTTTGGTTTGCTACCAAAGGACACTCTTTAGGACGTTAACATTAATGCCATGCAAGGGGCAGGACTCCAGAGGACCTGGTGGGGGGGGCTAATGACCCCACTGCGTGAGACTGACAACGCCACAAGAGGGCGCTCTGGGGCATCGCGCGATGACAACAATACACGGTTGGTGAGGCTGTTACTTTGCTCCCCTTGAAACACCTTCCCATTGCCTGGACTTTTAGCAAGTCCTGAGCACCAGCCTCGGAAAGGCAGGTCCCTTTAAGCGTGTCTTGAGTTGGGTACTCACAATGGAAAAATCCAAAGTCACTAGTCACTGCTTGAAAACATTGACCTTGGTATTTTGGGGCTCCCACTGCTAACGCCGTGCGATGGGGGGACACACTGGGGTGCAGCCTGGTTTCGGAGAGAGCTGTCTTGCACACACACATTTCAGTCTTGGAGCTGACAATTCTGTTATCACTGTCCCTTGGGGATGGGGAAGGGAGGGAAAGGTCATTAGCACACACAGGGAAGGCAGCCTTTCAGGTGACTTGGTCACTCTCATAGAAGGTTTAAATTATGGGGATCAAAACCTGGAATTAGCTCGGTCAACGGGGAGTCTGGGGTAACAGGCTCTCAGTGGTCTGGCCGGCTGCGTTCTGAACCAAGAGTCGCTTTTCTCACACTGGTGGTTTCTTACTTTGGTTCAGAGAGTTGCAACAATCAAGCCTGGATGCAATGAATGCCTAGAATGGCTAAGTCGGAATCCTACGGGGTGCCATCTCTCTGCCAGGTATAAATGGCCAAGGATGTTTAATGTGGTCCTGGCTACAGCCTTTGGTTCTGAACGACTGAAAGAGAACAGTTATTGACTATCGTTACTGAGTCAATGAATTAGTGGTGTGTGCATTTTACTCTCCCTATGCACACATGGCTGGTATTGACTTTAACCGAAGTTACAAGCACCTTGGCAGGGGGCAAAAGACCTTGAGGGTCAGATTTCGAGGAGTGCATGCGTAAGCTTGCTACTGGTAACTGTGTTACATGGCCTCGTCTCTGCTGCGCCACAGATGATATGAGTTGCTGTTGCCTCTCACTACAGAAGCTTGGATCCTTAGCGCAAGCTGTAGCAGCTTGCGCTTTTTAGCTGTGGAAGTGCCCGGTCCAATCCCCTGGGTGTCAGTTAAGAGAGCAGCCAACACATGTGCCTGAGAGTATGTGTCCACAATGTCTGTAGTCCCCAAAGAGCAAATCTGGATTCATATCTACATGTTGTTATGCACGTCTCAGAAACCAATTACCCCAGTTCAGGAAAGCATTTGAGCATGTGGTTAACTTTAAATATGTGCTTAAGCTCCACTGGTTTCAATGGGACATGCTTAAATGCAGTCCTGAATCAGGGCCACTGTTTGCAGATATGCAAGTCAAACACATGCAGAAGCGTGCATGCACTTTGAAAAATCTGGATCAAAAAGCAGAGGAAAGCGAGATTATAGATTTTGGCCCCTGTGGCTAAAACATACCTACTCTCCTGTAGTATCACTCCTTAAATAAATGCCAAGAAGTGTTACAGTCTGTGCTAAACAACAATGTTATTGGGAGAGAGCAAAACAGATTAGAACGATGTGAAAATGATGTCTCACATGTAAACACATTTGTGCAGAACAATTTTTTCCTATATGTGACATTTCCCGTGTTCACAGCTGCAAAACATAGTGAGAGAGTAAAAAGAACTATTTAGGGCAAAGTTTTCAGAGCTAAAATATGCCCGTGAAATGCGCATGCAGAGTGCAAACGAGCCATCATGCTCACAAAACATGGAGTTCTCTGCAAGTACCTGTTTAGGGCATTAAGGCCATGTTCATATTCATTATTTAAAAAACAAAGGTATCAATTCTGCCCACAGATATGCACATGCCTAGCTCCTATTCACATATATGGATGTTCCATTGGCATATTTGTGGCCATCACTGGGATCAGCAGATACGGACCAATTCGTATGGTCCAGATTCTGATACCCTTACTCAATTTGAGTAGCTGTAGCACCTTGTTCCATCAGTAGGCCCATTAAACTCTATGGGGCTGTTCCCAGATTAGGGGTTATTTAGTGCAAGGGCGTCAGAAGGGTGTGTCTATAATTTCTTGCAAAGAATTCTGCCTGATTACAGGAGATCACACAGTGTATTCAATTATCATTAATGTGGCTGTTAATTTAGGACCAACGTTGTTCAGCTTTTTTAAGGCACCAAATGTCACCCAGAGCAAAACTAATGCACATTGATAGCTTTTGTCGCCCTGCCAGTGATGTGATAACAGACCTGATAGTATTACCTTCAAGAATAACTTACCATTTCCTCCTCAATCTTTTCATCTCTCTTCTCTTTGTTTTGGTTAAAGAAGCAATATAAAACTAGGGGTGGAGAGACAACACTTTTCATGACTTGGTTAGGGAATAGAAAACTGCTTTGGGAAAAATATTTCTTACCACTCTTATTTGTATTCAGTAATTGGTTTTCATTTATACATACATATATACAGTACTAGAATAATTTCCCCTTTATTTAGGGTAGGGTTTTTATTTTAAAATAATCATTATCTAGGTATTTCATTTTAAGCCGAGATCATGCAGGAACTATAAAAGATGATGGGGCTTCTTTCCCTGTGATCTTAAACACAAAAGTAAAATGTTCTGCACTTCAGTTTTATTTTCTGTGAAATGCAAACAAAAATAAACAGGGTATTTTCTTTAGGAAGCAAAGGAACGGGGGGTGGGGGGTTAGAGGGAGTCAAGCAGCATGGAAAGTTTTGCTTTTAAAAAGCAAAACGAAGTTTTTTTCTTTTTATAACGATATCAGTGTGTTCCATCCACCTCAGTCAATCTGCCAGCGCGCCTTCCAATTCTCCTCTGACTGTCCTATCATTTCAGTGATGATGTAGGTGAAGGGAGCTTCACTAAATGTCATTTATTTTGTTCAGGGGGAATAAACTAAAATAAGTTTTGGAGGAATGTTTGGGGGTTGTGTGTGTGGAGATGGAATCACTTTTTCTTTACAATCTTGCAGACCAAAAATCAATTCAGATTCTGGTTGGCTCAAGTTCTGCTTGGCTGAGGAGACTAGAGGTCTGCTTTGCTCCCTGAGCTCTGAAGGGCCAGGGTCTCAAATGCGGGAGCCTCACTTTAGGCACCCGGGCCCTTATCCAAAGCCCAGTGAAGTCAATAGGATCTTTCCATTGATTTTAATGGGCTTTGGACCAGATCCGTAAGTAAGTGGCCTTATTGTCAACAGCACTGAGCATCCAGCAGCTCCCACTGAAGCTTGATTGAATTTGGTGGCAGCTGCAGGACGCTCAACACTTATGGTCATGTATTTAGGTGCCTAAATACGAGCTTAGCGATTGAACTTTAGGCTCCTGCTTTTCAAAATGTTGGATGCAGTTTTCAGTTCAGCAGCATTTTAAGTCCAAAATGTTCATTTCTATGGTGGCCTGGGCCTGGGCCTGATTCTCCTCACCCCAGTTTGACACTGGGAGAACCCCATTGACTTGAGTGGAGCTGTTCCTATTTATCCTCATGTAACTGTGTATCCATGTACATGAGAATCCTTCCTGCCAGACCATCAGCGCAGCCATAGGAGGCGGGAGAGAAATATTAAATACATAGGGAAACAAAAGTTACAACCGCCAGTTTTTAATTCGATAGTAGGGTTTTGTAACACCCATCTTCACTTCCCTCCTGTGCTATGGAGCTTGTATGTCCTTACTCACCCAGCACTGCTGAGCCTTTCCAGCACTGATTGCAGTGGAAGGTTCGTGGTGAGGAATTTATCCCTAAGAAAATAACTGGATCCCATTCGCTCACCTTATTGTTCTGTCCCCCAAAGTCATCTCATCCGGAGATTACACACGGCAGCCCCTGCTCAATAAAGAGGTTACGTCCCGCTTGCCTTGTGGCCAATCTCGGTCTCTTCAGAATGACAATACTTACTGATGCTGTGCTTCCGCCGTTTCTTTCTTTTTTGTGTTTCTCCAATTGCACTTCGTCTCAGGAACTTTGGAAACTAAAGCCATGCAGCAGGTAAAGCCAGTCCCATTGAAACACCATTTCAGGTGCAACCACCAAGCTGTAGGGATGGATTCTCCACTGCTGTAAATCCACAAAGCTCCCTTGATTTCAAGTGAGTGATGCCGATTTACACCAGCTGTGGATGCGGCCAGTAAAGCTGAATTCCTGGCTCTATTGTGCCTAACCATGTTTGGGTGTGTAAGGGGGAAGGGAGACTGGTCCCATCCCTGCTTGGTGTCCAGTCACAATCCTGGTCTCTGTGCTTCTGGGGCTCAGTGAAACTCCCACTGGGAACTTTTTCCATTGACTTCAAAAGGGAACAACTGGGTCTTTGGTGCACAAAGTCCAGGGAGTCTAGCAATGGTATGTTACATTCCCCAGTGTGGCGGATCACGAGACCATAATCTCCCCACCACTCTGCACCAGCCGGTGGATCTGAGCTGGCACAGGGGGAAGCACTGAAATTCCCTCTGTAAAAGGTTGCAGCTGCCGTTCCTGCTGCATGCACTCTTCCCGTGCTCTTAGAAAGTGAAGGAAGGTCTCAGGCGCCATGTGTCTTGGAGGCCCCTTCCACTCCTCAAATGTAGTCAGTGGCTCAATGATGCAACCTTGCCTTCAGTGCTGGGAAAGAATATGAGCAGGCCAGCATGACAATGTACCCACAATGCTCTGTGCTTGGATGTGCCTGTTCGTGATAGCTGCTCTGTGAGTATTATCTGAATGAAAAAAAGAAAGAAGGGCCAAAACAAATGAAAACGATCTAATTCCTCCAAGTAATTGTATGCTAATCAGCCATTCATGATGCTAAAAATGCCTCTTCATGCTGTTTTTTTTTTTAAAAAAAAAAGATGAAATGACTAAGGTAATGGTGACAGACCAGGGGACTGGAGTGGCATGTGAATGTGAGTATCTTCAGGGCTGTGAGGCTGGTCCTCCACGGGAATAATTCAGTTGGAGATTTCAGGAGGAAATGGCAAATGGTATTTGAGTTTATGGTCTCCCTGCCACTGGGAGGCATTGCTTGAACCAAGCAAGGCCAGGCCAGCCTTGATAGAGCCCTAATGACATCCCAGTGATGTTCTCACCAGGCTCACCTAGACCCAGACCTGCCAAGGTATTTAAGCTCCAAACTTCCCTGGATCTGGGCCCTAGTGCCTGCTCACTTCCATTCCTAGAGGAGCCAATGGCGCTGGCTGGCATATAATGAGGTGCTTGAGAAAGGAACCAGTCACAATTACTTAGGCCAGTGGAGGGGATCAATTCGGAGCATGGTGCCCAGCCAGAGTCTCAGGGCTTCACAGATGCACAAAGTGGGCTGGACCTAAGGACTCACTCCCCAAGGGCACCAAGTGGCTGCAGAGCCACTTTGAAGAGGGCACTCCAGGCAGGCCATGTGCTCCCTACACGCCCTCCATCTCACCGAGCTGGGGGGGTGAGAGAATCTGTAGCTCTGAAGAGTAGTTAACCCTCTGGCCTCACTCCTCCCACCAGTCCATCTGTGCCCTGCCATGCGGGAAGCCCTCGTAGAGAGAAGACCCTGAGTCCTCTCTTATACACTTCCACACTCATGCTGAATGACAGTATAGGACTATGGCCTACAGCTGGTCCATCTCTAAGATGGAGAGAGCTTGAGTCTTATCTCAGTCCAGTTCCACACCAACATAACTCCATTGCCTTCACCCAGAAATGGAGGCACCCAAAATTAGAGGTCACAATTGGAAATGTGGACCGTAATTTCAATGTACTCCAAATTCTCCAATTTGCCACACAGGAACAACCATGACCTACCTCACAGGGGTAAAGTAATTCATGTTGGTGAAGTGGTGAGAGAGAGAAGGTTACCGTGGAGAGAAGGTTACACTTAACTGTTTTATAAAAAATTTAATACCTAGGCCTTTATCATTATGATTATTTCCATTGTGGTAGCACCTAGGAGCCCTAGTCGTGGGGGTGAATCATGATCCCATCATGCTAGGTGCTGTACAAACTCTCTATAACAGCTAGCTCTCCTCCTACAGCTTCCTCCATAAAATGCTACTAAACAATAGAAAAACTGAACATTTTCTATGACCATAGATTCTTAATTAAAATTTCCATTTAGTTGAGAAGCCACTTTCTGTTGGAAATATATTTGGATGGAAAATTTTCCAGGAGCTCCACTGAGTTGCATCTCCATGTGCATTGGTTGTGTAGCTGAGAACTGTGTTCCGGCATAGGTTTGCACAACATTGCAAACTGTAGCTACCCTTGGTCACTGAACCCCCCTCACACTCATAGCAAAATAAATCGGATCTAAAAAAATACAAAATCTACATTCTCTATTTAGCTTCAAACATTCTCCTCTCATTTATATCTTAAGGGCCAGATAATAAGAGCTGTACAGTTATATTGAAAAATTTATAATAAAATAAAAACCTGTTTGGCCCTCCCTGAGTACAGTTATACTGAAATTTGACAGTAGAAATCCGTTATTCCAATTTCCTTTAAGGGAAAATTCCCTTTTATTTGAACCTGGTGTGTTTTCTGGCATGGTGAGTCACCCACCCAGGTACTCCCCCAATTATCTAGACCTCTTTTTACCCAAACAATTCAAGTAAAGGGGGCTCTGCATGAAAAGTACAGACATTAGAAAAGTATGCTTCCTTAAAAGATGGCCACTGTGGTTTTGCTATATACCAAATGTTGACCAGAGTGTTTTCCCCATCTGTGAAGTAATGAAGTAAGAGTTTGTTCATTGAAGCTGGAGTGGAGCTGTGGTGACTGGGTTTTCCTGGCCTTCAAGGAGCACCTTCCATATCAACCAGCCAGTGCCCTGCTCCTGGGGACAGGGGCCTTGGAACAAGGGCGCAGAGCGAGGGTGACACAATATAACATTTCCAAGCATAAAGCTTGGTGGTGGCCACAGTTAACCAAATTAGGGAGTATGAAGCCTGGGGTCATGACATGCCTTTAGGGCAGCTTCCCAGCGGTTTTGTATGGCTGCCACGTGCAGCCCAAAGCAGCCAGAGCCAGGGCCAAGGTGCTGGCCCAATGCGATTCGGGCCAGAAGGATTTTGCCACCGGTTTGTGCAGGGCGGTTTCTCAGGCTGTGACTCTGTTGGGCGGATTACAAGGCGCTGTCTCTTTTACAGGGAGGCAGGATAAGACCAGCCACCTGAAATGGTAGCTGGGGGCGAGGGAGAGATTCCCATGAGAGTTGCTGGAAGGATGAAGCAGAGAAAGGAGCACAGCTGCAGTCAGTAAGGCTGTTTCAAGTGCCCACCTTGGAGGATTAACTCAGTTCAGTTTTCCCTGGCTGTGGAGCCTTTCCAAAGGCCTTGTCCCCACTCTGCCTGCCCCAACAAACAGTCCCAGGAAGCCAACACCCCTCCCCCAGCAACTCCGGGCACTCCATTGCCATCCCGCTACCCAACAACCCCAAACAGACTCCAGCTTTCCCCAATCCACCACTGCCAGGTTTTGTGGAGGTCCATGCCCTATCTCCAGCATTGTTTGGGCTAGGGCGTGTTGATTGTAAGCTGGTTTGTGTATGCAAATTTATAAATATGCATATTATCCCATTAAGCAATTTGCATAAACGATACACAAAAGTTGGCTGCTGTGTTGAAGCTTGTGAGTGCTCCTGTTGAAAGCAAGGGGACTCCTCACAGGCTTAGAGTTAAGCCAACACTTAAGTGGTTTGCTGGATCAGGTCCAGGGAGCACAGAGGACCGACTCTTGCTTTCGATAGTTACAATCATCTCAGTCCCTTAACATCCCTGAAGGCCACACGCTCAGTTAAATGACACAGCACGGGTGGGAGTCTCAGAAACACGCAATGGTGACCTACCTCCATTCATGCTAAAGTCAGGGGGAATTTGACCATTAACGATAGTGGGGAAAGAGTTAGGCCACTCAAAATCCCACTCGGCACTAAATTCAGGGGGAAATCCTGTTTGTCTTATTGGCAGAAACAGTCCCACTGATTTCAAAGAGACTATTCAACACTTGAGTAAGAAGAGCGAGGGGTTGGCCCTGCATGCCTATTAAGAATTGGTATAACCTTTAAATCCAAGCAACAGAACTAAGATGAATTGCAAAATGGCCAGCCCTGCTTAATTTGCTTCTATTGTACCCTGCTTCCTTTTCCCAGCACCCACGGCATTCAGACAGAACGAAGCAAACTCCACCTTCCTGACTCTCATGCGTCAGTCACATAGTGGCAAGTTCTCATGGCCGCTGCCCAATCCATCTAATGACCCTGGCACCCAGCCTCCTCTTAGCTACAGTGGCCTCTTTTGTCAGTTGTCAGCTAATTATGCCTAGCAGGCCCATTACCATCATGCACAGACAACAAGGCCTAGAACACAATTATAGATTTTATTTAAAAAAGGCACCAGATGCTGCCTGTCTTTTGTCTTTATGGCGTACTTGGGGGCACCCCAACACAGCGGCATCTGTGTGCTTCTACGCAGAAGGATTTTGTTAATTGTTTCATAGACTCTGTTTGTATTCATCTCCCATATTTTACACGTTTCTCTTGGTACAACAGAGCATGGTAGGGTTGGATTTTCCTTGTCCACCACTCGACTTGTGTTTCGGAATATGCTGGGAGTCTGAATGCTTCGCAAGGCTTTGGCATCGAAATGACACACCTTTAAGTGGTCAAAAAGAATGATGCTATGGAATAGCTGGACGGATCTGTGCTGTCAGGGAGTGAGGCATCTAGATGGGTGGACTTGCACCTGTAAAAGTGGAGGCTAGTTTGAAACCTAGCTCAAAAGTAGGGGCTTAAAATCTGAAAAAGATATAATGGGTTTTTTTTGGAAAGGGGCAAAGAGAGAGTGCAAAATCCATTGCAGTACCATGATGCATGATCTGTAGTCTGGATCATTTTCATGGCAGTCTATCTCCACTAATGGTAAATTATTATTCAACAAGAGTAAATAATCAACAGAAGACAAAAAAAATTACATCTGATGGCACAGCATAGTTATTACACAAACGAGCTATAATTTACCCGGCAACCAAGGAATTTAAAAGCGGCACCATGGAGATTTTCCCACTAGCTTAGTTATGCAGTAAACCCCAGTCTCTCAGAGGGTACAATCTATGGGTGAAACACATTCACTTGGTTTTCAGGTATAGCCAGCCAGTTCTGAACTGAATCTAGTAACATGCATGTTGAAGAATAACCAAGTGGCTATAGTCTTGGCATTTTTTTAATGTCAAGTATCAGGGGGTAGCCACAGGAAGTCAAGTATCAGGGGGTAGCCGTGTTAGTCTGTATCCACAAAAACAACAAGGAGTCCGGTGGCACCTTAAAGACTAACAGATTTATTTGGGCATAAGCTTTAATGGGTAAAAAAACCTCACTTCTTGCATCTGAAGAAGTGAGGTTTTTTACACACAAAAGCTTATGCCCAAATAAATCTGTTAGTCTTTAAGGTGCCACCGGACCCCACAAGAAGTCACTCACTCATGTGTTCTTGTTCTGTAATCCATGGGGATAGGTGGGTTTTGGCAGCATTTGCTCAGATTGTTGAAGATATATACATTATACACACACCCTGCCCCTTTTAAATTTGTTAACGCAGGGGTAAATCTAAGTTCGTTTCAGTGATCGCTATGCTGGGCCACCAGATGTGATTTATTTGTTGTGACACTTTTCCAATCTCGCAATGGGGCTCCCAAAGAAGTTTCCCGGGAAGTTTCGTGGCAGCCGCAGCAAAGGAGCAATTGCCCGTATAACAGTGGCACGTGTTGCAGGTCTGATTTAAAATAAAATAAATATATTAATGGAGATATCCTATCTCCTAGAACTGGAAAGGACCTTGAAAGGTCATTGAGTCCAGCCCGCTGCCTTCACTAGCAGGACCAAGCACTGATTTTGCCCCAGATCTCTAAGTGGCCCCCTCAAGGATTGAACTCACAACCCTGGGTTTAGCAGGCCAATGTTCAAACCACTGAGCTATCGCTCCCCCCAAGTGTTTTTTTCTTAAAATAAAATGTAAGCATTACTCACTCTGGTTACACAGCATTTCAGCATCTGACCTGGCCTCTGCGCTCCCCAAACCTGAGTATTGCGGTTATCCCACCAGCCTGCCGAGCCTTGTCGCTGTTACTAATGCGGTGAGACTGTGTGCAGTTACCACTGTGTACATCTGCTAAGAATGTGACACTCTTTATTACAATGACCCATAAACTGGACCCAGAGGCCTACTCATGTGACTTGTAACATAATCTAGGCTGTGATTTTCAAAAGCACTCAGCCTTGGCCTCAGCCTGCTCCCACTGCAGTCACAGGGAGAGCATCCAGTGGCTTCAATGGGAGCCGAGTTAGGGCACTGCTGAGAGCTTTTGAAAATCCCACCCATAACAGAGTGCCGCTCGAAGGAGGTGGCTCAAGGCAGAACTCAGAGAAGCTGCTGTAAAGCTCTGATACCTCAATGTGACGGGTGGGGGGCAGTTTCTTAAATCATTGACATCAGTGGGGCTGCAGCTGTGAGGAGCCGCTTACCAGTGTGAGCATGTCAGGGACGGACCATACAGAACTAGTTTAACCCTGACTCCAATGAAACACCTCCCTCTGCAATTAGTCCCATTGAAAGTATCTAAAAGGGTGTCATAAGGAGGAGGGAGAAAACTTGTTCACCTTAGCCGCTAAGGATAGAACAAGAAGCAATGGGCTTAAACTGCAGCAAGGGAGGTTTAGGTTGGACATTAGGAAAAAGTTCCTAACTGTCAGGATGGTTAAACACTGGAATAAATTGCCTAGGGAGGTTGTGGAATCTCCATCTCTGGAGATATTTAAGAGTAGGTTAGATAAATGTCTATCAGGGATGGTCTAGACAGTATTTGGTCCTGCCATGAGGGCAGGGGACTGGACTCGATGACCTCTCGAGGTCCCTTCCAGTCCTAGAATCTATGAATCTATGAAAGGAGGAGTGGGAGGAAATGGATAGTAAGCTACTAACTCAAAATGAGTATGGGCTGGCAGAATCTTTCCTCTAGATTAAACACAGTGGGTTAATTTCCCCCTCCCAATGGTAATATCAATTCCTGTCAGGAGAAAAGGAGCCACACGGTTACTTTGCACATAACAAACTCAATCTGGGTCACAAACCCAAGGTGCTTGGGCTCCCAGTATGCCGAGTGACAGGCAAAACTACCCCGCAAGAGTTTGACCTTTCCCCAAGGTACTTTATTGAGATTAGAAATGCGTTCCTACTCCCCATCTACACAGCTTCGGCAGCCTGTGAGAAAGCGCTGCCAGTGGCTCTCCAATCCAAATTCAGATGATTTAAGAAGTTCAACTGATAAGAAGTTCCACAAGCACCACCACTGGGCATTACAAACGTTAACGTCTCCTTTTCATGACACCGATGAGAATGAGAATAGAAAGTGCCACGACAAGGACTCACGCCCACGGCACACATTCAGGGCTGGATTAAGGCATAAACTAACTAAACTACAGCTTAGGGCCTCGCAATATGAGGGGCCTCTAAAAAAGAAAAAAACTGGCTCCTTTTCAAATGTTATCAAAATTGGTTGATAAATAAAGGAGATGTGGGAAAAAGAAGATTCTTTTTAAATATAGACATTTTGGTTCAAATATGACAAAAATATACACATCTGGCTACAAAAATACCTTTACCCTACCCTTTTACCTTTCACAAATTGTTCATTACTGACAGGCGGGAGGCCAGAGCTGAGTAAAAAATGATAATTGCACTTCTAAAATTAGTATTTCTACAAGTAAGTCTGCTATCAGTCTCCTAAGGTAAGGTTTTGTTTGCCAGCTGGTACTGGTAAAATTCTGACCGTGCCTTCATAACTTATAAATAATCTCACTGCCGATAAAATCGGGAAAAATGTGATGTCAGAGATTACAGTGTCGTGAAGCAATCTGTCAAGCTCATACTCGTATGGGACTCATCCTAGGAGTGACGTCATGTATAGCGTCCCCCTTGGTTGGTAATAGCTGGAAGACCACCATCTTTTGTTTACCGTCCAGCATGCTCAGTCGTATAGTGCCTTCACTCCTGTTTTTCTTCATTTTCTTAACTGTTCGTGTGTTCTTTCTTCTTTTGATCTGTACATACATACAATTGTGTATTTTAGTGCGCATGCCGCTTTCTGCTTCATGCGCCATCCGTGCTTCACATGATTGAGTTTGCAAGTGACCCTCTTATGGACTTGGGTCGGGTGGATCTTGAGGAGGATAAATTTGTGTTGGCTTCCCTCTGTCAGTTTCAGGAACCTTCACAGTAAATATCAAAGAGTGCTGACAAAAGGATAAATAGAGGGTTTTGAGAGAAGTGAAGGAAGATATACATATATAGCAAAATATTCTGAGTACTTGGTGAGCAAGTTATTTCAGTCTATGTGCATATATGATTTATAGGCTATTAAAGCCTATAATATTCATTATATTTGTTTGAATATAGGCTAGTTTTTCTCACTTTCTCAATGCCTGTCTAGAGATTACCAGTCTTTTTTCTGGTAAATTCTTTCTTTCTCTCTCTTTTACACATATAGCTTGTTGTCACTCTGTGTATCCGAGGTGTTAACTCGAGATTAATTAGTGGTCATGGAGGAGACAGAGGATAGAGAAGCGAATGCAAAGAGATGTCTGCTTAGAAAATGCTGCAAGAAAAGCTATCCGCCCTAAGCATTCTGTGCATCGAAAGTGACAAACTCCATAGCTTATCATTTGAGGACATCATCAATGTCTTTGCTCTCCAAATATCACAAGAGAAAATGTTTTAAATTTCAGTGTTAAAATGAATGTGATGTGTAAACAGACATACTGCAGGTTGTCCTGCTTCCATTAAGTAAGCTGGTCTGTGTAACTGTAACTGCTTTTGTGTTGCTGTACATATAAAGTTTCCATATCTACTAATTAAGAAATCATAGATGAAAATATGTTAATTTGAAACGATTTTATAGTGCAAACAGGCATATTGCAAGACATGTGTTTTAGTTAGATTATTATTCTATTTTTACAACTTTGCCTTTGTATACATGCAAATATAAAGCTTTCGTGTTTATGTATTTAATGGCCTTTCTGTGAAAATAATCAATCAATTTGTTTTTTATGGTATGGGGGCTCTTACACTTGACATAGTTTAGGGCCTCAGAATGTCATAATCTGGCCCTGCACACATTATAAAATTATCATTTTATATTATAGTAAATCTGGAACTAAACTGTCTGGAAATAGTTAATCTGTTCATCTATGTGACATCACCAAGGTAGAGGCGGAGGCATATCAAGATGACCCACAGACCTATTGTACATCTGATTATTGCAGAACCGTGACAAAGACAGGCACTCTAGACCTCAATAGTAATTTAATATAGGTGACAAAAATCAAGTAGTAGCTTCAGTAGAAACCTGGCAAATATATATAGCACATATATGTAATAAGGAAACATGTAATCCCTAGTCCACATAATAGCAAGTTTACAGTAAATATTGTGTTCCTTCCCCTTTTTCCCCATTCCCTTTCTAATTTCAGAGAAGGTAGCGTCCACAATCTCTTTGCCTTTCTTTTCCTTTTGGCTTAAAAACCCACCTACTTCTGGTTCCTCTCTCTTCTCCAGAGCTTTGTTTGTTGAGAGTTAAAATCCAAACTAGAGGACTGACCATTTATAAAATAAGCTCCTCCCAGAGGAGGGTTTCCAGTTAGTCTATAAGTAGACAGAATTAGGGCTCTGTATATCATGAGAGCAGTCAGGATGGATTAGATTGACGAGGAGCAGCAGGAGAGAGCTGGATCTGGTAGCTTCCATAAATCGTCAAGTAATATGCATGTAAGATCAAAGAAATATGTAAATATGCACAACAGGGCAGAGCTAAGTGGGTTACAGTTACAGGAAGAGATACAGACAAGCTAAGTGTTCAATTTATAGGTTACTAGAACAAATATTTAGTGGCTTTCCTGTGATTTTACATTTTGGATTTAGCAGCCATGGTTCCCTCCAAGCAGATTTATTTGGTAAAAAACTGCCAGACAAGACCTAAGGTTTTACCCATCTTCAATGAGATTGGGAGCAAACTTGCTATATAATTTTTATTTCATGGATTGCTTTAGTTGAGAACTTGGCTGTGGGGAAGTTACTTCTTGTCCTGCGAACAGGTTTTGCCTATTGTATTTGCTGCTTTGTGCACCACACTTTGTTCATCTCGATGGTAAAAATAAAACGGTCCTTGAGAGGTAGAGTCCTCAAAGTGCACTGCACCATTTCGTACTTTAACATGAAATAAGCGACACGTTTGGAAAATCCGATCCTGAGCCCAGTCCTGTGGCCAATGGCAAAACTCCCTTTGAGCTCAGTGCGGACAGGGTTGAGAGGTGCTTCTACATTAGCAAAATGTTATACAAAAATGTAACGGGTCCAGCTTTCAAAATTAGGAGCCTAAATACCCATTTGCTGAGCCTAAGGGCTGATTTTGGTGCCGGAATCAGTGCTTAGGTCCCTGCCATGGATATGTTGCTGCCTAAATATGGCTTTACGTGCTGAACTTTCAGCCCCCAGTTTTCAAGGCTGAGCCCTTTGTTTAGATGTATACTAATGTTGAAATGGTTCAGGAATCTTTCTTCTGAAGCAGATGGGATGGAGGCACCGTTAAGGTGCCCTGCAGTGTGTGAGTGCCTCAAGGAAGGACGTACCTCAAAGTGATGCTTTTTATGTTCAGTTCATGTCACTGCCTCTTCCCTTTTCCACTGTCTGCCCAACATTATCAGCCCAGCCATGAGCTCACTTTGCACACCTAGAGATAAGTCCTGTTCAGAAGAAGATTGCAACAGTCTCTCCTGCAGTGTTGCATCATCTCCCATTACTAACAAACCACTTCCTTTAGACAACACACAGCAAGGATATTTGTTATTGAATGTCCAGGGAGATTGAAGTGTTCTCCTACTGGCTTTTGTATGTTACCATTCCTGATGTTTGATTTGTGTCCATTTATTCTTCTATGTAGAGACTGTCCGGTTTGGCCGATGTACATGGCAGGGGGGCATTGCTGGCACATGATGGCATATATCACATTAGTAGATGTGCAGGTGAACGAGCCCCTGACGGCGTGGCTGATGTGGTTGGGTCCTCTGATGGTGTCGCTAGAGTAGATATGGGGACCGAGTAGGCAACAGGGTTTGTTACAGGGATTGAACATTCAATAACAGATTTAAAAGTAGCCACACTTCAACAAAAAAACCTTCAGAAACAGACTTCAAAGAGAAACTGCAGAGCTACAATTCATTTGCAAACTTAACACCATTAATTTGGGCTTGACTAGGGACTGGGAGTGACTGGCTCACTACAAAAGCGACTCTCCCTCTCTTGGTATTGACACCTCCTCATCAATTATTGGGAGTGGACCACATCCACCCTGATTGAATTGGCCCTGTCACCACTGGTTCTCCACTTGTAAGGTAACACCCTCCTCTTCATGTGCTAGTGTATCTATGCCTGTATCTGTAATTTTCACTCCGTGCATCTGAAGAAGTGGGTTTTTACCTACGAAAGCTTATGCCCAAATAAATCTGTTAGTCTTTAAAGTGCCACCAGACTCCTCATTGTTTTTGTCTGCATATTATTATTATCTGTATTACCGAAGTGCCTAAGGAGCCCCAGTCATGGATCAGGACCCCATTGTGCGAGGCACTGTACAAACAGGCACAGAGAGGTGAAGTTACTTTCACACAGCAAGTGAACAGGCAAAACAAGCCGGGTCTCCTGAGTCGCACACCAGAATTCTGAGCTATGGACCATAATGCTTGCCATAGATTGCTGTGGCAGACTCCCACCTATGGCGAAGTCTGGGAGGGCCCGAGAGGAGAATAGTAGGATTACATTTGTGTAACGCATTTAAACCACAGGGGGGGGAAAAAAAACAAGTCCATGGCCAAACCTACACGGCTGTTGTGAACATATCAGTAGAGCAGTACAGTCGAGTGGCGATCTACCAAGTGGATCTAAGAGCAGTATTTTGCCGTGAGGAAATAGTTCAATTTCATGTTTCCAAATGGGTATTACAAGCGGTGAGCAGGAAAAATGGATTTTAAAAATAGTGATAAATATCATGACACGGTCCTTTTCATGAGATGCGAGGAGCTAGCTCTCTAGACCCTGCTCTGTAGTGTAAGGATGTTTTCCTGAGCTTTAGCTCTAACAAATTTTTCTTTGTTTCATTTTGTTTCACATTAAGTATTTTGACCATTATGCTATTCCTACATTTACCTTTTGCATTTCCTTGTCTCCTGGAGGCATTTTCAAGAGCTGTTATGTAATCCAAGAGAGGGAGGAGAAGCCATCCAGGGAGGGACAGAGACCCTGATGTCACTTGCATATCTGCTTAACATCACCAGAAATTGTCATTAATAAAATATCCGCTGAATTTCCATAATCTTTTAGAGCGTTAGAATAAGAATAATAATTTTTGGCCAGAAGTGACCCACTAGGCCATCTGGAAAAGGTCTCTTTACTTTAGGGGGGAAATGAGTTGAGACATGATAAAAGTGTACAGAATAATGTCTGTCATAGCAAACTTGGACTGGGAACTACTATTCACTTTCTTTTAACACACGAGCAGGGAGATATTCAATGACATTTGAAAGGCAGCAAAATTTAAAACCAATCAAGGAAATGTTTTTTTTCACACCAGGCATTATAAGCTTGTGGAACTCACTACCACAAGATTCAAAAAAGAATTGCATCATTTCTAAATGGATAACAAAAACACCTTGGGATACAACATCAAATAAAAGCTAAGGCCAGATTGCCACTGATATAAAATGCCGTAGCTCCATTGTCTTCTCATTGCCTAAGGGCTATCCCAAGAGTATTGGTAGGGAATATAAACTCTCATGCTCTGGTGCGTAAGCCAGCCTCAAACTAATGGGGTTTAGGAAGAAATTTTCTCAGGGAGCAGGTCAGCCTATAACAAAGGTTTCTTGCACCTTCCTCTGAAGCAGCTGGTGCTGGCTGCTGTTGGTTACAATATACAGAGCTAGATGGACACCTGGTGTGATCTGTGCTGGTGTGGGGATTCCTACAAACCTAACTGATATAGAATTTGTCATATTAAAGAATTAAAAATATTCATAAATATTAATAAAAATATATCGGTTCTGATGGCACAAGATTAGACCGTGATGAACGTGTCCTCTAAGATCAGCTGATTATATAAACAAACCACTACTAGTGGCTGGTGCTGGATCAAGTGTGTGCTGAAAGAGAGAATTGTTAAATTTTAGTGTCTTTATAGTTTTGTGTCTAGTCGACTAAGGAATTATTTATGTGTAAGAATTCCTCATTATTACAGTATCTTCATATGGTAGCTAAAAGAGGTGACTGGTTGGTTGGTTGACCCCTAGCTTGGTAGCTTGGCCATCATCATGGGCTTTCGTAGTCTATAGGCCCAGATTGAAGGTGAAAATTTGTGAGGACAATCTTGTACAGTGAGTTTCGTGAGGACACATGTTTGAAATTTTTGGACATTATCATAGACTCATCGAATATCAGGGTTGGAAGGGACCTCAGGAGGTCATCTAGTCCAACCCCCTGCTCAAAGCAGGACTAATTCCCAACTAAATCATCCCAGCCAGGGCTTTGTCAAGCCTGATCTTAAAAACCTCTAAGGTCAGATCTTTATCCCCAACCCAACTTTGTGGGCACAATCACCACCAGGGCCGGCTCCAGGCACCAGCCGAGCAAGCTGGTGCTTGGGGCGGCAGATTGAACGAGGCGGCATTCCGCCCAATCCTAGGGCGGCACAGCCGCTTTTTGTGTGTGTGTGTGTTCCGGCTGCCCTGTAGGGGGCAGCAGCGCGGAGGACGGGAGCGCCCTGCAGAAAGCCCGGCAGGGCAGTCCTCGTCCTTCCCTCCCCGCTGACCGGAGCGGAGCCCTCCTGGCAGGCGGCAGGCGGCGCGGCACGGCACGGCACGGCGGCAGGGGCCGCGTGGCAGCGCCCCGCTGTAGCCTGGCCGCCCCTCTTCTCTCTCTCTCCCACCCGCTCCCTCCCCCTTCCCCCCACTAGCCGGTCCCCCTGCACCCGCGCTCCGGCTGCGCCGCAGGTTTTTGGGTTTTTTTTTTGCTTGGAGCGGCCAAAAAGCCAGAGCCGGCCCTGTCCACCACCTCCCTAGGTAACCCATTCCAGTGCTTATCCCTCTGTCTGTAGCCGTATTGGTGTTTACTATATGTCATCCCTTTGTCTTCAGCTCAGCCTGTTATATTATAACTTGCATGCTTGAGTTTTGATTCAGTGATAAGGATAATAACCTGACTGTTTCATTTTGTGTTCTTAATTAGTATTCCTTCGTTTTAAGTCTTTTCAGCATTTGTGTACATGTTTACAGTAGATTTCAAGTGTAGATAAACTACTTATTTACAGCTGAATATTTCAAGTGCGGATAGGCTACATATTGACCAGATAGATCACTATGAAGAGGAGATTTGAAAGTGGTCCAAGCAAGAGACGGTGAAAACAACTGAGCGAAGCAGCAGCTAAGAGCTCAAAGCCAATAACTGCATTTCTCAAACCACTGGAAAACAACACACCTTACCCAACAAACAATGCTACAGATAATTAAAACTCCGTAACTGCAACAGGTGATATTTCAATGCCAATACCTGAACATGAGGACAGTAGTCAAGAAGGAGATGTGCCAACAGTAACAGATGCAGCAGAAGATCCTGTGTACGATCAAGAAACTCAACAGCAACAGGAAGATGTAGATCTTATGCAGCAAGACAATTCATGAGTACTACAGGTTTGACTGTGACTGACATTGGAATTATTGACGAGCAATGCTACTCAAATGCAATTAGTTGTTTTGAAATTCCAAGTAACATTCTATGAGATGCTCATAATAATGCTTTCCTTACTCATCTGCTGACAAACACTCTTCCAAATGGTGAGACTTGCACAAGAGACTGGTTATGCTGGAGTACGGAAAAACTCTCTGTACTGGGCACCCTGCTTCATTTTGAACAAAAACAATGAGGAGTCCGGTGGCACCTTAAAGACTAACAGATTTATTTGGGCATAAGCTTTTATGGGTAAAAACCCACTTCTTCAGATGGGTTTTTTACCCACGAAAGCTTATGCCCAAATAAATCTGTTAGTCTTTAAGGTGCCACTGGACTCCTCATTGTTTTTGTGGATACAGACTAACACGGCTACCCCCTGATTTAACAAAAGTGCTGCAAATGCATCAGTTCTCTCTGATCAATCAGGATGGAACATCGACAGAGGTTGGAGGAAGTTTAAAGACCGAATACCATCACATGAGAGTTCAACATCACACAAAGAAAACTATGTTGCATGGAAATCAGCCAGTAGGGCAGCATGAGCTGAAAGTTCAGTTGAGAATTTACTCTTGACTGAAATCGCTACAGAAACTAATAACTGGAAAAAACTTCTTGAGCGCACCCTGAATGTCATCCTTTTTCTTTCTGAGCGGGGATTGGCTTTCTTTGGTTCCAGTCAACGTATTGGTGATCATGCAAATGGAAACTTTTTAGGCATAGTTGAGCTCCTCAGCAAATATGACCTACTTTTATCAGAGCATGTTAAATGTGTTTGAGAATCGCAAGACAGTCAAAAGCGCATGCATGCAAGTCCATTATCTCTCCACACGCATACAAAACAAGTTTATTGAGCCATGTGGGTCATTCGTACAAACAACAATTCTTGATGAGATTCGAAATGCCAAGTATTTTTCAATCATTGTTGATGCCACTCCAGATTGTTCTCACAAGGAACAGACTACTATGGTTATTCGATATGTTAAGATTGTAGACAGCTCAATATTTTCAATTGAAGAAAGTTTTATTTTGTTTGATAATTTCACGAGAAAAACTGGAAAAGAAATTGCTGCTCGAGTACTAGCAATTCTAAAAGGTTTTAAGGTAGATTTTCAAGTCTGCATTGGTCAAGCCTATGACAATGGATCTAATATGGCTGGGAAGTACCAAGGTGTACAAGCAATTCTGCTCGAGCATAATTCAAACTGTATTTTCTCCAGCTGTGGAAACCACACACTGAACCTTGTAGGTATTGACTGTGCTGAATCATGCAAGGAGGCAATTACTTACTTTGGAACTGTTCAGCAAATGTACAATCTCTTCAGTAGCAGTCCACAAAGGTGGGAAATTCTGAAGCAATATCTTTCTGTTTCACTGCATGGGATGTCCAAAACTAGTTGGTCTGCATGGATTGATGGTGTTCAACCAGTTGCTCAGCATTTGAATTCAGTGAGAAAGGCTTTAAATGAGCTTGAATCTCTCAATCTCACTGCACAGGCTTGAACTGAACTTCAGTCTGTTCAGAAGCACATGTCCAAATTTGAATGCATTCTGATGTCATCTTTGTGGATGAAGCTACTTACAATGATCTACCAAACTAATCTGGTAATTGAAGCATGTAATGCTACACTTGATGTTGAGAGGGATAACATTGAAAGTCTTATCAATGACATTCAACAGATTCGTGAAAAATGGGATGTGATCCTGACTGAGCCCAAATTAGTAGCACAGAATATTGGCATTTCATCTGAGTTCTCCACCAATTGCAACTTACCTACTGAATCCGATGCCGAGCAGCATTATAGGGTCAATGTCTTTCTTGTCATCATTGACTTATTCAATCAGGTCTTACATGTCGATTTGAGTCACTGTGACTAATTTGTACCCTTTTGGGGTTTCTTTGGCAGTTCAACAGACTGAGTAAGAAACTCATCGGGAGCAGGGCCAGATCTTTATCCCCAACCCAACTTTGTGGGCACAATCACCTTCCTCTGGGAGGTTTTTACCCACATCAGTTTCACTCTGAGGGCAGATGTCCCTGATACAAATGCTGCCTCTTCCTCTGATTGAATCAATCCAATCGCCCCGGACTCTAGTGCTGTGTTTTTGCTTTTAACAATTGTCACCTGTCGGATTAATGAAGATATAAGTTACTTAACATGGTCTTAGTACATTGAAGTCTAAATCCCTACAGACATTTATGGGGCAATCTTTATTTTAAAATCACCATCATGGTGTAGAATAGGACCATGAGGTTGCAGTTCCCCTTTGGATGCATAGGGAAAACAGCAAGGGTGCCTGCTGGAAATCTTTGTTAAACTGGGTCCCACTGCAATTGTAGCCGTGGAGAGTTTGGCTGCAGAAACAGCAGAAAAAGGAAAAGCAGAGGCAGGTTATGAGCCCACTGTAAACTCCAACAGAAGAGGTTTTATTTTAAGATGCCATAAAAGGCACATTATTAATCCGACTTGCAGAATTCCAGTAAAAAGATAATCTCTTCATAAACTCCAGATTTAATGGCAAGCCAGCATCTGATTGATTCCTTAATGCTTCAGTATAAAAGGACTAGATTGACCTCCTGGCCATTGGAAATTAGTTTTGTAGTCTCTTTGCCTATCCCTTGTAAATTTTAGACAATTGGGGCCCTCCATCTGACGTTCCTGACTACCTCCCTGCTCCCCATTTCCGGGCATGTAGCTTTTCATTGTTATATGGAAAATTCAAAGCTTTCCACCTCACTTCCTCTGCCCAGAAGAAAGTAAAGGGCCCACCACCAGCAAACCACCCATGTAACAAAGGAACCAGGATTAGAATCAACCAACCCCCCCACCCCCCCGCCGCCAAGCACTACCAATTTCCCACTCGTCAATGGGAAGCTGCTGTGCATAGAGTTGTGCAAGTAACTGACTTTACCAACAACAAAAATGGTTTGGGGGTTGATCCGAAACACATGTTTTCAAAGTTTTCAGCAAAAAAACCAGCTGAAAAAATGTCAAGGCAAACACCACATTTCATTCGACCCAAACCAAAACATTCCATTTCGGCTTTGAGGTTTTTTGAAAATATTTTAAAATTAAGTAAAATTTCAAAACTCGATGTTTTGCTTTGAAAACGTTGAACCACAACTTGGATTTTTTTTAGTGAAACGATTCAGCAAATTGGGCACCAATTTCAGAAAACGTTGCGGTCAGCCTCGGTCTGTAGTTTTCAGCCCAAAAATGTCACCTTTGCAATGCCACTTTCCTAACACCAGACGATGCTTTTAAAGGTATAAATAGCAGCACTTCCAAGTTCCACCTAAGTTCATTTGACCAAAATGGAGTCCCGCAGCCTCCAGTTCTGTGGGTTTCTTGGTTCCAGATAAAACTCTGGCAAAAACATTGCCTTGAGGTAGGAATGCTCCTCTCTAAGATCAGGGCAATTAGAAGCCAACTCTGCAGTGTGCACCTTGCAATTGGATTTGCCGTCTGTATAATCCCTTTGAGAATTTGCTCAGGAAAGGGTTAATTTAATAAGGGATTTTATAACTCCAATCGAGTTGTTTAATACCATTAACACTCTTTAAAAAAAAAAAAAAAAAAAAAAAGATTGCCCTTTAATAGAGCTACCCTTGGACTTCCAACATTGCCTATGGCAGCTTTCTCCATCACAAACTGTCTAATGTCACTGCAGTTTTCCTTTACAGTTTACTCCTTAGCTATATAGAGATTTTGTTGGTTGCAATTTGTCATGCAGCCTTCGCATTGTTCTCAGTGGGTGCTGGGCCCCTTTTGAAAATCTGGCTTTTAAGGACCTAAATGGGAGCTGAGCTCTATTGAAAAATCTGGCTTGTAAGGCAGATTTTGCTTTGTGGGTTTCTTTACATTTATGTTAAAAGTAGTGGAAAGCTGTATTTATATAAGGGTGTCATTGTATCCTTTAACTTTATTAGCGTGTATACACAGCAAGTAATAATAGAATTAGAATTCATAACAAAAAAATATTCCACATTGTGAAAAAAATTTACGGCATGTTAGTCAATGAGATTAGCTCCCAGTATGGAATCAGCACTAATTTTGGGCCTGTCACATCAATTTTTACGCGGGCGTTACTGAAGTAGAGTGAGTCTGGTGTCACTCCAATAAAAAGAGCAGAATCAGGCCCCTTAATTTTACAGGACCACCAATCCTTCTGAATTCTGTATGCAGGGTAAAGTAGCCGGAAAATCCAACCTTTCCTTAGACACAAGACCATCCTTCCTTTCCTTATGTCTGAGTGGGAACAGATCCTTAAAAAAAAACCCACACACAACAAACCACAAGCCAACAAGCAATGCAACCCGAAAGGTAGGTCATTGGGTGATTGGAATGGAAATTACTGCTTGGCCCTTAGAGGTGAAACTAATAAGAATGATGCTACAGCAAGAAGAATGATACTTGCTTAACCCAGGTAAAGCCTGAATAACTGGTGTGTGATGACCTGGAAAGGAGTTATGGGAGGGGAGTATGCACCCCAAGAGAAAAGATCCAGGAACTGAGTCTCTTCTGAGGCTGTTTTTCTTTGCCTTTGCCCCCCTCGCCAAAAAAACAAAGCAAAAGGGCAAATGTGGGACGTAAATGACCAGGGTGGCCTAGTGTGTGCGCTCTGCATTAGGGAGCATATCATCATATAAAAGTAGGGCTGGAAGGAGCCCCAAGAGGACATGTAGTCCTTCCTCTCACACTGGGGCAAGACTAAGTAAACCTAGACCATCCCTGACAGGTGGTTGTCTAGCCGGTGACTGGATTCCACAACCTCCCTGGGTAACTTTTTCCAGTACCATAACAGAATCCAAACGAGCACATTGTGAAACTCCATTCCTCTCTTGGACTGAGTTCTGGCTTCTTTGTGTGACCCCTGGAAGAGCGGATGACATCTCCTCTGCCTAGAGTTACGCCGTGCCTATGCTAAAATATTCTTGACTGTCTGAGCACAGCAGCCAACAATAGAATTGGATGACTTGCTGCTAAGCACAGTTTAACCGTTAGTGTAGAAGAGGACACATCATGTCTCCTTAAATGATCCCTTTCAGCGGTGTGGAGACATGGCAGCATTTTGTAATGCAGGCCAGACTGAAGGGGGCAGACTCTGACGGCTTGAATCTCGAGCAATGTTGCCAATTGCTGCAGGTGAAACTCAGCACTGCAATCTCAGGTCTCGGTGGATCAAAAGCCTTTCAACTCTTCTTCACTTTTGCCCAGCATTGACATGATGTGCCACTAGACAGTACACTTGAAAAGCTAATTGTGGCCACAGAAACTTTAAAATACATCATTTTGCTTTGCCTGTAAGTAGGGTTGTTTAAATGTTACTATCTTCCCTCTGATGTGAATGAAAAGGAGTTGACCCATTTTTGTCTGCCGCCGTTTGTGCAGCCAAACACAGGTACTGAGTAATGGAGCAATGTTTTGACTAACAGGCTTCTTGTACGGACAGTGGGATCTAGTAGTTCAGGAGAATTGGGTTCTATTCATGGCTCTGTCATCAGCCTACTGGGTGACTGTGACAGTGCTCAAGGCATCTAGGATGGTCAGTCATCTCTTTAACCCCTGCCTCCAGTGAGGGGGGTCTTTCCTGTGGTAGCTGGGGGTCAGCTCCTTGATACCACTTCAAGCCACTCGAACACTCTCCTCCGGGCTAGGCCAGCCCTAACTCTGCCTTGAAGGTTAACCATAGGTGCATCCCAATCCCTGAATCACCTTGCATTTTAACCCTATGGTATCTAGCCCCTGGAACTGGTTACTCACAAATTCCAGAGCCTCTGCACCAAAGGAGCAGTGTATCTCAGTTTACCAGTTTTACCTTAAACCACCGCTCATGTAAACCACACAGCACTTGCAGTTTTGTAATAAAACAAAAGAAGGTTTAATTATGAGAGAATAAAGAACCAAGAGAAAGTGATGGAAACAACTGCTTACAACACGAAACAAAACCATAAAACAGAAATCTGGGTCTACACATCAATAGACTCATAGACTTTAAGGCCAGAAGGGACCATCATGAACATCTAGTCTGACATCCTGCACATTGCAGACCACAGAACCTCAGCCACCAACTCCTGTAACAGACCCCTCACCTCTGGCTGAGTTACTGAAGTCCTCAAATCTTGATTTAAAGACTTCAAGTTACAGAGAATCCACAATTGACTCTAGTTCAAACCAGCAAGTGACCTGTGCTGCAGAGGAAGGTGAAGACCCCCTCAGGGTCTCTGCCAATCTGACCTGGGTGAGAATTCCTTCCCAACCCTGAATATGGTGATCAGTTAGACCCTAAGCATGTGGCCAAGACCCACCAGCGAGACACCTGGGGGGAAATTGTCTATAGTAATGCAGTAAAATTCAGGGATGGAAGATATGCCATTGCAACCTCATCATACCATCCCCTCCATAAATTTACCAAGCTCAAACTTGAAACCAGTTAGGTGTTTTGCCCCCAATGCTCCTCTGGGGAGGCTGTTCCAGAAATTGACTCCTCCGATAGTTAGAAACCTTTGTCTAATTGCAAACCTAAACATATGGATGGACAGTTTATATCCATTTGTTCTTGTTACTTGTCCTAGATAATAAAGTAGGGATCCCCCCCCCCCCAAGTTCAGTCCATTGCAGAACTGGCTGGTTTCACAAGAACCACAAACCAAACATTCATGAAAGCCACCAAGGAGTTTTCCTCAGTGATTGGCTGCAGAGGGCCTTTCCTTAGGGCTAGTCTACATTAGAAGCACTATAGAGACACACTTTTGTGAGAGGCGGTAGCTATGTCGGTGGGAGAAGCTCTCCCATTAACATAGCGCTGTCCACACCGGTGCTTAGGTCAGTGTAACTTATGTCGCTCGGGGGAAATGGGTAGCTTATTCACACCCCTGAGTGACATAAGTTACACCGACATAAGTAGTAGCATGTACAAGCCCCTACACTGTGTAATACTGAAACAGTCTTTGGTCTTTTTTCATAGCCAGAGCACTCTCCCGCCTGCGGTCATGGTCCTTTTTACCTCCAAGGGGTGTCAATCATTTGCAATTGTCTTTGATGGTTTTCCATTGACTGCTCTAGATGGGGCAAGGGTAGACAGCTGACTAGACAACTCCCTCTTGCTTGAATGGGTCATTACCAAGATATATTACCCTTGGGTGACTAATTTTTACTGCAAGTCCACAACGCATTCTGGGCAAACATTAAAGAAAGGTTCTCTTGTCTAGCACTGACCATGCCACTGTAGTGCTGCAACATGCCAGGGGAGGGACATTTTTCAATGTAATTTATAACACTAAAAATCTCTCAACCAGAGATTGAGGTACGTTTCCTATGTCTCTGTGGTCTGGCTTGGAGAACCAAAGTGTTAGCCTTCTCCATACTTACTTCTTCTGGCCTGGGGGGCAGGAGAGGGGTTGACTGGCCAGTGTGGTGATCTATTCCTCTGTTCAGTGTAGCAACCAGTCTGAACACAGCTTTTGATATCCATGTATCATAAAACATCAGTGAGTTCTTAACACTGGTTGATGCTTTTTAATATATTTATAATCGCTCCCCTACCTGCATCTGCTGAGCGTTATAAAGTGCTATTGTTTACCCTGAGGGCCATTCTAAAAGCCAGGCACCAGAGGGCCTACTTGCCATGGACCAAACAGTGCATGAAGGCACTTCATGATACCCCAGTGGGACCAGCAGGGCAGCAGTTATGAAGATAAGTGGAACGGTAAGGCGTGGGATTACCCATTGATTTTTTGTTCATTTGGGATGATTGATAGCAGTGCAGTTCACAAGTGGCTCCACTTAGAGTTGCCAAAGTGGGTTATCTATTCATCCCAAACGTGTGGAAATTATTCCACTCTACTGCTCTGTGAACTCGCTTTATGTATAACATTGAGACATAGCAATGCTGCATCGAGGGTTGGGACTACAGCTTTCATTATAAAATCGTGTAGCTAGCTGCATGTGCATTGGTATAGCATTGTTATTTAGTTAGCATGATAAAAATGATGCCTATTGAAGGCTCTAGAGACTAGATTTTTAACATGTTTAGTGGCTAGATTTTTAGGTATCTAGGTGCGAGAAGCTGCAGATAGGTGCCTAGTCGGAATTTCAAAAGCACTAGGGGCTAGTTCACAAAGGGAGTTAAGCACCTGCCACTTTAGGCATCTAAATCCCCAAATCAGGCCCCACTGGAATTCCTAGAAATGCCACTCAACTGCCACCAAAACCTATAGATGCCTAAACTCACTTGATGCCCAAATTTTTGCAGTAAAAATTCGCTGGGTACCTATGTGTCTGCCTCTGACCATGTGTAGGGCAGCCCCAAGCCAAGCATCCAGAGTCCTACGGCCCAGAGCGATGCCCAAGCCTGGAGAAGACAGGTGTTTGTCTGCCTACATTCAATGTAGTAATTTAGTAAATTGCCTGCTGAGACGCAACCTGCTCAGCTCCCCTACCGGCTCAGGCCAGTTAGGAGTGCTAGGGCCAATGTAAGATCCAAACCTACATTTTTGCCTGAGAGAGTATTTTCAGTTTCGCTTGCCTGTTTCATTTTTGATCTATATACACAATTACGGGTGAACAAAGGGATCCTTACCCAGAACAAAGAGACGCTCTGTATGTTGCTTTTGCCGAAGCCAGGTGGGTTTGTTAGTATAATGGGAACGAATAAGAGCAGTTAAAGTGTTACAGGGCAGGGTGGGAGTGTAATATATGAGCATACACTGAAAGGCTGCCTGGCGCCTCTCAAGTCATGGTTAAGCAGGCAGTTGGGAGAGGCAAAGGGGGGATGGAGAGGGAGGCATAAGAAACACTAAAAATCAAAGCAAGGCCTGGCCTTGGCCAGTACACAAACCTCACTCCTTACCCCTCCCATGGGGTACAAAGGAGGTGGGACAAAGACCCTAGACTCACGACCCCCCAAAACGGAACATGACCATGAGCTGTAAGGGGTGGGACCGAGGGCATGCACTGCAGTATATTTGGGCCTGCTGAGGAGGAGGAGGTGGGAAATGGGAATGGGGAGGGGGGAATGGGAACACAGGCAAGGCTCTGTGGCATCAGAGCTGGGAAGGGAGACACGGGGTAAACGCTCTGGGAAATAGATTCGGCCGGCGTGTAGCGCTCTGGATAGATTTGCTTGGAACTAACCCCAATAAACATCGCATTACCTGCACTTCGGACTTCTGGTCTTCTGCTTTCTGTCTGCGTGACAAGAACCAGGGCAGAGGGTGAAGGGAAAGCCCTCTAACAAGGCCCTTGTAGAGAAGCAGCTTAAACAAAACACTGTGGGGCGGCTGGGAGAAGGGGCCCTCCCTCAGCACTGTTAATCCAGCAGTAGGGGCACTCACCTGGGATGTGGGAGACCACTAACACAAGTCCCCCCTCTTCCTCAGAAGAAGGGATTTGAAATGGAGTCCGCCGCCTCTCCAGTGAGCACTCTAACTGCTGGTCTATGGGCTAGGCTGATATGGGGCACCCTCAGCCTCTGGTGCTGAAGCTGTTCCATTGAGGATAAATGACTTTAACAAGCCATTGGAGCAAGTGGCTTGGACTCTGGGTCGCCTCCATCCCATGTAAGTGCTCTAACCACCATGCTGCAGTCATTCCCACAGTTGTGCAGTCTCTCCCCCCTCCCCACCCCCAGTGATTCTTTCATTATTTATCCACAGTGGAACAGCTTCAGCACCAGGCACGAGGGAGAATGAATACACATGTGCTTGCTAACTCCAGCTACAGTCGAGGTGGTCTAAGCATTTCCCATTCAACCCTATGCTCTGTTCCTCAGACCATTCCAAAGCTCTCAGCAATGGTGGGAGATTTTTGCCTTGGTACCCAGAGAGTGGAAGACCCTGCCTCTGTATGCTCCAAAAAGGTCAGTACTTGCTTTAATAACATTATCTTTCTAGAAATCAAGTCTCATTCTCAAAGGTGTGACATTGGCACTTATGGGGAAGACATTGCTGATGGAGCTGCAGAACCCAGGGCTGGCTCCAGGCACCAGCCAACCAAGCACGTGCTTGGGGCGGCACCTGGTAAGGGGCAGCCAATCTTGGGGTGGCGGGGGGCACTCAGGGTTTTTTGGGTTTTTTTTGGTTCGGTCGGGCGGCGCTGGGGCTGGGGTTGGTTGATTTTGTTCTCGCGGCGGGGCGCTCAGCGGGGGCAGGGGTTCGGCAGTGCGGCGCTCCATGGCGGGGGTGGCAGCGCGGCACTCCATGAGGGGGGGTGGCGGCGTGGCGCTCCGCGGCAGGGGGTGTTTGGCGGCGGGGGGGTTCGGCAGCGTGGCGCTTGGTGGGGGGGGGTTGGCGGCGCAGCGCTCCGCGGGGAGAGGGTGTTCGGCGGCCTGGCACTCAGCGGGGGTTCAGCGGCACGGCGCTCGGCATGGGGGAGTGTTCAGTGGCGCGGCGCTCAGCGCGGGGGGTGTTCAGCAGCGGGGGGGTTCGGCAGCGTGGCGCTCGGCGGGGGGGTGTTCAGCGGCACGACGCTCTGCGGGGGGCAGGGGGCTTCGGTGGCGCGGCACTCCGCGGGGGGCGGGGGTGTTCGGTGGGGGGTGTTCGGCGGCGCTCCACGGGGGGGGGGTGGAGGTGCAGTGCTGGGGGTTGTTTCGCTGGGGTGGGGCGGCGCTGGGGAGGGGGGTGTTACGGCAGGGTGGCGCTCTTTTTTTTGCTTGGGGAGGCAAAAAAGTTAGAGCCGGCCCTGGCAGAACCTTTCACTTTGAAATCGTGCCCAGCTCAGTAAGGGTGAAAGGTTGGTCCCATTTAATGGAAGTTTTGTAGTCTCTATAGCAAATGGATTTGGTGAGTCCAAGTTACATCTTCCACATCTGAAACCGACCCCCGTGGTTTTTACTAGATTGTAAAAGGTTACTGTGAGGTGCCTAGGACAATGGAGCTTACAGTATCAGTTGGTTCATCCATCCTTACTACAGAATTATGAAATTTGCAAGACTAATTGTCACATGCACACTGGGAGTGAGCAGGGAGAGGTTAAAAAAAAAATCAGAAGACAGACCAATAACCACAATTTAGTGTTTAGCTCAAAAATCATGAGTTTTCTCTTGTTGTTTAAATCTCATGGCAGTTTGGGGTCTGACTCATGATTTCTGAACTTTGGGGCTGGCAATAATGTAGATACATTTATTGTACAATTTAAATGGCTCTACAGCCAAAAGAAGCTCTCATAGGGCAGAAATGCCTTTGACTGTTCCAGTGAAAACTGGGCTGGATTTGATTGCTGTTGAGCTGCTGCAAGTTGTGGCTGTGCTGTAATTTTACTGACAATAATGGTACTTTGAAAGACACATTTTGAGTGAATGCATGCTGTGCTGCTCATGAATGTATAGCCAACTTTGAGCCGAGTTTGGCCACCCTTGCTGACACCGAGGAGTACCTTACTCTGTGTGTAGCGTCATTGACATCAATGGGGCTACTCGTGTAGTTACAAAGTTTTCAACCTGATTAAGTTTAGCAGTCTGGCCCCTCGCTACAAGTGCAAACATTAGATAATGGTGAGCTCCTTTCACTCTGCAGCTCAGAAGACTGATGTTATGACATGCTGTGTTATACACCTATCTCATAGAACTGGAAGGGCCCCTGAAAGGTCATCGAGTCCAGCCCCCTGCCTTCACTAGCAGGACCAAGTACTGATTTTTGCCCCAGATCCCTAAGTCGCCCCCTCAAGGATTGAACTCACAACCCTGGGTTTAGCAGGCCAGTGCTCAAACCACTGCCACTGTGTCCTACTAGATAGTCAGGGGTGTAGCAGGTTCTCTTACTCTGTGACATCCCCTTTTCCCCCCCCACTGTATCTCTGCCCTGTGGTGGTCTGTCCCTTTTTTTGCAACTCAGCCCTCTAGCTGGGCTACATGTTCAACTCCACTCCTTTCAGAGTACACAAAAACCCATCCAATAATGGGGAAGTCTTCAGCCGTCTTCCAGGGCTTTCTCTTAGGTCAGGGACTTGGAGTCTGGACCCTTGTATGTTCAGGGCCTTCACCAACATGGTCCCTGCCGAAGGATAGGTTCCTATCATTGTCCTCTCTTTAGGGGTTGGTGGGGAGTCTATGCCCATCATCTCCACCAAACTCCAATCCAGCGCCCAATTGTAGGCAGCTCAGTCCTGCACCATGGGGTGCTAGGCAGCTACCTTCCTAGATCCCTTCCTACCAGAATCCCCCTTTCCCCACAGGGCAAATTAAAGAACCAAAAATACAAAATAAAGTTTCTGACCTTCACAATCAATCACCAGTCCCTCCTCTGTAGGCTTTGTCAGGTCAACCTTTCCAGGCCTTAGGCAGTAAGAGCTCTTGGCTATACCTTCCCAAGAGCACAGGTCTGCTCCCTTCCACTGTCTCTCTCCCTCTGAGCTGCTCGGCTTCCCTTTTTAAGCTCCCCCTCCAGCTTGTGCAGGCTTTGCAGGTGTGGCCAGGCAGAGCCCGCCTGGGCCCAGAGCTGCTCCTTAACCTCTTCTTCATTGTGGGGTTGTACTCTCCATCACACAGGCATATTGATAACAAGTTTCAAATGAGTCTACTAAGATCATCTGTGGCTACTTGAGTCTCCTGTGGAACGTGCACCCTGATTACACACTTTGAGGCACACAATGAATGAGCAAGACTCCAGAGGATGCATCGTATGATTCATAGATTCATAGATTCTAGGACTGGAAGGGACCTCGAGAGGTCATCGAGTCCAGTCCCCTGCCCTCATGGCAGGACCAAATACTGTCTAGACCATCCCTGATAGACATTTATCTAACCTACTCTTAAATATCTCCAGAGATGGAGATTCCACAACCTCCCTAGGCAATTTATTCCAGTGTTTAACCACCCTGACAGTTAGGAACTTTTTCCTAATGTCCAACCTAGACCTCCCTTGCTGCAGTTTAAGCCCATTGCTTCTTGTTCTATCCTCAGAGGCTAAGGTGAACAAGTTTTCTCCCTCCTCCTTATGACACCCTTTTAGATACCTGAAAACTGCTATCATGTCCCCTCTCAGTCTTCTCTTTTCCAAACTAAACAAACCCAATTCTTTCAGCCTTCCTTCATAGGTCATGTTCTCAAGACCTTTAATCATTCTTGTTGCTCTTCTCTGGACCCTTTCCAATTTCTCCACATCTTTCTTGAAATGCGGTGCCCAGAACTGGACACAATACTCCAGCTGAGGCCTAACCAGAGCAGAGTAGAGCGGAAGAATGACTTCTCGTGTCTTGCTCACAACACACCTGTTAATACATCCCAGAATCATGTTTGCTTTTTTTGCAACAGCATCACACTGTTGACTCATATTTAGCTTGTGGTCCACTATAACCCCTAGATCCCTTTCTGCCGTACTCCTTCCTAGACAGTCTCTTCCCACTCGGTATGTGTGAAACTGATTTTTTCTTCCTAAATGGAGCACTTTGCATTTGTCTTTGTTAAACTTCATCCTGTTTAACTCAGACCATTTCTCCAATTTGTCCAGATCATTTTGAATTATGACCCTGTCCTCCAAAGCAGTTGCAATCCCTCCCAGTTTGGTATCATCCGCAAACTTAATAAGCGTACTTTCTATGCCAATATCTAAGTCGTTAATGAAGATATTGAACAGAGCCGGTCCCAAAACAGACCCCTGCGGAACCCCACTCGTTATGCCTTTCCAGCAGGATTGGGAACCATTAATAACAACTCTCTGAGTACGGTTATCCAGCCAGTTATGCACCCACCTTATAGTAGCCCCATCTAAATTGTATTTGCCTAGTTTATCGATAAGAATATCATGCGAGACCGTATCAAATGCCTTACTAAAGTCTAGGTATACCACATCCACAGCTTCTCCCTTATCCACAAGACTCGTTATCCTATCGAAGAAAGCTATCAGATTGGTTTGACATGATTTGTTCTTTACAAATCCATGCTGGCTGTTCCCTATCACCTTACCACCTTCCAAGTGTTTGCAGATGATTTCCTTAATTACTTGCTCCATTATCTTCCCTGGCACAGAAGTTAAACTAACTGGTCTGTAGTTTCCTGGGTTGCTTTTATTTCCCTTTTTATAGATGGATACTATATTTGCCCTTTTCCAGTCTTCTGGAATCTCTCCCGTCTCCCATGATTTTCCAAAGATAATAGCTAGAGGCTCAGATACCTCCTCTATTAGCTCCTTGAGTATTCTAGGATGCATTTCATCAGGCCCTGGTGACTTGCAGGCATCTAACTTTTCTAAGTGATTTTTAACTTGTTCTTTTTTTATTTTATCTGCTAAACCTACCCCCTTCCCATTAGCATTCACTATGTTAGGCATTCCTTCAGACTTCTCGGTGAAGACCGAAACAAAGAAGTCATTAAGCATCTCTGCCATTTCCAAGTTTCCTGTTACTGTTTCTCCCTCTTCACTAAGCAGTGGGCCTACCCTGTCTTTGGTCTTCCTCTTGCTTCTAATGTATTGATAAAAAGTCTTCTTGTTTCCCTTTATTCCCGTAGCTAGTTTGAGCTCATTTTGTGCCTTTGCCTTTCTAATCTTGCCCCTGCATTCCTGTGTTGTTTGCCTATATTCATCTTTTGTAATCTGTCCTAGTTTCCATTTTTTATATGACTCCTTTTTATTTTTTAGATCATGCAAGATCTCGTGGTTAAGCCAAGGTGGTCTTTTGCCACATTTTCTATCTTTCCTAACCAGCGGAATAGCTTGCTTTTGGGCCCTTAATAGTGTCCCTTTGAAAAACTGCCAACTCTCCTCAGTTGTTTTTCCCCTCAGTCTTGATTCCCATGGGACCTTACCTATCAGCTCTCTGATGTATACGAACAAGTGGGTGGGGTTCAGCTTTTGCAGCCTTACCTTTGGCACTTCCTGACTGTTAAGTGCTTTCCCATGCAAATCTAACATTAACGTCATTTTTAGGTGGATTAAGTGTTTGTATGTGTGTGCCTATATGCGTAAAAAGAGACGAGGATTTAAACCAAACTTAACTGGAAAAAAAAAATCTTATTAGCGAGATATCTAAATGTCTCCTGCAATGACCAGTAGTTAGTTCAAAGGCAGGTGCAAGAAACCCCATAATGAACAAAAACGCACTAAGATATCAGCAGGGAATGTTTCTTCCTAACACTACACAGCTATTAGCCACTTTAAGGCCTGAAGCAAGGGAGCGTACGTGCACATTGACACTTTTATCCTAGTTAGTGTTTCTGGATGTTCTAGTTACCCATATAAATATGAGCTATTTCTTTTAAATCTTACTAAATACTACCTCATTGGTGTCTTGTGGCAGTGAATTCCCTGGGTTAATTATGTGCTGTGTAAAAATGTATTTCCTTTAATGGCTTTTATACTTGCTGCATTTTCATTTCACTGAGTACCCTCATATCTTGTATTATCCAAGTCGGTGTACTGGAACATTCAATTCACCTGTTCTATGTCATTTCTTGTTTTGTATATTTCTGTCATGTTGCCCCTTGTCTGCACATTAAACTTAATATTCCTAAACTTCTCCTGATACAGATGTCTTTTCATCCATTTAATCGCGTCCTTTGCCCTTCCCATTCCTGTATCATTTTTGGGACAGGAGGACCAGAATTTAATACAGCATTCAAAGCGAAGTTGTATCATAAATTTAGATTATGACTCAATCATATTTTGAGTCTTGTTCTCCTAAAACAGCCCAACATCCATTTGCTTTTTGACCTCTGTTGCACAATGAGCAGATGTTTTTTGCTGAGCTATTCAAAATGATGTCCAGGTCTTTCTTGAGTTGCTGCAGCTAATGTAGAATGCACAACCAGTCTATAGCTGATTGGAACAAAAAAATTGACCTGTGTGCATTCCCTTATCTGGAATTGGTTAGTGTCCCTTTTAATAGTTTGGGACCCCTCTAGTGGATCTCCCTGTCTTCTATTTCAGAAGCCACCAGAACCTAAAGGAGCAGGGGTGTATATATGTAGCTAGGCCTTGCGTGTTTCTATATTGTTAGTAAACAGCGTTATTTGGAACCCAGTTGTGACATGTGGTTCCGTCATATTCTTCATGTTCTGTAAAGAGCAGAGATGTGCAAGTATTACTGCTAAGGGATGCCTCTCACCCTGTGGCTACTTAGTTTCTTTGAGTCACCTCTTGTGAAGGCACTTATTTGGGTGTGCAAATAGCCTCTGAGAAATTGCATCTATTGGTTCTCCTTTTCCACCATTTTGTTGAGTCCCTCAAAGGATTCTTGGTGTTCTCCCATCTACCAGGCTATACCCACCTGTTGTTGTGACACTGTCAGATCAGGTCATGCCAGAGTGTACTGAGGTTAACTCACTTGTGTATTAGTATTTAATGTAATTGTTAAGTGTAGAAGAATGTATTTGATGTTTAAAGTTCATGAAAACGAATGGCATGTTATATGCATTGTTTTTACTTATCTGTATCCATTATAATGTAGTAGCAAACATTTACATTGTAAATAACCCTGTAGCTAAATAACTCATCAGACAAGAAAAAAGCCTTGTGATATGCAAATGAAGAAATTTAACAGAAAAATGCTCATTTCAAAGTAAGTGGCCATTTTCTGTGTGATGACCAGAGGCCAAGGACTCAAAGTACATACCTCACTCACTGTCATCAAAGGAAAAGCCCACGTGGGTAGAGACACTATCAGAAGAAGCTATAAATGTGGATTCAAGGAAAGATTATTCATCTCTGGACTGTTTGGACTCTTACAGGGAAGAGTACCAGATGCAACGCGGAGATCCCCAGAGACAACCTGGGTACGCTGAAAAGACTTCTGGGAAACTGGCAGTTTATTACCTCACTGCCACCATTTGGAATTACAAACTGTGACTCACCTGTACATAAATGTTACCAGCTCTAACCTCTCAATAACTCATTTCCTTTTCTTAGCTAATAAGCATTTAGTTAGTTTATTCATAAAATTGGCAACCAGGGTTGTCTTTGGTGCAAGACCTGGAGTACCAATTGATCTGGGGTAAGTGACTGGTCTCTTAGGACTGGGAGCAACCTGATGTGCTGTGGTTTTTGGTGTATGTGACTATCACAAAATCCAGTTTGTCTGGGCAGGAAGATAGGCTGGATGGAGTGGCTAAGGGGACTGTCTGTGACTCCATGGTAAGAGTGTTACAGTGATCCAGGAGTTCACACTGATTACTGGCATGATGAAATCTAATTCTAGAACACACTACAAGCTTGGGGTGTCTGCCCTATGTCCGGCAGTCTGCCCTGAGGTAGACACTCACAGTTGTGAGTCACTCCGGACACCATGACAATTGTCTCTTGTCTTATACTTTGATTGTAAGCTCCGTGGGGCAGAGATTGTCATTTTGTTTTGTTTGTACAGCACCAGTGTCAGGGTTCACTCACCACAGGAGCTCCTCCTCCCGGCCAGGCACAGCATAGCGGCGGTCTCTCTGTACGGCACCCATTGCCAACGGTCTCTCTTCCTGCAGCGTGGCCCTTGGGCCAGGTCACACTTCAGTCCACTCCTTCCAAGGTGAGAAACAGTCCAACCAAGCTGTTCTCCAATGACCTTCCAGCAAGTCTTCCATCTGGCTCTGCAGTCTGTGCTCCATATGACCATTACCTCAGGGGGTTTCACCTCACCTTCCTCCGTGGCTGGTTGGAGAACCCAGGCCCTCCCTCCAGTCTGGGTTCCAGCCCAGGGACCCCGTAGCTGGCAGCTAAGGTCTGCTCCCTCAGACTCCTTGCTGCCTCCCTGGGCCGCTTCCTATCGTTATCCCCCAGAGACTGACTGCAGACTCTCGCCCTCCAGTCTTTTTGTTCTTCTTCCTCCTCTTCGGTTTTGTAGCATAGCAGATTTGCTTGCTCTGTCTATGACCACCATGCACTGTATTTTGTATCTTGCTTGTGACTGAGAGACTTGGACCTTTCCCAGTCTTCTTAAAGAATGGCAGAGGAGCTTTTTTTTTAACTGGGTCCCATTTTACTTGCATCCTTGATAGATATTGCAAGGAAAATTGTTACTTTAAGGCCTCTGAGTTTCCTATAGAAATACTTCCTGTCACTGATACAGTCTTTACAGTCCCAAAAGATATGATCTATCTTTTCCTGGACCTTACATGTGATGCATAATCCAATTTTGTGCATGATAATTAGAAATGAATTACTATTTAATCCACAATGTCCTGTTAGAATTCTAAATGGAGCCGCTTCGCTCTTCCTTTCAGGGCCTTGCATTACATCAACATTTTCAACTGTCGGGCAGACTTCTTGGAATATTTTCCCTTTGTTTTGTTTGCCCACAGCCCTTACCATTCCTTCCTTAGCACATGTTTGATGAGGTGTTTAAATTCCAATTTGCTTAAGGGGATCGCTAGGTCGACTCATTCATGATTAATAGCACTTTTTGCCTGTTTGTCCACCAATTTGTTGCCTGCAATTCCTACATGTGCCAGGAGCCACACTATTACTATGGATATATCCAATTGCACCAGTTCGGTTGTTAGCAGTAATATTTCATTAAGAATATCATTTTCGGCTGTCAGATTTACCACTGTAAATTGCCTGCAGCCCTGATAAGGAGTCAGACAGGATGGTCATGGCAGTTGGCCGCATATCTAAAGCCCAGTTTAGTGCTAGCATAATCCCTGTTAGCTCAGCTGTAAAGACAGATACAAAGTTAGTTAGTCTTATAGATTTCTTGAATCTGAGGGAGGGCATGCAGAAAACTGTTCCCACTCTTCCTGTTCCTTCCTCTTTGGATCTGTCTGTATATATCTGGCAATAGCATTCCCATTTATCACAAATATATTGATTTGCTATATCTTGTATATTTATCAGTCTCCTCCTTTTATTTATGTCATTATATAATTCCATGTTTATGTCGGGGAGGGGAGGCGGTTTCTAGTGATTTTCCCATAGCTATAGATTTTGGTCTTTTTCAATCCTCTCTTTTCATTAAGATCCCTTATCTACTTCCATACCCTACTTACATAGGGAATTTTGATTTTGTTGTCCTACTCAGCCGCCACTTAATTCCCAATGGTCATTATAGATTAGCTTTGTGTTGTTATTTTTGCTAGTACCTAGTACTGTGGCCCAAAAGGTTACGTCTAGGAGCTTCGTTCTACCACTGCTAGGCATTTCACCGGCTGTAGTACACAAGAGGCGTAGTAATAAAGGCACCACATGCGATATGCAATGCCTGTGCTTGGCAACGGTCTAGTTTTCTCAGATTTGTGTTCAGTGCTGATCCAAAGGCCTGGCCGCCATACTCAAGAATTGGTCTAATTAGCATTACCACCATTTTCTTATCTGCTCTCCAGGATGTTCCTGACAGACTTTGAAGTTAGTTAATTCGGCCTGTGCATTGTTTTTGCATATTTTCAATATGATCCTCCATGTGAGCTTGTTATCAGATATCACACTTAAGGCTCTGTAATTGTTCCCTACATTTAGCTGTTGGCCATATAGATACAACTTCACATCGTTTTGGATTCTCCTTGACGTGAAGATCATTCCCTTCATTTTTTCTGTGGAGAATTTGAAGCCCCATCTGTGTCCCCATTCTGCACGCCTTTTAAGTGCATTATTGAGTCTTTTGGCGGCACTTTCCAGGTTTCTGCTTTTAGTTCACAAGGCACAGTCATCAGCAAATAGTGTAATATCTATTCCTGTGCTCACCTACTTACCGAGGTTATTTATCATGATGTTAAAGAGGGTTGGGATAATTACACCCCTCCCCACCCTGTGGAGTTCCATTTGCAATTGAATATACATTGGAAAAAGCAGTACCTGGTTGGACTTATATAGTTCTTTTGCTTAAGAAGTCCCTTATCCATTTGTACATTTTTCCTCTAATACCCATGGAGGCTACCTTATGAAGTACAGTAACTCCCCGCTTAACGTTGTAGTTCTGTTCCTGAAAAATGCGACTTTAAGCGAAGCGATGTTAAATGAATCCAATTTCCCCATAAGAATTAATGTAAATGGGTTAGGTTCCAGGGAAATTTTTTTCATCACACAAAAAACTATATATATATATATATATATATATATACACACACACACACACAACACACAGTATAAGTTTTAAAACAATTTAATACTGTACACAGCAATGATGATTGTGAAGCTTGGTTGAGGTGGTGAAGTTAGAGGGTGGGATATTTCCCAGGGAATGCCTTACTGCTAAATGATGAACTAGCATTTGGCTGAGCCCTCAAGGGTTAACATATTGTTGTTAATGTAGCCTCACACTCTACAAGGCAACACGAATGGAGGGAGGGGAGACAGCATGGCAAACAGAGACATACACAGTGTGTGAGGGAAAGAGAGAGAGAGAGAGAGAGAGAGATGTGCATTGCCCCTTTATGTATGCTGACCCCACTCTTAAGTACATTGCCTTTAAAAAAATATCAGGAAGTTGAGACAGCAGCTGCGGCCAGCAAGCTCTCTCTGTCCTGAGCCCTGTCCTGTCCCCACCCTGCTCTATATGGCGAAGGGGTAAGTGGGGGGCAGGAGGAGTAGAGGGAAGGGGGACACCCTGACATTAGCCTCCCCCTTCCCCCTCCCCTGAACAGCAAGCAGGAGTCTCTGGGAGCAGCTCCAAGGCACAGGGCAGGAGCAGCACATGGCAGTGGGGGGAGGGACAGCTGAACTGCCTGACAATTGGTAGCCTGCTGGGCGGCTGCTGCACAGGGAACTTTGGGGAGCGGAGATCTGATGGGGGGCTGCCAGTCCACCCTGGTTCCAAGCCCCCACCAGCTAGCTGCAACGGGCTGCTCTTCCTGCAAGCAGTGGACAAAGCAGGTGGCTGCCAAACAACGTTAGAAGGGAGCATTGCGCAACTTTAAATGACTATGTTCCCTAATTGATCAGCAACGTAACAATGAAACAACGTTAACGGGGATGACTTTAAGTGAGGAGTTACTGTAGTCCCTCTCTCCATAATACATCGTAGGCTTTTTCTGTGTCCAGGAAGGTTACTATCATGAATTCTTTGGTTCTCATGGTTTGGGTTTTTCGGTTTGTTTTTGTTTTTTGTACTTCTATCTCTATCCTTACAGTGTGGTCAATCGCACTCCTACGTCTTCTGAATCCACTTCACATTCCATCTATGAACCTATTTCTTTCTAGGTGTGCTACTAATCTCTCCATTACCATTCGTTCCATGGTTTTACCTAAACATGCTGTGAGGGCAATTGGTCGGTATGCCTCGGGCCCTGAGTGCAACTTACTGGGTTTCCTCACTGGGACAATAATCACATGTTTCCAGTCCTTAGGTATTTCACCTTTGCGCCATATGTTATTATACAATTTTAGTATCATCCTCAAGCTTCCTTCACTTAGGTGTTTAAGTATTTCAAAGCTTATTTTGTCCTTGCCTGGTGCGGTGCTTTTGCTCCTTATTAGCACTTTCTGGAGTTCTCTCAGACTAAAGTTTTCACTTAAAATAATATCCACATCCTCCTCCCACCTCTTCATCACCTCATAATTATCCTTAATGAATGTTCTTTTCCTCGCCCTAATTTCTATCCTCTGTTTCTCATCATTACTGATATTTTGAAATATGGTGGCCAAAATTTCCACTTTTCCTTTGTTGCAGCTTGTTACTCCATGCCCTGCAACTGCAAGGCTTGGCATTACGTGGCTCTTGTTATTTCATTCATTTTCCTAATTTGTGTATATACCTCTGCTATAGTGTTAGCTTTATCTACTTTCCCACAGTATGTTCTCCAGTTTTCTCTTTTTGCTCTTTTTATAGACCTTTGTGCAACTGCCTTGCCTTTTTTATGTGTAAGGCCTCGTTATTTAAGGAATCTTTTGCTGTCTTACACTCCTTATTCCTTTCCCTAATTACCATTTCACATTCCTTGCTCCACCAGGGAACACTTTTCCTATCTTTAAGTAGTGTCGGTATCCTAGGAATAGGTAGGCTGGATGCCTTTATGAGTCCCTTGGTAACATAACTACAGAATTCCAGTATCTTCACTTACACATTGCTCATTCACATGTTCCTCACTTTTGCTTCCAATGTGTTGGTTTTTTTGAATTCCAAGTGGGGATCTTATCTTTGTCTTCAGTATTTCTTTTTCCTTGATATGTAATTAATGTGGCGAAGTGATCCCTGTGCATTCCCTTTTCTTTGTAAATTTCCCAGCTGCATTTACTTGCTATGGTGCTTGAAGCTATTCCAGATCTAGGCATGTTAGGTTTCCATCAGCTATATTGAACCTGGCAGGTGCTCCATCATTTAATATTACTAAATTATTCTTTCCAAAGAATTGCTCTAAACATTTTTCATTGTAATATTTTTTCTTACTTCCCCACAATCTGTTGTGACTATTGAGACCACCACAGATAATGAATGGGCATGGACATCCGCAATTAATGCTTTCAGGTCCATAGCCTCTAGTTTTCTGCATGGGTTATAGACATTATAAATCTTAGAGACGCAGAATTGCTTTGTACTGCTATCTCAATAGCATTATATTCAATATTTAGCTTCTTAACCTCTACTTCAAGGCCGTTCAAGTTCTCCTTAATGAAGGTGCAGACACCGCCGCACGCTCCTATTTCTCTATCATGTCTATATAAGCCATATGCTGAGATTTTATAGTCTACTTTTTCTACTAACCCAGTCTCTAGTATGCATATTATATCAGGCTTTGTCGTCACGTCAGTAATATTTTTCTTTCATTCCTGCCCATGCTCATTGGGCTATGGGCATTTCAGCTTGAAAGAGTCACCACCATTCTTTTAACTGTCAGTATTTCCTTCACTTAGGAAAGTATGAAGTGGCTCCACTGGCAGGTTGCTGGCCCGTAGGTACTTAGCCGTATCTTTAATTATAATTCTCATTTTCCCTGTTTTCTTTCCTGTTTGAGATGTACAATTGATTACTTCAATCATAAATGCAACACATCTCTCCATTTCTGTAAGTAATATGGCGGCTCCTTTTATTCCAGTGTCACTCACTACTTCCTTCCCATTAATTTGTTGCTGGCTATTCCCTTTCCCCATATCAGCTTTCCATTTTTTCCCTCCACTCTTTTTTTTTTTTTTTTTTTTAGGATCCCTCCTAGCAATTTCTGCATGTGAGATGTTATTGGTAATTTAGTTTTTTTATTTCCCTAGCTCGCTTTGCCTCAGGCCTGGTCTACATTACAAACTTACATTGATAGAGCTATGTCTCTGAGGGGTATGAAAAATCCATGCCCCCTCAGAGATGTAGCTATACCAACCTAACTCCTGGTGTGGACAATGCTAGGTCAACGGAAGACCTTTTCTGTTGATCTCACTGCCACCTCTCAGGAAGGTGGGTTACCTAGGCCAACAGGAGAAGCCCTCCCTCCGTCACTGGTAGTGCCTATACTGAAACACTACAGTGTTTTAAGTGTTTTCCTCCATAATTGCCACATTTTTGTTCTGTCCCTTCCTCACAATTATTGTATGAATATCCACCTCCACACTTACTGCACTGTATTGTCCCTTGGCAATTATTTGCTACATGACCAAATCCTTGGCACCTGCTACATCTCACAGGAGGAGGAATATAGGCCTTAGTCCAGAATACCTGATACCCTAAAGTTACTCTGATAGAATTATTTCCTTAAATGTGACCAGCAGAGCTGTTGAGGGTTTGCTATCACATCCTCCTCTGCTAATTAGCCTCTTAGCAGTTATCACCTTATCTTCATCTATTCCTTGTTTTATTTCAATTGATGCACCATATGCTGCCCCTCTTATTTCTGTGAGGAATTTGGGCAGTTGACAATTTATCTTTATTTTACCTCACACTTTTGTCCTAAGGAGCTTCCCTATTTGTTCTTTGGTTTTTACATTCCACTAACAAGTCTTTGCCAGGTAGTTTCATACCTCTTACTGTAGCTCCAGCACTTTTTAAATCCACTCTGCATTCCTCAATGCATTGATATCCCCTGTCTATATCCTTACCTAGGGATTTGACTACTATGTAATTTTCACCATTTCCCTTTCCTGACCTCCTATTTCCTGGGCCTTCTTCTGGTTCCAAAGAATCCACCCTTTTCTTTTCCTTGTTTGCCTCCTGTTTTCCTCAGTGCTTTCCTTAGCCTCCTTGTCCAGCCTGCTTTCAGTTTCATTCATTATCTCTCCGGTCTCACTCTGCCTAGCCTGTCAGCCAAAGGCTCAGCCAGCCAGCAGCCTAATAACCCCTAGCTCAGTAGCCACAGCCCGGCCCAGCCACTTCCCTCCATCCAGCCTAGCCCAGCCCATCTTAGCCAGCTCCCCAGTCAGCTTCTTCCTACTGCAAACTTCCTGGCTTTATAATCACCAGACAGCCCCTTCCCAGCTGGGCTTCATTGTCAGTGAAGACTGGCTTGCTCCCTCTCTCTGGCAGGTGCTGCCAGGTATGTTAATTGGCCTCTCAGGCCCACATGAACCCCTTCAGGTCCTGTGGGAGTTGCACAGCCGATCACATACCCACCCCTTCAAGACCATGGGTAGAGATGCCTTCTGCCCCAGAGCTGTCAGAGCTGGGCCTGCAGATTGTCTCACTCCTCTTCAAGCTCACCCTCCATGATCGGCCGTCAGCCTTCTCTTCAGCAGTGTCCAGGTGCCTCTCCCGCAGAAACTCTTGGGGCTGCAAAGCGGCATGACAGCCCTGCTCTGCAGACTTCACCTTCTCCTGAAGCCTTATTGCTTCTGCCTCTGCATCCGCTGCACCCTTTGAGTCAGGGTCGGCATACCCACTGTGGTCTGTTTAGCTTCTGCGTCCATCCCTGTATCCATCCAGTTTCTCTCTCTGGGAGCCTTCCTCCCCTCTAGGTCCTTCCAACCCACTGCCAAACAGGTTTGTTGAATAGGTGCCCCCATCATTACTGCCATCTTGGGTCTTCCTGCAGACACTGTGCTCTGTGCCACATGACACCTGGTCCTTCCCTCCCCGCCCCCCGCCAAGTCCCTCAACAGTTTATTAAGTAAACCACAGTCCAAAAGCCCCAAACCCCCACAACATAGTCCACATCAACCCTGTGCATGTAGTCTTTAAAAACTCAGCTCCATTCTCACCATTCTGGTGTCTTCCACCACACCTGGACTGGTCAGCAGGCCTCCTCTGGGACAGCCACCCCAGCCCGTCAGTGTGGGGCACAACCCCACTCTTCCCAGTGGGAATGCTCTCATCTAGGAGCCTTTCATGGTTCCTCTGGGACCCAGCTCTCCAGCAAGATGACACCAGCAGGTAAGCCCTCTGCTGCGCCACTTCCTTCCACTCTTTCTGGCCCTGGGCTCTGGTTCTCTGGCTTAAGCCTAGCAGGCATTGCCCTCTGCTGCTGCTCCTCCTGCCTTCAGCCCTCTCCAGCCTTGGTGCTGCCAGCAAGCAAAACCCTTGCTGCTCTCCGGTCTGCAGGCCTCGCCCAGGAACCATCTCCTCTCTGTGACAGCTCGCATCTCCTGCTCTGACTCCCCAGCAGCCCCTTCTCACCAGGCCTCCTAGGGTACGTCTACATAGCAACTCAGACATCTGTGGCTCTTGTAAATAATACAGTGATGAATTCTATTGTTACAGTGCAAGATAAACCTACCTACCCTCAACTCGTAAGAGAACTAATCCATACGTGTAGAATCAATCTGTTCATTTTTGTCATATGAGCATTACAGCAATGCCACTAAAATCAATGCCTGAAAGAAATAACAGATTAATAAAATTCCCATGCAGTGCATCTAACTGGGATATAAACATACATATATAATATATAACTTCGTACTGAGCACAACTATACAAATAGTTTGAATAACTCACTTTAATAGAGAACGCAAAGGCAGGTCTGTAATGAGCAGCATGTAAGAGAAAATCTAGCGCATTAGTAATTTCTGGCAATACCAAGTTGTTTTTTATAATTTACATTTTATTAATACTCTCTGTGATAGCTTTTCAAAGCATTGCATCAATCGGAGAACAGTAATGACAATGTATTAAGATTCACTCCATGCCTGAGGAGTGTGGAAGTTCAGTTAAGATGGTTTAAGTAAATGAAACGTAAATCACTATTGACTTCGAGCTGGATTAAATAAGAAATCTGCCCGGGGGGACTGGATGGCTCAGGGATTCACTAATGGGATACAGAGCCTTTTGCCAATTAAAATTTTGGATCAGTTCAGTATTGGCTGGGTGTCTTGATTGTCTGAAGGCTGTTCTGAGGCCCTGGTGCAATAAAGTGGCAGTTTTCAGTCAATTTTCTAGTGGATAATATCTGCTTGAGTAACACTATCACCGCACTGGGCACATGAAGCAGGCTCAACAAAAATAGGTAGAGGCATGAGAACAGATCTGAACTGGAGACTTCAGCTCTGGGCCTTCAGTCAGATCCATGGGAGTGGACTCTGGTGCCCACGCCGATCCAAGAGGAGAATCGAGGCCTTGAGGCTGAAAGGCATGTAGTCCCATTGACTTACTAGGGCCAGGTTTTCGAAAGTGCTCAATACCCAACAATTCCAACTGTTCGCAATGGGGGCTGCTGAGAACTGAACTCTTTTGAAAGTCTGGGCCCTGGACACACACACACACACACACACACACTATCAGCATGTTTTTAAGACAGCTTCATTATTTGTGAGTACGGAAGCCATGCATGAGTTATGCAGGTCTCCCCAAATGAGTGCTGAAACCGCACCACCCCATCATGTAACCTGTGCATGCCACGTATTCAACACACACGCACTGGATAGGACTTACACTTTTTATCAGGAGTCTTTTGGGTTTGGTTTGTCTTTAAAGCAGGCACCCTCACTTACCAGGTAGCCAATTCTACAGGGCTGAATGAAGAGCATTATAAAGAATAAATTGTAAATGCCTGAAACAATAACTCTTCTAGACATAACATTCAGAGCTTAAGGGTCAATATGATGGGAAGTTCCAGGAATAGAAACAAATGCTCTGTGTTGCAATGAAAAACTGGGGACTGTCTGCTTTCCAGTGGAATAATGCTCCCATATCAGACCTTAAACCTATCACTGGGTCCATGACAGATTAACGCCTGTGTATGGTGTTCACTATCGCCAACCTCATGGATCCAAGATTATGAGTCAGGCCCCCAAAACTCATGAGATTATTAAAAAAAAAAGTACATATTTGGGGTTGTTTTTTATTTACCATCTAGTTTTCGAGCCTTTCAGGTACAAGGGTACAATTGGGCACGTTTTTTAACCTTTTCTGCACAACCAGGAGGAGTAGAAGCTCTTTTTTATTTCCTAATTAAAGCTGAGATGTTCATGTAATCACACAGCCCAAGGAACTGCACCTTCCAGGAAAGCATCTAACATTGGCAGCACGAAGGAGGCAGGGACATCCATATATGGTGGGTAATAGGAAACATTTTCTGTTGGAATTAGAGTTTTAAGTGGCTGTTTTGAAGTCCGAAAGTTAGAATTGTTCCTGCAGAGATAGATTAGGGGGCAGGTACGGCACTTGGAGAAATGATAAATAAATTCATCACATGGCTCTGCAGTTTGTCACTTGGCTATCGCCTTCTAGGATTCTAAACGTCTGAGCAGCTTCAGACAATGGCCAGTTTCAGTTAATCAACCTGCCAGAGAAATGTTTCCTTCTTTTTCCACAGGTAGGACTTCACCCCAAAAATTACACTGACGCAACGCTCAGCATGGGCGACACCTCATGGCACATCCGAGCGAGAAATGACAACTTTATACCCCTGGAAAAAGGAGATTTCTGGCTTTCCAGTAGGGCACACAGCACATGCACATGCTTTGTGCTCACTCTGAGATTCCAGGCTTTAGAACTGAGCTATTTTCATATATAGGAAAAGTTATTCTAGATAATTTAATTTTCTTCTTCTGCAAGAGTCTGTACAGTGGGACTCACAGTTAATAAGGAAATCTGGCTTTAATTAGGAAAGAATAATTAAAAAGAAAAAGTTAATTAATGCTCTGTGGCCCCAGTCCTGCAAACACTTATGCCTGAATGCAACCTCTGCTCAATTAAGCATGTGCATATTTGCAGGATTGGGGCCAAAATCATTCTGAATTATTGTTGTTGTTAAATATGTGGCATATGTAGAATAAATGATGATGTGGTGTGGAGCAAAGATTTCCTTAGTTTGCATTTGTTAGTTGCCTGCAGATCTCACTGGTGACTTTCCCTCTTGAATAGTATGGCAAACTTCTGCTGACAAAAACTTGATTCCACATCATGACATATGCTCTCTCTGTTATTATATATTGCCATATAGAGAGAGGTGAGTATAATATATAGTCCTATTCTCTCTCAGACAAGTCTCTCTCTCTCCCTTTCACACACACACAGCATAGGTCTCATGTTCTCTTTCTCTCACACACGCAGGGGCATGTCTCTGTCTATCCATCTAGCCAGAGTTGGCTAAACACAAACGGACAGTTTTGAGGTTTGTTTAGAATTGATGTTTTAAGGCTTTAAATTTTATTTTGACGGACCAGAAAGATGACATTTGTCTTTCCTTCTTCACAGAGAATTCTGCCATATCCCTGTGAACATCATGGGCCGGATGCTCAGAGGGTGTAAATCAGCATAACTCCATTGACTATTTATACCAGCTAAGAGCTGTTCTACACTGAAAACGTGTATCAAGTAACACTCAACGGAGTGAAAAATCCACCCCCGAGTGACGTAGCTACCCTGACCTAACCCCCAGTGTGGACAGCACAAGGTCGATGGAAGAATTCCTCTGTCGACCTAGCTACCATCTGTCTAAGGGTACGTCTTCACTACCCGCCGGATCGGCGGGGAGTAATCGATCTATCGGGGATCGATTTATCACGTCTCGTCTAGACGCGATAAATCGATCCCCGAACACGCTCCCCGTCGACTCCGGAACTCCACCAGAGCGAGAGGCAGAAGCGGAGTCGACAGGGAAGCCACGGCCATCGATCCCGCGCCGCGAGGTAAATCGATCTAAGATACGTCGACTTCAGCTACGCTATTCTCGTAGCTGAAGTTGCATATCTTAGATCGATCCCCCGCCCCAGTGTAGACCAGTCCTAAGAGGTGGATTAATTACAGCGATGAAGGACCCCTCCTTTTGCTGTAGCAAGTGTCTACACTGAAGTGCTACAGCAGCACAGCTGTGTAGCTCTTTAAACGTAGACATAGCCTGAGAATCTGGCCCCACAAATTCAATTCTGTTAAGCAATGAAAAAGATGTCAGCAGAATTAACTGCAAGTGGCCTTTTGTCTATCCAGGCTCTTTCCCAGTTCACGGTAATTGCTGCAGGTTCATATAAGCTCTGTGTGGGAAAACTCAGCTACATGATGCTTGTGTGGACTTTGAGTCTGAGAAACCCCATGAAGGGGCCCGGATAATTAGTGGGGTTCCAGGTTCATTTCACAACACTAAATGGAAAGAGGCAGCAGTACTCGAAGTGGGTGACTAACAGATTTTTCAGTTCATTGGCCATTTTGAAAAGTAACAAAACAATTGTTTCGGTGTGACTGAATCTGCATTTTTTCCACCAGAAAAAGTTTTGGCTAAAACATTTCACACAGCTGTAATCATTGCCCTCAGGAGAATAAGACTCACTTGTAAAAAACCAGCTGTATTTACATAGGAGAAGGAAATCTGATCAGCTTTCACTCAGAAGTGCTCTGTTTACTGAGCTGTCAGAGAAGTTGATGTTAAATGTTTTCTATTTACAAGTGACAATTACACACTAAAGTACTGTGGTGACAGTTCATTCATTTTGGAACGTTAAGGTACATTTCTCCCTCCCCTCCCCCCCATATTAGGTCTTTTTACACACTGAGCAATATTTATAATAGCGACCAGTGATGCTGTATGCCCCGATTTTATCATGCCCAACTGGAGACTCCTTAATGAGCCCTAATGTTCAGAGGTGGGTGTTTCTACAGGTCAAGCCCGTTTAAGGCATCTCAAGTTGGGAACCCGAATCTCAGGCCACCCAAAATCTCTAGCCACTCTTGAAAACGTAATCCATTAGCGGCCATGTAGCAGGGTGGACACCCGCTCCTGCCCTGAGGGGTTTGGAACAGCCCTGGGAGAAGGCTGGGGCAGGGAAGACTGGGCTGATTGGGGAAGTAGCTACAGCTGGGCCACGCCCCAATCAGAGCACAGCTGGCCCTATAAAGAGGCTGGGAGCCAGGAGCTCAAGAGTCTCTCTCTCTGCACTCAGAGAGAGAAGGGCCTGGCTGCAGGGAGCTAGAGACAGGGTACCTGAGTGGAGCAGGGCTGGGGAAAGGCTGAGGAGCTGGGGAGCTCCAGCCTGGAAAGCCCCAGGCTGTGGCCTAGCATTAGGCTAAGGGGTACTGAGGGTTGCAGAGAGCAGCCCAGAGGTAGGCCAAGGCAGCAGGTCCAAACCCTCCTTGCCAGTGATGAGTGGCTGATACTGCAGTCTGCCCCAGGCGTGGGGCTAGATGATGACTGGCAGTAGCCTTACACTGAAGCGAGGTGGGATTAGTGGGTGGGGGTTCCCCTGGGAGGGGAGACCCAGCGTGTGTGGGTACTGCCAGGGGGCAGCACCCAGAGCAAGGGGCACCGGGGTCCTGGGAGGGACACGGGGGGCCAGTGCGAAGGACAAGGCGGATCACCGGCCTGCAGAGGGCGCTCCGGGCTGGATTGAGCTGATTCCCCAGACGACCAGCAGGAGGCGCCGCAGGGGTGAGTCCGACCCCTTACAGGACACTAAAAAAAAAAAACTTCCCAGAGCTGTGTTGTACATTATGGTTCTGCTGGGCTAGATAGTTCACACAACAAAGCCTTTCTAAAAATACGCCTCAGCAGAGCTACTTAAAGACTCCAGGATCCCCAAGTGCTTTGCAGACATTAACTGACTGGGCCTCACAACACTCCCTGCGAACTATGATTTACTATCTCATTTAGAGAGAGCAAACTGAGGCACAGAGAAGTTAACTCTGAGCAAATGTGTAAACAAGCCAGGCAGTGCTTAATTTCTGCCAGGGTTTGCCATGGCTGAATCCCGGCACCACTAGGCTTGGCCGTTGGTAGCCCCGGCACCTCTGGGCTTGCTGCGACAGTTATGAAAGTAAAAAAATTGCTTGAGGCCCGGCACCTCTTTCATTACAAATTAAGCACTGAAGCCAGGTATAGAACCCGGGAGTCCTGGGGCACTTCCTGTCGTTGCTAGATGACACTGTCTTCCATTGGGACTCTTCTAAAGCGTGGCTCCTGCTCTCGTGTTCCTCCACCTTCTGCTAAAAACAAGATCAGAGAAAGTAAACCCAGACCAAATAAAACCAACAGCACTTTCAAACTTTGCAGAAACTAAATAGCTACTTTTTAAAGAATGGACTGTAATTCAGCTCAAATGAGGCAGTGAGAGTCTGCCTTGGCTGGTGAAAGGAAGGCTGGTTGGGAGCTCCTGCTAACTCCTAAGGGCTAGCAGAGCCACCACCTGCCTCCTCCCACAATCCTGCTTTGTTAGGGTGTGTGGACCACCTGTAGGCAGAATTGAATCAGGATTTTCCACAGCATGGTCAGGTGCCCTAGTCACTGGGCTACAAGTGAGGCCTAACTCCCTTTGTGGATTTTGACCTATGCCCTTCTGGTGACTGCTGCGCTAAGTGCATGTCCTCACAGCAGAGTTAACTCAGGGGATCTACACTCCAAGTTACTCCTCTTGAGTGAGAGTGGCCACACTGTGAAATAGCACTCGATCTGCTGTGTCCGCACTGGCACTGCACTCACTCGTGCTGTGGCGCTAAGTCTCCCAGGGACACATCCCATAGTTCTTTGTGCTGCAGTGCGTTGAGCCACTCTAGGAATTCCTTCCCAGTGAATTGTGGGAGAACTTGTCTGTCCTCTCTGGACATGAGGGGGATTGTGGGAAGGTGTTAGAGGACTAGCAGCACTCAAGTGGCGATAGCTTGCCTCCACATAAGAGGGTGGTTGTGTTAGTAGCTGACAAGTTGCATTCAGGGGGACTTGAGTTAGGGAAGACAAGCTCTAAGAGGTGAAAAGCAATCGCAATATAAGGTCTAAGTAATAGTAAAGTTCCACTTAAGCCCAATTTTAGAGAGTTTAAGTGGTGCATAGGCCTCTGCACTGAGGTGAAGTTTGCCCAGAGAGCCTAGTATCACAGCGTCATAGAGATTAAAGCCAGATCATCCAATCTGACCTCCTGCACATCACAGGCCACCTCAACACCGAGTCCAACAACTGCAATTAGACCAGAGCATTACAGCCTGTAGGAAACTAAACTGGTATGTGCTACAGATAGAGAACAGGAGGGACTGAGGTGCGCCAATGCCCAAGACTCCTGCAATGGCAAAGAAATGAGAATGAGGTGAGACATGACTGGAGTTATAAAGGGGAGGCGTGTACCTTTTGCATACATGACATGCCTCCTGCACACAGAGTCAGGAGTACATCCAGACACTGATTTTAATTGACACAATAATTCCTTTGTGCTTTAGTTACGTCCTCTACCTGTCATTTGAGCTCCAGCTTTCTTCTGCATTGGGAAACCCCTATAATGCTTAACTGGATGAACATGCTTTACTACAGCCTCTGTTTATTTTACTATGGAACACTTCCCAGTAAGACCGTCATGCACGGTTTACTAGCCCCATCTAATCTGGGGTTTGTTTAAGCAAGTTTTATTATAAATAGACCATTTGTATAAATCATTGCAAAATAAACAGATTTGTTTTGATATCAGGTATTAACTGAAGGGTGCTTCACAGACTTTTCTCTAAGTGCTGTATTTTACAGCTGTTTTTATAATAATTGCAACCTTGAGAGGAAAGCATCGCTTTTTATAGATGCAGGTTGGGAACTAGGGAGACATGGTGTGTTAGTGGCAAAATGATATATGTAGGTTTCTTTATGACTAATATGACATTCAAGAAGAGTTTAGGAAAGGTAGAACCAAGTCAGAGAGAATTAGACTGTCATGGATGCATTCTTAAGGTTTACATTAGTTAACTTAATTTCCCCACATCCCTACAGGCCAGAGGACCTGTCTTACTATCCATCACTGGGTAGGAAACAGCACAATGAAAGCTATTCTCATGCTATCTCCCACCTGGCCAAAATGAGGAAGCCAAGTGGAAGGAGTGATGTGATAACATTCTTTCCATTCCCCTAGTATCTCAGGAGGACATTAAGCAGCAGCTACTAGAAGGTCCAGAAGGGATCACCTTAAACAAGAAATCATCACATACTCTCATACTGGAAGGGAAAATATCAGGAAACCTACCAGAAGAGCATACAAGAAACCCAAAACAACTATTCTAAAAACTTGATGACAGCCATTCAACAGAAAAAACAAAAAGTGGAACCAACTACAACAACTCCACAGCCCATGGCACACCACCTTCGGGAGAAACCAACACACCAGGACCTACCACATGGACACTACATGACACACTAACATCATCAATTTATCAAGACTACCCCTAACTGGAGCTGAATTATCTGTACTGTCCAAGGGACTGGACTTCAGCCCCACCACAGAACCTAATACCGTACTGGCTTGTGGAGAACTGAAGAATTCTTTTGCTGACTCTGCCTCAAATAATTTTTTTCAGGACAATGACGACACCACCCACAACTACCACATCCCCACCAACAGTCATAAGAAAAAAGTATCATCTGACTGGATACCCCACAGTGAACAAAACCACACTCTTGAAACATTACATTGATTGCTTCAGGAAAATAGTTGATTGTGAAATCGTTAACAAATGTAACATCCATCACAATCTCATTGCCACCAAGAGGACAGTTATACAGTCCCTGAAATCAAACCCCCAGATAGTGATCAAACCAGCAGATAAAGTGAGGGGCACAATAGTTTTCAACTGTGATGACTATGTCAACAAGGCCAACTGAAAACTCTCTGACAGCACCTATATAAAGAACTCAAAGACGACCACACACCACAATTCACCCAGGAATTTAAAGATATCATCAAATCATTCCCCAATCAACTCCACGAGAAAGTCTACAGCCTAATCGCCCATGAACCCACCCCGGGGACCTTCTACATGCTTCCCAAGATACGCAAACAAGGGAACCCAAGCAGACCCATCATATCTGGCCATGGCACTGTAAGTGAAGGAAAATCAGGACTCATAGTAACCATCCTCAAACCACTCACCTCACAAAGGGGCAATTTCCTCTGTGACTCAACTGACTTCCTCCAGAAACTATGCAACATTAACAATCTCCCTCAGAACACTATCCTGGCCACCTTGGATACCACCTCCCTATACATCAAAATCCCTCACAAAGGCAGCATTGGTGCCTGCCTCAAATATCTATAAGACAATGGACAACACTCAGATATCCATCACAAACACATCACCAAAGTCATCCATTTGGTCCTCACCCATAACAATTCTATATTCAACAATGAACATTTTTTTCAAACCATCGGAACAGCGATGGGTACTAGGCAGGCTCCTCAATATGCCAATCCATTCATCGGCCATCTCAATGAAGCATTTCTGGACAAAAGCACCATGAAACTAGTGATATACCTGAGCTACATCGATGATATAGTCATGCTCTGGACAGATGACCTAAATTCCCTCACAGATTTCCACCACAACTTCAACAGTCACCACCCATCCATTCAAACTCTCTCTAAAACACTCCCACACCAGCATCAACTTCCTGGACACCACAATCAGCTTCAACAATGGACCCCCTACAGACAACTATGTACAAGAAACCCACAGACCACCACATTTACCTTCACAGATCCAGTAACCACCCCAAACATACTAGGAAATTTGTTATCTACAGCCAGACACTCAGCTACCACGGAGTATGTTCTGAGGAGAAAGTCCAGGATGTACACCTTAATACCACCTTCACAAAACTAGGACACCACCAGAAAAATAGATTGCATCATGAAACAGGCCACCCAAATGCCCTGAGAGAACCTGCTTCAATATAGGGGGGAAAAACAACCCTTCAACCGCACACATCTGGTTGGCACCTACCATCCCATACCGGGAATCATTAAATAACTACAACCCATTGTGACATTCTATACCTTGGGGGAGCATGCTGTAACCCACATATTCTTCATTTTCATATAATCGTGATCTTACATATAAAGCACGCCTTGTAAGGTATCAGGGGAAAGGTTATGATCTGCTGAAAGTCATTTCTCTATCCATATATGTATATCATCAATGCATATGAAGTTATGAGAACTGTGTAGTATGGTTGTCACTAAAACGTGCTGTACGTTGGGGAATCAGCAAGATACTAGCTCCCTAGAGGCAACAGCAAGGAAAGTAACCAATGCCCGGGTGGGGTGTCAAACAACCATCAACAGCCATTGTCCAGCAAGGGAGTTACAATGTGATGACTCACCTGCATGAGACCACCCCAGGGAAATTGTTCAACCTTGCTTGGAGACTCAGCAATGCCCCAGACATGCCTGGACTTGTGCTCCCCAAGCACATGGACTGAGGGTATAAAACAGACAGAGGGGCCATATGTTTGGCCTCTTCTCCTGCCCCCACCTAGGCTGCAAGCAACTAAGACACTGAGAAAAAGACAAGACTCCAGAACAGGAGATTGGCCCAGGTTTAAGGAACAAACCTGTATATTAAGGACTGCAATATCCAGTGGGGTGAGAAAAACTGCTTAATCTAGTTGCTGCCCAGTCTAATAGGGTTGAGAGTTTAGACTGTGTGCTTATATTTTATTTTATTTTGGTAACCACTCCGACTTGTTATGCTTCGACTTATAATCACTTAAAATCTATCTTTATAGTTAATAAATCTGTTTGTTTATTCGACCTGAAGCAGAGTGTTTGGTTTGAAGTGTGTCAGACACTCTCCTTGGGAGAACAAGCCTGGTACACATCAATTTCTTTGTTAAATTGATGAACTCATATAAGCTTGCAGTGTCCAGTGGGCATAACTGGGCACTGCAAGACGGAGGTTCCTAGGGTTGTGTCTGGGAGAGGAGATATTGGCTAGTGCCATTCAGTTGCAAGCAGTTGGGAGCAGCTTACATGCCAGAGGCTGTGATTGAACAGCCCAGGAGTGGGGGTTGTCACAGCAGAGCAGGGTAAGGCTGGCTCCCAGAGTCAAGGATTGGAGTGACCGAGCAGATCACCGGTCCAGACAACACCAGAGGGGAACGTCACACCCATATCAATGGGGACACCAACCTGAAAGAAATCTTTCCCAACCCCCCTCTTCTGGCTTTCAAACAACCCCCAATCTCACCAAGTGCATCATCAGAAGCAAGCTCCCCACAAACCAATACATGCCAACTCAAAGCAGCACCAGACCCGGCGAGAACAACAGATGCAAAATCTGAAGACATCTCTATCACTACAATGATCAATACACCCCCACAACACACCTTTCAAGATCCATGAGTCCTACACATGCCTAGCACAACATTTGGTGTACCTTATCCAGTGCACTAAATGCCCCAATAAAAACTATGTGGGTGAAACCAGACAATCACTATATTCTCGAATGAATTCACACAGAAAAATAATAAAAGACAAAAATACCCTATCACCTGTGGGCAAACACTTTTCACAAAACAATCACTGCATATCTGACCTCTCAGTCCTTGTCCTCAAAGGAAACCTGCACAAATACCTTCAAAAGGCAAGCTTAAATTCATATCTTTGTTAGACACTAAAAATCATGGTCTCAATAAAGACACTGGATTTATGGCTTTTTACAACAATCTGTAAACTACTAACCACTGTCCTCTTTTGGCCTATGATTGCAGAGGTGTTAACGGGCTACTTCACCTTGACTGGTCTCTTAGACTATGGGTACGTCTATCCTTACTTCCTGGTCCGGATGTAAGCGATCGATCTTCTGGGATCGATCCCGGAAGTGCTTGCCGTCGACGCCGGTACTCCAGCTCAGCGAGAGGAGTACGCGGCATCGACGGGGAAGCCTGCCTGCAGCGTCTGGACCGGCATTAAGTTCGGACTAAGGTACTTCGAATTCAGCTACGTTATTAACGTAGCTGAATTTGCGTACCTTAGTCCGAAGTGGGGGGTTAGTATGGACCAGGCCTAAGTGCTAACTACTTACGTTAAACAATCTGTTCCACCTTGTGTTTAGCTGTGACACGCTGAATACCTTTCCAGACCAGAAAAAGAGCTCTTTGTATCTCAAAAGCTTGTCTCCTTCACCAGCAGAAGTTAGTCCAATAAAAGATATTACCTCACCCGTCTAGTCTTGCTAAACAGCCACTCGTATCAGACATTTTTATATCAGCAAGTGTGGACAACCTGCATCCAAGTGTTTTAAAAGAGCTAGCTGAAGCGCTTGCTGGCCCATGAATGATGACTTTTCAATGCGTCTTGGAGCACTGGGAAAATTCCACAAGCCTGGATGAAAGCTAATGTTGTGCCAATATTTAAAAAGGGTAAACAGGCTGACCCAAGAAATTATAGGCCTGTTTGACATCAATTCTGGACAAGATAATGGAGTGGCTTATATATGGGAATAAAGCCTAGTATATGGGATGTAATATATGGGAATAAAGAATTAAACTAACTTGATATATTTTTTGTGATTAGATTACAAGTTTGGTTGATAAAGGTACTAATGTTGATGTAATAGACTTCTATAAGGCATTTGACTTGGTACTGTATGACATTTTGCTTAGAAAACTAGAAAGCTATAAAGTTAACATGGCACACATTAAAAGGGGTTAAAAGCTGGCTATGTGACATTGTAAATGGGGAATCGTCATTGAGCAGGAGTGTTTTCAGTGATCTTCTGCAAGGATCAGTTCCTGGCCATACATTAGTTAACCTTTTTATTAATGACCTGGAGGAAAAAATAAAATCATCCCTGATAAAGTTTGCAGATGACGCGTAAATTGGAGAGTGGCAAATAATGAAGAGGACAGGTTACTGAATCTGGATCACTTGGTAAGATGGGCACAAGCAAACAATATGTTTTACCACGGTTAATTGAAAAATGTATGCCTCCAGGAACAAAGAATGCAGGCCGTACTTACAGGATGGAGGGTTGATCCTGAGAAGCAGTGACTCTGAAAAAGGTTTGGGAGGGGGGTCATGGCAGATAATGAGCTGAACACGAGCCCCCACTGTGACACTGTGGCCAAAAGAGCTTGTAGCCCAGTGGGCTAGCTCGCCTTTATTATATTTACTGATTTGCATTATATTCTGCTTTGCATTATATTCAGCAGTAATGCAAGAAACCTACAGACCTGTATCCTGTAAGACATTAGCTTCAGCAAGTTAGCATAAGGCTTAATGCCTATAAACTTTGAACAGATAAACTTTGCACAGATAAACGGCCCAATGGAAAACCCCAAGTATTTGGGGAGCTGAAAATAGAGTTTAAGTTGAAGTTCTCACCACAGGTACATGAGTCAACCACAGAACTGTCCTGGCAACGAACTGACGTACATAACAGGTACATGAGAGACGTCTAAGGCTAGCCGACTTGCTTGCCTATATATAGTTTCTTGTAAGTTTCTTATTTTCTGATAGGTTTGATTATTTGTTTTATTATAATAGGTTTATAGGTTTATATTAGAGTATATTTTGGCTGTAACACAAGGGACCTGCAGGCCACATCCTGTATGGTGAGCTAAGGAAAAGTTAGCATATGTATGTTTGGGACCTTCCACCTAGATAGAGTTGATGAGCTAAAGCATAAGATCCATGTATAGCTGCGACCTTTAACATAAAGGATGTGTTAAAGCAGGTTGGCATAGGGGCTTTCCTAAGTTCATACCCTTTCAAACTTAACAGGTACACCACAACTCGGAACAAACCGAAATAACTAGTTAGGACAGAAACAACAAAGAGGCCATGGTAACAAATTGACATATATGATAATAAGTTGAGATCATTAATATATTAACCTATAGGGAAAAAAACACTTCAACATTAGTAAGGTGAGAAAATACAAATAAGGAAAAAGGGGAAAATCCCCTACTGAATATGCCTCAAACATAGTTGCATCAGTGTAACCTATTATAAAAGTGGCATCCCAGCCCAGGGGTGGTAGGAGAGAGAGATGTAGTCCTTGGGAGGTGCCAGAATGATGGCCACTGGTGATGATGGGGAAGGTGATGGTGATGAGGAAGATGATGGCTGTTCTACAAGGGATGGTGTGAGTATATGGGTGTGTAGATGGACATTCTGTAGTATCTCTATCTGTCGTACAAAGTTGGGGTGTTTGTGATTGTGCTAAATGTATTAATAAACCATATTTGTAAATATAAAAGAGTTCCTATAGTGTGAGTGTTGCAACTGCACAAATCCGGGTTCCCAACTACATAATAATTTAAATAACACTGGGCCTGATCTTGGGGCAAGAACCTATCAACCCTCAAAGTGATAACTGGGGATTCTTTTTGTAATTAATTATATTGATTACTTATCTAAAGTTCAGGCAACAAGCTAATGCAAGCTTTGGGTGCATAGTCAGGAGAATCTTGAGTAGGAGCAGAGAGGTTATTTTACTTGCGTAGATGGCACTGGTGTGACTGCTGCTGGAATACAGTGTCCAGTTCTGGTGTCCACAATTTAAGAAGGATGTTGACAAATTGGAGCGGGTTCAGAGAAGAGCCATGAGAATGATTAAAAGGATTAGAAAACCTGCCTTACAGTAATAGCCTCAAGGAGCTCAATCTATTTAGTTTAACACAGAGAAGGTTGAGGGGTGACTTGATTACAGGTTATAAGTACCTATGTGAGGAACAAATATTTGGTAATGGGCTCCTCGATCTAGCAGAGAATGGGATATAATGATCCAATGGCTGGAAGTTGAAGGTTGACAAATTCATACTGAAAATAAGGCATACATTTTTAACGGTGAGAGTAATTAACCGCTGGCACAATTTACCAAGAGTTGTGGTGAATTTCCATCACTGACAATTTTCAATCACGATTGGATGTTTTTCTAAAAGATCTGCTCTAGGCATTATTTTGGGGAAGTGTTACGATGGGCCTTTCTGGCCTTGGAATCTGTGAGCCAGCAAAGCCTATTCACACGCTATTTTCTGCCTTAATTGCTTGCTGTGGGATTCCAGTGGCCAGCCGGGATGCTGGGTCCCTACTGTGGGTGCTTTGATGCTTGTACTGAGGGAGTGGCACTGCTTCCATCACCATCAGGATTATGTAGTCCTAAATAGGGGTCAAGCAACCTCAGCAGAAACAAGCAATCAAGTATTCCATATATACTGAATAAATACCTGATAAGCACTGAGTATGAAAGGCTGGGAGAGTGAATCAGAAAGTACGCAGTCTGCCACCCTTCCTTATGTACCCCTTGAGTAGGCCCATTGAGTTCAATGGGATTGCCTGTAGGGGAAGACGCTATTCACTGTCAGCAAAGGTAGTGGAATTGGGCCCTAAATTGACTTGGCAACCAAAGCCGCTTCAGCCCAGAGAACCCACCAAAACAAAACCTCTCTGAAAGGAGAGGCTCTTCTCAGCCTCAGGGGTAGCTACAGGAGCTGGTGTCGTAGCAATTTAATATAGTGCTGTGGGTAAGCGGCTGATGTACAATCAGTTCTGACAATCAGAGCACAGCTCAAGGCTCCCGTGGCAGCATGCTTCCCTCTGCACCGATCAAGGAGGTCTCGCCGCTTGTACATTCTGTCTGTGCAAGATGCAGCCGAGTAGAGCATTTAAAGTTTCTCTCGGTCCCATTAGCTACTGCATTTAGAAGGATGCTTATGTGTTAGAGCAGCTTCCTGTGCTCGGTATACTTCCAGCTTTTGTTCAACTGTGCACTCCATATAATTGCTGTTACAAACTAATTAGAGAGGGGCACAAATGAAAATCTGAAAAACCCAGCTCTCTCTTTCTCTTTAATGGGATGAAGGATTTGGGGTGCAGGAGGGGGCTCTGGGCTGGGGGGTGGAGTCAAGGGATTTGGAGTGGGGGGGGTCTCCAGGCTGAGGCAGGGGGTTGGGGTGTGGGTTCCATGGTGGGGCCAGAAATGAGGGGTTCCCCAGGGTGTGGGAGGGGGCTCTGGGCAAGGGGTTGGGGTGCAGGGGGGTGAGGGCTCTGGTGTGGGGCTGGGGATGAGGGACTTGGGGTGCAGGAGAGGACTCCGGAGTGTGGGAGGGGGCTCTGGGCAGGGGGTTGGGGTGCAGGGGGGTGAGGGCTCTGGTGTGGGGCTGGGGATGAGGGATTTGGGGTGCAGGAGAGGACTCCGGAGTGTGGGAGGGGGCTCCGGGCTAGGGCAGGGGGATGGGGCGTGGGGGGGGGTGAAGGCTCCAGTTGGGGGCTGAGGATGAGGGATTTGGGGTGCAGGAGGGGGCTTTGGGCTGGGACCTAGGGGTTCAGAGGGCGGGAGGGGGATCAGGGCTGGGGTGCAGGAGAGGGTCAGGGATGCAGGCTCCAGGCTGCGCTTACCTCAGGCAGCTCCCGGAAGCAGCAGCATGTCACCCCTCCTGCTCCTACGCTCTGTGAGCTGCCCTGCCCGCAGGCGCTGCCCCACAGCTCCCATTGGCCACTGCAAAGCTGGCGCTTGGGGCGGGGGCAGTGTGCAGAGCCCCTTGGTTGTCCCTATGTGCAGAAGCTGGAGGGGGACATGCCGATGCTTCTGGGAGCTGCACGGAGCCAACGTGTTGGTGTTGGTCCTGCTTTGAGCAGGGGGTTGGACTAGATGACCTCCCGAGGTCTCTTCCAACCCTAATCTTCTATTCTATATTCTTAGCCCCTCTGCACCGCTGACTGGACTTTTAAAGGCCCGGTCAGCAGTGCTGACCAGGGCCCCTTTTCAACCGGGCATTCCGGTTAAAAAACGGACACCTGGCAACCCTATGGGAGAGGCACAGGGTGTCGGGGGGAGGGGATTTGGGTGGAGGCAGGAGGCACAGGGTGTTGGGGGAGGGGAGCTGGGTAGGGGAGGGAGAGGCATAGGGCATAGAGGGAAGAGGAGGCTGTAAGCAGTACTGTATTGAAATGATTCAGTGCCCTTGCAAGACAAGACAGTCGGTAAATGACTGAAATTTAGTACAGAGACCAGAACAGGGCTAGTTTTGGCTCCCTGGGTGCCTGACCTGAAACCCTAGGGTTTGAACTCTGCCCCTCTAGGAGTGGGAGGTATGGGAGAAGGGATAAAAGACAGGGGGACCATTGCAGTGATTTCACAGGAGGACAGAGGAGAATGGGCTGGAGGCAAGGGAAGAGTGGGCGATGAAGGATGAAGGAGGGATTGTTTGTGAAGTGAGGGGTGGGGTGGGAGAGGGCAGGACGTGGGGTTTGTGGGACAAGGGAGCAGTGTTTGGGAAGGGTGGGTTGAGCTTTACAGTGGTAGGAGGGAAGTTTCACTGTTGGGGGTCTCGGATGGGCTAGTGGTACTTCAAGAGAGAGTCTTTGTCCCCTGTCTAATGACTGAAGCTGAGGTGAGTGACACAATTCCTTCACCCCGACAGCCCTGGGACTGGCAGAGCCCTCAAGATCCATCCAGATCTTGGGGCATCCCCAGGCTTTGAGGAAAGGACTGACCCCCTTTTCCCTTCCCTCCTTCCGAGCCTTCCTTGAGGTTTCCTCAGAGTTCTCCATGGCAGAGAACCTCAGTAACATATCTCACTTCCTCAGGGGCATGAGGACAGAACTAGGCAAGAGACACATACAAATCACTGCACACAACACACTAGCTCCTCTCCCGCCCTCTGGCTGCTGGCAAACCCGACACTCTGAGGCTTTGTCTTCACTACCCGCCGATCCGGCGGGTAGCAATCGGTTTATCGGGGATCGGCTTACCGCGTCTAGTGAAGACGCGGTAAAATCGATCCCTGATCGCTCTGCCGTCGACTCCGGAAATCCACCTCGGCAGGAGGCGGCAGCGGAGTCGGCGGCAGCGCGGCAGCGGTCGACTTTCCCGCGTCCTCACCGCTAGGTAAGCCGACCTAAAATACGCAACTTCAGCTACGGTATTCACGTAGCTGAAGTTGCGTATCTTAGGTCGGACCCCCGCTGTAGTGTAGACCTAGCCTAAGAGAGTTAAACATACAGCAGGATAAGGGTATTGCATCTAGTTTTAGGAAGGTAGATGTCACCTTGTTGCTACCTGTGGAGCCATGCTTCCCTATTTAGCTGCATGGCACGCATGTGTATTCTTGGGATTTCTTTTTATAACAGTGGGATGCATTTTCTCATTTATTTCCCCCTCCCCTAGCACTGCAGGTTGTATTGTTCCTCCTTGTAGTGCCAGGCTTGTCAAGGCCAACTACAACCCTGAACTGTTGTCAGCTAAAATGCCTGGGTGCAAAAAGTCAACCCTGTTTAGTATGACACATTGTCTCCAGCTGGTATCAACAGCCACTTACTGAATGACCCTTTTATATAAATAGATGAATTGTAGCAATGTGTCCCCATTGGGCCACACTTGCAGCTATTTTACATTGCCAACATGCCTGCGTAGTCACTGCGCATCATGATAAAGAAACAGTATGATTACTACCCTTTAATCTTCCGGGGAAAGTAGTTTTGCTCAAGACCACTCATGGTCTCACTGGCTTTAATTATTTTTCCATGCTATTATGCAGCCTTTGAGATATGCTTGCTTCAGAATTTGAAATGCTAACTACTGTACTTAAGCAGTACTGTAATGATTCAGTGTCCCTGCAAGCCAAGACAGTAGCTAAATGTCTGAAATTTAGGATACAGGTCTGAAAACTGGGCTAGTTTGGGCTCAGTGAGTGCGTGACGTGAAACCCTAGGTTGTGAAATCAGTCCCTTCACTGAACAAAACTGTGACTGAAACAGAATGATCAAGCATTATGGGAAGTCATATGCTGAAAACCTTTTTATGATGCTAGAATAGGAAAAACTATATTTTAATTCTAAGGTACTGAGGTTTTACTTTGATCTAGTTGATTTCACTCAAAAGGGGTAAATCTCATTAGCTGAACTGGAGCAGCCAATATATTTTACATATTTTATTGTCTTCACAGATAAATGCTGGTTGGTATTGAAGCCAGTGATTATGACTGATAATTTGGCAGCAAAAAAAAAAAAAAAAAGAAAGCCAATTAATAATACCAGGTGGCCAACAATTTGTGGACACTGATGTTCATAAACCATCCAAAATTTAGACCAGGGGTAGGCAACCTATGGCACGCGAAGGCGGCACGTGAGCTGATTTTCAGTGGCACTCACACTGCCCGGGTCCTGGCCACCGGTCCGGGGGGCTCTGCATTTTAATTTAATTTTAAATGAAGCTTCTTAAACATTTTAAAAACCTTATTTACTTTACATACAACAATAATTTAGTTATATATTAAAGGCTTATAGAAAGAGACCGTCTAAAAACATTAAAATGTATTACTGGCACGCAAAACCTTAAATTAGAGTGAATAAATGAAGACTCGGCACAGCACTTCTGAAAGGTTGCCGACTCCTGATTTAGACAAATAAGTGTAAAAGCATATGCAATCTTGAAATACTTATGCTCAAAAATGCACATTCTATGGAATATATGTGACACTAAGAAGTAAAAGCAATACATTTGGGAAGAATTTTTGAAGTCTGTCATGTGGCAAAGTAAGGGTTGTTATAGCCCCATGACTAAGTCTGCGCAATCGCCCTTTTGTCTTGGAGTAGTGTAGCCTAGGGGCCAAAGTCAATGTGGCTGCCCTCTCTCAGGCCTGTGTGGCCCAATGGCCAGAGTCAAATATGGCTGCCCTTTCTCTGCCGGGCTGTGTGGCCTAGTGGCCAGAGTTGATAAGGGTTCCCTCTTTCCGAGGGCTGTGTGGTCTAGTGGCCAGTCAGGGTAACCGGATTAGGGGGACCTGGGCCCTCCCTACTTCACCGGGTCCCAGCCCAGGGCCCTGTCAGTGGTGAGTGTGCTCACCACTGAGTCAGTGGGGATCTGACTGAAACACACTGACTTAATGGCTGGTTCTATAATTGGTCCACTGTCTAGTTCCCCTGGGCCATTTCCTACTGTATCTCCCAATGTAGATATCTGGGCACCTCCGGGTCCTTTGGCCTGTGCTGCTGCCAGTGGCTCTGACCTCTCTCGGGTGTCTGCAGGTACCTGGATATCCGCCGGTGTCTGCACCCCTGGCTCCTGCGGTCTAGGGCTTCAGCAGCTCCCAGGCTGGAGCTTGCAACATACGTCCTGCCTCCTTGGTGGTCAGTCCTAACTGAGCTGAGCTGTTCCCTTTTATACCTGGTTTCCAGCTGGAGCATGCCCAGCAGGGCTGAGGGGGTGTGGCCTCCTCAGCCCATAGGGTGGAGTTAACCCCTGCAGGATCAGTGAGGGGCAAGCGTGCCCTGTCACAAGGTCAAACAAAAATGCTGCTTACCTGGAATCTCTTCTCGCTTTGACAGTTGAATATTCAGCTAGGGCTGACTTGACTTCCGAGTTTATTTGTTTTTATAGTTTCTCACATGGGAAGAGAGTTGGATCCTGGATTTGCAAAACACTACTAGGACCAAGATTTTCACAAATGGGTGCCCAGAACTAGGCTTCTATGGCCACATTTCAGCACCTAAATAAATGGCCTGATTTTTTTTCAGATGCGCACCCAGCAGCTCCCTTTGAAGCCAATGGGAGCTGCTGGAGGCTCAGCACTTTTGAAAATCAGCCCATTTAAGTGCCTCACTGTGGACTTAGAAGCCTCACTTTAGGCACCCAGTCTTGTGATTCTTCGCCTAGATGACTCAGAACAGCTAAGTGTTCAACACTTTGACCCAGCTTCTGCTTTGTTTTTTTATCACGCACATCCAAAGGAACTCCAATGGAGTTTAATGGAGTTAGTCTAGATTTACACTAGTGTCACTGAAAGGTGATTGTTTTTCCTGTCTAGTTTTATTTATTTTTTCTTAATTCCTAGAACAGAGTATACATGACTCACGTCATATGTCAGCAGTCTCCACGGCCAGCATTTCCAATAGCTTAGGTTGGGACCCCATGCAGTCACATGTCCTAGACTATCTTCCCTCTGGGAAGCAGTGCCTTTTTGCCATCAATCTCTGAGTCTACCGAAGCAGACAGGAAGACCAATGGCAGTAAAGATAGTATTGAAGCTGACAGAAGTGGTTAATAAGCTAGATCTACTATTAAATACAGGAGAGGGAGAGAATATGAGAAAGGAAGTGATATAATTCTCTGATACCTTGCTGTCTTAAGCAAACAAGAGGGAGAGCCCTGCAATAAATCAGTTGTTATGTGAAACCAGTGAAAATAAATGTATTTTTTTTAAAAACAGAATACAGGTGTTGTCTAAAACCAGACTGGGGAGGCAACTGGAAACCTGAGAAGCTGCATGTTTGGCTCACACAGAAAACTGAAGGATGATCCTTCAAACCATTGGTCATGCAGGAAGGCCTTACTTACATCAGTATCCGATTGACGTCAATGGCATTACTTACATGAATAAGGTTTTGCAGATTGGGCCACAAATCTTACAAAGAATAATGCCAGGATTCTGTCCAACCAGGCTGGAAAGCTTGATGCTACCAAATGGTTCAAAACTCAAAGGAAGACTTTTGACCCAGCAAGGTGTATTGAGGATTGTGTTGGAATGGCAAGTTATCGCTTTAAGAGCAGGGATTCCTGGTCCCTCACACAGACTAAGGGGCATTGTAGTGAAGGGTACATTCAGAGGCGGTTTGGAAAGAGCCAGGCTAAAACAAGGTGGAGTTACTTGTGCTCTCTGCCTTAGGGAGCAGCCTGCTTTGTCTCCCTCTGTGTTTTGATGACCGAGTATTTTAATTCTGGATTCTAAGGATATAAAGAAGTGTTATGGTGCAACCTTCCAGCAAGAATATCTGATGTTTTCATCTAACTTCTCTGTGTGTATAGCATGAACAAAGGTAAATTTCCAGGTAAAGCGGACTGTAGACGAAGCTACTTGGATGACTAGGTTGTGGGTTCCTAAAATGCTGCTGTCCTCTTGCTGATGTGCACTAAATTAAACATCTCTTTAGCACTAAGGAGGTGGTGGGAGCATTGCTTTAGTGAATCCATAATTCCTTCCATCTGCAAGCATCAAGATAAGAATTGATATAGTGATTCTCCATTTGATAAATATCTTTATTGATTTCTTTTATTTTTATCCTGTTTAATTATAGGACAGTCATTAGAAAATCAGAAATAAGGGTTCTACTAAGCCACTGGGTCATCCTCTTTAACCATACTGAACTGATGTATTAATTGGGATTATCCATCTTTGGCAGGGTAAAAGGGGAACATGAGGGAATTACAGGCCAGTATGTTTCATTTCTACACCCAGTCAATTGCTAGAGCAATTAGTAAAACAGACACTTTGAAATTAATTAGAGCAAAAAGAGCTAATCGGTAACATGGGAAAAAGGGGAAATTACCAGGGGAAAGAGGAGGATGTATAAGGAGATATTAAGGACCTGTAGGAGCAAAGGCCGTAAAAGGGAATAAGGAAGTGTACAGGTACATTAGAGGCTGTGGAGATGACTAAATAAAATTTAGGTTGTGCATTTAACAGGCAGGAAGAGCAAATAACAGATGTCAGGGTGACAGATGAAATGGCTCATAGCTACTTTGCTGCAGCCTTCACTTAAGAAGCATAAGAGTAACTCACAGCTTAATGCAATCGTAGTTAATGAGGAAACAGAGAGGTTACGAGGCAGTAAATAGGCTAAAGATGAACTACTGGAAAATATTCAGCTCATCAGGCAGCCAGTGATGTTCAGCCTAGAGTGCTAAAGGGCCCAACAGAATGAATATGGAAACACTGGCTCTCATAGAGGAGAGATGAGGTCCCCATAAGGCCGGAAAAGGGAAAACATGGAGCCTTTTTTGAGAGAGAGAGAGGAAGCACAGAACTAGTGAAGTGCTCTCGTTTCTGCTTAGCATCAATACTCAGTACATTTCTAGCACAATTAGAGCCTAATCCAACATCCACAGATGGAACTGAGTCTTTCCATTGAAGTCAGTGCTGTGGTATTGGGTCCTTAATACTGAAGTCACATTGTAAGCATCTACGGAAAAAGAAGGTGACATAATTGATGAAATGGGTTTGCCAATAACAAATTATGGTGAATTAACTTGAATTATTTTTCTTAGCTAGGATAATAAGCTGAATGGATAAAGGAAATGCAGTGGGCATAGTATATCATTATATGACATTTCATTTAGTTCCTTGAGGCATTCTCTTAAGGAAACTAGAGAAACACAGATTAGATAGATAGCTTGTAATATGGCTACTAAAAAAGGTCAGAGATTAGATATTCAGTATCTGAATCTAAAGCTATACAGACTTCACTAATTAACTTATGTGGAACCACTTTACCTTTGTCCTTATAAGAATCTCATTTGGTAAGTTTCAGACAATTTCTGCAGGCAATCAAGTTCATACTTTATATTACTGCAAGTCTCCAAAACAATGTAGCATGGGTTTGCATAGCTGGGGAATAGTCTGACCTGTATAAAAGGAGATTCAGTAAGGACAAAGATAATGGAGTAATCAAATGCACAAATACAGAGCGGAGAACACAGATCGGGAAGCTGAATCCCAAAGGATGGTCTGGGGAATTAGAAGGTAAACTGATTGGTTTAGCAGTGTGACATTGTCACATACAAACCCTACTCAGTACTGGCTATGTCTCCGTTGGGGTTCTGTTGTGGATATCACCAACCTAAAAAGAGACAACTGGAGAAAACAAAACCTGGTAGGATGATGACCTCTGGGAGCAGGTGAAGCGAGTGAGGCATACTCAGACTCAAGGAAGAACGTGCCTTTCATCAGTATGCACCGCAGTAGCACAGACTTGTCACTGAAGAGTTATTGGGCTTCAAAGAGAGTCCCATTAGCTATCCTTGGCCAAAGGAGCAAGGACAGTGCATCATAAGTCTTTCTGGACATGGGGAAAATTTCTCGTTGTTTTCAACCGTGCTGCTGGACTCTTTTGAAAATCAGATCTAATTGATCCATTATCAGTAAAGCTAACAAGGAGGGTGCATTGGTCTAGTGGTTAGGGCACAGGACTCCCGAATCTGCCGTTGACATGCTATGAACTTGGGAGGGTCACAACTTTCAGTGCATCCGTTTCCCGGGGGAATGCTGAATTCCTGAACATGCGTAAAGTATTTGGAGTTCATTAGGGGAAAGGCTTTATGTAATTGTTGGTATTTGTATAAAATGATTAACATGTAAAGAACTGTGTGTGACTTCAACTAAGAATTCACTGTGGTCACTATGCTTCATTTAATTTACATGTTTCTTTGTTAACCATTTAAAAACTCAGTATTTGACAAGTGTTTCCACAGCACAGGCTCTGAGAGCACACAATTATTTCCTAGTCCAACATATGGGAATACTCAGAAATATGGGAATACTGTGTGTCTCAAACCCCTCAAATAATAATTTCATAATGGAGCATGGAAACTGGAAGGGAAAAGCTAACAGCAGTTTGCTTTTTAGCTGCTTAACTCCTTTTTACAAGTATATCTCCATGCAGAACACGCATTTGGGACCTTCATTCCCTGCTTTTGGGGGCAGAAGGGGGAATCCGTCAAATGGCCAGGCTCATCTCAGATTTCATTGCCCACTTGATTATATGGAACAAATAGCACTGTAAGAGTTGAGCAAATAATTGTGTGGGTTTTTTGTTTGTTTGGGTGGGTCAGGACCAAAAAATCTGGAAAAAGAATTTGAAAATTCAAACTGAAATTGAATTTTGGGGCTTTTCTCACCAAAATGAAAAACACAAAATATTTTTTGTTTCAGGTCAAATAAAATGTTTTGTTTAACCCAAAAACATTTTTTGTTTCATTTTTGGATTTTTTTTAACCCTTTTTGTTTGTGTTTCCCTCTGATAAATAAATGTAGCTAAATTTCAAAACAAAATGTCATTTTGAAACATGGTCAAAATGAACCACTTTGACTTTTAAAAAAATCATTTCTTTGGGCCAAAACTATTCACTTAATTCACTTTAATTCACTCAATTCGTGATTAGTTTCAGTGGCCCAAAAATGCATTTTTCAGCCAATTTACTATTTGCTAAAAATAATTCTCTGAGCCCTAGTCCCTGACTTTTTTCCCTCCAGAGAACTCATGTGCATGGACTCCAGCAGAAAGAGCTGAACCACTATTCTTCTGCTGCAAAGGTGGTGGAACGCAGGGCGCCGGAGTTCTTATCCCAGCCCGTTTTATTTAAAATGCTGATTTGAGTTTGGTGCTGGCTCATAAAGCATCATCTTGTTAGTTCTCTCAGGCTAGCCCCGAGTGTGCACTCACTTCTTTATAGCTGGCCATCAAATGTGACTGAAAGGGACGTGAAACTGAAGCAACAATGTTCTTGGGACAATCAAGCCAGACAAAGTAATAACCAAAGCAAGAATAAGCTACAGTCAAATGACTTATTTTCCCCCTACTTCTAGAAGTGGGGGGGATCTAAGTTTTAACTGATATGCCAGGATTATTATTATTGTGTAGGGGATTTGTTCAAAATTCCCATTAGTCTTTTGTTGGATCAATTGATTCATGCTCTGGTTGTTATCTCTTGATGCTCTCCCCAAAAGCTTTCTCCAGCGAAAACAATGGTGTTTCACAGCCATCGAAGTAGGTGAGAGCTTTGTTGTAACTATTATACAAGGTCTTCAGAGCGTGTTAACACCTTGCTGCATTTGGAAGCAGACTTTTAGATTTTCTGCCACTGGGATCCAAATTAAACGCTGAAGTAAATGCCTCAAAGGTAAGTGGCGGGAGACAGGTTGAAAACAGTTTTATTACAGCCATAATTTACCCAAGGAGTGTCCTGCTGCTGGTAATAACCTTTTCAGAGTTGTAGGGTAACATGCAGTCAATTACAACTGGCACACTACGATATTGGGTCATCTATATATGTGAAGGGCAGCATTATGTTACTTTCTTGGCATTGCTTAGCTTTTCTCGCGGCCACAGAACTGCATACAATAATACATTACCCACACTGGACATGGACATGAAGAAAGCTAGTGTTACCACCACCACATATAGCATCACAGAGATGACATAAATACTGCACAGCATAAGGACAAAATTCCTGTCTCCTCTATTCTGCTTACCAGGGCAAGCTTATTTGTAGGGGGCTCTTCTATTAGACCAAGTAGCAGATCATCAAGCAAAGGCAGATTAATTTGTGTTGGGGAAATAACAGGCCTTTTAACTAGTGACCTGGCTTTCAAGAAGTATGTTGTCAGCCAGATCTGTAACTCAGTGATTTGAATGGTCCTATTCAGATTTACACCGGCTGAGGAGTTAGCTTGCATATCAATTGAGCATGATGGCTGCTTCGTGAGTTTTCTGTTTTCTTTTTTAAAAAGCTCTGTCAAAATATCCACCCTTTGCTTCCAGTTCATAATAACTGCACTGTCCTGCTGCTTCATCTTTATGGAGTTTTTTATTGAGGTTTTTAGCTTGGGTGTTTTACATGTGATTGTACAGAGCATTTAAGGAATAGACACAGAAAAGAATATACACACAGGAAAAGGAAACCAAGCAAACTGCTAGTAGTTAAGAAAATGTTTTGTTGGCATGTTTTTGGGTAAGAATATCACCAGCTGAAATGTGTACATGAATTATATGATTGATAAGTAGCAGGCACCTGTAATAGCTATTTCAGTTTGGAAACAAAAGGTTTCCAAATTAAAACTAACTTGGCTAGTCTACAATGTTTCCATGTTAAATAGAATATATCTCCTAAGACGTCGTATACATACTGTTTCGTTTATCATCCATATGTTCTTACAACTTGCCAAAAATGAGTAGCTTCTATAGATACTTTTTCCTTCCTGTTTTCTGAATCAGTATCCAGTTGTGGAGAAACCCATAAGATTTTGTTACATAAAAGCAGGAAGTTCTGACTCTTGATTAGTTAAAAACATTCACTTGGCAAGTCCGTAGATCCAATTGTTTGCCTGACCAGAGTTCAGCAGTAGGGGAGTAACGTTAACCAATAAGACTGTATATGTAAGTTAGTCGATACTGACTCATTCCAACTGAGTAGTGAAAACAATTATTCACTTCTGATGAACCAATTAGAAGGCACATGCACAGTTCCTTCTGATTGGCTTCTCCTTAGAAGTGACTTGATGGTTCTTTTTTCTGAACTTCAGTCATCTTTTCCTGTTCAGTGCACATGTTTGAAAGAAAAGCTATTTCCCTTTATTAGCCCATGGCTATTGTGCGGCATTTTCCAACCACGGCATTTCTGAGGCAAATGCTCAGAATGTCCGTAACAACGCACACGCTGGGTTCAAGTTTTGTTGACTGAACGTCAAGCTGTTTATTGTTCCTCCTCAGGGAGACTAAATCTCCACGGACGTCTGCGTCTGGCACCAGGGGAGGTTCAGACACTGGTACCAAACCTCCAGCTGAATTGGCCCTAGCACAGCAGGAACGGGCTGAAATGCTAGAGTGATGGCACTGCTGCTGCACTGTAAGGTATATGAGCTGCTTTGTACTGACTGAGGCCTCTGGGTTTGTAACTCAAACCCTCTGGGGACCATGTGGTCTCCCCTTTATCACAGCACCGCCTGGGACAAATCATGGGTCCTCCTCTTCCTTTTTAACAGGTAAACATCATCCACCGTACCCCTAGCTACTCCCCAAACACATACACATGCATCACCCATTCTCTCCCTGTCCCCCCACACACAGCTGGCATCGCAGAGCAAATTCAGGGCAGCGAGGAGGAGGGAATTACCCCGCCTTGTTGCCAGGCTGTGGGAGCAAGTGAATGGTTTTGGCAGAGGTCCCAGATGTGTTTGAACCAACCCTAATAGCTGCTTATTGCGGCATCGGCTCTATCCATACACTTTGAGCAACATCTTCTGAGCTGTGCATATTACACGTATTATTCTACACTTACGTTGTATTCTCACTTGGGGTTGGCTTCTAGCTGCATGCCACTTTCTGGTATACATTTGGGGCGAAGACAAGAGGAAGACTATAGATGCATGCTGCTCTATCGGGCTATATTAGAAAGAAGAACCAAATGAATGATGACGAAACATGCAGGGAAACAAATACTGTTTTAAACTCCTCTGCTGGTATTGGTGGGAAGACAGGAGGGACAAGGGAGAGGAGGAGAATGGAAAGTAAAATATTTATAAAAGCTCTTGACAGCGTTCTTTTAATATTTTCTCTATCATTCCAGATTTTCCTTATCCTACAAATAAAACGTTATATACATGGAGTGATGCTTGTGTCTGGCAGTTTAAAAGAGCACCTTTCCTAGGTGCTAGGAAGTTGCTCTCAGTGATTTTTACCGTTTTCCATATGACACACAATTACACAGAGCCATTTTAGAGTACTCCCTCTGATTCCAATCCTGTAATGACTGCACACCAGAGCTCCTGAGTAGGTCACAGGGATATCCACATGTGTAGTGATTACTGTATGAGAAGGCCTACAGTCTACTCAGACTGCATCAAATTGTGTCCAAATCTTTGGAGCGGAGCAGTTTTGAAAGATAACCAGCTAGTGTCAATCAATGTGACCTACACTGATTTCAGCGGTGTTAGGCTGACATATATCAGCTAGGGATCTGGCTCACTGACTGCTGCGGGACTATGCAAAACTCTGGTTGTTTTGATCCCAGACCAACTGCTCTTACAGATGAAAATAGTGTAAACTGACCTAACTTCAATGACGTATCAGGAATGGTCAACAGTTTCCCCGATCACAGAGCTATTGTTAATTTTGTCTCTGCTGATCTCCACTTCAAAGACTCAAAACAACAATACAGAGGAAATAAAAATCAGTGCTTAACAAAACAAGATTATCTGATTTCAATGTTGTGCCCTGGGATGTTCAGAATTCTACACCATAAAGAAGACCCCCAGACTGCATTACACTTCTATGCTTATTAATATCTTATAACATTTCACCCCTGCAATAGTCACTAACCAAAATCAGCATCAAGTGAGGTTAAATAACTGAAAAGGAGGCAAGCTCATATTTATTTGTAGCTATTTTTCATGGAGGAGGGACACTAGCAGTGATCGCAGTTCAAGCTTGTGTGCTCTTAGGGTCTCCATAGCCAGTTTTTAGAAGGGAAAGGTATCTTTTTATTCCTGTTTCTTGTGGAAGTCTGCAGGGTGTTCTGTTTTGTGTATGCTGTTCTGCGCAGGTGTGTGTGTGATGCAAGAAACCAGTGCGACTGCTACGTTAAGGATGCACTATTATAATTGCAAAGCTTGGCGGTGCAATTCAGTTTCCAGTAACATTACGTAGCTGCGCTATTTTTACATAAGCAGCTATACATTAAGTTAGTTCAGGCCAGATCCTGGCCCCCAGCCCTCCTGCTTTGGACTACTGGAAGCCACCTGGGGTTTTGCCTGGTGGCATAGGCCCAGCATAGTAAATCCTACACCTCTGCCCCTTCCTGTCTGCAGTTTTGGGGTGCTCTGACAGGAAGAGGGGATGTAGCCATACTACGGCTGCGTACTACTGATCCCCAGCTGCAGAAGAGACATTTAGAAGCCAGTGCTGCCAGATGTTATTTAGAGACAGCCCTGATGGGAGAGGAGGAGAATGGAAAGTAAAATATTTATAAAAGCTCTTGACAGCCTTCTTTTAATTTTTTCTCTAGAGTTCCAGATTTTCACGATTTCTCTAATTCAAATGATCTCTGCAGCAGCCTTGATGCCAAACAGGCCGGACAGAGACAATCTGCAGTCAGCCTATAGACAGAGGGGATGAAATCTTAGTGAGTGCCAGCGAGCTGTCACGTCAATTACCTATAGCTTACTCTGCAACATGCCCACACAAAGAACTACATGGAAGTAATCGCTGTCTACACTCTGCTTCCCCAGCAGAGAAGGTTGGTTGGGAGGGAAATGGGTGGAGTCGGTTCGGTTCTCTAACATGCAGCCCAGCAGCAAATTACAAGGATCCCTGCGTCACAGCACCTCCCCGGGGCTATTCCTGGAGAATGCAGCTTACCCCACTGCCTGTTGCTCAGGGCTGTCTAAAATCACAAAGCAGACATCATATAATGCTTTTCATTCTTCCCCCAATCCCAGCAAAGTAAGCACTCCAGGTAAGGATTGTGAACAAGATTTTTCCAAAACGGGATGTCTGAAGTTAGGCGCCTAAGTAAAAGGCCTAGTTTTCAAAGGTGCAAAGCCGTCAGCAGCTCCACTGAATTCAGTCACTGTTGAAAATCAGGCCACTTATTCAGATACCTAAAAATGGATTTAGGAACCTAACTTCAGACCAAATTTTTCAAAAAGTGGGAGCGTCCATCCATTTATCCATTTTTTGTTGAAGCCTGACCCCCTCCTTTTGTTCTCTTTAAGTGTGATCAAGGTATTTTTAGGCTGGAAAGATGTATTTCTTTTTTCATTTCCCCATAAATCAAAAAGGCAGATGAATTTTTTCAGAGCCTTGGGAAACAAAATTCCTTCTAGTATAGGCAAAGCATACAAATTCAGCCCAAAAGCTTTCTGTTTTGGAAAGTTCTGAGCATGTTAAAATATAAACTAATGTATAGCCGAAACTATAGCATTCACTGCTGCTGACTGTTGTGTCTCTCTCACAGGCATGCCCGTGTGCACACACACACCTAAACACACACTTTAGTTATTTTTATCTGCTGTGCTTTCCAAATGTTTTTTGTATTCAAAATATTCTTATACTTGGAAAGTGCTTAGCAGCTTTGACGTTCTCACTGCTACATGCAGAAATTTTCAGACTCCAAGGACAGAATTTATGAACTTCAGAGTTCAATTTTACGTACTGCAGATTATGCAGATGACATCAACACATTGTAGCTCAGTTAAAATCGGTACTCATTGACACAGGATAATCCACGGTGCTGCGACTGTAGGTCAGCATACAGTAGCCTTCACCATGTCAGTGTCCAAATGGTTGACACAATGTGGGACCATGCTTTAAAGTAAAGGTCAAGAAATAAAACCAAGCAACAAAGGCTTAAAACTGGGCACGTTCAGTCCTGAGAAAAGAAGTCTGAGGGGGGACCTGATAACAGTCTTCAACTATATTAAGGGCTGTTATAAAGAGGATGGTGATCAATTGTTCTCCATGTCCATTGGCAGTAGGACTGGATGTAACGGGCTTAATCTGCAGCATGAGAGATTCAGGTTAGATATTAGGAAAAACTGTCTAACTCCCAGGGAGTTAAGCTCTGGACAGACGTCCAAGGGAGGCTGTGGAATCCCCATCAATGAAGGTTTTTAAAGAACAGTTTGGACAAACACTCACCAGGGATGGTCTAGGTTTACTTAGTCCTGCCTCAGTGCTGGGGGAATTAAGGTCCCCTTCCAGCCCTACGTTTCTGTGACTCTGTGAAAACTATGTTGGATTAATTTAATTAACATAAATAGCATTTTTATCCCCTCCGTTTTGTGAGTCAACCTTTTCGATGTCTGTAAGACATCCATAAGAATGGATACTGTAATGCAAGGTTGGCATGGGATGAATATAGACAAGTGTAAAATGAAATGTTTCCTGTACCCAGAGAGTTGAGAAGTGAGGGAAGTTAGAGGAGAGAGCATGGATTGACAAATGGAGGGAAAATAAGAGAGATGAGGGGAAGGAAGACTGTTGAGTCCTCAATAAAGGGGAAGTGGAATGAATACAGTAGGGAGACCATGACCTTGCCAACATCACAAGGATAAAATTTTCACTAGGATACATTGATAGAGCAATGTATCAACCATAAACGAGTTCTTGTTCTACATCAGACATACCAGTAAATGCCACCTTTATTAACCACTGGCCTTTTATTATGACAACAATCACTGTGAAACATCTTACCCTCTGCATGAATTTAATTCTGCCATGTCCCTCTACAAGCATTTTGGGAGTCTGCTGCTGTTGAAGGTTTTGTCCTTCTCAAAAATATATATAATTCAAGCATAGTAGATCATCAACAGTGTCCACTTGACTCGCTGCACTGAAGTTATGTCCATGGAGAATCTGAAATTGTCTTTACCTTTGCATGCGTAAATCTACAGCATGCCATTTGTCTCAGTCACACTGACCCCATAATAATAAAAAGGGCAGCAAGTTTTAGGGCATCAGGCTGGCAGCATCAAGACCAAGAGGGAAGACTGGGTTGTAGATGTTTCCCACAATGTTACAAAGACAACTGTTCCCAACTGCTAGGCATTGAAGTAGAATGCTGCTTGTTATTGAGTGTAAAATCTAGCGTCTGCAGCCAGCTCTCTGGGGTTACCTCCTGCACTCAAAAATGGGGTTCCCTTCAGCATATATTTCCAATCTGAATAAGTGGCTAGCAGAAGCCACCCAGATAACGAGTAGTGTGTGGTGTTGTGTTGTTTGGGATTTCTCAGGGCCAGAGTCTAATACCCTTAAATACTCATGTTGATTACTACTTTATTTCAGGAGTAATGCCCCTGAAGTCAATACAGCAGCTTGCAGAATAAAGTACTACTCAGGGTGAGTAAAGGATAACAGAATGTGGCCTATAGTCTATAACTGTGTAGCCAACATATTTTGTTCATCAAACAGAGAAAGCATGCAATAATGGAGACATCACCTACCCACCCCAAGTCCTTCTTCTCTCACTGAAGTTAATTGGAGTTTTGCCACTGACTTGCATGGAAGCAGGACCAGACCTCGACAGAGCAATGCACAACAGCTCTATGAGAATTAGCATCTGAGTCACTTTATAGTCAGCGCTGAGTGTGCCCTGAGGCACTTATTTTTGTTGTCAATCTTTCTGTTCTATTGTGTTGATTTTTCTAACTTACATATTTTGTCTTTGGGAAAGTTATATAATTGTGCTCTATTCAAAAATTAATTTCAAGGTGAGTTGGAGGAGAATTTGGTATGGCAATACACTCGCAAGCAACACAAATAAAGGAGACACCCCAGATTGGGAAAGTAATTTATATATGTCTTCCCAGTTAAATACTCGGAGGGACCATCAAGCTCCTGTTAGAAACTGGAGGTCTTTGTAAAGTGGCTGAAATTGACCATGGAATAGTTGGGAGGATCCAGTGGGGTTTTTTTAGATAACTTGTTTCTCATTGGTCCACACCATTAAAATATAAAGACCACAAAGGGTGGCTAGGGAGACCTAATGTGGACTTGTTTTACTCTTTGCCACACTACCAACAGATTGTAACATCAGAAGAACCAAAGTACCAAAAAGATATAATGGATATTGCAGTGCTAAAAAGGTACAACACATGAAATACTGTACTCAAATTATCTTCATGTCATAGGCTAGTTTAGACAGTAGAAACCCACTAGACCTATGCAGTAACCCGCTAAAAAGCAGGCTCACTTCATCTCATCCCTACCCCAAGACAAAGTACACCTAGCTAGTTTTTCTAGATCCTTCCAGTCAGCCATAGCTATATAATTTTTGTGCTTAAGTTATTCATCTAGGGCTCCTTTCCTTGGCTCTGCTCACCCGTGGCCTAAAGGAATCAAAACTCTCGTACTGAAGACAGGAAGGGAGAGAAAAATGAAGAGAAAGTTTAGTCGTACAGTACATTCAGTATCTTCTAAATCTTAATCAGTTGTTTATTGGTTGGCAAACAAGTTTCACTTTTACAACAAATATTAGTAATGAGGTCATTCAACTTTGAGACCATACAAAATGGATCATAAATTAAAAAAAAAATTATAATCTGTGCTGCTAATTTACCTCCGGAAAGCCTACATTACTTCAAATCCTGTCAAATAAATAAATTTCCTGTTAGGAAAATAATGAACAGAGGATTTTTTTAATCACTTCAAAATAGTTGGTTTTCAAATTCTTGTTATAAGACAGTCAAATTTCTTTTTTTTTTTTAACCACTGCAGTACATGTGCCTAGATTGGGAACCAGACTGAGGCCTGAAGACTCTTAACTCCTACAGGGATATCGTTTTCACATGCAGAAGCCCAGCTATAACTATAAGAGATCTCTTGGCTTCTAGTACCGTGCCTACTGCCTGGGTGAGGGACGGCTTGCCAAATACGCTTCATATTATTATTATTATTATTATCGGTTGTGCACTGTAAACATAAAGTTTGCCCTGCTCTAATCTGCAAAATTTCTGTTGGCAATACACCGACTGAAGAAAGAGAAAGCATGAGAAAAAGAAAATTCCATTGGTTGGAAAGAATTTGTGATCGTATTACTAGAATACGAGCCTTAGAAAGTGACTTTTTTTTTGCTTTTTTTTTTTTTTTTTTTTTTTTTTGCCCAGTGAAATTTTTAAAGAAAACAATGGCAAAAAAGGATTTATGAAAAACCTTGCTCCTACTGGTAGACAAATTTGCAAGACCAGCACAACAGAAAAAGTTCTTTTTTTTTTTCCACTACATTAACAGGGACGCAAGTTCTGGAGGAACAAAAAGCAGACTATATGTGCAATGCTAGTATCTGTACATTACATAGAAATTGTTCAATTTTTTTTCTGCCATTAGTTTTTTTATCATCAGTTAATACAGCAAAACATAAAATATGCGCGTAGCATATATAATTCTAGAATTCCCTTCCGTTTCATTAGATTTTGTTTTGTTTGCTCCCACAGCTAAGCGCGCTGCAGTTAAATCAAGTTGTGAGTGACCAAAAACCATTATGTGATACAGATTCATAATAAACAGTTTTGCTATTTTTTGTTGTTTGTTCTTTGTGCAGCACTCCCACCGAGATGCGTCATCGCTACTAGTTTCAAATGCACGTTTTGGCCTTTTATTTGTGTTTTAAATCAGGTCCGCAGTAATAGTAGCAACAGAGCATCAAGGATGTTTAAACAAACACAGCATAACTCGAGAAGGCCACGAAGTGTGCCATTATCTGTTGTATCTCTTTCATTAACATAATGAAGTCTGTCTGAGAGAGGGAGGGGAGGAAAGGGGTGGAATTTCATCAGTTATTACTCTCCCCGGGCTGGCCTAAAAATTCCAGTAAAAAAAAAAGTCTGACCGTTTGTTTGTTTTTTAGAACAGCACGAAGATTTAGGAGTACGCACAATATTACCACTGCTTGTATTAACTCAGAACAGTAAACCAGGTGTTAGGGAGGAGAGGGAGGGGATGTTGGTTGTTTTACATTTTTGCTTAATCTTCTATAGACTAGTGACCAAGTGAGCAGGTCCTTTGGAACTCCCTTCGGGGGAAGTCCCGTCTTTGCTCGGTGGGACTATAAAACCATCACTGCTGCCTCGCCCCAGCTGGTAGTAAGTGTGTAGCTGATGGACGTGGTTCCTGGAGCCTAGATTTGGCATGCTTTTGTAGTACACATCGTCGGCATCACCACTTTTGGCCGTGGGGGGGTCGGTCTGGGTGCTGGTGGTAACGCTTTCTGTGACGGGCATGCCAGCCAGCACGGGCATGCTGGTATACAGAGAATCCCTGTTGGGCGACTGGTGGTCTTCTGTGTGCTCGTTGGTTAGCAAGGGGAAAAAGCTCTCGCTGTTGTCTTGCGGGATCCGTCTCCTGGTGTAGTGGTGCGGCTGGTGGTTCTCGGCGGAATAAACCCTCGGCGGCAGCAAGGGGGCGTCGGACTCTTCGTGGATGAGTTCCAGGCCCAGGCTCTCCTCGTGGTTGAAGGAGGTGGCGTCGTCGAGGACGATGGCGTCGTCCTCGGTCGCACTGCCAATGTCGTTGACGAGTTTGTTCACCAGGTTCCTGTTCTGTTCGCTGGAGCGCTCGTGGTTGTTCAGATAGGAAGGGATGTAGTTGGAGGTGAGTTCCTTCAGGATCTTTTTCTCTAGGGCAGTCTCGGTGTGGTTATTATACCCACGGTCAATGATTTGCACACAGTTGCTCAGGTACTCGCCACTGGCGATGCTGTAGCTGTTGCCGTGGTTACCATTCAGTGGTAGAGTATCCATGACACTTGTATCCCTGGCATTGTTCAGAAGCCCCTCTGAAAAACATCACACAAGAGAGGGTGACTTGGGCAAAACAGGACATTCGCGCAGGACTCGTACACACATCACACTGTCTTAATCAATCAGTGCTGCACTGTGTTGCTACGTTAACACAGCAGCTGTGTAAAAATTGATATCAAACAAAATTAAAAATTAAAAAAAATTAGATTGGGTTTGATAACAATAGTAGCATCATGGAAAAAACAAAAAAGCTTAATAATCTTTTACATGGGAACAAGAGCTCTAGCTAATAAGATTAAGGTTTTTCCACTGAAAATGATATCTGGTATCAGGTATTGCACTTGATTTGTCAGTAGCTTAAGAGAAGGAACAGCCCCTCTCCAAATAGCTCCTGTTCATATCACACATAGCTGCTCCCAAATGCTATCTCAGCTTCTTTTATATGTTCCTTAAAACTAGGAAATCTATGGGGCAGATGTTCAGCTGGTATAAATTGTCCTAGCACCACTGATTTCAATGGAAAGATGACAAGTTACATAAGCGGCGGACCTGTATTTACAGCGTAGCTAGCCCATTCCCAAAACATGGTTTAGTAAACTGATTGCATACGTGAGATCTTGCGGGGGAAATTCTTACCTTCCTTACATTTAATGCGACTCCATTTGATGCAATGGAGTTGCATGGATATAATTTATAATTTTTGCTTCATGGTGACTAGCTTGTGTATCTGTGTTTGATTTTTTAAAATTATACATCACATCCCTTCTGTTACAAGGGCATGACCAAAATTATTTGCATGATGCTGTGCTGTGAATTTTATATCATAGTCATATGCTAGGGATTACAGTTCTGTGCGCGTTGTTATTGCTAAGCTCCGTATACTATATTCTTTCAAAAGCTGCTTCTGAGTTTCACTTTTTCATTAGGTAGCTTTGTTCAATAGCATGTACAGTGCATGCTGTAAGGATTATGGGCACTGTAGATTTGATGGGGTGCATTTTCATCAGGGCTGCTTGGGTATTTAGTCACATAATTCCCATTTGCATGAGTCAGCCAGTTATAAGCTTGCCTGCCATTTTGAAAATGTATCCCTGTAATGTTAGGACTTCTGACCTACAACAGGAAAAAAATACATATATAACTGCAGAAACTAGGCCAGTGCCTTCTGGGAATGAGTTGGTTTTGTTGAAACTATTTAATGAACTATATAAATTTCCATAAGCCTACTAACGTTGTAAATAAAAACCAGGGGCTTGAATCTTCACTCACTTACACCACTGTAGATAAAGCGTAACTGCTTTGAAGCCAGTGGAGTAAATCCAGTTTAACTGAGAGGAGAATCGGGTCCTGGCATGTTAAGCTATCATGCTAATGACTATTGTGATCACTAGAATGAACACCCAACATGAGACTGTATGAACTTTCCATGTGTTTTTTCAGTTAGTGCATTCAGATGCTGCCAAAAATCACAGACAACACTGAACCAGCAGTGGTGGAATAGAGCAGCTCTGTGTTGACAACAAAGATTAATGGTCATTCACATCAGCAAGAAAAACTCTTAATACACTGCTAGTGTACCTTCTGAAAATATAGGATTCAGTCTATATCTGTGATGCAGTCCTGTCAGGATATCTATCTAAGACTGGAAAGTGCTACTGCAGACTTTGTTCTTTCTTTGAGTGAAATGTCCTGAATATGTCATCCCTATTTTGGATTTCTGGTGCATACGGTATATTGTTGTATCATGTATTTCCAAACAAACAAGGAAAGTTATGCATAAAATAAACTAGCCATCACAGACATAGAACAAAGCCATTTATTTTCATATTAGAAGGTCTCGTAAATGATCCACAACGTTTAAGGAAAATAAAAAGCAAATATTTTTAAAGGACTGTATGTAATGAGTGATTGTTACTACAGTGTCTGCTTGATGGTCATGGCTGAGAAACTTATGCATGAAGACACTGCTTGTTATTTCTGCTGCCAATGCATAGAATTGGAGGCTGGAAGATTCTGTAGGAAAATAAAGTGGATGGATTGCATTTGAAATAGAGTAAGTTTCATAATGAAATATACCATATAAATTGATAAAAGGTTTATGACTTTGCAAATAAAAATGTTTAATTTAAAACAATGTAACACACACACACACACACAGTTACACGAGACACAGAACCTATGTTGGGTAAATGACACAAAAAAGAAAATAGACAACAAAAGCATCTAATCTGTATCAATATATATAATATAACTATATATATTAATCCATATGGTTTTTATTCTTTTGTTTTCAGAATTGTGAGAAATGAACCGTTTTTAATAACTACATCATCTATATGTGATGCAATAAAAGTGAACTAAAAAAATTACATTTGATATGCAATGTTTAGCTTTACTCCCATACTTGTCTCTCTGTAGGGCTCTAAACGACAGCATGAAGAAAAGGAAAGAAAAAACAACAAGTAAGCTTACAGCGACAGTAGGAGAAACATGAGTAAAAAGCAAATTGATGATATGCAGAAAAAAGAGTTAACAGAAATAATTTCCACTGCCCAGAATACATGAATCTGTTACATGGTTTGATGCAGGTTAAAATACTGACATTTTAGATAAAAAAATGTTTTGAGCACAATAATAAACGTTACTTTTAAAAAAGATCCCTTTTTGAATTTTTTTCCATCTCAGTTTACATTTTTAGGGTGCAACACAAATCAAGAATAAACATCTGGAAATGTAAAGTTTAAACTGGCAATCCCCACTCAGAAAGACAGACACTTTTAATGACATTAGAATGAATGTTGTTACTTACTGTTAGTTATAACCACCCCGGCAGTTGAAATTGAAACACATTTCCTTGCTAAACTATTGTGTCTTCCATCTTGTGCACACACTGTTTTGTTACTGTGGGGTTTTGTTCATCCAGGGCGTGCTGGCATTTTAAAACCTTTTGCAATGAAGCATTTATTTATTTGTTTGCTTTTGCTTTTAAACCAAACACACCAAAGATGAGGATGAAGTGTTAACTTTCAATTTCCCATTTTGTATTAGTTTGTGGCACACCTCATTTATGTTATCTTATTTCCTTCTTCTATTAAAATGATCTTTCACGAAAGCTTTTATAAAACACCCATCATTTATTCAAGACTCAAATTGATTTCAGTCTATCCAGTGAAAACACCTCCTCTCTCAGGTCCAAATTGTGGCAACCTCTATGGTTCAGCAAACCCCTCAATTTCTCAACTACTACCTTATTCACTCCTTCATGGCCAAACCCGTCCCATCAAAGGAATTGAGAGTGTCACCACTGACTTCTAAGGCCTGACCTGAAGGGTCTTTCCATTGGTGTCAATGGGCTTTGGATCCTAATGGCAACCACCTGTTCTCAGACAAAACTGTGCTGCAGTACAGAGTGCTAGGTGGGCATGTGGTCTGCAACTGCGCTATACACAGCTCCCCCTGAAGTCAAATACTTGTGAAAACAGATTCCCGCAAGCAGTGCTCAACTCTGCTTTTGCAAGGGAGAGCAGCTGCAGAGATTCCCTGCCCAGAAATAGCAGATCCAAAGGGCTTGACTTGATTAAGATTTAGTGTCATTTGGCTAGAATGTTTTAGCTAGCAAATTATAAAAGTCTAGAGCAGAGAAGGTAGCTAACATACACTGGAACACAGAAATTGCTGCCCTGGTTTGGACCCTAGGTTCATTCAGCCCAGTGCCCTGTCTCTGACAATGGCCAATACCAGACGTTTCAGAGGGAGGTGCAAGAAGCCACCGCCTTGTCTACATTAGAGTTTTAGAACATGTTAGCTAGAAGATGTTCTCTAGCATGCTGTAACCATTAAATCCTAGTCAAGACAAACCCAAATGCGGTGACAATTTGTAGTGCATGGGAAGCGCACGAAGCCATGCTTAAGTGGCACCGAATGGATATTTATAAAATGTGTTACTGACTCAATAGATTATCACAATGGCTCCGTTAATTTGGCTGTTGGGTCAGTATGCATGAATCCCATGGGATTCATAAGGCCTTTTGTGGAATCTGTATTTACTAACTTGAGGCTGCAATATGGACTCCTCTAAAATTCATAGGGACATACATCAAACACTACGAAGAAATTCCTGCCCAGAGACAATCACCTAGTTTCAAAGGCAATATCTATTACACGTCTTACTTCCCGTGATATATTTATGGTTATCAATAAACTCGTAGTCTCCCAGAAATACTGACTTCAATTCTGCTCCCACTGAAGTCAATGGTAAATATCCAGTGGCTTAACTCGCATCAGTACTCACGGAGTTCTCTTTAATTTCTATTGACTGAACCCTGAACAGGTCTGCTTTTAGCATACTTATAACCTCTCTGGCCCCAGTTCTGCTCCCTTGTATTGAGTAGCACCTTAAAATCAAAGGGACTATTTGTGGAATGAGGTTCTACTCAGTGCAAATAACAAAATTAGCAGCTGGGCCTTAAAATTAGATGACTTTTTTTTTTTAAATGCACTTTCTAGCAGAAACTTTTTGTCATATTTCAGCCCTGAGCACATTTGTAGAGCTGAGACACACAGCCAAGAAAACTGGGGATTACAATAAGCCAAATTCTGACTCGACATTTCCTGCTGCCATCCAGACAGTACCTCTATAACCCAGTTTAAAACTTCCCCTGGCTAGTTTTGAAAGCAGATGTAAAATGATATTAATCTTAAAGCATAGCATCTTTTTAACAGTAACAACCTTAACACTTCTCCAGTAAGAAAATATAAATATTTACATACCAAAACTGTACAGATTATCAAAACTTGCTTCAACAGTTGTGATATAGCAAACTCTTAAAATTCAGAGCAATTCACGCTTAATGTTAGTTCCTTTAACAAGAATTAGTGCAATCTGATTTATTGTGAGAAGTTAGTACGGTTCAAGAAATTTATGAACAGAAAAAAGGTCAAATGCATATGCTTTCCCCTTTGCGGTTGGAATTAAAAGACCCTAATGATACAAGTCAATATATAATTTTACCATAAACAATGCTGCATATTACAACATATCTTTATTGCTTGCACTGTTGCCGTTATTTATTCACTTTCTTATGAGACCCCTTACTGCAAAGGGACACCTTAATTAGAAGAGGAGCAAATAAAGAGAGCTGACATTTTAGAAAGTATTTGTGTTTGAAAGCAGAGTTACTCTCCAATGATTCAGTTGTCTAGGGGGGGAAAAATGGATAAAAGACTGAACTATCAAACTTAACAGATGCAACCTGATCAAGCGTCCAAATACCAGATTTATTCCCCAAATCATTTGTAAATAGAGCTATCTATAACAAAAAGCATCGTGACGTTCATTTACAAACATGGTCTACTCATGCAACCAGAGCAAATAAAGAAGACAAATATATAGGTCACAAGGGAACGATTTTTGCATTAGAATCTTATAGACTAGGTCCAGCCGACTCTTTGCAGCTATTTGATTCCAGTTTCTAGTTTCCTGGAGCTCTTATTTGGTCTCCTTAAAGCACATGTAGTTTGCATTTATTTACATGACAATACATTTATTATTCCACTCTAAAATCTGCTCTCTTTGGAATCAGTCTAGATTTCTGGTTCCATATCCCTCTTAGAGCTCAAGGGTGTTTGTTTTTTTTAATGCATAATCTCTGATAGATACATTGATGAGCTATTGACAATTTATTTTTCTATATGCTATTCCAAAAGCAATAGTAGCTTTGGTATCAAAGGCCATTTTGACCTCACTTACCTTGAAAGGTGCTCCTCTTTCTAAAATGAATGATTTAACAAAGAAACGAACTGACAACAAAGCGATAAATGGATACAGTGGACAAAACACACACCGATGACTAAAACTAAAGGAATCAAAACCACCACAGATATTTGAATGGATCTGATGAGTGGCTATCAAACTGAAGCTGGTCATTTGGTAGGGCTAGTGAGAAAAAACCTAAGGAAAATGGAAAAATGTACTGAGATGAGAGGAGAGATTATTTATACCCGGTTCCAAAAAAACAAAGGGGGATGGGGGGACAAAGGGAAAAAATAAAAAATGGGCCTATATAAGCCACATAAAATGGGACTCTCACTAGAAAAAATTAGAGAGAAACTCCTGCACACCTTGTGTGTTGTACATGCTGACAGAAGGGTTGTTATAGACCGCCGATTCCCCGAGCAATGTATTATAAGGGTTGTTAGTGCCATGAGGACGAAGCAGAGCATTGGTTATAAGATGATTAGCCATGGCTCCTGGAGCAGCCCGATAGAAAGACAGAAAAAAAAAGGTCAATCAGGCAAATATGGTATAAAAAAAAAAGGAAAAAAGAACATTCAGAATGACAACAGTTGAAATAGTCCTGATTACAAGCAGCCAGCTAATTAGACTTGAAAACTATATGCCACTAAAGCAGCACAGATGTTTCTGACAATGCACAAATCCAAGTCAATGCGAAAGAAAATGGATTGGAATGCTGATAACCCACATTTATGGCGGTTTCCCTAGTTGCTCAGAGTATAAGCAAGGATACGACAAAAGGTGACAGTCTACACAATGCGGGGAGGGGATCGTCTCCAGAAAGTGCCATATGAACCAAACAATAACAATGACTCACATGAAAATACATTCAAATTTCACTGTTGACTAGGGTTTATTAACTGGTCACTCGGAACATATATAAAAAAGGAAGGATGGAAAATGTTGGCTTCCATAAGATTCTGGGCACTTATGAGAGCTCTTATTCCGGGAGCAGCTATTTATGTACAATAGGGCAGGTACAATTCTATCCACTGTGCTTTAAATCTACGCGGTAACAGCTTACTGTGCAACAACAATGTACCCTTACAAGCGTGAGCATTGTTGCCGACGTCAACAGCATCATAATTCTTTCAAGAGTTCCTACAGACGGGACCAGGCAGCCCATAGAGATCTTCCTATTCCAGGGCTCTACGTTGCCTTTGCAAATACAATTTTTCACTCACGTCCTCGTTGGCTGTCATTTTGGAAACTACAACCTAGTTGTAGAGGAAGCTGAGGGGCCACAACTCAGCCTGTTCTTTATGCTAGACTTCAGGAGACTGAGCTGCTGGATTTTTGCTCTTCAGCATGTGACCAGAGACACCTACCTTATGTCTAAGGGAAGGAAGTTGGTTCGTGTGGCAGTGGCTTCCCTCCCCTGCCTTAGCCAATTCGCAGCAGGAATACACATCTATGAGAAGGGGCAGTTGAAAATCTGACATGGATCACAGCATCGTTACCAAAGACCAACCCTCAGACTAGGAGCAGGGAGAAGGGACATTCCCTCGGTCACTGGCCGGAAGAGTCAAGCGCATACATATTCTTTACTTCCTGGCCTAACCTGGTCTATCACACTTCCCTGCCAGGTCAGCAGGCCCTGCCGGGGCAAGAGGTGCTACAGCAGGCAAGAGGGGGCTTGCAGGACAGTGGAGAAGAGAAGTAGGGGTGAAGAAAACAGAATGACACCTCTGCTTCAACAACCTGCTGCCAAGGTGCAGCCCTGGGTGTAGATGGCTCTTCAAAAGGCACCAGCCTACCCTCCCTGCTTCCACTGCAGCACCCAAAACAGGCAGCCGCCTCTGCTCCTGAGGTGCTCAGCTCATCTGTGGGGCATGCCAAGGGACCCCCCGGTCACAACAACATGAAGGCCTGTGGTGAGGGCGGGAGGGAGTGGGGAGTTTGGAGGGCAGGGGAGAGTCACTGGGGGAGAGGAAGCAGAACATGACTTAGCAACAAAAGGGAAAAAATGTGACAGAACAGAAGGGGTTACAAAGAACATATGTGAGAGGGGGAAAGGGTGGCAGCCATTTTGGGGCACAGCTCACGCAGACCCGAGACAGGAGGGTCCATGTGTCACGTGGTGCTGTTGGCCCAGGAGGTGGCTCCATGTCATTATGTGCCGATAAATAAATATACGTTATTTGTATATTTCACTCTGTTACAAAGAGCTGGAAACTGCCTACGGTTATCCACTGAAACTCCTGCTTCCAGCTTAACACAGGCCCTTCCAATGGTCCCGTCTGTCCAGCACACGCTGCCCAAGCCCTGGAGGCCCAGCCCTGGGCTTGGTGCAGTGCAGAGCTCTGCCACCCCACGGGAGGAGGAATTCTGCCCTTCAGGAGGGGTAACGTTACCTCCTTTGCTGGTTGGGGGGCAGGAATGCCCATGGCTCTGGCCTTGCCCCTTTGGGGGGCGTCTTGCCTGGAGTGGATTTACTGCTGATGGAAGGGGCTAGTGTGAGGAACCTGGAGACTCTCTCTCTATCTTAGAGCACTTCGAAGGCAGTGCAGGTCTTCCTGAGACCTCATCACCAACCCCAGAAGGCACCACCCCACTAATAACAAGCACAACCAGGCTCTATGGGCTGGCCTCTCTGTTGAGATGTAATGCTGATTTTGTGATGCTGACGCTTGCCCACCGGGGACTGGACTGAACCCCACCCCCTCATGCATCTCACATAGGACACTCAGCAGTTGGTAACATCTGTGGGACTCTACCATGGAGGTGACAGGTTTCAGAGAGGTAGCTGGGTTAGTCTGTATCAACTCCTCGTTGTTTTTACCATGGAGGTGGATTTCCTGAAAAATCAAGCCTCAATGCAACACAAAGTGAACTACCAGGCTGTATACGTTAGGGCCTACTCACAGCATTTCATTTAAATGGACACCTGGCCTCTGATGGGAAACTTGAAAAAAAATACATAGTTGATCAGACTCTGCAAATCTGACTCTTAATGAATAATATCTCTCCAATGGGAGAGGGACAGAAACTGACCTCACACAGACTGCGTATAAATATACTAAACAAGATTAATAGCAGCTTATTTTCTGTCTTCCTCTTTCTTACTGAGGTCATTTCCATTAAAAATGATTTCATTTTACTGGGGGGACCAAATTCTGCTCTTGGTTACAGCAGTGCCAATCTGGAGTAACTAACTCTGCGGAAGTCAGAGGGTTTAATCTGGATTTATAACGTAACTGAGCACAGAATTTGGCCCTGCTTGTTTCCCCACCGTAAAAGAAGGCTGGGATCATGGACCCAAAAACAGGAGGGTCAAAGCAAACAGAACCTTGGTCTTTACAAGAAAATAAAACATAATGATATTATTAAAGTGTTTGGATCCAGCTCCTAACTTTGCCCTCAAGACCCTCCCTTCTGCTACTGGCCTCCTTTGTAAAGCGCTTTCAAGCCTGTGGATGAAAAGTGCTATATAAGAGATGGGTATTATTATTAATCAATCTCAGAAGCACAATCTTCCCAGCTCCAGTGACTGCTGGGGGGTTCGGGGGGTCCAAATGACCGATAATTAAAGCTTTCATTCCAAAAATAATAATAAAAAAGATGAGCTCTCTTTTCAAAAGGGAGGGTCAGTAATAAAAAAAAATCCAACTCCCTGACACTAGCCACACTTCTGAGTTCCCATCCTGCTTTCTTTGTGACACTTCAACATCACCATGGCAACCATCAGGGCTACTAGAAACGGGATTAGGATTTCAGATGAGGAATGAGCAGCGGGGGCAGGTGAACTCACAAACAACCCTCCTGTTTGCATGAAAATGTCCTTGGTAATAAATAATGAGCAAAGCCAAATATAGAAAACATGTGATCCGAGCAGCAGGGTTTCTAAAAATATCAAAGGTTTCTATAAGACTCCAGCTCCTCTGTAACAAGTGGCTGGGAAGAAAAAGGAGCGAGAGACAAGCATATTATTTCCCCAAAGAAACAGCATACCAGACAAACTAGAGCACTTAGCAACAGAGCCTGTGGGAGACGTTATGGCAACAGAGTGCGGACTTCGCTGATAGGGAAGTGTGTGGAATGGGGTGACAGGTTGGAAGGGAAAGGTGCTTTGAAAGTTGCTAGCGAAGGCCGGGGTGTGTGAGTTTCAAAGTAGAAGGAAGCAGGCTGTGTATGTGAATTGCCTGTTTTGATTCCACTCAGTGTGAGGAACCTTTCTTGCTATGTGCTGCCTGACTTCTCCCTGGCTGTCTGCCCAATATCCTCAGCCAGAAGCATCTGGTTCATAGTTTGTATTTATTTATTTATTCACTTATAGCTGGATCCTAAGCTCTATTGTGTTCAATGGAGCAATGCCAATTTACACAAGCTGAGGATATGCCCCCAATATCTTCTTCATGTAGCTAGCAATTTAGTGATAGCCTTCCTTGCATAAAACCTCTCTGCTCGGTTTCTCATGGCACTTGCATATTGTGCATATTTGGCAAACAAATAATTTATTTGTTTAGTTACATGTGACTGGTTGTCAGCTTCTGTGAGTGGAAATTCCCGGGGTTCTGTAAGTTGAAGAGATGCTATCGATAGTACCTTAATTTTCCTTTCCAAAACATTGTTGCACTCTACATGCGTGTAAGCATGTGGCCATGAAGTCAGAAAGAATCAAGGGTCATCCCAGACACACATCTTGGGGTGTCCTTGTCTAATGAGAGGAGCCAACTAAAAACGGAGCCAGTAGCCAAAGGCTAGTAACCATAGCATACCAGGATCAGAAGTTGTAACTCTGAACAACACAACACAAAGAAACAGCAATACTCAGATTTCTATTTCAACAACGCAAAAGTTCTGATCTAGGATTTGGTTCAATCCAATATATAGCTGAAGAGGCAACTGTGCAATTCTGATCTAGATCCTGGTTGAGATTCTAAGCACCTTCAAAGTTCATAGATACTCAGTTACAGGTTATCTCCAATAAAGTGTTTATACACTGTGATTATAAACCGAGATTTACCTTGTGAAATGGCACTCTCTTACTCTACACCAGAGTTGGGTGAATAATTCGTAGCAAATAATTGTTTCAACCATTTCACCTCTTTTTCTGTTCATGAATTTTCAGCAGACAGATCACAATTTTCTCAGATGTGTTATTCAGAATGACTTGCTGGATATATTCAGTGACTTATTCTTGGTCTGTGAGAGAGTTTGATATTTTAAAGATGAGCTTTTTGGATTTGTCACGCGATCTCTTTTTGTTGCTGGACTGGATGAGTGTCACTTGTAAGGCCAGATTCCGATACCCTTACTCACAGTCGACCTTTGATTGGGGAGGTCCACTTCAGAGGCAAGTTTATTATTTAACGTGAGCAACTGTCATCTGCATCTGGTCGTTAGAATCAGGTTTCCTCAATGAAAAGTCAACATGATGAATCTGAAATCTGCATTTCACAAATATTCTGCTTACATTTGTTGTTTTGGCAAAAGTGCCTGTTAGGAAAGTCATCTGCTAGAATATGCACCCAAAGCAAATAAAAAAGAGGTGCAAATACAGTCCAAATGAATTCTTCTATAATCCAAATAATTGTGTGCCCTCCCCCCCTTTTTTATTTTATTCGTTTGCCATACTCACTCAGTTGTACTCAACATACCAACTCTGTGGGCATCTTTGAGTCATAGCTGCTTATTTTACTGACAAAGCCAACTTGGACTGTTGTTAGCAATGCAGAACCAACACAGCTACTAAAGTGGGAGCCAAGTTCTAGTCTTCTCCATGCATGGCTTTTACTAAGCTAAGTTCTGAACCAGAATCTTTATTATTGGTGGAGGTTTAAAAGGAATGATTTTTAGATCCCAGGCAGCCGGGCTGTCAGTTCGAAAAATCATCTTTTGAATTGTAAACTCAGCAAATCTGATACAGAAGCCGAGGGAGAACAAATGACAAACCCCATGATGCCAGTTTTTACAGTCACTCTTCTGACTATAACTGCCCATAAAGGCTTTACATTGTTAATCACATCAGCCATGCCATCAGGGGCTCGTTCACCTGCACATCTACCAATGTGATATATGCCATCATGTGCCAGCAATGCCCCTCTGCCATGTACATTGGCCAAACCGGACAGTCTCTACGCAAAAGAATTAATGGACACAAATCTGACATCAGGAATCATAACACTCAAAAACCAGTAGGAGAACACGTTAACCTGTCTGGTCACTCAATGACAGACCTGCGGGTGGCAATTTTGCAACAGAAAAGCTTCAAAAACAGACTCCAACGAGAAACTGCTGAGCTTGAATTGATATGCAAACTAGATACAATCAATTTAGGCTTGAATAGGGACTGGGAATGGCTGAACCATTACAACATTGAATCTATCTCCACATGTAAGTACTCTCACAATTCTTATCAAACTGTCTGTACTGGGCTATCTTGATTATCACTTCAAAAGTTTTTTTCTCTTACTTAATTGGCCTCTCAGAGTTGGTAAGACAACTCCCACCTTTTCATGCTCTCTGTATGTGTATATATATCTCCTCAATATATGTTCCATTCTATGCATCCGATGAAGTGGGCTGTAGCCCACAAAAGCTTATGCTCAAATAAATTTGTTAGTCTCTAAGGTGCCACAAGTACTCCTGTTCTTTTTGCGGATACAGACTAACACAGCTGCTACTCTGAAACCTGTCATTGTTAAGTTTATCTACTCTGTGTGTATATGAAAGTAGATACCATTATAGCTATAGTGTGCACTGTGAATTGTACCTTATTTCCCCCTTTGCAAGACAGAAATTCACGTCCTTGATGCAAGAGGATATTGAATGAAGAAATAATTTTGGGAGAGTTTAATAGAGAACTGCACATCCATGAACTATATGTATGCTTTTAAACATTCAATGAAAGCAAAGAATGAAAGGGAAGCTGACAGGTGGATGTCACTCAAGTCTAGACTGTATCATTCAGGACCACAATTCAAATAACTTCTTGCTGACAGCTGGCTGACAAAGCAGTGCGGAAGGCCTTTAAATGAACTTGAATCGTCTGTCTGGTCTACCCAGTGGGCACCAGAAAGGAAATGCATTCATGTGCTGCTTCAGACTTGGTGAAAAAGCATTACCTTTCAAAAGCAATTAACAAAGTTACTCGAGAGATGTGCCTTTCTCTAGGATCACATACCTGTGCAATTAATAACATACTTACATACCCAGTTTGAGGGAAATGGACCCAGTCTGTTATGCCTGGCTTCAACCCTTCTCCATTCCAGTCTAAAATTGTCCAGGCCTTAGCCAGCATGCCCTTCAAAAAGAAGAAACCTCAACCCCCTTCCCACCCCAGTATGCTATAGTATTGTACAGGTAAGTTCCTACCCCCTGCAGCAGCTGGCACTGGCCAGCGTATCTTTCGATGATATATGACCACAGCATCTCTGAGCCTCACAATCTTAAATGTATTTATCTGCACAACACCCCTGTGAGGTCGGAAGTACCACTGTACAACTGCGGAACTAAGACCCAGACTAAAGGCAAGATCCATGAAGGGGACTTAGGGTTACAGTTGCAACATCTAGCGTTAGGCTCCCCTGCTGCGCAAGTAAAATCTACAGCCCCTGCTTAGGCACCTGGGTCCCCCATTGCCGGGCATGGGCAGAATTAGGCACCTAAGACTGCGATTCACAGAAGCCAGCATGCTGAGCAGGGAGCTGCCTAAACTAGCCAATAGGAAATGCTGAGGGGAGGCTTAGGCACCTAGCTCCAGGAGAAGGTTCAAAGGGACTTAGGCACCCGACTCTGGTCTTGATTCTCAGCCATGAACCCTCCACTGGAGTGAGGCCCCTAAGTCAAGTCAGCCTTTTCTCACCAAAAAAACCCCACAGCACAGAGAGGAGAAGGTGGCAGTGCCTCCCCCGCCCCTATGCCCAATAGCCCAGAGGTTAGAGCTCTCGCTGAGATGTGAGAGACCTCACTCAGTCTGATTCAGAGCTGGAACCCAGCCCTCCAACCTCGGTGCCCTGACCACTGCGCTCTGGAGGATTCTGGGGTGAGTCTCCATCTCTCCTGTTGAAGCTGTTCCACTTGACATGAAATACTTTAATAGTCGTTGGGCCAGAGAGAGAGAGAGAGAGAATATAACTATATAGCCTGGTGGTTAGCACACTCTCCTGGACGACCTGGGTTCAAGTTCCTGCTTCAAATCAGGCAACTCGGGGACTTTGCCAGCAGACAGCGAGGTGCCTAGCGACTTCAGAGGCCTACAGCTGAGTGGGGAATTTGGGATCTAAATTTCGGATTCAGGTACCTGAAGTGGCAGTTAGGCACCTACATCCCTTTGTGGATCTAACCCCATGTGGCTTGCATGAGGACACCCCAAAAAATTGAGTCAGAGCAGGGAATACAGCCAGGTACCCTGACCACTGGACCATCTTTTCTTCTGCTGGGGTCAATGATATTGAACTAGACCAGATGTGGGCAAACTACGGCCCGCGGGCCACATCCATCCCGCGGGCCCGTCCTGCCTGGCCCTTGAGCTCCCAGCCGGGGAGGCTAGCCCCTGACCCCTCCCCCACAGCCTCAGCTCGCTGTGCCGCCAGCTCTGCGTGAGCCACCGGATGTAGTGTATTAAATTGCTCCCCGTAGGAATGTGCTACTTACCATGTACTACTCATGGTTGTCAGTCCTGGTGCTTCGTAAGTAGCACAGTCCTATGGGGAACAATTTAATACACCACATCCCGGGTAGGGAAGGTTGTGCCTCCCCAAACAGCCTGGCCGCCGCCCCCTCCCAATTCCCACCCCCTGACTGCCCCCCTCAGAACCCCCGACCCATCCAACCCCCCCTGCTCCTTGTCCCCTGACTGCCCCCTCCCGGGACCCCCCGCCCCTAACCACCCCCCCGGGACACCACCCCCTATCCAACCTCCCTGCTCCCTGTCCCCTGACCCCTATCCACACTCCCGCCCCTGACAGGCACCCCGGGACCCCACCCCTATCCAACCCCCCCCCCGCTCCCTGTCCTCTGACTGCCCTGACCCCTATCCACACCCTCACCCCTGACAGGCCCCCCGGGACTCCCACGCCTATCCAACCCCCCCTGCTCCCTGTCCCCTGACCGTCCCCCCCACCAGAACCTCTGCCCCATCCAACCGCCCCCTGCTCCCTCTCCTCTGACTACCCCCGGGATCCTATGCCCCTTATCCAACCCCCCTGCTCCCTGCCCCCCGCCCCCTTGCCATGCCGCTCAGAGCACCAGGACTGGCAGCCGTAAGCAGTACACCATAAGTAGCACATTCCTATGGGGAGCAAATTAATACACTACACCCCGCCCTCCACACAGTTTCAGAACCCCGATGTGCCCCTCAGGCCAAAAAGTTTGCCCACCCCTGACCTAGACCAACCACAGTCATGGGTCTCTCGTTGAAAGATTTCACTCACTAACGTTATTTGAGCATGGCCTTGAGGTAGGAAATTCTCATTCGTTTTTGGAGACTGATGAATGAGTTGAGAAACACAGGTTCACAATACAAATGCCTGATTTGAGAGGATTTCTTATTCCAACTCCCTAAGGCTAAACTCTAGAAGAGAATTCAACTTTCTAATTCTGCTGGTACTGAAATAGCTGGGCTATGCTGATTGAAGTGTGTGAATTCTAGCCAGTTTTTATTAATTCCGGTATAAATGTATTTATCTGCGTTCTCTGAAAATTGTCTGAAATTAAACATTCTTTGTTTGCCTACACACAAAGCAGGAAAGAAAGCTTGTCTGAGCCAGACCTAATGGTCTGACTGGAGCTTTCCTTATCAGTGTTCAGTAACGTCCTTCACAGGCAGAATTTCCAAGTATGTAAATGGTTCTCTTATTCAAGTTCTCATTCAATTTACTCAAACAGTTAATGAAATGATGAAGAGTCAAATGAGACACGTTCACTGGGTGAGGTGGGGGGTGGGACAGGTATTCCAGCATTTTGCTGGTACCCACAAACAAACGCTTTGACATTTAGATTTATCAGGCTCTGTTCTTCTAATAGCCAACAAGATTGAGCTAATAAACTTCAATAAACCTGCCTATTAAATTTCTCTCAAATAGGTTTGTTGTCACTTGCAGCATCTAATCTATTCATTGAGAAGCTATTAATACTGACTGCAGTGAAATAGAGTTTCAACAAATGAGGTTCTAAAGCTCTAGGCCATCTTTGTCTGAAATTAAACATTTCATGCTTTAATGCAGAAATAAGAGATATACATACACGCACGCACATATTTGCATCTGATATTTTAAGACCAGAGTCCTGTGCAGGATTGTAACTTGCAGTTTGTATTTCAATCATTTGGCCATTCGAGTTTAACTGGCAAATACTGGAGCTTCCACCATTGCAATCTGGACTTTCCTCTGATATTCAGCCTACATGTTTATTGTTTATATTTCCTTTTCCTTATACCTGCTGAGATCCCAGTGTCTGGGACTTCCTTTAACTGAAGCTCCGTGACTAGATCGGAAGACACACAGAAAGTCAGATTTTCAAAACTGCTCAGCACCCCAATCTGGAGTCAGACTTCCAAGGGCCCATCGGCCAGTCAGGCACCAAAGTGAGTGGCCAGCTTTTCAGAAGAGCTCAGGATGTTGAATGAGGAGCCCTTTGAAAATGTTGCAAAAATGGGTGCTGAGCCCTTGAAAATGGGCCCTGACAGCTTTTGAAAACCTGCCCCATAAACTCTCTATACGGCATGTGACATTATTCACACGGTGCTCTCCAGCTTCTGACCCAGAATGCGCTGAATTCGGCCAAACCTGGGAAGGGTTCTGGTGGGATGGTCTTCTCTTTGCTTCTTCCACAGTTCTGGCTGGGACCCTGGAGGGCTAGGCGGGAGGGGGGGGTGTTCCCAGGGCACAGCCATACCATCACCATACCTCCTGAATGTGTACACCCTTCATATACTGGTACCATGTCCTTTCGTGTTATCTCAGATCCCTTCTAGTTGCATTTATTTCTTAGGGACACAGCCCACAGGCTCTGAGTGCGGAACCGCGGGGTCGTTCTGCCATGCAGGGTGCCTTGCACCATCTGTGTGTCTCCAATCACAGCTGTGGGGGAGGGGGTCCCTGCACCCTGCTTTGGAGGCATGCTCGGAGCAGGTCAGATCCCACTGCATGGGGATGGGTTTTTTCCAGAGATACCAAGACCAGAAGAGACCATTGTGAGCATCTTGTCTGACTCCCTGTATAACACAGGCCAGAGAACTGTCCCCAAAATAATTCCTAGAGCAGATCTCTTAGAAAAACATCCAATCTTGCTTTAAAAATGGTCAGTGATGGAGAATCCACCACACCCCTGGGTAAATTGTTCCAGTGGTTAATTACTCTCGCTGGTAAAAAGTTATGCCTTGTTTCCAATCTGTTCTTGTTCTCGACGACTCCCCTGGGTCTGCAGGAGTCGCCATGGGGCAGCTCTGCTACTCTTCTAGGCTCTGGGAAAAGATTCCATCCCCTTGACATCTGCAGTTCTCCCTAGCGCACAGCCAGATTACAGATCACAGTTCATTCCTCCTCCAAAGTCACCACCTTCAGACTGCTCTGCAATAATACAGCACTGGGTCTAATACTCCCCAAAGCCTGCTCTGCTTTCAGAAACTGCCTTGCCCTCCATTTTCTTCTTTAAATTTGATCCACCTAACGACCGACTTCCAATTATACGGCTGTCAATCCTAAAATCACAGCAGCCCCTAGGATCTCCCAAAGGCAGGATGCCACATCATTCATTGAAATCTCTGGAACAAATCTTGGCTAACATAGCTTCAGGCAGCAGAGAGGGCAAATAAACTAGAAGACAATCGGTACTGAGATTCATTTTGCACATCACTAGAAAAATGAGTAACTGTACATTCCCCAAGTCTTTACCCTCGATGCTAGAAATCATAATTTTTCTGGGATGAAAGTATGTCTGGTAAAAAGTGCAGAGGCAATCGTTAGTTCAAAGGGGATCTATGTTTTACAAACAGACTTTCCTTCACAAGTGAAAATAAACAGATAATAACTTATTTAGTCCCATCCACCAGAATTCTTTCCTACCACATATTACAGGAATACATGGTTAAAATGTAAGTCCTTCATTGTTAAGTCAGCAGCTGAAATTCAGCCCAGTTGACAGACAGCACCACCCAATGGCTGTTCCATAATTTATATGGGTTGTGGAGATATGGGCTTCATATCACAGAGCTTGGAGATGATAACCCCTTCTTAGGGGAGTCCGGTGTGACTGCATCTGGAATATTGCATCAAGTATTCCATGCCATTCGTGGTGAGGCGCTACTAGACAGATGTAGAGGAAATGGAGGGAGTTTGGAGAAGCGCTACTAAAAAATCAGGGACCTGGATGCATTTATGCAGCAGGAAAGAGCCAGATAGATATACACGTTGGGTAAGTGGAAAGAGAGCAAGGAGGTGAATTAGTGGGATCTTGCTGGGAGTTTTGGGAATGCAAGTGAGAAATTAAAAAGCCAGTCTGCTTTATCAGGAAATACTGACTGGCAGTGTGATGAACAAGTCTGAGAAGTAATCCCCCAAGGGAAGGGCTGGAAGCCCCATTGCTTGCGATGTATAATCCTATGCTGAACAAGATGCTAGAAAATATACCATAGCACTCAATTCTGAACTGGCAGAGAGAAGGCGTGGGTGACCCATGAAGTCATTGCCAACTCTTACATCTATGGTTCCACAAGTCACACCTAGCTCCATCAGGGCACAGGTGTCCACTTCAGAATACCCCGCCCCTGAGTTGGTACTCTTAGTCCGGGCTGAAAAGGACTGGAGGCCAAACGAACCTCCGTCAGTCTAGAGGCTGTCCCTTCAGGGCAGGCATGCTGGCAAGGCAGCAAGGAGGAAGCTTGTACTGCTGTGGAAGCCCACCTTTTCCCTGGTCTGAGGACAAATAGAAGGCTTCGGTCTAAACTGATGTGCCCCTTTTACAAGCACTAAACTTCCATTACACTGGCTTTAGTAACAGAGCTCAAGTCTCTTTAAAACATAAGCTCTTAGAGGCAGGGTCTGTGTCTTCCTCTGTCTTTGTACAGCACCAAAGCATGCTTTGGACATGAAGAGCACTGAGGGATAGAGTACAGCAGCTTGTAATAGGCACAACAACTTTCTAGCAGGGCCATCAACCTCTTTTTGTGCAGGGGGGTTACATTAACCCTTACTAATGTCTCCTGGAATGAGGCTACAAATTTCCAGCTACTTATCACTGCCCTTGATCCAGAACAGGCCCACTACTCCTAACAATTGAAGGTTTGCACACAGACTGAGGGCAGCATTGAGGCCCTTGTGTAATAACAAGGCCAATATTCGCAGTATGTTCACTAATTCTGCGTGCCCAATTTGAGACACCTGGGCCCACATCCTCAAAGGTACAGTGCATTTAGGCACCTCCCACCGAAATCGATATTCAATGGCAGTTAGGGACCTAAAAATCTTTGAGGATCAGGGGCCTTGTGCTTGATTTTCAGAGGTGCTGAGCATCTGTAGCTCCCCTACCAGAAGGACTCAGCACCTCTGAAAATTTGATACAAGGGATCTCAAGTGGGGTGCACAACATTCATTGAAAACTCCTGAAAATTTGGCTGGAAGCTCCCAAGTCCTTCAGTGGTATTACTCACATGCACAGAGGTAAGTGTCTGTAAAACCAAGTCCTTTGCTAGTAAAGTTATTCCTATATTCATCATCATTAAATTAAAAAAAAATTGCAAGGCTCTTTTACTGCAACCAGTATTCCTGCCACTTCTCTTTGGCTATTTGTGTGTGCAGTTATGTACATAAATTTGACATGTTACTGTGTGTTCTTTAGCATGTGTATTCTGGAAGCCTAATTTAGGAAAGCTAGCTTTTCAAATGTCATCATTAGGTTCCAGAGTCAAAGGGGCATCATCAGCTTGAAATATGGTCAGTTTAAAAATTTAAGTTAGAAGTAAATTCAGGATTACAACTGCCACTGAGTCTGTCTGCTTTTTTTTTTGGTCTTACAATCATATTTTCCTATTAAAAATTTGTTCTCAACTGTTGCTTGCTGTGTGGAAGGGACACAATGGAGGATTCTGATGACCTAACTGGCTGTTCCAGGAGAAACAGTGATGATATTGTTTGCTGAAAACTGCACATGGGAAACAAATTGGAAAAAAACCCTGAAAATATTTTTTCTTTGATATTTTTCAGCCACAGTAATACCCTTTGGTGTCACTTGTAAAGCAGGTAAAACACATTCAGACAGACTTGTGATATTTAAGTTGATGGTGTCCTTTTAATGCCCTATTGAGATGAGTGAATCAGTTCACACCTCTCTCAGAACTGCCCTGTTATTTTTTAAAAAATACCAGGTGAATTCAGGAGAATCTCAGGTTGTTATGATGGCCAGATAAATATATCCAGTGGGATACAGTTTAGGAGCTTGATACATCCCTATAGTAGCACTTAAAAGGGCCAGAGCTGCAAATGAACTCAACTCCATTTAGGCAGCACCCACCAATTTCTATTAAGAATTAAGAACTACAGGAAAATCTGTCCCCTATGTCTCTGAGAGGTGTTGTTATTTGATTTGGAATCCCAAGAATACTGGCTCTTAGACTTGACTAGTATCAAAATGATTTTCTTTTTAACTCTCTATTTTCTGCCCTTTTGAAAAACTTCAAAAACAGACTCCAATGAGAGACTGCTGAGCTGGAATTGATATGCAAACTAGACACAATCAACTCAGGGCTAAATAGGGATTGGGAATGGCTGAGCCATTACAAACATTGAATCTATCTCCCCTTGTAAGTATTTCACACTTGCTTCTTATCAAACTGTCTGTACTGAGCCATCTTGATTATCACTTCAAAAGTTTTTTTTCTCTTACTTAATTGGCCTCTCAGAGTTGGTAAGACAACTCCCACCTGTTCATGCTCTCTGTATGTGTGTGTATATATATCTCCTCAATATATGGTTCACTCTATATGCATCCGAAGAAGTGGGTTGTAGCCCACGAAAGCTTATGCTCTAATAAATTTGTTAGTCTCTAAGGTGCCACAAGTACTCCTGTTATTTTGGCCCTCCATTGTGTTTTTTTAAACTCTCTTGCTTTCTTCGTGTTCTTATAATTTATTATTTGTATTGCAGTAATGGTCAGGAGCTGAAGTCATGGACCACAAAACCACTGTGCTGTACAAACTCTCCAGAACTGCCAGCCCTGCTCCTGCAACTTCCTCCACAAAATGCCATTAAAAAATCCTATGCATGCTGGTACACCATGTGAAATGTCACGTCTGACTCTCTTGTAGCACTTCAAGAATGCTCACGATAGACATACCAGGAGACTGGCTCTCACGTGCTATTTCTAGCTTGTGGGGCTGGAAATACTATGAAAATAATAGCCCTGCTCCTCTATTCCTGTTGATTCTTGCTTAGTTCATCTCTGCAGCATTTTTCAGAATGTACAGAACCAGTATTCATTTCTGCACACATTTACTGTTTTATACAACAAAGTACAAACTCCGGCTAATTGTAGTTGGACCTGAATGCCAAAAACTGATTAAAACGTGACATTAAACATCTTAATTTCTGGAAACTCGAGGAGGACATGTGCAATGTTGACTGTCTAAAATCACAACAGACCCAGTCCACTTGCATGAGTGCATAGGACTAGTTGGATGCTTCAGATGAACAAATTTGGTTTAGGGCACCTGCGTCCTTTGCACCCTCTCTAGTGGCCTGGTAAGCCAAACCACAAGATCTCCTGTGTTGTTGAAAATCATTTTCCTAATAAGTTCATCAAGGTTCACCATGATTCAGTTTCCGCACACGCATTCCTTTATTAGTCTCAAAGGCCACTAGCTGTTGGCTACATCCAAAATACAAGATAAATGTATACATCTATACACTATACCAGGGCAATAATACAGTTATAAGCATTGGCCAAAATACTTACAACAGGATCAGGTCCAGGAGACACCTTCCCATCATGGCATGACTCCAGAGGAGTAAGGAAAAGCTCTGACAAAGAACCCCTAGAATACACTATAACAAACAAGTGATGTCATTGCTGGTTATTAGACCTTAGCTAAAGCCTGATGAAACGGTTAATGGCCGAATTCTCTTCAAAGTTGTCTTATCTTACCTTGCTGTTTCTTTTCCTAGCTATTGGACTAGGGTTACCATACGTCCGTGTTTTCCCAGACGTTTTTAGATATTTAAAAATTCCTCCCGGACGGCGATTTAAGAACTAAAAAGCCAGACATGTCTGGGAAAATATGGACGTATGGTAACCCTATATTGGACTAAGCACTCCTTTCTAAATAAACTTTCATAACTAATTATTTACTGCACCTGGTACCCAACTAACCATGTTTTCTTCATTTCTATTATTTAGCTCAAACCTTAAATAAGGTAACACTGGTTTTCAAGGGTCACTACAATTTGAACACAAACAATTCCTCTTTTTCATTATCTTACTCTTTTTGGTCACATGCTTTGGGCCTATTGCTCATGCTAATATCCAAACTCAATTTGAACCCATAGTTCCCTCAGGCGTAATATGGACCTATGTTCCTACACATGCCTGGGAGTGGCTTTCTACTGCCCGGTGTCTGACTGGCTTTGGTGCTACCTGCTTACATAGCTCTCAGACTGTCCTTGTAAGATAGGGAAGTGCTATTATCCTCATTTTTACAGATGGGAAACTGAGGCATAAAAGGTTTTGCACTTACATTGAGCTCTTTTTCTTCTTCTGAAGAGCTCAATGTAAGTTTGAAAGCTTGTCTCTCTCCCCGACAGAAGTTGGTCCAATAAATCAATTTCAGTGGAAGTTAGAAGCCTAAATACCTTTGTGGATCTGGACCCAAATGACTTGCCCAAGGTCACCAATGAAATCTGGTTGCAGAGGAAGGATTTGAACCCAGGTTTACCTCAGTCTTAGGCCAGTGACCCAACCGTCAGACCATCCTTCCTGCCTACTGGGCTTTCCCCCTTTCTTCATTTTTCTGTTTGGCTTTTCTTGGCCCCTGCTTGGTGTGATTTTTGCATTGCTGGTAACGGTTTCATTTAATGTTCTGATTTTTGGTGTTGCTAACCATTTCTGAGAAGGGTGGAGTTTTTGTTTCATGAGGAGGGTTTTTCTTTCAACTACCTAAGATAAAATGGAGACGGGTCATCAATCCTCATGCTTCAGAGTATTCATTGTTCACCTTCTGGCCTCAGACCATAAATCCCCTCCCCTCATGGAGCAGTGCACAAATAGGACCACTCTGAGTCCTTCCTCTGAAGCGTCAAGCATTGAGCACTGTCTGAAACAGATTACCAGACTAGCTGAACCATGACATGACCAGTTCCTGCACTGTCTTACAGAGCTCTGAGAAAAGAGTCACCTTTCATGACAAAACACCATAAAGAGAGACATGGGGGGTGAGGTAAGATCTCTTATCCTGGGACCAGCAAACAAAACACTATTAAGAAATTCATAACAATGGAAAATCCTGCAGCACCTGCAATCCATTTTGAGAGCGTTGCAAGCCTCATCTCTTTGCACAACCTGTGCAATAATTGTAGAGAAATTAAACATTGGGCACTTAGCTGACTGGACAGGTCTATTTCTAATGCTGGGGATTGAAGGGGAGCCTAGTGGGTTTGCTTCTCTTAACTGGAAATGTTAATGACCCAACTTTGACTAGCATCCACATAACCACAGTGATGGGCACCATAGAAAGAACAAATAAATACATAGCCAACTTCTCAAGAAAGACTCAAAGGAAAAGGCCAAAATGGGGAAGACCAAAGAACAAACACCAAAGAGAAACAGGAAAACTCATCTGATCCCTCGCCCGGGTCAACAAGATCGTCAAAGACCCAAATAATCAAGGGATTCTGTGGCCTTTGCACTTGAAAGTCCCTACAAGGTGTGGGAAGCACATCTAAGGTTAAGTGCGAGGTGCAGTCCTCCTTACTGAGCGATATCCAGCTCATGTCCCCAGTGCATCTACTTCGCTAGACAAAAAAAGGGACATTTGCAAACTATTCAGTGCAGGACCTGACTTGTACTCTGTTTGCACCATGCTTGGCACAACTGGGATCTCGATCTTGGTTGAGCAATACTGGAATAACAATAATCATCATAGAATAATAAAAAAGTAGGGCTGGAAGCAAATCCAGCCCGATGGGCTACAGCTGGACCAAATAAACCTAGACCATCTCTGAAAGGTGTTTGTCCAACCTGTTCTTTAAAATCTCCAAGGCTGGGGATTCCAGTGCTTAGCTACCCTGACAACTAGAAAGTTCTCCTAATATCTAACCTACATCTCCCTTGCTGCAGAGTAAGCCCATTGCTTCTTGTTCTACCTTCAGTGAACATGCAAAACAATTGATCACCGCCTTCTTTATAACATCCCTTAATAGACTTGATGTCCTCAGTCTTCTTTTCTCAAGACCAAACATGGTCTCACAGAATGGGTGGGTCTGATGGGAGGTCAGCTGAAGTGCAAGCATTGTCATGCAAATGAGCTACTTAGCCATGGATTTCTTCTCAGGCCTCACAACTGCTGGCAGCTGCGCAGTAACTCTCTCCTTCAGACAGCTTGGGTTCCCTGGCACCCAATCTTGCTCATCACTTTCCCCCTTGGGTTTACACGCGCAAGGCCCAGCACCCCTGCTGTAGAGGAACCCACCAGACACCCACTTCCATGTCACGGTGGGAGGGGTTGCCCAGCACAAAGCAGTCGGTTGGGAAATCCGCTGATACATCCGCCTCGCCAGCTGACACTCGCATGGCACATAACATTCATGGTCCAGTTCTTCAGAGCTACATGGTGCCACGCTGCCCTTTCTCCCTTGTCCCACGGGGTCATGCAGTGAGCCCTCATCCCCCAGCCTGACGTCTCAAGCACTCCTTAGTACAATTACCCACACCTGCCTCTTCAAAGAGTCCCCTCACCCCTAAATCATCCCCTGCACTGGTCCTGGTTTTCCAGTGTGAACATCTGCTCCTTGTAACTGCGATGGAGGAAAATTACATCACTGACAGGGGCCAGGCTGCCTGGCTGGTTTCTGCCTCTGGCTGCTTTCCCTGTTGCTTCTACTGCTCCGTAGCTAGATCTCAGAGCCCCCAGAAGACAGTAGAGCAGCTCAGGCAGATGAGGCCTCCTTTATTTTCATTAGTTCTGTCAGTGGCCACTGAAAGGACACACAGTGCCCAGGGGTACCAGATTTAAGAACCCAGGGCAGAGGCAGCCAATGTTGGACAGCTGGCAAGTGGTAACACTGTACACACTTTATCTGCTCTTCATGGGGAAAGGCCAAATTTGCTTGCCAGTGCAGAGCCCCAGAAAATGGGCCATGTGCTGGGGAGATTCATGGGGAGACCTGGCAATAGAATCCTCTCCCCCCATGTTGCACCCTCAGGCGCCCTCCTCCATCCACACCTCCGGGGAGGATCCTTTGGCCTATGCAATCCCTCAGCCCACAGGAGGATGGCTGCAAGGAGGCTTTGTCCAGCTCTGATGTGGAAGATCCATAGATGCGGAGTACTGGCTCTCCACAGCCCGCCCCTGCTATGCAGTAGAGCTGTACTAATGGCACAGCACAGGGACAGGCTCCCATAGGAGAGAGAAACAGCTGTCCTGGCAAACGCATGACGAGCTCGTCAGATGTGCCTTTTCCCCACCTGCACAGTACAGTGTATGCCTGCACTAGAGCTGCAGTTCATGCCCCACCTTCCCTCACACCCCCTGTCTGGGTAGCTAGGCCTTCAACCCACTTTCCCTCCCGACAGTTCCCTTCATTCACTCACTCGTAACTCTGACAGCCTCCCACTCTTCCTTTAATCCTTTCTGCACCCATCCCCCCCACAAAGCCGGTCTGTGTTAACCCACCACTGCTCAGCTTATTTGTAGCTTTAGATCTGTTTTACTCGCCTGGCCCCCATCACCGTCCTATGGGAGCACCTCACAGACTTTAATGGGTTTATTTGCACAGCACCCTGCAAAGCAGGGCAAGGCGACTGTCCCCATTGTACAGATGGGGAAGCGAGGCACAGAGAGACCTAAATGACTTGCCCAACATCACACCGGAATGCTGCAAGCTCTTTGGGGCACGGGTTTCCTTGTCTGACTTTTGGCTCTGTGTTTGGCAACTGGCCATGCACATCTGGTAAATGTGCCATGTACATCTAAGGTGTCACAATAACAAGAATAAGCATTTTAATGCTGTGCATTGAGAATTAAGTATGTCAATCCTATTATTATTATTAATATTATTATTGCAGACTTAACCCCTGAACCAGCAAAACTCTTAAACCCTTCATGCACAAGTAACCCCGTTGTGCCAGCTGGTGTCAATCAGCAAAGCTCTTTGATTGGAAGATTGATGCTGATCTATACCAGCTGAGAATCTGGCCCAGTGACTGCAATGGGCCTCCACACTTGCTTAAGTGCTTTGCTATGCAGGGGCTTTAATTCTCAGCATTTGCTTTCCTGTTTACATTACTTTCCCTTTGGCTTGCTCTTTGGGTTTTAATGCATTTGAAAACACTATGCTGTTTATAGCAAGGAAGCGAAGAGCCACAAGTTGGTGCCACCTACTTAGCAACAATAGTTTGACTTGTGGTTTCTGAAAGGTCTTGCAGAGACAGATGGAAGCTATATTAATTCTGTTCTGGTTATGACTCACTGCAGTTAGGCCACTGATGAATGTGCAAATCATTTTTATTTGAGATGTTCTATTCTACTGGTATTATGCTTTGGAAAACTGCAACCCCTTTTATGAGAATGCTTTTTTACAGCTTATATAAGGCCCAATTCTGAAAGGTAGAGCATTCCCTTATGCTGCACTGACTACCCGCTAGCTCCCATTTAAGTTATTGGGAGTTGGGGATGCAGAGTGGAAACCTGATCAGAGATGAGAGCCAGAACTGGTTCAGATCTTGCCTGGAATTTACACACGCTATAACCTTAGAAAGATACACGCTGGACTGAGGCATTTCTGGAGTTCTTCTTATTTACCTTTGATACAGTGATGACAGGCAGTCATTTCGCAGACACTACTAGAGATGGATGAAGCAGTTCAGTAATAATGGAGCCAGCCCAATCAAGCCACAGTTCCTGAACTGAACTCAAACATTTATTCAGGTGCAAAAAAGTTCAAAAAGGTTGATATCCCCCTACCCTCCTCACTTCTCCTTTACTCCCTTTACTTCTCTGTGGATCGGCAACAGGTCCTGGGTTCTTCTTCCCTACCAAAGGGACTATATGTCCTCTCCTTTGCCAGCAGGCACCCCTGGCACCTCTTTTGAAGAACAGAAGATTCAGTAGCTCAGCCAGTCTTGGTTCTGTGCCTGGAGTCCTACTGAAATCAAATCTTGGGCCCACAGCCACTGGGTGCCCAGAGCCAGAGAACGTGAATATGAAAGCAGCAGCAGCCACTGCTCACTTGGGTGCTAGGCCACACCAGAAACTCTCCCGAGGCAGAGGGGTAATTGTGCAGAAGAAGAACACTTCACTGGGCAATCCCATGTCAAGGCCTGCTCAAAGGTTGGAAGGAGAGAGCCAGGATGCTACTACAGTACAGCTCTGAGGAAAGTAGGTCTTACAGCAGGGTTACCAGCCCCTCCAGAAGTTCACATATGAGCACTGCACACATTTTTGGATTCAGAATGGAAACTTCCATTTAACACATAAGCTCTTGCTAGACTTATCATGAATCCTGATATACTGTGATAACCCAGTTTTGCTTGAGGGAGGAATGTGAAATTATCACACAATGTCATGAGCAATCTTACATGATCTCATAGTAATTCCAAAGATGTCTGCTTACTGTACATTGCCATCACAGTGCCTTTTAATGGGTGTGGGAAATGCATGATAAACCCATACAGCTCAGGTTTATTGATCCGTTTACATGACTTTGTTTTACCTGCAGGTACACCTTTGAGTAGTAACTCTTCTTTCTGTATACGCTGAAGCACATTTTCTTGTTTAATAAACTGGTTAAAAAGCTACTTAATTCTATCTCAGTACGTTTAATAATTGCTGTAAATTACACTGAATATCAACAGTGTGATTAGATGTTTATAGCTTGTGTGTGACTAGTCTGTCTATGGAGTATAAGAGTCAGTTAATCATCAGTTTCATTTTTATTCACTCTGATTATATTACTAAGTATAATGGTTAGAATTTGTGTAAAATCTTATGCTGTAGCTATAAAGTAGCACTTTTAAGAGAGATGAATCAAAAGAGAAAATCTTGAATTTGAACCCCTTCAAAATGGAGGGTGCGGAGGTTGGATTTGAATAGAATCATAGAATCATAGAATATCAGGGTTGGAAGGGACCTCAGGAGGTCATCTAGTCCAACCCCCTGCTCAAAGCAGGACCAATTCCCAACTAAATCATCCCAGCCAGGGCTTTGTCAAGCCGGGCCTTAAAAACCTCCAAGGAAGGAGACTCCACCACCTCCCTAGGTAACGCATTCCAGTGCTTCACCACCCTCCTAGTGAAATAGTGTTTCCTAATATCCAACCTAGACCTCCCCCACTGCAACTTGAGACCATTGCTCCTTGTTCTGTCATCTGCCAACATTGAGAACAGCTGAGTTCCATCCTCTTTGGAACCCCCCTTCAGGTAGTTGAAGGCTGCTCAGAATCACTTTCACAATTGGTTCCAGGTCACATCCAAAGAGTATGTGTCGTGGGTGGGGGTTTATTTTGTGGTTTGGATGCCATCCAAATCTCATGAGAACCTGCTCAAGGGACCAGAAAATCTCATAAGATCATCTGATCATCAGCTGGCAATATTTCAGTGTTGCTAAATCCACATCCTAGCCTTCCTTCTGCCTCAAACTTGAATCCAGTCCCAGCCTAAACCAAATACAGAGCTGAACACTGCAATGTTGGCTAATCTCTGCTTTTCCGTTTAGCAGTGGAAATTCCCACAAGGCCATGCATTCCCACCACCATGCCTACGGGCAAAAAAGAATGACTGGGATGCCTTTTGGAGCCAGCCAAAGCTACGCTTTTATTTGACAAAAATATGTTAAATAGTGAGCATTAGTGTTACATTTCAATTAATATGGCCAATTTCACAAAGCTGAAAATGGGGTAGGAACAAATGGTCAGTTTTCACATGGAGAGAGGCAAACAGCAAGGTCCTTTAAGGATCTGTATTGGGTTTTGTGTTGTTCAAAATGTTCATTAAATGATCTGAAAGAGGAAGTGAACCGGGAAGTGGCAAAGTTTGCAGATGATACAAAATAATTCAAAATAGTTAAGTCCAAAACTGACTGCAAAGAGTTACAGGGGGATCTCACAAAACTGGGTGATGTGGCAACAAAACGGCAGATGAAATTCAGCATTGATAAGTGCATAGTAATGCACACTGGAAAAAATAATCTCAACTAAAACTATATAGTGATGGATTCTAAATTAGCTATTACCTCTGGATAGTTCTTTGAAAACTTCAGCTTAACGCACAGCAGTGGTCAAAAAGGCAAAGAGACTGTTAAGAACTATTAGAAAAGGGATAGAAAATAAGACAGAAAATATCATAATGCCACTATATAAATCCATGGTGTGCTGACACCTTGAAATTGCGTCCTGTTTTGGTCATCCCATCTCAAAAAAGATTGGAATTGGAAAGGTTCAGAGAAGGGCAACAAAGATGAACCAGGGTATGAAACAGCTTCCACCTGAGGAGAGACTAAAAAGATTAGGGCTGGTCCAATTTAGAAAAGAGATGATTAAGGGGGGATGTGAGCGAGATCTATAAAAATCATGAATGGTGTGGAACAGAACAGAGAAATGTTATTTACCCTTTCCACAATACAAAACATCAGGAGTGACCCAGTTAAATTTATAGTCAGCAGGTTTAATACAAACACAAGGAAGTATTTTTCATACAACACACCATTAACCTGTGGAACTCACTGCCCTGCGATATTGTGATGGCCAAAAGTATAACTTGATCTGAAAAAGAACTAGATAAGTTCATGGAGGATAGATCCATCAATGGCTGTTCTTCTGTACACTCCCCTGGATGCTCTAGTACTGGACACAGTCAGAGACAGGATACTGGGCTAGATGGATCACAGGTCTGACCCATTATGGCAGTTCCCATGTTCTTAAAGGTCATAGGATAGTTGTTGGAGTGTTGGATGCCATATTAATTTTGACACTGAGCCTTGAGAAATTCCGATTCAGTAAAGATGTGTTCCAAGAACATTCATATTATCTCTATTAATTCAACAGAGAGGTTTGTTGGTGGGTCACGTTAGACACTTCCAGTGATTGGGCATGCTGTCTCCACAGCAATCGCAGCCTCTGTCAGCCTGGGGAGAAGAGAGATGGGGACACAAAGTAGGTTCACCTGCATGACAGTGGTGCGATGCTACTCCAAGGGCCTTCCCACTCAGTGTATTTTAATGCCTCCCCCACTCCTTTAGAATTCCACACCTTCTCCATCCCTCTGCAGTAAATCTTCTAAAGTGCTGCTTGTTTCTTCGCCTTGCATACATAAAAAGCAGGTAAAAATGGAAAGAGGTATCCCTGCTTACACTGTGAAACAACACGGCTGCCACTGAATGGTCTGCATATTTCAGGGTGTAGGAGCAGATGGGCAGGTATCTTCTTGGCGCTGCCTGAATCTCACAGGAAGGATCAGTTTGATGGCTATTTATTATTTGTATTACAGTAGCATCAAGGATCAGGGTCCCACCACACCAGGCCCCGTAGAAACCACTTCAAGTTGGAGTCCTGAGCTACTTTCATGTGACATTTCGCAGCTGCCACTGTGTGTGTGACATGTGACATCTGTGTGAGGGTGTGTGCGCACCTGAGTTCAGGTGAAATGAAGGCGCAAGCTGAAGCTTTGCCGAAAAACTGAACAGAGCCCATCTCTGTCCTTGGTAAGTGCTTGGAAATTCTGGTTATGGCAAGAACTGGAAGTAGAGTATCTGGAGTACCAGGAATTTAACAGTGCCCCCTTACTACCACGCTAGGGCACTGGTGCAAGCATTGACATCAGGGGCAAAGTCCCACATCAGACTTCTGCTGCATGGAGAACATAAAGTTTCAGTGCATTTTCTGAAAGCCTGCTACCTAAAAATTCAGCATAACATGGCCACCTGGACAGAATGTTAAATTTCACCCACCCTCCTCGACATATACCGCAGCAGTCCCTGCTGAGTTCACTGCGCAGATACTGTTTCAGAATGGAAATCACAACTTAATTATATTTTGGGGTGGGTGAGGGATTTGATAGGAGATTTCGTTCTGAGACCGATCAGGTCTCACTTGGGTTAGAAATCAGGATATTAACATTGCTCATTTTAATTTTCTCTCTGAGTCAGATTCCCACTGTTTGAATTTGAGCTCAGTTTGTTCTGTTCATTATGATGGAATGTGCATGAATTTGACATTAAACTGATTATCTCGGAAAACAGTAGCAATCATTCCCCCTTTTCCTGGGTACACTTGAGATTATATCTTTGTGGCTGACATAAAAATACAGAGCAGGAATAATAAGGCAGAGAGAAAACAAAACATTTATTTCAAATGTAGTGGATGGGGTTCTTAAGAAATGGGCAAATTCTGCCCTTGTTTACATGGCTACAAACCATACTTCAGTAGTTTTACATGGGAGTGACTGGGGGTTGAACATGGCTCTGTGGTTTCTAACTAGGAAGAGAATCTTTCCTTTCCAATCACAATCACCAACAACCTGGCATCTGGACTTCACAGTGATCATGGTTTAATATGTGGCAATTCTGGCCCTAACTCTTGACCTGTCCTCCATGTACATGACCATACAAACACATCTATGCACAGTCTCCCACACCCGCATGCACCCTTACCTGTCCATATTTAAACATTCCCTACTTCACACCAGCACTGTGCCCCTAACAATCGCCGCTTCTGTCCCCTCACACTGCGCCCCTACACATTTAGGCCCCAATCCTGCAACTGAATCTGTTTGGATGGATGCCCATGCCTGGCACTTTTACACAAATGGCACTTTGGGGGTTTGTTGCCTAAAGTTAAGACTCTTGCCTAGGTTGTGAGAGGTCCTGGGTTCAAATGCTGCCCAAGTCCTCTCGGTAAATGTGAAAGTGAGGATCTCTTTATGTCCTTCTAAAAAGGTGCTGTAGTTCAACTGGAAGTTATGATGCAGGCATCAGTGAGTGACATTCTCTGGCCGGTGTTATGCAGGAGGTCAGACTAGATTATCATAATGGTCCCTTCTGGCCTTAAAACCTATGAAGTCCCAAAGGTCTCTGACTGTCATAAGGGCACACACCTGCAAGGATCTAATGGCAGGACTGGGGCCTGACATGGATTTGCAGGTCAGCTCACGTATACAGGGAATCAGGCAAGAAGAGAATTTCCTACAGAAGTGGAATAACCACCTTTCTGTAGCATTCTTACGCCAAGCATGGAATTCTAGAGCAGGGATATAGTTCTCTATTCAACTTTACAGGCTTTTAGAGTTAATTTCTTTAGACCCCGGTTTAAATTCCGTAGAACTCTATTGGTATCATCTCTATCCAATTATTTTCCAAAAGGGTAAAATATATTAAGACATGATTAACATTTGCAATCAGTGAACTGATAGTTCCCTTAATGTGACAACTCTTATGGACACGCGCAGCACCTTCGACGCACTTCATGTTAACAAAATAGCATGTGGTGACAATAACAAACTGTACTGCACAAGCCTTTTTCTCGGTGACTAAACTGCCTTTCCAAAGGAAGGAACATTCATTTGGATAACCCATCAACAGCAGACAACCCCCATTTACATTTTTTTCCACTTGCATTTTCCTCCAAAACTATATTAAAAAAAACCATCCCTAAAATATGGTTGGAAACCTGAATGCAAATAAGGTGCCGTACGATTTATTACGAAATTTCTTCTACTCTGACAGTCTGGTACCCTGAGAGAGACAATAATAGCTCTGACAAGACATGAGTGAAAAATGGATTGGAGCCACATCGTTGCTTTGCTACATGACTGGTTATTGAGGGAGGCTGTCAGAACTGCACCAGCGTTCTCATGGAGAGCTCTCTCAAAGGCTGCGTAGGACACCAGAAAAACGGAAAGGACGGGGATGTTTGGATTAGTCACTGCTAGGTGGGAATAAACAGGGAAAGGCGACACGGCTCTCTCTGTGCCACATCACTTATCTGTAGGGGAGGAAGAGGAGAGAAATCTCTTCTGCACTTTGACTGCAGCACAAGGAATGTTCAAATTTCTCTACGCAAGTCCCCTGTTCCTCTGCACCCATTTTTCGGGATCTACTCAAAAGTTTTCTGCAGACCCATCAGCCCCACACATGAGTCTCTGTCATGCTGGCAATAACTGCTACTTTCAAGCAATCTAACTCAAAGCTGAGATGGAGATTGGAAGGTCTGTGAGGCAGGGCCTGTTTGCACAGTGCCTAGCATGTTGGGGTGCTGAGCCCTCACTGTGGCCCCTAGGTGTTACTGCAATACAAATAATAATAGCAACATAAGCTTCCCTATTTCTGTACCACGTGACATGCTATTACAAGAGAGCAGCTCCTAAACGGTTACCCGCTCTACAAGGCCCATGCATGAAACGATCACACTGCAGAGCTCTTTCCCTCGCAATTCTTCCATACCTCTCACCTTCCAGAAGAAGAGGGGCTCCCACACGTCAGTACATCCCTCTACATCCCATTACTGAAGTTCAGTTGCAGTTTATGAATAATACACACTTCACATACAGCTGTGTCGGTGGGCTAAAAGGGGACACATACACAAGAGGGGGCTGACTTGGGAGATTGTTCAGTCAAAGGGATGGCTATGGGAAGGGGACACAAGCAGGTGGTTACACTTTGATTTCACAGTCCATATAACACACCTGCCATTGCAGTGCACGCTGTGACACTCTACCTTGCACTTGTAGGCTCTTGGCACAGTTATCACCGAAAAAGATGCTCGACGTGTGAGCCTTGTGTAACCCATACACCTCCGGGGTTACCATCTAGTGGCACCGAGACCACTTAGAGATTAATGAGTCTGCTCTACAGCCTTAGCTAAGGAGCATAGGGCTTTTAGCTCAAGCAGTAGAGGCTCATACACTAAGCTCCAAAGGTCCCAGGTTTGATCCTGCTTGCCAATGACTGTGGTCTGTCAGTGTTACACCTGTAAATCAAGAACTTTAGAACCTCTTGCCCCATGAACATCATACAGATAAAGAGAGACTCGTTCCTCAACTCATGCTCTTACAAAGGAGATTTTTTTCAGTTTGACTCTTATCATTGTCAGCCCACTATACGCAAAGGCATCTACACCACGATAGCACTGATTCCAAGGCAGAGGAGGAGTACAACACAATACGCTCCACAGCACCTTTCACACAGAATGCTCCAGGGCAGATTAAACCTGACTCCTGGCTGATGGAGGTAAAGCAAGTTACACTGTGTCATGCAGAGATGTTACAGAGTAGGAATGCACAAGGAAGAGATGACAAGACTAAAGAAGAGGCATCATTCTGGGGAGTTTGAAAGGCTCCAGAACTAAGATCTGATGCTTTTACTGCACAAAGCGTTGGAGTTACAGGCAAGACAGTTTTGAAACTGCGAAATGGAAACAGTCCCATCAATAAGAGGTTTGATTGCTGGACGGAGAATCTCAGAGTGGAGAGAGAAGAATCGGGGATAGAAAGAGAAGAAGTCAGATTTGTGGTAGAAAAGGGGGAGAGAAAGATGTGGAGATTGAATACTAGGAAGACACTGTCAACTTGGATCCTGAAACAAGCAGGGGGTCCGTAGGGATTTCTGATTATGACGGTTATGTGCTCTTGCTTTTGGGAGTGGAGGAGAAGACAACAGGTCAGATTCTCCACTCACTTCCTCCTGAGTTACAGTGGTACAATGCCACCGTAACCTACACTGGAGTAAAGCAGGCTAAGTGAAAGGAGAACCAGGTCTGGTGTATTTTGGACTAATCTATAACTACGTTGCCACCAAGAAATGATCAGGATGATTCTTAGTGCCGACGCTATTTTGGAGGGGAAAGTCAGCAGATTTTCAGTTAGAAAATGTGGCACACAGAGAGGGAGCTTGGGCCAAGCCTTAAGTTCTTGACAGGATAAGTAGACTAGAATAACAGAGGAGGTGAAGGGGTGACATTATAGTTGACAGGGCTCTTTCACCAGTGAGTGGAATATCGGTTTGGACATACAGAGCTGGAAGAAGTCATGACAGAGCAAGTCTTTACTGGCAGAAAATGAAGACATGGTTATATCTGCAGAGGGGGATGCGTTAGTGCAGATGGGATGCCTCAGGCTGATCCCAAACCAGAGACTCACAGGAAGACAGAAGAGAGAAAAGAAAGGGACTAGTAAGACTGGCAGGTACACAACTCAAATGGTGGACCGATGTCCATTGCTAATCGCAATAAAGGGACAAGCATGGAGACAGAATTGAAACAAAGTGAGCAAGGCACCTGGTTTGAGAAGGATGTGATGCAATGATTGGCAGCAGAACTGAGATTAAAGAGAGCACATGAGCTACAATTAGGCTTGGCAGAATTCAATTTGTAAGTGTTAATAATTCCAATGGATAATACCAATGTTTATTTTAAAGCATTTTTTTCTGATTTTATCTATTTAAATTTTCACAATTATGCAAAATTAGGGGGTTTAAGCATTTTGAATTATGTATCTAACTGAATTTTTACTGTTGCAGGAAATTATGGGGGTTGAGCAACAGAGGGGTCAGACAGTAATTATTTAATGATAGTAAGCCCTGAGACTCAAAAAGTTAAAACTTTATTACCATTAATACACAAGTTGCCAACTTCACATGTCAAAAAATAAAATGTAAATATCCTTAAATCGAACTCTAATAAGTTCTCAAGCAGACTTTACTTACTTTGCCTATTTGTGAATTTCGATTATTACTGATTGAAATAATTTTCATCGGTTTGTGTGTGTATGGTGAAATCATTTATTGACATTTATTGATAAAAATCCAACCCTTCCAAGCCTAACTATAATCAAACGAGAGAGGCGATCCTCTGACCACAGCAGCTGCACTATGACAAGGACCAATCCCAGACTGCAGATTGGCAAGGGGCTGTTTTGGTGAGACAGATGAACACATAAAAAGAGGGTGACCATATTTCCCTATGTTGAATACGGGACACCTGGTAAAATTACTCGTATTCAAGCGAGTTCAGTGGCAAACAATCAGAACTATGCAGTACAAACGTTCAAATTAACATCAAGTTGACTGAGCCCCCGTTAAAAAGAAATACTGCGTAGCTGGATTCTTTTTATTTACCTCCTTATCTTTAAGACTTTAGGGTTCACACAGAGAGGGGTGACACACACACCCCTACTCCCCCATTCACACAGGGAGAGGTGACACACACATGTACACCTCTCTCACACGGGGTGTGGAGGGGGGTGACCGACCAACCGACCCCACCCTCCCTGCCTGGCGCTCTCTGCCCCCCATGCCTGGCTGGGACCCTGGGACGGAACCGCCTCTCCTGGTACCTGGCGCTGCGTCTTCCTGAGGCAACACGTGGGGGGCATGCAGGGTCACATGCCCCCCCCCCCCAGATTTCTGCCTGAGTTCACACCAGAATGTGGCCAGCAGCAGCCTTTCAGCACTGAGCGGGAGGGAAGGGATGGGAGCTGCTTCCAGCTGCAGGGTGGGGGAGGGAGGGAAGGGGATGAACCTGGCCTGCGTCTTTGCAGAGCTCATCTCTTCTTTTCCCTCCTTCTCTCTCCGTGGCTGGAAGCAGCTGATCCCTTCCTGCCTGCACAGGCTGTTGCTAGCCACAGACATAACCCAACTGCCTCCTGTCTCCTCCCCCCCCCCCACCCTCCGGCTACAGCGCAGGCAGGAAGGGGTTAAGCCCTAAGGATGCATTGTGCACCAGGGCCCAGGGAACCTGACTGCAGGGGCTTCAGCGAACCAGAGAGGTGGCTCAGCAGGGGAGGGTGCCTAGGGGATGGAGCAGCCCCGCACTCCGTGGGAGCAGGACCCATGGTTGGGGGGAAGGGGTGAAGAGGTTGCTAAGCCCCTGCCCGGGGGCTGCTGTGGAGCCTGCAGGTTCAGGGCATGACCAGGCTGGAAATCGCTCCCCACTTCCCCACTCCAGAGCTTAGCTGAGGGGTGGAGAGGTGTCCCCGTGCCAGTGCTGTGCTGGGCTTTGGCACATGCAGGGCTTGGCTCCTCCTGGCCAGCGCCCCGAGCTGGAGGATCTTGGGTTTCCCCGGGGCGCCGGCCCAGCCAGAGGCAGTGGGGGAAGGAAGGAGCTGCTTGCCAGAGTGCTGGTGAGCTGAGCGCCCCGACCAGGGGCTGGTTCTCCCCACAGCGCTGGGAGCGGGACGTGCCCTGCCAATGGGGATATGGAGGAGCAGCGGGGCTGGGGGGAGGTGAAGGGGCAAAGCAGGGAGAGGACAGTGAGGGGGAGCACATAAAGGGTGGATAGGTGGCCAACAGAGACAACATATAGCTGGCTGCTGCCTGGCACCTGCCTGCATTCACCAGCCACCACAGCTTGCAGCGTGCAGCCAGTGCCGGCCGGAAACGGGACGGGGGGCAGGGCCCTGCTGGCCGAGAGCTGGCATGCAGTGAGGGGCTGCGCTGACAGACCAGCCTGGGGAGCCTCTGGCCTTGCACACCCACCCCCATCGTCGGCCACTGGACCTTCCCCCCTCACTGCTGATGAGAAGGCGGCTGGTGAGCAGGGGTCTGGCCAGCAGCAGGACCCGCCAGTACTGATGGTGGGGACGGACAGAAAATATGGGACAGTTTGCCCATTTTTAAGAAAAAATCGGGACACCTGCAGAAGGGCTTAAAAACGGGATGTCTGGTCACCCTACATAAAAAAAGATGCTTAAAAAGGGAACAGTGGAGGCAAGATAGTAGCCAGGGGGAGAGAGAGATTCTGGTGTGGGGGGAGTCTTTTTTTTTTTTTAGAAAAGCGGTGAATGCGACAGCTGCTTGGGGGCTATGGGGAAGGACACCAACGAACAGAATGTGGTTAATTATAAAGGAAACACAACTTATACAAATACAGTTAAACAACATTGCTAAGACTTGGTCAAAAAGTGTGAGAGGGGACATCCCTTCCAAATCCACAGGAATGCCGTTTCAGTCAATGAGTACCTTTTATAAACAGGCTGCCTAATAATGAACTTACAGCCAGTCTCAAGGAGTTGTGTTAATTTCAGACATGATGTTCTTGCCTAGCAGCCTTTGTAACAAGAGGTCCCATGGTTCTTCGAAGGTGTTAACTCCCAAGGTGGTTTTGTAGTCCCCATTTGTACTGATACTTTTATCAACAGAAAAGAAAATGTGGAATATGGTATCCAACTCCACGGGTAGGTGCTAACCAAAGGCAGAACAATCAGGATTGCACAATCAGGACTTAAAAATATTGCTGGGGTGGGAATCTCTTAACGTTGTCCTGCCAGACTTGGGAGGAAGCTGCAGAAGGTGACCACTTTGGAGCCATATCCCGATTTTCTCAGTTTAAGAAGCCATTTTCATTCTGGAACAAAACTGACTGAGCTGACAGAGGAAAGATGCCCTTCCTCCCCTCATGAACCCAAGACATCCTGCTTGCAAAAGCATTGCTTGCACTCTATATGGATGTGAGGCAGGGCCGCCCAGAGGGGGGGGAAAGTGGGGCAATTTTCCCCAGGCCCCGGGCCACACAGAGGCCCCCCACGAGAATATAGAATTCTATAGTATTGCAACATTTTTTTATGAAAGGGGCCCCCAAAATTGCTTTGCTCCAGCCCCCCTGAATCCTCTGGGCAGCCCTGATGTGAGGGCAAGTCAACCTCTGCATTATCTGAAGGGATTCACATCTCATGCACTGGAGAGAGAACAGCTGAGACTGTATGGTGGATGGGGCAGGTTGATTCTGGCTGCAAACTCCCTCATGCTGCAAAGCAAAACCCTCCTAATTAGCACCACAAAAGCCATACTGCCCCTCTCCCTTCTCTGTGAGGGATGGAAAGAGGTGTAAATGGCAACCTGCTTGGACCAAACAAATGTAAAGGAAGTTTCTGTGATGGGGTGCCCTTTATAAGACTGCATCTACCCTTTGCTTCAATGAATTAACTGCAAACAATTATATTAACAAGTCAAAACCATTGATGACAAGTGGGTGTAATGGGACAGCAACACACACTCATGGTTACTGACCTACTCTCTCCTTCAAAAGGTTACGGGGAATGTATCTGAAGAGTAAGGGAACTCAGTCCAACCTTCTTGATCTCCTAGAGCACTGTAGTGACCCATCACTAATTAGAGATCTTCACGCCCTCCCCACCTGGTCTTACTTAGGCAAAACTCAAAGTAAAGTCAATGGGAATTTTGCCTGAATAAGGACCAGATAAGAACCAAAGTCCTGCGTCTCTTGTCACATCATCTTTACATGGAAACAACTCCATGGATTTTAGTGGGATTACTTCTGACTTACACTGGTTGAAACGAGAGGTGAATCAGACCCTGAGGGCCAAATCTTGTCCTCTGTTTACACCAGTATTTATCTGGTGGATTTTTGTTGTAATAAAACAAGGAGCAGAATTTGGCACCAAGTACAGCCCTCAGGATTCAGAGTACAGCCCTTAGGATTCGGCCCACAGTTAGCCATCAAAATAATTTAACTAGAGGCAAAACAGGGCAGCTTGGGAAGCTTAGTAGACCCAATAATTCCATACAATCATTTTTCCTGGAAAAAGCTCAACAGGAAACCTTTTTAAATGTGCCAAGATTTCACATTGCAATAGGTGCTGTATTTTGTTTAGCATTACTCCATTGCTACACGTTTCCGATAATGTTTCCCTCCCAGAGCTCTGAACAGCTCACATAAGTCAGGCACTCATTCTAGGTATTAAGATCACTCACAATTATTTTGTTCCAAGTGCACAGGTTTGTCTTAAGTGTGTGTTCTGCAGTATCTTGTTACTTCCACAAATACTATGAAATTGCTTTATACCTGGGACAATGTGGCTTAACAGACTATACAGCCATATAACTGCCCATTTTTACTGCTAGCAATGAGGCCTGATGGCTCACCAGCTGATGGCTCTAGCTGTCGACCGTAGGACAAAAGTTTTTTTAAAATTCCTAACTTTTTCAGAAATTATATTCTTGAAAATGCATGTGTAAAAATAAGGAAAACAACCAACCAACCAACCCCCCACCCCCAACAATAAAAACCCTTCCCAGTTAATGGACACTGGAATACACTGCACTCCAACTGCATTTCATTCTGTGATATAACGTTCTTATCACAGGGAATAAGGTCCGGCACAATTTGAGGTTTGGGGAGAAGGAAGGGGGAATAAATTTCAGACTACTTAAAAATAATCATAAAAGTTGTAGATAGGAAAAACAGTTTATAATTACCTCTGTTGAGGGAAGCTGAACTGTTTATATCTCCGGTAATAAAGGAAGACTCGGACTGCTTTCGAACTGTGTCATTCCACATTCTACGGATCCGGCTCTGAAGAAGAATTGAACCACATAGGTAATGAATTTTTAGCAGCTGCAGATAGATTTCTTTCTGCCTCACTAAAGATGGCTTACTGGCATGTCTAGAGGATGAGACATCTTCCTATCCAGTTGTAAGTAAGCAGTTTCTGATTGGCTATCACCCGCCTATTGCATACCAGCAGGGCCGGTGCTACCATTAAGGCAAACTAGGCGATTGCCTAGGGTGCCAAAATTTTGGGGCACCAAAAAGTGGTGCCCCCAATTTTTTATTTACACTGTTCCTCCCCGAGCATGCCGTCGCTGCTCCACTTCTCCCGCCTCCCAGGCTTGCGGCGCCAATCAGCTGTTTGGCGCCACAAGCCTGGGAAGGGAGGAGAATTGGAGCGGGGGCGGCGTGCTCAGGGAGGAGGTGGAGCAGAGGTGAGCTGGGGTGGGGAGCTGCCACACGGCTCCCCGAGGGGGGGAACTGCCGCGGGGGGGGGGGGGGGGGCCTCAAGGCGGGGAGGGGGGGGCGGGGAGCTGCCGCAGGGCTGGGGGGGGGGGGGGCGCAAGGTGGAAGTTTCACCTAGGGCGTGAAACTTCCTTGCACCGGCCCTGCATACCAGACACTCGCTGCCTGGCTTCAGAACATGAATTTGTATCTCAAATAAGAAGTGCATCACAGGATAGCATATAGTTTCTAAATATTAATAAACAAGCAGAACAGACCGTGCACAAAATAACCTCCATGCAAGATATTGTTCCAGCCGTGTAGTGTTGAATGACTGAAACTAACTCACAGAAAATAGCATGAATGCTTCTAAAATTCCCTTGTTGTATATTGATTTGTATCTGTTTTTCCCCCTAAGTATACTGGAATAGTTGTTTTATGTCTAGGCATCTTTGGATGTGCTCAAGTTTTCTAGAGGTTTATTATCCACTGTGGGGAAGGTGAGAAATAAATACAGCCACAAAACAAGAGAAGTTATATTCCCCTAATGAAAAACAGTGAAGATTTTGACATTTATGGTATAGCATTTATTGAAGAGGTCTTGTTGTGTTATCCCAGATTTAGCCATCTTCTGTTTTGTCTTTCAGATGGGTCATGGGGCATTTGCCTTTGTCACTCGCACCACACCGCCTCATCCCCAAGCCTGCGCTTTGGAAAATCTGCTGACAGATTTCCAACGGGCTAAGCAGCAGCGAGCAGGGGCAGTTTTTCAGAACAACTCATCTCTGGGTAGCGCCTGTTGTTCCTTGAAAATCTGGTCATTTCTTTTAGGTGCCTGAAGATGGAAGCTGATCCCCTTTGGAAAACCCAGTCACTTATTTAGATGCCTAAATGGGAGGTGTTGAGCGCTGAGCTCTTTTGAATATCTGGCTCCTGATTGCTGGTTGTTTTTCTCCCCATTATCTGGAGGAAGGGTCCAAAGAGACATATTTCCCAGCTGCATTGCTGAATGTCAGGATGAGAGGTGGCCAAATGAACTTGCTACACTGCTGTACAACTGGGACTGTCATGGGCCTTGCATACATGATCCGCCTTTGCTATGGGGAAACCCAATCTGGGGTTGTGGCTTCCGTCATCCCTCCTTGTCTCCTGACGCAGGGAGAACGATTCAGGATGCACTAGCTGCAAGCTAAAGTATAAAAATGCTACTACAATAATAATAAAGGGCCTGAATCACCCCTGCGCAGCTTCAGCATGAGGATGGTGTTATTCCACTGATTTCAGAGGAGTTACACCAGCATCTCATTGGGGTATATGGCAGTGGGAGAACAAGGGCCGAAATACACATGGCTTGCACTGTAGTGTTGCCATGGGCAGCCTCATCTTTCCTAGTTTGTGTGTCAAAGAGTCCGTGCTCTTCAGTGCACGGGAGCTGAGCCCCGGAGAGTTCCCAGAGCAGTAAGCATTATGCTTTTCCACGTAGCCAAACATGGAAGGTGTCCTCCATTTTGATGAGCTTGGACAGACCCAGCAGAGCAGGCTCAGAGAACAGCCACACATAAGGAGTTTGGGACATAATAACCCCCGCCCGAAGAGATGGGTTAGGCAGGGAATTGTGTGCAGTGTTGGGGTGTGTGTGTGTGTGTGTGACTGTGCTTCATGCCTGCAAACTGCTGTGCTGAGCTACTTATCCCCATATGTTGGCAGCAAATGGAAAGCAGATGGTTTTATTATCAGCCTCTATCTTTAACAGAATCCTACACAATCAAAGGTATTGCTCAGGTACAAAGGATGTAAGGCAACCTCTCCTTTTCCCCAACGCAGAACATCATTGGGGCTGATGGGGAGTATAGGGGGACGTAGACAAATTAGAGGATTGGGCCAAAAGAAACCTGAGGAGGTTCAACAAGGACAAGTGCAGAGTCCTGCACTTAGGATGGAAGAATCCCATGCACTGCTACAGACTAGGGACCGAGTGGCTAGGCAGCAGTTCTGCAGAAAAGGACTTAGGGTTACAGTGGACAAGAAGCTGGATATGAGTTAACAGTGCGCCCTTGTTGCCAAGAAGGCTAACGGCATATTGGGCTGTATAAGTAGGGGCATTGCCAGCAGATCGAGGGACATGATCATTCCCCTCTATTCAGCATTGGTGAGGCCTCATCTGGAGTACTGTGTCCAGTTTTGGGCCCCACACTACAAGAAGGATGTGGGAAAATTGGAAAGAGTCCAGTGGAGGGCAACAAAAATGATTAGGGGGCTGGAGCACATGATTTATGAGGAGAGGCTGAGGGAACTGGGATTATTTAGTCTGCAGAAGAGAAGAATGAGGGGGGATTTGATAGCTGCTTTCAACTACCTGAAAGGGGGTTCCAAAGAGGATGGATCTAGACTGTTCTCAGTGGTAGCAGGTGACAGAACAAGGAGTAATAGTCTCAAGTTGCATGGGGGAGGTTTAGGTTGGATATTAGGAAAAAACTTTTCCACTAGGAGGGTGATGAAGCACTGGAATGGGTTACCTAGGGCGGTGGTGGAATCTCCTTCCTTAGAGGTTTTTAAGGTCAGGCTCAACAAAGCCCTGCCTGGGATGATTTAGTTGGGGATTGGTCTTGCTTTGAGCAGGGGGTTGGACTAGATGACCTCCTGAGGTCCCTTCCAACCCTGATATTCTATGATTCTATGACACTGTGAGGCAATAATTCTGCCATGTGGGGGAAAACATCCACATACTTCCAAGGACACTGAGAAACCCAGGGATGAGCGCAAGGGAGACACCTGCCCAGCCCTCACCTATGACATGGGTAAGATGGCTCAAGGAGAGGAAGCATTGTTCTGCACTATGGAAATGTGAAGCCTGGGACTTCCAAGGAATTTTAAAGGAGGTAGGCAGGTGTCCACGAGCCTTAGGGTTCTTGAAAATCCTAGCTGAAAACTCTACAATAACCCATTTTGGTCACACTTTATATTAAGATTCCATTTATAAATGGTTTATAAAGTGTTAATAGATGTCATAAGCAGGTCACAGACATGAGCAGTGTGTGCTATAGTTATAAACGTTTCAGCAGAAGGTGCAACAGATGGTTATGAACAGAGCTGGTTGGGAATTTTCCAATTAAACGTTTTTTCATTGGAAAATGCCAGTTTGTGGGAAAAACAGAAACTGTTCGAGAAACAGTGATGGTTTTTATGAAACACCTGACTCAAAACATTTTTGGTTAATAAAGTTTTGAGATTGTTGAACAGGAAAGTTTCAGTGTTTTGAATAAAACAGACCTCTTGTTTTGAAATGTTCGTACATGTATGCTAACAAAAGGTGAAACAAACCTTGAAATGGAAACAAAACATTTTGGAATTATCAAAATGAAATTATTTGATTGAACTGAACTGATTTTTTTTATAAATTGATTTTTGGTTTTTGAAAATTTGTGAGATTTAGATTAGAAAAAAATATCAAATTCTCATGGGATGGGAAAACTGTTTCCCACTCCTATTTATGAATCACAGTGTAAGTATCCATTGGACTCTATGACAATTGATTTACCCGGTATTAAATCATCTATTAATCGCTTATTAATCCTTTATAAACATTTTTATGAATGGAACTTTAATGTAAAGTGCGACCCTTTTAAATATTTAATTACTAATGGTGGAGAAGCTTGTTTAATTTCTTTGACGTAATTGTTCCTGATTATTAATTATGATGTTTTGGAGTATCTTAACAGGGGAAAATATTTTACGTGGTTTATCTTCCCCTGAAGCTTGTATTTTGCTATAAAATAATAGAATGCTTCCAAGCAATCCCAGGTCATTTCTCTGTAAAACACTCCGAGACAATGCGACACAAATGTTAAATAAATGGTATTAGATACTCCCTATAACCCTGTAGGATCATCATCCATTTTCTGCTGTAATTTTCTTTGTGTGTTGTAATGCTTGTGAGAAGTGCAGGATGGCCAGCCGCAGAGACTGGAGTCCTCTGTTGATACAGAAAACAAGCACAGCACAGGAAGCTGGCGTGGAATCCAAGCACAAACCCACCAAAGTGTCTCAACCTTAGTCTGGAGGGACCGCTAGAGGGTTATGGCCACACTGCACAATTCACCTGGGTGATTGGCACCTAGGTCTGAACACCTGAGTTAGCCTAGCCTGGGTGTGAGAACGAAATTCATTATAGGGCTCTTAGGGAACTAGCTGAAGCAATCTCAGAACCGTTAGCAATGATCTTTGAGAACTCCTGGAGGACGGGTGAGGTCCCAGAGGACTGGAGAAGGGCAAACATAGTACCTATCTTTACAAAGGCAAGAAAAAGAACCCAGGGAATTACAGACCAGTCAGCCGAACTTCGATACCTGAAAAGATACTGGAACAAATTATTAAACAATCAATGTGTAAGAACCTAGAGGATAATAAGGAATAGCCAGCATGGATTTGTCGAAAACAAATCATGCCAAAGCACCCTAATGTCCTTCTTTGACAGGGTTATTGATCTAGTGAATGGGGGGAAGCAGTAGACATGATACATCTTGATTTTACTAAGGTTGTTGATACAGTCCCATATGATATTTGCATAATTAAAGTAGGGAAATGTATTCTAGATGAAATTAATATAAGGTGGGTGGACAACTGGTTGAAAGACCATACTCAAAGAGAGTTATCAATGGTTTGCTGTCAAACTGAGAGGGTGTATCAAGTAGGGGTCTCGACTTGCATAATGCAGTGTTGAGCATGCTTATAAAATCTGTGGGTGACACTAAGCTGGGAAAGGTTGCTAGCACTCTGGAGAACAGGATTAGAATTCAAAACAACCTTGACAAATGTGAGAAGTAATCTGAAATCAACAAGATGAAATTCAATAAAGATAAGTGGTAAGTACTATGCTTAAGAAGGCAAAATCAAATGCACAGCTGAAAAATGGGATAAACTGGCACGTGGTAGTAATGCTGGAAAAGCTCTGAGAATTATAGTGCATCACAAATGGAATGAGAGTCAACAACATGATGCAGTTGCGAAAAAGGCAAATATCATTCTGGGGTGTATTAATGGGAGTGTTGTATATGTAAGACACGCTAGGTAGTCAATAGGCAGACCACTGGCCAAATCTGCACCACCAGACACTTTTGACCAAGAGGTGAAAGGCCCCATGTTCCATTACTATATGCGCTGTGTGCAGTCCCTAGCAGATGTCAGAATACAACTCTTGAATGACACCTTGGAAAACTTAAAATAAATAACAATTTACTTCCAAGACAACATAAATCACAAATTATGTTTTCCTGACAGATTATAAACTGTTATTCACTGCATGTTTCTGTCATAATTTAATAGGTGAATTGGCAAATATAATTAGATCCTTTAGTAATGCAGAATAAGTGTGTGTTTGGTTTCTCTTGATTAAGGAGTCAGCTAGTTTGTTTTATATGAACTGCTCTTCATAAATCAGCATCCTTACACAAGTTAGGGAGTAAAATGCCAAACTCCCAAACAGAATAAAAATTGAATTTTTGGTTGACCAGAGCATAATAAAATTTAGAAAATAAATATTATTATTTGAATCTCAGTTGATTCTTTGCAGAGATCCACAAACTATGGAAACTGAGTAAACCAACAGATTAAAACAACTATTGACAGAAAGTGATAGGCCTCAGCACCCAGCCTATACAAGATTTTTAGCTGCTGTTGTTTTTTTATCAGCATAAATATTTTGTTGGGATAGCACAGTAACCTTGTCATATAAAACACACATTCCTTAGCCTTGGGGAAAAACACCTTTGTTTTCACCTCAATTCATTTAAGGACTGCTTAAGGGATGCTAATTGTAATTTCAACCTAAGGTCACCAAACTGGGCTCGATTCAGGGATGTCACATCTGAAAACATGGGGCCAAATTCTGTTTTGCATGACACTGGCGTAACTCTGAAGCAGCTCCTTTGACTTCTAATGGAACTGCTACAGATTACTACTCCTATAACAAAGAGCAGAGTGTGACCCATGACGTTCAGAAGGGAAAGAATGATACCAAACAGGAAGTCTTTGAGCTGCCCATTTATCAAATCAGTTTTATAATCAACTTATTCCCCCATCAGTTTTACAAGCAAATGAAGCCTCCTTGACTGATGGATTGTTACTGCACAAAGTGATGTACCTGTCCGAGAGGATGTCTCATTTCCAGAAATGAATCCTTTGCCTACAGATCACCCGATGCAAAGAACTATATTAGCAGGGAGGTAAGAAGCATTCCATGCCGGTGAACATACACGGTTTACCTGTGAGCCTGTGGAATATCGTCCAGGAGTCCGTGACCCAGATGTTTTTCCTGAGCCGATGGAGCTCTCCGTACTTTTCCCACTACAGCAATGTGTGCGCAGGCATTTTCCATATTCTTTACGTACCTAGCCAATTAAACAGTAATTTCCATTAGTGGGCAACTCCCTCTCCAGCCTGAGACTAAAGATTTTCAATAGTTTTTTTCCTCCTCTGTGATTCATTAAAATTATAGCTGTTTCTGTGCATTTAGAAGAATTCCATTACACCTTTCAACAGTGTTCTCCTAACACATTAGCTCTACATTTATGATGTCATAAGGGACGGCTTTTATGTAGGAAAGCGGTTCACCGATATCAGTCAAATTTAGCTACCTCTGAGGCACATCAAAGCAGCATGAGAGAAACTAAAGACATTCTATTTATGCCCCAAAATTAATATCTTCATAGATTTGATATGAACTGGCATATTGGCTCATCACGGTGCTACAAGTTATTGCTTCTGGCAGGGGACTAGGAAGAAAATTACAAAAAAAGAAACGTGTAAGAGGAATTGATTTCATATATATATTCAAACTCCAGAAAACTGTGAAACTGACTGTCTTTGAAATGAAGTCTTCTGTGTGTAGAACTGGTGGGAACGGTGCAAACGCCCCCATAAAGCCCTATAATATGACAGACAAGACTGAGGAGTTAATGGGGTAATTTCTCTGGCAGAAATTGATGTCGTTCCCCTGACTTCAATGGAACTACACTGACATACCCCAGCTGAGGCTCTAGGCACTGCAAAAGTGTGGAGTGTGTGTATAATTTAGACTGCACATGCATGGAGACCAGGGAGAGGCCAGAGTGAAAATGGGTCATCTGCTGAGCTGGGTGATCTCAGGCTGTGCCACAAATGTGAAAAAAGGCCACTTTACTTCTCCACGTGAAATGTAAATGCAGTAGGAAACCAGCAGAGGTTAGTCTGTGAGCACACTGTGCTCACTGCTCTCTGATTAAATCTCTCTCCACTCTTCCTATGGGCATTTCAGAAACCTATCTGTGAAACGATTATTTAAATAGCAGATTACAGGTTTTTTTTATTAGGCCTTTCCATAAAAGCTTGAGACAAACACAATACCACGAGTGCCCAATGTGCTCTCGAGTGCCTAATCAGTCCTTTGCTGAGAGAAAATAATTCAATTCCTTTAATTAGCCACCAACTGCTTCCCACCACAGCTATGTGCTGATTTTCCAGTCCGTGAGAGACAGAAAATGTTCCCCCCCCCCCAAAATAATCCCTCTCCCAACCCCTTGGTTCAGGGAAAGAGATTCCCAAAATCCAGGGACTGGACTGGATTCTCCTCTCCCCTACCTTGGCGTAAATCAGCAGTACCCCACTGAAATCAACGACAGCACACTGTCGTAAAACTGGCATGAGAGAGGAGAGATTCTGGCCAAAGAGTGTAAAATAGGCATCCGGTGCTGGAATGGCCACAATGCTATAATGCCATTAAGCGGTGCTGTGCTAGAAAACAAACATTTGCAAGAGGGCTGAGAGTTAGAGCAACAGGGTGTACAGGAAACACAGACTTGAAAGAAATCCAACTTCTTCATAAAAGGAAACACTGTAAATCTGACTAGAATCATTAAAGAGTCAGAGAGCAGAGCAAACCGAAAACACTGAGAGCTGAAACAGGTTTAATGGAGAAATGAAGCTCCCGTCTCCCCAGAAATATACAAACACCAAAAGAGCACAACCCACACCTCAGCAGCATCTGCTGAAATTAGCACTTAACAGGCCAGATTCTGACATGGTCCTTCTGCTGAATACGCTACAGGCAGATCCACTGAAGTCAATGGCACTATGCATGGAATAAGTGATACTGGACTGGGGTAAGGGCATCAGGATCTCCAAAATAAGCAACGGGGCGCCTAGGCTCACAAAAGAATCTCTATTTAGGACCGCACGTAAAGCTGTCAATGGGTACGTCTACACTGCACACCAAGGTTGGGGTATGACTCAGGTTTGGGAGGTGGATCCGAGCCCAAGTCCTGCTGAGACTCGGGTCGAAGCCCTGTCGTTTTGCAGTGTGGACGCAGCTCAAGCCGCAGACTTGAGTCAGAAGGTCTGTGCACTGCAGTATGGCTGCGTTAACACTGCTCTGAGACCTGGGCAGGGGTGCTGGAACAATTTTTATAGCAACGGCGCTGATGATGGTAGCCATGGAAACCATGCATTTGGTGTTTGTTATTTACTTCAAGCCAGGGGGTGTGGCAGAACCCGCAGCACCCCTGAACCTGGGTCCAGCAACTGTAACTCAGATTTATAATGCATGTGGATACCGAGGCGTTAGCTTGGAAACGCTGAGTCCACAAGCCCAGGTCCCACAGATCCGGATTTACAAGGCAGTGTAGACACACCCAATGGGACCTGAGCATGTGTTTAAGTGCTTTCCCTCTTTCCCAATCTGTGGTATCTATAGACTAGTAAAGGCTCAGACAATTGTTAGAAATATAGAGCAGCAGTGACACACCACAAGATTTGCACTTCTATCAGATGCCCTCTCATAGTCAGTGCTGGAAAGGCAGGCAGGCCTTTGACCTCAGGAGGCACTGGAGGTGTATAGGTACTCGGGGTATAACTGCATTCTTTTGTCATCGTTATACAGCTTAGAGGATACTACAAATAACACTGAAACAGATGCACAGATCCAATGCAAATGCTTTTTGAACAGCGTATTCAGCAGAGAATTGTTTCAAGGGCATGCTCGTGCCACCCCTGTTTGCTCTTTTTGACTGAGATTAGTGGGATTCCTTTCTATTTGATATATCATGTATATAGATGGTAGAATTTACAAAGCCTAATATGGGACAGGCTAATTCCCCTTACTCACGCTGAGTGGTGCCTGATGCCCCACGACAATGCGACTGCCTGCAGAGTGAATTATTCAATGTGAATAAGGGAATCAGAATCTAGCCCTTAATGATTCATTTATTAAAAGGTCAAATTAACATTTCCACATACATGCTGTAATAAAGAAGAATTGGCTCTCCTTAAGGCTCAGAAGCGCTATAATTTTCTCCACATTTAAGTGAAAATGCCAATGGCTCATTTCAGCCCATTTACAAGCAGAGTTTTCTTTTCTCCTCTAAACCGCAGTAGATTTGGTGGAGAATTTGGGTGTTTTCTTTTTTTTTTTAACTTAGGTTGTAGCAATATGGCTGCTTAAAAGTGACTAAGTAACTACATTGCTCTTACTGAGTATACGCCAGCAAAGCATTTAGGCATGCACTTAACTTTAAGCATATAAGTAGTCCTCATGATTTCCATGGAGCTACTCATGTACTTAAAATGAGGTATGTGCTGACGTGTTTTGCTGAATTGGGTCATTATCATTAAACCAGTAACAACACATCATGCGCCTGATGTCAATACATCAGTAAATGCTTTGCGTATGAATATACATACATATATAGGTCTGCTTAGTTTCTTACCTTCATGAAATGCTTGAAACCAATCTATACTGTGCAGTCAATGATGCTGCATTATGCTACCCTGAGATACTAGATAGCAGCTCTAAACTTTTAGGTCAAGATTTTCATAAACAGCAGCCTAAAGTTAGGTGGCAATCCCCAGAACATTTATGGCTCCTTAGGCAACTGCAGATACTGTAGGTGCCTAAAGAGGTTTCTGACAGTATTTGCTCTGTTCAGCTGACTTGTCTCTTTAAAGTAGTCAGCATCTTCCTACGTTTTTATTATTATGCATGGAAGTTAAAAAGTTTTAGAATCATTATCACAAATTTGGATTTGAACTAAAGCATTCAGGTCTCTTATGATGATCGCTCTGGAGATGAAATGACATGGAACAAAAATCTGACTCCAAGTTTCTTTCTCCAGTTTTAAAGCATGACGATTTAGCAAGCTGGTTCTCAAACGGCTTCCAAACAACTTGCTGGCCAAGGCTTTACTTGTCAGTCTACCAGCTGCAATGCAGTACACTGCGGCTCGTCAAGGCCTTGTTCCTGCTCCCATTCAAGTCAATGGAAGGATACCCATTCACCCGAATGGTGCAAGGTCAAGCCCCTACATCCTGGTGCACTAAAGTCAATGGGAGTCTTTCCAGTGACTTCAATGGGCTTTGGATGTGGCCCGTAGGTGGAGAACAGGATCAAATTTCAGCAAGACCCCAATCCTACATTGTTATTCTCCAGCCACACAGGTCACAAGGCAGGATCGGAGCCTACATTTACAAGTGTTTACATTCTTTTCTATTGTAAGCTGAAAAGAGAAATTGGCCTTATTATTCCAGAAGTACATTTAACATCGGTAGAAGAAATTAATTTTTTTAAAGAGCTTTCATACACCTGAATTTCCATGCTGTACAAAATGGATCTTAAAAACCTCTCCATGACTTTTTGAAACAGTTATTATATATAGCTTGTAGTGCTATAGGACCTGTGCACCTCAAAATTTTGAAAATCTTCCCCTTAAAAAAAATAAATGAAGCAGTTCCTATTAACACCTGATATGTACATCTATATAGACAGGCAATTCCCGAGTGCTTTCTTGCATTAAATTAAGCCAAGATACACAACCCCATTCTTCTCTCATTTATACCCATGCAAATCAGAAGGAAATTCATTGATGTTACTGATGTCTCCATTCATGCCAATGAAGTCGTCTCAGTGTAACACTGGAGTAAGTGAATGGAGAATCAGGCCTCTAAAATGCAAACAACTCTCACGGGTATTACATCCTCCCTCAAAACTACATGCTACCATTTTGTATTGCATGTGATAATGTGATCTCCAACATCCTGAACGTTGCTATGCCACAGCCATGCATCTCATTCAGTATCTCATTCTCATGCATCTCTCCAATTTCCAATCTAAATACAGCCCTTATTAAGTGAATAGAAACAAGTCTGTTCAATAAAAATGCAAGGCACATTGGTAACATTATAGTGTGGTTGTTAGGCAACGAAATACCCTGTATCACTACTATGAAGCGCGGAATAATCTGTCTTACCTTTTTCTGGAGGACACAATGGAAAATGAATATAAACATTCCCTGCAGAGAATTGAAAATGGTGAAGAGATATGCCATGATGACTGTGCTTTCATTAATATACATAAGTCCAAAGGCCCAGGTCAGTCCTAAGAGGCAGAGTAGGGCTATTGCACCTATAACCCATGACCTGTGGAGAGAAAGAAAACAAATACAGAAAGGAATTGGTCTTTGATCCATAGAGGGATTAGCACATCTACTAGCAGTGATTATATTCCACTATCATTTTAGCAGAAGAAAAAATAATCAGATAGAGTTACAAGGAGGTGTTGGGTTTTGTTTTTTTGTTTCACAAAAGCGCTTATCAAATTCCATGCACTTTACTAATCTTTGAGCTTGAGGAGAGATACAAAAATGAAAATGTTATGAGGACAGAAACTTATCTTAACCAAAGCAGATTTGTACCATAAACATTTTTAATGCAGTAGCAGTGAATATGTAAATGATATGTAGATGCTGTTTCTGCAAATGGCTGAGAAAAAACAAAACAAAAACAAAACAAAACCCTTTTAAGGAGTTGTTTTGTTAGCCCCCACGGGTTTCACTGGTGAAGTTGGATTAGCTTCTTTAAATGCTCCCTATTTAACAGTCACTAAGGCACCTTTATTCCTGTTTTTTCCCCTGGTTTCTGATTTGTTGGTAAACTTTACCATTGCCTGTTAAAACAAGGTAAAACTACTACACGTGGCTAGTCAGGCTCTGGGACTTGGTTCGCCTGCTGTCAGGTGGGGGGAAGCTCTCTGTGCTTCTACTTCAGAGTTTTGTTCTGAAGTTTAATGGTGGGGGGAGGAATATTCTCAATGTGTGGCTGCTTCCCCTCAAGAATGCATTTCACTTGGGTTGCTAGGATGGGCTGCAGGGGTAAGAAGTGACTCCAGACATCGGTTCACAGCCTTTTCCTTTTTGAGAAACCAAGGCAAGCGCTCTGAGCTTAGGACAAACAGGTCAGCTGGTGTGTTTTACTTCTGTTAACTCAGTGTAAGGAGAGCCAGAACCGCCATCCAAGAAGGGGCAAAGCTATCCCAAGCGACACTGAAACTTTAAATGCTAAGTCACATGGAGGGGTTGATACCCTACTCCATAGGGGTACCCAAAAGCCAAAGCATGAAGAGCAGGACAGGGAGCAGAAGGGAACCCAGTCCTGCCTTAGGCTCTGCTCCAGCGCCCACTGAAATGAATAGGAGTCATCACACAGACTTCAGTGGATGCTGGATTGGACCTTAATGAGAGTGCTACTCTGCAGGCACCATGGGAACTTCCACCTAGTGGCCAAAGTGGGGAATGCAGGGCAAGCAGCCTCATTTGAGGATCACTCTTAAGCCCAAGGGCCAGCTTTCCCTCTAGGTTACGCTGGTGTAAATCAGGAGTAACTCTACCAAAGTGAATGGAATTATAGCATGTAAACCTGGGGGACTCAGGCCTGAAAGCCTGCCCAGACATGCTCATTCTCCACTCACACCTCTCCTCTTTTTAACTTTTCTTCTTTGAGAGAGGCTTTGGATTGACTTCCCCTGAGCAAGGAGGCCCACACCATAACGCTTCACCTCATCTGTGCCCTCTGTTTACATCAGTCCTGGAGTGCAACAGCTTTGAGCTATCTGCTGGGAACAGCAGAAGGACTTGAAGGATCAAGGTCCTGATAGGGAGGAGTGAGCTCAAATTCTGCCTAATTTTCAACCTCCTCAGACATTGCAGGCTTGAAAAAAAAACTTGGCTTGAGACAGAATGGAGTTGGGTTTGCATTCTGCTAAGGGAAAGGGGGAGAGAGAGAGAGAGAGAGAGAGTGTGTGTGTGTGTGTGTGTGTGTGTGTGTGTGTGAGAGAGAGAGAGAGAGAGAGAGAAGAGCTGGTGAAAAATCCTGTGAGAAAGCCAAGCCTTTTGCAGCTGGGGATGACAATCTTGTAGTCATGCCACTAGGGCAACATGTCAGCCTTCACTTTGAATTCCTGTGCTTTTATAAGGGTTTGTCCTAAACAGAAACACACTCTTGTTGTGTCAATGTTTCTCGTTGTTCTTCTTTAAATATTAGAAAGAAAATACAGTATTATATCTTCCATTGAAGTTCATAAAACATGTATTTATCCATGCGACCAGAAGAGCTCCACTAAGGTAACTACTTATTTAGACAGTTTTTTTATTTTAAATCCCTATTATATATCTAGCAAACCAGAACCAGCTCCTTTGAAGCATTTCCAGTCAATTCTGTGAATAAATATTTAGCACTATGCAAATTAAAAACGCAGTCTCAAAAATCCTTCTGAAAGGCGGTCACTTGATAAAGTTTAATAGCTTGGCTGTTTTAAATATTTTTCCTGCCAAGATTCCACCAGCAAGGAGACCACGTTATGATCTTAATTGCAAAATCAAGTCATTTAAAAAATAATAATAATGCCGAAACAAAGATTTTTCTCTTGTGTCCTTGTGTAGTTTGGTCGTTTAAAAATGACCGAAATGGTAATTGAAAATTACCCTATCTCCAGTTTCAGCTAGTTCTTGAGTCTAAGGAGAGCACCTCAGACTACAGAGATGCATAGGAAAGAGTGAACCATGTATATGGTAGTAACAGAAATATGCTATCTTAGCAGCTGAAAGGAATCTTTGGGTTAGAGGAGCCACACAGCACAACCTGTGCAATATACAAAGTTCTGATGTAGAAAACAGCCCTGGAGGTAAAGAGGGGGTGGAAACTGAAGACAATCGCTCCATCCCCTACCCTTGAAAAGAGAACTGAAAAATGAAAGAGAATATGACAATGGTACTGAAAAAAATGAACACAGAGGACTCTTCACCAGAAGAACAAACTGAAAGTCTATTGCAAAGTTGTTATGCTTCCATTATACTACTTTTTCTCTTTTTTCTTTTTTGGTTGCAGGACAAGATATAAAGTGCATAATTTGTAAGTTTCTTGCTTCCTTTTGTTTTTCGCTCTTTGTACAGACTTGTGTTTCTGTTACAAGTTTTTCACAGTCTTTTTTTATAATTTAATTCTAAAGAAATGGAAAAACAAAACATCAAATGTTGGCACGATTGAAAGCCTGAAATTGACAATTTGTGACAACTGTGCATTCTCATATTTAAGGAGACATTTTTTCCAAGTCTTGCACAGAGATTTAGCCCCCATTAGCTTCGGAGTTATATGGATTAATACCCATGCATCACTTTGAAAATTTACCCCTAAATTGCATGAAGAATTCTAAGCCAAAGCCCTCCTTACCAACACAACACACTTGATGCACAGAGCGGCAGAGCGTAATGAAACAAGAAAGCTGCTATTGGTATAACAAGTCTGTACTACACGAGATTGCTTGAACATTTGCCGTGAATTCGGGTGATGTCCAATCAGGAATTGTGAAGCAGATAGAGTGACAATTGTTTGGCAATACATATGCAGCATGTTTACTCTGCCTAGAAGCTGTATGCCTGGCCATTTTCCTGCACAGTTTGCTCTTCTGCCTCAAACGTGAATGACAGAAGCTTTAATGATTTTTCAATATTGATCTGCCAGCTGGTTCATGAGACCACACTGATAAATGGGATTTATCAGCCATTCAGGTCATTCTTACTTGATGAAGGGTCTGTTATCCTCATAGCTAAAGAATGCATAGACAAAGACAAGAACACCAACATTAGAATATAATGCCAGAAAGAATATTTTGTAAGAAATAACCAAAGCTTATTTCCAGCCTACCAAAAACAATGCCACAGCCTCCTCCTCAGGTGTCCCCCCCAGACACTGACCAGACTGGTTTACTTATCAGAGGATCTAAATAACAGCAGCATCCTGGCATCACTTATGAAAGCAGCCATCATTCCCTGAGTTCTGTAGCTCCCCCGCCACAGTCTTCTTCTGCTGCTTATAAAATTTCAATTGACTTAGACATCTATTTTAAAAAAAATCATTGCTGTCTACGGAGAACATTAATAGAGGAAATCTAATGTAGTCATCCTGGAAAGCTTTGATATGTTTAGATGGCAAACTTTGCTGTACCTTAGGCATTCTTTGTCCAATATATTCGGATGTTCTATAGAAGCCTTATCTTTTTATTATTAGTTTTTTTCATAATTGTAACTCCAGGTTGCCTATTTATGAGTCAGACTGCGACATTACCCTCGTTTAAAGATAATGGCATGAGAATCGTCTAAAACCCTCTCCGCTGATTGCAAGGAGACAGGAAAGTGTTGACCTATTTACTTCCATTTTATGGAGGGCGCGGAGGGGGAACAATGTTGTCCACCAAACAAGATGGAAAGTCACTGGAGTTACCTGGGGGTGAGATCAGGACTGGGCCCCGAGCGAGGTGGGAAAGCTTCCCCCAGTCACGGTCCAGCAACCCCGCCCAACCCACTAGTCAGGCTGCCTGTGCACCCACTCACACCTCCGCTAACTCCATCGCACATCACCCCATGCCAGAGTCGACTCCCGCCTCCGCACCATCACCAACACCACTGGGCTGGCAGACCCCCTCCGCCTCCAGCTTGAGCTACCATCAGCCTCGTAGTGTTGGTGATGGTGCTTTGTCATCTCCCCATCGCTTTTCTCCAGCATCCGACCACCACCTCCCATCTTGTGCACCCTGTGCTGGCCTCCCTCCACTCCAGCCATGCTCTCACTTACCCAAGGATGGCCAGTTTCCCTACACGTGGCCTCTGCTGCTTGGCAGCATGCAGGCCCAGGCTGGGTGCGGAAGAAGCTATGGTCATGGTTACATGCAGATCTCTGCTGTGTTCGGATGCTTGGGGTAGCTTTCCATCCAGGGGCAAAGCCAATGACACCTGACTTCATAATATGGACTTTTTTCTAGCAGTGAAGCTGTGGGGGCTGGGGAGGGAGGCTCGGGGTAGAGTATGAGAGAAGTTTCTGACTGCTGGGAGCTGGCACTCCTGGCTGGAGCAAATTCCACCCTGAACCATCCTCCCAGGCCAGCAAACACCTGTGTCACTCCCCGGCCTGTGCTCTTGGTGTGGCCCCTCTCCTCGCTGCTGGGGGAGACAGGTCATGTCAGGAGCGGAAGCAAAGGGCGCGGAAGGGAAGCAGTGAGCACCAATGCGAGGGTCTCAGCTCTGAGGTAGGGTGCTGGCTGGGAACTGGCCAGAGAGGAGGAATCAGCCTGAGGGTCACTGGGTTGGGGCCCGTGAGGGAGGCTATCAGAGGGGTGTGGGTTGTTTCACTGGGGAAAGGAGTGGGAGTTGGGAATGGGGTAGGAGTCCCGTTTGGAGGGCAGAGTAAAGAGAGCTTACTACTGGCACCAAGAGTCTACAGAGCGAGCCCCTGTCTGAGGGCCTGTTGGTTTCTGTCTCCCTCCATGAGCAGGGGCTCTGACTGTAACTTAGGGGAGGGGCTGAATTGGGGTTCCATGCACTGCACCATCTTTGCCTCAGAGGGGCTGCGAGAGCATCAGGGCAGCCAGCCCTCTCACAGACCCCTGCTACGGCCTGTTGATGCTACAGCTGGGAACCTTGGTACCCAGGCAGAGGACAGGCACCCTCCCACCACTGCCCAGCTGATAGCAACCTCTTGTGCGGACCACAGTGTCTCCTAGCAGAGGGCACGGGGAGGGGAAAGCAGCAGGCAGCACACTTCAGCCAGCTACCCAGGAGGAGGAGCCACAAGAAGTATCACTGCAGAGGCAATCAAGACAAGGGCAAAAGGGACAGGACCAGTCCTTCTGTGTGGTCTCCTTCAGCAGCTCAGCTGGCCGGTTTGCGGCTGGGGAAAGGAGCATGTCACTCAATGCAGCTTTTCCTGGCTGCTCCCCTGTCCCCATGGCCTCATTGATAGGGGCCATGCCGATATTTTGCAGAGGGTGGAGCAGTGACTAGGTAGAGCAAGAAGCAGCCTGGGCAGCTACCTTCTCCCTCCACACGTCCCCAGCACGGCTTTGTCCCCAGGTCTGCTCCCCTCCTCAATAAGCCATGGGAAGTGAAGGGGAAGAGCGTGCGGGCTTTGGCCTCATAACCAGTTTTCTGAATTTTGTAAGTCAGTGTGAAGCTGGGCTTTTCCCCGCTGCCTCTCCCTGCCAGAGCCTTTTCTCTCGACAGTGAAAGGCTCCGGCACGGGGAGCTGCATCTCCTCCCCACCAGAGCCTTTCACTGACATGTGTAGCTACACATCACAGTTTGGATGCAACAGGCTTTTCATTGCGGTATGTAGCTATACATACCCTACATGCTGCTGCCAGGGGGGTATGGTGTAAACATAGCCTTAGTCACGTGTCTTAGCTTCAGCTGTCACAGCCTTTCCTAAGTTTTTGAGTGAGTAGCAATGGCCTTTCTCCAAGGTATCTGGAAGGTCTTTTTTATCTTTGTGTAAACAAAATGTGAAATCATTGGATTTGCCTTTTAGCTTAAAGTTTTCAAAAGCGCCTAAGGGTAAAATTTTCAAAACATTTAAGAGACTTACAAGCCTAAGACCCATTTTCCAAAGTGACTGAGACACTTAGGAGCCTAAATCCCATGGACCAGATATTCAAAGGTATTTAGGTGCCTAAAGATGCAGCTAGGCCCTTGGTGGATTTTCAAAAGCACCTGAGAAGGTTAAGTGCCTAACTCCCATTGGTTTCAGACTTCTGGCTCATGGGACGTAGGCTCCTAAAGTCACTTATAACGTTTTTATTTTTTGTTTTGATTTAAAAACTAAAGTAGTTTTACGAAGATTAGCTCACATGTAAATATTTGTTCCCATATACTGAACACCAGAGCAGAACCTGTTTCCTGGTAACTTTCAGGGGTGTTGTATGTTGTTATGATTACTAGTGTAGTGTTATTGCCTGCAATGCACACAAGAAATTACAAAAAAGGGACTACAGTCTTGGAATTATATACATTACCAACCCCTGACTGAGGGAAAATGTAGCTGAGAGCTATAAAGCTTTGGCATGATACTTAGATGTGATACAAGCAAGTAAAAATCAACCTCAAGTCTTGGTGAAATGAACATAAATTATCCCTCAAACTGTAACACACATATAAAGAATCAGTAGAGGGTCCATATTTAAAATACTGTGTACCCCCATCTAATTCCATATGTTTCTTCCTAACCCCTGGCAACTAATGATTAGCTTATGCCCTGAGACATGAGGATCTAAATCCCCACATTTCTTTTCATCTATCTGACAGAATGGTGGATGGCCTTATTATCCATATAAATGTCCAGTCCATTTTTGAATCCAACAAAAACCTCAACTGTAGCTTAGGGCAATGAGTTCTATAGGTTAACTATGTGTTGTGTAAATCTTTTAAAATCAGATTTAAGTTACATGTCTTTCAATTTCATTGTGTCCCCTTGTTCTTACATCGTGAGAAAGAAGTGTCCACGTTACCTCCTGTATTCCCTGCAATGTTTGCAGGACCAAACGGTGTCTAAAGTTAGGCTCCTACATCCCCATTTAGGCAGCTAACTAAATGGCCTGGTTTTCAAAGCAGAGAGCATCTGGCAGCTCTCCAGATATAGAAGGGATGGCAAGGGATAAAACAGGCATCTGATTTTTAAAATCTTGGCCTATTCTTCTGTGACCCTAAGCCCTTAATGCCAACTGGCAAGGGGGTTACAAGAATATCCTGATTCTGGTCTGTACATTCTGGTTCACCAGAGAATGTCATGTGTGAGGTCTTAAATGAAAGCCGGGATCACATTGGTCATTGATACCACTGCGAAATATAGGCACAGATACTATGCAAGCAGTTATGTATGTCTACTAAAAACGTGTTCCCAAAGTCTGTATTAAGGCACAGTTGACAGACAGGTTTTCTGCCAAACAAAAGATGTTCAGCCCACAAAGTGAAAGCCTCATTTACACACAAAGTCAATGGGGAGGGGAGAGTGAAGTCAATAGGGAGGCAACACACTGGAGAATAAGCTACAGGAGGTTATCCTGACTCTGGGTACAACCACTGAACTTTGGAGGATACAAGGAGAAGGCCGGGAAGACACCCCTTTATCCTTCCCTTAAGAAGTAATCAGGCAGAGCAGTTACATTCATGAAAACGGGATCACCACCAGGCTTGGCTGAAAATGCTACAGAAGACATCTGAGGGAGATAAACTTCTCTAGACCGAAGGTTAGCTTGTTGTTTAGTCTCCAGAAATCGTGTTATGATTTTGTTTTATATGTAACCTTTTGTTTCCATTATCCTTTCTCAACATTTCGTGCCTCTTGAATCTTTGCTAATACATTTATTGTTGTTTTCTCTGTAAATATATCTCAGAGCTGTGAGATTAAGCTAGGTGCTGATCCTGAGTTGAACCGTACAAGCTGGTGTGCACACTCTTCTCTGGGGACAGTAGTCCTGGTATCTCTCTGACTGTTCAACAGAAAAGGGGCTGGGTAGAGAGGGACACTGCAAAGGGGGTTGGGGACCAGGGCACACCAACTGTTAACCTGCAAGGTGAAGTAAGGGCTGGCATAGCGCAGAGGAGATTGCTTAGGTGGGTAACAGGCTGATGGTGTCAGGGAACTGACACCCAGTTTAAGTACAAGCATTTTGCCACTCACAGAAGGCGGGGGGCTAAAAACGTGACTGAGTCATGAGTACCCTGAAAAGGATCACAACTTCTAAACATCTCTCCTATTATTAATTATATATATTTTATTACACACACACACACACACACACAGTGTGACGTTGCGCCCCATAAGGCTTTATGGAAATATGCTTTATGGAAATATGCTTCTGACATAACTGGAATATGTTTTATGCTACATATGCCATGTAACATATCTTTGTAAAAGTTATGATCTACTGAATCTATCCATCCTATTTGTATGCATGTATCATTTTTGTATTTGAAGTTATGAATATTGGCTGTGTACTGGTTTGATTTTAAGTACCCTTAGTAAGGCATTTGGGCAGCATCTATAGAAAGGAATTTGCAAGTTAAGTGCCCAATCAAGAAACACTTAAAGGACAATGGATCTTGGAAGGCTCCAATCCACATAAGAAGTCTACTAGAGGACATTCAAGGTAGCATGTGAACCATGGCTGCTACCTGTAAGTTCTGAGTCATGCATGGACATGTGACTTGCCCATGTGACTCCAAAACTCCATCTTGTAGCTGGGATTCTACACAGGGGGAGGGAGGGGTGTCCACCCACAAGAGAAAGTCTACTTAAACCCCTGGGAGACCCCTCCATTTTGTCTTCAGCTGGCTCAAGAGATAGCCTCTCCAGCCCAAAGGATACCCGAAAGAAACTGGAACAAAGGACAGTAACCACAGGGGGTGTGAGTGATTGCTGGACTCAGACTAGAAGGAGACTAGTCTGTAAAAGGAAGCTTACTGGAACACCTCTGAGGGAGAGGTTTTATCTGTATTCAGTTTTTTTACTGTATTAGGCATAGACTTGCATATTTTATTTTATTTTGTTTGGTAATTTATTTTGTTCTGTCTGTTACTACTTGGAACCACTTAAACCCTACTTTCTGTATTTAATAAAATCACTTTTTACTTATTATTTAACCCAGAGTATGTATTAATACCTGGAAGGGGGGGCAAACAGCTGTGCATATCTCTCTATCAGTGTTATAGAGGGCAAACAATTTATGAGTTTACCCTGTATAAGCTTTATACAGGGTAAAACGGATTTATTCGGGGTTTGGACCCCATTGGGAGTTGGGCATCTGAGTGTTCGAGACAGGAACATTTCTTAAGCTTCTTTCAGTTAAGCCTGCAGTTTGTGGGACGTGGTTCAGACCTGGGTCTGTGTTTGTAGCCGGCAAGCATGTCTGGCACAACCAGGCAGGGTTCTGGAGTCCCAAGCTGGCAGGGAAGGCAGGGGCAGAAGTAGCCTTGGCACATCAGTTGGCAGCCCCAAAGGGGTTTCTGTGATCCAACCCATCACACACTGTATTACCATAGTGCCTAGGACTGATGAGGATCCTCTTATTCATCCTCTCCCTTAAATAAATAGTGCCAACCTTTCCGGTCTCTAGTTCACTCAGAAATCAATCTATGGTTCTAATCATTTTCATCTCCAGTCTCCTGACCCCTTGTATTTCTGCTCTATATGGGATTTCCTGAAGCACTTATGTAATTTAGGAGCACAAACCCTATTGACTTAGGCTCTTTTTATAATCCCAATCAGTATTTTTTGAGACAGAATGACCAGAAATGTGAGAGTGCAAGTGAACAGCACAGTCATGCACTTCAAAGGGACATCAACAACCTCAAAGTAATATCCTATAGACAAACAGACCTCCTCATGTATGTGCTACTAGCAACCTAGATTATTAAAACTTGAAAAAACTTTTGATATTCAATTACTTTAACTATTTATACTGTTTGCTTGCATTTTTTGCAACTGGGACAAAAACAAATGAAGTAAGTCTGTATTTTTTTAAAAATTGGAATCATTTCTGTTGGCCTTATGAGGTATAAGGTAGGTTTTTTGTTTTTTTTTTCCAAAATCTAACTTTTCAGCCAACTTTGAACTGAAAGCATCCCATTAAAGCAGTGGTTCCCAAACTTTAACAACCTGTGAACCCCTTTCACGAAAATTTCAAGTCTCGCAAACCCCCTCCTAAAAATGAATATTTCCAGGGATTTTCTCCTTTACATGAGTATAAATTATAAAAGCAGTGATCTTGGAAATAAACAATTTGTTTTTATGACATGCTTATTACACACTATTTATTATTAATTATTATTTATCATTACAGTATTTTTATTACATTATGAAAACGGCAACACTCTTCCAAGATCTCACTTTTGTAGCTTGTATCACTTTGAATAAGCCTGTTATAAGACAATACTCCTATGTTTCATCAAGGAGTATCAGATGTGAATCAGCAGGAAGGTATTTAAGAACTGAACTCAAAGAGTTCCTCCTACACAAGCATTCAGGTCTTGAGCAGTCCAGGCAAACAACGCACGTTACAACAAAGCTTAAACTTGTTCTTCATAATAATTTTAAAAACAACACTAGCTGCCTATTTCATTTTAAAAACAGCAAAAAATATCCACCTCCCTTTCCTTTTCTTATAAGGAGTCTTGAAGTTTAAATCTCCTCATTGTGATAGATAGGCTTGCTTTGATCTGCTTAGCTCTTGGAAGTCCAGGGGCTCCGGGCTGCTGGCCCCGTGCTGCCCGAGGTCCCTAGGGACAGCTCTGTCCGCCATTAGGGAATTTTTTCCCTGAGAACCCCCTGTAACATTTCATGAACCCCCAGGGGTTCACGAACCCCAGTTTGGGAACCACTGCATTAAAGTAAGACATAAATAACCAACAACAGATGCTATGATTTGTGCAGTTAGACACAATTAAAAATACCTATGACATTTCAAAGTGTTTCCCCTTATTTCTGAGACCAATAAAAGGTTCAGGCTGGATAAACATGTGGACAAAGGGTGCCGATACCAAAATCCTTACTCATATGGGTAGTCGCTATGAGCATAAGTAGTCTGCTGAGCAAATATGGCAGAAATGAGCCCAAAGTGAGTAGAACCTTACTTGGCTTCTATGGGTGATCAATGCTCTGAAAAGCAGAGAGCTTATGCGTGCGCCTCCAAAATAATTTGAAATAAATGTGCATAATTCACTTTCACAGCAAGTGGTTAAACTGTAGCTTCCCTAAGATGGGAATTCCTGTATTCATAAACTAGAAGGAACTAAAACACAATGTGATGTTATTTTCCATTCATATCTGCCATGAGATACAGTGTGTGTGGTTTTTTTCTTCAGTTTTAGGGCTAGCAATAATTGATTGAGCCAACGTCTGAAAAGCCACACTAAGTGACTCGAAGTCCAGAGTAGCTCTTTGCAGAAAACAAATGTGTTCGTTGCTAATTAGTGAAGGAGTGTCTTCATTCTGAAAAATCAATAGCCAGCAATAAGGGACTACTTAAAGGATTTGGCTTCACATTTTGTGACAAAGATCCAACATGACTGGCTGGCATCAAGCCAAATGTTCTAATCAAATTTCTTAGACCACTAATATGCGTCACCTGGATTTTCATGAAACAGTTTCACCAGTCTCATTTTTCAGTTACTACACTGTCACGATCATCAACAAGATTTTATCCCTTTTCTCCTAGCCCCTTAATGCTTCCTTGGCTTCCCCATTCTGATGACTAAAATAACTCTCATTGGCTGCCACTAAACTGCAAGAAGGCAGGCCAGAATCCATGTTCTCAGGTGCTGCCCTGTAGGGTGACATCTCTGCAATGCTACATTTGGAAGGGAAGAGGTGCAGGGGCTCAAGCAATTGTTTTACATTCGTAACTGATGCAGTAATTTATGGCAAGCCCTGGCAAACCCTGGCACAAATTAAGCACTGCATCTGTGGAATAGCTTTTACTGGATTAACATAGCCAGAATCAGCAGGAAGGCCCAGATGAGAGTTCAAGATCCTACTGCACATAAAAGAAAAGGAGAAAAATTAGATTGCTTGCTTTTCGGCGATCCCTCTGGGTATATTGTGGGGTAATCGGCCCATCAGCCTTGTTCCCAGAAGATACAGCAGGCTAGCCAGCTGCTGCCAAATAGCTACAATGGTGACTGGGCTAGCTACCCAGTCACTGAAGATGTTTCAGTTGGGTAGCAGGCTCCTTGCACTGTGAAGAATTTATCTCAGGTAGGAGGGATGGGCACTTTTGTTGGGGGAAGAGAGGTCAAGGAGCCTGTGAGGGGAAGAGAGAGTGGCCCTAGAGAAGGAGCAAAATAAGTTGTGGATAATTCAGGTAAATGCTAGGCAAGGATCTGGAGCCCAGTTCATCAGTCCCCCACACCTGGGGCAGTCACCTATACCAGTGCAAACTGATCGCCAGGTGGTTGTATGTCATCAGAACGGGAGTGCTCTGTCACACTGGTGTCAATGAGGACACAAAGGGTAGGGCAATGGGGAAACACAGCTATGAGCTTTTGGGTGCTGATCAGAACCACTTTAGGCTTGCCCACCTGTAATTTGAACCCAAGGCAGATGTCTGTGCAGAGCCACAAACAGGATCAAGTCACTTGAGGGCAGGATCCTCAAAAGTGCCTGTTGTTATCATACACTCAATTCCCATTGACTTTCAATGGGAGTAGGACTCCTAACTCCCTTACACAGTCTTGCAGATCTCACCCAGTTAATATCCACCACTCTAGGCCACCTTCTTAGGTCATTCAGGCACAGGACTTGGAATTACTGCATCATTTGCCTGGTTATATCTTATAACATGAGACCTCTTATTCCCTTTTGTTTCAACAGGAGGTTGTTGCGAAAGATCTGGCCTGTTTTCTGAGATTTGTTCTTAATTATTGTAATTGAAAAGAGCAATTTTGTTAAGCTCATCTAATTTCTGTAAGTAATTAATTGCCCTCAAAATTGCTTACCCTGTTTATTTCCTTCCTTCTAACTTTGCAAAGACGTGCCATAATTATTCAAAACACAGTAAAGTATAACCATGTATCTGATTGTTTCCGCATGATACAGATTCGATAAAGACTTTGGCCACATTTGCATTTTTCAAGCAGGGCTTTGCAGATAAAATACTAAATCTGTGAATTTTTAAAACAATAATCTTGATGAATGGTTTCATAGCAAGACCTTGGGTATTTAATATCTTCCAAGACACTCTCTCAATCAATAATTATTGATTGGTTTTTATTTTGGAAGGAAGACACCTGTCAGTGGAAAGATTAGCACTTCCTATTGCCATTCAACACTAATGTAAGCCATCATGAAAACGATAGCTAAACAAGCAAAAAAAAACAACCCCAAAATGGATAATCTATTATTAATAAAAACATTCCATAAAAAACCTAAAAGTGTGTCCAACAGGAATGGACAAAATATGATGTTGCAATCAACGTGACCATCTGGACAAAAACGCACATAAAAATAAATGCAATCCCAGGTGGCTTTTCATTTCAATGACATCAAATATTAGCAATGTTCCTTTAAGGTGTTTGCATATTGTTATACCAATATGTAGCATGTTTGCTTGGTAGGACTCTTGTAAGCACTTAATTTTGTGTATGTGCAGCAGATGAGTGTATTTTTTCTGGTTTTGCATATTAGAAATTTGATCATGTGGGGATGCAGATGTGGGTTGCGTGACAGGAGAACTGAGCCATCCATAGGGCTGTTGAGCATGGTGCTTTGGTGCTTTTGCTAAGATTCAAAAAGGTGTAGTAAGCTGACTGCTAAGCTTGTGAGAGCACTGTGCCAACGTGCATTATAAATGATAGGGCCATAAGGAAACGTTATGATCACCCAGTCTGACCTCCTGCACAATACAGACCAGAGACCCTCACCCAGTAACTTCATCATCTAGCCAAAACTAGGTGAATAATATCACCCCTGATGTGGGGTAAGTGACATAGGAGCTAAGACCCATTTTCAAAAGCACCTAAATCACTTAGGGTCTGTCTACATGGCAAAAACCAAGGTGAGTCTCAGAGCCTGAGTCTACGACTCGGGCTTGTGCTATGGCACTAAAAATAGCCATTTAGATGTTCCATCCTGGGCTGAGCTCAAGCAGTTAAACACGCCCCTCCCCCCCACATTTCAGATCCTAGGCTCCAGCACGAGCTGGAACATCTATAGCTACATGGCCACTGAGCCCAAGTCTGTAGGTCCAGGCTCTGAGACTCGCTGCTGCGGGTGGGTTCAGTTTTTTGCCATGTGGACGTACCCCTAGACACTTGAACATTTTCCAAGTGAAGCTGGAACTTTCTGTAAAGTTTCCAAGTGACAGAGAATCCCCCATGTCCCTTGGGAAGCTGCCCTCACTGTTAAACCTTTACACTTTATTTCCAGTCTCAATTGGTCTAGCTATGTTATGGCTCCCGTATGTATTTGTTCCTTAGTATGAGATATCTTTTCCCAGTGCAGGTTCTCATGTGCCTCTATCTACTTTGGAAGGGAGCACTGGAGGCAGCGTGATTTGAACCTGTAGTTTCAAAAAGACTATAATTAGTCAAATGGGCTGGTTAGACTCTTACACAGTCTGGGAAGGATAGAATTAGAAGCACAGCTGTGCCGGTGGCTGGCCCTGCTCTCACTCTTCCTTCTCAATGATGTGCTCGAATAGCCTCTCCTCTTGGTTAGTAGAAGTAAATGGAAATCCTAACAATCACTGTTATTAATACCTATGACTATTTTAGTTAATTCATTACAAATTATTATGAATTCAGCAGTAGGACTTTGGGGTACAGGGTAATAGAAATAGTCACTTCTACTACTGCAAATAAGCATTTGCATTCACTGGCTTGCACATCAACACTTATCCCTTGGCAATGCCCTGGCATATCCCCATCGCACCCACTTCCCGAATACTCAGCAGGGCTCAGTGCAGATGCACAAAATCTCCCATTATTTAGCACTGTGCACAGGTCTCGGAACAATGGGCCCGATCCTTAGTGATCGTCCTCGACTCCCCACTGACAGGAATTGAGGGGTGCTGAACACCTTGCTGGATTGGGCCTTACAACCAAGCCTATCAGCTCGGGTGCTGGGCTGAGCGGACTCTGAGCACGAATACTTTGGTTCTCTGCACTTTTCTCCCCGGCCTTCAGCACCCTGTAGGATGGAGCCCTCAGGCGGCAAGTTATACAGCATGATCACTGCATGTTTATAGGCAAATGTCAGTGCAGAAGGAATGAAGGATTAAAATGTTTCTATTCTGCAAGATGAGTCCCCATCTGAAGCTGGTACAATATGTGCTTCCAGAGCTTGCAGCATCATTAACCATTTCCAAGAATTGTGTCTTCAGGTGATAATACAAATTGCTACAGAAATTAACAAAGATTTAATATACGGATCTGAAATGTGATCTTTATTATCTTTGTATTTTCATTTGATTTCAAAACCACAACTATACTACTGAAAAATTAATCTGGCTTTGGTAAAATGACACTCAACATAAAAATCATTTAAAAAAAATCCTTACCAACCTTACTGACCTAATCTCCTTATTATTAAAGTGGAAGGAAGCTTAAACAATTAAAATCTAACTTACTTTTCACTGCACTGAAAGCAATTTGTTTACTTTCTCGCATTTCAATCAGATTGGATCAGTCAGTTTCATTTTCTGTTTTGCATGATGCTGTGTCTCAGCATAGATTTTATTAAACATTTCTGTAGATGAATATTTATTTTTCTTTTTAAATTTCATTAATGTTTCTTTTAAATTTCATTTCATTTAATAAAACCAATTTATTAAAGGTTTTCTAGGTACTTTTAAAAAAAACCTAATTTGGGGGACTGAACTACTCACACTGCGTCTTTAAATATGATGCATAACTAAAATATGAAAATGAGCGTATACTACACCTACACCATATATAATACATCATCGATGAAATGCACCGACTTCAATGGCAGTTGCAGGTGCTCAACACATTCCAGGATTTGGGTCACTGTATTTTGGTTGGATCAGTTAATTTCAAAAGAAGTTGTTTCCCATGGCTGTAGTAATATGAACTGATGTGCCATTTACAGACTCATGAGTTAATCACAAGCTGTTGCTGCCTTGGCAATCAATGGAGAACAGGACATGAAAATGGGTAGCAAAGTTAGATGGGCACTTTTTCAAAGTGGCTTCTCATTTTTAGTGGCTTTATTTCTGGGTACCCAAATTTACACACCAGAATGTGATTTTGAGAAGTACAGTCTGGACTATCCCTAATGTTAAAATATCATAAATCAGACCCTGCAAAAGACATAGGAGTGGCTTTAAAAAAAAATCAAGAGATTTTTTAAACAATAAGAAATGGTGGTTTTTTTCTTTGCCTCCTATCTTTGAGCCTTTAGGACCCACATTTCCAAGCATATTTTCTGCAAATATGGGAGACTAGAAACTTATTTTTAAATGAATGTTGCAATTCCCACATAAGCACGTGACTCCAGGAGCTGGGGCTTTAAGAAAAAGATTAACTATTGCGAGACACTTGATTAAACCACGAGGACTCAACACATTCCAGGAAAGCTGACAAGAGTGAAAGTTGCCAGGAGCTTCAGCTGGAGTTGTGGGTTATCAGCACCTCTGAAAATTAGGCCAGAATTTTCTAAAATTGGGTGCCAAAAATGAGAGAATATGAGGGTCAGGTTTTCCTTCCCAAGCAATGAGTGCCACAGCCTAGAAAGTTGGCTGAGTTTAACATTGCTCTTGGTACCCTCCTATGGAAACAGACAAACAGCCACTCTCCCCAACCGCCAATCACATTTTGTGCTGCCTTGTTTTATGTGACAGAATCTATTACAGCTCACTAGGCTGCCGGACGTGTCTCTTCAAATGACAATTCCGAGATGAGAAATATAGCTCTTCATTGTGGGACAAAAGAGTGTGAAAATAATTATTGTAGTTGGCTGAGAGAAATCGGTTTCCCTTAAATTAAATATTGAAAGGACTATTTTTTTTGTCTGTAAAACTTTAGTGCTCGAGCCATCCTCAACTCCCGTGGAGGAACTGATGATGTTCATCATCCCATTGGATGCACGGTTGTATTAATTTAGATGGAATAAATGGGCCAAAGGTGTTAACCTAACTCAGTTACTGCTTAACATTAAATAGTGTTAAACAAGGTCTGGGTTTGGTATATAGAGACTTCAGCCTGCTTAGTACTATGGCAAACATCATTAATGTTTTTTAAAAAATTGTATGGAAGAGAAAAAAAAGAAGGAAAAAACAGTTATAACCTTTGAAATGTAAAGTATTAAATAAGGCTTTCATTTTAACAACTTTTTTGTTTCTTTTCACTTTAGCTCTAGAGAGTTTTAGAAGGAAAAGCCCCTGTTTGATCATCTCTCAGAGGGTATCAAAAGTAGTAACAACTGTCCTTTTGGAGAAAAGAAAAGAAGTTAATTGAGCTGGTTAAAGTCTGATTTGATTTGATCTTAGGTGGTATTTGGGATTTGGCTGGACTGCGAGAGGTGGCGATGTTATTCAGGTACCTTTCTTTGGCTTGGTTTGGTTAGGACATTTTTTAGGATTAAGATGATGAGGGCCTGAGATCCCAGGAGATGATGTAGGTAGCAGCCATGATGGTGAAGCTTGCTTTACCAGTAGCATCCATCTTTTGTTCTCTTTTTTTTTTTTATTTCCCCCTCCCTCCAAAAAAGGCTCTTTCTTGAAGAACCCACAAAGGGAATGGTGGGTGGAACAGGCTACCCTTCATTATTTTGTCCACCAATTAGGCCTAATATTCGACACACCGATTTTGATTCCTTACTTTTTTTACAATTATCACAAATTTGTAGGCCCGATTATTATAACAGGGCTCACTGCTGTGTAGGATCAGGCCCTTAGGGTCTTGATTCAGGGAAGCACCTAAGTGTTTATTTCAATGGGATTTAAGCATATGCTTTCCTGAATTGAGGCCTCAGGAACTAACACCATTCTTTCTCGCTTAGAAAATAGCACAAAGAGAATAAATAATGATCCAATGGAACCTCAGTTTGTTAATTCAGTGTTTGTTGTATTGCTAAAGAAAGAGGGATGCTAGCAGGTTGACACAGATGCAGGTAAATGCAGGTAAAAGGGTTGAATGCTGGGATAAAACTATCTTGGGGTCCCTTTTAAAAACTGAACTAACCAACAAGTGGAAAGTTTGGGTACCAATAACTAACATAATGGGAAATAAATTCCTAGGAGGATGCTTTTTGTATGTGCCTAGATTTCCTTTGATGGACATTTTCATTGAACACAACTCTCCAGTCCTACTTATTATTCTTTGTGAAGGCCCACACTAATTACATTTTAAAGGGCATCCAACTGACTTTAAAGCAAATGTTCAGACAGGTTTTGTATACTATGTCTATAAAATGACAGTGGCACAAAATGCATGGAAAAAGGGAAGGAGAGTTAAAACAAATTGAAAACTCCCATTTTTCATGGCTTTGTAATTGCTCTTGGCTATAAAAGCATATATTTCACCCTTCCAAAATAAATAAAATAAAACTCACAGCCACAGACTGCACCATGGAAAAATGTCAGTGACAGCAGTTTGGCTAAATGGAATGCTAGCAAACCTAACCGCAGATAGAGAGCAGGACAATTAAAAGTGTGGGGGCGGGGGAGGGGGGGGAGGGGAGAAACACACACTGAGATTTCAAAGAAAATGTTACCATGCTTAAAAAAAATAGAATGCATGACTGATGGGCTCTCGTTTTCTGGTATGATGAAGCAGGCTTCACTCCCTCCCCTCCAGCCATTCGGAAGCACATTAAGATTCCTGCATAACTTTAGGTATGGCAGGTGTCCAATCCCATTGAGGAATTCTTTCAATCTAATTACAAAATCTGCCTTTTATTAATCAAATAATCATTCCATCCCTGGAGCCAATTCTTTCATAATAGGATCAGTTTTGGTTACTGTAACGGCCCCAAAATGATGTCATGCATAATTCCCAATGACACTAGACTGCAAACAAAGTAATTCAAATGGCAGTAGGATGAGGAAAGCAATCCCAGGGGAAGAACATAAGCACCCTCCACTTCTAACAGTTCTGTGATCAGAATAACCATTATTTAAATAGTTTCCGATTAAGGAGCATGCCTCTTATCGACCTAATGTAATTGTGATACAGCCATTTGGGGGGGGGGGGGGACCATAGGAAATAACATTCTGCAGTAACACTTTTTCACAAAGAACAGATATTAAACAAATAGGAAAATGTCTGAAAACATGAACAAGCCTTGGCAGTTTAAAGTGTTTGCAAAGGCGAGCAGAGAAGAGAATGCATCAAGGCCCCAGTCCAGTAAAATACCGACGCATGTGCCTAACTCTACGTGGTTCCGTTGAAATCAGTGAGACTACCCATGTGCCTTGCTGGATCAGGGCCTAACTGCACAACAATATGCGTTCCTTCGGTCTATAAGGCATTCTGGATTCATGTGAGTATTAAAAAATACACGTGTACCAGGCCCCTGAAACTCTGGGCCACATTCTCTCTTGTGCCCAGCATCCAGTGGGCACAATGGGACAACTGCTCATGGGCTAACTGCGGCTCCCTGGTTCAAGCTACAGTAGAGCAGCGTCAGAGCTGCTCTAAAGTGTTCCATTCAGTAATGCCTCCCTGCCAGGGACCATCTCCCAGCTGGAGATCTCTGGAATGCAATGTTGTTCTATTCCATCCTCTCTCATCTCCGTGCTAGAGGCTGTGGGAGCGTGGGCATGGCATAAGAGGCAGATAGATTGGCTTTTCACCAGCTGGGTGCTCCTCATCCTGCCACAATCCCCAGATTGGATGATCCATCCATCTACAGGCAATACACTATCCCAGTGAGTTTGGAATGGTGGTGGACAGCACTCATTTATGACAGAGCAGTGTATACCAGCAATACACCATTGCTAGGGCCTTTGCTTTGGTCCCTGAGAGTTAATTTCATTCTCATGCACAAGGTCTATGCACTACTCCAGCCCACTTAAACCCCCAAAACAGGCCCATTGCACAGAGGTGAATTTCGCCCTGACAGAAGTAGTCGAGACATTCTCAGTTGACTTTTTCTTTCCTCTGCCTGTTGAGACTCCTGCATACTTTTCAATGGCAGCAATTTTGTGGGCGCAAGTTTATGGCCACGACTGTCTAATCTACCTACCGCTCTACCTAATAATTTAAGTGATCAGCACCTAGAGAACACTTGTTATGGTAGTTCTTACTGGCAACACTGCATATGGCTTAAATAACTTCAAGAGTGAGAATGCTGCAGTGAAGAGGGCTAGTCGGCAAAACCCATTCTTGGCTGGAATTTCACGAAGGACAAAGAGATGTGAGAAGATTCCAAGATGGAGCCATTTTATTTCTTTATTACATTTCATAATATACCATTCATTTAAAACCTTCCAAAACAATCGTAGTTTTCACTGAGTCTGAACCCTAAATATTTGAAAACACAAAGAGGGTTGTTGTTTTTTTTAAACTGACTGAGGAGGGGAAGAGGAAGTTAAAACCAGCTTTATCAAAAGACCCCAGTTACAAACTTGTTAGTTATAATTATTTAATACGTACATCATGATGGTGCCCAGATGCTCAGCTAAGGCACAGTGTCCTGTTGTGCTAGGCATGGTATAAACACAGGGTGAACCCTGGCTCTATTGAAGTCAATGGGAGTTCTGCCATGGACATCAGCAGAGTCAGGATTTCACCCACAGAAGTAGACACTGGGCCTGCCCTGCGGTGCTTATGGGTTCTCCATGAGATCATACATTTTCCCATACAAGATGAAAACGTTTTATTTGGAATTACAGGGCAGATCAAGTCTGGCCTAGACCATGGAAAGGCTGCTACCTCTCCATACTAAACAACATACCTGAAGAGCCAAGATAGAATGCTGGACTTATTTATTACTGGTAGCACACACTCTGTGCTGGACTCTTTCCTAACACTTAAGGAGCACGCTCCCCGTTCCAATGAGAACACAGTCAAAGGACAAGCAAGTGGACAGAGATCAGGGGAAGGCTTTATACACAGACCTAAAGCTACGAACTAACAGAGCATAGATTTATCTTTCTGGAAACTGCCTGTCAACCTGGAAAAGGGAACACGGGTGAGAATGAGGCAGCTTCTGATCCATCAAGGTGTTTCCTTGACTCTTTGAGCATAACTCATGGATGCTGAGTGTTAAACTGCTGGACATTCAGATTCTGCCATGTTAGCCCAATAATAAAGTGACTGTACCTCATGGTCTAAGGCTCGGGATGTTTATTTTTACAACTTTGCAGAAATCCTTCATCCATACAGCACCTGGCTCAGACGCTGCCCTTTCAATGGCTCTTCTGTTGGCACATTAATTCATGGTACCCCAGGGGACACCATGGGGCTTATCAAGTTGATTTGTTTAAGTGGAGTTATTTGGCTATCCATTTTCTATGTTTCATAATGTATTTCCAACCTTAAAGCGACATAAGCAAGCACCAGATTGCCAAGGTGCTTATTAATTGCCTATTCAAATATTTTACAGCTTTTATTTTTACATCGCCACAGGGATTTGAATATTTTGTAGTTGTCGAGTTGCCTGAGGATTTATGTTGCGAGAACTTCACCATAGCTTAATGCAGAACAGCAACGGGAAATGAAGTGGGAGAACAAACTTCCATTCAGTTCCCCTAATGCTGTAAAACTGTCACACAAGTATCACAGCCAAGCTCTTCATACAAAAGGCCTTATTTGTTTACAAAAAATAAACAAAATAAAAATAATACTCATCAGAGATCTAACATTTTGGAACCACACTAAGGGCTCACAGCGGTCAGCCGAATTTTTTGGAACCACATAGATTTTGTTTCCATAGATTTAAGACAAAGAAGGACCATTCTAATTAGCTCCAGTATAATTTAGGCCATAGCATTTCACTCAGTGATTGCTGAATGAAGCACATATCTTGTAGTCGAACTAGAGCATATCTTTCAGAAAGAAACAACCAAACTTGATTTAAAGACTTCAAGTGTTGGAGAATCTACCACCTCTCTAGATAAGATATTCCAATAGTTAATTACCTCCAGTGTTATAAATCTGCATCTATTTCTAGCCTGAATCTAATTTCTAATTCCAGGTAGGTACTTACAGAACGTGATCAAGTAACCTCTTAACCTTTTCTCTGGTAAATTAAATAGACTGAGTTTATGTCTTTCACATATTTTAAAATAAAGAATGTTACTGGTAATGAAGGTTTGGAAAGATATCAGTAAGGTGTTTAAAAATATTTTTATTGCTTGTGTTTTCAAAGCATTTTATTTTAGTCAAATCAGGAATAGACACTCGTCTGCCAAAGAACCTATACCATATTTTACAATGACACAGTAATTGACATAACCTGTAATATAAATGTCTGGCATTTTAACAAAGGTATTAGAGATTAGCACAAGCAAAAATAACTCAGTAGATTACTGATATATTTGCCTTAATTATGATATTAATTTATTATTATTATTATTATTATTATTATTATTATTATTATTATTATTATTATTATTATTATTATTTTAATTTAGAACAGTTCTGAGCTTTCTGGCCAGGTGACCTTGAAAAGATTCTTCTCAGACAGCAGGTCTACACAGCTGATATAATATGAGTAGTAAAATTGCTAGTCCCGAGTGTTATTAAATTTATTGTTGATTTAAGATCTGATCCCTAGCTCACTGAAATGAATGGGAAGACTGCCACTGACTTGGGCTTTGGATCATCTACGCTCTTAAAGTGGACTGATTGTTCCTAGTACCTAATATAGCCAAGAGTCTGAAATACTGCTGACAGAAGAGGGGGCATTGTGCTACCTAGCAGCCTGCCACCAGATCAGGAATGGACAGTAATGACACACGGCCAAAGGGGATCACAGCTGAAACACAGGACATAACCACGTTCCGGGGAGGTGGGGGTGGGGAAGGGGTGTTGTAACTTGTCACACATCTGAACAGAGTGGCTTTTTCTTACAGTGGCTTTGGCAACACTTGCGTGCCAATAAAGCGTCACTGAACTGAACGGACAGCAGTAAGGGACTGGAAATGGATGTAAAAGATACCACCCATAAAATCAAACTTCGCAAGCTTCTTTGTCGCGTTATCACCTGTACATCCAAGTTCCCCAGGCCAGAACACCTCGCTTTGCCGGGGCGCCATGTACCCCCCTGCTTCCACAAGCAAAGAGGAGCCAAAACCGGTGGATCTGGTAGCTCCACAGTCTGCTCCCACCTTCCCCCAGCCATTGGGAAATGTCCTGCATTGAGGAGCTCATGAGCAGGGGCTGAAAGGGGGATCTTAGAGAGCTAAGCCATTTCCCCGCACCTACAGCCTCTTCTATGGACAAGCGATTGTTTAGGCTGCCACACTTTGTCAAAGGAAGCTCTGTTTCCAAATAAACTCTTCTCTTATTCCAGAGATTTTCCATCTGAGCTGGAATGCAGAGGCTGAGAATATGGAAAAAAATAGGCTTTGCTCAAAGAGATAATTCTAATTGCCCAGGACATCTAAGGAAGCGCCAACTGTATTAAGAGGAAAATGAAATAAACCCAGCAGAGAGACATGTACTGCTGACCCTGAAATGAAAGTTCAGCATGGGTAGGTGATGTACAAGAGAGACGGGGCATCATGGGAAAAAACTGAAAGGAAAAAATGACAAGAAAAAATACAGTGTGAGGTTGAAAGGATACAAGACCCAACATATTATTCCCTTGGGGAAGGGAGCTGGTTGAGGGGAAAAAGGGGCAGGGACTGGGGGATTAACGGCACAGAGCCAGACAAAGCACAGGGAACCTTAGGCTTAGTCTACGCTACATAGCTGTCGGCTAGCAGTGTGAAAAAAATCGCATGCAGTAGCAGCCATAGCTATGCCAGTAAAAGCCCTAGTGTAGGCACAGTGACACCAGAAACAAAATCCTTCTCCCGGTACAGCTGATCTCCTTACACCAGTATAGCTATGCTGGCAAAGCATATGTAGCTCAGACAAGCCCTTGGACTCAACCCCATGGGGCTCAGAGCAACCCTGTGGAATGCCCTCCTCTTCACATGTCAACCTAGGCTCCCCCTCCTCACTCCCCAGCAGAGATGCCTCTGTGGCCATGCTGCTTGGTGTATGGCGAAGCGCCGCTCCGCTCCCCTCCTCTGCGCATTGGATGTTAATGCCGAGTGTCACTGCTCTATTGCACCACCCCTGCAGAATTACCGGGAACCCCCACATCTCAGGGGCTACTCTCCGGGGTCACTGGCGGCTTGTGGGGAAGGGTGAGGGGCACTCTGCAAGGCTTCCGCTCCCCTTCTGCAATTTCCAGCAGCTCTTGGTGCTGCCCTTCGCCACGCCCACCCCTGCTACAAAGAGCCGGTCTTTGGAACCAGAAAGCTGTGCTGGGGGCGCTACTGGGCACTTCAAACCTCTGTCCAGCTTGAGAATTTTACGGTGAGGCCTGACCTACTTTAAAGGAAAGCACCATCTGCGAGAGCAGATACAGCCGCAGCAACAATAACCTCTTGGAGAAACGTGCTATTCAGTCATTATATAACGAGTTCCCTTCCTGTCCTCTCCCTCCTCCCACCTGTCAAAGCGGGGATGAGAGAGCCCTTTAGCGGAGTCAGATATTGTTCTGCTTTGCTCTATACATAATAAAGTGCTGATGCCGACCATTTCCTCCCCACAAAGTTCATTAGATGGTCTTATTAATTAGCTGACTCTACATCCTATCACACACTGCCACCTGAAATCTCACTTGCATTTGTAAAGCATGCAATTAAAGCCATAGGCATTGTCACAGGCAGGCACTGCCGGGCATTAATATTCTATTCAATCAATAGCTAGACAATATGATGCTGTGCCTTGGATGCTCACCAAAGTAAAGAACAATATACGTGCTGTGCAGAGAGCACAAAAATTTGATTTTAGGAACTCCAGTGTAAATCTGGAGCAGTGCCACTAAAGCCATATGGGTTACTTTAGGTTTGGACTGAGGGCAGAATAAGAGCCAATAAATCTACTGCAGAGAGAAACAAATCAGAAGTAGGCTGTGGCACTCAAAGCAGAGAGAAGTAATAGCAATCCACACTTCCACTCCTTTTCTGCACAGTACTAAAATAATAATTATCAAATTGTAATTCCATCTTACATTAGCTGCAGTTCCATCTTACTTTAAAGAACCTGGCCATTGTCTTTTTCAGAACGGGCGCACACAACTGTGCTACGCAAAACTGAATGAAAACTGTCACCATTCATCTTAAATACACTCTAATACCAGGGCCCTTTAAAGACAGGCCTTCATCCTCATCCACCCGTTCTTGCTCATAATAAACCACTTCTGCAGTCAAAAACAGGATCACATGAGATAAAGACAATGCATCACCCCTTCTTGTCATTTCTGTCAGGAGGGTTTGTTACAATATACTCTGTTCAAAGAGTAAGGGAGCTGTAAACAGCAAAAGAGAGAGAGAAGGGGGGGAAAAGCCACTTACTTGATATTGTCGAGACAGCCGGATTCAGGTTTCAGGATGGCAGTATGATGGAACATTTTATAGAGAGCAATCCCCAGGAAGATTACATTAAGCTGGAATGAAAAAAAAAAGAAAGAAAGAAAGGGAAAAAAAAGGTTGTGTTACACGGAAGACCTGGAGGAGGGGGAAGTGAGTCTTTTCTTTGTAACAGATGAGTTGCTCTGGGAAATTAGTTCTCACTACAGTTTTATAGAGACTAAATCATAGATGATTGCCTAGTATTCTATAAAGGCAAGACAGCTTCCCGAATGAGAGAACAGCAATACAATTGAGTTCCACAAAGCTGTGGTGCTGGATGAAGCCAGCCCTTACACCAAGAGCAGTGTTTCAAGTGATGTTATGGAAAATTAAAAATGTTTGCTGTAACTGCTCTTCTGTGGCTATGCAGTGCATACTGATGACAAACCATTCCAGGTTTGTTGTTCACCTGCTCCCATGGAAAGGAACACAAGGCTGCCCTCACCAGGGGCAGGGGTGAGTATACATTTTCAACTACAGCGTAACGTGGGAGATGTGCGGGCAAGTGATTATTAAAGAGACACTACAATGTAATGACTGGGAAAAGGAGCTTGGTCTATGCTGTAAAAGATAGATTGTGATTCACTAGCTCTAGGCTAGAGAGGCTCCCAGTGACTGGAAATGAGTTACCAAAGACCCAGACGAGAGGCGGCAATCACAGAGGGAGAGGCCTTTTATAAATGTATTTAATAAAAATATAGATTAATGGTTCTGTAGAGAAACGTATAAAATACGCAAGCCACTACATCCTTCAAACAGCACGATCCCGATTTGCACACAATTGGGCTGTTTTTGTGTGTGACATATGATAGTCACTACAGATTTAGCAAGTGGCACAGGCCTCAACCTGGATGGCTAATGAAACACTCTGGATTGAAATGAGAACCAACTACAACGTCTGCATTGAAATGAGTATGCTCATTCCTTGCTGTGTTGGCTGAACTACTTTATATTTAAAACAAAGCATGATTTATGTAAGCCTTATTGCAGTGATTTCAGAATGAGCAAACTCCAGCTGTCTCTAAAGTTTGGTTCTTTACCTTGTTGCTATGTTATCTGATATGGTGACAAAGTGTGTTAACTGTGAAGTTACACTTATTTTGTTTTAACTTCTAAAGCGAGAGAAAAAAATCGTTTCCATTTTTGACTTCGCTCCTATTTCAGATTTCCCTTTGTGCATAAATGATGTATTGCTTCACTCTGGAATTCAAAGGGATGAGCATACAGTGATGTCAAAATAGAGACCAGCGCTTCTAAACGTCTGATAACATCAAACAAGCTTTGCAAGAGACTATTCTGAGCAAGTGTCCACAGCACAAGCTCGTACTGAAACATACTTTCCTTTCTCCAACAGGTTTTGATCAAGTATTTCAGAATGCAAGGAGTCTCTTATAATGAGTATCTAATTGCTTGTGTTAGGTGGGGTCAGATAAGAACATGCTTTCCCCAAATTAATCTATGTAAATTCAAGATATAGAGTGAAAGTTTTATTTCTTGACCTGGGAGATGGAGTAGTTAATTAGGAGTTCTTACCATAATTATCAAGGTCGCTGGTCCTATAAAGCTCCAAATGAAGTAGGTGTCAAGTCTGAGCCAACATCTGTAATGAAACACAGGGGATAGAAGGCATTCAAGGACTGAGCGCAGGACATACATCAAGAGTGAGCGAGTGACAGAGAAGAATGTGAGCTGCAAAACATTCCACTGGGAGACAGGAAATATTACATTGCTTGTTCATTTAAATGCTGAATTATGTGCCCAATTTCTGACAGTGCTATTGATGGAGGAAGATAATTACCTCTGGAGGAAGCAGGGGGGGGAAAGGCACAGGGCCTAGCTGCTAAGGCCTTTTGCATCTGTCATAGAAAACCTTATATTAAAAAAAAAATGTGTGGGGGGGAGAAGGAACTATGAGCAGCCATTAAATCTCTTAGCTTCTCCCCAATTATGATGCAACACAACCTGCCAGTCAACTGTCAAGCGAGCTGACGTTTTTCTGTCAAGAAGCTCTGAGGAAATTTGGTGCAAAAAGGAAATAAATTTTGGTACCGGAGGATTGAAGATTAGATTAATTAGATTCAGCAGCCTCACCTTAGAGGTTTTACCGCCCTGAACCTCCCGAGTGCATTGTTGCCACTAGTGTTTCTAAGGTTGCAAATGATCTTCAGTATCACATAAAGCTGATTCATGACCTAAAACTAAATTATTAATCACTTAATTTCAGCTGCACTTAATACTTCCCCAATTTTTAAGGCCCCTGGGAAATTATATTTCCATTCCTAGTTCATTCAAGATGACAGGAAGATAAAATGGAAGTGACTCGTTACAAGACGGATGAATATAAATTCTGAGGAAGCTACATATGATGTTTAAAATAATAATGTCTTGTCGTGTTTGTCATGTTACTCATTAAAGTCGTGTTTATAAGGGGAAAACTACTAAATTGTAAAAAAATCCTTTTACCCTTGAAATTAAGTGGATTTCCTAGTTAAATAAAGTGACTACAATTATGCATATCAATTTATCCTGAGAGTATATAGTGTAAGACAGCAGTTCTGATCCCTGGGTCTGGGTTGGGTCCTAGTCAACTCAACTCAACTCCACAAGGAATCCAAGAAATGTAGGGCTGCAAGGAACCTCAAGAAGTCATTTTACCTATCATCTTGCACCGAGGAAGGGCCAAGTAAATCTGGACCATATCTCACAGGTGTTTGTCTAACCTGCTCTTAAAAACCTGTTCCACAACTTTGCTTGGTAACCTCTTCCAATACTTCATTAGTTTCTATAGTTAGAAAAAGAACAAGGAGTCTGGTGGCACCTTAAAGACTAACAGATAGTTAGAAAGTTTTTTCTTTTATCTAGCCTAAATCTCCCTTGTGCGGATTAAGCCAATGAGCACAGGGGTCTGTGCCAGCAGATCCAGAGAAGGGGTCAAAGCCTAGAATTGAAATGCTACGGTGAAAACAACCGTCTCTTTCTACACTGAAGAATTTTAGGATTTGCAAAATCAAAAATTAAACTTTCAAATTTCAAAATTGTAGAAAATTCAGGTGTGTTCCCAACTTTACCAACCTAGGGCACCTCTCCACTGCTGGCTTCTTTGGGCAGCATGCAGGGTACATACGGGGTAGCTCCGTAGCCTGGGTATAAATAGCAACACAGACTGTGAGGCACGCCTGAAGAGGGAGGGTATGTCCCTGAGTACATACTTTATATGGCTCTCTACTCACCCAAGCAGTGCCTCCCTTCCCACACGACTATTTTTGGCAGTGCAGTGTCCTGCTGCCTCTGCTCTGTGGAGCCTTTCACATCTGCTGGAAAAGTCTCTGGCACAGGGAAAGGGTCCAACAGTGAGGAAAGACTCCACGAGCAACCTGCTGCTGGAACCTTTCCCCTCTGCAGGGAAAGACTCTGGAAGCAGTGAAAGGCTCCGGCAGCAGTCAGATGCTGAAGCCTTTTTCCACTGCTTCCCCCCTGCCAGAGCCTTTCATTGGCATGTGTAGCTACACACCGCAACATAGACGCAGGCCGCTAGTCACTGCGGTGTGTAGCTACACGTACCCTACACACTGCCACCAGCCACCAGCAGTGTGTAGTGCAGACATAGCCTTAGGGTCTGAATGGCTATACAAATCTAAAATGATTATAAAACCTACTACACAAACATAATGATATTTGCACCGAGCCAAAACAGAAACTGGAGTGCAGAGAGGTTAAAAAATAGTTGCTACTTAGGATCTAACTCCTGAATTGGAACTGAAGTCATTCATCAAAATCTTAATGTGAGAGACACCCTGAAAAGGCTTTCTTAATATCAAGACGGGAGTTCTGGGTTTCTGCTGCCTTAGTTGACGTTAAAACTGATTTAGGTGTGTCTGGCGGTAGCTGAGCACAATGAGTGATTTCCAACCCTTTTTGTTTTAAAATGTATTATTACGTGCATTGCCGTAGCTTCCAGAGGCTCTAGCAGAGATCAGGCCCCACCGTGCTAGGTGCTGTATAAATACACAGTCAGACCCAGTTCTGAAGACCTTACAGTTGAAACTGACTAGACAGACAAAGGAAGTATTATTACCCATATTTTACAGATGGGGAACTGAGGCAAAGAGACACAAAATGATTTGCACAAGGTCTCAGAGCAGGTGTGTTGGTAGAGGCAGGAACTGAACTCATGAATCCTTGTCTGATATCTTAACCTCAAGAGCATCCTTCCTTTCAAAGTATGTTTCACTGGGGCGGGGCGCCGGGAGAGGGAGCAACAGCAAACCTATACCAAAAAGTACTGGGTGCTGATGAAGACCTTGAGGAGCTTTTGGGTCCATCCAGTCAGGCTATACCGTACAGCCCCATTGAAGTCGAAAGATTTATGCCAGCCAATGATCTGGCCCTTTGTTCATTTTACTTGATCATTTTTTGGTTGACAGGTAATTATTTGGGGAAGTGTAGAATAACACTGCGACTCTAAATTCACTCAGGAACACGGGATCTGCCAAACCCATCACTGATGCTGTACCTTATAACAATATTGTCAGTTAAGGATAGGGTATTTTTTGTGATTTTAAAATAAAAATTCTCCAAGTATTTCAAACTGTATCATACATTTAACAGGGAAAGCATCTGTCAGCAGGCAAAACGACCACATCTCACTGGCTCTGCAAATCCTGCTAAGCAGGTGGAGGAAGCATGGCACATTTACAACTGCAAAGCAAATTGTTCCTCCTTGAGTACTTAGAGTTTTACTAGCTCTTGGCGAGCAGGGTGGCAAAACTCCCGTTTTTAGCTTGATGGCCATATGGCCACAGCTGCTGGTGCTGTCTTTGGCCACAGACTTTCTCATCATAGGTCTCAGACCTATACCCTGTTCCTCAAGGCCAGCATTGTGCCCTTCCCATCCACTGGCAGCCCCGCAAACCATGCATCCTGCCTGCTTATATGCCTCACCTGCAAAACTGTGATACAGTCCCAGAGCCAGATTCTCCACTGGTGTAAATTAGCACAGCTCCATTGACTTCAATGGACTGTGACTAATCATGGATGGTGAACAGTGAGGGGCATGAAGATGGCTGATTCCCACAGCTGTTTAGAACCTGAAGGAATGTTTGAGAGTGGTGTTTTGCTGTATTTGCTCAGCTCTAGTTGTCAGCACTACCATCAGGCAATGAAAACAGGGCTTTCAATTGAATTCTGCATAATCCAGAAAAGCATGTTGATGCACACATTTCTCCTTCTCTGCTAGAAGGCTACACCTGTTTACCTTTCCCACTCTGTCTTACATTATAGGGGAAAATACAACACTGCAAAAGTGTTACTGTGAACTCAACGGAAGAACAAAGTGAGTGACTTCTTTTGTGAGCAGCCAAGTCGTTAGTGGCTCAGACGCTCAATGGGAAGTGTGCCGTGTTGAGCTCTTTTGAAAATCTGGTGCATAGATTCCAGCGCACAAATCTCGGTCATGGGGTGGCTTCTGTGGCAAATTCTGTGGTTGTGGAATGGCCAAGATCCAAGTGTATTATTTTTTATTATTTGGACTATGATAACACCTAGCCAAACCATGGTCCCATTGTGCTAGACATATACAAACCCAGAGCAGGAGACAACACCCACCCTGAGACGCTTAGACTCCACACAGACAAGACTGGAGCACGGACTGTCAAGATTAGCAAAGGTTCTTTTTGCCATGCAAACCTTAAAGGTTGCATTGCAATTTTGCAGTTGTTCTAATGGAAAGGTCTCTTTCTAAGAAACCAAGTACCGCTCTCTTGAATGACTCAGATGGAACTCTGCAGTAATATGTCTAATCCATAAGGGGGTAAAAAAGTCAATCTTTCTGTGGTCATTTTATAGTGATGTAACTTTGAACCCATTTAGTCAGACCTCATTAAAAATGCAAATTAAGAACAAAACATCAAAACTTGGGCATCCTGCCAATTCGTTCACAGAGATGTAAATCGTTAATCAGACAAGTACCACACTGAGCTTTTCTTTCCTTAAAAACAAAAGCACAAACACAATGAGCTGAATAAATGAACTCCTTGAAACAAGGAAGCAATCAGGCAACTAAGCTCCAAAAGTTGCTAATCTCAGGCTGCGGAACTACTTCTGACCCTGGTACACAGCTGCAATCTGAACACGGACTTGTAATATTGCAAGTTTATATTCCAACAGCCATTAAACAAATGAGATGCTTCTGCTTTTAGCACAATGCATATCATATGATCTGACATTCCATGGATGCTGCATGCCCCATACATTTTACAAACAACAAAACCATTTCCTTCTTCTCCAAAGAGATGAACAGACACGTTCAGTGCTGTGCTATTAAGGTGCTGTGTAGCATTGCTTTTCTTCACTTTTTAATTTCCTTCCTCGCACAGTGGCAAGTTAGCTATATTCAACCAAGGCTTTTTTGCAAGTAATAAAGGCTACAAAGGGTTTGCTCTGTTTTCTGCATGAAGAGAAATCAAACACTAAAGTATCCCTAGTGTGCATTAAATGGAACCAATAAACAATCATTAGCTGCCATTGGACCATAACATTTGAAGAGATCTAAGTGATCATACTCTTCATGGGAGTTTGGGAGTTTGCTTCATATAGCTATAGAGCCTCCATCACCGTGTGTGGTAGCAGTAATTGGATATGTATGTATAATACATGCCTTTGAAGGGTGGAATATGCATTCTCTTTTTACTACATTTCAGTGTCCACATTGCTCCCACGGGCCTGAGCAAGCAGGGAGCATGCAGTGTAAAAACTGAAGATGAAACAAGCACACTGCCCTATCAAAGGCATGCCCTGTAGTTCGCAGTTATTTTTCAACAATATGATGATGCATAAAATATAGGTAGCTGGAAGCGGAAAAGGACTGAAGTTAGAGGCTGTGACTTTATGATAGATTTATCATTGTCACCTGATATCTAGCTTTATCGCATCCCAAAAACAAAACAAAAGAAAAGGTACATACAGTCCTAGCATGATGCAGAAAGGACTTGGCTCACCACAGGATGAGTTTACCTACAAGTATGTTGAATACAAAATACTAAGATTTTCAATGCCTCATTCCTCTTCTGTGAGCTCTGTGACGGGCATCAGTATAGAATACATAAGGGGTTATGGTGTTTGTTGTTATCGGGTTTGGCTAGCCACATTACTTAAGTGAGTTATGCAGGTCATCCCAAAAGAGAGCCAGTTAAGGCCCTGATCCAGCAAAACATTTAACTATCTCCCTAAATGTAAGCATGTAAGTAATTCCATTGAATTCAGCAAGACAACTCACATGCTCAAAGTTAAGCACATGCATTAATATTTTGCTGGATGGGGGCCACCATCTAAAATGGGAGGCAATCAAACCTTTCTGCCACCTGCATACCCTCAGGTATTTTGCTCACACTACATTATAGGGAAAAGTTATTTTCAACGTTGTGACATTATTGATATAATCTGGGACCATATAGAACAGGGTTGCAACCAAAGTCCTGTAGTGGCACCAAATCTTGTATAAAGGGGGTCAAATGAGGTGTCTAAGACAAGGTTATGGTTTGCTGGTTATAATTATGCTGTCTATTTGTGTGTATCAATTTTGTAGTTGAAGTTATGAATATTGGCTCTATACTGTCTGTATTTCAAACTTATGCTCTGCTTCTGGGAAACTTCCCAGACAAGTTGGTGTTAGCTCTGCCTAGCCTGCTTGATGGCCCATTAAGGACCATAAGCTATACAATTGACCCATTGAGAAAAGGCAAATACGCCTTGCAACTCAGCAAAGTATGCAGGGACTGACTCATGTAACTCCAGACTCCATTTTGCGGTAATTTTCCACAGTAAGGACAAAGAGGTATTCTTACACCTGGAAAAGACTATAAAAAGGCTGATGCCTCTCCTCCATCTTGTCTTCAATCCTGCTTCATAGCTCTGAAGGAACTTTGCTACAAACTGAAGCTCTGAACAAAGGACTGATGACCCATCCCAGCGGGGGATGTATTCCAGAGACTTGAGTTAAACCTGCAGTTTATGCTATCACTGCTACAAGCCTGAACCAAGAACTTTGCCATTACTGTATGTAATAGATTCCATTTAACCAATTCTAATTCTCATCTCTATCTTTTTCCTTTTATGAATAAACCTTTAGATTTTAGATTCTAAAGGATTGGCGACAGCGTGATTTGTGGGTAAGATCTGATTTGTATATTGACCTGGGTCTGGGGCTTGGTCCTGTGGGATCAGGAGAACCTTTTTTCTTTTACTGGGGTATTGGTTTTCATAACCATTTGTCCCCATAACGAGTGGCACTGGTGGTGATACTGGGAAACTGGAGTGTCTAAGGGAATTGCTTGTGTGACTTGTGGTTAGCCATTGGGGTGAGACCAAAGTCCTCTTAGTCTGGCTGGTTTGGTTTGCCTTAGAGGTGGAAAAACCCCAGCCTTGGGCTGTAACTGCCCCGTTTTAGCAATTGGTCCTGAATTGGCACTCTCAGTTGGGTCCCGCCAGAACAGCATCGTTACAAACGTTTTTTAAAAAACAGTTTAAACATTCCCCCTTGCTTTCGCAGATCCGCCCAGCACACAGCTTGACACTTGGTCTGGGGACTAGAAGGAAGGATTTGGCCATCAGAGAGGCCAAAACAAATGATGCAGCATCATCAAACTCGACCTTATTTTGCAGCTAGACTAGAGACCAGTCCCAGGTGGTGATTTGTTTGTTGTTCATGATGTTTGCTTTCAATTATCCGTAAGAGCTTCAATTCTCTCGCCCTGCTAAGAAGGAGACCTAGACTGCACTAACTGTTCATGACCTAACATGCCTGTTAGCTAGAGCGCTAAAAATAACCGTATAGATGTTGCAATCCCATCAGCTTGAGCTTGGGTGGCTAGCCTGGGTCCCCACTGGAGCCACAACTTCCACACCGCTTTTTTTAGCACACTAGCTCAAATCCTGCTAGGGTGACTCTGGCTACCCACACTGGGAAGCTCACTTCCCGCTGTAGCGTAGGCACACCCACTGTCTGCAATGGGATTCTATCCATTTCACCTTTACATACGAGACAACACACAACCAGGGGAGAGATGCACACCTTTTTTTGTTAACCTAGGTGCACTTTAAATATCATGTATTAGGGATGATGGGTAAAACAAGGCTAAATCCTCCTCAGCTGGCTGTCACGGATAGCCCCGTTCGGCCCCAAATGGGGAAATCTTTTAAGGTAATCAACATGCAGCCGCCTAGTTGCAGATCATAAACCAAAGTAATTAGCCCCACGTCTCCCAATCTGTCTGGTGTGAACTACTCCTAAAAAGTCAATGCCAGCCCCTGATGTAATTAAGCTTAAAATAGTATCACTATTGAACAGCTACTGCAGGATGTCAATATGAATACCAGAGCATGGGATGCTATGGAAAGCCATAAACAACACATGATGAATAAGGGAATAAAACAGGAGCAAATGACCATTTCTGACAGTATAATCTGGGCATGTGTTATACTAGCAGCAGATTAAAAAACAAACAAACCACAAAATCCTACATTAGGCATCTAAGCTGATCATTCAGAGACATATGATTACTGTGACCAAATGCTAGACAGAAAAACACATTTTCTAAATAATGTTGGAAACTCTATAAGCTCTGTTTAAAACAAATACCAAATAGGGGGATGCAAGAAATATATTCTGCAGATTGTCTCACAAATAACCAAGCAACTTCTCACAATTAAATTATGTATGCCTGGCATATAGTTCACCACAAATTCTAATCAGTTCTACCCTTCTAATAACATTATACAGTAAAATACATCATCATCCATCAACCAGATGGAGCATGTTAGTTATACAAAACATCTAGTATGTTTTTATTTTCCACTGCTAGAATGTGATAAAATTGCCCACTCTGAAATTACAGATTATAAACAAATACTTTATGCTTTATAAGTGTTTGCATAATATTTTATGTGTGTGTATATTAAATAGCAAGACAAAATTATGGTATAGCACGGAAAGGAGGTTTTTCTGGCTTGAATATACAATGGCTATATTACTCACAGGTGGAAAATTTATGTAGTTCATCCCAGCTGAGGGTCAATAAAACTTTCTGTATGTGCCTCATCTGATACAGAGAAATTACTGTAAGTAGAGGTGGTTGGAAAAAGTTTTTCCTGTGGACAAATTTCTATTTTTCAGTGAAAATTTGAATATCAAAATATTTTTGTCCCAAACTGAAATATTTCAATTTTGAAATGCCACCATGGTGTATTATGGGAGTTGTAGTTTGCGTGATTCATGCTCCCATTCGCCACTATAGTCCAAACTCCTTAGTCAGACTATATTTCCCACAATGCACTATGATATCATGTCGATGAGGGGGAGATGTAGTCAGGATGATGAACCTACTCCATAAAGGAGAATGGGGGGAGGGGAAAGGAGTCAACTGATCTACAACTCCCATGAGGCACTGCAGCAGCAGATCCAAATCAAAATATTTCAGGTTTGGGGCATTCAGTTTGTTCATGAAAAACTCTGAGCAGACTGTTTTTGTGAAAACATTCATTTTATCAAACCCCCAATTTTCTAATGAAAAGCAATTTGGACAGAAATTTTCAATCAGTCCTCATAAAAGGGTGTTTTCATTAGTGTGACTGCTGCTATTTTCATATCATCTCAGCTGTAAAGCCAGACACTATTAGTGCATGTGTGGAGGAGAAATCAAAATAATAACTAATACACTTGAGAAATCTCTAAAATTTTCCATATACAGTACTAAAATGTTACATTTTAAAGGTCTGATATTTCAAGAACCATCAAGGTAATAAGCAAGGTGGAAATCAACAGCCAATTTTTCCACCTTTAAGGATGCAAGCAGAGATGGAAGACGATCTTGTTGTGGTCTTGGATGAGTAACATGAGTTTGGAGCAGGGCCGGCTCCAGCTTTTTTGCCGCCCCAAGCGGCGAAGCCAAAAAAAAAAAAAAAAAAAAAAGATAAAGCCGCGATCGGCGGCAGCTCTACCGCACCGCTTCATTCTTCGGCGGCGGGTCCTTCCCTCCGAGAGAGAGTGAGGGACCCGTAGCCAAATTGCCGCCGAAGACCCGGAAGTGCCGCCCCTTTCCATTGGCCGCCCCAAGCACCTGCTTTATTTGCTGGTGCCTGGAGCCAGCCCTGGTTTGGAGTGACAGTTTGACTGGATTTTACAAGCTAAATTCTCAGTTGTATACACCAGTGTAAACCTGAAGTAAATCCACTGAAGCCAATACAGTTATTTCACATATCTAACAATGTAACTGAGATGAAAATCTGCCCCTACTTGTTACAAGTTTCCTAGCCCCTCGGTTTTTATGTTTGTTACTGAAGTGTGGTGTAGTAACAATAACAGCTATAACTGGCCTGTACCCATGTCGTACATGGAATATGTTGCTTTAAAATTCTCCCCTGCCAGTTTCCATTCTAATCCATGGTTTTTGCGGCTCATAGTTCTGAAATTTTCCAACTGCGGTCTCTATACAAAGGTGACTTTTTATTTTGTTTAAAGTTGGAGAAAAATGGGTCAGTCATTCTCAGAGCACCAGAGGACAGGAATTATGACTTTCTGGAACATTATTATTAATGATTTCCATTATTAACAAAGTCCTTGTGATAATCTAAGTGGGTAGAAAGTTAAATTTTGGCTGGCAAATAATTCTCACTGAAGAGGGTCTTGCAGTGTTCTGCTGTTGTTTCCTTTCGATTCCCTCCAAGTTACGAACCGGTTGGGAATTGCCTGCCATACATGCTCTGCACATTTTGTGCTGGCATTTTTGCTAGATTTGTGCACAGCTAAGGAAAGGTTTGTTCCATGTGCATGTGGCTAATCCAGCTGTGCCATGACAAGGGGTAATGGATGCACTTGTGCTGAGCCCCTGCCTTACCTTATCCCTGGCAAAACCTTAAGGTGCAAAAACATCAGGGAGGGCTGTTGTGCTCATTGGGAGGCATGCAGTAGGGATCCTGGTGCTGAAACACTTTGGGAGCTCAGGAATATGGTTTACTGCAAAGACAAGCCTGAGACGCTTATTGTCTCTTCTATTCTTTAGACCTGAAGGCAGGTCTATGGTGAAACTCCTTTGATTAGCTCGACAGGGACCTTGGCATCTATAGAAATAACAGGAGTACTTGTGGCACCTTAGAGACACCTGGCATCTATAGACAAATTCTTGAAAATGTACTCTCCCCTACCTGCTGCTGTGTGTGCCACTCAAAGTTCCCCCAAATGTAAACCTTCTATAAAGGCAGGTAAGCCTTCCACAAGCCCTTCTGTTACAACAAATATGTTTGAAATGATTTTTGAAAGTGCAAAGAAGAATATTTTCTCAAAACCGAACTCACACCCGCTGACTGAACACAAAGCAAATATTCAGCTGCAATCTAAGTCCATCTCCCGATATTGTAACGTAACAAACAGCTCTGCTAGATTACAGAGTCACTCCAGCAAAGAACTAGAAGCATCTATGCTGCTATTGTTTTTGGGTGGAGATTTTGCAAATGGAACTAAAGCAGAACTAGCTGTCACTGCGGCTGTGCCTTGAGCTGTTGTCACAGAGAGCTCTGGAGCCCCACTGGCTCGCTGTTTTGTCTGCCTTCTCTTTGTGCCTGCATCTTAGCCAAAAAGAATGGGAAAATATAGGCCTCACAAAAGAAATTGAAATAATAATAAAATACATTGCTACTGTCATTGTAAGGGAGCTAGCAGAGAAAATCAAAGGCTGAAATTTCCTTTTGTTTGCCATTAGACAGTGTTGCATGATAATCTAAATTGTGCTTTGATACCAGTTTCAGTACTGATGAAAACATTTTAAAATGTTCATAATTATAAATGATGTAGCTATCCCAACTTGCAAAGAGTCTAATACACTCTCCAGTCACTGCCCTGGTAATTGTATAGAAGACGGTTTTTAGAAATGCAATGGTCCATCATTTAAATGAGAAACACTCTTTTCTTAGAGAAGAGGGACAGTCTTGTGGCTAAGGTACTGGACCGAGACTCAGGAGACTGGTGCCCTTGAGCAAGTCACTTTGTCTCTCTCTGCTTCCATTCCTCATCTGCAAAATGAGGATAACAATCCTTCCTTCCCCCACCATTTGTCTGTCTTGACTATGCAGACTGTAAGCGCTTGGGGCAGGGCCTGGCTCTTACTCTATGTTTGCAGAGCGCTTAGCACAATGGGACCTGGGCACAGCTGAGACCTCCAGGTGCTCGCCTAATAAACACAAAGATAATAAGAGAGTGTGACCTGGCAGGGTTTCTCCCCAGCTTCCAAGGATAGCCTGCCATGCCCAGGCTCCTTTAAGCAGGTTTACCAGCCAAATAAAAACAAACACAACAGTCCCTCAGCTCACCCTGTGTCCTAGGGTTTCATGGTCTCCCCTTCCCAGGGATCTCTGGTGTCCCTACTCCTTGCAGCTTCGCAGTCCCAGCCAGCAAACTTATCTTTCTGGAACACCAGCGCCAGGCTTCCTCTCTGAGCACCAGGCCCCCTGTTCCAGGGACCCTCCACTCCCCTATGGTTTCTCTCCCCCCACACAGCCTGTCCCAATCACTCCTCCCCTTCCTGCCCTCTGACAGGCCTTTAGAGCCCCAGGGATAGCCCTGCTCCCTTTAACTGACTCAGTCGGGTCCAGCTGCTGTGACACAGGGGCGGTGGTCCTGATCTACTCACAGGGACCAGCTACTCCATGATAATGATGGCAGGAGAGAGATCACTTGATCATTACCTGTTAGGTTCACTCCCTCTGGGGCACCTGGCATTGGCCACTGTCAGTAGACAGGATACTGGGCTAGATGGACCTTTGGTCTGACCCGGTACAGCCGTTCTTATGTTCTTATTTAAACTTAAATTTTCCAAAGAGGTAGGAAAACTGGTCATTTGTCCCTAAAACACAGGTCTGAGATTTGGGTGCCACGTTCTTTTTCTCATCTGAATGTGGAGGGGAGCCCCCAGAAATGGTGGGGGGAAGGCTGCCTCTGTGGCATTCTGCCCTCCTCCTCCTGACTGTGTGAAAACTCCCTGCCCTTCAGACACACGGGAGGCTGGGGGCAGAGGAGCTGGCTGAGCTCCTGTTGAATCTCAGTCTCCCAAGCACTGGAAGCAGCGGCCGGAGGCGGCACTCTGCTGGTTGGCCTCTCTGAGCTGTGGAACCTCCTTCTCTTTGGAGGGTGGCCAGAGGCAGCACAAGGCTGTGAAGTCATTAGTGGTGCAGCTCCAATGGAGGGGCAGTGGGGCCCAGGGTACCTCAGAGCCAGCGTGGAGACACCCAGGGTATGCAGGGACGACAAGACTCCTGAGATGCAGCTAGTTGTTGGGGGACTCACCTGTACTGGGGTCTGAGCCCCTGGCTTCTTTCATGGAATCAGGCGCTAAAGCCCTCCCCAGACCCTCCTTAACGAAAATATCCCTGTGAATCTCTGCCAACGGGGACAGCTGCCCTGTATGTCATTGAGTGACGCTGTGTGGGTGGCAGTGGTCCATGAGACACGTACCCCTTTTGCAGTTATGGGGCCAAGTCCTGCTATGGGTCATGGCTGTGTAGTGCCTGCAGACCAATGTCCAGCATATAGGTGAACAGAGGGTTTCAATGACCCTGCCGGGTCCAGAGATGGATGTGGTAGAAGGGCCACTAGGATGAGCAGAAGAATGGAAAACCTGCCTTATGAGAGGAGACTTAAGGAACTTGGCTTGTTCGGCCTAACCAAACGAAGGCTGAGGGGAGATAGGACTGCTCTCTATGAATATATCAGAGGGACGAACACTAGGGAGGGAGAGGAGTTATTTAAGTTAAGGGCCAATGTTGGCACAGGAACAGATGGATGTAAACTGGCCATCAACAAATGTTTGCTTGAAATTAGGTGAAGGTTTATAACCATCAGAGGAGTGAAGTTCTGGAACAGCCTTCCAAGGGGAGTGGTGGGGCCAAAAAACCTAACTTGTTTTAAGAATGAGCTTGATAAATGTATGGAGGGGGTGATATGCTGCGATTACCTACTATGGCATATGGCTCATCCGTGACTGCTATTAACAAATATCCCCAACGGCCAGTGATGGGACCCTAGATGGGGAGGGCTCTGAGTTACTACTTTGTGCCTGGTGGGTCTCGCCACCAGAGTCCAACTGATCACCATATTTGGAGTCTGGAAGGAATTTTCCCCAAGGTCAGATTGGCAGAGACCCTGGGTGTTTTTTCACCTTCTTCTGCGGCATGGGGCACGGGTCACTTGCAGGTTTAAACTAGTGTAAATGGTGGATTCTCTGTAACTTGACGTCTCTAAAACAAGGTCTGAGGACTCCAGTAACTCAGCCAGCAGCTAGGGGTCTATTACAGGAGTGGGTGGGTGAGGTTCTGTGGCCTGCAACATGCAGGAGGTCAGATTAGATGATCATGATGGTCCCTTCTGGCTTTAAAGTCTATGTGTTTGGGCCAGCGTCCAGAGGGAGCAATACTGTCATCGGGACTTCCTCAGGCTCAGGACAGCGGTCGACCCTCAGGGGTGAGCACAGGTATCCAAGGGGCTCAGGGAGATAAGGGACATGTGGAAAGGAAAGCTGGAGAGCTTGCTCGTTTAGGGGTTGAGGGGGGGAGGTTAGCATGGTAAGTGGATCTGCTCACCTTCACTCACTGCCAATTAAAAACCTATTCATGCTCTTTCCTGTTTTTTCCAGCAGGGATCTGGCCTCTGTGGCAGCCCCTGGGTTGCAGATGAGCCCTGGACAATGCCAGAGAGGTTACAGCAGACCATATGGTTGTGGCCAGTACAAGTGTTTCCTGGTTTTGAACTGTTAAATAATTCAATGGCCGTTTCCCAGTGTTTCTTCTGCGTGTGCCAAGGAAGACCAATCAGACCAGCTTCTCTTAAGCTGAGAAATGTCTGGTATAATGTTTTCCTTTCAAAATCTGCTAGTCACGTTTTTTTATATTGCACTTGGTCCATATTCTTGGTTGCAGTGTTTCCCAACGAAGCTAACACCAACTGAGCAGCACTTCACCTACTCTCTTGCCTGCCAGCAATCGGGGTGAAGGATGCAGTAACCGTTCAGCAGCATGTCATGCGGTGGCCCTTATAAGAATCTCAGTGCAGTGAGTCCAGGGGCTGGGGATGTGTGTGTTGCACTTGCCTAGACCTTGCATATGGTCTTGTCAGGCCTAACTTTCAGCCTGTTCACACCTGCAGGGCTGTTGGAACCAGGAGTCATTCTGGAGCAATCCCATAGGCTCCACCGCCAGTGCACAATTACTTCTGGCCCACAGCCATTACTATAGCAGACATGGGTCATAGTTAGTAAAGGGATAAGCACAAAACAGATTAATAACAGTGAGGGCCTGATCCAAAGCTCACTGAAGTCAACGGGAGACTTTCCTTTGACTCCAATGATCTTCGGATCAGGTCCTTAATTTCCCAGTCTGGTTCTCATCAGAGCCCACAGAAACTGAGCAGGTCCTTCCCCAGAAAAGTTCCACAAACAACCATTGCTTCTCTTCCACAGGTCCAAGCGTGGCAGAGTTCAACTCACACTTTATCTGTGCCATAGCTCCTGTAGTCGACCGCCGCTGACACGGCCACGATGAGCGCGGGCATTCCGTAGCCAACCAGATAGAAGTACTTCCTTCGCGAGTGTTCACTCTCAAACACCTCCACCAGCATGATGTACAGCTGCACCCCCTCCAGGAACATCCAGGTGAATGCCGCCAGGAAAAAGAAGTGCAGGAGGGCAGCAAACACAGCACAGGCGATCTGGGAGAGTCCAAAAAAACAAAACAAAACAGAGGCACAGGTTTGCTCCCAAACAAAATTATTACAATCATCGTAACAAAACCACTGATGTCCTTGGTTATTACACACGATACTAATCCTAGAATCTCTCTCTGTATGTGTATAAATATATATACGTGGCTGTAGCTTACCCAAAGAAACTTATGTTCTATGCACATTATCCTAAGCATATCATTGGCTGAAACCCCTGTACCCAGCTCCTGCACTCCCACAATATCAAACTGGATTCTTAATAGGGGACATATTCAGATTCAAATCATTGAAGCAATTGTTCCCTGCTTCTTACTATCAATATAAAACAGGATTAACACACAGAAATATTCTAACGCCTTGCTTTAATAAATAGACATTATATGAGAACAAAATCTCAGATCACTTTAAATATCTTTATACTTAAAATATAATATATATTTATATGAGAATGTATATTATTGATAAGTTATATATGTCTATAGTATATACATATGTATTATATACACATGTATGTATATATTTATATACATGTGCATGTGTATAATTCTCTATATAATGTAGATTTGTGTAATATATGTATTATACATGTATTGTTATATATAGACACATATATTATTTACACATAGACACACACACATATATGCATGTGTTTGGATTTGACGGCTATGCCTCAATACATCAGGGGCTTGTGTTGAGGAATCATAAAGACCATGTTTCTATTTCTGATGCCTCTGTTGACTATTGTTGCGTGGGCAAGTTTCCAGATGTTGACATGCCATGTAAATGCTCTTGGGTGCTGTCAGCAGGGCCGGGCATATGCTGCGGGCTCCATTGCTCAGTAGTTTTAGTGAGGGGATGAGATAAGGGAATTAAAAAAAAGAGTCAGGGAAGAGGAATGTGAAAATACAGATTCCAGTGCAAGACCTTATTTCACACACATCCACTGAGATCAAATTGGCCCTGAACAAATACAGTGCTGGGAACAAGCCTGCACTGACAAGGGGATGGACAACATAATCTCAATGATCTCTGCAATCTTCAGCTTCTCCCCAGTGCCATGGGGCTCTAGCCCAGGATTTCTATTGTATTGTACCTGGCCATGCGCTAGAGGAGCCCATGCGCCTACAAAGAGAGTGAACACATTGGTATACTACTGAAAAAAATGGTGAAAAGGTGAAAACTCCCTGCTGCAACAGCTTGCCAGTGAAAAAGGTGTCAGTAATAATGAGAATACACTAGACAGGACTGAAGGAGTGCCCCTACGTTAGGGAAGGATCTCGTGGCTTTGAATATGGAGTATATGCAGTGGCTGTTTGGGGAAAATGAAGACTGGAACCCCGACAAAGCATATTTCTAGAGACACTCACCAAGGGGCGGGGATGCTTTTGCAAATGAGCATACCATTTCTAAATGGAATTTAAAAACACAAAGAACATGCCATTTGTCTATTTTTACATGGAGATAGAATTACTGAAATGATTCGCCAATAAGGGCACTGACACATGACTTGTGCTGGGGCTTTCCAAGGAACCTAAGGGAATAAAGCACCCAAACCATGTTAAAGGTCAACAGGAGTTGGACACCTAACTCCCTTAGGCACCTTGGAAAAGCCTAGTGTCAGGGCAGTCTTGCTCCCATCAAGGTCAATGTTCATTTTGCCACTGATCAAGAGAGCAAGGGCAGCACCTCCCCTTTCATACGCTAATAGATGTTTCCGGAGGAGTGAAAGGAAATCCTGCCTCTCCCACTGGCCACACCAGCAGCAGAGCTTTGGGAAGCACGCCCGGTGACTGAAACCGTTAGGGCTTTTGGTTCAGCCGCCATCGGGCCGTCCCGTCCCAGATTTTGGTGTGCAGAGATCTGGGAAGCGCTCTGAGATCTGCTGATGAAAAGTGCTGTGTAAGAGCTAGGTGGTGGCTTTGGTAAGTGATTAAAATTCTCTGCTCAGCAGGTGCGTAAGGGCAGCAACTATTGATACAGTCCCTAATGGCCACAGATATACTGTGCTCCAGCTTTGCTGCTGGCCCACGGCGTGTGGGTGTGAATCCCAAGTCCAGCCTCTGTGGAGAACCCGGCACAAAGATCACTTCCCTGGGCCTTGCGTGGACTGGGAACCCACAGTCCCACCCCCTGCCCTTCCTGCTGGCAACCCACAGCCCTGACCCCTTCCTGCCACCAACCCACAGCCCCCTCCCCCACCCTTCCTGCCACCAACCCACAGCCCCACCCCTGCCCTTCTTGCCGGCAACCCACGGCCCTGACCCCTTCCTGCCACCAACCCACAGCCCCGCCCCCTGCCCTTCCTGCCAGCAACCCACGGCCCTTACCCCTTCCTGCCACCAACCCACAGTCCCACCCCCTGCCCTTCCTGCTGGCAACCCACGGCCCTTAGCCCTTCCTGCCACCAACCCACAGCCCCGCCCCCTGCCCTTCCTGCCGGCAACCCACGGCCCTTACCCCTTCCTGCCACCAACCCACAGCCCCGCCCCCTGCCCTTCCTGCCAGCAACCCACGGCCCTTACCCCTTCCTGCCACCAACCCACAGTCCCACCCCCTGCCCTTCCTGCTGGCAACCCACGGCCCTTAGCCCTTCCTGCCACCAACCCACAGCCCCGCCCCCTACCCTTCCTGCCGGTAACCCACAGCCCCGCCCCCTGCCCTTCCTGCCGGCAACCCACGGCCCTGACCCTTTCCTGCCCGCAACTCACAACTCTGCCCTTCCTGTAGGGAACTTATGGCTCCACCCCTCCTGTCATGAAACCTACAGCCCCACCACTTCCCTTCCCGTCGGGAGCCCACGGCCGTGCCCCTGCCCTTCCTGCCAGCAATGCCCTCTCTTCTTTGGTGCAATGCAGAGCTCCACAGAGCACCGGGGCTAGCGCATCCCCTGGATGGCTTTTCCTGGGTCTGGCTTCCGCAGGAATGCATCATTTCTGCTACATATCAGGCCTGAGCTGCCTATGGACGGAGGACAGAATCTGTCCCTCTGCGTATTTCTCTGAACGATGGCACATTCAGTAAGCGAGCTGAGGTTCCTGTAGATGCTCTCAGAACTCAATCATCATGCAAGGTGCTGAGCCATCCTGATGGGTGCTGAGCACCCTCCACACCCACAGACTTTGATGGCAGCTGAGAGCAGTGCACACATCATGGGGAGCCCAGCAACCAGGAGGATTGAGCCCCAGGAGCAGCTGTGGGAATATCACTGTCCCGTAGGCTCAGCCGTTCCGAT